>NC_053391.1:529838764-531076540 GCF_905171765.1 Bufo bufo | reverse complement strand
AGCTCTAAAGACCGCCCATTTGTGCCTGTGATATCACTGGGATCACTGCTAGATGAAAACCTTCTCCTAGCAGTGTAAAAGGGTAAACAAATATTCCTTGCCCTGCCCAATGTAGCGCAGGGCAAGGAAGAGTTTCAGAGCAAGAGGGACTGACTGAGGGAAGTTAAGTTCTGAACCTGGACAACCCCTTAAACCAGTTCACGTGATGAAAATGCATTCAGAGTGTTCAAATATTAATATACGGAAATGCTAACTTTTTTTATGCATCTACTTTCTTTAAATCACATTTCTTGTTCTGATTCCACTGTTCTGGCTGCCTACTTTGTTTATGCAGCACTATACTCTCTGCTTGACAGCTTCACATTTGGGAAAATCAGAAAGAGGGGTCACCTGACCTTTGCAAATATGAGAAAACTCTGTTCTTCTCAAGATGACCTGAAATGTTCTAATTATTGGTTAATCCCTATAGTCAGCGAGGCAGCCAACAAGCACGTAAAGTTCAGTGAACCCACAAGTGTACAGCTGCTAGCTTTGACTTGTGGCCAAAACAACAATTGGAACAGAATTTATCCAGACATGTAAAGGTTCCAGCATAAAGCAATACATTTGTAAGCCAGATAAACAGCTTTGAAATAGAGAAGAAATGAATACCTCTCTTGAATATTTGAACTAAACTAAGGTCAGGTTCTCTAAGATGAGATGTTAACATGCATTATCTACTTGACTGCATCAGGCTCTCTAAAGAAATCTCCTACTGAAATCCAGTGAGATGGGTACAATTTACTATTAATTTATATGTTCTAGTTTAACTGATGCTGTTGGAACATGTTGTGAGGTTAAAGTGTACCAGTGGTATCCCATATGTAGTAATGGAAACCGCTGAGTAAAAAAACAATTTGCCTTCATTATCATAAACTAATTGAAACATTTGCCTTTTCCCACCTAATTTATAAACCTTGCCATTTTTATTAATGTGTAAGGCTCCAGCACAAAACTAGAAAATTACAGTGCAAGTAAAGGATTCATTTTCGCAAAGAGTACACACATATACAAGCTAAAATGGAAATAAAGACATACAAATAATTAACGAATGTAAGGATTTAAATGAAATATAGCATATAGAAACATTATATCTATAACAATATATACTGCATACATATTGTGGGGTTTTGCTCTGGTAGATAGAGTAAACGGGCGCAGTACAGAGGCAAAATACAAGTTATTAACTCAAAACGTCCGTGTTTATTCACACTTGAGGCAATTGCAGAAAACAGCATGTAACTTTACAGTCTTGGTGTTAATTCACACACAATGGAAAGTTCATGTAACACAACTCACCTTGCTGGCAGTTCTGCCACCAGTAGTCCACAGCAGGCTTTAGGGGGCCTGTTTCCCCAGCATGCGGCTTTCAGCCCTCCAGCACGGCACAAAGCTTCAGATCCCAAAAACAGAGACATCTCTGCTGAGCCCAGCTGACTATTTAAGGACATCCAGGTGCTGCCAAAACCCGGATCGGCACTTAAATTCTGTTCCGGTATTTGACCTCACCTGGCTGAAAACCAGCCCAGCCGCACATGTTGGGAGGAAAATAGCTGCCTTGCGAAACACAACCCCTCACTGTGTCACAATATATTATAACTTTAACTTTAATGTAGTGACAGGAAGTAATCAGATAATTGAATGTTCAAGTCCTCTAATGGAACTTAGTATAAGCTTAAAAAAAAAAAAAAAAAAAAAAAAAAAAAAAAGCATTTTTTTTTTATTATACAGTCAATTCATACCACACTAAACCACATCACCAAAGTGAAGAAGACACTAAGACCAAATTTCCAAGACAAAACTACCATCTTTATTAAAAAATTAATGTTAAAATATATAATTTAGCCACGTTAGGTACAGATGACACAAAAGACAAGTAGGGCGAGCACGCATGCAGAGTATAGACGTATAGTACAGGCAAGTGCCAAATATATATCACTAACATACAGGGTACAAGACCCCTACATCACTAGTACTGGAGCAAGGCTCACCCACAATAACCAATGTAAAAAATAAAATATATATATATACAGTACAGATCAAAAGTTTGGACACACCTTCTCATTCAAAGAGTTTTCTTTATTTTCATGACTATGAAGGCATCAAAACTATGAATTAACACATGTGGAATTATATACATAACAAACAAGTGTGAAACAACTGAAAATATGTCATATTCTAGGTTCTTCAAAGTAGCCACCTTTTGCTTTGATTACTGCTTTGCACACTCTTGGCATTCTCTTGATGAGCTTCAAGAGGTAGTCCCCTGAAATGGTCTTCCAACAGTCTTGAAGGAGTTCCCAGAGATGCTTAGCACTTGTTGGCCCTTTGGCCTTCACTCTGCGGTCCAGCTCAACCCAAACCATCTCGATTGGGTTCAGGTCCGGTGACTGTGGAGGCCAGGTCATCTGGCGCAGCACCCCATCACTCTCCTTCATGGTCAAATAGCCCTTACTTTCAAAGTTTTCCCAATTTTTCGGCTGACTGACTGACCTTCATTTCTTAAAGTAATGATGGCCACTCGTTTTTCTTTACTTAGGGCTCTTTCACACTTGCGTTCTTGTCTTCCGGCATAGAGTTCCGTCGTCGGGGCTCTATGCCGGAAGAATCCTGATCAGGATTATCCTAATGCATTCTGAATGGAGAGAAATCCGTTCAGGATGCATCAGGATGTCTTCAGTTCCGGAACGGAACGTTTTTTGGCCGGAGAAAATACCGCAGCATGCTGCGCTTTTTGCTCCGGCCAAAAATCCGGAACACTTGCCGCAAGGCCGGATCCGGAATTAATGCCCATTGAAAGGCATTGATCCGGATCCGGCCTTAAGCTAAACGTCGTTTCGGCGCATTGCCGGAGCCGACATTTAGCTTTTTCAGAGTGGTTACCATGGCTGCCGGGACGCTAAAGTCCTGGCAGCCATGGTAAAGTGTAGCGGGGAGCGGGGGAGCAGCGTACTTACCTTCCGTGCGGCTCCCCGGGCGCTCCAGAGTGACGTCAGGGCGCCCAAAGCGCATGGATCATGTGATCACATGGATCACGTCATCCATGCGCATGGGGCGCTCTGACGTCATTCTGGAGCGCCCAGGGAGCCGCACGGACTGTAAGTATACCGCTCCTACTATGGCAACCAGGACTTTAATAGCGTCCTGGGTGCCATAGTAACACTGAACGCATTTGGAAGACGGTTCCGTCTTCAAATGCTTTCAGTACACTTGCGTTTTTCCGGATCCGGAGTGTAATTCCGGCAAGTGGAGTACACGCCGGATCCGGACAACGCAAGTGTGAAAGAGGCCTTAGCTGCTTTTTTCTTGCCATAATACAAATTCTAACAGTCTATTCAGTAGAACTATCAGCTGTGTATCCACCTGACTTCTCCTCAATGCAACTGATGGTTTCAACTCCATTTATAAGGCAAGAAATCCCACTTATTAAACCTGACAGGGCACACCTGTGAAGTGAAAACCATTTCAGGGAACTACCTCTTGAAGCTCATCAAGAGAATGCCAAGAGTGTGCAAAGCAGTAATCAAAGCAAAAGGTGGCTACTTTGAAGAACCTAGAATATGACATATTTTCAGTTGTTTCACACTTGTTTGTTATGTATATAATTCCACATGTGTTAATTCATAGTTTTGATGACTTCAGTGTGAATCTACAATTTTCATAGTCATGAAAATAAAGAAAACTCTTTGAATGAGAAGGTGTGTCCAAACTTTTGGTCTGTACTGTATATATATATATATATATATATATATATATAAAATGAAAAATGTTAATTTGTTCCCTAGTCCTATATTAAAAATAAATAGAAACATATAGAAAGATAGAAACATAGAATGTGTCGGCAGATAAGAACCATTTGGCCCATCTAGTCTGCCCAATATACTGAATACTATGAATAGCCCTTGGCCCTATTTTATATGAAGGATGGCCTTATGCCTATCACATGCATGCTTAAACTCCTTCACTGTATTTGCAGCTACCACTTCTGCAGGAAGGCTATTCCATGCATCCACTACTCTCTCAGTAAAGTAATACTTCCTGATATTACTTTTAAACCTTTGCCCCTCTAATTTAAAATTATGTCCTCTTGTAGCAGTTTTTCTTCTTTTAAATATTCTCTCCTCTTTTACCTTGTTGATTCCCTTTATGTATTTAAAAGTTTCTATCATATCCCCTCTGTCTCGTCTTTCTTCCAAGCTATACAGGGAGTGCAGAATTATTAGGCAAGTTGTATTTTTGAGGATTAATTTTATTATTGAACAACAACCATGTTCTCAATGAACCCAAAAAACTCATTAATATCAAAGCTGAATATTTTTGGAAGTAGTTTTTAGTTTGTTTTTAGTTTTAGCTATTTTAGGGGGATATCTGTGTGTGCAGGTGACTATTACTGTGCATAATTATTAGGCAACTTAACAAAAAACAAATATATACCCATTTCAATTATTTATTTTTACCAGTGAAACCAATATAACATCTCAACATTCACAAATATACATTTCTGACATTCAAAAACAAAACAAAAACAAATCAGTGACCAATATAGCCACCTTTCTTTGCAAGGACACTCAAAAGCCTGCCATCCATGGATTCTGTCAGTGTTTTGATCTGTTCACCATCAACATTGCGTGCAGCAGCAACCACAGCCTCCCAGACACTGTTCAGAGAGGTGTACTGTTTTCCCTCCTTGTAAATCTCACATTTGATGATGGACCACAGGTTCTCAATGGGGTTCAGATCAGGTGAACAAGGAGGCCATGTCATTAGATTTTCTTCTTTTATACCCTTTCTTGCCAGCCACGTTGTGGAGTACTTGGACGCGTGTGATGGAGCATTGTCCTGCATGAAAATCATGTTTTTCTTGAAGGATGCAGACTTCTTCCTGTACCACTGCTTGAAGAAGGTGTCTTCCAGAAACTGGCAGTAGGACTGGCAGTTGAGCTTGACTCCATCCTCAACCCGAAAAGGCCCCACAAGCTCATCTTTGATGATACCAGCCCAAACCAGTACTCCACCTCCACCTTGCTGGCGTCTGAGTCGGACTGGAGCTCTCTGCCCTTTACCAATCCAGCCACGGGCCCATCCATCTGGCCCATCAAGACTCACTCTCATTTCATCAGTCCATAAAACCTTAGAAAAATCAGTCTTGAGATATTTCTTGGCCCAGTCTTGACGTTTCAGCTTGTGTGTCTTGTTCAGTGGTGGTCGTCTTTCAGCCTTTCTTACCTTGGCCATGTCTCTGAGTATTGCACACCTTGTGCTTTTGGGCACTCCAGTGATGTTGCAGCTCTGAAATATGGCCAAACTGGTGGCAAGTGGCATCTTGGCAGCTGCACGCTTGACTTTTCTCAGTTCATGGGCAGTTATTTTGCGCCTTGGTTTTTCCACACGCTTCTTGCGACCCTGTTGACTATTTTGAATGAAAACGCTTGATTGTTCGATGATCACGCTTCAGAAGCTTTGCAATTTTAAGAGTGCTGCATCCCTCTGCAAGATATCTCACTATTTTTGACTTTTCTGAGCCTGTCAAGTCCTTCTTTTGACCCATTTTGCCAAAGGAAAGGAAGTTGCCTAATAATTATGCACACCTAATATAGGGTGTTGATGTCATTAGACCACACCCCTTCTCATTACAGAGATGCACATCACCTAATATGCTTAATTGGTAGTAGGCTTTCGAGCCTATACAGCTTGGAGTAAGACAACATGCATAAAGAGGATGATGTGGTCAAAATACTCATTTGCCTAATAATTCTGCACGCAGTGTACATGTTAAGGTCCTTTAATCTTTCCTGGTAAGTTTTATCCTGCAATCCATGTACTAGTTTAGTAGCTCTTCTCTGAACTCTCTCCAAAGTATCAAAATCCTTCTGGAGATATGGTCTCCAGTACTGAGCACAATACTCCAAATGAGGTCTCACTAGTGCTCTGTAGAGCGGCATGAGCACCTCCCTCTTTCTACTGGTAATGCCTCTCCCTATACACCCAAGCATTCTGCTAGCTTTTCATGCTGCTCTATGACATTGTCTGCCTACCTTTAAGTCTTCTGAAATAATGACCCCTAAATCCCTTTCCTCAGATACTGAGGTTAGGACTGTATCACTGATAATATATTCTGCTCTTGGGTTTTTACGCCCCAGGTGCATTATCTTGCACTTATCAACATTACATTTTAGTTGCCCGATTTTTGACCATTCCTCTAGTTTTCCTAAATCCTTTTCCATTTGGTGTATCCCTCCAGGAACATCAACCCTGTTACAAATCATTGTGTCATCAGCAAAAAGACACACCTTACCATCGGGGTCTTCTGCAATTTCGCTGATAAAGATATTAAACAATATGGGTCCCAGAACAGATCCCTGAGGTACCCCACTTGTAACAAGACCATGGTCTGCATAATCTCCATTGACTACAACCCTCTGTTGTCTGTCCCTCAGCCACTGCCTAATCCAGTCAACAATATGGGAGTCCACACACAAAGGCTTCATTCACACATCCGCAATTCCATTCTGCATTTTGCTGAACGGAATTGCAGACCCATACATTCCGGGTCCGCAATTCCGATCCTGAAAAAAATAGAACATGTCCTATTCTTGTCCGCAATAGCGGACAAGTATAGGTATATTCTCTTAGTGCCGGCAATGTGCGGTCCACAAAATGCGGAACGCACATTGCCACTGTCCATGTTTTGCGGATCCGTGGATCCGCAAAACACACATGGATGTGTGAATGGACCCAAAGACTGCAATTTATTGATAAGCCTTCAATGTGGGACAGTATCAAAAGCCTTACTAAAGTCCAGTCCAATAAACAATAAAAAAATATAAAGTTCCTTAGCATTGCTATATCCCAAAAGGTCCTTACTAATGTACAAATATTTAGCCCTTAAAGTGAATGATGAATGTGGTATCACTGTATTTGTACTGACTCAGAGAATGAAAGTAACAGTTCAGAATTACCCAGGGCCAGATTGGAAACCTAAAGTGTCCCTGGAAGAAAATACCTAAAAGTGGCCCGATGCTGTAGGAGGGTCTAAATTGACAGGAAGCGAGGCAAAAAAAAAGTAGGGGGGTCAGCAATATTATAGCGTAGAATACCATCTACCACAGTGCAGCACAATATATTTCCCCAAAAGCTGTCCCTCTGTGTTGGCCATCAATAGCGGTTGATGTCCTCCTCCAGTTTTATGATTAAGATATGGAGTAGGGTGATTAGGAGGTGAGATGCAGGACATAGTTGAATTCAGGAGGGCATGTCACTGGCTGGGTACATGAGTATCTGATACTCACAGAGTTAATTACCACTGAGAGCTTATCATGTATCCAGCCAGCAGCAGAGAGGAGGGCTTGGGTGACCCCCTGGGCATCAGGCCACCGGGAAATTTCCCTGTAAGGTCTCTGGTAAATCCGCTCCTGGTTTTACCACATAGGGAGCCCTGTAAAAACAAAACCCATAAACTCTGGCAGCATTGCATTTTTTTCATTGTCTTTCATTTGGATTTTTCTCCAGTTACCCACTATATCGTATGCAATATTAAATGGTGTCATTAGAAAGTACAACTTGTCTGACAAAAAATAAGCCCTTATAAGGCTATAGGAACAGAAAAATAAAAAAAAAGTTATGAGCTCCAGCTAGTAATGTCAGGGTCAGAAAAGGATTAAAGAAAACCATTTTTTTTCTCCCTGGCTGTGACGCTCTGCGCTGCGATTGGACAGCGCTACAGCCAGGGGAGAAGGAGACGCCCACAGAGAAAGACTACGTCTCCTCCCCATTTGCGGGGGGCCATAACGGGGCACTGGCGCGCTATTTTAAAGAAAACAGGCAGGTGGCAGCACAGTGGGGTTCCCCGCAGGTACAGATATTTATCTCATTTACTACAAACCCATGAAAGGTTCTCTTTAAGGGCTGGCGCATGTCACTTCCTGTGCTTTATGGGTTAGATCATGCGACCTCGCTAACCAATCCTAGCCGTCCTGCACGTACAGTTGCAAGAAATAGTATGTGAACCCTTTGGAATTATATGGATTTCTGCACAAATTGGTCATAAAATGTGATCTGATCTTCATCTAAGTCACAACAATAGACAATCACAGTCTGCTTAAACTAAT
Source organism: Bufo bufo (assembly GCF_905171765.1). NCBI lineage: Eukaryota > Metazoa > Chordata > Amphibia > Anura > Bufonidae > Bufo > Bufo bufo. Next base: position 531,068,393 of record NC_053391.1, on the reverse strand, counting down.
AACACACAAAGTATTAAATGTTACCATGTTTTTATTGAACACACCATGTAAACATTCACAGTGCAGGAGGAAAAAGTATGTGAACTCTTGGATTTAATAACTGGTTGAACCTCCTTTGGCAGCAATAACTTCAACCAAACGTTTCCTGTAGTTGCAGATCAGAAGTACACAATGTTCAGGAGTAATTCTTGACCATTCCTCTTTACAGAACTGTTTCAGTTCGGCAATACTCTTGGGATGACTGGTGTGAATCGCTTTCTTGAGGTCATGCCACAGCATCTCAATCGGATTGAGGTCAGGACTCTGACTGGACCACTCCAGAAGGCGTATTTTCTTCTGTTTTAGCCATTCTGTTGTTTATTTACTTCTATGCTTTGGGTCGTTGCCCTGTTGCAACTAGTGATGATCGAATATGCCCATATTCGAATTCGCGATATTTCGCGAATATTTCGTAAAATATTCGCGATATATTCGCAAATTCGAATATTCGTATTCGTCATCATTTACTTGCGCAAGATCATTGTTACTGGCAGGCAAAGGCAGTATTCGTACAAAATCGATTACATCATATTTACCTAGTGCAATAAAATATACCATCTACATGTTATCTGCTTTTCAATCTTTATTTACCATGTATTAAATAATCGCTAATATTGCGCATGCGCATTGCGATCAATATTAATTAGAATAACGCGACCGGCGGACATGACGTCTTTGTATGCGACGCGACGCGACGCGCAGTTGGCTGGCAGAGTTGCAGACAGTAAGAAGATGGTGCGCCGCACATTTAGCGATCGAGAGGAAAAACTGCTTATAACTGTAAGTATCAACTTTTAGTCTTGTTCTTAATGTGAATGCATATTAAAACCTTTTATAGGCGCGTATGCGAAATTATGCAAATTTTTTTTTTTTTATGTCTTGATTTTTCTGGTGATTTTTTTTTTTTGTGGCTTGGATTTTATGTATATAAAGCTGACAAGTAATTAATTACATGCATACTGTACATCCATCCACACAATAAACACTTTTTAGAATTCCGCACTACGCTACTTTCACCGTTTATTGCTCCGTCATACAAATTACCACCCAAATGAATTTTACCCCCTTTTCTTCTCACTAATACAGCTTTCATTTGGTGGTGATCAATGTGGATGAAAAAATCTCTAAAAAATGTGCAAAAAAAAAAAAAAAAGAGGGGAAAGCTGTAAAACTGCGATCGCTAAGGGACCCTTAGGCCTCATTCACACGTCCGCAATTATGTTCCGCAAAATTTTGCGGAACGGAATTGTGGATACATTCAATTCCATGGGGACAGGCTTTGTCCTGCTCAGATCCGGAATTGCGGATCCGCATTTCCGTATCCGCAAAAATGTAGAACATGTCCTATACTTGTCCGCAATTGCGGACAAGAAAAGGCATTTTCTATATAGTTCTGGCAATGTGCGGATCCGCAAAATGCGGAAAGCACATTGCCGGTGTCCGTGTTTTGCGGATCCACATATCCACAGATCCGCAAAACACATACGTTCGTCTGAGTGAGCCTAAAGGGGGGTGATCAGTGACAAGGGGGGGTGACGGGGTGATCAGGGGGGTGACATGGGTGATCAGGGGTTAATCAGTGAGAGAGGGGGTGGGGGGGGCTCTTGTGTGGTGATTGGTGCAGATACTTTCATTTTCCTCCGGTGGTCCCAAGCAAAAGGGACCACCAGAGGAGGGTGTAGGAGCCATATCAGACGCTGTTCACAGAACAGCGTCTGATATGCGTTTTTTTTAACAATCTGCAGCCTGCCAGCGACCGATCATTGCTAGCAGGCTGCAGATTAATTTCTCCTGCGGCGATTACAGCTGCGCACCGCGCAGGCGGCCCGGCGCGTCTTCTCGCCTCTAGCGAGAGGACGCGCCGGCGCTTCCAGGAGGAAAAAACCTCCCGCCGGCAGGACGCGATTATGCGTCCGCCGGTCGGGAGGCGGTTAACCGCAAACACGGGTAATCTATAGATCCGAGTTTATATTGTCTGTCTGTCAAAATCTTTTTCGGCAGATCGCCAGTATTTGCTGGTTCATTTAGCATTACCCAGGGTGCACCACGGGGAGGCGAACCAGCTGTACACCCCATAAAGTACCATCACTTAATAGACGGGTACTATATTCTAGGCACTATATAACGCACCAATACTGGGCATGAAGCTCCTGTTCCACCACATCCCAAAGATACTCTATTGGGTTGAGATCTGGTGACTTTGGGGACCATTTTAGTTCAGTGAACTCATTGTCATGTTCAAGAAACCAATTTGAAATGATTAGAGATTTGTGACATGGTGCATTATCCTGCTGGAAGTAGCCATCAGAGGATGGGTACATGGTGGTCATGAAGGGATGGACATGGTCATAAACAATGCTCAGGTAGCCCGTGGCATTTAAACGATGCCCAATTGGCACTAAGGGGCCTAAAGTGTGCCCAGAAAACCTCCCCCACACCATTACACCACCACCAGCCTGCACAGTGGTAACAAGGCATGATGGAGACATGTTCTCATTCTGTTTACGCCAAATTCGGACTCTACCATTTGAATGTCTCCTAATCATCAGATCAGGCAACATTTTTTCTAGTCTTCAACAGTCCAGTATTGGTGACCTCATGCAAATTGTAGCCTCTTTTTCCTATTAGTAGTGGTGATGAGTGGTACCCGGTGGGGTCTTCTGCTGTTGTAGTCCATCCGCCTCAAGGTTGTGCGTGTTGTGGCTTCACAAATGCTTTGCTGCATACCTCGGCTGTAACGAGTGGTTATTTCAGACAACGTTGCTCTTCTATCAGCTTGAATCAGTCGGCCCATTCTCCTCTGACCTCTAGCATCCACAAGGCATTTTCGCCCACAGGATGGCCGCATACTGGATGTTTTTCCCTTTTCACACCATTCTTTGTAAACCCTAGAAATGGTTGTGCGTGAAAATCCCAGTAACTGAGCAGATTGTGAAATACTCAGACCGGCCCGTCTGGCACCAACAACCATGCCACGCTCAAAATTGCTTAAATCACCTTTCTTTCCCATTCTGACATTCAGTTTGGAGTTCAGGAGATTGTCTTGACCAGGACCACCCCCCTAAATGCATTGAAGCAACTGCCATGTGATTGGTGACTAGATAATTGCATTAATGAGAAATAGAACAGGTGTTCCTAACAATTCTTTAGGTGAGTGTATATTATATGCTTGTATCTTTTATCTTGCAGAGAATGGTAAAGAAGGGGTATGACCGTACCAGGCGGCATGACTCAAAAAAAGAAATAGTTCGCAGCATACAACAAATGCTGAGAGAAAAATTCGCCCGCGAGCACTCTGAAAGTGCAATAGTAAAGAGGTGGTCGGACCTAAAAAGGCGAGACCCAGAATTCGTCAGAGAAATATCTGAAAGAGTCTGCCCCGGTAAGATGCTTACTGTAACATTACACAATGTGGATGAGAAATAATGTAATGTACAGTGATGTCTAGAATTATTCATACCCTTGTCTTATTATCACATAAAGTTACGTTTAATCCAAAATACAGCTATCATATATACAAAGACGTTATTCACACTAAAATTAATTATAAGCGATGTACAAAAGGCATTATTGTGGTCCCCCTTTCCATACCAAGGAGAGAAATTCCTGTTTAATTGCAAAAAAAAATAAAAATCTTGGTATCAACATAGGAAATAACATTAAAGTAATAGCAACATATATACAAAGAACAACTTCACATTAAACTGAAAAATTATAAATTAAACTATACCATACGCTAAGCTATAGATGAAATATAGAATGTATTTTAAGTATTATTTTTTGAAACTATTTACAAGTAATACTGGAAACCCTACCCTTACTATAAAACTAGCTAAAAGACGTTCTACTACCCTAATAATAAACGATGTACCAAAGGCATTATTTAAAAAATATATATATATATATTTCCTTGTGTACTGTTTTTTTTTGAGTAAACGTAACTAATTTCACATAAAATTATGTTATTGTATGGTCTCTGATTATTATGCTTATTGATCAGGTTTCCACCATTAATTGTCTCTTGTCAAAGTTCTAAATTTTGGTGAAGACCAAGTCCGCCCCTGAATTTTGTCCTTGTAGTTGTTAATATGTCAAAGGATAGACCTTTCTATCCCCCTTTCCATACCAAGGAGATAATTTCCCTGTTAATTGCAATAAAAAAGCTTCTGGGTATCGACATAGGGATTCCCTGTCAAAAAATACATAACTCCAGGGAGGCTGATAATTTTAACAAGGTTAACATGGCTAACCCAAGAGACATAGATGTCTCTCCAATCATCAACATTTGACTTAATATTAAAGGACTTTAATAAAAAAAAATTAAAAATCAACCGCATAAGATACAGATTAATGGTTAAATTGTTTAGTTATATTCGTTGATTTTCCTGTCTAAATCATTAACAATGTGTAATTACAGGCCAGCCTGTTCCAACAGTGCGCTCAACACCTGCGCACCGGGATATCCACGTGGTGGAGGTCTCTGAGGAGGAGGAAGAGGAGGCAGGCCCCCCCACCGCGATGGAGACGAGCGACACTGCTCCCCCAGATGTCGCCGAACATGTGGAGGTGGAGGTGGAGGAGGAAGGCGGTCCCTCTCAACCCCACACCTCACCGGCTGCCGCAATACCTCCGGCCGAGGTGACCGAGGAGGAGGAGGAGCAAGAGGTGGCCGCACAGTCAGAGGAGGAGGAGGAGCTTGTGACCACCCCACAGCAGGAGGGTAAATATCTACAAAAATCTTTATAAAAATAACTAACAAACCTAATTCAACTTAATTATACTATCAAAGGTAGTTTTGTAATCTTGGTTAGAATTTTTAAAGTAAAAAGTAAGGGTGGGGTTTGAGCAAGGAATGATGGGTGAATGATAAGGGACAGAGCGGCTAGTTTTAACTGGTCTCCCTGTGTCCCTGAGCCAACACCCTGCTGGGTAATGAATGGCAAAGGAAAACAGGGTAGGGAAAAAGGAACAGAAAACCAATACATATTACAGTACACATTTAAACAAATAAAAAAAAGCCTTGATGGCGGTCAGGACACACAAAATGGAATTAAAGTGTAGCCAGAGTCCAGGTACACACACTAAACAGTCAATAATATTAATGTAATAGCAACATATATACAAACAACAACTTAACAGTAAACTGAAAAATTATAAGGTAAACTCTACTAAACTCTAAACAATTCATGAAATATATAAATTTTTAAACTATTGTTTTATCAACTATTTACAAGTAATACTGGAAACGCTAGCCATATTACAAAACTATATGTTAACATACGTACAAAGACTTCATTCACAATAAGCCTAAATAAAATTATTTTAACACTAATCTAGTCTCAAAAATCTTCAAAATATATAATTCTATTGAACACTATATAAAAATCTATTTACAAGTTAAAATGGAAACACTAGCCATACCATATAACTAAATGCTATCTTACATACCTAGACTATATTAACACTAACCCTAGTAATCATTTAAACGCTAATAAACAAAATAAATTAATATAAATTATTTAATTTTTTAACATAAAGTATACTTAAAATATTTACAATTAACAAAAAAGGAAATACTAGCCATACTACAAAAATAATTGATATAATATATACAAATACACTGTTCACACTAACCGTAATCACTAATTTAACCGAATAAAAGTATAACCTAATAAAAATATATATATATAATCTTTTGGAATAAATCATATTTCATACATTTAAACAGTTAACTATTAACACTAACAATACTACAAAACTGAATTCCATCAATGCCTACAACTGTGACTGATTATCTCTATTTTTATCTTTCACCATAGGGATAAATAATCTAATTAAAAAAATAAAAGGGGTCATAAAAGACCAAAAAAAAAAAAAGCGAGGCTTTCCGCCTCCAAATGCAAGAATTGGAGAAGAGGCACCGGCTCCTGGAGAGGCAGAACCAGCGGGATCTGCGCGAGGTCCTGGACCAATTGGAACAATTAAAGAAGCACCGTTAGCTTCTTTGTTTTATTCATTTTATATGTTGGGGCTGGGAGGGGATTGTTATTTTGTTTTATATATATATATTTTTAATTAAAAAACAAAAAAAAAAATCAGATAGAGCATAGTCTGATTAAAATATTTTTTTGATTCCAAATTCAAAGTTTCTGTTCTTTTGTTAAAGTATGTACTATATAACTTTGAATTAAGCAAGATTTAGTCCAGTTTGTGAATTATGCAGAGTCCAGTCAGAAAGTGTAATGTCATATATATATTAACAGTGCAGTATAATGCCTACACATAACTTAATCAGGACATTGCAGCTAATCAATTTTATTAGGTATACTTAAAGCAATACAAATTACCTAAATTTAATCCAAAAAAACAAAATGTAAGATAACGGTGTCGTGTAAGGCCCACACAGATAAATACACTAGTTGAGGACAGCAGCAGTGTAAAATAACGGTGTAGTGTGAGGCCTCACGGATTACATACACTAGTGGAGGACAGCAGCATTGTAAGATAACGGTGTAGTGTGAGGCCTCACGGATTACATACACTAGTTGAGGACAGCAGCAGTGTAAGATAACGGTGTAGTGTGAGGCCTCACGGATTACATACACTAGTGGAGGACAGCAGCAGTGTAAGATAACGGTGTAGTGTGAGGCCTCACGGATTACATACACTAGTGGAGGACAGCAGCAGTGTAAGATAACGGTGTAGTGTGAGGCCTCACGGATTACATACACTAGTTGAGGACAGCAGCAGTGTAAGATAACGGTGTAGTGTGAGGCCTCACGGATTACATACACTAGTGGAGGACAGCAGCAGTGTAAGATAACGGTGTAGTGTGAGGCCTCACGGATTACATACACTAGTTGATGACAGCAGCAGTGTAAAATAACGTTTTAGTGTAAGGCCTCACGGATTACATACACTAGTGGAGGACAGCAGCAGTGTAAGATAACGTTTTAGTGTAAGGCCTCACGGATTACATACACTAGTGGAGGACAGCAGCAGTGTAAGATAACGTTTTAGTGTAAGGCCTCACGGATTACATACACTAGTTGAGGACAGCAGCAGTGAAAGATAACGGTGTAGTGTGAGGCCTCACGGATTACATACACTAGTTGATGACAGCAGCAGTGTAAGATAACGGTGTAGTGTGAGGCCTCACGGATTACATACACTAGTGGAGGACAGCAGCAGTGTAAGATAACGTTTTAGTGTAAGGCCTCACGGATTACATACACTAGTTGAGGACAGCAGCAGTGAAAGATAACGGTGTAGTGTGAGGCCTCACGGATTACATACACTAGTCGAGGACAGCAGCAGTGTAAGATAACGGTGTAGTGTGAGGCCTCACGGATTACATACACTAGTGGAGGACAGCAGCAGTGTAAGATAACAGTGTAGTGTGAGGCCTCACGGATTACATACACTAGTTGAGGACAGAAGCAGTGTAAGATAACGTTTTAGTGTAAGGCCTCACGGATTACATACACTAGTGGAGGACAGCAGCAGTGTAAGATAACGTTTTAGTGTAAGGCCTCACGGATTACATACACTAGTTGAGGACAGCAGCAGTGAAAGATAACGGTGTAGTGTGAGGCCTCACGGATTACATACACTAGTTGAGGACAGCAGCAGTGTAAGATAACGGTGTAGTGTGAGGCCTCACGGATTACATACACTAGTGTAGGACAGCAGCAGTGTAAGATAACAGTGTAGTGTGAGGCCTCACGGATTACATACACTAGTTGAGGACAGCAGCAGTGTAAAATAACGTTTTAGTGTAAGGCCTCACGGATTACATACACTAGTGGAGGACAGCAGCATTGTAAGATAACGGTGTAGTGTGAGGCCTCACGGATTACATACACTAGTTGAGGACAGCAGCAGTGTAAGATAACGGTGTAGTGTGAGGCCTCACGGATTACATACACTAGTGGAGGACAGCAGCAGTGTAAGATAACGGTGTAGTGTGAGGCCTCACGGATTACATACACTAGTGGAGGACAGCAGCAGTGTAAGATAATGTTTTAGTGTAAGGCCTCACGGATTACATACACTAGTTGAGGACAGCAGCAGTGTAAGATAATGTTTTAGTGTAAGGCCTCACGGATTACATACACTAGTTGAGGACAGCAGCAGTGTAAGATAACGTTTTAGTGTAAGGCCTCACGGATTACATACACTAGTTGAGGACAGCAGCAGTGTAAGATAACGGTGTAGTGTGAGGCCTCACGGATTACATACACTAGTGGAGGACAGCAGCAGTGTAAGATAACGGTGTAGTGTGAGGCCTCACGGATTACATACACTAGTTGAGGACAGCAGCAGTGTAAGATAACGGTGTAGTGTGAGGCCTCACGGATTACATACACTAGTGGAGGACAGCAGCATTGTAAGATAACGTTTTAGTGTAAGGCCCACACAGATAAATGATTTGGAGGACAGCAGCATTTTCACGTAGAAGATTATATTACTAAGTAGATTCAAGATCTACTTATAGCTCGTCAAAACATAGCAGAAACAGAATGCAGCATATTCTTATCTTGTATCAGGTAAGTGTTTAAAGGTAAGTTTGACAGTGCTAATAACATTCTTTCAATAATAATGAGACTTGTAAATTAACAAATTATATTATTCTGAGATTTTTGACAAAATTTTTTTTAATGCAACACACAATATTTAGTATCGCAAGCATTGTGTACAGTTTATTTGTCTACAAAATAATATACACATCATATATTTTGTGATGGTTTTTTATAATATAATTAAAAAAATTTTTATTAAAATGTACGTGGACTAATTGTGTTTGGGGAGACTATAATCGGTCCATTATTCTCCTATTTTTAAAAAATATTTATAACAACAAAAATAATAATTGAAAAAAAAGCTGATATGATTCCAAAAATAATGTAGTGGCTATTAACTAACCAGCACGGATTACCAAAAAAACACAATAGTGTATTTCGGATTTATTATTTATTATTTAACAATATATATTAACATCATGTGCCCATAATCCAAAAATGTTTGTCAAGAATTATCCTATAAAATATTCATGTATTTTTTGCTTAATAAATGTGGCAATAATGCTCTACTCACAAATACGGATTTCCACACGGATGAGTATAACGCCAGTCACACCCAACCATGTAGAGAGGTCAACACGGAAGTCCAGCATCCTTTCCAGGACGACAGACAACACCATGCTAGTACCCAATTCCGTATTTAAAAAAAACGAAATAAATAAAATTAAATGAAGTTATTAGGTTTATCAATCGGTCGTGTAACATGGTCAATGAACAAGACCTTTTGAAAAGGGAAGCCCTGGTGCGTTGCCCACCATGATATAGTGAGAACCACATCCATTGCCCATTAACCCAATTTCTTCAAAATAATAAAATATTTAAATAAAACAAAACAATTTTGTAAATGAAGCATAACACCACATGATATTTTAATAACTTTTCTTATTATTTAATAGATTTATTTAACTCGTGACAATACCTTTTGAACTAAGCACATGTGCCCACATAAAAAGTTTATAATAAATAACAATCAAATTCCAAAAATTTAATTTAGAAAATAATATGGATAAAATATGGTACATGCTGGTAGTCTCCACATAATCATTCTGAAAATACAGCATAAAAAAATAAAATAAAAATAATGATCACAAAATTTATAAAAAATTTGAAGTTGCCATAACAATGGCACACAATATTCCTAGTAAGCCAACAGTTTTAGGCATACACACTGTTTGACCGAAGCTCTCAATTGTATATCGGATAGGCTCATGTAAATGTGAACTTGTTATTTTATTTTAATTTGTAAAAAAATGTGTACGCAGGGATGGGAATAACTGTGGATTCTTGAATTCTTAATTTCATACTATCAGTCATTTAAAAAAAAAATTCTATAGAAAAAAGCTATTAATAACACTATCAAAAGCAGCAACTAGATGTTTATCATTTAACTGAATGTCTAAACATATATTGTAGACCAACATAGGATGACAGGCAGCAGTAGGCGCTAGTAGCTACTGCAGCATTTAGAAGTTTATGGGTCAACCTTTTGACTAATAATATATCTTGAACTAAGTGAACTGAACACAACGTGTAGCAGCACGGTTGGAGTGTTTTATGCGAACCAGAAATATCCTCTCAGGAATGGGCCCCCTCCCAGACCTGGACAGCAGCAGCAGCAGCAGCGTGTAGTATAGTCGACTGGCAGAGCAGCAGGTATAATGGTGCAGCAGGAATATCCTCTCAGGAATGGGCCCCCTCCCAGACCTGGACAGCAGCAGCAGCAGCAGCGTGTAGTATAGTCGACTGGCAGAGCAGCAGGTATAATGGTGCAGCAGGAATATCCTCTCAGGAATGGGCCCCCTCCCAGACCTGGACAGCAGCAGCAGCAGCAGCGTGTAGTATAGTCGACTGGCAGAGCAGCAGGTATAATGGTGCAGCAGGAATATCCTCTCAGGAATGGGCCCCCTCCCAGACCTGGACAGCAGCAGCAGCAGCAGCGTGTAGTATAGTCGACTGGCAGAGCAGCAGGTATAATGGTGCAGCAGGAATATCCTCTCAGGAATGGGCCCCCTCCCAGACCTGGACAGCAGCAGCAGCAGCAGCGTGTAGTATAGTCGACTGGCAGAGCAGCAGGTATAATGGTGCAGCAGGAATATCCTCTCAGGAATGGGCCCCCTCCCAGACCTGGACAGCAGCATAAATAGATAAAAAGAGCAGGTAGATCAGGATGTTCCATGTGTGCAGCAGGATTGTGTTAAAAATGACGCTAAATTCTATATTGTCCAATGTCTACAATGTACATCACAAATACATTTGCTCCACACGTTGGCTGCACAGGGCTGCTCTCAGTTTCCACATCTGGCACATCCAGTGTGTGTAGCAGAACACAGTGGTAAGGCATCCAGCCTCCCTGTGTGCAGAACCCTTCACGCCAGAGGGCAGTAGTAGTGGCGGGGATTAGCCGCAGCTCTCTCATCCTCCATGTGTCTGTGAGGAGGAAGGGATACCGGCTGTCTCCACACCCATACATGATCATCAGCGCCCACACGCGGTGCTCCATCCTACCGGTGGACCTATCCTTCCTGCACCGGTCTGAACACCGAACTCAGTGAAGATCCAGCTATTCTCAGCAAGGATCTTGACGTGTCCGTAGTGCTTGCTAAGGCTACTTTCACACTAGCGTTCGGAGCGGATCCGTCTGATGTTTCATCAGACGGATCCGCTCCGATAATGCAGACGTTCGCATCCGTTCAGAACGGATGCGTCTGCATTAAAACTTAGAAAATTTTCTAAGTGTGAAAGTTGTCTGAGCGGATCCGTTCAGACTTTACATTGAAAGTCAATGGGGAACGGATCCGCTTGAAGATTGAGCCATATAGTGTCATCTTCAAGCGGATCCGTCCCCATTGACTTACATTGTAAGTGTGGACGGATCCGCTCGCCTCCGCACGGCCAGGCGGACACCCGAACGCTGCAAGCAGCGTTCAGGTGTCCGCTCACTGAGCGGAGCGGAGGCTGAACGCTGGCAGGCGGATGCATTCTCAGTGGATCCGCCTCCACTGAGAATGCATTGGGGCCAGACGGATGCGTTCGGGGCCGCTCGTGAGCCCCTTCAAACGGTGCGCACGAGCGGACACCCAAACGCTAGTGTGAAAGTAGTTTTAACCTGTCATGTCTAGTTCACGTCCCTCCACAGTAGTGTAACAGAAGAGTCAGCTGTATTCCCCAGCTACGGGGATGGCGCTTTGTGGCTGACTCCAGTGCTCAGCACTGATCATCGATCTCATCTCATGGTGCTGAATAAGGCCTTATAGGCGACATATCTCTACAAAGGGTGGAGTATTACTTTTCCCCTTTAAGGCTTTCCCAGAAAGGGTATGGCTATCAAAGTGCTGCAACTTCACTTTCACTAAGCGGGGCCTAGTAAGGATTCTGGTATGAAGGCATTATGTGTCTGGGTCTTGTATTGATTTTTGGATAAACTATACCTAGATAAGGACAGTAGCTGTGCTACAGTTACTTGTGCTTGAAATCAAAATTGACATTAAAATTAACTACAATAAATACATAAATAGGATTGACTACAATGCAGATTACGTGAAGTAGAGACTATAGAATAATGCAGACCTTCACAGGAGTGAAGTGTTATTTATTAAAAAATATATATTGATATATACTATATGTATATTTATATATGTGTGCTGTCACACTACGATATATATATAGAACCTTTCACTTCTGAAAAGTGAATTATGGAAAATTTACATCCTCCGGATAGCAGCATTGCAGATGATTGTGTTAGTGGACTTTATGTAAGAATCTTAACTACTCCTTTTTTTATATTACAACTCAACTAAAATGAAGCACAGCTGCAGTGCATTGGGTATGCGGGTAAAGGTAAGCTTTAAACGATAGTTCTTCTTAAAACCCAGACACATAATGCCTTCATACCAGAATCCTTACTAGGCCCCGCTTAGTGACAGTGAAGTTGCAGCACTTTGCTAGCCATTCTATTTCAGGGAAAGCCTTAAAGTGGAAAAGTAATACTCCACCCTTTGTAGAGATATGTCGCCTCTAAGGCCTTATTCAGCACCATGAGATGAGATCGATGATCAGTGCTGAACACTGGAGTCAGCCACAAAGCGCCATCCCTGTAGCCGGGGAATACAGCTGACTCTCCTGTTACACTAGCGTGGAGGGACGTGAACTAGACATGACGGGTTAGCAAGCACTACGGACACGTCAAGATCCTTGCTGAGAATAGCTGGATCTTCACTGAGTTCGGTGTTCAGACCGGTGCAGGAAGGATAGGTCCACCGGTAGGATGGAGCACCGCGTGTGGGCGCTGATGATCGTGTATGGGTGTGGAGACAGCCGGTATCCCTTCCTCCTCACAGACACATGGAGGATGAGAGAGCTGCGGCTAATCCCCGCCACTACTACTGCCCTCTGGCGTGAAGGGTTCTGCACACAGGGAGGCTGGATGCCTTACCGCTGTGTTCTGCTACACACACTGGATGTGCCAGATGTGGAAACTGAGAGCAGCCCTGTGCAGCCAACGTGTGGAGCGCTGTATGGCTACTACATTGATTATAGTTGAATAGATTTTTGATTATAGTTCAATAGATTATTGAGTTTTTTCAATTTAAAAAAATGATATATATTAAAACATAATCCATATTTAAGTCTATATATACATAAAAGATATGTTTAAGGGAAAATTCATATAATTATTTTCTATAATTCATATATTTACACTACACAACACATGATTAAAGAAATTTAGAGACATTATTAAAATAAATTATTAAATAAAATTTCTTTATCAGACTCTGTACATGATTCACCAAAATTAATAAATTAATTCAAAATATATTGACACATATATACATATGAGAAGATTAAATTTAATAAGTAATTTTTTCATAATTAAGTAGATTTGATTAAAAAAAATAACTTAATAAAGAATATTAAAAATCAGATTAAAATCAATAAAAAATTCATCAATAAATTCATAAATATATACAACACATATAAAAAGAAATTCATAAATAGGATAAAAAATAACTTCATATTAAGATAAGACAATAAATTAGTTAAAAAGGTTAAAAAACAACGGATTTACGGAGGGAGAGCGAGGGAGAGGGATGGACAAGGGACCCTTCAACGGCCTGAACCGACAGCTGGGGCCAGGAAGTCACTGCCGATCCAGGACTCGTTCATTTTGATGAATGTCAGTCTGTCCACGGAGTCAGTGGACAGACGGGTCCTCTTGTCTGTGACCACCCCACCTGCCGCGCTGAATGTCCGCTCAGACAGTACGCTGGAGGGGGGGACAGACAATAACTCCAGCGCATACTGAGCGAGCTCACGGCAGGTGTCCAGTCTGGCAACCCAGTACTCCATGGGGTCGTCAGTGCTCATGCTGTCGGAAGCACCAACGGACCCCATGTAGTCTGCCACCATGCGGGCCAGCCGCTGGTGGTTGCTGCTGCTGCTGCTTGCACTGGGTCTTGCAGACTGGTAGAACAGCCTCATCTCACCCATTAGGTCACCTGCTCGGCTGGTGCTGCTGGGTCCAGCCACCTGTTGGGTGAGATGGGCGGGGGAAACTGGAGCTGGAGGCCGAGGGGTAGTCTGCTCCAGACGCTTGATCAGACAGGCCCGCAGTTGTTCCATCCGGGCCTGCCGCCGACTTGATGGTATAAACTGTTCCAGTTTCCCCTTGCATCGTGGGTCTAAAAGGGTGGCCAACCAATAATCATCCCTCCCCTTAATACTCTTGATCCGGGGGTCCCTCCTGAGGCATCGCAGCATGTGGGCAGCCATGGGGAAGAGGACAGCCCGCTGTGACTCGTCATGGCTGCCCGGGACCATGACCTCTTGGTCCTCCTGCTGCTGTTGCTGCTGCTCCCGGTTGGAGCTGCCCCACCCCCGGACTAACGGTGCCCCCATCACCGGCTCTCCCTCCTGACCAGGCCCAAACTCCTGGACGTCCACTGTGTCATCCTCCTCCTCCTCCTCAACGTCCTGGGCCTGGTCCTGGTGGAGCAAGGCAGCCTCATCTTGCTCCACCAAGGCACTCTCCCCAGCTTCAAGCAGGCGATCGAGTGTCCTGTCCAGCAGGAACACTAATGGGAGCACGTCATTGAGGCCGACATGCTCCCCGCTGACCATCTTGGTCGCCTGCTCAAAAGGGGCCAACACGTGACAGACCTGCTGTATCTGCCCCCACTCCGCATTAGTGACATAGGGGAGTGGGTGTGATGGCCCTGAAGTGCCTAGGTCCAGCAGGTATTCCCTCACCGCCCGTCTCTGCTCCCACAACCTTTCCAGCATGTGGAGGGTTGAGTTCCACCGCGTCACACTGTCCACAATCAGCCTGTGAGGGGGCAGGCTGTTGTCCCGCTGAAGTCTGGACAGGGACGCGGTGGCAGTTGGGGAGCGTCGGAAATGGCTGGCAATCCTACGTACCCTTAACACAATGTCACTCAAACCTGGGTACGTACGGAGGAACTTCTGTACCACTAGGTTGAGGACATGTGCCATGCAGGGCACGTGGGTCAGACTGCCAGCCTGAAGGGCGGCGAGTAGGTTGCTGCCGTTGTCACAGACAACCAAACCTGCCTGGAGCCTACGGGGTGTCAGCCACTTCTGGACCTGAGCCTGAAGTGCGGCCAGAACTTCAGGTCCAGTGTGTCTCCTGTCTCCCAAGCTCACAAGCTGGAGCACGGCCTGGCAACGGACGTGCCCCACACTTGCATAGTTACGGGGACGCTTACTGGGGGGCTCAGCAGCAGTGGAGACAGTGGCTTGTGGGAGAGCAGCAGTTCTCCCCTGGACACCCCGCGGCGGCACCACAAACTCTGATGCCGCCGATCCCTCCCCGGCGCCTCGGAGGGACACCCAATGGGCAGTAAAACTCAAGTATCGTCCCTGCCCATGTCTGCTAGTCCAAGCATCCATTGTGAGATGTACCCTGTCGCTGACAGCATGATCCAGCGACAGGCATACTTTCTCCACAAGGTGCTGGTATAGGGCAGGGACGCCAGTCCTGGCAAAGTAATGGCGGCTGGGGACACGCCATCTGGGTTGTGCCTGCTCCAACATCTGCCGGAACGGATTGCTGTCCACAAGATTGTAAGGGAGCAGATGTTGGCCAAGAACCCTTGCCAGGAGCCCATTGAGTGAACGCACACGTCGGTCCCCGGGGGCATAGGGCGCGGTGCGTTCAAAAGCGTCAGCAACTGATGGCTGGCGCCGGACGGCAGTGGAGGAGGAGATAGAGGAGGGTGCAGTGGAGGCAGAGGTATGGCTGCCGGTCCCAGTACCTCTATGAGAGGGAGTGGCGGAGTGGGAATGACTTACGGGGATCTGTTGTGGGGGCTGCTGTACTGTGGCAGGAGCTGCTGTCCCCTGCACACTGCTGGTGGCGCTGCTGCTACCACCCTTCATCTGTTCCCACTCCCGCCAGTGGTTGACCCGTAGGTGCTGGTTCAGTGCTGTAGTACCCAGCCGAGCCACCACCCTCCCTCTCTTCACCCTGGCACGGCATAGCTGACAGATTGCTACTGTAACATCGTCAGCTGCCAGGGTGAAGTAAGCCCAAACAGGCGACTTATGCACCGACCGCCGGTCAGATGGGTTGGTGCTCACTTGCGTCTGTTCGGGCTCGGTGCGCACAGGTGGAGGTGGCTGCTGCTGCTGCCTCCTACTGCTGACATTACCAGTGGAGCCCCTGCTGCTAGACTCACTGGTAACCTGGCGCACCGTTTGCCTCCGGTGCCGACCTTCCTCCTCATCAGTGCTGCTGATGCCTGACAAGGGAGGTGGTATCCATTCTTGGTCACCCTCCTCTTCATCCCCCGATGTGTCAGACCCAGGGCCAAGCCTTGGTGAACAGAGGGGAGCAGCTGACATAGAGCCCCTGACCGGGCTCTGCTGTCCCCTCGCTGATGCCTGGGTCTGACTAGGTACAGGGGTTATGTGGCTGACACCACCTGCACCTATTTGGAAGGGATGTCACTGGCACCATCTCCCCCTCCATCTCTTCCAAGAGTTGCTGACCATGGGGAGGACTGAACTGCAGTTCTGCCTCCTGTTCCTCCTGAGTTGCCTGCCCAAAGATATCAGAATCAACATCCTCAAAAAGATCAGGTGATAAATTTTCGGGGGTGGGGGTTGATTCTGCAGGAGGCGGAACCCTGCAGATGCTGCTGCTGCTGCTGGTTGTGGCTGGGCCGGAGGACTCTGTGGCACTGGACTGTGCCATCATAGCCACAACTTGTTGGGCATCCTGAGAACTAATTGGGCGGCTGCCACGCCCAAAGAACTCTCTGATTAGTCGGACGCCCCTCACACTTGAACCTTCGTGGGTAGAGGAGCGGTCCCGTGCAGGCAGCGGTCCAGCACTGGAACCAACTCCCCTACCACGACTTCCAGAACGCCCGCGTGATGTCATACTGGTCAGAGATTGGTCTTACTGTCACAGACAAAAAAAAAAGTGTGGGATTTGGGGAAAACTTTATTGGGATGGGGAATCTGGGGCTAAAATGAAAAACGAATTCAATAAATTAAATCAATAAATTAATAAATCCTAACCTCTATATAATTTTTTTTTGTTTTTTTCAACTATGAAAAGACGCAGACTCTGACGCAGACAGACACAAAAGCAAATAAACTATTCAACAACTACCCTATATAAACTTTTTTTTTTTTTTTCTTTTTTTTCAAACTAAAGGAAGACAAGGACACTGACGCAGACAGACACAGAACCTAGTAGACTAAGGAAAAACTACCCTATATAAACTTTTTTTTTTTTTTTTAGCTAACAAAAGACACAGACACTGACACTGACAAACACAAAAGCTACTAGACTAAGGAAAAACGACCCTATATAAACTTTTTTTTTTTAGTTTTTTTCTTTTTTTTAACTAAGAAAAAGACGCGGACTCTGACGCAGACAGACACAAAAGCTACTAAACTATTGAACAATTACCCTATATAAACTTTTTTTTTTTTTTTTTTTTTTTTTCAACTAACAAAAGACGTGGACACTGACACTGACAGACACAAAACCTACTAGACTAAGGAAAAACTACCCTATATAAACTTTTTTTTTTGTTTTTTTCAACTAAGAAAAGACGCGGGCTCTGACACAGACAGACACAAAAGCTAATAAAATATTTAACAACTACCCTATATAAATTTTTTTTTTCTTTTTTTTCAACTAACAAAAGACGCGGACACTGACACAGACAGACACAAAACCTACTAGACTAAGAAAAACTACCCTATATAAACTTTTTTTTTTCTTTTTTTTTTTTATCTAACGTAAAACACGGACACTGACAGACACAAAACAAATACTACACAAACTAAACTATTATAACCTAAGGAAATACACTAACACACTTAACTAAAACACTAAAACTAAACTAAACTAAAGCCTACAATATAACTAAACTTAAGCTCCCTCAATCTACACTAATCACTCCCTACTACTACAACCTACACTATAGAATTAATAATTAGATTGTGAAATATATTGCTTTTAAAAAAGCACAATTCCACACCACACAGCACAGCACAGTTTTTAGATCCTAACACAACCAACTCCAAGTAAAACTGCACAGAATGGCTGCTGGGAAGAATATTATATAGTAAAGAGGTGGGGAGCTTTCCGATTGGTTGCTAGGGAGGTTGCTAACCTATGACAACTGTAGGTACATCATTTTCATTGGACAAAAAGACAGAAGGGCGGGATCTATGTACTTTGACGGAAATGATATATTCGCATAAATTCGCATTACGAAAAAAAATCGCAAACTGAACTAAAATTAGTGTAAACTTTATAATTAAGTGATGATTGGAAGTCTCACCTCACCCTACCAATTTAATTTCCACCACAAGCTACAAGCAGCCTGCTTCTAGCTTGTGGTCCAATTGAGATTTAGATAGTTTATACTGTGCAAGGCATAGAATATTCGTGTATGCGAATTTTCGAATATATTCGCAATTCGCAGCGTTTACGAATTCGCAAGCGGGAAAAAAATCGCATGGCAAAAAAAATCGCAAAAACACTTTAACTTTCATGGCCGGGATGGTCAAGTCAATCAATGCGCAGGAAGAATAGCACGTGTGAAAGAAATCGCATCGCTTAATAAAAATCGCATTACGAAAAATCGCAAAAAAGGCAGGATTTTGGCTATGGCTTTGAAAAAGAGCCTTGATGCAAAACAACACCTTAAATGAATGAAACTCAGAGTCACTCAAACTCATTTATCAACACAAGTGAACTGAAGTTCGTGAACTTATTGTGTATCATCTAATTTAATCAACGCGAATATTCGCAATATCGAATTTATGGCATGATATTCGAAAAAATCGCGAAATCGCGAATATGCGATATTCGCGCGAAATATTCGCATTGCGAATATTCGCGCCCAACACTAGTTGCAACACCCATCTTCTGTTGAGCTTCAGCTGGTGGACAGATGGCCTTAAGTTCTCCTGCAAAATGTCTTGATAAACTTGGGAAATAATTTTTCCTTTGATGATAGCAATCCGTCCAGGCCCTGATGCAGCAAAGCAGCCCCAAACCATGATGCCCCCACCACCATACTTCACAGTTGGGATGAGGTTTTGATGTTGGTGTGCTGTGCCACTTTTTCTCCACACATAGTGTTGTGTGTTTCTTCCAAACAACTCAACTTTGGTTTCATCTGTGCACAGAGTATTTAGCCATTTCTGCTGTGGAACATCCAGGTGCTCTTGTGCAAACTGTAAACGTGCAGCAATGTTTTTTTTTGGACAGCAGTGGCTTCCTCTGTGGTATCCTCCCATGAAATCCATTCTTGTTTAGTGTTTTACGTATCGTAGATTCGCTAACAGGGATGTTAGCATATGCCAGAGACTTTTGTAAGTCTTTAGCTGACACTCTAGGATTCTTCTTTACCTCATTAAACAGTCTGCGCTGTGCTCTTGCAGTCATATTTACAGGACAGCCACTCCTAGGGAGAGTAGCAGCAGTGCTGAACCTTCTCCATTTATAGACAAAATTATCTTACCATGGACTGATGAACAGCAAGGCTTTTGGAGATACTTTTATAACCCTTTCCAGCTTTATGCAAGTCAAAAATTATTAATCGTAGGTCTTCTGAGAGCTCTTTTGTGTGAGGCATCATTCACATCAGGCAATGCTTCTCGCGAAAAGCAAACCCAGAACTGGTGTGTGTTTTTTATAGGGCAGGGCAGCTGTAACCAACACCTCCAATCTCATCTCATTGATTGGACTCCAGTTGGCTGACACCTCACTCCAATTAGCTTTTGGAGATGTCATTAGTCTAGGGGTTCACATACTTTTTCCACCTGCACTGTGAATGTTTGCATGGTGTGTTCAATAAAAACATGGTAACATTTAATTCTTTGTGTGTTATTAGTTTAAGCAGACTGTGATTGTCTATTGTTGTGACTTAGATGAAGATCAGATCACATTTTATGACCAATTTGTGCAGAAATCCATATCATTCCAAAGGGTTCACATACTTTTTCTTGCAACTGTATATAAGTGGCTCAAACCCCTTCCCAGATGCCTGAGTGTCAAGGTTCTTGTGTTCTGCAAAGGTTGCTGATTTCTCTGCTTGTGTTTCTGTGTACCTGATCTGTGCTTGTGTTCCTGGACTCTGCTACCTATTTGATCCCTGCCTGCTTGCCTTGACTCTCCTGTTGCCAATCCGGAATGCCTGACCTATACCTGTGCTGACTGCCCTGATCTATTGCTTGTTTTACTTCGCCTCTGCCTCATCCTTCGGTCCTGCACTGTTGCTCCTGGTTACGACCTGCTGACTATGTCTGTACCTCTGGTACCTTGCTCAGGTACCTTCTGTTCCGCTTGGACCAGCTGCCTCGTGTGTCAATCCTCCTCAAGAGGTAGCGAACTGGTGTTCCTCTCGATAAAGCCTATCCTCACCCCCAGGGGTACTATGAAGAATGAGGGGTTCACTTAGACAACGTATTAACTAGAAACACCTGCCCACACTTTAACACCTCCTGGTTGTCTGATGACAACTATGGCTAATGCATAGCGCTCTCCTTTACGTCTCCAACATCATTGGCGGCAATCATTTTTGCTCAGTGTGAATTGATTTTCATCAGTGAACAGCACTAAGGCCTACTGGTCGCTCATCTAGCGTAGATGTTCCCTGGCATATGCAATACGATGATACCTGGGCCTGGTGGTGTGGTCAGGTACCCTTGCAGGTCGTCTAGCATGCAGACAATGTTGATATACAGGTGAAACTCGAAAAATTTGAATATCGTGCAAAAGTAAATTTATTTCAGTAATGCAAATTAAAAGGAATTGCATTAATGCAGCTTAAAATTAGAATTTTGTGAAAAGGTTCAATATTCTAGGCTCAAAGTGACTCACTTTAGTCAGCTAATTAATTCATACCCCCTGAGCAAAGAGGACCTCAAAATTGTGACTTTGTGGTTTCATAAGCTCTACGTACCGAATTTTCGGAATTTTCGTAAAAGTCCGGGTTCGGGTTCGGTGTTCGGCGCTTTCTTGGCGCTTTTTGAAAGGCTGCAAAGCAGCCAATCAACAAGTGTCATACTACTTGCCCCAAGAGGCCATCACAGCCATGCCTACTATTGGCATGGCTGTGATTGGCCAGTGCAGCATGTGACCCAGCCTCTATTTAAGCTGGAGTCACGTAGCGCCGCACGTTACTCTGCTATGATCAGCGCTTCCGGCGTTCACATCCTGCCGCTGCTCGTCTGTCTGCGCTAAAGCGGAACTTCGGCCTTCCCGCTCACCGCCTCATATGCGACGTGCCCACCAGGTGGAACTCCACCTTGCACATGTTGGACAGACTGTGCGAGCAGCAGCAGGTCATAGTGGAGTTTTAGCTGCTGCAGCACGCACGGGTCAGTCGCACTGCGGAACAGCACCACTTCACCACCAATGACTGGGCCTCCATGCGAGACCTGTGTGCCCTGTTGCGCTGTTTCGAGTACTCCACCAACATGGCCAGTGGCGATGACGCCGTTATCAGCGTTACAATAGCACTTCTATGTCTCCTTGAGAAAACACTTAGGGCGATGATGGAAGAGAAGGTGGCCCAGGAGGAGGAGGAGGAAGAGGGGTCATTTTTAGCACTTTCAGGCCAGTCTCTTCGAAGTGACTCAGAGGGAGGTTTTTTGTGACAGCAGAGGCCAGGTACAAATGTGGCCAGACAGGGCCCACTACTGGAGGACGAGGAGGACGAGGAGGAGGTGGAGGAGGATGAGTATGAAGCATGTTCACAGCGGGGTGGCACCCAACGCAGCTCGGGCCCATCACTGGTGCGTGGCTGGGGGGAAACGCAGGACGATGACGATACGCCTCCCACAGAGGACAGCTTGTCCTTACCTCTGGGCAGCCTGGCACACATGAGCGACTACATGCTGCAGTGCCTGCGCAACGACAGCAGAGTTGCCCACATTTTAACGTGTATGGACTACTGGGTTGCCACCCTGCTGGATCCACGTTACAAAGACAATGTGCCCACCTTACTTCCTGCACTGGAGCGTGATAGGAAGATGCGCGAGTACAAGTGCACGTTGGTAGACGCGCTACTGAGAGCATTCCCAAATGTCACAGGGGAACAAGTGGAATCCCAAGGCGAAGGCAGAGGAGGAGCAAGAGGTCGCCAACGCAGCTGTGTCACGGCCAGCTCCTCTGAGGGCAGGGTTAGCATGGCAGAGATGTGGAAAAGTTTTGTCACCACGCCACAGCTAACTGCACCACCACCTGATACGGAACGTGTTAGCAGGAGGCACATTTCACTAACATGGTGGAACAGTACCTGTGCACACCCCTCCACGTACTGACTGATGGTTCGGCCCCATTCAACTTCTGGGTCTCCAAATTGTCCACGTGGCCAGAGCTAGCCTTTTATGCCTTGGAGGTGCTGGCCTGCCCGGCGGCCTGCGTTTTGTCTGAACGTGTATTCAGCACGGCAGGGGGCGTCATTACAGACAAACGCAGCCGCCTGTCTACAGCCAATGTGGACAAGCTGACGTTCATAAAAATGAACCAGGCATGGATCCCACAGGACCTGTCCATCCCTTGTGCAGATTAGACATTAACTACCTCCCCTTAACCATATATTATTGTACTCCAGGGCACTTCCTCATTCAATCCTATTTTTATTTTCATTTTACCATTATATTGCGGGGCAACTCAAAGTTGAATGAACCTCTCCTCTGTCTGGGTGCCGGGGCCTAAAAATATCTGACAGTGGCCTGTTCCAGTGGTGGGTGACATGAAGCCTGATTCTCTGCTATGACATGAAGACTGATTCTCTGCTGACATGAAGCCAGATTCTCTGCTATGGGACCTCTCTCCTCTGCCTGGGTGCCTGGGCCTAAATATGTGACAATGGACTGTTCCAGTGGTGGGTGACGTGAAGCCTGATTCTCTGCTATGACATGAAGACTGATTCTCTGCTGACATGAAGCCTGAATCTCTGTTATGGGACCTCTCTCCTTTGTCTGGGTGCCTGGGCCTAAATATGTGACAATGGACTGTTCCAGTGGTGGGTGACGTGAAGCCTGATTCTCTGCTATGACTTGAAGACTGATTCTCTGCTGACATGAAGCCTGAATCTCTGTTATGGGACCTCTCTCCTCTGTCTGGGTGCCGGGGCCTAAAAATATCTGACAGTGGCCTGTTCCAGTGGTGGGTGACATGAAGCCTGATTCTCTGCTATGACATGAAGACTGATTCTCTGCTGACATGAAGCCTGAATCTCTGTTATGGGACCTCTCTCCTCTGTCTGGGTGCCGGGGCCTAAAAATATCTGACAGTGGACTGTTCCAGTGTTGGGTGACATGAAGCCTGATTCTCTGCTATGACATGAAGACTGATTCTCTGCTGACATGAAGCCAGATTCTCTGCTATGGGACCTCTCTCCTCTGCCTGCGTGCCTGGGCCTAAATATGTGACAATGGACTGTTCCAGTGGTGGTTGACGTGAAGCCTGATTCTCTGCTATGACATGAAGACTGATTCTCTGCTTACATGAAGCCTGAATCTCTGTTATGGGACCTCTCTCCTCTGTCTGGGTGCCGGGGCCTAAAAATATCTGACAGTGGCCTGTTCCAGTGGTGGGTAATATGAAGCCTGATTCTCTGCTATGACATGAAGACTGATTCTCTGCTGACATGAAGCCAGATTCTATGTTATGGGACCTCTCTCCTCTGTCTGGGTGCCGGGGCCTAAATTATATGACAATGGACTGTTCCAATGTTGGGTGACGTGAAGCATGATTCTCTGCTATAACATGAAGACTGATTCTCTGCTGACATGAAGCCTGAATCTCTGCTATGGGACCTCTCTCCTCTTCCTGGGTGCCTGGGCCTAAATATGTGACAATGGACTGTTCCAGTGGTGGGTGACGTGAAGCCTGATTTTATATCACGACCCGGAGGCTCCTATTGCATTCTCAATCTTTACTGTAACCATAGCAGCAAAGAGAAAAAACACACAGAAACCATCCCACAAGGATAACCCCTCCCATAGTCCAGTCCATAAATAGAACCTCCCACCGGAACTCTTCCTCTTTCTTTGCTGCTTTCCATGGCAAGATAAGTGTATTTTATGACTGACATATTCATTATGCTGAGTTGCTCTATATTTTCTTATAGTTACTGATGTTCCCTAGTTTATGGTATTAGTCATTGGTATATATATTATTATCGGTTTTTCTGTATTCCGTTTTATCTGGTGAGCGACTGTATATATATATATTTTTTCCCCCTCTTGATTTAATTTTCTTCCCTCTGGCTCCGGTTTAGCCACCGCTACTGCCCTCCTTCCCTTACCCGCCTCGTGCGGGTTACTACAAGGCCGCTTCCCTCCCCCCTTTACCTCAGTTCACACCGGCGCCGGCTCCATTTCGGGCTGTGCGCGCTGCTTCCGTGGTCTCGCGAGACGAGATCTCGTCCTCACTGTTCGCTGCGCTCTGTCTCCCTCCGGCCTGCTTCTCTTGAGCCGGATCAGGGGCGTGTCCTTCTCCGTCCCGCGCTTCTGGTGGGTGGAGTCTTACCGCAGTTAACTTGTTCTTCCTGCTCTTTTTGTCGGCTACATCACCGCTGCATCTCTCACTGTGTTCAGGTTTGCAGTTCTCTCAGGAGTGACTAACTCCTCAGCATGTCCCTTCCTGCGCAATCCGATTCATCTGCCCCCTCCCTAATGCCTACCCCAGCCTCACCTGCTCTGCCCCAGGCAAATTTACAGCAATCAATCACAGAGGCCATAAACAGTGCTATGGGATCCATGTCCACTGTCATATCACAGTCCATTGCCCAAGCACTGAAGGTTCAGAACCCTGCACCTATTCCTCCTACAAATGCCTCCAGAATCAATGAATCAGATAGCTTAGTTCTATCGCAAGACCGCGTGCTTAGCTCACGCAAACGAGCCTGCACGCGCCAGGCAGAAAAAGCGCGCCCCTGGAAGTCGGCTCGGGCTCAGCCCGTCCCTAGTTCAGACTCAGAATTGGAGTCCGAGGAGGAGGCTTATAGTGATGGCCATAGTGCCTCTGACCTAGACCTAGAAGAGGTCCTAGTGGACGATGAGGATTTTGTCCCTGAAATCCCTCTGTCTCGTCCGTCAACTAGTACGGCCCCTGAGACCCTCGGTTCATCTGCTACCCTGTTAGACCCTGCGGGTGAACCATTGTTCGACCCGGATAATTTACACCATCCATGATCAGCTGAGTGGTTGCCCACCCCACATGTGGCCCGATATTTAGAAGATAGGGTTGGAAAACCCCTTTCTAAGGAAACGCGCAGCAAGCTGAAAGCTGAGTGCCCGCGTCCCTTAGTCCCAAACAAAGTCTGTGATACCCCCAATGTGGATCCGAAAATGATCCAATTTTTGGCCAAGACTGGATTTAATCCCCGTAGAGGGCTCGATTCGGCACTGCGTGCCTGCCAAGATAAATTGCTGGATAGCTTAGGTCTTTTGACCAAAATTTTTGAATTGGCAGAATCCGCCAAATCTGAGGGCACTCCTATTGACCCAGATGAACTACGTGGCTGGGCTCAGCGCGCCATCTGTATGGTTGGAAACGTGAATGCGTCACTTTCCATGGAACGGAGGAAAGCAATCCTCATTAAGATAGAACCTAAATTGTCCAACATGGCTCTCACTGAGTCGGGCAAGGAGGCGCAGGGGCTCCTATTCGGAGATACTTTTATTAAAGATCTGGGCAAGTTTGTGGGGGCTTTCACAGCATTGGATAAGGCCCAAAGCTCCATGCGAAAGGTCTTTCAGGGAAGAGTCTCTTCCAGGGCCGGCAGTTCTAGGGGCCGTCTGTCCGGCCGTGCCCATTTCCAGACCCGCGGCAGCGGTCGAGGCTCCTTCAGTCAACGACAAGTTTTCCAAGACCAGAGGCTTCAATCCTCTTTCTTCCCATCCAGAGGTTCATCCGGTAGATCCCGGTCCTTCAGGGGATTCGCTGGTTCCAGACGCCCCTTTGGTAAGTTGCCAGAATCTAATGTCTTCTTCAAACCATTGCATAGGAGGCAGACTCCTGCATTTTTTGGATGCTTGGTCCCGCATCACATCCGAACCTTGGATCCTTGCCACGGTCCAAGGATTCCATATAGAACTGATGGTTTCTCCTTTGTTTCTCCCCTATCCGCACCCGAGAGTGCTTTCAAGGCAATCCCGGCTTTGTTTGAACACGGAGCTTCATTCACTCCATTCGAAAGGAGCCATAGAGCTCGCCCAATTCCAGAAGGGGAATCATTAGCGACATTTTCTTAGTACAGAAAAAGGGGGGTCAATTTCGACCCGTCATAAACCTCAAACGCCTCAACCATTTTGTACGATACCGCCATTTCAAGATGGAGGGTATCCACTTACTCAGAGACCTTCTGACTCCATACGACTGGATGGTGAAGTTGGATTTGAAGGACGCGTACCTTACGGTTCCTATTGCTCCACCTTCCAGGGATCTCCTTCAATTCCTGTGGAACGCTCAGGTCTGGCGGTTCACCTGCCTCCCCTTCGGCCTTTCGTCAGCTCCTTGGTGCTTCACCAAGCTGATGAAACCGGTGGTCGCTTGGCTTCGTCTTCAGGGGATTCGTCTAATAATTTTTCTTGGACGATATCCTGAT
Source organism: Bufo bufo (assembly GCF_905171765.1). Taxonomy (NCBI): domain Eukaryota; kingdom Metazoa; phylum Chordata; class Amphibia; order Anura; family Bufonidae; genus Bufo; species Bufo bufo. The sequence goes on along the minus strand of NC_053391.1, from coordinate 531,041,659 downwards.
CCTGGCACAGTCTCCCAAGATTCTCTTGTCTCACTTACATCCGTAATTGCTCTTCTCACGGACCTAGGGTTTATTATCAACTCGGAGAAGTCCTCCCTTCAACCTGCCAGGTCCATAGAGTTTTTGGAATTCGTGGTGGACTCTTCCACTCAGAGTCTTTGTCTTCCGAGCGCCAAAGTCAAATCCATCCGCAAAGAGTTGCGCCATACTCTGAAACTCCGCCAAGTTTCCTTACGTCATTTAGCTCGGGTGATAGGCCTCTTATCTTCTTCCATCCAGGCAATATTTCCTGCTCCGTTGCATTATCGGGCTCTTCAACGGCTGAAGATCGCTCACCTTCAATCGGGAGCGGCGTACGCAGATTTGGTGATCCTGGATCAGGAAACGAGAGACGAGCTGACATGGTGGATTTCCAACCTCGATGCATGGAATGGCAGAGCCATTGTAGGCCCTCAACCGGATCTCATCATAGAGGCGGATGCCAGTCTTCTCGGCTGGGGTGCCCACTGCGAGGGAGTCTCCACTGGGGGTCCGTGGTCGGCAGTCGAATCCCAGCTCCACATAAATGCTCTAGAACTCCTGCCGGGATCGTTTGCCATCCGCAGTTTCGCCAACAGCAGGATTTCGGCATGCATCAAGCTCAGGATGGACAACGTGTCGGCGGTCCGATACGTCAACTCCATGGGCGGGACTCACTCGGCAATCTTAACTCATTTGGCGAAGGAGTTCTGGACGTACTGCCTGGACAATGGATTCAAGGTGATCGCGGAATATATCCCGGGTCTTCACAATACCTTCGCGGATTGGAGTTCTCGGTACACCTCGGACTTCAGTGATTGGAGATTGGATCCGGCGGTGTTTGCCTCTATCGATTCTCTTTGGGGTCCTTTTTCCCTGGACCTCTTTGCTTCACGTTGGAATTCCCATCTTCCCAGATTCTACAGCTGGAGGCCGGACCCTCTGTCAGAGGCTGTGGACGCTCTTCTTCGGAACTGGTCAGAACATCTTTCGTATGCCTTTCCTCCTTTCATGCTGATTCCTCGAGTACTATCTCAAATTCGCCGCCAGTCAGCGGAATTGGTCCTAATAGTCCCATTTTGGCGGGCTCAGGTCTGGTTTCCTCAACTCCTGGATCTCTTGATAGAGGACCCTCGTCTCCTCCCGTTTTCCCAGACTCTTCTCCTCGGCCCACTAGGCCAACAACATCCTCTCCTGTTAGACGGATCCCTCCGACTCCTAGGATGCAGAGTTTCGGGATGCAGTACGAGATCGCTGGAATATCTGGAATGGCTAGGTTCCTCCTGGACAACGCTTGGGCTCCCGGTACTAGACGGGCATATGGATCAGCTTGGGGCATCTGGTCTCGTTGGTGCGTTGGACGGGGTGTGGATCCCGTTTCGGCCCCTGTGACCGAGATTCTTCAGTTTTTATCGTCTCTCTTTGATGAAGGTAAGGCTTACAGGACTATGAATGTCTTCCGGTCGGCGATCTCCTCACGACACCAAGGGTTTGCGGGCGTTCCAATTGGCCAGCACCCTCTAATTTGTCATCTCCTCAAGGGCTCTCGCCTCTCTCATCCCCCACAACCTCGTTTCTCTTCTTCTTGGGACGTCAGATTGGTTCTAGATTTCTTTTCTCAGTGGCCTTCCAATTCTGATCTCTCTCTACGGCAGCTTTCGGCGAAACTAGTGTCCTTGCTGTGTCTTGTCTCTTGCAAGAGAGTTTCGGATGTTAGAGCTCTAGACTTTAATGCTCTCTCCTTGTCCCCGAATGGCGTTTCCTTCAACATCTCCCGCCGTACAAAAACGAACATCAAGCCGGTCTGTTATCCGGAGTTTCCTAATTCTCCGGCTCTGTGTCCGGTAGGTTGCCTTAGGGAATACTTATCTCGCACTTCTTCCCTCCGTTCGGGTTCTTCTCCTAACCTGTTCATTTCTTTTCGTAAACCGTTCCGTCCGGTTACTAGTGTCACCCTTTCCCACTGGGTGAAATGGATCCTTTCCTTGTCCGGGGTGGACACGTCCGTTTTCTCCGCCCATTCGGTCAGAGGAGCCTCGGCTACTTCTATGGTGGTAGCGGGTGCTCGCTTGGAGGACATCATGAGATTGGCGGACTGGTCTAGATCCTCTACCTTCCGGGAGTTTTATTTTAGGCCGGCTCCACATGCTTTCGAGTCTGTTATTTCCACACTTTGAACTTGCAATAGGAGCCTCCGGGTCGTGATATAAAATTACATGATTTTCCTAGTTTATGACGTAAAGTCATGATTTTATGAACGACACGGAGGCGAGTATTGCCCCTCCCTTTTGCTACCATTTATTACTGTTTGTTAATAAAGTTTTAATGTTCCCTCCTTTTTGTTTCTGTGGTTCTTCCATTTTTATTGTTCTATCATTATTATATTTATTATTATATTTATTGTCATTCCAATATATATATATTTTTAGATTGAACTGATTTATGTTTTTTCTCTCAGTATTCATTATTTATTTATTTACTCGTTATCATCAGTCGGTCTATTGTGCCGTTGAAAGGAATTTAGATTCTAGCAGATTACCATGTGCCTTTATATTTCTTCCTGTAGGTTGATGTCTTACCCGGCCGTTTTCTCCATGTGGCCTTCTGGTGGCTGATCTGGTCGGTGCCCTCCAATGGTGTTCGTTTCTGATGGTATTCCAGATGGATCCTGTTTCGTTGCTACCCTGATTGGTTGAGTTTTCCTGTTGGAACGAGTTGATGCGAGTTTTCCGGTCCGGTGATACAGTTTAGAGATTCTTCGCTACAAAGAAAGAGGAAGAGTTCCGGTGGGAGGTTCTATTTATGGACTGGACTATGGGAGGGGTTATCCTTGTGGGATGGTTTCAGTGTGTTTTTTCTCTTTGCTGCTATGGTTACAGTAAAGATTGAGAATGCAATACTCGCCTCCGTGTCGTTCATAAAATCATGACTTTACGTCATAAACTAGGAAAATCATGTAATTCTCTGCTATGACATGAAGACTGATTCTCTGCTGACATGAAGCCTGAATCTCTGTTATGGGACCTCTCTCCTCTGTCTGGGTGCCGTGGCCTAAATTATATGACAATGGACTGTTCCAATGTTGGGTGACGTAAAGTATGATTCTCTGCTATGATATGAAGACTGATTCTCTGCTGACATGAAGCCTGAATCTCTGCTATGGGACCTCTCTCCTCTGCCTGGGTGCCTGGGCCTAAATATGTGACAATGGACTGTTCCAGTGGTGGGTGACGTGAAGCCTGATTCTCTGCTATGACATGAAGACTGATTCTCTGCTGACATGAAGCCTGAATCTCTGTTATGGGACCTCTCTCCTCTGTCTGGGTGCCGGGGCCTAAAAACATCTGACAGTGGCCTGTTCCAGTGGTGGGTGACATGAAGCCTGATTCTTTGCTATGACATGAAGATTGAGTCTCTGCGTACATGAAGCCTGAATCTCTGTTATGGGACCTCTCTCCTCTGTCTGGGTGCCGGGGCCTAAAAATATCTGACAGTGGCCTGTTCCAGTGGTGGGTGACATGAAGCCTGATTCTCTGCTATGACATGAAGACTGATTCTCTGCTGACATGAAGCCAGATTCTATGTTATGAGACCTCTCTCCTCTGTCTGGGTGCCGGGGCCTAAATTACACTGCGTGCAGAATTATTAGGCAAATGAGTATTTTGACCACATCATCCTCTTTATGCATGTTGTCTTACTCCAAGCTGTATAGGCTCAAAAGCCTACTACCAATTAGGCATATTAGGTGATGTGCATCTCTGTAATGAGAAGGGGTGTGGTCTAATGACATCAACACCCTATATTAGGTGTGCATAATTATTAGGTAACTTCCTTTCCTTTGGCAAAATGGGTCAAAAGAAGGACTTGACAGGCTCAGAAAAGTCAAAAATAGGGAGATATCTTGCAGAGGGATGCAGCACTCTTAAAATTGCAAAGCGTCTGAAGCGTGATTATCGAACAATCAAGCGTTTCATTCAAAATAGTCAACAGGGTCGCAAGAAGCGTGTTGAAAAACCAAGGCGCAAAATAACTGCCCATGAACTGAGAAAAGACAAGTGTGCAGCTGCCAAGATGCCACTTGCCACCGGTTTGGCCATATTTCAGAGCTGCAACATCACTGGAGTGCCCAAAAGCACAAGGTGTGCAATACTCAGAGACATGACCAAGGTAAGAAAGGCTGAAAGACGACCACCACTGAACAAGACACACAAGCTGAAACGTCAAGACTGGGCCAAGAAATATCTCAAGACTGATTTTTCTAAGGTTTTATGGACTGATGAAATGAGAGTGAGTCTTGATGGGCCAGATGGATGGGCACGTGGCTGGATTGGTAAAGGGCAGAGAGCTCCAGTCCGACTCAGACGCCAGCAAGGTGGAGGTGGAGTACTGGTTTGGGCTGGTATCATCAAAGATGAGCTTGTGGGGCCTTTTGGGGTTGAGGATGGAGTCAAGCTCAACTCCCAGTCCTACTGCCAGTTTCTGGAAGACACCTTCTTCAAGCAGTGGTACAGGAAGAAGTCTGCATCCTTCAAGAAAAACATGATTTTCATGCAGGACAATGCTCCATCACACGCGTCCAAGTACTCCACAGCGTGGCTGGCAAGAAAGGGTATAAAAGAAGAAAATCTAATGACATGGCCTCCTTGTTCACCTGATCTGAACACCATTGAGAACCTGTGGTCCATCATCAAATGTGAGATTTACAAGGAGGGAAAACAGTACACCTCTCTGAACAGTGTCTGGGAGGCTGTGGTTGCTGCTGCACGCAATGTTGATGGTGAACAGATCAAAACACTGACAGAATCTATGGATGGCAGGCTTTTGAGTGTCCTTGCAAAGAAAGGTGGCTATATTGGTCACTGATTTGTTTTCGTTCTGTTTTTGAATATCAGAAATGTATATTTGTGAATGTTGAGATGTTATATTGGTTTCACTGGTAAAAATAAATAATTGAAATGGGTATATATTTGTTTTTTGTTAAGTTGCCTAATAATTATGCACAGTAATAGTCACCTGCACACACAGATATCCCCCTAAAATAGCTAAAACTAAAAACAAACTAAAAACTACTTCCAAAAATATTCAGCTTTGATATTAATGAGTTTTTTGGGTTCATTGAGAACATGGTTGTTGTTCAATAATAAAATTAATCCTCAAAAATACAACTTGCCTAATAATTCTGCACTCCCTGTATATGACAATGGACTGTTCCAATGTTGGGTGACGTAAAGTATGATTCTCTGCTATGACATGAAGACTGATTCTCTGCTGACATGAAGCCTGAATCTCTGCTACGGGACCTCTCTTCTCTGCCTGGGTGCCTGGGCCTAAATATGTGACAATGGACTGTTCCAGTGGTGGGTGACGTGAAGACTGATTCTCTGCTGACATGAAGCCAGATTCTCTGCTATGGGACCTCTCTCCTCTGCCTGGGTGCCTGGGCCTAAATATCTGACAATGGACTTTTCCAGTGGTGGGTGACGTGAAGCCTGATTCTCTGCTATGACATGAAGACGGATTCTCTGCTGACATGAAGCCTGAATCTCTGTTATGGGACCTCTCTCCTCTGTCTGGGTGCCGGGGCCTAAAAATATCTGACAGTGACCTGTTCCAGTGGTGGGTGACATGAAGCCTGATTCTCTGCTATGACATGAAGACTGATTCTCTGCTGACATGAAGTCTGAATCTCTGTTATGGGACCTCTCTCCTCTGCCTGGGTGCCGGGGCCTAAAAATATCTGACAGTGGCCTGTTGCAGTGGTGGGTGACATGAAGCCTGATTCTCTGCTATGACATGAAGACTGATTCTCTGCTGACATGAAGCCAGATTCTATGTTATGGGACCTCTCTCCTCTGTCTGGGTGCCGGGGGCTAAATTATATGACAATGGACTGTTCCAATGTTGGTTGACGTAAAGTATGATTCTCTGCTATTATATGAAGACTGATTCTCTGCTGACATGAAGCCTGAATCTCTGCTATGGGACCTCTCTCCTCTGCCTGGGTGCCTGGGCCTAAATATGTGACAATGGACTGTTCCAGTGGTGGGTGACGTGAAGCCTGATTCTCTGCTATGACATGAAGACTGATTCTCTGCTGACATGAAGCCTGAATCTCTGTTATGGGACCTCTCTCCTCTGTCTGGGTGCCGGGGCCTAAAAACATCTGACAGTGGCCTGTTCCAGTGGTGGGTGACATGAAGCCTGATTCTTTGCTATGACATGAAGATTGATTCTCTGCTGACATGAAGCCTGAATCTCTGTTATGGGACCTCTCTCTTCTGTCTGGGTGCCGGGGCCTAAATTATATGACAATGGACTGTTCCAATGTTGGGTGACGTGAAGCATGATTCTCTGCTATGACATGAAGACTGATTCTCTGCTGACATGAAGCCTGAATCTCTGCTATGGGACCTCTCTCCTCTCCCTTGGTGCCTGGGCCTAAATATGTGACAATGAACTGTTCCAGCGGTGGGTGACGTGAAGCCTGATTCTCTGCTATGACATGAAGACTGATTCTCTGCTGACATGAAGCCAGATTCTCTGCTATGGGACCTCTCTCCTCTGCCTGGGTGCCTGGGCCTAAATATCTGACAATGGACTGTTCCAGTGGTGGGTGATGTGAAGCCTGATTCTCTGATATGACATTAAGCCTGATTTTCTGCTATGACATGAAGACTGATTCTCTGCTGACATGAAGCCAGATTCTATGTTATGGGATCTCTCTCCTTTGCCTGGGTGCCGGGGCCTAAATATCTGACAATGGACTGTTCCAGTTTTGGGTGACGTGAAGCCTGATTCTCTGCTATGACATGAAGACTGATTCTCTGCTGACATGAAGCCAGATTCTCTGCTATGGGACCTCTCTCCTCTGCCTGGGTGCCTGGGCCTAAATATCTGACAATGGACTGTTCCAGTGGTGGGTGATGTGAAGCCTGATTCTCTGATATGACATTAAGCCTGATTCTCTGCTATGACATGAAGACTGATTCTCTGCTGACATGAAGCCAGATTCTATGTTATGGGACCTCTCTCCTTTGCCTGGGTGCCGGGGCCTAAATATCTGACAATGGACTGTTCCAGTTTTGGGTGACGTGAAGCCTGATTCTCTGCTATGACATGAAGACTGATTCTCTGCTGACATGAAGCCTGATTCTCTGCTATGGGACCTCTCTCCAATTGATAATGGTTAATTTTTAATTATTTAATTTTTATTTTAATTCACATCCCTATCCACATTTGTTTGCAGGGGATTTAACTACATTTTGCTGCCTTTTGCAGCCCTCTAGCCCTTTCCTGGGCTGTTTTACAGCCTTTTTAGTGCCGAAAAGTTCAGGTCCCCATTGACTTCAATGGGGTTCGGGACGAAGTTCGGGTCGGGTTCGGATCCCGAACCCGAACATTTCCGGGAAGTTCGGCCGAACTTTTCGAACCCGAACATCCAGGTGTTCGCTCAACTCTAGCTCTAAGCCATAATGATCCAAATTATAACAAATAAAGGCTTGAAATATCTCGCTTTGCATGTAATGAGTCTATCCCATATGTTAGTTTCACCTTTTAAGTTGCATTACTGAAATAAATGAACTTTGCACGATATTCAAATTTTTCTAGTTTCACCTGTAAATGGTTTTGAATGGTCTGACGTGACACTCATCTTCCTTAAATCTGCCTGGAGTTGTGTGGCATTCCTCATCTGGCTCTGCAGGGCATTGTTCACAATGAAACAGTCATCAGTGTGGGATGTGGTCAAAAGACATCCACTTATATTCCTTTCTGCGACTCTTCCAGTGTCTCTGTATCTCTGTTGCAACCTACTGATGTTACTCTGTGACACTTAAGCTCAGTGGCCATTTCTGTCTGAGAAAATCCTGCTTGAAGATTCTCAATGTCGAGATACTTTTGATCAATTGTTAGGTGTTGTCTTGGTCTCATGATGTAACAATGTGAATAGCATGATAAGGGGTAGTGTTTGGCGTGAATATTCGAATAGCGAATATTAATCGCGAATATCGGCACTTCGAGAATTCGCGAATATTTAGAATATAGTGATATATATCGTAATTTTTAATATTCTAGATTTTATTTTCATCAGTAACCTCCCTTCTTGCTTGTGGGCCAATGAGAAGGCTGCAATGTCTTTGTCTGAGCTTAGCAGCATCCCTAGCAACCAATAGGAATGTTGCCTACCCCTTACGATATAAGAACCTCCCCAGCAGCCCTTGTATGCAGTATTTTGCAGATCTGAGAGAGACAGCAGTGTTAATGCTGTGCTCTCTGCTTTCCTGTGTCATTACATTAGATAGTTATAGCTGATAGGTTCTGCTGTCCATACATACATGCTACATACATAGTGCTGTGTGTATGAATGCTACATAAATATATACATACATAGTGATGTGATGTCACAAGTTCACAACAATACTTAGTGCACCAATCACTAATAAGTAGTAAGTAGTGTTAAGCGGCTGAATACCAGTTCGGCTCGAGCATCGCTATGCTCGGCACATGGCAGTCCTTGGCGCACGTTTCGCGGCTTCTAAGCAGCCAATAAACATGAAGGTAAGTACTGCCCTCACTGTAATGCCAGTAGCCATGTTGTACCTGTCCTGTATAACCTTTCCTAATTACAAATACCTTTGTAAATTTGTTTGAGCATACACTTCCAAATCCTTCGCTACTGTACATGTGACATACTTTCAAGCATATCACATTTAAAATAAAGAAGGCGAGCATTAAGGGACAGTGAAGTGGCCGTGATGCTGATGGTGCACGCAGAGGCCATGGCCCTGGCCACGGAGAAACTGTGCCTGCTGCCAGAGCACAAGAAAAAAAATCATCCACGATACCTAGCTTCATGTCCCAGTTTGCAGGGCGGCGCAGCACAATGCTCGCAAAGTCAGCCCAGTGCGATCAGGTGGTCAGTTCGATTGCAGCAGATAATGCTTCGAATCGGTTAAGCACCACCCTGTCTTTCATCAAGTCCAGTCTCAGTAGCCAGGAGTCTGATCAACACAATCCTCACCTTGATCCTCCTCCCTCCTGCCATGTATAGTCTGGCCAAACAAGTGATCCCACACTCGGATATTCCGAGGACCTCTTTTCATCGCCATTACTTGATTTGGCTCTCTCGCCAAGCACGCTAGAAGAGGGACATGAGATCTTGTACCCTCATTCCCAACCTCTTGAGCATCCACAGTTAGAAGAACATGACGGTGGGGAATGGCAATTGGTGTTTAATGAGGTGGATGATGATGTGACACAGTTGCCAAAGAGTCAAGCGCAATTACTGTCTCAAGAGGTTGATGAAGAGGATGAGACACAGTTGTCAATCACTGAGGTTGTGGTTAGGTCAACAAATCAAGAGCATGATCAGAGTGAGGAAGTGGAAGAGGAGGTGGTGGATGATGAGGCCACTGACCCAACCTGGGAAGGTGGAAAGCCGAGCGAGGACAGCAGTACAGAGGGGGAGGGATCTGTAGCACCGCAACAGTCTGGAAGAGGCAGTGGGGTGGCAAAATGGAGGCTGGCCACACCACACAGGCCTGCAACTGTTCCAAGAAGCAACTCCTTGCGGAAATCTCCCTTGCCAAGGGGTAGATGTTCTGCAGTATGGCACATTTTTGAGGAAAGTGCAAATGACAAAAGAATAGTAGTTTGCAACCTGTGCCATACAAAAATAAGCCGGGGCGTGAACACTAGCAACCTCACCACCAGCATGATCCACCACATGGCATCCAAGCACCGTAATAAGTGGGACGGACGCCTGGGTCCACAATCTGTGTCTGCGGGTCACACCACTGCCTCCTCTTTCCCTGTGTTACGTGCTGGCCAATCCCTTGTCGAAGGCGCAGGCCTGGATGCATCCCGCCCTGCACCTGGACCTTCACAAGCATCAGCGACCACATCCACTTCCGTGTCCCAGGGCAGCGTACAAATGTCCTTACCCCAGGCATTTGAATGCAAGCGCAAATACCCAGCAACCCACCCACAGGCCATAGCAGTAAATGCGCAGCTTTCCAAATTACTGGCCCTGGAAATGTTGCCATTTAGGCTTGTAGACACTGAGGCCTTCCGCAGCCTGATGTCGGCGGCCATCCCTCATTAAGCAGTCCCCAGCCACCACTATTTTTCACGATGTGCCATGCCCGCCTTACACCAACATGTGCCCCGTAACATCACACGTGCCCTGACCAAAGCAGTTACTGGGAGGGTGCACTTAACCACGGACACATGGACAAGTGCATTCGGCCAGGGATACAACTTTTACCTGCCGGTACACTGGGTGAATGTTGTGGAGGCCAGGAGCGAGTCATACCCTGGGATGGTACAGGTGATACGTCGATCAGGGTTTCCGCCAGCACCTACGTTAGTGGCTACAACCCCCACTTCTCCTCCTCCTCCTCCTCCTCCTCCACTTCCACCTCTGAATTATCCACGTGCAGCCCCAGTCAGTCATCAGTTGGTAGCTGGAAGCAGTGTAGCACTGCAGTGGGGAAGCGGCAACAGACGGTGCTGAAGCTGATATGCTTAGGGGACAAACAGCACACCACCACAGAGTTCTGCCAGGGGATAAGAGACCAAACTGAGCTGTGGCTCTCGCCACTCAACCTAGGACCAGGCATGGTTGTGTCTGATAATTGCCGGAACTTGGTGGCGGCTTTGGAGCTCGTCAAGCTCAGAAACATCCCATGCCTAGCCCACGTGTTCAACCTTGTGGTTCAGCGGTTTCTCAAAACCTACCCCAATTTGCCTGAGCTACTGGTAAAGGTGTGCCGTGTGTGTGCACATTTCCGCAACTCACCGACAGCTTCAGCTGGTCTGTCAATGCTGCAGCAGTGCTTGAATTTGCAATCTCACCGGCTGTTGCACGACGTGAGCACGTGCTGGAACTCGACGTTCCACATGTTAGCCAGGCTTTGAGAGCAGCAAAGGGCAGTAGTGGAATACCAGCTGCAAAATGGTCGTCGCTTTTCCTGTCAGCTTCCGCTATTCACAAGCAAGGGGTGGGCATGGATGTCTGAAACTTTGAGGAATCAACACAGATGGTGAGCGGCAATAACGATATTATCAGCCTAACATCCCACTTTTGTGTGTACTCAAACGCTCGCTGCTCACAATTAAGGATGACGCTTTGCATGTGGAAGAGGTGGAAATGGGGGAAGACATTACACAGGGTGATAGCCAGATCACCCTCAGTTCGTCTTCTCAGCACGAATTGTAAAATGAACAGGAGGAGGAGCAGGAGATGGTTGCCTCCGCTACAGAGGGTAGTACTCATGGAAAATTAATTCCATCTGTTCAGCGTGGGTGGGCAGAAGAGGAGGAAGAGGATGAGGAGATTGAGAGTGATCCTCCTGATGACAACAGCGAAGTCTTGCCTGTTGGTACTCTGGCACACATGGCCGACTTCATGTTAGTCTGCCTTTCCCGTGACACGCGCATTATATGCATGTTAGACAACACGGATTACTGGTTGTTCACCCTTCTCGACCCCCCGCTTCAAAGAGAACTTCTCATCTCTCATTCCTCTGGTGGAGAGGATGAGCAAAACAGTGCAATACCAGAAGATCCTTGTTGAAAAATTGCTCCATAAATTTCCATCTGACATTGCTGGTGGCAGAGTCCATAGTTCCTTGGCCAACCAAGGAGGGGAGACAAGGGGAACACACATCAGTTTCAACAGAGGCAGAGCAAAACTCTCCAAAGCCTGGGACAGTTTCATGACACCCCGCCAGCACCCTCACCCTGATGCGTGGCCTAGTGTCACAAGGAGGGAAAAATTTAGGAAGATGGTTTAGGAGTACATAGCAGACTGTGTCAGCATCCTCAATGATCCCTCAGTGCCTTACAACTACTGGGTGTCCAAGCTGGACACATGGCACGAACTGGCGCTCTACGCCTTGGAGGTGCTGGCCTGCCCTGCTACCAGCATTTTGTCTGAGCAGGTATTTAGTGCTGCTGGTGGCATTATAAAAGATAAGCGTGTCAACTGAAAATGATGACAGGTTGACTCTTATAAAAATTAACAAGGCCTGGATTGACCATGACTTTTCAGCTCCACCAGAGGAAAGTGGCTGAACATAAAGGTACTTTAAATGTGTTGTTTATAATCTAGTTAATAGACTGTATTCCCATGCACCCCTTCCACCACAAACAAGGGTATATGGTTAAAACTTCCTTTTCTCATCCGCCTCCTCCTCTTCCATCATATCAACATACTTATTTGTCACATATAATACCCTTGCATATATGCCATTCGCATATAATGTTTTACAGGGTCAGCTCACATGCAGGCCCTCGCATATAATATTTTAGAGGGTCAGCTCACCAGCAGGCCTTTACCTATAATCTTTTACTGGGTGAGCTCACCATCAGGCCCGCACATAAAATCTTTTACAGGGTCAGCTCACAAGCAGGCCCGCATCTTAAATCTTTTACAGGGTCAGCTCACCTGAAGGCCCTCAAATAAAATTTTTAAGAGGGTCAGCTCACCAGCAGGTCCTCACCTATAATCTTTTACAGGGTCAGCTCACCTACAGGTCTTCGCATATAATTTTTTTAGAGGGTCAGCTCACCAGCAGGCCTTCACCTACAATCTTTTACTGGGTGAGCTTACCAGCAGGCCCACACATAAAATCTTTTACAGGGTCAGCTCACCTGAAGGCCCTCACATAAAATATTTTAGAGGGTCAGCCCGCCTGCAGTCCCGCACATAAAATCTTTTATAGGGTCAGCTCACCAGCAGGCCCGCACCTCAAATCTTTTACAGGGTCAGCTCAACTGAAGGCCCTCGCATTTAATTTCTTAGAGGGTCAGCTCACCTGCATGCCCTCTCATATAATGTTTTATAGGGTCAGCTCAACAGCAGGCCCGCACCTAAAATCTTTTACAGGGTCAGCTCACCAGCAGGCCTGTACCTCAAATTTTTTACAGGGTCAGCTCACCAGCAGGCTTTCACCTACAATCTTTTAAAGTGTCAGCTCACCAGCAGTCCCGCACCTAAAATCTTTTACCGGGTTAGCTCACCTGCAGGCCTGCACCTAAAATCTTTTACAGGGTCAGCTCACCTACAGGCTTTTACTTAACTTTACCTAATAGGTAATTTGCACACATGCTGCCTTGCTTGGATGTGGTAGCCAAAGATGTTTCTCAGGCTCCCTCTCTGGAATTGAACCATGATTCCCCCGTTACCCATGGTTTGAGCTAAAAATATCATTGAAAGTTTATAGGGCAGACATCCGAATATATCATCGCCGTCACGGGGACATGCGATCGTCCCCAGGTTATCTAGAGTCACCAAAGTGGCAGCAGGCTCTCGTCTATAATGTTTTAGATGGTCAGATCAGCAGGCCCTTTCTCCAAATGTTTTTGAGGGTCACCAGCAGCCCATCAATCATAATTTTTCAAGGCTATGTATGATGCCCTCCTTTAGGTGTATTGGAGTGCCGATTCCTTATAATTTTTGGCAGCCCTTTTCACTTAGTGCTTAGGCTTTATGAGTTTATGAGTCCCACTACATGAACAATTGTACCACAATGTGAATGAGACCCTCCTTTATGTGTATCGGAGTGCCTCTTCCTTGTAATTTTTGGCAGCACTTGCACTTTATATACAAGTAAATATACAGGAAAGAATGTTTCCTATAAATTTTTCCTTTAAAATCGATTTTTTTTCTTCGGTTTTGTGCGTATTATTGTCCGTCTGTAAAAGTGGCGTACTATTCGGACAACATCATTCCCAGCAGCAACCTGCGTTTACAAGATGCATCCAGACATCCTCCCCATGCTGTTCCAGAACCATTTTGGTGGTGTTTCCATCAATTTCAGAAATTTTCCTATGAACCAGGCACCCTCCCTTCTTCAGAGCAGGGGGGTACCTGGTGTAATGCTCGGGTTCTCCCATTGACTTCCATTATACTCGACCTAGTACCCGAACATCCCGATGTGTTTGGCCCAAGCCCCCTAGCACTACGGTGCTCAATCAACACTAGTATTCAGACCTGTTAAAATATGAAGTTGCACATATTGCGCCAAAATATTTGCATCATTAGTGCCGATTTCGCAATGGTGAATATATTGGAGCACTCTATCTGCATATAAAGCTATTGCAATGTTCTGCCGTGCCAACCATTTTCTCCAGTCTCAGGAAATTTCTAGCAGCTTGAAAAATGAAGATATAGTGACCCGTGCCTGTATTTTGTGAGCATTACGCAAATATTACACTGCTGATTTTTCGCAATCAAGAAAATGATCTCGAATTTGTGAATATATGATGAATACTCTACAAAATATTTGCAAAATATCACGAATTAGAATACTGCTCCTGGCGCTCATCACTAATGAGTAGGACTGTTTAAATACCAATTCTAATTGAACCAGGAAATTTATTGGGCAATTCATGGATCAAACACCTGTTGTGAATTATGCCATTAAGCTCCTTGTTAGTGTTGAGCGCGAATATTCGAATCGCAAATTTTAATCGCGAATGTCGCCACTTCGAGAATTTGCGAATATTTAGAATATATTGCTATATATTCGTATTCAAGAATATTCTAATCGCTAATTTATTGCGAATTTATAGCGAATATCGGCACTTAGCAACATCCCTTGCAACCAATAGGAAAGTTGCCTATAGGATTAGTGTTTATCGCAAAGTTTCGTATTGCGAATTTTACAGCAAATTTTTCGATTGCCAATTTTCGCAATCAAGAAAATAATGACTGGAGATCATGAATTTGCGAATATATGATGAATATTCACCCAAATTTTCGTGAAATATCGCAAATTTGAATATTGCCCCTGCCGCTCGTCACTGCTCCTTGCTAGAGAACAGCAAGCTGTGCAACAAGTACTGAAACATTGAACAGTTGGACATGTGCATTCAAAAGTATAGAGAAAGTCACATTAACCCCTTAGTGACCACCCATACGTGTTTTTACGGCGGTCACTAAGGGGCCTTGTGCTGGAGCGCCGCCTTTTTACGGCGGCACTTTAGCCCAAGTTATCGCAAAAATTAATCTCTGTAGCTCCGTTCCCGCAGCTACCGGAGGTAGCTGAGGGCTCGGGGCAGTGATCAGAGACCGTGACAAGCGGAGCTGCCCGCACTAAACTTTCTTCCTCCTCTCATGTAAGAGAGGAGGGAGAAAGTCTCCGGTGCTAGGATCGGGTCCCCCAGCGCTGCAGGTCCTAAGCTGGGTCCCGATCCTCACCCCCACCCCCCCCCTTACCCTCAAGGAAGATGGCGGCGGCGGCCCGGCGCATGCGCAGACTTAAAGCTGGCCGCCGCCGCTCTCTGTATGGTCTCTCTCCTCAGGAGAGGAGAGAGAAGTTTGAATTATGCCCCGATCGGGTCCCCCAGCACCCCGATCGGGGCAATATGGCCCTCAGATATGTAATAATAAAGTTATTAGGGCGTCCCCCCCCCATCTAATAAAAAAAAAAAATGCCACAGACATGCGCATTGGTTACTGTGCTGAAGATCTGCCTTCATCACAGTAACCATCAGGGACCAATAATAATGGTCCCTGATCATGTGGTCTCCATGATAAACCTATCATGGAGATCAGATCCATTATATTTACAAAACATGGTCAGGACAGGGGCTGTGCTTCTCTCTCCCCTCAGCGCAGTTGTTCTGTGAGGAGAGAGAGATCAGACTTCTGTCCTGGCTCTGAGAATACTTACTGTGAAAAGAAAAAGAAAAAAAATCAAATTATAAACTGTCCGTCAGTAACTGGCGGTCAGTGGGTGTCCGTGATTAGGCGTCCGTCATTAGACGTCTATTAGTTACGGTCAATTATTTTTATTAGGGACCCTGTGTCCGTCTGTTACTGGCGGTCAGTCAGTGTCAGTCAGTCGGTGGGTGTCAGTGAGTTGTTGGGTGTCACTCTGTCAGTCGGTGGGTGTCACTCTGTCAGTGGGTGTCAGTCAGTCGGTGGGTGTCAGTCAGTTTTAGGGACGGTCAGTTATTTCTGAGCTGTACAGAAAAAAAAAAATGGCTCGGAGATTGTTAAGTGCGGAGCAGGCCTACGAATTTCTCTGCTCTGACCACTCTGAATCTGGCACCGCTTCAGAGGCGGAAATATTTTCAGATAGCGAGGACTCCGATTCCATCCCCAGACCCCATAGCCCTATGGTGGTAGAAGTCACCACCTCCTCTCATTCTCCACCCAGCGGTCCCGTCCCTTCTGCTACGTGGGTTCCTGCCACTTCATTTTCCCCCCAAGTACCCCAATTTTTATCCACTCCCCAAATTAATGTGGATGTCGGCAATTTTACCCCTTATGATTTTTTTCATTTATTTTTGGATGATAACGTCCTTGAGTTAATTGTGCAGCAAACTAAGTTGTATGCCACACAGTTTGCTGTACAAAAGCCCACGTCTATTTATGTAAGACGGTGGACCCCCACAAGTGTCCCTGAAATAAAAAAACTTTTGGGGCTTACCCTGGACATGGGCATTGCAAAAAAACCCTCTGTCCGATCCTATTGGGCTGCGAGTACTGTCCACTCAACCCCTGTGTTTGCAGCAGTTATGTCCCGTAACCGCTATGAAGTCCTAATGCGGTTCATGCATTTTTCAGACAATTCCCAAGTCCCCCCCAGAACTGACCCAGCCTTCGACCGCCTAAATAAATTGAGACCCCTTATTTCCCTCCTTACAGATTTATTCTTGAAATTATATACCCCTGAGAAAAATTTATCCGTTGATGAGTCCCTTTTTAGTTTTAAAGGCCGCCTTTCCTTCCGTCAATATATTCCCTCCAAGCGTGCCAGATATGGGGTAAAATTGTATAAGGTGTGTGAGAGCACAACCAGCTACACCTGTGGTCTGTCTATTTATGAGGGCAGAGACTCCCAACTTAACCCCCCAGGCTGCCCTGAAAATATTGGGACATCAGGAAAAATTGTGTGGGATTTATTGGCGCCATTCCTGCACAAAGGGTACCACGTGTACACCGATAATTTTTACACTAGTATACCCCTTTATAAATCCCTCCATGCTGCAAACACAGGGGCTTGTGGGACAGTCCGCAAAAATAGAGTGGGATACCCACAACCGCTGGTCTCCAAACGTTTGGAGAAAGGAACATCCTTCGCCCTCGCAAGTGACCAGCTGCTTGCTGTGAAGTGGAAGGACAGGAGGGATGTCTACATGCTGACCACCTTGCATGCAGACACCACAGTGGAAGTTAGGGAGAGGGGGGCTACGGCGGACAAGCACAAACCAGTCTGTGTGACAGACTATAATAAATTTATGGGAGGTGTAGACCTCTCGGACCAGGCGCTTCACCCCTACCTGGTGAAGCGAAAAAACAGGGCCTGGTATAAAAAGGTAGCAATCTACCTCATCCAGATTGCTACTTACAATAGTTTTATTTTATTTAAAAAGTCCCAGGGAAACCTCAACTTCCTCGAGTACCAGGAGAAGGTGATTGAGAGTCTCCTGTTTGAGTCCCCCGCCCCTAGGCAAACCTTCGAATCGGAGGACGTTCGAAGGCTTTCAGAACGCCATTTCCCTCACCCTGTCCCTGCCACTACCAGCAAAACGTATCCCCAGAAAAGATGCCGGGTGTGTAGCAAACATGGAAGGAGGAGGGACACCCGGATTTACTGCTCCAGTTGCCCATCACAACCAGGCCTCTGTAATTACCCCTGCTTTGAAACGTACCATACGGTTGCGAAATATTAATTTATTTAAAATTAATACCAAAAAGAACGGGGGGGGGGGTTCAGGAATTCAATTTATTCTCATTTTCTGTTTAGTTTGTGGGCTTTCCAGGGAGGAAGGGATCCCTTTGGGATGGGTCGTAGAGACAATTTTTTTTCCAGACATTGGAATTAATTTTACCTTTTCTGATTTGTTTCCTTACATTTTGGAGTGTACATCTTAATTTTCATGTGCTCTGTAGAAAATTTTTTACACTTTTGTGTAAAAAATGAAAATTACATTTTTTCCGCCTGCTTTGCATTAATTTCTACAAAAAACTAGGGGGTCTAAATGCTCACTACACCCCTAGATGAATACCTTAGGGGGTCTAGTTTTCAAAATGGGGTCCATTATGGGGGTTTTCTATTGTTTTGGCAGCTCAACGCCATTACAAGTGTGCAATGGGGCCTAAACCATTTTCAAGCAAATTTTGTGTTCTGAAAACAACTGGGTGTTCCTTTATGTTTGGGCCCTGCCGTTTGTCAAGACATAAGATTAGGGCCACAATGGGGGTATTTCTGAAGACAGGAGAAACGGGGTGATAAATTTTGGAGTGTACATCTTCATTTTCATGTGCTCTGTAGAAAAAAATCTGTCTTTCAATTGACACTTTTGTGTAAAAAATGAAAATTACATTTTTTCCGCCTGCTTTGCATTAATTTCTACAAAAAACTAGGGGTTCTAAATGCTCACTACACCCCTAGATGAATACCTTAGGGGGTCTAGTTTTCAAAATGGGGTCCATTATGGGCGTTTTCTATTGTTTTGGCAGCTCAACGCCATTACAAGTGTGCAATGGGGCCTGAACCATTTTCAAGCAAATTTTGTGTTCTGAAAACAACTGGGTGTTCCTTTATGTTTGGGCCCTGCCGTTTGTCAAGACATAAGATTAGGGCCACAATGGGGGTATTTCTGAAGACAGGAGAAACGGGGTGATACATTTTGGAGTGTACATCTTCATTTTCATGTGCTCTGTAGAAAAAAATCTGTCTTTCAATTGACACTTTTGTGTAAAAAATGAAAATTACATTTATTTTCACCTTCTTAGCATTAATTTCTTTAAAAAACTAGTGGGTCAAAAAACTCATTACACCCATAGATAAATACGTTAAGGGGCCTAGTTTTTAAAATGGGTTCACTTTTGGGGGCGTTCTATTATTCTGACACTTATAAGCCTCTGCAAACTTGGCTTGTTGTAGGAAAAAATATGTACTTAAAATATGTTAAAATTTATGTTAAAATGTAAAGTCTCCTAAATAAAAAAATAAAAAGTAAAAAATTTTTGTGAGTGCAGCCAAAATAAAGTATAGATGTGGAAATATATTTCTGATAAAAAAATATTGAATAGTATTTATGTATGTATATGAAATATTGCAGTTGAAAATAGGAAAATGTGCCAATTTTTACAAATTTTCATAAATTTTCACTTTTTTTATAAAGATACGCATATTTTATCGGTATAATTTTACCACCTAAGTAAAGTACAATATTGCCTCGTTTCCACTGAGCGGATCGGTTCGGTACGGTTCGGTACGGTACGCTATTTTGGGTGTTTCCATTATGAAAGCGTGCCATAAAACCGAACCGTACCGCGCCATTCAGGGTCCTGCTTCTCATGTGGGTCCATAGAAAATGGAACGGTACGGTTAGGGCGGAGCTACTGGCGTCACACAGTACTTTCCACTGATTGGTGGTCAGAAAACATCAATGCTGACGTCAAAGCAAAGCGCCAAACGATCACCACGTCGCCTTATTAGTCCATATAAAGGAGAAGGATGCCAGCAAACAACAGCAGGGTCTGGTTATCTGAGGAACTATCTACGTTCTTAGCAATCATCGGCGATGGCGTTATTCAGAGTGAGCTTGATGGATCAGTGAGAAATGAAAAGGTCTATAAAGATATTTCGCAGCGGATGGCAGCCGAGGGATTTGAACGGACGTCGGGCCAGTGTAGGGCAAAGCTTAAAAAGCTTAAAGCACAATATAAAAAAATTAAGGACGCCAACAGCCGTAGTGGAAACTGTCCAACTGCTTGGAGGTGGTACGACGCCATGGACGCCATTTACGGTCATCGGCCAGCAAACCAAGGCAGGGAGGGAGGTCTGGACTCTGCAACTGTAATTCTCGAATCCATGGTAGACCCCTTTGGTAAGTTTTTTTTTTTTTAAAACTTCGCTTAGAATATCGCTCTGCTTACCATTTAAAATATAATATCTAACCATATGTCTATTTTCAGAAACAGTTGATGTACTCTCCACTGATGCATCAAACTTATCAGAAGATGGACCTTCAATGTCTTTCAGCAGCAACAGCAGCAGTATTTCCTCAAGCCAACCACAGAGTAGCCAACCACAGAGTAGCCAACTACAGAGTACTCCCAATGCACCAAGGCACAATGGTAAGACATGATGATAAAAAAGAAATTTTTAACTGTGCATTTTCTTAAACTAAAACAGCAGTGGGGCAGATGTGCAGGAGGTACAGTGTTGGAATAGATAAGAAGGGGGAGATCAGCTGTGGGGGAGATGTGCAGGAGGTATAGTGGTGGAAGAGATGAGAAGGGGGGGATTAGCAGGAGGTACAGTGGTGGAAGAGATAAGAAGGGTGGGATTAGCAGGAGGTATAGTGGTGGAAGAGATGAGAAGGGGGGGATTAGCAGGAGGTACAGTTGTGGAAGAGATAAGAAGGGGGGGATTAGCAGGAGGTACAGTGGTGGAAGAGATGAGAAGGGGGGGATTAGCAGGAGGTACAGTGGTGGAAGAGATGAGAAGGGGGGGGATTAGCAGCAGGTACAGTGGTGGAAGAGATGAGAAGGGGGGGATTAGCAGCAGGTACAGTGGTGGAAGAGATGAGAAGGGGGTTCAGCAGTGGGCAGATGAGCAGTGCTGTGTATTGGTGTAGCAGATGAGCAGGGGGAACAGAGGTGTGGCAGTGAATCAGTGTGGGGCAGATGAGAAAGGAGCTTACAGTATTGGTTTGGCAGATGTTACCAAAAGCAATATTTAGGTCTTTTGTATATTACAGGTGAAAGGAGAAGGTTACAGTTGGATCTGCGCACAGTCATGGAGGATATGCGGGCAGCAGAAGAAAGGCAGCTGGAAAGAATGGATAACCTTTCTGAGAGGCGGTTTCAAGCAGTACGTCAGGATGCACAGGAAGCTATGCGCCAGGAGGCAGAAATTGCCCGGCAGCAGATGGAGCAGTTGGCTACCTTCAACCAGGCCTTCCTCGGTGTCCTTGGTCAGCTTGTTCAAGTGATTGGAGCCAATCGTCAACCCAGGTCACCACCCAGACATTAGTGCCTTTCATGCAGCACAGGACCTGTACCCATGTTTACGTTTAAAAATATATAATTAGAGTGGGTTTTAAAGGTTTGATTATTTTTTTTTTTTAATAGGCTCCTTTGAGCCATCAGCAATCACACAAGATTGGACACATTTGCTCCTTGCTGCACATGGCTTTCTTTGTGCTGCTGCTTTGATTCCCTTCTGCCTCCTTTGCGTTATCACCCCCCTTGGACGGTGGAGCCTGGATTTCAACAAAGGGCACCCCCGATCGCTTAATTTCTTCTCATTTTTGCATTGTAGATGTAATTGCGAATATACTTGGCATTTTTGGTTTACCGTTTCCTTTAATTTCCTTTTTAGATGTTTTTTTTCTTGGTCTGAATTTCTCACTTCCTGTTCCTTCTCAGTAAACCAGACAACATCATCTGAGCTGTGTTTAGTCAGTCAGCACAGCTTATTGAACAGCTTACTGAGGAGGAACAGGAAGTTAGAAATTCATACAAAGAAAACAATAAAAAAACATTTATTGGAAGTGAAATTGAAGAAAAAAACAACAATGCAATAGCTTAGGGATATGCAATTAGTGGATATCCAACTGTTTCAGAACTACAATTCCCATGTGGCATAGCAAGACTCTGACAGTCACAAGCATGACACCCAGAGGCAAAAGCATGATGGGACTTGTAGTTCTGCAAAACAGCTGGATTTCCGCTAATTGCATATCCCTGCACTAGCTTAATAAAAAACAAACCTTTACAAGCTCTTTATTGTAAACAATGTTTCTACATTATCAAAATTTTGCCTTTACAAAATATGTAGGAAGATGATTTTTTTTGTGGAATAAAAAACAAGAACGACTTCTCTGAGTATGTCTGATTTTATTTAGCATTTAGCAAAAAGTAATTAAAGATTTTAATTATTCACGGTAACAACGTTAACGTTAAGGTGCCTCATCAGAGCCTGACGTATTTCACTGCACTCTTCTTCCATATCCTGTGCTGCTATTACTGGTACTGGCTCTTCTGGAGATGTATTCCAATCCTGGTCAAAGTCTTCTCCATGACTTTCACAAAGATTGTGAAGAGCACAGCACGTTAGGACCATGGATTTGGTTAGTTGTATGTCACTGTCATTCCTCTTCATAAGACACCTCCATCTACCCTTAAGTCTTCCAAACGCATTTTCCACTACAACACGTGCCCTGGATGTTTTCTTGTTGTAGATTTGCTGCTCTGTTGTTAGGCGCCCATTGTCTGGAAATGGTTTCAGGAGCCAATTTTGTAAAGGATAGGCAGAGTCCCCAAGCACATAATAGCCAACATTCACCCCACAAATGTTCTTAGTGCTAACAGGGTACAGGCCTCCCTGGCCAACCCAATCCCATAATGTTGACAATCGGAGAACCCGAGCATCATGCAAACTCCCAGGCTTTCCTACATTCACATTCCAGAATAGTCCCTTGCCATCCACTACTCCCTGGAGGATGATGGAATGCCAGCCTTTTCGGTTGAAGTAGTCAGTGTGGTATTCTTGTGGTGCTATTATTGGTATGTGTGAGCCATCAATAGCACCAACACACTGTGGAAGGCCCCACCTGTTCTCAAAGTACTCAGCCATGTCTTTGAGCTTTTCCCTGTTAGGAAAATGAACAATTTCAGGCGCTAGCAATGTGCACACAGACTTACAGAAGTCCTGCACACACCGGCACACTGATGATTTGCTGACACCAAAAAGATGACCTATACTCCTGTATTCACTGTTGGTAGCCAGCTTCCACAGTGCAATGGCAATTCTTTTCCTTACAGGCAAACAGGCTCTGAAGTTGGTGCTTTTCTTTTCCATCACTGGACGTAGCTTTGCACAAAGGAATGAGAAGGTTTCCTCTGACATCCTTAAATTCTGCACCCACTGTCTGTGGGTGAATCCTGGGACGGTCACATTCCACCACTCATTGGCACGAGGGAAAGCCCAAATCACTGGTCGGCGGCGCTGCTTTGCCAAAAGGAGAAGCATCTGTAAAAAATGCATTGTGTCAGTGTGTATAGGTCAGTGTGTGTGTCAGTGTGTGTGTGTAGGTCAGTGTATGTGTGTGTATAGGTCAGTGTGAGTGTGTCAGTGTGTATAGGTCAGTGTGTGTATAGGTCAGGGTGTGTGGGTCAGTGAGTGTGTCAGTGTGTGTATAGGTCAGTGTGAGTGTGTCAGTGTGTATAGGTCAGGGTGTGTGGGTCAGTGTGTGTGTCAGTGTGTGTATAGGTCAGGGTGTGTGGGTCAGTGAGTGTGTCTGTGTGTCAGTGTGTGTATAGGTCAGTGTGTGTCAGTGTGTGTGTGTGTCAGTGTGTGTATAGGTCAGTGTGTGTGTGTGTCAGTGTGTGTATAGGTCAGTGTGTGTCAGTGTGTGTGTGTCAGTGTGTGTATAGGTCAGTGTGTGTCAGTGTGTGTGTGTCAGTGTGTGTATAGGTCAGTGTGTGTCAGTGTGTGTGTCAGTGTGTGTATAGGTCAGTGTGTGTGTGTCAGTGTGTGTGTGTAGGTCAGTGTGTGTGTAGGTCAGTGTGTGTTTCAGTGTGTCAGTGTATGTGTGTGTGTTTCAGGTAAGTCAGTCAGTTGTGCTTACCCTATAGCGCTGCCGTCTTTGTCTTAGCAGCACAAATGTATACTTCTCCTCCCGGCTACACATCCAAGCTAAAAGTTTTCTTCTCTTTTCGGCTGTGTTTCTCATTGCCGCTCGCAACCTTCTCTCATACAGTGCGGTATGAATTTTGCCTATTACGAACCAAAAGGCTAGCAGAGAAAAGACGAGCTGCTGAATGACCTCCATTGTTGTTGTTGTTGTTTGGCTGACGCTGAGTGACGCTGCATCACGTTTCTCGTCGCACTAGTGTGACATCATGAGAGGCATTTTTTCTAAAACCTGTATGGCCCCGGCGGTCCGATTTGCAGTGGAAACGCTCACCAGAATAGACCGGACCATTCAAACCCGTTCCATTCTAAACGACCCGAACCGATCCGCTCAGTGGAAACGAGGTATATGTGACGAGAAAACAATGTCAGAATTACTTTGATGTGCAAAACCGTTACAAAGTTATTCTAAGCTAAAATGACATGTCAGATTTCCAAAATTTGGCTCGATCATTAAGGCCCAAACAGGCTTGGTCACTAAGGGGTTAAGTTTTCCTGTAAAGGTTAGAGTACATTTTAGGTTCATCCTGAGATTTCACCCACAAGCCAAATACCCCTAACTTTTTGTGAGTAGTGTACAGTATATCAAAGAGTGTTAACAAGGTTAATATTACAGACTGATATCTAACACACTAAATTAGCTAAAATGTAGAAAAGCATAGCTGCATATTTATTCTGAATTACTTTTAGGCTAATTTCACACAAGTGAGATTTCTGTCCTGATGTGTTCATTTTTGCAAATGTGCAGCATCCGGACTGAACCCTGACCAATTCATTAAAAGGAGTAATATCCGTTCAGGAAGTGTTGCAGCATGTTCTGTCTTCATCCTTTTTTCATGCAGGTCCATTCAAGTCAATGGGTCAGTGAAAAAAAAAATAAAAATACCAGCACATATATGCCGGGGGCAGACTGGGGACTTAAAGTGGCCATGAAAAAAATGAATTGAAGACAGGGCCAAAAATACCATATTGTGGCACATTATACAACCCTACCAGAGCCAAATACTACAGTTCATCACAAAATAATGCCACGAGCACAAAATACATCCCCAAAAACTTTCACCGGCCGGCCGTGAGGAGGGCTCAGGAAACCCTGCAAGGGTCTATGGCCATCCACCCCTGCATATATGGCATCGGCGTGCAGACCGTTTTTCACTGATGGTTGCTAGGAGATGCTATGTGTTATTTTTCAGTTGTTTTTTTCCCCATGTTCATGTAAAACAGATGTAATTCTGATGAAAAAAACAAACATTCAATGCAGTCACCAATAAAATTCAACTTACATGCAAAACCATTGTTTTTTCATTGAGCAAACCCTGACACATTCCAAATTATTTATGTGAAAGAGGCTATATACAGGAACGCTTGTCATCTAACAACCTCTCATCCTGGCTGTGTACAGAACAGGAGATCTTATCTAGGCCAATACAATAAACAGTAGCGGAAATTCTAGAATACAATTGATCAATTGGTGTTTGTTCTATTCCTTCATTTGGTAGATAAATAATGTTTGAGAAGGTTGAGGAAATTAACTGAAACATTTCAGTGCAGGTACCGTATACGTAGCCAGCATCACCTGAAGCTGATTCTTAGGGTATTTATCACTATTTACATACTCCAAAAGTATGGTCCCTGCTATTAAAGATGTGCTATTCTTGATCCTAACAAACTGCAGACACCTGGACTTATATTTTCGTTGTCTTCTGCTTGGATTCTATTTAAATTAGTGTCAGCCTGTTTATCCACTTGGTTGAACATTGCCTTGCTTGACTTGCTGCAGCTGACTGTGATTTTGCCATATGACTTAGCACTGTATTAAGCATTGACAAATACCCCTGTACAGGGTGACATTTTACTGCTTGTGTATTGGAAGCAGCAGTAAAGATCTGACCTACTTTTTTTTTGCCTATTAAATATCTGGAGTGGGATTTCTCTTTGTTTGAATGCCTGAACTTACAAGTCAATTCATATTGATATAGTGGTGGTCATTTATTAAGAGACATGACCATTTTAGTCTAAAAAATTGTTGCAAGTCACTCTTTTAAACAGTTACACGACAATATTTAGTTGCATGCATGGCCAGTTTTACGCCATGCTTAGCAGTTGGGCAGGATGTTGGACGAGTGGGGCCATGTCGGTGGTCGTGCTGGGTAGGGTTGTTTCGGGTATTACATTTTCCATACCCAATCGATACTTTTGTCCCGGTATCGATACGATACCGGGATTTGCTTTTTATCGATACTTGGCTGTGCTACTGCACAGCCCAGTATCAGAGAACACGGATCGTGCTGCTCTCAGCGCGGCCATGTTCCCTCAGCAGCACCGGGAGAGGGAAGCAGTCTCTCCCTCCCCCCTGTGCTGCTGCTGCTGCTGCCACCAATGGGAACGAAGAAGAGGGGAGGGCGCACTGCACCTCCAATGATAACTAAAGTTTAATACATCACAAATACAGGCGGCAGAAACACATTGCCGACACCCGACCTCTGACAGGGCGCTGCGTCTATGGCAATTAACCCCTCACGAAGTGAAAACTCAGCTCTGAAAAAGCTTTTATGCAGACGGATCTGCGGATCCGTCTGTGTGAAAGTAGCCTACGGCCACGGACCACGGACGCGGATGCCAATCTTGTGTGAATTTGACGGACAGGAAACACGGATCACGGCCGCGGATGAACAACGGTGCATTTTCCGAGTTTTCAACGGACCCATTGAAAGTCAATGGGTCCGCAGAAAATCACAGAAAACGGAACAACGGCCACGGATGCACACAACGGTCGTGTGCATGAGGCCTTAGTCTACATGTTTCGGGCTACTTAGAATGTGAGCCCTTACTCATGACCTATAGTTACATATAGATACATCAAAATTATATTCCAACATTTTATTCAAAAAAATGTTTAAAAAAAATTGAAAATGAAAAAATGTTAAATAAAAACTAGTACATATACTTAGAATTCATAAATACGGCCCTAATTAGGTACATTTTAGTGCATCATCAAAGTAAAAACAATCAATAAAAATAATCAATAACCTCTGGTGTCTTCCCCTCTGCTTTTAAACATGCTACCATTACACCCATCCTCAAAAAGCCTTCACTTGACCCATCTGCTTTGTCCAGTTATCGCCCCATATCACTTCTTCCGTATGCCTCAAAGCTTCTTGAACAACATGTCCATTCAGAACTGTCCTCTCACCTCTCCTCCTGCTCCCTCTTTGACCGCCTACAATCTGGCTTCCGACCCCACCACTCGACTGAGACTGCCCTTACAAAAGTAACCAGTGACATACTAACAGCCAAAACCAAGAAACAATACTCTGTCCTCCTTCTCCTTCACCTGTCCTCTGCCTTCAACACTGTTGACCACTCCCTTCTGTTGCAAACTCTCTCATCTCTTGGCATCACTGCCCTGGCCCTCTCCTGGATCACATCATACCTTACAGAACAGACATTTTGTGTCTCCCACTCCTGCACCACCTCCTCGTCTCATTCCCTCTCTGTTGGTGTCCCGCAAGGCTCTGTCCTAGGACCCCTGCTCTTCTCTATCTACACTTTTGGCCTGGGACAGCTCATAGAGTCCCATGGCTTTCAGTATCACTCTTATGCTGATGACACACAAATCTACCTCTCTGGTCCAGACATCACCACCTTACTATCAAGAATCCCACAATGTCTATCTTCTATATCATCCTTCTTCGCCTTTCGCTTTCTAAAACTTAACATGGATAAAACAGAATTCTTCATCTTTCCCCCATCTTGTTCAACCCCCCCAACAGACCTATCTATCACGATCAATGGCTGCACACTATCCCCGGTCAACCAAGTTCACTGCCTTGGAGTGACCTTGGATTCTGCCCTTTCCTTCCGACCGCACATCCAAGCCCTTTTCACCACCTGCCGCCTCCAACTCAAAAACATCTCCCGCATCCGCGCTTTCCTTTAAGGGATTCTGTCACCAGGTTTCACCCCCTCCAGATAAAAATATGGTTATGTTCATGGAGCTTTCACGATTGCTAATGTGGTCTTATAAATGTAATCTGTAGGCTCATTTTGCTCAAAAAACGCTATTACTAACCTGTCAATCAACAACATAAGGTGCCCAAGGGGATGTTAATGGATCCAAGCTGCCGCCCGCACCCGCCGCCGTTCGTCCCCAGCTCCGCCTTTCCCGACCTCAGCGCCGCCTCATAATCCTGTGTGACGCCTCCGGCTCTCCCTCCCTCCCCCCTCCTTCTGCTCTAACATCTCGCACGTGCGCACAGGGCTCTGCCAGTGTGCAGGTCATCGAGAGGTTGAGCGAAGTGCCGGAGCATGCGCACTTCGCTCTATGAAGCCGAACGGAGAAGCCGGCAGAGCCCTGTGCGCACGCGTGAGATGTTAGAGCAGAAGGAGGGGGGAGGGAGGGAGAGCCGAAGGCGTCACACAGGATTATGAGGCGGCGCTGAGGTCGGGAAAGGCGGAGCTGGGCACGAACGGCGGCAGGTGCGGGCGGCAGCTTGGATCCATTTACATCCCCTTGGGCACCTTATGTTGTTGATTGACAGGTTAGTAATAGCGTTTTTTGAGCAAAATGAGCCTACAGATTACATTTATAAAACCACATTAGCAATCGTGAAAGCTCCATGAACATAACCATATTTTTATCTGGAGGGGGTGAAACCTGGTGACAGAATCCCTTTAACTTTGAATCTGCGAAAATGCTTGTACATGCCCTCATCATCTCCCGCCTAGACTACTGCAACACTCTCCTCTGTGGCCTTCCATCTAGCACTCTCGCACCCCTCCAATCTATTCTCAACTCTGCTGCCTGACTAATTCACCTCTCACCCTATTACTCCTCTGCCTCTCCCCTCTGCCAATCCCTTCACTGGCTCCCCATTGCCCAGCAAATTCACTTCAAAGTACTAACAAATACATACAAGGCCGTCCATAACCTGTCCCCTCCCTACATCTCTGAGCTACTTTCCCGATACATCCCCACACGTAATCTCCGATCCTCACAAGACCTCCTTTTCTCCTCTCCTCTTATCACCTCTTCCCACAATCGCCTCCAAGATTTCTCCCGCGCATCCCCCATACTCTGGAACTCTCTATCCCAACATATCAGACTCTAACCTACAGTGGAATCCTTCAAAAGAAACCTGAAAACCCACCTCTTCAGACAAGCCTACAACCAGTGACCCTGCTGCCTCTATACCGCCATTACCAACTTAACCCGCACCTAACTACTGTGTCCTTCTCCCATACCATGTAGATTGTAAGCCCTCATGGGCAGGGCCCTCTCTCCTTCTGTACCAGTTTATAACTCGTTTTGTTTATGATTAATTCAATTGTCTGTATTATGTATGTATACCTCTTCTCATATATACAGCGCTATGGAATGAATGGCGCTTTAATAATAAATAATAATAATAATCAATTCATAGACCAATAATACAATCTTCCCAGAAAAATGCTGTTATGAGTCCAATAGTGTTATTTATTTAATAGTGTTATTTAAAGAGGCTCTGTCACCTGGTGCAAGTATACCCTACTTGGCATATAGCCCGCCTCCGAGTGCTCTTTTTGCTCATTAGCATATTTGTTAAAGTTGATTTTCCTGCCAAACCAAACCTAATAGAAGAAAAAGAACAGTATGCTTTTTTCCAGTTATCAGACCAACCTGGCTATATGCTTGAACCAGGTGACAGAGCCTCTTTAATAATGGTATAGTATTGTTCTCAAGGGTGTCTTCACTTTCTGGGTACTGATTTGTTGTGGAAATAGGATCCTGATGTACACAAATGTCTTTACTCTTTTGTTGTGGAATGAAATCCCATTGAAGATCAGCCTTATAAACATATACTCTGTATTGGGAAAGAGTTTGAACAGCCCCGTGCTCCTGGCATTCTACCTTTTGTGATCACTTCAGCGTGCTTTTAGTCAAACTGCATTGGCAAGCACGTGTCTGCAGCGTCCTGCTACATAAAGCTATTATCGTGCTGTGTGGTTATTGTATCCACTCTAGCACTTACTTGACCTTCAGCAGACTTCTTCTATCGGATGTAACACTCACCAGCTATCAGTTGATCAGTCTTGAAGTTGTAATTGCAGGGCGTAGTGTTCGGCTGTTCGTTGATATTGAATCCTTAATTCTCGTTGGCTGCTAGAGCTCTAGGTCACAATAATTCCTCTCATATCCTTTCCGCATTGGGATACTCTTTGAACGCAAATGTAAATCATTGAATATGCCAGACGCGTTTCGGAGTAGCGTACTCCTTCCTCAGTAGCCATGAGGAAAGAGTGCACTACTCCGAAACGCTTCTGGCATATTCATAGATCGTATTATTGGTCAATGAATTGATTATTTTTTTATTGATTGATTTTACTATGATGATGAACAAATATGTACCTAATTAGGGCCCTAGTTATGAATTCTAAGTATATGTACTAGTTTTAATTAAAAATTAAAAAATTTTCCTTTTTTTGTAACATTTTTTATAATAATATAATTTTGATGTATCTATATGTAACTATACTATAATAGTAGGAGGTGTGGTTGTCATAAATTTGTCGAATCTTACGATAGCACACGGGGAAATCTAGGAGTGGCGTAAAAAGCCAGTCTTTATAAATCACCCACAGTGGTGCATTCTAATTTGAATAAAGAACTGTATCCTACTTAGGCCTCTTGCACACAAACTTTTTTTTTTTTCCTGTTTCCGTTCCATTTTTTGTGTTCCGTTTGCGGAACCATTCACTTCAATAAGTCTGCAAAAACAAGGGAAGGTACTCCGTTTGCATTTTGATATTTCCGTTCCGTTCAAAGATAGAACATGTCCTATTATCGCCCGCAAATCACGTTCTGTGGCTCCATTCAAGTCAATGGTTCCGCAAAAAAAACGGAATGCATACGGAATGCATCCGTATGTCTTCCATATCCGTTCCGTTTTTGCAGAACCATCTATTGAAAATGTTATGCCTAGCTCAATTTTTTTTATGTACTTACTGTTTAAACATTATTGTATGCTTCCGTTTTTGTTTGTGATCCGTAAAAAATGGATCACAAATGGAAACCAAAAATGAAAAACGGAACGGCAAAACGGAACGGAAGCAGAAACACTACTGAAACAAAAAAACTGAAAAACCGTTTAAAACGGACCGCAAAATACAGAAAAAGCGTACGGTTGTGTGCAAGAGGCCTTTCTAGTAATTTTTTCTGTTTCAGTGAATTTCATATTATAGAGTCATATTTCCCAAATAAAAGGTCATGGGGACTAAAATAGGGATCTGTATTCAAACATTTAATAATGTGATGCAACAGTTTTGTTCATTTCTATAGTTGCTAATCCAAGTGCCAAAATCTATGCCTACCTAAGGCGTAGATCTTGGCTACACGGTCAGGTTTCTGCTTGCAGGAGAATATAACTCTTAGGCCTCTTGCACATGACCATATGTATTTTGCGGTCAGCAAAAAACAGATCTGCAAAAAATATGGAGGACATCCGTCTGCATTCCGTATTTTGCAGAACGGAACAGCTGACCCTTCATAGAACAGTACTATCCTTGTCCGTAATGCGGACAATAATAGGACATGTTCTATTTTTTGGCGCAACGGAAATACGGACATCCTGGTTTCTGAATCTAGTTACACATTGATATTTCATAGTTTTAGCAAATAAAGGTAATTCAATTTATTATGAAATATTATACAGGTTTTTGATATGTGTCCTGTATATATTCCTCATGGTTTTCAACATTTCTGCTGGTTGTCATGTTGATAGGAACCCTCACTGATACCAGTGAATAAAATACAGTATATACTAGTGACCATGCTGGTGTATCATGCTCATATACGACTAGTGATGAGCGGCAGGAGCAATATTCGAATTTGCAATATTTCACAAATATTTGGTAGAATATTCGTCATATATTCGCGAATTCAAGATTTTTTTCTTGATCGCGAAAAATCGTCAATGTAATATTTGCATAATGCGCACCAAATACAGGCGTGGGTCACTATAGCTACATTTTTCAAGCTGCTAGAAGTTTTCTGAGAATGGAGAAAATGGTTGGCACGGCAGAACATTACAATATGCAGATAGAGTGTTCCAATGATGCGAATATTTTGGCGCAATACGTGCAACTTCACATTTTAACGGGTCTGACTACTTATTAGTGACTGGTGCACTAAGTATTGTTGTGAACTTGTGACATCACAGCACTATGTATGTAGCATGTATGTATGGACAGCAGAACCAATCACTATATCACTATCTAACCTACACTGACTATCTCCCACTAACTATCTGTATTATATATATAAACTAACTATTTGATGTAATGACACAGGAAAGCAGAGAGCACGGCAATAACACTGCTGTCTCTCTCAGATCTGCAAAATACTGCATACAAGGGCTGTTGGGGAGGTTCTTATATAGTAAGAGGTAGGCAACTTTCCTAATGGTTGCTAGGGATGTTGCTTAGCTCAGACAAAGACATTGCAGCCTTCATGAAAAAAAATCTAGAATATTCGAAATTACGAATATACACTCACCTAAAGAATTATTAGGAACACCATACTAATACGGTGTTGGACCCCCTTTTGCCTTCAGAACTGCCTTAATTCTATGTGGCATTGATTCAACAAGGTGCTGATAGCATTCTTTAGAAATGTTGGCCCATATTGATAGGATAGCATCTTGCAGTTGATGGAGATTTGAGGGATTCACATCCAGGGCACGAAGCTCCCGTTCCACCACATCCCAAAGATGCTCTATTGGGTTGAGATCTGGTGACTGTGGGGGCCATTTTAGTACAGTGAACTCATTGTCATGTTCAAGAAACCAATTTGAAATGATTCGAGCTTTGTGACATGGTGCATTATCCTGCTGGAAGTAGCCATAAGAGGATTGATACATGTTCTCATTCTGTTTACGCCAAATTCGGACTCTACCATTTGAATGTCTCAACAGAAATCGAGACTCATCAGACCAGGCAACATTTTTCCAGTCTTCAACAGTCCAATTTTGGTGAGCTCGTGCAAATTGTAGCCTCTTTTTCCTATTTGTAGTGGAGATGAGTGGTACCCGGTGGGGTCTTCTGCTGTTGTAGCCCATCCGCCTCAAGGTTGTGCGTGTCGTGGCTTCACAAATGCTTTGCTGCATACCTCGGTTGTAATGAGTGGTTATTTCAGTCAACGTTGCTCTTCTATCAGCTTGAATCAGTCGGCCCATTCTCCTCTGACCTCTAGCATCCACAAGGCATTTTTGCCCACAGGACTGCCGCATACTAGATGTTTTTCCCTTTTCACACCATTCTTTGTAAACCCTAGAAATGGTTGTGCGTGAAAATCCCAGTAACTGAGCAGATTGTGAAATACTTAGACCGGCCCGTCTGGCACCAACAACCATGCCACGCTCAAAATTGCTTAAATCACCTTTCTTTCCCATTCTGACATTCAGTTTGGAGTTCAGAATATTGTCTTGACCAGGACCACACCCCTAAATGCATTGAAGCAACTGACATGTGATTGGTTGACTAGATAATTGCATTAATGAGAAATAGAACAGGTGTTCCTAATAATTCTTTAGGTGAGTGTATATCACTATATTCTAAATATTAGCGAATTCTCAAAGTGCCGATATTCGCTATTAATTTGCGCCCAACACTATATACGACACCCGGGACCCTAACCAATCAGTTTTTTAGAAGGCAGTGACACTCCTGTGAGCACTGCTGCCTTCTCGCAGCTCACCAATCACAGTGCCGTACATTGTATAGCAGCTGTGTTTGGTATCACGATCAGTCCATTCACTTGAATGCGGCTGAGCTGCTCCAAGGCCACATGACACATGAATGTGTCATCACACGGCATAGAAAAGGCAGAGTGCAGGCAGAGGAACTAACAGGAATACCTATGCATTTTCAAACAGCTAATCTGCGTGCGTCTCGGTTGTCAAACCCCTAATGATCAGATACTGATGACCTATTCTGAAGATAGTTCATCAGTATACAAATCTCAGAAAACCCTTTTAAGGTAACAGCCAGTGCAGTTTCTAGTGAATTTGACCAGCAGGATGACATTCAAAAAAGACTACCCCACAAACACCTACTTCATACATTACATCATAACAAACCTCAGCTGCTGTAGAACCTCCTGACATACACCTTACCGGTTATCCTGGCCCCTGCACAGAAAAAGGGATGCATGATCCATTAGATAACAACTCTGCCCTGGGGCTGACAGATGTTTGCACCTGGCATAAACCTGGGCCTGGCGACCTAACAAGTTACAGGGGTTTGCTGAGAACAGTCCCGAGCTCTGGATCAGGCTCCATGCGTTATAATGCTTTTAGTGCATGCAAAAGACGACTAGTAGAGGGGGAGGTGGGGTGGACCCTGCCCTGTAAGGTACCTATACTATTCAGCAAGGTGGGACAGTGTCTGAATGGGGCTCAGCCAGGTTTAGGGCTCCCAGAACAGCTGATTCATTTCTAGCTTTGCTATCAGCCCAAGAAAATATCTGCTTGGAGTGCTGCTTCTAAGCAGCAGTTATTAACTTAACTGCAATAGTTTTTTTATGCATCCCCCCTCCTCTCCAATAAGCCAGCACCTATGGTAGAAATGACCCAGGTAAAGACTAGCATGTACAAAAAAAGGATCTATAGGGAAACTTTAATCAAAAAGAGTTTTTTTTAACTCAATATTCATAGAAAATATATTTTGTTGGCAGCTTTTCTTTTTGATCTCTCAGTACTATAAAATTAAATACTAAATATTGTTTTTCTGTAGTTGTCAGCACAGAGAGATACGACTTCTATATAGATAGGGAATCAATGCTCAGTTTATTGCTCCTATGAGATGTTATCTGCTAGTTTAACTATTTCCCTGTCAAAGATGTATCTAACATGTCCATGCCGGTTG
Source organism: Bufo bufo (assembly GCF_905171765.1). Lineage (NCBI taxonomy): Eukaryota > Metazoa > Chordata > Amphibia > Anura > Bufonidae > Bufo > Bufo bufo. Next base: position 531,007,070 of record NC_053391.1, on the reverse strand, counting down.
GCCATTTAGACATACACTGCTCAAAAAAATAAAGGGAACACTTAAACAACACAATGTAACTCCAAGTCAATCACACTTCTGTGAAATCAAACTGTGCACTTAGGAAGCAACACTAAGTGACAATCAATTTCACATGCTGTTGTGCAAATGGGATAGACAACAGGTGGAAATTATAGGCAATTAGCAAGACACCCCCAATAAAGGAGTGGTTCTGCAGGTGGTGTCCACAGACCACTTCTCAGTTCCTATGCTTCCTGGCTGATGTTTTAGTCACTTTTGAATGCTGGCGGTGCTTTCACTCTAGTGGTAGCATGAGACGGAGTCTACAACTCACAAAAGTGGCTCAGGTAGTGCAGCTTATCCAGGATGGCACATCAATGCGAGCTGTGGCAAGAAGGTTTGCTGTGTCTGTCAGCGTAGTGTCCAGAGCATGGAGGCACTACCAGGAGACAGGCCAGTACATCAGGAGACGTGGAGGAGGCCGTAGGAGGCTGTAGTGTGTTTTTCCACTTTAATTTTGAGTGTGACTCCAAATCCAGACCTCCATGGGTTGAAAAATTTGATTTCCATTTTTAAATTTTTGTGTGATTTTGTTGTCAGCACATTCAACTATGTAAAGAACAAAGTATTTCAGAAGAATATTTAATTAACTCAGATCTAGGATGTGTTATTTTTGTGTTCCCTTTTTTTGAGCAGTGTATATCTGCATCATTGCTACTGATGGCTGGATCTTAGGCTGTGTAATAAGTCTCATGTAACCTGAATCCTGTTTTAAAGTAAATAATTATAGTTTTAAAACAAGACCTGGATTATGGCACTAGCCTCTATAAATCATGAGTTGGAGCCCTTAAAAATCTCCCAGTGCCCTTAAAAAAAAGTTTCAGTGAATACTGCAAATACCTGCATAGCTTCATAGTGCTCTTATTCAGGATTTATCATGGCTAGCACATTCTTGGTCTTGTTTTAAAGCTGAGATTGTCACCTTATGTTGAATCTCAAGCTGTTACACAGTCCAAGATATCCACAAACAACAATAAAGTTTACATTTTGTGCCCATATTATGGATGCAACAGACCTTCCAGACCTGCAATTTATCAGAACCAGAAGTATGGTGCTTTAACCCCCTCAGGACCTCCTCCGTACATGGCTGTTCTCTAAACATGGCGCCCACTTGCATGTGCAGCGGGCACCATAGCCGCCGGGTTTCTGCTATTTTAAATAGCAGACACCCACAGCACATGTATGCGATCAGCCTTATACGTTTTCCTTTTCAGATGCCGTGGTCAAATGCGATCACGGCATTAGAGCACTCCGGAAGTGGAAGCCGTGTGCTTAAGCTCCGGTAACAGCGTTCCCCGGCTGAGATCGTGGAACCTGTTACAGTATTCTAATAGACCAAAGCCTCAAGCAGGCCTCATAGTCTATTACATAAATATACCAACACAGGCCACTAGGTGGCAGCACTGTAATGTTATATTGAAAATTAAGTGTTCAATGATGGCTATATAGCCATCAATGAACACAATGGGCAATCTAATGATTGCCAGTTATAGTCACTAGAGATGAGGCAATTTTTCTAAAATTTGATTCGGCCGGTTTGACGAATCTTTTGAAAATATTTGCTTTGAGCAGAATTTATTTGCGCTGAATGGCATTAAAAAATGGCTATTTCCTGGCTGCAGAGAGCCTTTATAGTGGTGTAGAACATTGTGCCTTGCAGTAACACGCATAGGGAGTCTGCTGTGGTAGTGAAATTATACTGTGAGTCAGTATGACATGCAGATGACAGGCGTCGCTCTTAGAATCACTGCACACTTCACTTATTTGGGCAGTCACAGGGCCAAAACTGACCAAATAACTCAAGTATGAACTCAGCACTCCTTTTACACCATCATCAGCTGATTCCACATATATGTCTACTGAACCTGTTCTATTAAAAGCTTATACATGTAGAGCCCCCCGACAGAGTGGAGAGGGTGTCAGCAGTAAGTTTGTGTTGACGTCACTGATTATTTTGCCCTTCTTCTGATCCGTCAGAACAGTAATTCCCTAAAAACGGATACTGTCTGTGGAGCATCCGCCTTCACTCGGTCAGCATTTGTTCAGTTATCCATCAGTATTGCTAATGCAAAAAAAAAACAGGAGTGGACCCAAAACAGAGATGACCGAGTCAACCATTCAAGAACCACTGGGTTGCTGGTCAAGACACAACCACTAGCTGACACTGGGAGCTACGGCCTCTCGAAGTGACCGCTGCTGCAATGGCCCTTTATTCTGCTGCAACCTCTGCCTGAGCCAGAAAAATGTAGGCCTCTGCCACTCCCCTAAGCAGGGCCTGGCACTTCTCTGTCTGACATACTCCTAAATCAAATAAATACATGAAAAAGGAAATTAAAACACCCCAAAAAATTCAGTAATTTTCTCACTTCACTACACAACAGGTAATAAGCCCTTCGTTTTTCACACTAATACACACAAAAAAAGGCTTTAAAACATATAACTGCACTGCTGAACGGCAAATCTGTTTTTCTTTTGCCACTAATACATGCAAAAAATGGCTTTAGAACATATAACTGCACCGCTGAACAGCAAATATATATTTTTCTTTTTCCACTAATTCATGGCACAAAAGGCTTTAGAACATATAACTGCACCTCTGACCGGCAAATATATTTTTTCTTTCTCAACTAATGCATGACAAAAAGGACTTTAGAACATAAAACTGCACCACTGAACGGCAAATATATTTAACTTTTGGCACTAATACACAACAAAAAGGGCTATAATTTTAGCACTTCACACAACGGCTAATAAGCCTATTTTTCCCACTAATACAATCCAAAAAATGCTTTACAACATAACTGAACCGCACAAGGGCAAATAAGAATTATAAATATTTCCTTATAATAAACCCTGTTAATGCCTGTTTCAAACACCACTTGCACCCTAATAATAACGGTTTACTGGAATTACAGAGCTGTATAATGGCAATTTGGATCACCAGTCAGTTCAGCAAGGTGTAATAGGAATGTTCCTATAACCCAGGATGTAACCTTCCCTACTAAACCCTGTTCAACATAAATGCTGTGGAACTATTCCTCCCTACCCTTTCCCTACACCTTGAATAATCTTGCCCTGCACTTGTAATTAGGTTTTTTAGCACAATTAAGTTTTTTCTAACACTGTCCCTAGCGCCTGCTGACATCTCTCCCTGCACTAAGTACACTGGTAACTGGCAGAATCTAAGATGGCTGATGCTATTTATAGGGCTGTGATATCACAGGGCTGGCTGCTGATTGGCTGCATGCATAGCATTATGGCTTCTGCGCAAATCAAATTTGTCCTGAAATTCAGATCAATTTCACTTAGTCAGCTTCGATTTGCTCATCTCTAATAGTCACCCAGGCTGACTTAAAAAAAAGTAAAAAAGTTAATAAAATGTTTTTACAAATAAAATAAAAAAACATTTTTTAAAGTTCAGATCACCCGCCTTTCCTTATAATAAAAATACTTAACCAATATAAAAATAAACCTCATGGGCATCGCCGCGTGTGTGAATGCCCTTACAATTAAAATATAACAATATTAATGGCATACGACAAATTGTGCAATGGGAAAAAAAATAAAAACAGCCAATTTGCCATTTTTTGTCACTTCAACTCCCGAATAATTTTTTTATAAAAAGTGATCAAAAAGTCGTACACACTTCAAATTGTTATCACTGAAAAGTACAGATCGTCCCGCAAAAATGAACCCTGTACACATAACTACAAAAAAATTATAGGGGTCAGAATATGGTGATAATAGTTTTTAACTCTAAAAAGTTTAAATTTTTTTTTTCAGTATTAAAATAGAAAAAAAATTATATAAGTGTGGTATCGTTGTAACTGTACTGACCTGGAGAATGAAAATAACAGGTCAATTTTACTGCATAGTGTACGGAGTAAAAATAAAAATAAAAAACTTTTTTTTTCTGCTTCCCACTACATGGTATGCAACCGTAAATGATACTATTAGAAAGTAAAACTTGTCTAGCAAAACATAAGCCCTCATAAGGCTATGTGAACAGAAAGATCCAAAAGTTAGGACTATGGAAAGGAGGGGAGTGAAAAACGAAAACGCAAAAATGGAAAATCTCAGGATCCTCAAAGGTTTAACTTATTTTCCGATGACCTACAGGAGGTTAAGGTGTTCAGTCCGTAATACGGGAGTAATAAAGCTCCCATATTATACGGTACCTGTCTGAAAGTCTTAGCTAATGTATTATATTCGGAAAATAAATTATAGATAATTCTAAATTGTAGCATGCATATTTGGTCTGTCCCTGTGTGGTTTTTGTATTTCATTAACACATGCAACATTGAATGTAGATGTTTGTTTTTTATGAGTGGTTTTTACAGTATTTTATTCACATAAAACTCTGTTAGAGTACACGTTTTAGTCACAAACTTTAATTTTTGTCCACTTTTTGCTAATAATCAGCATTTCCTGCAAAGTTTCATGAAAGTGGTTTTGTGTATTAATTATTAGGTTTTACTTTTATGCACTGTGGGGGATATTTATCAATATTTGTGCCAAATACTAACATTACAATGAAATCATTCAGCAGGCACTCTGTGACAATGCCGAGGGGGGTCCTGTGACTCCCCCTCCCCCCGTATCAGCGATCGCAGCAAACCACAGGTCAATTCAGACCTGCGGTTTGCTGCGTTTCCGGGTCATTCGAGTCTCCGGTGACCTGATAACCCAGAATAGGATGGAAATACACCACCAATCACCATCCTTAGATCCTGAAAGGTGGCGGTGACATCACCTCTCAGGATTGCATCCTATAGGCTGGACGGACGGGCGGGGGTTAACTTCCCCCAGCTCTGCTCTCCTTCTCCACACTGCTTCTGTGGAGCCAGGAGAGAGGAGCCCATCCGTCCACCTCTGAGCCCAGCACACCCACGTGAGCCACCATAGTGCCATCTGGCACTCTAAAGTTATTAGGGACAGGTTTAGGGAAAGGTTAGATTAGGCAGGGAGACTGAGGGATAGTTTAGGGGGAATTTTTTTTTTTTTTTTGTGCTTCACCCTGATCGCGTGTCTGGGGTCCACAGCACTCAGCTGTACGACCCTAGACCCCCCAGGGGTGCTGCAGCTTGCCCCCCTGATCCCCCACACACACATTTTTTGGGGCGCTCGCGCTTTTTTTCCCTTTTTCTCTGACTGTGGCCGACACTCTTAGTGTCTGGCCACTGCTAGCGCATCGCCCACCCCAACGCTGATCAGCTTCAGACCGCTAATCACCGAGTTAGAATTTTTTTTCTTACAATTTTTGGGGCTTTCATTATTTTTTTTTATTATTATAATTTTTTTCTGTTAGGTTTAAGGTGGGTTAGGGTTGGGTATAAGTGAACGTGAACACCCGTCCCCCCACACACACGCACGCTAAATAAAGTTTTACACACACACACTCCCCTATGGCTCGCCAGAAGTTCTCGGCCGAGGAGGCATATGCCCTGCTTGTCTCCGACTCCGAGAGCCCCAGAGAGGATGAGTATGACCCCACTTTCCTCTTGTCATCCGCTTCCTCCTCATCATCTAGTGATGATGAAGAGCCCCAAAGGCGGCGGAAACGCCGCCAGACGGAGCCAGGGGACCCCCATGCCAGGGACCCTGTGGCCCACACTAGTATGAGCAGCCCTGGGGCTCGTACTAGTTTTCAGGCCCACCATATAAGTCCACCTGAGACCCCTACCGGTGAACTTGCCTGGCGAAGATACTAAAATGTGTTTTTTTTGTTTAAAAAAGGAAATTATAGTGTAAAACCTAAACAAATTTAAAAAAGTAGACATATTAGGTATTGATGCATCCGTAAGAATCTGCTCTGTAAAAATAACACATGACCTAACCCCTCAAATGAACACAGTAAAAAAAAAAAAAAAAAAAACTGTGCCAAAACAGCAATTTTTTGCCAAATTTTCAATTTAAATCTATTTTTTCAGTTAAAAAAGCAATGGTTAACAGTCAAACAAAACTATATTTATTGCCCTGATTCTGTAGTTTACAGAAACATCCCATATGTGGTTGTAAAATGCTGTATGGCAAAATGGCAGGGTGCACAAGGAAAGGAACGCTATATGGTTTTTGGAAGGCAGATTTTGCTGGACTGTTTTTTTGACACATGTCCCATTTGAAGCCCCCTTGATGCAACCCTAGAGTATAAACTCCATAAAATTGACCCCATATAAGAAACTAAACCCCTTAAGGTATTCAAAACTGACTTTACAAACTTTGTTAACCCTTTAGGTGTTCCACAAGAGTTATTGGCAAATGGATATAACATTTCAGAATTTAATTTTTTGTAACCTTGCCTCACAAAAATGTAATATAGAGCAACCAAAAATCATATGTACCCTAAAAATAGTCCCAACAAAACTGCCACCTTATCCTGTAGTTTCCAAAATGGGGTAACTATTTTGGAGTTTCTACTCTAGGGGTACATCAGAGGGGCTTCAATTAGGACATGGTGTAAATAAACCAGTCCAGCAAAATCTGCCTTTCAGAAACCATATGGTGTTCCTTTCTTTCTGCGCCCTGGCGTGTGCCCGTACAGTAGTTTAAAACCACATATGGGGTGTTTCTATAAACTACAGAATACGGGCAATAAATATTGAGTTTTGTTTGGCTGTTAACCCTTGCTTTGTTACTAAGAAAAATGGATTAAAATTTGCCAAAAAATTGAAATTCTGAAATTTCATCTCCATTTGCCAGTAACTCTTGTGGAACACCTAAAGGGTTAACAAAGTTTGTAAAATCAGTTTTGAATACCTTGAGGGGTGTAGTTTCTAAAATGGGGTCACTTTTGGGTGGTTTATATTATGTAAGCCTCACAAAGTGATTTCAGACCAGAACTGGTCCTTAAAAAGTGTGTTTTGGAAGATTTCAGAAAAATTTCAAGATTTGCTTCTAAACTTCTAAGGCTACTTTCACACTTGCGTTTAGAGCAGATCCGTCTGGTGTCTGTACAGACGGATCCGCTCCTATAATGCAAACGCTTGCATCCGTTCAGAACGGATCAGTCTGCATAACAGTTTTTTTCAGATCTTATTTTTCACTTCGTGAAAACTCAGATCCGACAGTATATTCTAACACAGAGGCATTCCCATGGTGATGGGGACGCTTCAAGTTAGAATATACTAAAAGAACTGTGTACATGACTGCCCCCTGTATTTAACTCATTGGTGGCCAGTGCGGCTGGCCCCCCCTCCCTCCCCTGTATTTAACTCATTGGTGGCCAGTGCGGCCGGACCCCCCTCCCTTCCCTGTATTTAACTCATTGGTGGCCAGTGCGACCAGACCCCCCTCCCTCCCTTGTATTTAACTCATTGGTGGCCAGTGCGGCCGGCCCCCCCTCCCTGCCTCCCCTGTATTTAACTCATTGGTGGCTAGTGCGGCCGGCCCCCCCTCCCTCCCCCCCTGTATTTAACTCATTGGTGGCCAGTGCGGCCGGCCCCCCCTCCCCCCCGTATTTAACTCATTGATGGCCAGTGTGGCCGGCCCCCCCTCCCTCCCCCCCATCATTGGTGGCAGCGGAGAGTTCCGATCGGAGTCCCTGTTTAATCGCTGGGGCTCCGATCAGTTACCATGGCAGCCAAGACGCTATTGCAGTCCTGGCTGCCATGGTAACTTAGCAATAAAAGCATTATACTTACCTGCGATGTCTGTGACCGGACGGGCACTCCTCCTACTGGTAAGTGAAAGGTCTGTGCGGCGCATTGCTTATAGCACAGACCTTTCACTTACCAGTAGGAGGAGCGCCCGGCCGGTCACAGACATCGCAGGTAAGTATAATGCGTCTATTGCTAAGTAACCATGGCAGCCAGGACTGCAATAGCGTCTTGGCTGCCATGGTAACCAATCGGAGCCCCAGCGATTAAACTGGGACTCCGATCTGATTTCTCCGCTGCCACCAATGATGGGGGGTCGGTAATTTTAATTAGAGGGGGGGAAGGAGGGGGGGCCGGCCGCACTGGCCACCAATGAGTTAAATACACGGGGGGAGGGAGGGGGGGCCGGTCTCCCTGGCCACCAATGAGTTAAATACAGGGGAGGGAGGGAAGGGGGCCGGCCGCACTGGCCACCAATGAGTTAAATACAGGGGAGGGAGGGAGGGGGGTCTGCACTGGCCACCAATGAGTTAAATACAGGGGAGGGAGGGGGGCTGCTCTGGCCACCAATGAGTTAAATACAGGGGAGGAGGGGTCTGCCCCCTGCTGCCTGGCAGCACCTGCCAGGCAGCAGGGGGCAGTCATGTACACAGTTCTTTTAGTATATTCTAACTTGAAGCGTCTGTGTTAGAATATACTGTCGGATCTGAGTTTCACGATCTAACTCAAATCCGATGGTATATTCTAACATAGAGGCGTTCCCATGGTGATGGGGACGCTTCAAGTTAAAATATACCATTGGATTGGAGAAAACTCTGATCTGATGGTATATTAATTGGGACTCCTGACTTTACATAGAAAGTCAATGGGGGACGGATCCGTTTGCAATTGCACCATATTGTGTCAACGTCAAACGGATCCGTCCCCATTGATTTGCATTGTAATTCTGGACGGATCCGTTTGGCTCCGCACGGCCAGGCGGACACGAAAACGCTGCAAGCTGCGTTCGGGTGTCCGCCTGCTAGGCGGAACGGAGGCCAAACGGTGCCAAACTGATGCATTCTGAGCGGATCCGCATCCACTCAGAATGCATTGGGGCTGTACGGATCCGTTCGGGGCCGCTTGTGAGAGCCTTCAAACGGAACTCACAAGCGGAACCCCGAACGCAAGTGTGAAAGTAGCCTAAGCCTTGTAACGTACCCAAAAAATAAAATGGCATTCCCAAAATGACCCAAACATGAAGTAGACATATGGGTAATGTAAATTAATAACTATTTTTGGAGGTTTTACTATGTATTATGGAAGAAGAGAAATTGAAACTTGGAAATTTGCAAATTTTTCCAAATTTTTGGTAAATTTGGTATTTTTTTATAAATAAAAATGATTTTTTTTAACTTCATTTTACCAGTGTCATGAAGTACAATATGTTATGAAAAAACAATATTAGAATGGCCTGGAGGGGGTTAAAACTGAAAAGTGCCATGTAAGCCACCCCTGTCAGACCACACTTTAGACTTTTGAAATATATTTGCGAAATTTGAAGCATATTTGTGTAATTTCCATTGGTAAATTGTGACTTTTGTCTCAGACTCAGGACTAGAGTTGAGCGGACACCTGGATGTTCGGGTTCGACGGGTTCGGCCGAACTTAAAAAAAAGTTCTAGTTCGGGACCCGAACTTGACCTGAACTTGACCCCGAACCCGAAACCAATTAAAGTCAATGGGGACCCAAACTTTTGAGCACTAAAATGGCTCTAAAAATGTAATGGAAAGGGCTAGAGGTCTGCAAATGCCAGCAAAATGTGGTTAAGAGCATAGCAAGTGCTCTGCAAACAAATGTGGATAGGGAAATGACTTCAAATAACATAAAATACATAAAAAATAAAAATAAAATCTTGATCTAGGAGGACGATGTACATATGGAGTAGGAGGTTGAGGAGGCAGTGGATGTGCCCGTGTAGGTGGAAATGGCGGTGGAGGAGGAGGAGATAGCCTACACTGGTTTTTGGCTTTAAATTTTATTTTTTATTTTTTTAATTAGGCTGTGATAACCCCCTCCAGCAGTGCTAAACAAATGTTCAGACAATACACTGGCTGCAGGGAAGGCCAACACCTCCAAGGCGTAAAGGAAAAGCTCAGGCCATGTGCCCAAATTGGAGACACAGAAGATGGGGGCAGACCCATCAGTCAGTTCGTGTAGGCGTGTGCACACAAACTGCACCACCATGTCGCACGTCCCAGTGATGTTCATGATCCAATTTGATATCTGCTCTATCAACTTTCGATGTTCTTTTCTGTGCCTACCATGTTGATCACGGTTATCGACGAATCAGGGTTCTACACCAGAGAGGGAGCGTGAGAAAGGTATAGCACATCCAAGGGAGATCAATGGATGAAATTTTATTGTGATCGAGCGGAAATGTGAGAGTTATTAAAACGGAAGAATCGAAGGAAAGGAGGGGGCACACAGCAATTACCCACTCCCGACTTGGGGAGGTAGTGACGATAAATAACAATACAGGATTCTTAAGATGCCCTGTTATTGGAATGAATAATAAAAAAATTATAGGGAATGTCACTGGGGTATTTAGGATTTGGAAACGTTAGCCAGGAGAGGCCCTGCTGCCGCTTTGTTGACTCTAGATAACTTCTGCCTGATCGCACGTCACCATGACGTCCACCATCCATTTGGATATCTTCTCTATCAACTTTCGATGTTCTTTTCTGAGCCTACCATGTTGATCTGCGAATCAGGGTTCCACGCCAGAGAGGGAGTGTGAGAAAGGGAGACCTCATCCAAGGGAGGTCAATGGCTGCAATGGGATGAAGCGGAAATGTGGGACAAATTATTAAAGCAGAAGGATCGAAGGAAAGGGCCAATTAAAGACGAATTTAAAAAATTTAAGTCCCTGTCACCTATTCAGAGCAGGGGTTTTTCATTGCCAGAAATGGGTTAATGTCAACCCAAGAATGTAACATAAAAATTTGTGAAATTTATTAACCTGTCCACTAGGTAGAGTAGAGGTCTTTCACAGCCAAAAAATGTTGAATGTAAAAGAACAATTTGTGAAATTTATTAAGCTGTCAACTAGGTAGAGCAGGGGTATATCAAAGCCAAACATTGGTTAATTTCACCAGAAAATGTAACAGACAAATTAGTGTTTTATTTTTTTACCTGTCTACTAGGTATAGCAGTGGTATATCACACCCAAAAATCACTGCCACAATTTTAGACCTGGTGTGAGCGGAGAGAAGTCACAGAGTGCGCCGCAACTAACCATTGCACCACAATCTGCACCTGAAATATGCCTAATTAAGGTGTATTTCAGATTGCTTAATTACCGCCATAGGTACACATAGGTGTTCCATAGGTACACACTAGAGTTGAGCGAACACCTGGATGTTCGGGTTCGAGAAGTTCGGCCGAACTTCCCGGAAATGTTCGGGTTCGGGATCCGAACCCGAACCGAACTTCGTCCCGAACCCCATTGAAGTCAATGGGGACCCAAACTTTTGGGCACTAAAAAGGCTGTAAAACAGCCCAGGAAAGAGCTAGAGGGCTGCAAAAGGCAGCAACATGTAGGTAAATCCCCTGCAAACAAATGTGGATAGGGAAATGAATTAAAATAAAAATTAAAAAAATAAAAATGAACCAATATCAATTGGACAGAGGTCCCATAGCAGAAAATCTGGCTTCACTTCAGCAGAGAATCAGTCTCTTCATGCCATAGCAAAGAATCTGGCTTCATGTCAGCACAGAATCAGTCTCTTCATGCCATAGCAGAGAATCTGGCTTCATGTCAGCACAGAATCAGTCTTCATGTCATAGCAGAGAATCAGGCTTCACGTCACCCACCACTGGAACAGGCCACTGTCACACATTTAGGCCCCGGCACCCAGACAGAGGAGAGCGGTCCCGTAACAGAGAATCTGGCCTTATGTCAGCACAGAATCTGTCTTCATGTCATAGCAGAGAATCAGGCTTCACGTCACCCACCACTGGAACAGGCCACTGTCACACATTTAGGCCCCGGCACCCAGATAGAGGAGAGCGGTCCCGTAACAGAGAATCTGGCCTTATGTCAGCGCAGAATCTGTCTTCATGTCATAGCAGAGAATCAGGCTTCACGTCACCCACCACTGGAACAGGCCACTGTCACATATTTAGGCCCAGGCACCCAGGCAGAGGAGAGAGGTCGCGTAACAGAGAATCTGGCTTCATGTCAGCACAGAATAAGTCTTCATGTCATAGCAGAGAATCAGGCTTCATGTCACCCACCACTGGAACAGGCCACTGTCACACATTTATGCCCCGGCACCCAGACAGAGGAGAGGTTCATTCAACTTTGGGTTGCCCCGCAATATAATGGTAAAATGAAATTAAAAATAGTATTGAATGAGGAAGTGCCCTGGAGTAGAATAATATATTGTTAAGGGGAGGTAGTTAATATCTAATCTGCACAAGAGATGGACAGGTCCTGTGGGATCCATGCCTGGTTCATTTTTATGAACGTCAGCTTGTCCACATTGGCTGTAGACAGGCGGCTGCGTTTGTCTGTAATGACGCCCCCTGCCGTGCTGAATACACGTTCAGACAAAACGCTGGCCGCCGGGCAGGCCAGCACCTCCAAGGCATAAAAGGCTAGCTCTGGCCACGTGGACAATTTGGAGACCCAGAAGTTGAATGGGGCCGAACCATCAGTCAGTACGTGGAGGGGTGTGCACAGGTACTGTTCCACCATGTTAGTGAAATGTTGCCTCCTGCTAACACGTTCCGCATCAGGTGGTGGTGCAGTTAGCTGTGGCGTGGTGACAAACTTTTCCACATCTCTGCCATGCTAACCCTGCCCTCAGAGGAGCTGGCCTTGACACAGCTGCATTGGCGACCTCTTGCTCCTCCTCTGCCTTCGCCTTGGGCTTCCACTGGTTCCCCTGTGACATTTGGGAATGCTCTCAGTAGCGCGTCTACCAACGTGCGCTTGTACTCGCGCATCTTCCTATCACGCTCCAGTGTAGGAAGTAAGGTGGGCACATTGTCTTTGTACCGGGGATCCAGCAGGGTGGCAACCCAGTAGTCCGCACACGTTAAAATGTGGGCAACTCTGCTGTCGTTGTGCAGGCACTGCAGCATGTAGTCGCTCATGTGTGCCAGGCTGCCCAGAGGTAAGGACAAGCTGTCCTCTGTGGGAGGCGTATCGTCATCGTCCTGTGTTTCCCCCCAGCCACGCACCAGTGATGGGCCCGAGCTGCTTTGGGTGCCACCCCGCTGTGAACATGCTTCATCCTCATCCTCCTCCTCGTCCTCCTCGTCCTCCAGTAGTGGGCCCTGTCTGGCCACATTTGTACCTGGCCTCTGGTGTTGCAAAAAACCTCCCTCTGAGTCACTTCGAAGAGACTGGCCTGAAAGTGCTAAAAATGACCCCTCTTCCTCCTCTTCCTCCTCTTCCTCCTGGGCCACCTCCTCTTCCATCATCGCCCTAAGTGTTTTCTCAAGGAGACATAGAAGTGGTATTGTAACGCTGATAACGGCGTCATCGCCACTGGCCATGTTGGTGGAGTACTCGAAACAGCGCAACAGGGCACACAGGTCTCGCATGGAATCCCAGTCATTGGTGGTGAAGTGTGTCTGATCCACAGTGCGACTGACCCGTGCGTGCTGCAGCTGAAACTCCACTATGGCCTGCTGCTGCTCGCACAGTCTGTCCAGCATATGCAAGGTGGAGTTCCACCTGGTGGGTACGTCGCATATGAGGCGGTGAGCGGGAAGGCCGAAGTTACGCTGTAGCACAGACAGGCGAGCAGCGGCAGGGTGTGAACGCCGGAAGCGCGAACAGACGGCCCGCACTTTATGCAGCAGCTCTGACATGTCGGGGTAGTTGCGAATGGACTTCTGCACCACCAAATTCAGCACATGCGCCAGGCAAGGGATGTGCGTCAAACCGGCTAGTCCCAGAGCTGCAACGAGATTTCGCCCATTATCGCACACCACCAGGCCGGGCTTGAGGCTCACCGGCAGCAACCACTCGTCGGTCTGTTGTTCTATACCCCGCCACAACTCCTGTGCGGTGTGGGGCCTGTCCCCCAAACATATGAGTTTCAGAATGGCCTGCTGACGTTTACCCCGGGCTGTGCTGAAGTTGGTGGTGAAGGTGTGTGGCTGACTGGATGAGCAGGTGGAAGAAGAGGAAGCTGAGTAGGAGGAGGAGGAGACAGGAGGCAAAGAATGTTGCCCTGCTATCCTTGGCGGCGGAAGGACGTGCGCCAAACAGCTCTCCGCCTGGGGCCCAGCCGCCACTACATTTACCCAGTGTGCAGTTAGGGAGATATAGCGTCCCTGGCCGTGCTTACTGGTCCACGTATCTGTGGTTAGGTGGACCTTGCCACAGATGGCGTTGCGCAGTGCACACTTGATTTTATCGGACACTTGTTTGTGCAGGGAAGTCATGGCTCTCTTGGAGAAGTAGTGGCGGCTGGGAACAACATACTGTGTGACAGCAAGCGACATGAGCTGTTTGAAGCTGTGTGTGTCCACCAGCCTAAATGACAGCATTTCATAGGCCAGTAGTTTAGAAATGCTGGCATTCAGGGCCAGGGATCGAGGGTGGCTAGGTGAGAATTTACGCTTTCTCTCAAATGTTTGTGAGATGGAGAGCTGAACACTGCCGTGTGACATGGTTGAGATGCTTGGTGACGCAGGTGGTGGTGTTAGTGGTACATCCCATGTTTGCTGGGCGGCAGGTGCCAACGTTCCTCCAGAGGCAGAGGAAGAGACCGAGGTGGCGGCAGCAGCAGCAGAAGAGGCCGAGGCGGCGGCAGCAGCAGAAGAGGCCGAGGCGGCAGCAGCAGAAGAGGCAGCAGGGGGAGCCTGAGTGACTTCCTTGTTTTTAAGGTGTTTACTCCACTGCAGTTCATGCTTTGCATGCAGGTGCCTGGTCATGCAGGTTGTGCTAAGGTTCAGAACGTTAATGCCTCGCTTCAGGCTCTGATGGCACAGCGTGCAAACCACTCGGGTCTTGTCGTCAGCACATTGTTTGAAGAAGTGCCATGCCAGGGAACTCCTTGAAGCTGCCTTTGGGGTGCTCGGTCCCAGATGGCGGCGTTCAGTAGCAGGCGGAGTCTCTTGGCGGCGGGTGTTCTGATTTTGCCCACTGCTCCCTCTTTTGCTACGCTGTTGGCTCGGTCTCACCACTGCCTCTTCCTCCGAACTGTGAAAGTCAGTGGCACGACCTTCATTCCATGTGGGGTCTAGGACCTCATCGTCCCCTGCATCGTCTTCCACCCAGTCTTGATCCCTGACCTCCTGTTCAGTCTGCACACTGCAGAAAGACGCAGCAGTTGGCACCTGTGTTTCGTCATCATCAGAGACGTGCTGAGGTGGTATTCCCATGTCCTCATCATCAGGAAACATAAGTGGTTGTGCGTTAGTGCATTCTATCTCTTCCACCCCTGGTGAAGAGCTAGGTGGATGCCCTTGGGAAACCCTGGCAGCAGAGTCTTCAAACAGCATAAGAGACTGCTGCATAACTTGAGGCTCAGACAGTTTCCCTGATATGCATGGGGGTGATGTGACAGACTGATGGGCTTGGTTTTCATGCGCCATCTGTGCGCTTTCTGCAGAAGACTGGGTGGGAGATAATGTGAACGTGCTGGATGCACTGTTGGCCACCCAATTGACTAATGCCTGTACCTGCTCAGGCCTTACCATCCTTAGAACGGCATTGGGCCCCACCAAATATCCCTGTAAATTCTGGCGGCTACTGGGACCTGAGGTAGTTGGTACACTAGGACGTGTGGCTGTGGCAGAACGGCCACGTCCTCTCCCAGCACCAGAGGGTCCACTAACACCACCACGACCATGTCCACGTCCACGTCCCTTATTAGATGTTTTCCTCATTGTTTCCGTTCACCACAATTTTGAGAATGACAAATTCGGGAATAGTTTTTTAACCCAGAAAAAAAAAAGTGCTTTTACGGTCACTACAAATAACTTGACCAGCTAAAACAGTACAGATTTGCTTGAATAGAAATGTGAGACCTGTTTTTTTTGCACTGTGTGACAGGTTAAGGTTTTATCACAGAATCAGACTTCTATCTGCACGGTAGCGTGTGTCTTAGGTTTTTCTGAATGACACTATCAGTACCTTCAATGTAAGATATCCTTTTTGGGATAGATTTCAAGTAGGCCTCAAATACCAGAAACTAGTTATTTTGAGAATGGCAAATTTGGGAATAGTTTTTCAACCCAGAAAAAAAAAGGGCTTTTACGGTCGCTACAAATAACTTGACCAGCTAAAACAGTACAGATTTGCTTGCATAGAAATGTGAGACCTGTTTTTTTTTGCACTGTGTGACAGGTTAAGGTTTAATCACAGAATCAGACTTCTATCTGCACGGTAGCGTGTGTCTTAGGTTTTTCTGAATGACACTATCAGTACCTTCAATGTAAGATATCCTTTTTGGGATAGATTTCAAGTAGGCCTCAAATACCAGAAACTAGTTATTTTGAGAAAGGCAAATTTGGGAATAGTTTTTCAAACCAGAAAAAAAAAAGTGCTTTTACGGTCGCTACAAATAACTTGACCAGCTAAAACAGTACAGATTTGCTTGAATAGAAATGTGAGACCTGTTTTTTTTTGCACTGTGTGACAGGTTAAGGTTTAATCTCAGAATCAGACTTCTATCTGCACGGTAGCGTGTGTCTTAGGTTTTTCTGAATGACACTATCAGTACCTTCAATGTAAGATATCCTTTTTGGGATAGATTTCAAGTAGGCCTCAAATACCAGAAACTAGTTATTTTGAGAATGGCAAATTTGGGAATAGTTTTTCAACCCAGAAAAAAAAAATGTGCTTTTACGGTACCTACAAATAACTTGACCAGCTAAAACAGTACAGATTTGCTTGAATAGAAATGTGAGACCTGTTTTTTTTTGCACTGTGTGACAGGTTAAGGTTTAATCTCAGAATCAGACTTCTATCTGCACGGTAGCGTGTGTCTTAGGTTTTTCTGAATGACACTATCAGTAACTTTAATGTAAGATATCCTTTTTGGGATAGATTTCAAGTAGGCCTCAAATACCAGAAACTAGTTATTTTGAGAATGGCAAATTTGGGAATAGTTTTTCAACCCAGAAAAAAAAATGGGCTTTTACGGTCGCTACAAATAACTTGACCAGCTAAAACAGTACAGATTTGCTTGAATAGAAATGTGAGACCTGTTTTTTTTTGCACTGTGTGACAGGTTAAGGTTTAATCACAGAATCAGACTTCTATCTGCACGGTAGCGTGTGTCTTAGGTTTTTCTGAATGACACTATCAGTACCTTCAATGTAAGATATCCTTTTTGGGATAGATTTCAAGTAGGCCTCAAATACCAGAAACTAGTTATTTTGAGAATGGCAAATTTGGGAATAGTTTTTCAAACCAGAAAAAAAAAAGTGCTTTTACGGTCGCTACAAATAACTTGACCAGCTAAAACAGTACAGATTTGCTTGAATAGAAATGTGAGACCTGTTTTTTTTTGCACTGTGTGACAGGTTAAGGTTTAATCTCAGAATCACACTTCTATCTGCACGGTAGCGTGTGTCTTAGGTTTTTCTGAATGACACTATCAGTACCTTCAATGTAAGATATCCTTTTTGGGATAGATTTCAAGTAGGCCTCATATATCAGAAACTAGTTATTTTGAGAATGGCAAATTTGGGAATAGTTTTTCAACCCAGAACAAAAGGTGTGCTTTTACGGTCACTACAAATAACTTGACCAGCTAAAACAGTACAGATTTGGTTGAATAGAAATGTCAGGTCTATTTTTTTAGGCGCTGGGTGACAGGCTCAACTTGCCCCTGATGTAGTATATGGCCAAAAAATAACCACACTGTTGATGGTTAAATGCACTTGGGTGACACAGGCTCAGCCTGCACCAGATGTAGTATATGGCCAAAAAATAATCAGACTGTTCATGGTTAAATGCACTTCGGTGACACAGGCTCAGCCTGCAGCTAATGTAGGATATAGCACAAAATAACCACACTATTGATGGTTAAATACACTTGGTGATAGCTTGTGCTGGCGCACCACAAGTCACAAAATGGCCGCCGATCACCCTAGAAAAAAAGTGATCTAAAAACTCTCTGGGCAGCCTCAAAAAAGTGAGCAAGTCAATATTAGCACTTCAATGATCCACAGCTGCAGATCGATCACAGAATGAAGTCTTTTGGAGGAGTTAATCACTGCCTAATCTCGCCCTAACGTCGCAGCTGCAACCTCTCCCTATGCTTCAATCAGCAGAGTGACGTGCAGCGCAACGTGACCCAAGCTTATATAGAGGCTGGGTCACATGCTGCACTGGCCAATCACAGCCATGCCAATAGTAGGCGAGGCTGTGATGGCCTCTTGGGGCAAGTAGTATGACGCTTGTTGATTGGCTGCTTTGTAGCCTTTCAAAAAGCGCCAAGAAAGCGCCGAACACCGAACCGGAACACAGACTTTTACGAAAAGGTTCGGGTCCGTGTCACGGACACCCCAAAATTCGGTACGAACCCGAACTATACAGTTCGGGTTCGCTCATCCCTAGTACACACACATAATGGCTTACCCTAAAATGTAATCTGAAAGAACACTACTTTAAGTGGGATAAAATTATATACCATATGTAAACTAATGTTTGTGGAGCAAAGAAATCTGTTTATATCGTGTTTATATTCATATTCCAATTATTTTTTTTATTATTATTTTCAATAATGGCTAAAGGTTTTTTTTTCTGGCTATATACATTGCTTAGGATTTGTCTTTTGGGTCTGGCTTTATGCCTAAAGTTCTGGTTTCTGATTTCACATGAAAATATAGATGCCATGAAAACATATCCAAAATAAATGTTTCATTTATCTGTTAAATCACTTTCCATCACATGGACAGGTTAGAGATCTAGATATTCTGATCTCTTAGCTTTTCAAAAAAGTTCAAAAATAGGACAATACAGTATACTAAAGCTGTTTGACACTACAGAGTTACATAGTTAGTGGTTTGAAAAAAGACGTCCGTCCATTGAGTTTAACCTTTCATTCTTACAAACTCCAGTTCATCCAGCGGAAAGAAAATATATACCCTTAAACTGTATAGACTAATTTGCTGTAAAGTGGAGAAACATCCTACTGTAAATCGCACAAATCCTTGGATCAACATTCCTCACTGCTATTATCAGTAACATTGTATATAGTGTTTCTCAAGAAAGATTTCTAACACCAGTTGATCTAGAAGAATATGCCAATTTGTCATTGCGTGCAAAAATGTGTTATTGCCTTCCTATTGACAATCAAACAGATCAACCTTCTGCACTTTTAACTTCTGTGGATACAGCAATGTACCCTCAGTTTGACGTACATGTGACAGTGGAAGTACAGCAATAGTACCAAAAGAATAAAACCTGAATTTGAACATGTTTGATAAAATGCAAAAAAAAACTGAAACCACAACCTGGTTTAAAAGTTATTTAAAGTAAAGATCAATATGTTATACAGACAGACAGACCAAAAGACAGACTGACAGACCAAGAGACAGACAAATTATGTGTATATATGCTTCACCATGGCATTTGACCACATTGGTTGACAAAGCCCTCATTGTATAGGGATGAAACCTTGCATGGGTGAATTAAGCAGGTCCACCACCCTTTTGGGATGCTGCCTCTTTTTCTAACCCTGACAGTAAATTGTGAGATTTTTGCCATAAGGTACTTTGCTGTCAATTACTACCACAGCCACTGCCCTCCTCTTCTGATGTCACCTCCATCTCAGCACCCGATCCGGTTCCTAGGTCCTGTCCAACACACAATTATCATAATGGTCCTCCCCCTCCCTACTACTTTTATCAGACTGTGATATGTTATCTTTGGATCTTTAGCCTCCTTCCCGATTCTCTCACAGGTTTGGTACACAGATTATTAAATTGTACTAGCAAAATTGCAAGTGTGTTTTCTGTTACTTAAAGATAGAGGAACAATTAAATATCCCTCCCCTTCTACAAACACACTGTACACTGGTATTGACTATTTACTTTGGTATTAATGCAATATTTACAGTAAAATATATTTGAACTATGCGGTGTGTTGCATTAATACGTCCACTAGCATGGGTATAACAATGCTATTTTTGCAGTAAAATGTCTTTGAACTACATAATCTATTGTAGTAATGTATTCACTAACATGGGTATAATAATGCAATTTTGGTAGAAAAATGCCTTTGAACTGCACAGTCTTGTGTAGTAATTCGTTCACTAACACAGACATAAATGCAATTTTTTCAGTAGATGACTTTGAACTACACAATCTGTCAAGGTAATGTGTTCACTAAAATGGGTATAAGAATGCAATTTTGGTAATTTTGAACTACATTACTGCAATTTTGGCAGTAAAATGTCTTTGAACTACACAGTCTGTTGTAGTAATGAATTCACTAATACTGGTTGAAAAATACTATTTTTCAGTAAATGTCCTTGAACTACATGGTCTCTTGCAATAATACAACACATTTTTTGCAGTAAAAACAAAATGTGTTTGATAATAAGGGTATAACAATTGCATCATTGCATTATTGTTTTTGCTGTAACTGAAAGTTATGTTGCACTTGTTGTTCACATTCACTAAAAAAACTGGTAAAAAAAATGGTGTTGCTGCCATAAAATTATTTTCCTATGACCACCTCTTATCTTGGAGTAATGTTCAATACATTTAATAACATGGGTATAATAACCTTGGTGGGTTGAATCCCTAGTTATACTGTCGGCTCTCTTATACATATGGCTAACGTAAACCAAATTCAAACTTGGGAAATCAACCCCCACTATTCTCTGTGCAGTCTTAATTATCCTAGCCATATATCTCCAATTTTCCACAGAACTATTTCCATACCAAACGGTGATACAATAGGATAGAATCAGGGGTATAGTGAAAGCATGGGAAGCGGCTGCTACAGGGCCCGAACACAGAAGGAGCCCATCTGGGAGGAAGACTGAAAGATTGTATTGTCAGGGTCCCCTCAACAGTAGAATACATACATAGTAGCATGCTGTGGTTTATAAGCCTGAAAAAAGACATCCATCCAGTTCATCCTGTTATCCTGCAAGTTAATCCAAGGATATAATATACAGTGACATGACATACAGTATATATGTGTAGGAAATGGATGGAGCAGCTGTCTGGCCTGGTCTAAGAGATCTACCTTGACTAGCCGCAGGAGTGAGGGTTGCATAAGAGGAGAAGGATGTTCGGGGGGGGAGGCATTTAAAAATTTGCTATGGCCCAGCAGTTCTAGTTACATCACTGGACAGAATACTACTACCATGGTGTCATCAGCAAACTGTATTATAGTATTAGATGGATAAATAGATACACAGTCATACATAAGTAAGGTAAAAAGAGCCAGACTATCCTTGTTGAGTGCCCATATTCAGTATCAGTACTAGAGTAAATGACTCACATTTTCCCACTCTAACCTTCTGTGGCCAATTTGTATGAAAATTCTAAATCCATGAACAAAGTCTATTTGCCAATTACAGTCACGGCAGTGGAGCGTGAGCACAGAGTGTCCCCCTGGTCAGACCTTCCTGAGGACAGGAGATAGTGCTCCTAGGCAGCGACCAACTGACTATTCAACATGTCTCCATAGTAGTCAATTTTTACATCCCTCTCAGAAGGTCTAAAAAAATTTCCATTTTTGACTGGTAGCGAGGGTCTAACAATGTGGATAGCCAGTAGTCATCACTCTGCCGAATCCTGACAATGTGGCTGTCACTAACAAGAAAGCTAGCATCTGACCATTTGTGCAAGGGAATCGGAGGGCTTCCCTGCCTCCATCTCCAATGCATACTGTCACTGTCAGGGTCATTTTCGTCATTTTCATTGTCACCCTCCAACTCCTCCTGCTCCTCTCCTGTCACTTGGAAAGATAAACCACCTATTCGTGTGTATAAAATTCCTGGACGTTTATGTCATCCTCCTCAGGGCTTAGGTAGCTGTGGGACAAGTTGTAGTTTATAATGGCACCATTTTGGGGCACACATAACTTATAAACAGGTTAAAAACAGCACTGGTATAAAAAAAAAACTGTCTCTGAGTTTTTACAATATAAATTTAGCAGCGTTCATAACAAGATAACTTTATCCTCTGGCCAGTACGATTACAGCAATACCAAATATATATTATATTCACATTTTACTACTTTTGTGCAATTTAACCACTTTTTTTTAGAAATAAATTGTTTTTGCATCACCACAATTACAAGACCCTTACCTTTTTGCATTTGATTTTTGTGGGATGAAAGGTATGTTTCATTGGCATCATGTTGATGGACATATTACTTTTTGATCATTTTTATTCCTTTTTATGGTGGTGAATTACCATAAAAACAGCAATTCTGGCAATTTTTTTTACAGCGTTAACTGTACAGGATAAGTTACATGATAATTGTCTAGTGCGGGTCATTACGAACGCAGCAATATAAATATGTGGTAAAGATTAAAATTTTGCAAAAAGTGTATTTTCTTAATCTGGAGTTTTTTTTTTATTTAATAAAACTTTATTTCATTTTTAAACCATGTACTAGTCTCAAAAGGGGACTTTAACAGGCAATCTTATGATCACTTCTATAATACACTGTACTGCTAATGCAGTACAGTGTATTATACTGTCAGTGCTATACTGATCAGAAAGGCACAGCCAGAAATGGATACACTGTAGGCAGGCACCCTATAATCTAATTTGTGGGGTGCTGATGGAAGACCCATTCCCTCCCTATAAACCATTTAGATGCTGCAATCGCATTACCGCTGATCTGGGCCATTAGAGAAGAATGTGAGATCTAAGCTCCCACTCTCTTCTGCATGGGAAACCAATGCAGTATAGGGATGAGCAGACTGCTGGATGTCCGAGTTCGAGGGGTTCAGCCAAACTTTGTTTCAAAGTTCGATTCAGGTTCCGAACTTGACCCCCGAAACCCATTGAAGTCAATGGGGACCCAATCTTTGGGGCACTAAAATGGCTCTAAAAAAGTAATAAAAAGGGCTAGAGGGCAAAAGGCTCCAAAGTGTGCATAAAATCAGTACATTTGCCCTGCAAACAAAAGTGGATAGGGAAGTGACTTAAAATGACATAACATGCATAAAAATAAAAAAATTACAATCTTGAACCAAGAGGCAGAGGTCCAAAAGGAGTAGGAAGTTGAGGAGACTGTGTACATGGCAGTGTAGGTGGACAAGGCGGCAGAGGTGGAGGGGGAAGCCAACAGTCTTTCTGTTTGTTTGTTTTTCCTTGTGTCCGTCAATTCTGTGTGAGTTTGCTAAGGGCTATGGCGTCATAGTTTGGTGCTTGTATGTCCTTGGTTAAAACTGGGTAAAAAATGTTGTCTCAGTTATAGATCTCACAAGTCCCCTATCTGGGGACCATATATTCAAAGAATCTTTCACCTACTACAGTAAGACGGGTGCCAAAGGAGTAAATATTTAATACAGTAGTCCGGGACCTCCTTATACTAAATAATATAAAACTTAACTTTTACTTAATAATTTAAAACGTCTAACATTGATACAAAGAGTGTTAAAAATATTTAGTAGTCCATGTACAGTAAAGGTTAAGATAGCTCTGGCTGGGTATAGCCAATTGTGTCTCAAATAAATCAGTGGTGGTTTTTAAGTGAAAAGACAGCTTATATCACTATTTACCTAGGTACTCTAACTCTATAGATACTAGTCTTATCAGCGGAGAGCACCTCAAGTGGCTGTCATTAGAGCACCTGCCCTGAAAAGAGCGACCCCCAGCCTGCTGGAACCTTGGACCTGTGCTAGATTGCCCTGTTGTTTACTAGACCCTCATAGACCCAACGCGTTTTGCCGGGTGCTTCGGCTCATCAGGGTGCAGCGTCAGGGGTAGTTGCGGTATAGAATAGCATCTATAGGGTCAGAGTACCTAGGTAAATGGTGACATAAGCTGTCTTTCCACCGAGCTATCTGAACCTTTACTACACCTGGACTACTGAATATTTTGAGCACTTTTTGTATCAATATTAGACATTTTAAATAGTTAAGTAAAAGTTAAGTTTTATATTATTTAGTATAAGGAGGTGTAAGACTACTGTATTAAATATTTACCACTCCATGGGTCAAACTGACAATAAAATATATCATTAGTCAGACGGATGCCAAAGGGGTGTTCTAAATAAAATAAAAAAATGCCAGTCACAGACACACTCCACAGGGGAATTTCCTCTCCTACAACAGATAGACGGATCAAGGGGGTGTTCCTATTTTTTTTAATATAATTCATGTCTTTCACACACACTCCACAGAATAATTTCCTCTCCTACAACAGTTAAGATGGATAAAGGGGGTGTTCCTAATTTTTTTTTTTTATTCATGACTTTCACAGACACACTCCACAGAAGAATTTCCTCTCCTATAACAGTTAAGATGGATGAAGGGGGTGTTCCCAAATAAATAAAAAAAATCACAGAATAATTTCCTCTCCCATTTGGATGGCTTCACAATGGGTCGTCTTATTAGTATTCCTATTTTTTTTGGGTGGTGGGATAACTGTCAACCACCAAACATTGGGAGATGGCAAAGAGAATGCACAAACTTGTGCTGGAGTAAATCAATGGCTAGGTGCGTCCAGTACAGTTGTCTACTGTGCCAATATAAGACATAACAATCTTGAGCCTGGAGGCAGGGGTCCCAGTGGAGGAGGAGGCGGACGTGGCAGTGCAGGTGGAGGAGGTCACCAACCTTACATATATATTTTCTATTAATTTTTTTGTTCTGTTTTTATTTTTGTGGAAGCCCCAAAACATTGGGAAATATCAAAGAGAATGCACAAACTGCGCCAGAGTACAACAATAGCTAGGTGCACCTGGTACACTTCTCTACTTTGCCAATATAAGACATAACAATCTTGAGCCTGGAGGCAGAGGTCCCAGTGGAGGAGGAGGCGGACGTGGCAGTGCGGGCGTAAGAGGCAGACGTGGCGGTTCAGGAGGAGGAGGCGGAGGAGGTTACCAATTGTATTTTTTGTTTTTGTTTGTGGAGGCACCAAAATATTGGGAAATAGCAAAGAAAACGCACAAACTGCGCCAGAGCACAACAATGGCTAGGTGCATCTGGTATACCTCTCTACTCTGGCCAAGGTACGGACAAGTCCTGTGGGATCCATGCCTGGTTCATTTTAATGAATGTGAGCTTGTCCACATTGGCTGTGGATTGGCGAATGTGCCTCTCCATGATCACCCCTCTGCAGTGCTAAACACACGTTCGGACAATACACTTGCCGCAGGGCAGACCAGCACTTTCAAGGCGTAAAGGGCAAACTCAGGCCATATGCCCAATTGGAGACCCAGAATTTAAACGGGGCAGACCCATCAGTCAGTACGTGCAGACGTGTGGACATGTTGCTGAAATGCTGCCTCCTGCTAAGACGGTCCGTATCAGATGGTGGTGCTGTATATTGTGGCATGCAGACAAAGCTTTTCTACATTTCAGCCATGCTAACCCTCCATTCTGAGGTGCTGACGGTGCCCCTGCTGCATTGGCGACTTCCTTATCATCTGCCGTCTCCGCCTCGTGCTTCCACTAAACACCCGCTGTCAGGTGGGAACGCCATCAGTAGCACCTTTAACAGCGTTCACTTGTACTCACACATCTTCCGTTCATGCTCCAGTGATGGAAGTAAGGCAGGCACGTTGTCCTTGTAGCGGGGATCCATCAGGGTGGCCACCCAGTAATCAGCACCAGTTAGAGTGTGGGCAACTCGGGTGTCGTTGCGGAGGCACTGCAGCATGTAGTCGCTCATGTGTGCCAGGCTGCCCAGAGGCAAAGACAAGCTGTGCCACGCTCAATTGATGCCCGTGAGCTGATTTGGGTGCTACTCTGCTGTGAACGGGGATCCTCCTCAACATCATCATCATCCTCCTCATCTTCCAAAACTGTGCCCTGGCTGGACAGTTGGGTACCTGGCCGCTGTTGGTGCAGGGATCCACCCCTGGAGCCACCTGTGAACAACTGGCCTAATAACCGTTGGAATGATCCCTGTTCCTCCTCCTCTTCCTCCTGTGCCACATGCTCATCCATCAGCGCCTGAAGCGTTTTTTCAAGAAGACATAGAAGTGGGATGGTAAGGCTGATGATGGCGCCATGACAGCTGGTTATGTTGGCAGAGTACTTGAAGCAGCGCAACATGGCACACAAGGAGGCTGGCCCACTTGTTGGTGTTGAAATGTTGCTGTTCCACAGAGCGACTCACCCGTGCTTGCTGCATCTGAAACTCGACTATCGCCTGCTGCTGCTCGCACAGTCTCTCCAGCATGTGCAAGGTGGAGTTCCACCTTGTGGGTACATCGCATATGAGGCGGTGAATGGGAAGGCCGAAGGTACGCTGCAGCGCAGACAGGCGAGCAGTAGCAGGGTGAGAATGCCAAAAGCATGTACAGACGGCCCTCACTTTCTGCAGCAGCTCTTACATATCTGGGTAATTCTTCAGGAACCTCTGCACCACCAAGTTCAGCACAAGCACCAGGCTTGGCTTGAGACTCAGCTGCACCAACCACTAATATGTCTGTTCTTCCATGCTCACCCACAGCTCCTGCACAGTGTGGGGTCTTTCCCCCAAACATATGAGTTTTAGAACAGCCTGCTGTTGCTTGCGCCTGGCTGTGCTGAAGTTGGTGGTGCAGGTGTTGCGCTGACGTGATGAGGAGGCGGTAGAGGATGAACCAGAAAAGGAAGCGGAGTAGGAGCAGGAGGCAAAATGAGGCATCGACGAAACGTCCAGCAATCCTCGGTGCCAAACCGCTGTCTGCCTCAGGCCCAGCCACCACTGTATTTACCTAGTGGGTAGTTAGGGAGACATAACATCCCTACCCGTACTTACTGGTCCATGTGTCAGTGGTTTTGTGGACCTTGCCAATGATGGCATTGCGCAGCACACACCTGATTTTTCCCACCACTTGTTCGTACAGGGCAGGGATAGCCCACCTTAAAAAGTAGTGGCGGTTGGGAATCACATACCGTGGGACTGCTATCGTTATTACATTTTTAAAACTGTCTGTCTCCACCAGACGGAATGGCAGCATTTCAAAGGACAGTGGTTTGGAAATGCTGGCATTCAGGGACAGGGTTCGTGGGTGGGTATGGGGGGGTACTTCCTCTTTCTCTCCAATGTTTGTGGGATGGGCAGCTGAATGCTTCCATGGGACAGGGAGGACATGCTGGGTGACGGTGACAGTGGTGGTGGTGGCGTGGCTGCCACATCGTCTGTTTGACCCTGTCACTCCTAAAGGGGAGGAAGAAGCCGAGACCGCAGCAAATGAGGGAGCAGGAAAAGCCTCTCATCTTTCGTGGTTCTTGAGGTGTCTACTCCCCTCTTTTGCTATGTGGCTGGCTCTGCATGACCCCGTTCTCTTCCTCCGAAATGCACGCGTTACTTGCATAACCTAGATGCCATGTGAGGTCTAGGACCTCATCATCCTCCACATTATCTTCCACCCACTCTGGCCCCAGCACTTTACACCTGTGTTTCATCATCAGAGACATGCTGTGGTGGTTCTACCACGTTCTCATCCTCAAACATAAGTGGTTGGGCATCAGTGCACTCAATGTCTGTCACTTCTGGGGCATAGTTAGGTGGATGGCCCACTAAAACTCCGCCAGCAGAGTCAAAAAGCTTAAGTGACTGCTGCATGACTTGGGACTCAGACTGCTTGGCTTATGTTTAAGGGGTTGAGGTGGAAGATGGATGCCCGTTGGCTGATGGTGCCAACTCTCCGCTTTTAGCAGTGGACTGGGTCGAAGACAATGTGAAGAAACTGGAGGCACTGTTAGCCATCCAATCTACTACTGCCTCTACTTGTTCTGGCCTCACCATTCTTAGAGCACCTGTGTGCACCAGAGGAAGGTATTTCATTTGGGCGCGTAGCTGGCACAGATCGGCAACGTCTTCTCCCTGCAGCAGGAGCTCCACCAAAAACAACAACAGCTAGACCACGACCACAGCCACGTCCCCTAGTTGATGCTCTCCTCATTTTGTCACAATCACCCACAAAATTGCCTGACAGACGAATAAATGTGAATTTGTGTGATGATGCAAAAGAAGTGTTTGGGAAAAAAATTGGTATGACACATGGACCCAATTAACTGACTGTATAACTATTATACAGTATATTCCCCTTGATGGTTGCAAGTATAGTGTATATTGAAAAAAAGGTAGGTCACACAGACCCAATTAACCGGCAAAATAACTGTTATATATTCCCTTTGACGTTGGCAAGTACACTGTATTTGAAACAAAAAAAAATAAAGGTAGATCGCACCGACCCAATAAACCGGCTGAATAACTTATATTTTCTATTTGACGATGGCAAGTACAGTGTATTTCCAACCCCAAATAAAGGTAGGTCGCACCGACCCAATTAACCGGCTGAATAACTGTTATATCTTCTCTTTGACGATGGCAAGTACAGTGTATTTCCAACCCCAAATATTGGTAGGTCACACCGACCCAATTAACCGGCTGAATAACTGTTATATATTCCCTTTGACTTTGGCAAGTACAGTGTATTTTAAACAAAAAAAATATAGGTAGGTCACACCGACCAAATTAACCGGCTGAATAACTGTTATATATTCCCTTTGATGTTGGCAAGTACAGTGTATTTTATACCCAAAAAAATAAAGGTAGGTCACACCAACTCAATTAACTGGCTAAATAACTGTTATATATTCCCTTTGACTTTGGCAAGTACAGTGTATTTTAAACCAAAAAAATATAGGTAGGTCACCACAACCCAATTAACCGGTTGAATAACTGTTATATTTTCCCTTTGACGTTGGCAAGTACATTGTATTTTAAACCCCAAAAATATAGGTAGGTCGCACCAACCCAATTAACCGTCTGAATAACTGTTGTATATTCCCTTTGACGGTGGCAAGTACAGTGTATTTTAAACAAAAAAATATATAGGTAGGTCATACCGACCCAATTAATCGGCTGAATAACTATGATATATTCCCTTTGACGATGGCAAGTACAGTGTATTTTCATCCCCAAATATAGTTAGATCACACTGACCCAATTAACCGTCTAAATAACTGTTATATATTCCCTTTGACGGTGGCAAGTACAGTGTATTTTAAACAAAAAAATATATAGGTAGGTCATACCGACACAATTAACCGGCTGAATAAGTATTATATATTTCCTTTGACAATGGCAAGTACAGTGTATTTTCAACCCCAAATATAGGTAAATCACACTGACCCAATTAATTGTCTGAATAACTGTTATATATTCCCTTTGACGATGGCAAGTACAGTGTATTTTCAATGCCAAATTTAGGTAGGTCACACCGACTCAATTAACCGGTTGAAAAACTGTTATATTTTCCCTATGACGTTGGCAAGTACATTGTATTTTAAACCCCAAAAATATAGGTAGGTCACACCAACCCAACTAACCGTCTAAATAACTGTTATATATTCCTTTTGACGGTGGCAAGTGCAGTGTATTTTAAACCCAAAATAATAGGTAGGTCACACCGACCCAATTAACCGGCTCAATAACTGTTATATATTCCCTTTGATGTTGGCAATTAACCGGCTGAATAACTGTTATATATTCCCTTTGACTGTGGCAAGTACAGTGTATTTTAAACCCAAAAAATATAGGTAGGTCACCACGACCCAATAAACCGGTTGAATAACTGTTATATTTTCCCTTTGATGTTGGCAAGTACATTGTATTTTAAACCCAAAAAATATAGGAAGGTCACACCAACCCAACTAACCGTCTAAATAACTGTTATATATTCCCTTTGATGGTGGCAAGTACAGTGTATTTTAAATAAAAAAGTATAGGTAGGTCACAGCAACCCAAATATCCGGCTGGATAACTGTTGTATATTCTTTTTGACGGTGGCAAGTACAGTGTATTTTAAACAAAAAAATATATAGGTAGGTCATACCGACCCATTTAACCGGCTGAATAACTATTATATATTCCCTTTGACGATGGCAAGTACAGTGTACTTTCATCCCCAAATATAGGTAGATCACACCGACCCAATTAACCGTCTGAATAACTGTTATATATTCCCTTTGACGGTAGCAAGTACAGTGTATTTTAAACAAAAAAATATATAGGTAGGTCATACCGACACAATTAACCGGCTGAATAAGTATTATATATTCCCTTTGACGATGGCAAGTACAGTGTATTTTGAAACCGCAAAAATATAGGTAGGTCACACTGACCCAATTAACTGGCTGAATAACTGTTATATATTCCCTTTGATGTTGGCAATTAACCAGCTGAATAACTGTTATATAATCCCTTTGACGGTGGCAAGTACAGTGTATTTTAAACCAAAAAAATATAGTTAGGTCACCACGACCCAATTAACCGGCTAAATAACTGTTATATTTTCCCTTTGACGTTGGCAAGTACAGTGTATTTTAAACAAAAAAATATATAGGTAGGTCATACCGACCCAATTAATCGGCTGTATAACTATGATATATTCCCTTTAACGAAGGCAAGTACAGTCTATTTTCATCCCCAAATATAGTTAGATCACACTGACCCAATTAATCATCTAAATAACTGAGTATTTTAAACAAAAAAATATATAGGTAGGTCATACCGACACAATAAACCGGCTGAATAAGTATTATATATTTCCTTTGACGATGGCAAGTACAGTGTATTTTCAACCCATAATATAGGTAAATCACACTGACCCAATTAACTGGCTGAATAACTGTTATATATTCCCTTTGACAATGGCAAGTACAGTGTATTTTCAATGCCAAATTTAGGTAGGTCACACCGACTCAATTAACCGGTTGAAAAACTGTTATATTTTCCCTATGACATTGGCAAGTACATTGTATTTTAAACCCAAAAAATATAGGTAGGTCACACCAACCCAACTAACTGTCTAAATAACTGTTATATATTCCCTTTGACGGTGGCAAGTACAGTGTATTTTAAACCCAAAATAATAGGTAGGTCACACCGACCCAATTAACCGGCTGAATAACTGTTATATATTCCCTTTGATGTTGGCAATTAACTGGCTGAATAACTTTTATATATTCTCTTTGACGGTGGCAAGTACAGTGTATTTTAAACAAAAAATATATAGGTAGGTCACACCAACCCAATTATCGGCTGAATAACTGCTATATTTTCCTTTTGACGGTGGCAAGTACAGTGTATTTTAAACCAAAAAAATATAGGTAGGTCACCACGACCCAATTAACCGGTTGAATAACTGTTATATTTTCCCTTTGATGTTGGCAATTACATTGTATTTTAAACCCAAAAAATATAGGAAGGTCACATCAACCCAACTAACCGTCTAAATAACTGTTATATATTCCCTTTGATGGTGGCAAGTACAGTGTATTTTAAATAAAAAAGTATAGGTAGGTCACAACACCCCAAATATCCGTCTGAATAACTGTTGTATATTCCCTTTGACGGTGGCAAGTACAGTTTATTTTAAACAAAAAAATATATAGATAGGTCATACCGACCCATTTAACCGGCTGAATAACTATTATAAATCCCCTTTGACGATGGCAAGTACAGTGTACTTTCATCCCCAAATATAGGTAGATCACACCAACCCAATTAACCGTCTGAATAACTGTTATATATTCCCTTTGATGTTGGCAAGTACATTGTATTTTAAACCCCAAAAATATAGGAAGGTCACATCAACCCAACTAACCGTCTAAATAACTGTTATATATTCCCTTTGATGGTGGCAAGTACAGTGTATTTTAAATAAAAAATTATAGGTAGGTCACAACAACCCAAATATCCGTCTGAATAACTGTTGTATATTCCCTTTGACGGTGGCAAGTACAGTGTATTTTAAACAAAAAAATATATAGATAGGTCATACCGACCCATTTAACCGGCTGAATAACTATTATAAATCCCCTTCGACTATGGCAAGTACAGTGTACTTTCATCCCCAAATATAGGTAGATCACACCGACCCAATTAACCGTCTGAATAACTGTTATATATTCCCTTTGATGTTGGCAAGTACATTGTATTTTAAACCCCAAAAATATAGGAAGGTCACATCAACCCAACTAATTGTCTAAATAACTGTTATATATTCCCTTTGATGGTGGCAAGTACAGTGTATTTTAAATAAAAAAGTATAGGTAGGTCACAACAACCCAAATATCCGTCTGAATAACTGTTGTATATTCCCTTTGACGGTGGCAAGTACAGTGTATTTTAAACAAAAAAATATAAAGATAGGTCATACCGACCCATTTAACCGGCTGAATAACTATTATAAATCCCCTTTGACGATGGCAAGTACAGTGTACTTTCATCCCCAAATATAGGTAGATCACACCGACCCAATTAACCGTCTGAATAACTGTTATATATTCCCTTTGACGGTAGCAAGTACAGTGTATTTTAAACAAAAAAATATATAGGTAGGTCATACCGACACAATTAACCGGCTGAATAAGTATTATATATTCCATTTGACGATGGCAAGTACAGTGTATTTTCAACCCTAAATATAGGTAAATCACACTGACCCAATTAACCGGCTGAATAACTGTATATATTCCCTTTGACGGTGGCAAGTACAGTGAATTAAAAAAAAAAAGAAAAAGTAGGACACACTGACTCTATTAACCGGCTGAATAACTATTATATATCCCTTTGACAGTGGTAAGTTAAGGTTTTTCACCAAATAAATAGGTGTCTCACTCAGGTATATAGCACCCCTCAATCAGTATTTGGTGGAAGCAAGTGTATTGCACCCCTCAATCAGTATTTGGTGGAAGAAGGTATATAGCAATAGCACCCCTCAATCAGTGTTTAGTGGAAAAAGGTATATGACACCCCTCAATCAGTATTTGGCGGAAACAGGTATATAGCACCCCTTAATCAGTATTTGGTGGAAACAGGAATATGGCACCCCTCAATCAGTATTTGATGGAATAAGGTATATAGCAATAGCACCCCTCAATTAGTATTTAGTGGAAGAAGGTATATGACACCCCCCAAACAGTATTTGGTGGAAAATGGTGTATTGCACCCCTCAATCAGTATTTGGTGGAAGAAGGTATATAGCAATAGCACCCCTTAATCAGTATTTAGTGGAAGAAGGTATATGGCACCCCTCAATCAGTATTTGGCAGAAACAGGTATATAGCACCCCTCAATCAGTATTTGGCAGAAACAGTTGTATGGCACCCCTCAATCAGTATTTGGCGGAAAAAGGTATATAGCACCCCTCAATCAGTATTTGGCGGAAACAGGTATATGGCACCCCTCAATCAGTATTTTGTGGAAGCAGGTGTATTGCAGCCCTCAATCAGTATTTGGCGGAAACAGATATATATCACCCCTCAATCAGTATTTGGCGGAAACAAGTATATGGCACTCCTCAATCAGTATTTGGCGGAAATAGGCATACAGCACCCCTCAATCAGTTTTTGGCGGAAACAGGTATATGGCATCCCTCAACCAGTATTTTGTGGAAGTAGGTATATAGCAATAGCACCCCTGAATAAGTTTTTGGTGGAAAAAGGTATATAGCAATAGCACCCCTCAATCAGTATTTTGTGAAAGAAGGTATATGGCACCCCTCAATCAGTATTTGGCAGAAACAGGTATATAGCAGCCCTCAATCAGTATTTGGCGGAAACAGTTATATAGCACCCCTCAATCAGTATTTTGTGGAAGTACATGTATTGCAGCCCTCAATCAGTATTTTGTGGAAGAAAGTATATAGCAATAGCACCCCTCAATCAGTATTTTGTGGAAGTAGGTATATAGCAATAGCACCCCTCAATCAGTATTTAGTGGAAGAAGGTATATGACACCCCTCAATCAGTATTTGGCGGAAAATGGTATATGGCATCCCTCAACCAGTATTTTGTGGAAGTAGGTATATAGCAATAGCACCCCTGAATAAGTTTTTGGTGGAAAAAGGTATATAGCAATAGCACCCCTCAATCAGTATTTTGTGAAAGAAGGTATATGGCACCCCTCAATCAGTATTTGGCAGAAACAGGTATATAGCAGCCCTCAATCAGTATTTGGCGGAAACAGTTATATAGCACCCCTCAATCAGTATTTTGTGGAAGTACATGTATTGCAGCCCTCAATCAGTATTTTGTGGAAGAAAGTATATAGCAATAGCACCCCTCAATCAGTATTTTGTGGAAGAAGGTATATAGCAATAGTACCCCTCAATCAGTAATTGGCAGAAACAGGTATGTAGCACCCCTCAATCAGGATTTTGGGGAAGAAGGTATATCGCAGCCCTCAACCAGTTTTTTTTGGCAACAGGTATATCACACCCGTTGCAATTAGTTACTCCAATAGCGTTTGTCCCTTTATCTAGCTGCGGTATCGCAGCAGAACCACACACAACTGCTGCACAATACAAATACACTATAGTTACTATATACTATAATTTCTATGTTAGAAAGTATACTATAAGTATATCACACCCCTCTATATCACACCTATCGATAGCACACCTATACCAGTCCTTTAAAGGACTTTTGTTGCCCTATTAGCTAGCGTTTGGTGTCCCTAACTGCCCCTGGTCCAAAATTCAACCTCTCCCTACACTGGCAAAACACATAATGTAAAATGGCTGCCAGATCGGGTTCTGTTATAGAGTTGGGGGTGTATCCATGTGCTGAAATGTCTCAATTGGCAGTCCTTTCCCACCTGATGGATGTGTCATGGGTCAAAGTTCGGCGCTATGCAGAAAAATTAGGTGCGTGCGAATATCGCCATATGTTCTCTTGTTCGGCGAATCGCAAATGAGCAAAGTTTGCCGCGAAACGACCGCCGGGCGAACCGCAAGGCCATCTCTAATCATTGCATTCAAATCGATACCCGACTGTCTGAATGACGACAAGAGATATGGGCTACCTTGAATTATGATACTAAGCAGTCTGCCTGTTTTTTACTGTCTCCATTTCCAAGGAACCCTAAGGAAAGATTTACAGAGAATCAGGAACAGAGCCTATACAAGTAGATATCATACTAAGACGTGAAAGTGCTGATCGAAGGGAGCACATGCTCTGGGAAAGTCTATGCTTTTACTGTGGAAAGTCTGACCATTTCCTTGGTTGCCCTATCTGTCCATGAAGGTTGGTGGCAGCTATCACAGATCCTGACTTTTCAAATGTAGAATCAATTTCTTCGGAAACAGAATTATCTGAGAAAGCAATCATCCATTCCATTTCATCGGTGGCCCCTCATATTAAGAAAGAGAATAAAAATTCCCATTGCTTCTTAGATGGATCTCCACGGAGCTCAGGGCCAGTGGATCAAGAGACGGAAACACTTGAAATCATTATATCACTGTGAAGTCCTATTGTTTCTACTGATCTCTTCTCCACATTTCCCTGTTATTCTAGGCCTACCCTGGTTGCAAGCACAGAACCCTGTTATCAACTGCGAAACCAAAGAAATAAGCTTCCCAGCGGAGGATGTTCTTTCGACAGCTCAGTCTGAACAAGGTTCAGAAAATACCAAGATAATACCCTCTCTATATATGGAATTTGAGGACATTTCCGATGAACAAAATGCTGACAAGCTCCCCCCACACCGACCCTACGATTGTCCTATAGAATTGCTTCCTGGTGCATCTATACCTTTTGGAAACATCTACCCTTTGGCAGGCCTTAAACTAAAAGCCCTCAAGGACTACATAGAAGAAAATCTGGCTGGGGTTTATCCGCCCATTTTCCTCACCAGCGGGGGCTCCCATATTCTTTGTTAAGAAGATGTATGGTTCTCTAAGACCTTGCATTGATTACCGAGAACTTAATAAAATTACAATCAAAAACCGTTATCCTCTACCATTGATCCTTGAGCTTTTGGCGTACGACATGCATTTTTTTTTTACCAAGTTAGACCTGCAAGCCTATAACCTGGTCCATATCAGATCTGGAGACAAATGGAAGACAGCTTTTAGGTCATGTTACGGACATTTTGAATATCTTGTTATGCCTTGCAATGCCCAGGCCACTTTTCAACATCTTGTCAATGATATATTCAGAGATCTTCTGGACCAGTTCGTATTCATCTATTTGGACGATATCTTGATCTTCTCCAACTCTATGGAAGAACATCAGAGACATGTGAGACTAATTTTGGAACGTTTAAGAAAGAATCAACTTTACATTAATATTGAAAATGTGAATTTCACCAGACTGAGATCCAATTCTTTGGCTATATATTTTCTCCTCATGGTCTACACATGGACTCTAGCAAGATTAAAGAAATAGTAGACTGGCCTACCCATAGGAGCATAAAAGATGTTCAATGTTTCATAGGTTTTGCCAATTTGTATAGACACTTCATTCAGAATTTCTCAGAAATTATTACTCTTATTACACAGTTGACTAAGAAAAAAAGTTTTTGCCTGGTCTCCCCAAGCACAGGAATCCTTTTGTCTTCTAAAGTCCAAGTTCACTACAGCCCCAGTATTAGTTCATCCCGACCCAGAACTCACCTTCATTGTGGAAGTAGATGCTTCAAACTGTGCTATAGGGGCTATTCTGTTTCAGGGAACAGGAGACAAGGGTTTATTGCATCTGTGTGCTTTTTTTCTCCCAACGTTTATGCGGTATTCCAGACCTAACAGGGGAATTATGCATGAGGTCATGGTGTGAGCAATAGGTGGGCCGAGGTAAATACAGTTCTAGTTATTCACGGTTACATCGTCCCTGGGCAGGCTCGCATAAGTGAGGAGGAGAACCGCACAATAATTCTCTGGGGCACACTCTGGTGCAAGGGACACATGCCAGATGGTGGTTCGAGGGGTCCTTGATGATCTGTATTAATGTGCCTATGGAAAGGTCCCTTGTAGTCGTGACGCCAGTACCTTTTGTATGGAGGTACAACCATTTACTGTAGTGTTAATTTAGGAACTTGAAACTGAAACAAGAAGGATGAAATCCAGGGTGGAACTTTACTGAAGATAACTCCTGATAACAGTACATCCAAAGTATTAAACAGTCTCTTGATACAGCCCGGCATTAAGCACAATCTCCCATACATATGGGGAAAGGGAAATGCAAGTCCTCAGTGAAAAACAGGCTCTTGTAATGAATAAGAAAGCTACTGCTTCAGACTAGGCTAGTAAAATATGAAAGTCTTACACTGGTCAAAACTCCGGCCTTATTCTAATCCTGATTAAAGCTGCTTTTCTAAATCCTGAAACTTCTATTCCAATGTTGTTCTGACGGCCTAACTGTCCTCAGAGTTTGAACTGGAGGTGTGGATGCTTTATGCTGTCTCCTACACCTGCTACAAAGGTGCCTAATAAGCCTTCAGGTAATGGTTATATTGCTAATCCTTTATCTTGAATAAAACTTGATAATCCCTTAGATACTCGGCTGCATGCAGTTTGGACATTGGTCACCCCGGAATATAGGAGTACATTGCTTACCTCTAGGTAGAAAAGTAGCAGGCTTTAATCCTGGACTGTGGAGCCGACAGGGATAGAGCAGAGAGGCTATGAATAGGCCTCCCTCCTGGTATACAGCTACATTGCTGCTGCTTTTTGAGTAAGCTCATGAGAGAACTGGACTGCACTGAACTCTCAACTGGATTGACCTGAGCTCAACTGACCTGATCTCAACTCAACTGATCTGCCTAAACTAGGTCTGAGCTAAGCTATATATACACTGACACTGCCCCATCTTGTGGAGAAACAAGTGTAGTGCACCCTGACTAGGCCTGTGTAAAGGAGCTTACATGTAGAATCACATTCTGACATGGGAGAATATGACAGTAGATGAACTACAAAATGCAGGCATATTACATGATATTAAAGCATAATAAAAACACCTTTGTGGTGCCCACGGTCATGTAGTGGGACACCGTTGTATAACATGTGTCGCCCCCGACACATCCAGTAGCAGGAAGACGGTCACCTGTAAGACACCAATACATACGCCATACACAATCACCTCCAAAAATAACAAATATAAAATGTGGACTTTGCAATGTACTACAAATACATTCTAGGCAAATACGTCACATATACACTCACCTAAAGAATTATTAGGAACACCTGTTCTATTTCTCATTAATGCAATTATCTAGTCAACCAATCACATGGCAGTTGCTTCAATGCATTTAGGGGTGTGGTCCTGGTCAAGACAATCTCCTGAACTCTAAACTGAATGTCAGAATGGGAAAGAAAGGTGATTTAAGCAACTTTGAGCGTGGCATGGTTGTTGGTGCCAGACGGGCCGGTCTGAGTATTTCACAATCTGCTCAGTTACTGGGATTTTCATGCACAGCCATTTCTAGGGTTTACAAAGAATGGTGTGAAAAGGGAAAAACATCTAGTATGCGGCAGTCCTGTGGGCAAGAATGCCTTGTGGATGCTAGAGGTCAGAGGAGAATGGGCCGACTGATTCAAGCTAATAGAAGAGCAACGTTGACTGAAATAACCACTCGTTACAACCGAGGTATACAGCAAAGCATTTGTGGAGCCACAACACGCACAACCTTGAGGCGGATGGGCTACAACAGCAGAAGACCACACCGGGTACCACTCATCTCCACTACAAATAGGAAAAAGAGGATACAATTTGCACAAGCTCACCAAAATTGGACTGTTGAAGACTGGAAAAATGTTGCCTGGTCTGATGAGTCTCGATTTCTGTTGAGACATTCAAATGGTAGAGTCCGAATTTGGCGTAAACAGAATGAGAACATGTATCCATCCTCTGATGGCTACTTCCAGCAGGATAATGCACTATGTCACAAAGCTCGAATCATTTCAAATTGGTTTCTTGAACATGACAATGAGTTCACTGTACTAAAATGGCCCCCACAGTCACCAGATCTCAACCCAATAGAGCATCTTTGGGATGTGGTTGAACGGGAGCTTTGTGCCCTGGATGTGCATCCCTCAAATCTCCATCAACTGCAAGATGCTATCCTATCAATATGGGCCAACATTTCTAAAGAATGCTATCAGCACCTTGTTGAATCAATGCCACGTAGAATTAAGGCAGTTCTGAAGGCAAAAGGGGGGCCAACACCGTATTAGTATGGTGTTCCTAATAATTCTTTAGGTGAGTGTATATATATATATATCAGTAGTTTGGGTGAATAATGGGCGTTGCCATTTTTCGGTGCTTGATGGGGAAATATAGGCGATGATCATAAGTAAGGGCAATAAAAGTCCATTGCAAGTAATAAGTCCCAATAAATATTGGCATATATAAGAGTGCAAATATAATATTTTAGCATATAAAACATTTAAGAAATAATTTAGTGCAATGATAACAGAAAATATTCTTCTGGGCATATGGCTTAAAACATTATAAAACATGGTCCATAGCAAAAATCCCTAATCAACCTGAAAAGGGGGTTAAAAGGGAAAAATGTGCACAAAAAAAAAACAGGCACAACGGTAATGAAGAATACTGTTGTTCAGTAGGGAATCCAAGGCCTAACACTCTCCCTGCCTGAGCAGAGTGGTGGCGCACCATGTGATCCAGTATTTATTCATGATTGGTCACAGCCTGTCAACAAGCTTTATTTAAAGTGCACACAAAAGTACAAACTTTTTGGCGCCAAATCCGTGTTTGAGTTTGGTACACGGACACCCAAATGTCCGGTACGGTCCCAAACGTGTCGGTCTGGGTTTGCTCATCCCTAGTAGAATATAATATGTCTTGACAAATTCTAACTTTAATACACTACTATATATGTAGTGTCATCTTATACAGTGCAGACTTCAAAATATTGTCAGATTATAACCAGTGTATTACAATGTGCAGTTACACTGTATTGCTTAGATAAACTGTGTGCTACCAGAATGGCATATATTAATCACATAATTTGCGCAGATATTGCTATACAATGGCCACATAGTGCAAAGCATCACCCACAAAGTGCACAGTAAAGGAAAGGAATCCTGGTACCTATTAAAAAATCATACGGTAAGATTTTTTTATAAGATGCGAAGCCTGGCATAGTGCCTAAATGTAGGCACACAGACTAGGTTGGGCATAACTGCAGGGAAATCTGTGTGCACGTTTCATGCAGGTGCTGGGTCAAGTTTCACAGAGACTGCCAAGCCAATTAATTTTAACATGTCGGTACATATAAATTTTATATGAATCCAGATTTTCCTTCAATGTGCTATTATTTATTTCTTTTTTTTCAGTTCTTTTAGACTGTCAAAAAAAAATTAACAGCTGGTTATATGTTGTGGATAGGGATGAGTGAATCGACTTTGGATGAAACATCCGAAGTCGATTTGCATAAAACTTTGTTAGAATACTGTATGCAGCGAGCACACCTTACAGTATTAGAATGTATTGGCTCCTATGAGCCAAAGTTATTACTTTGCGAAGTCTCGCAGGACTTCGGCTATTAACTTCAGAAATTTATTTCTACTGTTAAAAACCTTTTACCAAACTCAATTTCGGTTCTAAATGGTACCTTGGAACCGAACCCAAGTTCGGTATCAGGTTTTATACAGTAGAAATACATTTCTGAAGATATAACCCGAAGTCTAGTGTTGAGCGAGCATGCTCAGCCGAATACCTGTTCGGCTCCAGTATCACTATGCTTGGCACATGTCTGTACTCTGCCGAGTACCGCACGTGCTCGAACACAATGCTCGAGTATCCTACCCACACGTTTTGCGGCTGCTAAGCAGCCAATAAACGTGCAGGTAAGTAATGTCATCACTGTAATGCCAGTAGCCATGTTGGCTACTGGCATTACAGTGCTTGGCTGGCAGGAACACGTCACCGGATGCTATATAGCATCCGATGACGCGGTTCGGCTCATTGCGAGTCAGAGAGAGATGCGGTTAGGAAGAGACAGATAGTGTAGGGAGTTTGTGATCGAAATTTATTCAATTTTAAAATGTTTCAAAGACCCAAAAGTCCCTTTAAGGACTATTGTGTGTGGTGGCAGCAATTTAATCTTGCAAAGTAGTCAAAAAAATGTTTTCATACTTTGCGATTTTTTTTCTATAGAGGGTGTCTGCAGTGACTTGTGACATCTTTGCAGCAATACCTTCTGTGTGTCAGGGGCAGAGATAGGAAGAATATTATTGAAAAAATTATATTTTTTCCATAATTTATCCACACTTTGCCTATAAACGGTGTCTGCAGTGAATTGTCACATCTGTGCTGCAATAGCTTGTGTCAGGCCCAGATATTGGGAAAAATATTACTGACAACAAATATATTTTTTCCATAATTTATGCACACTTTGTCTATAAACGGTGTCTGCAGTGAATTGTCACATCTTCGTTGCAATAGCGTGTGTGTGTTTCAGGGCCAGATATCGGGGAAAAATATTAGCGAAAACAATTATATTTTCTCCATAATTTATCCACGTTTTTCTTATAAACGGTCCCTTATAACATATAACATTTAATATGATGAAGGCGAGCATTAAGGAACGGGGAAGTGGCCTTCATGGTGCACGCAGAGGCCGTGGCCCTGGGCGTGGTGAAACTGTGTCTGCTGCCAGAGCACAAGGAAAGCAATCATCCAATACCTAGTTTCATGTCCCAGTTTGCAGGGCGGCGCAGGACACCACTCTTGAGGTCAGCTCAGTGCGAGCAGGTGGTCAGTTCGATTGCAGCAGGTAGTGCTTCCAGTCGGTTAAGCATCACCCTGTCTTCCACCAAGTCCAGTCTCAGTAGCCAGGAGTCTGGTCCACACAATCCTCACCCTGATCCTCCTTCCTCCCACCATTTACAGTCTGGCCAAACAAGTGATCCCACACTTGGATATTCCGACGACCTCTTTGCATCGCCATTAATTGATTTGGCCCTCTCGCCAAGCACGCTTAAAGATGGACCTGAGATCTTGTGCCCCAATTCCCAACTTCTGCATCCAGAGTCACAAGAACATGACGCTAGGGAACGGCAATTAGTGTTTAATGAGGTGGATGATGATGAGACACAGTTGCCAATAACTTAACTGCAATTACTGTCTGAAGAGGTTCAGGAAGAGGATGACACACAGTTGTCAATCCCTGAGGTTGTGGTTAGGTCAACAAATCAGGAGGATGATCAGAGTGAGGAAGTGGAAGAGGAGGTGCTGGACGACGAGGTCTCTGACCCAACCTGGGAAGGTGGCAACAAGCCGAGCAAGGAGAGCAGTACAGAGGGGGAGGGATCTACAGCACTGCAACAGGCTGGAAGAGGCAGTGGGGTGGCAAAAGGAAGAAGGCGGAACAGGCCCGCAACTGTTCCATGAAGCACCCCCTTGCATAAATCTCCCTTGCCAAGGGGTAGGTGTTCGGCAGTATGGCGCTTTTTTGAGGAAAGTGCGGACGACAAAAGAATAGTAGTTTTCAACCTGTGCCACACCAAAATGAGCCGGGGAATGAACACTAGCAATCTCACCACCACCAGCATAACCCGCCACATGTCAACAAAGCACCCTAATAGGTGGGCCGAACGCCTGGGTCCACAATCTGTGTTTGCGGGTCACGCCACTGCCTCCTCTTCCCCTGTGTTACGTGCTGGCCAATCCACTGTCCAAGACGCAGGCCCGGGTGCCTCCCTCCCTGCACCTGGACCTTTGCAAGCACCATCAGGGACCGCATCCACTTCCCTGTCCCAACGAAGCATCCAAATGTCATTACCCCAGGCATTTGCACTAAATGTGCAGCTTTCCAAATTACTGGCCCTGGAAATGTTGCCATTTAGGCTTGTGGACACTGAGGCCTTCCGCAGCCTGATGTCGGTGGCCGTCCCTTGTTACGCAGTCCACAGCCTCCACAATTTTTTTTTTTTTTAAACTCGTTTTATTAGGAGTAAACAGCACAAGTATGGTTTAGATAAAGCATGATGTTTGCCGACGCAGGGGCCTCAAAGAATGTCACAGTTACATGGAATTTAGTACATATTAAGCATCAACAATGTAACAGATCAATTAAGGAGAGGTTAAAATAAAATTACTGAGGTAGAAGGGACAGCATATCAGGCACACTACTGCGAACAGAAAGAGCTGACTAAAGAGCAGTTGGGTCGTCAGTAGTATTGATCACGAATATTCGAATTTCGAATTTTTATCGCGAATATAGGTACTTCGAAAATTTGCGAAAATTTCGAATATAGTTATATATATTCGAAATTTCTAATATTCGAATTTTTTCCGATTTTTTTTCAGATTTTTTTATTTTTTTTATCAGTACACATGATCCCTCGCTGCTTCTAGCTTGTGGGCCAATAAGAAGGCTGCAATATACTTGACTTTAGGAGTAGTAGTGTTTGCGAATTTTGCTCTATATTCGTTTTTTTGAATATTCACTATATTGCTATATATTCTTGTTTTAAAATATTACGAATATTCGAAAAAACGAAGTTATAGCAATATAGAGAATATTTGAAAAAAATCGAATAGAGCAATTTAGCTAATA
Source organism: Bufo bufo (assembly GCF_905171765.1). Lineage (NCBI taxonomy): Eukaryota > Metazoa > Chordata > Amphibia > Anura > Bufonidae > Bufo > Bufo bufo. Next base: position 530,963,942 of record NC_053391.1, on the reverse strand, counting down.
TAGTGATATAATCTTTTTTGTCTAATAGTTGTAAGTTGAAAAATTTGCAATAAAAAATTCGAATACGAAAATCCGAATTCCGAAATTTCGCATATTACACAATCATTACCTTCGCGAATCGCGAATTTTCGAATTTGCAAATTTTCGAAGAATATTCTACAAAATATTCGCGAAATATCGCGAATTCGAATATGACCCCTGCCGCTCATCACTAGTCGTCAGGCCTAATCATCAGCCGCTGAGTACATATGTGTTGCGCGCAGAGTTAACGGGGATGAGCACCACTCTCCTCAGACGTCCCATTTTGTGTAGCCTGGAGTGAGTGAGGTAGCTGCGGTACAGTATGAATAGTTGAACCAGCTTATTATTAATGGAAGGTGATACCTTCGTTGGGACTGATAGAGCCTCACACCAATCCTCAGAAGATAAAGAAGGGATAGACAGCCTTTACCTATTCTCAACCGTCAAGGGGACACATTCATGCGATAGTTGAGCAAGTGTGTGTACAGCGCAGAGATAATGCCCTTCGGTCCTTGAGACCTTAACACTCCAATGATGGGATAGTTAGATATGCCTCTCCTCGCACCCTGGAACTGAGCCTGCAGTGCATGTCTTAATTGAAGATACCTATAGAATAGCGTGCGAGGTACCTCAAATTTCTCTTGGATTTGTGTAAAGGAGCATAGCTGACCCCCCTCATACACATCTCCCAGGGTCAGAACTCCATTGAGTCTCCAGTCAGCAACCCCCTCCAACAATGCCAAGTGGGGAAACAGAGTTATCCCAAATGGGGACTGCATCTGGTAGATCTGTATATGTTTTAAGCTTAGAGACCTTCCAAATTTGATGTGCCAGTCTGTGTAGAGGTAGAAGGCGTGTGCGTGAAGAGCTGGAGCCCTCCAAAACAGGTCACAGCGTGTTCATTCGTAAATGATCATGCAGATAAAACTCAGCATTGGGCAGTGGGGCATTTACAATCCAGTGCTTCAAGAACTGCATTTGACTAGGAAGAAATCCGGAAGGGAGGCTCCTCCCTGCAGCTTCAATCTCTGCAGCACCAAGAGTGAGAGTTTCCTTCTAGCCTTGCCCCAGACAAAGGAGGCGATCAGGGCATGAATGTGTTTGAAAAAACCCTGGGGTACCGGAGTGCAGGCATGTGACAGAAGGTATAGACCCTTGGGTAATAACACCATTTTCGCTAAATTCAGTCTTCCCATGATGGACAATGGGAGGGCTCCCCAGGTTTTGATCTTATCCCTAAACACAGATTCTAGGGACTCAATATTCAGTGTGTAACACAAATGTGGTTCTTTCGTAATTATTACCCCTAGGTATTTGAAACGGTCAACCACCGGCAGGTTATGACGATACGAAGGCCAATCATGAGACCAGAGAGGCATAATGGCTGACTTGGCCCAGTTTATGTGTATAATTTATCAGAGGCAGATTAAATACGTAGTGTATAGTAGTACATAGAGAAGTATATCACAGGGGCCAACTACCTAAAATATAACTTTTAATATAACGTTAAAGGGCAGATTAAGGAGAGAAAGCACAGACAGTTCAATAGGGACCTGAGAGAATTCAGAGAAAATAGAGCCTATCAATTTGAAAAACCACAGAATCAACTTGAAACTGATATTTCGTCTTCTGAACAGGAATTCTCGGACAGCGAGGTACCTAGTAACAAGGGGAGATATAACACGAGACAGGGACAGAGGGGAAGGGGTCGAGGATATTCCAACAAGAATAAAAAATGGCCAAAAACCAGTGGTCAGAGAGGGAGAGAAGGCAAATATCCCCCACCATCTGGACCCTCTTCCTCATCCTCCCTACCCATTCCGGCACCAGTTACACAGGGGAGTTTTTTAGGAAAGGGTGGCCCGTATCAGCTGCGGGATCGTCCGTAAATCGGACTTACCCTGGGACCCACGACCAATTACAGATTGTGAATCTATCCCCTCGAGTCTTTAGTGTAGCAGAAGAATCGTTACTTCGGCGGGGGCTTTCCTTTGTTCCTACCACGCGGTTTGACCCTTTCGTTTGGACCAAGGATCTTCATTTATTCGCCAGGAAACTTAAGAGGCACAAATTTATGAAAAACAACGACCGCAGGACTTCTGAACAGCTGGGCTTGCAGGAGAGTGAGTTCGTAGATTTCAGAACACTCTGTGATCTCCAGGAAGAGGGTTCACGCACACCGGGCCATGGTCCATTTACAGATCTCCGTCCTAAAAGTAAGAGATTGCCTCCACCCATGAACTACGATCATATTGAGATTTTTTTTACAGGTGACTACTGATGAAATTAATAGATTACCCCTCAAGAAACCCTATTTTCACAATCTGTCTGGGGAGGAGACGAAAGCATTGCGTAATCTTGAAAAAGATGCCTCAATTATAGTCAAACCGGCAGATAAAGGGGGAAATATGGTGGTGATGGGACATATGCAATATAAACTAATGTGTAAACAATTGCTGAATGATAAGAGCTGTTACCGGGTATTACCCTCTGATCCCACTGAATCTTTTTTGAGAGACCTGTCACTTATTCTCAAGGATGGTCTAACAAACCGGGTGATTAGTGATGCCGAATATCGTTTTTTACTCCCTACGAAACCCCAGACTGCAACATTCTATGGGTTACCAAAAATTCATAAAGGAACGTCCCCCCTCAAAGGCCGCCCCATTGTGTCAGGGGTTGACTCTATTATTCAGAACAGTGGTATATACATAGATAGTGTACTCAAAAGCTTTGTATCCATCCTACACAAAAGACACGATGGATTTCCTGCGCAAAATAGAGGCACTGAACATCGATCCATCGTGGTCTCTTGGTAGTGTGGATGTGGAATCACTTTATAGTTCGATTCCCCATGAGAAGGGTCTTATGGCTACATCTGCATACCTCAAAACAAGGGCAGTTAGCCATAGGGTACATAATTCCTTTGTGATAACCCTTCTTGAATTCGTGCTTACACACAACTTTTTCCTTTTTGATGGGCAGTTCATCCACCAGCTCAGGGGGACCGCGATGGGCAGTCCATGTGCCCCAACCTACGCAAATCTCCTCCTGGGCTGGTGGGAGGACCAAGTGGTCTTTCCTGATATACCATCTTGGTGGGGTGACAAGATCGTCTTCTGGACCAGGTATATCGACGATGTCTTTATCATCTGGAGCGGCAGCTCGGACGAATTCGACCTATTCATCAAGGCTCTTAACGTCAACGACCTGGGATTATCCTTTACATCTGAGTTTCACCCGGAATCGTTGACTTTCCTTGATGTGAGGGTTACCAAAACCAGGGACGGTCTTGTCACCTCCACGTTCAGGAAATCCACGGCCACCAATAGCCTATTACATTGGGACAGCCACCACCCAGTGAATCTCAAGAAGGGTATTCCCCGCAGACAGTATCTGCGGATGAGAAGGAATTGCTCAGATCATGAGAGTTTTCACTATGAATCTAAAAAATTACAAAAGAGATTTTCCACTAGGGGCTACCCTCAACATATTCTTGGGACGGCCTTTCAAAACGCATCTCTCTGTGAGCGCAATACCCTCTTGATACCTAGACAGTCAAAAGGGAATGACGAGATCATCAGAATTATTTCGACGTTCGATACCATGAGTCAGGAGGTGAGGGATATTATTACTAAGTACTGGCCCATTCTATTAATGGACCCCGACGTATCGGATAAACTTCCCCCCCGTCCCAGCATTACGTTCAGGAGAGGCAGATGCCTCCGCGATAGACTGGTGCATAGTCACTATTTGGGGCCTGTCCCTAAGGGAACCTGGCTGGACCGGAAACCACTTGGTACCTTCCGCTGTGGATCCTGTCTGGCTTGCAAAAATATCAATAACACCAAAACGAACGTATGCTCGGTCACGGGCAAAACATATGATATTCGCGACTTCATTAACTGTCGTAGCGAGGGGGTTGTCTACCTAGCCCAATGCGCATGCCCTAAGGACTATGTGGGCAAAACTTTCAGAGAATTTCAAAAGCGCATACTCGAACATCTGAATGACATTAAAAACAAAAAAGACACCCCCCTTGCGAATCATATGTGGGAAGTTCATCACGGAGATTCAAGACTACTTCGCTTTTCCGCATTGGAATTGGTCAGACCCTCACCTAGGAGGGGCGACTGGGACCGCAGGATCCTCCAGAAGGAGTCTGGGTGGATCTTCCGGTTCCAGTCGCAATCTCCAGCGGGTTTGAATGAACAGCTTACTTTCACTTGTGAATTTAGGCTCTTGGTATGCCTGCCTCTGATTGACCCGCCACTTCATCCTCATCTGATAAATGACCAAAAGCTTATCGACACGTGAAGTGTTATTTCGATTGTAGGACCTTTATACATTAGTAAGGCCCCTCTATCATCTATTGCATTGTATTTATTTATTAAAAGTACATCTTATAAACTATATTTCATTTGCAAATTGTACGCGGTTTCACACCTGACGTATATAGCTGAGTATTGGCTCAGTAGCCCCTCAATGTCTATACACCTGTCACTCAATCCTCTACCTGGATCTGTCATCTGGCTATATTCCATTATCTTAGCCTGCTCACTGATTCTCCATTTTCCCCATATGGGTCCCCCCACATTGGGTTGTCTCTTTTTTCCTGCATATAGTGGGGTAGCACTCACTTTTGACCCACCTGACAGGAATGAACGCAATTTACCGGCGAATTGGGGCTGTGGTGGCGATGATCGGACGGTGGAACGCATAACCACGCCCCTTTTGAGCCGCTGTGGAACGCATGAGCCTGAGCCTGCAGCACATTGATGATGCAGGCGGCCTGTGATTGGGTGCCGGAGGTGGAACGCACGGCCATATTGGAAATCTCGGCGTGCGTTCCAATAACAATCCAAGACATACAGTTACTAGAAAAGTAGGTTGGAGAGCCCCATCTAGACATCGGTATCGTTTTAGTTCTAATGTTTGGGGTTCCTATCAATACACTACCATCTGCATAGTGTTACAACCTGATCCTGCTTAGTCTACCTGTATGTCTGGGTCACATGGGGCAATGGGGACAAGGTGATTGGTGCAGGACAATGGGGGACTGCCCTCACCTGGCGGGTATAAATAGTCAGTGTGTGAATCTGCAATTTGGAGCATCATTTTTCAGCCCCCTGGAGTACCCCTGACTGCGGACCACTATATGGAGAGATCTCAGGACTGGATAAGTACAGTATATATATGATTTCTATCTTTATTACCCTGTCCACTCCTGCACTATTGTACTGATCTACAAAAGTGGAACACCGCCTCGGGGTGCTCCAGCAATTTTGGTTCTTTTCTTTCATCTTTTTTGAAAAGGTGCCATGTAGCCGCTTCATTATAGCAGCAACTTATTTTCTCCATACCTCTTGATATAGTCTCCTGATGAACCTTTGAATGAAGGGGAAACGCGTTGAGACTTTGTACTGAGTGTAACACTCCATGTTGTTGGTAGAGTGCTACCCATCTAGATAAATTGTTTGTATCATTTTATCATATTTCAGCACGTTCCAACATGGTTGATAATTGATTTACACTGCTGTGACTATCATCTTTGAGATTTTGAACTGAGTGTAATATTCCACGTTGTTGGTAGAGTGCTATCCATCCAGATAAATTGTTTGTATCATTTTATCATACTTCAGCACGCTCCAACATGGTTGATAACTGATTTACACCGCTGTAACTATCATCTTTGCTGTGATTATCATCCTCATTGACTGCTGTGGAATAACCGTTGTTCCTACTTGTCTTTTTCAACTACTGTTGATGCATGATCCGGACATCCATATGAGATTTCAAACGGAGTGTAACACTCCATATTGTTGTTAAAGTGACACCTATCTTGATAAATTGTCTGTATCTCCTTTTTTCGGCATGGTCCAACATGGTTGGCAATTGATTTACATCGCTGTGACAATCATCTATGCTGTGATTATCATATCTATTGACTGCTGTGGAATAACCGTTGTTCCTGCTGTGGAATAACCGTTATTCCTGCTTTTCTCGTTCAACCAATGTTGATGCATGATCCGGATATCTACATGCTGTGATTATCATCTTCATTTTGACTGCTGTGGAATAACCGTTACTCCTGCTTGTCTTTTTCAACTATCGTTGATGCATGACCCGGACATCCATATGGGTCTTTTTGCTACAAGGGCCTTCTAAGGACAGACAGGCCAGGCACGGGGACGGAGTGTTCCCACCATCAGGGTGCATCTCCGGGCTGAGACAAGTCCAGGGACACCATTGGGATACACTAGGGACCCGGATGGTTTGTCCTTAGGGTGTACCATCACGATCAGCCACCCTGTCTGTCACTTTCGTTTGGCCTCCAGTGTCTGTTTGTAAGTGTTGTATGTTTATTAGTCCCCATGTGAGGGATCGTGAACCAGTTTATGTGTAGCCCAGAATAGTGACTGAACTGTTCAATAATCGATATCGCTCTAGGCAGAGTCACCTCAGGGTCAGACATAAAGAGTATTAGGTCATCCGCATATAATCCTATTCTGTCCTCCCTGCCTCCCATGCTGATACCCACATATACCTGATCCTGCCTAAGCCTAAGGGCCAGATGTTCTATTGCTATCGCAAATAGTAAAGGTGACAGAGGACAACCCTGCCTTGTGCCTCTGTGGAGGGGGAATGTGTCAGAGTAGTTGCCATTGAGTTGAATATTGGCTGTGGGGTTCTTGTACAATATCTTTATCCATTTAATGAACCTGGGGCCAAAGCCAAAGCTCCTAAGCACAGTCAAGAGGAACGGCCACTCTAATGAGTCAAAGGCCTTGGCCGTGTCCAAAGAAGCCATAGCCCCCCGTGCCTTCTCTGTGCAATTACCTGTGCCCTCCGTATATTATAGGAGGTGGATCTGCCTGGGATGAAGCCGGACTGGTCTATGTGGACTACTGACATGATTACTTTATTTAAGCGATTAGCCAAAATTCTGGTTAGGATTTTATAGTCCAAATTCAGAAGAGAAATTGGACGATAAGATCCACAATCCAACAGGTTCTTGTCAGGCTTCAGAATCACCACTATTGTGGCATCATACATAGAGTCCGACAAGGATCCGCGAGAACGCGCGTCATTGTACAAGTTCAACAGCTGTGGTCCCAGAACATCTACGTATTTAGAATAGACCTCAATCGGGATGCCATCCGGGCCTGGCGCTTTCCCTACCGGGAGTTCACTGATCGCTCGTGTAACCTCCTCCAGCGTGACATCCTCCTCCATTAGACCTTTGTCTAGGTCTCCTAGCCGAGGATGAGACACCTCTCGGAGATATGCCTCCAGATCATGCTCAGTATATGTTGCAGCCGACCTATACAAATCTTGATAAAAGTTCCGAAAACACGTCAGAATGCCATCTACCGACTCAGCCACGTGCCCATCAGCATCACGTATGCGGAGTACTGGGGGAAGACAGTGTTGCTACGCACAATATGTGCAAGCAACTTGCCAGCCTGATCACCCTTCTCAAACGCCTGTTGTTTAAGGAAGAAGAGTTTGTGTTTACTCTTCTCTTCCAAATGCATCATATACAATCTCCCCCTAGAGAGCCATCCTAGCCTATTCTCATCGGAGGGGTCCTCCGTAAAAGCCTTTTCGGTTTAATTGCATCTAGCATATAGGTCGTTTTCTTTGCGCTGCGAGTCCTTCTTAACATAAGAGATGGACGATTTAAGACATCCCCTAAGATAGGCCTTCATAGTTTCCCAGAGCAACAGAGCGTCTGTCAAGTCATCCTGAACCCTCAAGAACATCCTCAGCTGATCTGGGACCCTATCATTCAGGCCGAAGAGGGACAACCAGAAAGGATTAATACTAGGGATGAGCGAACCCGAACTGTATAGTTCGGGTTCGTACCGAATTTTGGGGTGTCCGTGACACAGACCCGAACCCGAACATTTTCGTAAAAGTCTGGGTTCGGGTTCGGTGTTCGGCGCTTTCTTGGCGCTTTTTGAAAGGCTGCAAAGCAGCCAATTAACAAGCGTCATACTACTTGGCCCAAGAGGCCATCACAGCCATGCCTACTATTGGCATGGCTGTGATTGGCCAGTGCACCATGTGACCCAGCCTCTATTTAAGCTGGAGTCACGTAGCGCCGCACGTCACTCTGCTATGATCAGTATAGGGAGAGGTTGCAGCTGCGACGTTAGGGCGAGATTAGGCAGATTAACTCCTCCAAAAGACTTCATTCTGTGATCGATCTGCAGCTAGGGATCATTGAAGTGCTATTATTGACTTGCTCACTTTTTTGAGGCTGCCCAAAGCGTTTTTAGATCACTTTTTTTCTGGGGTGATCGGCGGCCATTTTGTGACTTGTGGTGCACCAGCACGAGCTATCACCAAGTGTATTTAACCATCGATAGTGTGGTTATTTTGTGCTATATCTTACATCAGCTGCAGGCTGAGCCTGTGTCACCGAAGTGCATTTAACCATCAACAGTCTGGTTATTTTTTGGCCATATACTACATCAGCTGCAGGCTGAGCCTGTGTCACCCAAGTGCATTTAACCATCAACAGTCTGATTATTTTTTGGCCATATACTACATCAGCTGCAGGCGGAGCCTGGGTCACCCAAGTGTATTTAACCATCGATAGTGTGGTTATTTTGTGCTATATCCTACATCAGCTGCAGGCTGAGCCTGTGTCACCCAAGTGCATTTAACCATCAACAGTCTGATTATTTTTTGGCCATATACTACATCTGGTGCAGGCTGAGCCTGTGTCACCCAAGTGCATTTAACCATCAACAGTGTGGTTATTTTTTGGCCATATATTACATCAGGGGCAAGTTGAGCCTGTCACCCAGCGCCTAAAAAATAGACCTGACATTTCTATTCAACCAAATCTGCACAGTTTTAGCTGGTCAAGTTATTTGTAGTGACCGTAAAAGCAGACTTTTTGTTCTGGGTTGAAAAAGCATTCCCAAATTTGCCATTCTGAAAATAACTGGTTTGTGGTATTTGAGGCCTACTTGAAATCTATCCCAAAAAGAAAATCTTACATTGAAGGTATTGATAGTGTCATTCAGAAAAACCTAAGACACACGCTAGCGTGCTGATAGAAGTGTCATTCTGTGATTAAACCTATAACTGTCACACAGCGCAAAAAAAAACAGGTCTCACATCTCTATTCAACCAAATCTGCACAGTTTTAGCTGGTCAAGTTATTTGTAGTGACCGTAAAAGCAGACTTTTTGTTCTGGGTTGAAAAAGCATTCCCAAATTTGCCATTCTCAAAATAACAAGTTTGTGGTATTTGAGGCCTACTTGAAATCTATCCCAAAAAGAAAATCTTACATTGAAGGTATTGATAGTGTCATTCAAAAAAACCTAAGACACACGCTAGCGTGCTGATAGAAGTGTCATTCTGTGATTAAACCTATAACTGTCACACAGCGCAAAAAAAAAACAGCTCTCACATCTCTATTCAACCAAATCTGCACAGTTTTAGCTGGTCAAGTTATTTGTAGTGACCGTAAAAGCAGACTTTTTGTTCTGGGTTGAAAAAGCATTCCCAAATTTTCCATTCTCAAAATTGTGGTGAACGGGAACAATGAGGAAAACATCTAATAAGGGACGCGGACGTGGACATGGTCGTAGTGGTGTTAGTGGACCCTCTGGTGCTGGGAGAGGACGTGGCCGTTCTGCCACAGCCACACGTCCTAGTGAACCAACTACCTCAGGTCCCAGTAGCCAGCAGAATTTACAGCGATATTTGGTGGGGCCCAATGCCGTTCTAAGGATGGTAAGGCCTGAGCAGGTACAGGCATTAGTCAATTGGGTGGCCGACAGTGGATCCAGCACGTTCACATTATCTCCCACCCAGTCTTCTGCAGAAAGCGCACAGATGGCGCATGAAAACCAAGCCCATCGGTCTGTCACATCACCCCCATGCATATCAGGGAAACTGTCTGAGCCTCAAGTTATGCAGCAGTCTCTTATGCTGTTTGAAGACTCTGCTGCCAGGGTTTCCCAAGGGCATCCACCTAGCCCTTCCCCAGGGGTGGAAGAGATAGAATGCACTAACACACAACCACTTATTTTTCCTGATAATGAGGACATGGGAATACCACCTCAGCACGTCTCTGATGATGACGAAACACAGGTGCCAACTGCTGCGTCTTTCTGCAGTGTGGAGACTGAACAGGAGGTCAGGGATCAAGACTGGGTGGAAGACGATGCAGGGGACGATGAGGTCCTAGACCCCACATGGAATGAAGGTCGTGCCACTGACTTTCACAGTTCGGAGGAAGAGGCAGTGGTGAGACCGAGCCAACAGCGTAGCAAAAGAGGGAGCAGTGGGCAAAATCAGAACACCCGCTGCCAAGAGACTCCGCCTGCTACTGACCGCCGCCATCTGGGACCGAGCACCCCAAAGGCAGCTTCAAGGAGTTCCCTGGCATGGCACTTCTTCAAACAATGTGCTGACGACAAGACCCGAGTGGTTTGCACGCTGTGCCATCAGAGCCTGAAGCGAGGCATTAACGTTCTGAACCTTAGCACAACCTGCATGACCAGGCACCTGCATGCAAAGCATGAACTGCAGTGGAGTAAACACCTTAAAAACAAGGAAGTCACTCAGGCTCCCCCTGCTACCTCTTCTGCTGCTGCCGCCTTGGCCTCTTCTGCTGCTGCTGCCGCCGCCTCAGCCTCTTCCTCCGCCTCTGGAGGAACGTTGGCACCTGCCGCTCAGCAAACATGGGATGTACCACCAACACCACCACCTGCGTCAGCAAGCATCTCAACCATGTCACACGGCAGCGTTCAGCTCTCCATCTCACAAACATTTGAGAGAAAGCGTAAATTCTCACCTAGCCACCCTCGATCCCTGGCCCTGAATGCCAGCATTTCTAAACTACTGGCCTATGAAATGCTGTCATTTAGGCTGGTGGACACACACAGCTTCAAACAGCTCATGTCACTTGCTGTCCCACAGTATGTTGTTCCCAGCCGCCACTACTTCTCCAAGAGAGCCGTGCCTTCCCTGCACAAACAAGTGTCCGATAAAATCAAGTGTGCACTGCGCAACGCCATCTGTGGCAAGGTCCACCTAACCACAGATAGGTGGACCAGTAAGCACGGCCAGGGACGTTATATCTCCCTAACTGCACACTGGGTAAATGTAGTGGCGGCTGGGCCCCAGGCGGAGAGCTATTTGGCGCACGTCCTTCCGCCGCCAAGGATCGCAGGGCAACATTCTTTGCCTCCTGTCTCCTCCTCCTCCTACTCAGCTTCCTCCTCCTCTTCTTCCACCTGCTCATCCAGTCAGCCACACACCTTCACCACCAACTTCAGCACAGCACGGGGTAAACGTCAGCAGGCCATTCACACCCTGCCGCTGCTCGCCTGTCTGCGCTACAGCGTAACTTCGGCCTTCCCGCTCACCGCCTCATATGCGACGTGCCCACCAGGTGGAACTCCACCTTGCATATGCTGGACAGACTGTGCGAGCAGCAGCAGGCCATAGTGGAGTTTCAGCTGCAGCACGCACGGGTCAGTCGCACTGCGGATCAGACCCACTTCACCACCAATGACTGGGCCTCCATGCGAGACCTGTGTGCCCTGTTGCGCTGTTTCGAGTACTCCACCAACATGGCCAGTGGCGATGACGCCGTTATCAGCGTTACAATACCACTTCTATGTCTCCTTGAGAAAACACTTAGGGCGATGATGGAAGAGGAGGTGGCCCAGGAGGAAGAGGAGGAAGAGGGGTCATTTTTAGCACTTTCAGGCCAGTCTCCTCGAAGTGACTCAGAGGGAGGTTTTTTGCAACACCAGAGGCCAGGTACAAATGTGGCCAGACAGGGCCCACTACTGGAGGACGAGGAGGACGAGGATGAGGAGGAGGTGGAGGAGGATGAGGATGAAGCATGTTCACAGCGGGGTGGCACCCAAAGAAGCTCGGGCCCATCACTGGTGCGTGGCTGGGGGGAAACACAGGACGATGACGATACGCCTCCCACAGAGGACAGCTTGTCCTTACCTCTGGGCAGCCTGGCACACATGAGCGACTACATGCTGCAGTGCCTGCGCAACGACAGCAGAGTTGCCCACATTTTAACGTGTGCGGACTACTGGGTTGCCACCCTGCTGGATCCCCGGTACAAAGACAATGTGCCCACCTTACTTCCTACACTGGAGCGTGATAGGAAGATGCGCGAGTACAAGCGCACGTTGGTAGACGCGCTACTGAGAGCATTCCCAAATGTCACAGGGGAACCAGTGGAAGCCCAAGGCGAAGGCAGAGGAGGAGCAAGAGGTCGCCAACGCAGCTGTGTCACGCCCAGCTCCTCTGAGGGCAGGGTTAGCATGGCAGAGATGTGGAAAAGTTTTGTCAACACGCCACAGCTAACTGCACCACTACCTGATACGGAACGTGTTAGCAGGAGGCAACATTTCACTAACATGGTGGAACAGTACCTGTGCACACCCCTCCACGTACTGACTGATGGTTCAGCCCCATTCAACTTCTGGGTCTCCAAATTGTCCACGTGGCCAGAGCTAGCCTTTTATGCCTTGGAGGTGCTGGCCTGCCCGGCGGCCAGCGTTTTGTCTGAACGTGTATTCAGCACGGCAGGGGGCGTCATTACAGACAAACGCAGCCGCCTGTCTACAGCCAATGTGGACAAGCTGACGTTCATAAAAATGAACCAGGCATGGATCCCACAGGACCTGTCCATCCCTTGTGCAGATTAGATATTAACTACCTCCCCTTAACAATATATTATTCTACTCCAGGGCACTTCCTCATTCAATACTATTTTTAATTTCATTTTACCATTATATTGCGGGGCAACCCAAAGTTGAATGAACCTCTCCTCTGTCTGGGTGCCGGGGCCTAAATGTGTGACAGTGGCCTGTTCCAGTGGTGGGTGACGTGAAGCCTGATTCTCTGCTATGACATGAATACAGATTCTGCGCTGACATAAGGCCAGATTCTCTGTTACGGGACCGCTCTCCTCTGCCTGGGTGCCTGGGCCTAAATGTGTGACAGTGGCCTGTTCCAGTGGTGGCTGACGTGAAGCCTGATTCTCTGCTATGACATGAAGACAGATTCTGCGCTGACATAAGGCCAGATTCTCTGTTACGGGACCGCTCTCCTCTGTCTGGGTGCCGGGGCCTAAATGTGTGACAGTGGCCTGTTCCAGTGGTGGGTGACGTGAAGCCTGATTCTCTGCTATGACATGAATACAGATTCTGCGCTGACATAAGGCCAGATTCTCTGTTACGGGACCGCTCTCCTCTGTCTGGGTGCCGGGGCCTAAATGTGTGACAGTGGCCTGTTCCAGTGGTGGGTGACGTGAAGCCAGATTTTCTGCTATGACATGAAGACAGATTCTGCGCTGACATAAGGCCAGATTCTCTGTTACGGGACCTCTCTCCTCTGCCTGGGTGCCTGGGCCTAAATGTGTGACAGTGGCCTGTTCCAGTGGTGGGTGACGTGAAGCCTGATTCTCTGCTATGACATGAAGACAGATTCTGCGCTGACATAAGGCCAGATTCTCTGTTACGGGACCTCTCTCCTCTGCCTGGGTGCCTGGGCCTAAATGTGTGACAGTGGCCTGTTCCAGTGGTGGGTGACGTGAAGCCTGATTCTCTGCTATGACATGAAGACAGATTCTGCGCTGACATAAGGCCAGATTCTCTGTTACGGGACCTCTCTCCTCTGCCTGGGTGCCTGGGCCTAAATGTGTGACAGTGGCCTGTTCCAGTGGTGGGTGACGTGAAGCCTGATTCTCTGCTTTGACATGAAGACAGATTCTGCGCTGACATAAGGCCAGATTCTCTGTTACGGGACAGCTCTCCTCTGTCTGGGTGCCGGGGCCTAAATGTGTGACAGTGGCCTGTTCCAGTGGTGGGTGACGTGAAGCCTGATTCTCTGCTATGACATGAAGACTGATTCTGCGCTGACATGAAGCCAGATTATCTGCTATGGCATGAAGAGACTGATTCTCTGCTGACGTGAAGCCAGATTCTCTGCTATGGGACCTAATTTTAATTCATTTCCCTATCCACATTTGTTTGCAGGGGATTTACCTACATGTTGCTGCCTTTTGCAGCCCTCTAGCTCTTTCCTGGGCTGTTTTACAGCCTTTTTAGTGCCCAAAAGTTCGGGTCCCCATTGACTTCAATGGGGTTCGGGTTCGGGACGAAGTTCGGTTCGGGTTCGGATCCCGAACCCGAACATTTACGGGAAGTTCGGCCGAACTTCTCGAACCCGAACATCCAGGTGTTCGCTCAACTCTAATTAATACGCATCTTGCAACCCGAGCTGGCAGGATCAGATAGAGCGAGCACCACAAGCAGCGGGGCATGATCCGATGGACCCTGGGGTCCATAACTTATCGCCACCAGATCAGTATAAACCGGGGCATTCCCAAACATATAGTCTATTCTAGACAGGGCACCTCTAGCTTGGGTGTAGCAAGAGTACTCTCGCGCTTGCAGGTTTCTGGCCCTCCACATGTTGATCCATTCCATCTCCATGGAGACCCTAGAAAGAACGGTGCTATCGGGACTAGATCTATTCCCACTATCCCCAGTGCGAAACCTGTCCATCTCCTCATTCATGACCTGGTTAATGTCCCCCATACAGAGTAGGCAAGCATTTGGAAACTGTGCCACAAAGCCTATCACCGCCTGCAGAAGGGAAAGGGAGGCAGGGGGAGGATTATACACATTAATGATTACAAATGGGGTGCAGTTGATGTACACATACAGGAAAATATATTGTCCCTCTGGATCCACAACAGAGTGACTGACCTCCCACCTAAGACTCCTGTGGACCAACAAAGCGACCCCCCTGGAGTGAGAGCTACCGTAAGCATTGATGAGATGTTGAACCCAGGGTTTCCTGAGCTTGCTACCCGTTTCTGGAGTCAGATGGGTTTCCTGGAGACCTATAATGTGCGGATTAAGGGAACGTATATGAGAAAACACAATGATTCTTTTCTTAGGATCACCTAGGCCCCGCACGTTCCAAGACAGGACCCTCATGGAGGCCATGTGTGCACTAACCGAAATTCAGCAGACAGAGAGCTCAGCCAAGGTGCATATATTGATCACCCGGGACCGCAATCCCTACTCTCCAGCGCCCCCCATGTAATCAGTGTGAAGTGGTGTAACCATACTTGAGTAAACTAAACTTGAGCAGTTTCGAACATAATACAAAACAAAAACGATATGAACATAGAATCGTCGGTACCAAAGCAGACTAACATAGTGGCTAATAACTCGGGGACCTGCATAGCGTATTCAGGTGTAAAAACTATGCAGGTAGTGCTCCTACCCTCTACAACAGTGTAATGTTATACTGCCAACGGTAATGAATAACTGTATATCTCAAATGCAAGTAAGCAGCGTTTCTCAGCAGAACTGATGTGACAATAGTGGCAAGCTCAGGAAGCCATCAGCCATGTCCCGGTAAGGCTACTTTCACACCTGCGTTCAGGTGTCCGCTCGTGAGCTCCGTTTGAAGGAGCTCACGAGCGGTCCCGAACGCAGCCGTCCAGCCCTGATGCATTCTCAATGGAGGCGGATCCACTGAGAATGCATCCGCCTGCCAGCGCTCAGCCTCCGCTCCGCTCAGTAAGCGGACACCTGAACGCTGCTTGCAGCGTTCGGGTGTCCGCCTGGCCGTGCGGAGGCGAGCGGATCCGTCCAGACTTATAATGGAAGTCAATGGGGACGGATCCGTTTGAAGATGACACAGTATGGCTCAATTTTCAAACGGATCCGTCCCTCATTGACTTTCAATGTAAAGTCTGAACGGATCCGTTTGCATTATCATAAAAAAAAAAAAAAAAAAAAAAAAAATATTTTTTTTTATTTTTTTTTTTGTTCATGGTTATGCAAACGGATCCGTTCTGAACGGATGCCAGCGTTTGCATTATAGGAGCGGATCCGTCTGTGCAGACACCAGACGGATCCGCTCCTAACGCAAGTGTGAAAGTAGCCTAAGAGATATACTTGCAGGAGATGCTCAGTTGCCGCCTCAGCGCGGTCCGGGACGTCCTGGCTTTCTGGAAACCCAGTCCTCAGCCTCTCTAGGATCGGTGAAGAAGACGGTTTTGTCTCCGTCGACAACTCGGAGCCGCCTTGGGTACGCCATGGAGTATTGAAGGTTTAACTCACGGAGGCGACGCTTGACAGATACGAATGTGGCTCTCCTCTTCTAAAGGTGGGCGGAGAAGTCCGGGAACAATGAAATGCGTGCGTTATCATGTCTAACTTCCTGCTTGTTCCTTGCCTGGCTGAGGATGAGATCCCTGTCCTTCCAGTTCAGCAGACGTGCCAGAAGAGGTCTTGGGGGGGCCCTGGGCGGGGGAGCTCTGGCGGGAACTCGATGCGCTCTCTCCACAGCATAGGCAGTAGAAAATGGTGCATCAGGAAACTGCTCTTTGAACCATGATTCCCAGAAGGTGGCGGGATCCTTGCCCTCTGCTTTTTCCGGGAGACCCAGGATTCTGACATTGTTACGTCGGGCCCTGTTTTCCAAATCATCGCATTTTTGCTGCCACTGACCAACGGAGCGCTCCAGCTCCTGTACTTTAACAGCCATAGGTCTGGTCAAGTCCTCCAGGGCAGACACTCGATCCTCCGTGTGCTTGACCCGATCTCTCAGCTGTTGGACGTCGTGTTTCAGCAGGCCCAAATCCACACGTATCTTCCCAGTTAGTGAGTTCTGGCAAGAGGAGATAGCCGTCAGGAGCTGCTTGTAGGCATCCTTCAGGGTGAATTCCGGTTCAGCGGCATCCCCCGACTCCACTTGTTGGGCATCTTGGCCGCGGGTAATAGCAGCGTGGGACGAAGTAGCTTTCCGCGGCGCCATGTTGGGCCTCTGTACGCTCAAACTCCTTAAGTCTCTCTGCTGCAGCCTGCGCTTTGTTGGGACCCATGGTCGGCGTGTGGGGTCTTCTCTTACGCCTGCACACCGTCCACTCAGTTGTGGGGTTCGACAGTTTGTCAGGATGATGCAGGATAGACAAGGGGTATCGGAGCTGCACTCAAACGCGTGCTCTAATGCCAGCTGCTCAGCCTCCACTATTTTTCAAGGTGTGCCATGCCAGCCTTACACCAACACGTGTCCCTTAACATCACACGTGCCCTGACCAACGCAGTTACTGGGAAGGTCCACTTAATCACACATGGACAAGAGCTTTCGGCCAGGGATGCTACATTTCCCTGTTGGCACACTGGGTGTATGTTGTGGAGGCTGGGAGCGACTCGTACCCTAGGAAGGCACAGGTGCTACCGACACCAAGGATTGCGGGCCCCAATTCCATCAGGGTTTCCACCATCACCTACCTTAGTGGCTCCAACCCCCACTTCTTCTACTTCGCCTCCTCCTCCACATCCGCCTGCGAAGTATTCGCATGCAGCACCTGTCAGTCACTAGTCGGTAGCTGGAAGCAGTGTAGCACTGCAGTGGGGAAGAGGCAACAGGCCATGCTGAAGCTGATCTGCCTAGGTGACAAACAGTACACCGCCGCAGAGCTGTGGCAGGGGATAAGAGACCAGACTCAGCTGTGGCTCTCGCCACTCAACCTAGAACCGGGCATGGTTGTGTCTGATAATGGCCATAACTTGGTGGCGGCTTTGGAGCTGGGCAACCTTAGACACATCCCATGACTTGCCCACTTATTCAACCTTGTGGTTCACTGGTTTGTAAAAACATACCCCAATTTGCCTGAGCAACTAGTGAAGGTCACCGGCAGCTTCAGCCAGTCAGTCAATGCTGCAGTAGCGCTTGCAATTGCCAGCTCACCGGCTGTTGTGTGACGTGAGCACGCGCTGGAACTCCATGTTCCACATGTTGGCCAGGCTTTGTGAGCAGCAGAGGGCAGTTGTGAAATACCAGCTGCAACATGGTCGTCGCCTTTCCAGTCAGCTTCCGCTATTCACAAGCGAGGAGTGGGCATGGATGTCTGACCTCTGTGAGTTTTTTACGCAACTTTAAGTAATCAACACAGATGGTGAGCGGCGATAACGCTATTATCAGCGTCACCATCCTACTTCTGTGTCTTCTCAAACGCTCGCTGCTCACAATTAAGGATGACACTGTGCATGTGGAAGAGGAGGAAATGGGGGAAGACATTACACAGGTTGATGATAGCCAGACAACCCTCAGTTCGTCTTCTCAGCGTGAATTGGGGGCTGAAGAGGAGGAGGAGCAGGAGACGGATGCCTCAGCTACAGAGGCTAGTACCCATGGAAGTTTAATTCCATCTGTTCTGCGTGGGTGGGCAGAAGAGGAGGAAGAGGATGCGAAGATTGGGAATGATCCTCCTGATGATGAAATCAAAACACGGTCAGCTGACAAAACAATCCTTTTAGGGGTTTTATATGTGTATTAAAACTTCAAACTTTATTACTTACATTTTTAAAATTTTACTCAGAGAAGACATTACTGAAAGGTGATTTAAAACTATCAGGCAACAGTTATGGGCTTGAATGAGATACTATATATCTTATAATGTGGTCGCTTTCACTCGCTATGCACTCTATTTGGGAGGTCAATTGCCTCACAAATACTCTGTAGCCATTGCTGGCACTCTGTTGAATATCAAGTGCACGATACTGTGATTCCACAGAGAGTGTTGGTGCTACTCCTTGAGAGGATGTGTAATAGCACCACAGCTGCCCAGGTGTAATACACTGTGGTGTGCTCCCAATGGGGAATTTATGATGTCCCTTAGGGCCCTTTATGTAGGGGCTCCTATTGTACGTGGATAAGGTTTCTCCTTATATTCCTGTATAACAGACATCCATCATTCATTCACACCATCTAACACACAGGGAGACCAGAGTGTCTTACAACTACTGGGTGTCCAAGCTGGACACGTGGCATGAACTTGCGCTCTATGCTTTGGAGGTGCTGGCCTGCCCTGCCGCCAGCGTTTTGTCTGAGCGTTTACTTAGTGCTCCTGGTGGCATTATAACAGATAAGCGTATCTGCTTGTCAACTGAAAATGCTGAAAGGTTGACTCATATAAAAATGAACAAAGCCTCGATTCCCCCTGACTTCTCGACTCCACCAGACGAAAGTGGCTGAACATAAAGGCACTTTAAATGTGGCTTTTATGGTGTATTGAATACACTGTATTCCCATGCACCCCTTCCACCACAAACAAGGGTATATGGTTGAATCTTCCTTTTCTCATCCTCCTCCTCCTCTTCTGCCATATCACATGCATTGCTTATTCGTCACATATAGTGCCCTCACATATATGTCCTTCGAATATAATTTTTTAGAGGGTCCTCTCACCAGCAGGCCCTCACATATAATTTTTTGCAGGGTCTGCTCACCAGCAGTTTCTCACATATAATTTTTTACAGGGTCCACTCACCTGCAGGCCCGCAACTCAAATCTTTTACAGGGTCAGCTCACTTGAAGGCCCAAACCTAAAATCTTTTACAGGGTCAGCTCACCTGCAGGCCCGCAACTCAAATATTTTACAGGATCAGCTCACCTGCAGGCCCGCAACTCAAATCTTTTTATACAGGGTCAGCTCACCTGCAGGCCCGCAACTCAATGTGAATGAGGCCCTCCTTTATGTGATATACAGATTGTATCGGAGTGCCTTTTCCTTGTAATTTTTGGCATCACTTGCACTTTATATAAGTAAATATACAGGAAAGAATGTTTTCGATAAATTTTTCCTATAATATTTATTTTTTACTTTGGTTTTGTGCGTAAAACCTTAATTAGATTGTGGGCCTGTTGATCAGTTTAAGACCTTTTAAGCAGCAGCAGCAGCATGGTGATAAAAATAAGTAGCAAAGTGACATGGTGTGGAGATGACAGCATGAGGAGGCCACATAGTGGCACAATGACTGAGTCTGGATAAAAGACTGAGGCCACAGATTGCTTAGAAAGATGCAGATGGAATTAAATCTGTGGAGCTGTTTCACGGTCACCTGCAGATTAATGCAGACCAGGGGCGTAGCTATAGGGGAAGCAGGGGAAGCTGCAGCTTTAGGACCCTGATCGAGAAGGGGCCCATCAAGGAGGAGGAGGATGACTAAAGGATTTGGTCAGGGCCCCCTCAACAGTATTACACAATTAAATTATATACAGTGACAGCATAGACAGTGTATAAAACGGATGAAACAGCTGCCGGCCCTGGTCTGAGAGAGCAATCTTTACTAGAGACAGGAATGGGGGCGGCATGAAAAGAAGGGGTCGCTAAAAAATTACTGTGGGATGGAGGCCTATTCAAAAATTTGCTGTGGGGCCCAGTCATTTCTAGCTACGCCACTGATGCAGCCCACAAAAGCAAGTTGGGTTTATCGATTCCAAAACCTTAATTAAATTGTGGGCCTGGTGATCACTTTAAGGCCTTTTAAGCAGCATCAGCAGCAGCATGTTGATAAAAATGAGTGGCAAGGTGACATGGTATGGAGATGGCAGCATGAGGAGGCCACATAGTGGCACAATGACTGAGTCTGGATAAAAAACTAAGGCCACAGATTGTTGAGAAAGATGCAGATGGAAACAAATGTGTAGAGCTGTATGACGGTCACCTGCAGATTAAAGCAGCCATCAAAATCAAGTTGGGTTTGTCGGTTCCACCTCAGCTCACCAGCAAGCCCTCACCTAAAATCTTTTAGATTAGTCAGCTCACCTGCAGGCCCGCAACTCAAATCTTTTATAGGGTCAGCTCACATGCAGGCCCTCACATAGAATTTTTTAGAGGATCATCTCAGCTGCAGACCCTCACATATAATGTTTAACAGGGTCAGCTCACCCGCAGGCACTAGCATATAATGTTTTACAGGGTCAGCTCACCAGCAGGCCAGCCCCTAAAATATTTTACATGCTCAGCTCACCTGCAGGCCTGAAACTCATGCTGCCTTGCTTTGAAGTAGTAGCCGTAGCCATTTATCAGGCTCCCTCTCTGAAATCGAACAATGATTCTCTGTTACCGGTCAACAAAGCGGCAGCAGGGCCTCTCCTGTATAACATTTCCTCATCCAAAATACTGCAGTGACATTCCCTGTAATTTTTTATTACTCATTCCAATAACAGGGCATCTTAAGAGTCCTGTATTGTTATTTATCGTCACTACCTCCATGTGTCGGGAGTGTGTGATTTGAGCACCACCCGCTTGCCTTCCTTGGATGTGGTAGCCGTTTCTCAGGCTCCCTCTCCGGAATCAAACACTGATTCCCCATTACCTGTAGTTTACAATGGTTTTGCGCTGACAATTACATCGAAAGTTGATAGGCCAGACATCCAAATGGATCGTCGCTGTCACGAGGACGTGCCATTGGCCTCAGGTTAACTAGAGTCATCAAAGCAGCAGCAGTCCACTGCCCATAATGTTTTAGATGGTCAGATCAGCAGGCCCTTGCTCCTAATGTTTTTGAGGGTCTCCAGCAGGCCATCAATCATAATTTTTAAAGGGTGTGTATGGTGCCCTCCTTTATGTGTAACTAAGGGTGTATTGGAGTACCTCTTCCTTGCAATTTTTGGCAGCACTTGCACTTTATATACAAGTAAATATTCAAGAAAGAATGTTTCCTAACAATTTTTCCTCTAAAATCATTTTTTTTCCCATTGGTTTTGTGCGTATTATTGTCATTATGTAAAAGTGTTGTGCTATTTGGACAACATAGTTCCCAGCAGGGACCAGCGAGTCCAAGATGCATCCATACATCCTCCCCATGCTGTTACAGAACCATTTTGATGGTGTTACCAACAATTTCTGACATTTTCTTATGAACCAGGCACCCTCCCCTCTTCAGGGAGTACCTGGTTTAATGCTCAGGTTCTCCCATTGACTTCCAATATACTCGATGTGTTCGGCCCGAGCCTCCGAGCACCCGAGCACTACGGTGCTCAATCAACACTACCGAAGTCCCGCGAGACATCACGAAGTAATAACTTCGGCTCATAGGAGCCAATACATTCTAATACTGTACGGAGCGCTCACTCCGTACAGTATTCTAACAAAGTTTTATGCAAATCTACTTTGGATGTTTAATCCGAAGTCGATTCGCTCATCCCTAGTTGTGGATAAAATATTTGTTCCATATTTAAGAATGTGCATAAATACTCAATAAGAATTAACTGAATCAATCTATAATTAATATGACAGCTTTTATGATATGGATCAAACAAGTATGTATATGCGTTTGACGGCAGCATTGATTTGCATTGTATTTTTAGCTTATTTCTGGCTTAATTTTTGTTAATACAGTATGTATTAATGTTCCTAAATATATTATTATTATTATTATTATTATTATTATTATAATTATTATTTAGAAATGCTGTTGACATATCAGCTCACAATGCCTTATTGTTCAGGTAGTACATAGTCTGCACATAGCTATATCTGGTATACTGGATATTATACTTTATATTTAAAAAAATATATATCTTTTTTCCCCCTTTATTTTTAGTCCTCCTAGCAGGCTTGAACATTCAATCAATAGATAGCCAAAACCAGGAGAGAGTTATAAAAAAAAGAGGAGAAGTTAAGTCTGCCTTTTGTACTTGCTGTCCTTTTATTATCCATACATGATTTTGACTTTCAAAACAGCATCGGGAAACAGTGCGGCCATACCCTTAGCCAACAATTTTTAAGCTATAGATGTAGGAAATAGGGGACAATGTGCACATGGGTAACAAATTGTTTGAAGCTCCCTGTGAGTCCAACTTTTTAATAAGGCTTGGAACATAACAAGGGAAAATAGGCTTGCTCTGAAACTTTTTAAAAAGTCAGACTTTGATTCATAGGGAGACACCTCCAGAAGGAATAGTTATTGTTCCCTGGGAGATAACCCTTTGAATAGAGCTGTCACACCGGTGACAGGTTTGAGAAGGTCTGAAAGATTATCTGCTCATTAGTGATCTGACAGCATCTTTTGGTTTCACTTTGTGTGTTGCTTGTATGTTCACACCTCCTGTTCAGGTGTGGATCATGTGACCTTTACCTCCCCCTTTACCTCCCCCCTTCTTTAGAGCATTGGGTCTTATCTATGATGACCCGGATTGGATCTCTCAGGCCGAGACCAAGTTACGGGGTTTGCGACAGGGAGAACGTTCTGCGGAGACCTTTTGCTCTGAATTTAGAAGATGGGCTACGGATACAGAGTGGAACGATTCTGCTCTCCATAGCCAATTATGCCAGGGTCTCTCTGAGAGACTGCAGGACGCATTGGCTTTTCATAAAAATCCTGAGTCATTGGAAGCAGCTATGTCCCTTGCTGTACGTCTTGATAGACGCCTGAGGGAGAGATCTAGGGGTCCTTACCTTCAGAACGTACTGTCCAATAAGGATACTGCTTCCTTTGACACTTATGGTGGAAAGTCTCGGGTGGTTGTGCCTTGTGATAAGCCTATGCAGTTAGGAGGAGCTACTCCTGGAACTACTGGCAAAAGCTTGGGTCATGTGAAAGGAGTCTGCTTTAGTTGTGGCAAGAAGGGACATTTTGTGAATATTTGTCCGTACTTGCAGCATCAAGGTGTAAACCAAAGGAAAAAAGTTTAATCCCCAAAATACTATTGGTAGTGTGGGTGGGAAGCAAGAAAACATACTTTTGTCTTTTACTGGTAGTACCCGTTTTCTCCTGTCAGCCGAGGTGGCGCTTAGAGTCCAAAACTGTGAAAATCAAAGCTTTTATCGACAGTGGGGCAGGAGTTAACTTGATTGATGGACAGTTTGCACGCATTCACGGGTTGACTACTAATGCATTAGAGAATAGTATTTCTGTCTTTGCAATTGACTCAGCACCTCTCGCCCAAAAATGCCTGTCGCAAGTAGTGAATGACATTCATTTAAGAGTGGGTGATTTGCATCAGGAATCTATCTCCTGTTATGTGTTGGAGGGTCTGCCTGCTCCGTTGGTGTTGGGCTTACCATGGTTAAGCAAACATAACCCTAACATCGATTGGCAAGCGAGACAGATTCTCGAGTGGAGTGATTTTTGCATGGACAACTGTCTTAATGCATCGTTCTCTATGGTTACCACTAAAACTGTACCCTCGTTCAGTTCTGAATTTTCTGATGTCTTTTCTTAGAGTGGTAATCAGGAGTTGCCTCCGCACCGGGAGTATGACTGTCCCGTCAATCTTATTCTCGGAGCTAAATTGCCGAAATCTCTGTTGTATAATCTTTCGGAAACCCGAAAGAAAGGCTATGCGAGAGTATATCACCGAGAGTTTGGCAAAGGGACATATTAGACCATCCAAGTCCCCAGTGGCTGCTGGATTTTTCTTTGTAAAGAAAAAGGATGGTACCCTGAGACCATGTCTGGACTTCTGTGAGCTCAATCGTATTACCGTCCGTGATCCTTACCCCCTTCCTTTGATTGCGGATTTGTTTAGTCAGATTGTTGGTGCCAAGTTGTTCTCTAAATTGGATCTGAGGGGGGCATATAATCTGGTAATGATCAAGGAGGGGGATGAGTGGAAGACCGCATTTAATACCCCTGAGGGTCATTTTGAAAACCTGGTCATGCCCTTTGGGTTAACCAATGCTCCTGCGG
Source organism: Bufo bufo (assembly GCF_905171765.1). Lineage (NCBI taxonomy): Eukaryota > Metazoa > Chordata > Amphibia > Anura > Bufonidae > Bufo > Bufo bufo. The sequence continues at coordinate 530,939,411 of NC_053391.1, read as the reverse complement.
TTTTTCAACACTTTGTCAATTACATCTTTCATCATCTGGTGGGGAGGTTTGTCGTTGTATACCTTGATGACATACTAATTTATTTGCCTAATATGGAGACTCATCAGGATCATGGGAAACAGGTGTTACAGATCCTAAGAGAGAATAAGTTGTATGCTAAGATGGAAAAGTGTGTATTTGCTGTACAGGAAGTGCAATTTCTGGGTTACCTGCTCTCATCCTCAGGTTTTCGTATGGATCCCGAGAAGGTCCATGCCGTGTTGGACTGGGATCGACACGGAAATCTGAAAGCGCTTATGCGGTTTTTGGGGTTCACCAACTACTACCGTTAATTTATCTTGAACTATTAATCGGTGGTTAAACCTTTAACAGACATGACTAGGAAGGGTGCTGATATTTCTATATGGTCTGATGCAGCATTACAGGCCTTTTCTGCTGTGAAAGAATGTTTTGCTTCGGACCCTATTCTGGTGCAACCGGATGTGTCTCAGCCATTTATTGTTGAGGTTGGAGCGTCAGAGGTTGGGGCAGGAGCAATATTGTCGCAGGGTCCTTCACCCAGTAAATGGCACGCATGTGCATTTTTCTCTAAAAAACTTTCGACTGCTGAAAGGAATTATGATGTGGGGAATAGGGAATTGCTGGCCATTAAGTTGGCGTTCGATGAATGGTGGCATTGGTTGGAAGGAGCAATTCATCCTATTACGGTAATTACGGATCACAAGAATCTGGCCTACTTGGAGTCAGCTAAGCGACTGAACCCAAGGCAGGCCAGATGGTCATTGTTTTTCACCAGATTTAACTTCATCGTCACTTACCGCCCTGGGGTTAAGAACGTCAAGGCAGATGCTTTGTCATGTAGCTTTCCTGGGGGGGTGGGTGAGTCTAATGACCCTAGTCCCATTTTATCTGAAGGGGTAGTTATTTCTGCTCTTTATCCTGATCAGGGCCGTCTTTAATAATATTTGGACCCTGGGCAAAAATTTACTTGAGCCCCCTGGATGCCGCCTTCCCACACCCTAGCATGCAATCACACCCTCCACTGTGAATTACTGTAAATACTTAGTTCTCTTTCACACGGGCGTCGTGGGTGAGGGACGGATGCGATGCGCAATTTCAGTCAGTTTTGTCTGCGATTGCGTTGTGTTATTCAGTGGTGAGCTCGATGATGTCAGCGAAGGTCCTTTTGCAGGTCCTGCAAGAAGAAGAAAGAAGAGAATCCCGGCTGCGCGATCAAGTGGATGAGGTGTGTAATTTTTTTAATTATTTTTTAAACCTCAATGGACTTTTACTTAGCATTCTGTATTATAGAATGCTATTATTCTCCATTATAACCATGTTATAATGAAAAATAATAAAGTAAATGGCTCATCAGCAACCATCCGTGAAACTCACATCGCATCCGCACTTGCTTTCGGATGCGATGCGATTTTCACGCAGCCCCATTCACTTCTACGGCGCCTGCGTTGCGTGAAAAACGCAGAATATATAACATGCTGAGATTTTCACACAACGCACAAGTGATGCATGAAAAACATTGCTTATGTACAAAGGCCCATTGAAATGATTGGGTCTGGATTCAGTGCGATGCGTTCTGGGGAAATTGTTTGTTCCCCCCGAATTACGTCACAAGGTGTTCGAGGAACATCACAGTGCTTGCTGGGCACCCTGGGAGCAGATCGACTATCGATCTCATCTCGCAGATTCTGGTGGCCGGGGTCGCGTAAGTGTATTGAGGACTATGTGTCAGCCTGTGGTACCTGTGCACGTGCTAAGGTGACACATACTCGGCCTTCCGGATCTCTGCTTCCATTGCCCATCCCGTCCAGACCTTGGACCCATTTGTTCATGGATTTTATCACGGATTTGCCGAATTCTTAAGGAGAGACCGTGATTCTGGTGGTTGTCGATCGTTTTAGTAAAATGGCACACTTTATTGCATTACCTAGTCTACCCAATACTAAAACTCTAGCGCAGGTGTTTGTCGACAACATTGTGAAACTACATGGCATTACCTCAGATGTGGTGTCCGATAGACACCACATTCTGGAGAGCGTTCTGTACTCGTCTGGGTGTACATTTGTCCTTCTCTTCGGCTTTTCATCCTCAGTCGAACGGACAGACGGAGTGCACTAATCAGAATCTGGAGACTTACGTGAGATGTTTTGTTTCAGAGAATCAGGAAGAGTGGTCTTCATTTTTGTCATTAGCTGAGTTTGCTATAAATAACTGTAGACAGGAATCCACTGATAAGTCGTAGTTTTTTGGGGCATATGGGTTCCATCCACAGTTTGGTACATTTTCTGGTGCTCATAATTCCGGCATTCCTGAGGAGGAATGATTTTCCTCTTCTTTGTCTTCTATTTGGCGGAGAATCCAAAATAACCTGGAAAAGATGGGCAACAGGTATAAGCGTGCAGCTGACAGGAGACGTATGAGTGGTCTGGACCTGAGAGTGGGTGATTCTGTGTGGCTGTCTACAAGAAACATTAAACTTAAGGTACCTTCTTGGAAGTTGGGACCAAGATTTATTGGTCCATATAAGATCACTGCCATTGTTAACCCTGTAGCCTTTCGTCTTGAACTTCCTCAGGCATTAAAAATCCATAACGTATTTCATAAATCGTTGTTAAAGAAATGTGTTGAACCTGTTGAGTCATCCTCCTTGCCTCCTGCTCCTGTCATGGTGGACGGCAATTTGGAATTTCAGATCATCAGGATTGTGGACTCCCGAATTCTCCGGAGATCCCTCCAGTATCTCGTTCATTGGAGATTGTACGGACCAGAGGAGAGGATGTGCGTTCCAGCGACCGATGTTAATGCTAGTCGTCTGGTGAGAGCATTCCACAAAGCTCATCCTGATAAGGTTGGTCCTGGGTGCCCGGAGGTCACCCGTAGAAGGGGGGGGTACTGTCACATCGGTGACAGGTTTGAGAAGGTCTGAAAGATTTTCTGCTCATTAGTGATCTGACAGCATATTTTGGTTTCACTTTGTCTGTATGTTGCTTGTATGTCCACACCTCCTGTTCAGGTGTGGATCATGTGACCTTTATCTCCCCTATTTAGTTTGAATTCACCCATCACTCCTTGCTCTGGATAGCTTCATTTGGTGTTGTAAGAGCTGGAGTGTGGTTCTAGTTGAAGTCCTGATCATCCATCATCCATCATCCTTAGAAGTTAAGTGTTCCGCTTGTTGTGTTTTGAATTCCTCCCCCACTCTGTTGTTTACTAGGCCTCAGTGAGACGCTGGTTCCTTCACCAGGTAAGGAGCGGGTTGTCTCTGCCCTGTCATTAAGTCTAGGGCATCTGAGGTTCCTGTGTATGGGCATCTCTACCATCGAGAGGTGCCCATACGGATAGGAGTTAGGGCCAGGAGCAGGGTTTCATAGGTGGTGACCCTTTTCCTTCCCTAGCGGTGAGGCCTAGTGTCTTTTCCCTTCCGTCTTGTTGTCTTTTGGTGTTCTCCCCTACTACATCCATGACAAGAGCGTTGCCAATAAGTCTCTATACACAGCTGGTCTCTTTAAAGTGTAACTGTCATTCTTTTTTCTTTCTTTTTTTTTGTACCTCTGCTGGTACCTCAGTACCAAAGCCAACTTTGGATTGCTATTTTAAAATATTTTTAAAGATGCAGATATGATCACCAAATTAATTCACCAAAGTCTTGTGCGAGTTTGGGTGAAATCAATTTTGCCTACACAGAGGCAATACATTTTAATGTTGTACAGAGACAGCATTAAAACCAAAGTGTTTGAACAAATCAACTTTGAATATTAACATACTAGTGCAGTGTCCCACTTCGTGCTACAAGTGGGTCCCCAAACCTTTTATAATGTCATGTTATGCTAATCTCAATTTTGTCTGTAATAGCTACAAATTTCTCACAGCAGGCTGGTAACTGTATTGAACCTATTCACCACTAGGTGGTGCCATAGCACCATATATATAGAACAGGTCATTGACAGGAATTCATATGAGAGCTTAGTGGAGGAGAGGAGAGAAGTAAAGCATGTAGCTGCTGATGTGTGTCCCTTGGGCACTATCCAGTAGGGCAATATAGAGAGGGAATCATGGCCAAGGTTGCTGGATCCTTTCTGTAGTTCCACCATCCAGCTAGTGACAAAGTGGAATTTTGTGTGTTAAGGCAACCTGTCCACAGAATGGAGCCTGCCACTAGGGAGACTGCCCTGTTGGTTGCAGAATTAAGATAAAGATCCAAGTACCTGAACTCTGGTTTATTGGAGGGAAGCCACAACTAAGGAAATTATCGCTCTCACACCAGCCAAACCTAGGCCTGTATCAACCAGCCCTACTGAGCCTGTTGTTGGGATTTGCAGCTCAGCCATCTTATTGTATACCAAACGACTACTACTGAATTATAACTACCTCAAGACAATTATTCAAGTAAACTTCCAGTTTGTTTTACTCCTTATTCATCACTATTCCTCATTGCACGTGCCTTCATGGCATCTTAAAAAACACACCACAAAGGGTACCTCAACTACCATCTGGTTGAAATTGCTGGACAACAGAGTGTACCCCGAAGGAACTGGTGCTGTCCTTTCATTCACTGCGCGCCGGGCCAGAGAGCTCTGCAGAACTTTGAGTAAACTACTACTGCACCCATCGGCCCACCACCATAACTCACATATTGCCCCTGCAGCCCGGTTGCTGCACCAGTTTTAGTAAACACATCTTATTGCGTGTAGATACGGTGCAGTTTTACTTAAGACATTGTACTGCATTAACTGCATTAATGTGTTTCATTCAATATATTGTACTGCAGGGGTGTCAAACTCAAATACATCGGGGGCCGCATCAGCAGTTTGGTCACCCTCAAAGGGCCGGTTGTATCTGTAGGACTATGTGTCCACTCTTTATTATCATAAATTATTGTCACTGCATTCAATTATTACTGTTTTTTGTAATAATGTAAGTAATAACTAGCTCTGAAAGCAGAAACATAGTCAGAATAATGGCAAGTAGATATTCAAATGTACAATTATTGTACAATTTATTGAAAAATGATTTTTGGTAACAGACAGTAATTATTATTATTTTTTAAACATCTGTGGATGACGGACACTGTTATGGGGGGATTTGTGGATGACGGACACTGTTATGGGGGGATCTGTGGATGATGGACACTGTTATGGGGGATCTGTGGATGACGGACACTGTTATGGGGGAATCTGTGGATGACGGACACTGTTATGGGGGGATCTGTGGATGACGGACACTGTTATGGGGGGATCTGTGGATGACGGACACTGTTATGGGGGATCTGTGGATGACGGACACTGTTATGGGGGGATCTGTGGATGACGGACACTGTTATGGGGGGATCTGTGGATGACGGACACTGTTATGGGGGGATCTGTGGATGACGGACACTGTTATGGGGGATCTGTGGATGACGAACACTGTTATGGGGGGATCTGTGGATGACGGACACTTATGTGGGGATCTGTGGATGACAGACACTTATGGGGGGATCTGTGGATGACGGACACTTATGGGGGGATCTGTGGATGACAGACACTTATGGGGGCATCTGTGGGTGACAGACACTGTTACAGGGGGGGATCTGTGGCTGGCACTGTTACAGGGGGGGGATCTGTGGATGGCAGTGTTATATATGTGTCATCCACAGACCCCCCACCCCATAACAGTGCCATCCACAGACCCCCCACCCCATAACAGTGCCATCCACAGACCCCCACCCCTTAACTGTGCCATCCACAGATTCCGTGTAAACCCCCCCCCCCCCCCCCGCCGCCGCCCCCCCCCCCAGTATACAAATATAAAATGTATTATTGAATTAAAAGTTATTAAACATGCCCCCCTCACTCCTAATTGTACCGTATATCCTAATTGCTTGTGTATAATGCCGGCAAGCAGGACGGGCAGCCGGCGCGTCACTCACTGACGTCACTTGCCTGCGCCGCCTGCTTCATTCATAAAGGAGGCGGTGCAGGCACGTGACATCAGGGAGTTACGCTGCCGCCCGCCCGGCCTGCCTGCATTCTACACAAGCAATTAGGATATACGGTACAATTATTTCCTGTGTAGAACGGCCGGCGCCGCTAGAGGGCAGACGTTCTTTGGCTTGTAGGCTGCCGCGCATGCGCTGAAGAGGCGGCTTTCTTGTGTCAAAAAAAAAAAAGCGAGAATAAAAGGTGAAGGCTGGCGGCCGGCGCCGGCTGCGCGGGCCACATGACGAGGTCTGGCGGGCCGGATTCGGCCCGCGGGCCTTGTGTATGACACCCGTGTTGTACTGTGTGTAGCTACTGTTCAGTTTTAGTTAATACATCATACTGCAATAATGGAATTAATATAGGTTTCACGCATTGTACTGTATGTAGATACTGTCCAGTGTTAGTAAATGCATTATACTGCAAATATGGCATTAATATACCAGTTTCATTAAATGCATTGTACTGTGTCAATATAATGAACAGTTTTACTTATAGCATAGTATTGCAATAACTGCATTAATACACTGCTCAAAAAAATAAAGGGAACACTTAAACAACACAATGTAACTCCAAGTCAATCACACTTCTGTGAAATCAAACTGTCCACTTAGGAAGCAACACTGAGTGACAATCAATTTCACATGCTGTTGTGCAAATGGTATAGACAACAGGTGGAAATTATAGGCAATTAGCAAGACATCCCCAATAAAGGAGTGGTTCTGCAGGTGGTGACCACAGACCACTTCTCAGTTCCTATGTTTCCTGGCTGATGTTTTGGTCACTTTTGAATGCTGGCGGTGCTTTCACTCTAGTGGTAGCATGAGACGGAGTCTACAAGCCACACAAGTGGCTCCGGTAGTGCAGCTTATCCAGGATGGCACATCAATGCGAGCTGTGGCAAGAAGGTTTGCTGTGTCTGTCAGCGTAGTGTCCAGAGCATGGAGGCGCTACCAGGAGACAGGCCAGTACATCAGGAGACGTGGAGGAGGCCGTAGGAGGGCAACAACCCAGCAGCAGGACCGCTACCTCCGCCTTTGTGCAAGGAGGAAATGGAGGAGCACTGCCAGAGCCCTGCAAAATGACCTCCAGCAGGCCACAAATGTGCATGTGTCTGCTCAAACGGTCAGAAACAGACTCCATGAGGGTGATATGAGGGCCCGACGTCCACAGGTGGGGGTTGTGCTTACAGCCCAACACCGTGCAGGACGTTTGGCATTTGCCAGAGAACACCAAGATTGGCAAATTCGCCACTGGCGCCCAGTGCTCTTCACAGATGAAAGCAGGTTCACACTAAGAACATGTGACAGACGTTACAGAGTCTGGAGACGCCGTGGAGAACGTTCTGCTTCCTGCAACATCCTCCAGCATGACCGGTTTGGCATTGGGTCAGTAATGGTGTGGGGTCACATTTCTTTGGAGGGCCGCACAGCCCTCCATGTGCTCGCCAGAGGTAGCCTGACTGCCATTAGGTACCGAGATGAGATCCTCAGACCCCTTGTGAGACCATATGCTGGTGCGGTTGGCCCTGGGTTCCTCCTAATGCAAGACAATGCTAGACCTCATGTGGCTGGAGTGTGTCAGCAGTTCTTGCAAGACGAAGGCATTGATGCTATGGACTTGCCCGCCCGTTCCCCAGACCTGAATCCAATTGAGCACATCTGGGACATCATGTCTCGCTCTATCCACCAACGTCATGTTGCACCACAGACTGTCCAGGAGTTGGCAGATGCGTCCAGTTCTGGGAGGAGTCCCTCAGGAGACCGTCCACCACCTCATCAGAAACATGCACATGCGTTGTAGGGAGGTCATACAGGCACGTGGAGGCCACACACACTACTGAGCCTCATTTTGACTTGTTTTCAGGACATTACATCAAAGTTGGATCAGCCTGTAGTGTGTTTTTCCACTTTAATTTTGAGTGTGACTCCAAATCCAGACCTCCATGGGTTGAAAAATTTGATTTCCATTTTTTTATTTTTGTGTGATTTTGTTGTCAGCACATTCAACTATGTAAAGAACAAAGTATTTCAGAAGAATATTTAATTAACTCAGATCTAGCATGTGTTATTTTTGTGTTCCCTTTATTGTTTTGAGCAGTGTATAAAGGTTTTAGGTTGTTTGGGTCAATATATTGTGCCGTTTAAGTTAACACATTGTACTGCAATAACTGCATTAATATACCAGTTATATTCACTGCATTGTATTGCATTAAGATACCTTGCAGTACACTTTGCACTACATTAAATCCAGTTTCATTCCACACATTGTATTGTGTTAATATACCATTGTCAATATCAGTGTTTAATGTGTTTAAAAAAGTAGAGGACTATTTAAATGTGCCTCTGTCTGCAAGTTACAGAAAATCGCTTCCAATTTTCCTGCCTTTTGAAACTTTTGACTTTTCTTTTATAGAGCTCTTTAAATGTCAGGAAAGTGCCAGATTGGAAAGCAAAAGACCTGTGCCTCATCCACCAATCAGAACGTGAATGGTAGTGCAAACAGCAGTAGCAGCTTCATCTGTCCAGCCAGTAGTGGTACTAGTAGCAGACCACAGTTTTACAGCAAGACACGGAGGCTTCATATTGCATTCTCCTTCTTTACTGACCACCAATAGCAGCAAAGAGAAAAAATTTACATACAAGGAACCATAGCAACCAAGGTCCCTCCCCACTGGCCCCTATAATAGGCCGCTCTTCCTCTGTAACTTCCTCTTTCTTTGCTGCTGCCACCAGATAAGTACATTGTGAGATTTCTTATCAGTGACTGTGTTTATCAGTGATTTATTGCTGTTGCTTGCGCTATTTACCCAGGGTGACTAACCCTGTCTTTGCTAGCAGCGTTAACTATTTTGATTTTGCCTGCTTTTGCCCCTGCTTATAGGACCTTGCGCTTATCCACTGCGCTCTTTTGTGCCTCCGCTTGCGCTTCACTGCTCTCCCCTTCACTGCTTGCGCCGCTCACTGCGGCGATCGTTATTGCTTGCGTGGCGCATGCCCCCCACCTTCTCCTCACTCACCGGAACATCTCCTTAGGATCAGGTGGCTCATCTCCCGGATTCCAGCGGCGCCTCTCCGGAGCTCCTCCGATGGTCAGTGCGGCCGCGGGATCTCGCAAGATCTCGGCGGCCATTTTGGTATACCCTCAGTGACCTGGCCGGCCGCGAGATCTCGCGAGATCTCAGCGGCCGTTCTGTATTAAGCTTACCGCATTTCGCAGGCTTCACAGCGCTACGTGAGGTACCTCCGTCACTTCCGGCCCTGCGTCTGCTCCTGTGCTGTGCGGTCGGCGGCTCCTGCTCTGCCTTTTTGCTGAGTTCGCAATTTACATCAGGTGCTTCTAGTTTTAGCCTGCGCTTTGCTTTATTAGGGTGCTTCATTAGCTAGAATCATTGTTATCATGTCTACCCCTATCCCTTCTGCTATGAATATGCCCCCTTCCTCCCCTGAGGGTCACAATCACACGGATGTGGATGCACAGACGCTGGCCCTGCAGCGCTCTGTATCAGACGCTATCAGGGTGGCCATGGGTTCCATGTCTACTATTCTGTCACAAACTATTACCCATGCTCTGTCCGCCCAGCCAGCTAGTAGGTCCTTGCCAGACCATAACACTTCTCCGCAGCCTACCTTTATTGAACCTCCTGTGCCACAGGAGACTTTGACTGGTGCGCATCATGCCACCCAAGAGACCGTGCATAGTTCACGGAAAAGAGCCTTTTCCCACCAGGCAGAACGGGCGCGGACATGGAAGTGCGCTAGAGCACAATCACCAGATATGTCTGACTCAGATAGAGCATCAGACGAGGAGGCTATGGTGGACTTTGACTACGGGTCAGAGGAGGATATCGCCCCACCAGTGCAGGGTCCATCTGCATCCGCTACTGCGGCTTCCTCTGCCAAAGATGCGGCATCCTCTTCTAACGCCAATCGTTCAGAGGATCTGCTAGATGCGTCAGGCGAACCCATGTTCGACGCTGAGGCTCTGCATCATCCGCGCTCGGCGGAATGGCTTCCCACTGAGCACGTGGGGTCCTATTTAGAGCACTGGGTACGTCACCCCCTTAACCGTGAGACACGGAACAAGCTTAGGGCCGAGTGCCCCAGGCCAATAGTGCCTAACAAAGTGTGTGACACCCCCATAGTTGACCCCAAGATGTCACAATTCTTAGCCAAAACTGGCTGGAACCCTAAGAAGGGCCTGGATTCAGCTCTGCGTAGCTGCCAGGACAAGGTTCTGGATATCTTTGGCCCGTTGGCAAAGATTTTTGAATTAGCTGAAGCAGCTAGAAATGAGGGCTCTCCAATAGACCACGAGGAACTACGGGGTTGGACCCAAAGGGCAATTTGTATTGCCGGTAACGCCAATACCTCATTGGCAATCAAGAGGCGCAAGGCCATCTTGTTCAAGATCGACCCCAAGTTGGCAAATTTGGCTCTTACTGAGGCGGGTAAGGACGCCCAGGGTCTCCTCTTCGGAGACTCTTTTATTAAAGACATGAGCCGCTTTGTGGGTACCTTTACCGCACTTGACAAGGCCCAAGCCAATATGCGCAGAGTATTCCAGGGACGGGTCTCTCATTGGGCCGGCAGTGGTAGGGGCCGCCTGTCCGGCCGTGCAAACTTTCAGGCCCGTGGCACGAGCAGAGGTGTTGGTGGTCAACGACCATCATTCCAGGACCACCGCAACCCGTCACCTTTGTTCTCCACCAGAGGAAATCAATGGAGGTCTCGTTCCTTCAGAGGAAATCCAAGCTACCGCAGACCCTTGGGTAAGTCCTCCCCAGATTGGGGATTCTATGGTCCCTTGTGTAGGGGGCAGACTCCATCTTTTTTCGCATGCTTGGGGCCTCATCACCTCAGACCCATGGGTACTTTCCACGGTCAGGGGATTTCACATAGAACTCACGGGTTCCACATCCCTTATCCCTTCCCCTCCACCCATACCCTTGTCAACCCCAGATTATGCCTTGGTGGACGCGGAACTGGTCTCTCTCAGGCAAAAACAGGCGATAGAACGAGCGCCCCCTTTTGGGGGAGGGGTGGTCAGCAACATCTTCCTCGTCCAGAAGAAAGGGGGTCAGATGAGACCTGTCATCAACCTGCACGCCCTAAATGCGGTAGTACGCTACCGGCATTTCAAGATGGAGGGGATCCACCTGCTTCGGGACTTGCTAGTTCCCGGGGACTGGATGGTAAAGCTGGATCTGAAAGATGCTTACTTGACGGTCCCAGTGGCCAGCCATTCCAGGGATCTCCTCCGGTTCCGGTGGAGAGGCGAGATCTGGAGATTCACCTGTCTACCGTTCGGACTGTCATCCGCCCCTTGGTGTTTCACCAAGTTGTTGCGTCCGGTCGTGTCATGGTTGAGGACACGGGGCGTACGCCTTATCATATATCTGGACGACATCTTATTGATGCACGAATCCAGGACGGGTCTGCTGGAACATCTCCAGTGGACAGAGAACCTGCTGTCAGACCTCGGTTTCCTCCTCAACAAGGAGAAGTCCTCCCTCATCCCATCCCAGAGGATGGAGTTTCTGGGATTCATGGTGGACTCGCTCTCGGAATCCCTCAGCCTGCCGGCGGCGAAGTTACGAGCCATCCGCAACTAGTTGAGACATGCTCTTCTCATGCCCAACCTCTCCTTACGTCACCTAGCTCGCATCATCGGGTTGTTGGCCTCATCGATTCAGGCTGTGTTTCCAGCCCCGTTGCACTACCGGGCTCTACAACGGCTGAAGATCCCCCATCTTCGGACCGGTGCCTCCTTTGCGGACGCAGTGGTTTTGGACTCGGAGGCCCGAGAGGAGTTGAGTTGGTGGATCGCCAATCTGGAGGCGTGGAACGGCAGAGCGATCTTTGGATTTCTGCCGGAAATAACCATCGAATCGGATGCGAGCCTCCAGGGCTAGGGCGCCCATTGCCAGGGGGTCTCCACGGGGGGAGCCTGGTCGGTGGAGGAATCCCTCCTCCATATCAATGCCCTGGAACTACTAGCCGGTTCGTTTGCAGTAAGGAGTTTTTCCAACGGGATCGCCAACGCGTGCATCAGGCTTCGGATGGACAATATATCGGCGGTCCGGTATATCAACCGATTGGGAGGTACCCACTCGGCAACCTTGGCTCGGCTGGCCAAGGATTTTTGGTCGTTTTGCCTGTCCAAGGACATCATGGTACAGGCGGAATACTTGCCGGGATTGAACAACGTTCGTGCGGACTGGAATTCACGCTACCTAGCGGATGGCAGCGACTGGCAGTTGGATCCACAGATTTTCTCAGCAATCTCGGGGATGTGGGGTCCGATGTCTGTCGATCTCTTTGCCTCTCGGCTCAACAGACAACTCGCCCGGTTTTTCAGCTGGCGTCCAGATCCAGAAGCGGTGGCGGTGGATGCGTTTCTCCAAGATTGGTCGATATCCCGCCTCTACGCCTTTCCTCCTTTCTCGATGATCCCGAGGACTCTTCTTCAGGTCCAACGTCACCTGGCAGATGTGGTGTTGTTGGTTCCGTTCTGGGGGTCTCAGGTCTGTTTCCCTTCACTGATGAGGATCCTGGTGGAAGTACCTCTTCTCCTCCCGATCCGACCGGATCTCCTACGCAACCCTCAGGGTCTACACCATCCACTTCTCCTAGACGGATCCCTACGGTTGTTGGCGTGCTGGATCTCCGGACACCTGGAGCTGTCGAGGGCATTTCGGCAGCAACTCGACAGTTGCTGGATAACGCATGGGCTCCCGGTACCAGAAAGTCCTACCGGGCAGCCTGGAGAACTTGGGCTAATTGGTGCATGGAACGGGACCTGGATCCCGTTTCGGCACCTGTAGCCCACCTACTGGAGTTCCTCACCTCTCTCTTTGAGGCGGGGAAGGCGTATCGGACCATCAACCTTTTCAGGTCCGCTATTTCTTCTTCCCATGCGGGGTTTGAGGGGGTGCCGGCTGGTCAACATCCTTCTGTGTCTCGCCTTTTGCGTGGGTCACGGTTGGCTCGCCCTCCTCGACCTCGTTTTTCCACTACATGGGACGTCTCCCTGGTCTTATCCTTTTTATCCTCTTGGCCCGAGAATTCTGCCCTTACACTTAGGCAATTATCCGCAAAGTTGTTGGCATTGTTTTGCCTCATTTATTGTAAAAGGGTCTTGGATGTGAGAGCCCTTGACTACGACGCTCGTTCGTTTACCCCGGATGGGGTCACCTTCAACATTTCGCGTCGAACCAAGACTAACATTAGGTCTGTCTCCTATCCCAGTTTCCCGTCCTCTCCGGTCTTGTGCCCTGTGGCTTGCCTTAAGGAGTACGAATCCAGGACATTGTCACACCGGTCTTCCGCCGTTTCCCAATTGTTTCTTTCAATCCGACATCCTTTTGGTCCAGTTTCTAGCCCTACGTTGGCGCGTTGGCTCAAGTGGGTCATGTCTCTTGCAGGTATTGAAACTTCTATCTTCACGGCCCACTCTGCACGGGGTGCCTCTGCCACTGCCTTGGCGGTTTCGGGGGCCAGATTGGAGGATGTCATGCGTTTGGCGGATTGGTCGAGTGTTATCACATTCAGAGAATTTTATTTTCGCCCTCCGTCTAATTTGTTTGCTTCTATTATAGACAGGCTTTGAACTTGCAATATGAAGCCTCCGTGTCTTGCTGTAAAACTAAATGATTTTCCTATTTCATGACGTAAAGTGATAGTTTTAATAAAGACACGGAGGCGAGTATTGCCCGCCCTATTCCCTCCCTTGGGGTTTTTTCTCGCGTTTTTTTGTTACAGGGGTCATGTATCATTGCCTCTATGTATTATTAACCTTTAAGTTATTTTGTTTTAGGTATTTATTGTCCTAATGTTGGTTTCATTGCCATTGTATTGCATGTTATTTGTTGCAATTTATATTGTTTTCTGTCACTTGGCACCTGTTGAGTCAGTTACGTAGATGGCTTCCGGACATTCTGTCCTGACATGTTTATTTCACCTAGGCCTATGGTCTGTTTTATTTTCCAGGATGAAGTTCTTTCCGTTATAAGATGCCGTGTTACTGGTTGAGGTCTTCTACAGTTTAGCCAGGTTGGCTAGTTGATTGCGCTTCATGGGCGTTGGACTTTCCGTTCCAGTTAAAGTTCGGAGTTATCGTTGGGATGTTCGTGATGTCAGCACCAGATTTTCAAAGAAAGAGGAAGTTACAGAGGAAGAGCGGCCTATTATAGGGGCCAGTGGGGAGGGACCTTGGTTGCTATGGTTCCTTGTATGTAAATTTTTTCTCTTTGCTGCTATTGGTGGTCAGTAAAGAAGGAGAAAGCAATACTTGCCTCCGTGTCTTTAATAAAACTATGACTTTACGTCATGAAATAGGAAAATCATTTAGTTATCCCTCGCTTCAGGTAGGAGCCAGATAATTATTGAGGTCCAAGAGGATGACATTTTGGACTGGATTGTTCACATATCCTCTCAGTCACAGCAGGATGATGTTGATATTTGGAAGGGTCAGATCTGCTTGTATTGTGGTCAACTCAGTAACTGGTGATGCCATTGAAACTGTGGACACAGGCTCAAAACATGCCAGACCTACTGTAGGCCGAGCTCAGTTGCTGCCTGTTCTGTAAAAAAACATTTCCCATATGGCATTTTTTCTCCACAAGATTGGCACACAGAAACACTGCCATATTCAAGATATGCAGAATGAAAATAAGCCATTGGCATTCAAACACAAATATAGGCTCCAAGGCTCTATTGCAGCACATGAGATGGCATCACCGGATCATGTGGGAAATTAAAATTGGCCAGCATACAGAATAGGAACAAGTCTGTTCTTCTCCTGGTCTTCTTTGTGGCAGCCAGGCCACATCCCTAAGATGTAATGTGTCGTTGTCATCATCAGCTGCTGCTTCTTTTACTTAGACTCCTCCTAATTGTCCTCCGCTCCATGGTGAGACATGCATGTTGAGAATATGTGAACTTGAGAATACTATTAGCACCCAGCAATTAGCTTGCTAAACTCATGCATGGCCAAGTTTCTGGTGGTGCAGCTGCTATCCTATCTCTTAGTTGTCGTAAAAGTTAGTTTCAAATTAAATTCATCAGGCATTGCTAGCAGTGGCCAGCTGTTCATTACAATTGTTTCATCATTCTAGTAATGTAGCGCCATTCTACGCCTTCACCAAAAAAAAGGAATTCCGCAGACATTATCAATACAGCAAGCGAACTGTCCATAAAATGTCTTGTTGTTCTCTAAATGTGGCCCAATTCTTCACTTTCACCCAATTTTTATTAATCAGGCATTGTTTATTTGTAAAACATGTCTTGTAATTATCTAAATATGGCACAGTCCCACTCTTTCCAAATTTAATTAAGCAGGCATTATGTTGCAAACTATACACAAAAATTAGGGTGCCGCACCTCCAAAATTTTGTTCAGCAATACAGTACTAGCTGTAGCCAGCTGCAATAAAAATGTACTCGTCATTAGTGTTGACTGAATCGAAGTTCACAAAGTGGATTTCAATCCGAATTTCAGGGAAAATGCCTGCCGGATCCGTCCTGCCACTAGTGACCGTGTGCCCCCGGACTGCCGCTCAGTCCCCTGCCGAAATAAAACTACAACATGTCTGACATTTATTCTGGCAGCCTCTCTCCGTGCACTGCCGTGCCTCTGCTGGGAGTTCAATGGGGATGAAGTGGCAGTCTGGGGGCACGCGGTCACTAGCAGCAGGACGGATCCGGCAGGTTGTTCACCCGACGGAACAGCCTACCGGAGGTCTGTGCCGCTAGTGTGAAAGTAGCCTAAGGCACAATTTTTGCAATGTTTCTAATATTAAAAATCATAACAAATATAACAGTGCAGTGTGATTTTAAACAGGATATTTGGTACCATTGTAACCAGGTGTGTACCCATTCTGACATTATTTGCTATTGCTGTCGTTTCGTTAGAGCTTAATTGATAAAATAAAATTACTAAAAATACTTACAAGTTTATTTTAAATATTTTTCCAAATAACTTTCAGTATTTATAATGGCTCATTTTGTCTAGGGAGCAATCATTAGAAGAAATAAAATGGCCACCATCCTATTAGTACACACAAAACCTGTCCTAATCATACCAGCAGGACAAGTTACTTCACAACACTGAGGTAAAGAGCTGCCTCATCCTCCTCTCTGCTCTACTTGTCAGGGATTATAATCCAGAATACAGTTTAATATGCTCTTCAACTGAATTTTTGTAGTATTGGAGTTCGAGAGGAGACATGAAGTACAGGGAGGTTGGACAGGACAGACTGTATTAATATGGGGCTATGGTAATGTAGCGGACTACATACAAGTGATGCTGCTCAATTTTTGGGAAGTTGAGTTTTTTCCTTACATGTTATACATTATATTCATTGATACATAAATATAGTTTACCAACAGGTGAAGTTAGAATAGAAATAATGTTTGCATTTCATCAACACATAAGTCACCATATTCCATTGTATATCAGGAAGTGTTTCAATATGTAACCATCAACAAGTCTGATTAGAATCGCTTGGAAAAATGTTCCTTTTTTATTTTGCTTTTTGCAACATGGATCCTGCAGAGTGTTGTGATTAAAAAATCATATTTTTCTGCTTCATACTTAGAAAGTCATTTTTGACATTAAAGGGAACCTGTCATCATCTTTATGCTGCCCATACTAACGGCAGAATAAAGTAGAGACAGGTGAGTTGATTTCAGCGGTCTGTCATTTATCAGTTAAAAGTAAGTGGTTGCCGAGAACTAACATCACAATCATTGCATTCTGGGCCTGGAAAAGGGTCACGGCCACCTGAGAAGAGTCCTGGTTATTCCTGTATCCTGCTCTCCCTGGCCACCTGCTGATGACTGACCGTCTTCTATATAGTTTTCTCCCTTTCTCTCTAGGAGAGAACTGTCAATCATCAGCAGATGGGCAGGAGATTAGGAATAACCAGGACTCTTCTCAGGTAGATGTGACTCTTTTCAAGGCCTGTTCTGCAATGATTATGATGCTGGTTCTCGGCAGCCACTTACTTTTAGCTCATGAGTGACACACCACTGAAATCAGCAATTCTGTCACTATTTTATGCTGCCCTTAGTGAGATCAGCATACAGTTGATGACTGGTTCCCTTTAAAGCAAATGTTCTGCAATGCCTACCAATATATATCCACCTAATGCATCCAATTACAAACTTCTAGTTGAAAACCAGCATTTCCTTCATACATGTTTGCCAGACAGCATCTTGCAATTTCCTTCTTCACATGTTGATTATGCATATATGATTCAGTTTTCATACCATATGCAGATACATGACTACATGTAACTTAACAGTCACCCAAAACACATTTTATAGGTATAATGCTATTAATTAAAGATGATGAGCTAAACTATTTGTGGTAACGAATCATATTTTTCCTAAAATGGCTGCTGCACATGTTAGAACATGGAGCTAAGAACTCTGGGAACAAGGGATCACCCACAATGCCATGCATGCAGCCAATCAGCAGCCAGCCCCTGTGATGTAACAGCCCTATGAATAGCCTCAGCCATCTTGGATTCAGCCATTTTCCAGTGTACTTAGTGCAGGGAGAGATGTCAGCAGGCGCTAGGGACAGTGTTAAGAAAGACTTTATTTTGCTGAAAAATCGATTTAGAAGTTCAGGGAAAGAAGAACAGGGTGCAATAGGAGAGAGTACAGCCTGGGTAATAGAAGCAATTATATTACACCTTGCTGCACTAATTAGGGATCCAAATTGCATTTATATTGCTGCTTTAGGTTGTTTTCACTATATGATACAGCAGTAATTCCAGCAAACCTTGCTTGTTATTAGGGTGCAAGTTCTGTGTGATACAGCCAATTACGCGGTATATTAATAGGAAATATACGTACGTCCTATCAGCCGTTCTGCATTGATTTTACATTGTTTTACATTTTTTGGGGGGGGTGTATTAATAGGGAAAAAAAGGAAAAAATATATGTCAGAATTGCCGTTCAGCGGTGAAGGTACATTGTACTACAGCCATTTGCGGGGTGTATTAATAGGAAGGATACCTACGTCCTATTAGCCATTCTGTGGTGAATTGTGATTGTTTGGGAGTTTATTAATTGTAAATAGTACATTTTTTGGGGTGTACTAATAGGAAAAAGAATACGTCTTAATTGCTGTTCCGCGGTGAAGTTACATTGTACCTTCCTTTTTCGGGGTGTATTATTTTATTTTTAATTTGATTCTTTTATTATACAGTATGTCAGACAGACAGGTGACAGGCCCTTCAACAGGAACAGGCAGTGGCCAAAATGTTTCTGACGCAGGCAGAAGTAGCATCAGAAGAAAGGAGGGTGGCAGCAGGAGTCGCAGCGAGAGGCCTGAGCTCCCAGTGTCATCCAGAGGTCGTGTCTTGACCAGCAGCCCAGCAATGCTTGAATTGTTGACTCGGTCTTCCACTTCATCGCAAGTGACATCAGACACCCCCAGCCAAGAGTTAGTGGGTTCCTCTGACACGACGCTTAGTTGGCATGGCCCGGGAGCAGGCCCTGTGCCCCCACCTGTCCTGAACCTGCCTCTGTGATTTTCTGTTCCCTCAGTGCGAGAAGTATGTTATCCGTACGCTTGGCTCCACTTTTCAGAGAGGACGAGCTACTAGAGGACAGTCAGCAGCTACTGCCCAGCCAAGATCTAGAGGAGACATCTGCTGCTTCCTCTGGTAGGTGGGCAAGTAGTGAATATGAGATTTATGTGGGAGCAGATGTTGCGAGCGGTCAGGCTCCTGGCCCTGAGACCGTTGAGGGGGACAACAGTGACATGCAGATAGTAGAGGATGATGATGATGTAGCCGATCACACTTGGGAGCTGGGTGAAGAAGCGGCTTCATCATCATCATCAAGATAAGTAGGTGGCAGCTTGCGAGTGAGGCAGCAGCTGAGCCAGCAAGGTGGTAGCGTGGCCATGAGTCAGCAGAATGGCAGCAGTGGGAGATTGGGAGCCAAACCTGCCCGGGGTAGACCACCCACTTTGAAGGAGTCTACCTACCCGGAAAGTAGCAGTGCAGGGGTTTACAGAGGCAGTGGTAGCAGTCAGTCAGCGCAGAGTGTTGGGGGGGAAATGCCATACTCAGCGTTGTGGCAATTTTTTATTAAGCCACCGGAGGAGGTGAACGTGGCCATTTGACAAATTTGTGGTCAGAAGATGAAGCGTGGCCAGGGTGCTAATGTTGGTACCATGGCCCTGTGTCAACACATGGAGCATCACCATAAAGTGGCCTGCGAGAATCGTGGCTCCGATGTAGTGGTCCAGCCTGCACGCACCCAATCATTAAGTCAAGGCTCAGCTGAAGGGAGCTGTCTGTCCTTTCCATCATCTGCTCATCCTGATGCTCCTGCTCCTCGTCCTCCTACTCCGCGTCAGTCATTCCGTCAGCAATCGATCACCGAAACAATTGCCAAGAGCGAACAGTATGCGTGCACTCATCCAACAGCGCAGAAGCTGAATGTGCTCCTGGCCAGGTTGCTGGTACCTCCTTTTCCATGTGATGGACTCTGTGAAAAAGGCAGTACCAGCCCTGCACATATATGTAGAACAGAAGGTGGGCCAGTCCTTGAGCCTTTCAGTGTCTGTCAAAGTGCATGGCAGTGCCGACGTGTAGAGCTTTAACTACGGTCAAGGGAAATATATGTCCTTTACGGCCCACTGGGTAAATGTGGTTCCTGCCCAGCCACACCAGCAACTTGTCCAGATGACGCCACTTCCACCTCCATGTTCTCACGCCGTTGGTCCTGCGACAATGTCCGCCTCTGCTCCTCATCCTTCACTGTGTCCTCAGCCTCCACTGCAGGGGCAATTCACAGTGCTCCTCCAGCAAACCACATGTGCAGGGCATGGCGGTGTCATGCTGTTCTGCACCTAGCTTGCCTGGGTCGAACTGAGGCACAGAGGAGAGGAACTGTTCCAAATCCTTCATCAAAAAATCAAATCCTGGCTTTCTCCTTGACAACTCAAGATCATAACCATGGCGACCGACAATGGGAAGAACATGGTGTCGATGCTGTGTCAAGGTGGGCTGAGCTATGCGACCTGCATGGTGCATGTGTTCAATTTGGCTGTACACCAGTTCCTGAAGTCTTCACCCCATCTGCAAGACATCCTGAAAATGGCCAGGAAACTTTGCATTCACTTCAGCCACTCGTACACCACACAGCACACCCTCCTTGAGCTGCAGCGGCAGAATGGTGTCCCCCAACATAGGCTGATATGTGATGTTTCCACCTGTTGGAATTCCACCCTCCATATATTGGATCGATTATATGAACAGGCTATAAACAATTTCTTGATGATACTGGCAGACAGAGGTACTCCCCTGTGTAACTTCGATGTTAGCCAGTGGCAGCTCATGCATGACACCTGCCGTTTACTCAAACCCTTTGAGGAGGCCACTTTTTGTCAGTTGCCAGGACTACGGGATGAACAACGTCATTCCACTGCTTAATGTCCTGTAACAGATGCTGCTAGATCTGGCTGGTCAGGGGACAGGAGATGTGGCGGCTACATTTCACGGCCACATAAGCCCTCTGGGGGCTGAAATAGAGGAGGAGGAGGACATTCAAGCACAATCAATGCGTAGAGACAATTTGGCGAACCGACTGAATTAAATTTTTGAGAAATTCACTCTTCTCTACTATTAATCCTATTTCATGCACCACAAACCAGCCATCATCGATTATATTTAAATTAATATAATGAGGGGCTCATAGAAAAACCCACAGTGCCCCACTCGCAAGCAGGCATACAGTTGCACTAGCCACACTTATAGCAGACAAACGCTACTTATACACTTAAAATGGAGTTTAACGGGCTTGTTCCAGGCCACAAGGCAAAACCACTAAAGATGTAGCTTTAATGTAATAAAATGTACAGTACTTAGGTTACACAAATTTAAAACAAATAACAGACATACACAGACGTGCAGAAACAGTTATAAAAAATAAAAGGATTAAAACCGAAAAGTTAATTTCTGCTCTTGAAGATAGGGGGAATGTAGAACACAACCCGATGGTTATCAGATTCCCAAACTATGTCCAACAAATGTCCAAAATCCTTCATTTTTTTTCCAATTTGGAGGATGGAGCTCTGAGGAGTTGCTCTCCCAATCTTGATCTAGCCTTTTGTGAAGACGTTCATTGCACATGCGTACTCCACCTCTCTTACTCAGCTGGCAGATGTGAAATATAAGTAAAGTATGTTTTGTTTTTAATGATGAGTGGCAGGGGCAATATAAAATTTTTTTGATAATTTGAGAATATTTGGTCGTATATTTATCATAAATTCGCGAATTCGAGAATTCGCCATTATTGCAAAAATTGTCAATGTAATATGCGCATATTGCGTGCGCAATACAGGCGTGGGTCACTTTTGCTACATTTTTCAAGCTGCTAGAAGTTTCCTGAGACTGAAGAAAATGGTTGGCACAGCAGAACATTACAATAGCTTTATATGCAGATAGCGTGCTCCAATATATTCGCAATTGCGCAAATCGGCAATTAATAATGTGCATATTTTGGCGCAATACGTTTAACTTCACATTTTAGTAGGTCTGACTACTTATTAGTGATTGGTGCACTAAGTATTGTTGTGAACTTGTGACATCACAGCACTATGTCTGTAGCATGTATGTATGGACAGCAGAACTCAGCTACACTATATCACAATCTATCTACACTGACTATCTCCCACTAACTATCTGTATTATACGTATATATGAGCTAACTATCTAATGTAGCCATGCTCAACCTGCGGCCCACCAGCTGTTGTAAAACTACAACTCCCACAATGCCCTGCTGTATGCTGATAGCTGTAGGCTGTTTGGGCATGCTCGGAGTTGTAGTTTTGCAACAGCTAGAGGGCTGCAGGTTGAGCATGCCTGATCTAATGTAATTAAATAAGGATCCAGATGAGTCTGCAAAGCACAGAGCACAGTAATGACACTGCTCTCTCTATCTCACAACTGCAGAAAATGGCTGCTGGGGAGTTTCTTATATAGTAAGGGGTAGGCAACTTTCCTATTGGTTGCTAGAGATGTTGCTAAGCTCTGACAAATACATTGCAGCCTTCTCATTGGTCCACAAGCAAGAATCAGGGAGGCATCATGGGTAGAGATGGGTGATCCACTATAAGCCACTTCTTCATCCTAATTTTGTCATAGATAACCTTAAGGCTTATATTCTAGTGATATAAAACTCTCACAAGCTGTTACTTTTCTGTCACTAGCATTTTGGGATTGTTGTCTGGCCATACAAGAGAGCCCAATGCTCCTGTGTCTGACAGGTATTGTCACGACCATGGTTATGGTCGTGGCTCCTGGATCCACATGCAGTTGCCTGCAGTTTGGTTTTCTTGTCAACCACATGGTGAGGGCTGCTTGTATGTTGCCTCATGTGTGGTTGCCGCTGGCAACATGATTGTATTGGCAGTATAGCATCCTGAGCTGTTGCTAGGCAGCTTGCTGTCAAGTGCATGCGGTTACACCTGGCAACCTGGCTATGT
Source organism: Bufo bufo (assembly GCF_905171765.1). Taxonomy (NCBI): domain Eukaryota; kingdom Metazoa; phylum Chordata; class Amphibia; order Anura; family Bufonidae; genus Bufo; species Bufo bufo. Next base: position 530,916,922 of record NC_053391.1, on the reverse strand, counting down.
AGGTGTGCACTTTCCCTGTTTGTTGTGCACGAGGTTTATGTATGTGTACACTTCCCCTTTAAGTGGTTTCACTTCCCTGGTTGGTGTTGGAAGAGTTAATTCCCTTTCCAGTGTGTGTCTGTGTGGGTGTGACCATTTGGGCTATTTAGCCTCTGCTGAGACATGTAGCTGAGGGGTACTCCAGCCTTGTTGTAGCTGGAGTCATCCTCCTGGTTTCTTATACCATCTGCCAGTGAGGGCCACCCTTGTGGTCATAAAACATTATGCGTGATGTTATTTTATGTTTATGTGGTGTCTGTTATTACTGCAGCTATGGATCTGGGTTCCTTTGTGTTTATGTGTGTGTGCTGTGTTCTTTTATGTTTGGTCTGGACATCAGCAGTTGTGCACGGGATCCAGTCAGTGTGTCTGTGGCAGGTAGGTGTGGAAGCCGTTTCACTCACCTGCCATATCCATAGGCTGTTTATGTTTCTCTTCCCTTGCAGCTTGGCCAGTTTAAACTCCTGTTCATCCGTGTCCAGGAGGAACAGGTTGTCTTACTCAGCTCCTAGTTCAGGGATCCCTTGAGGGCTAGTAGGGACCCGAGGTTCCTGAGTATGAGCCCTCCTACCATCAGGGTTGGCTCATACAGCTAGGAGTTAGGGTCAGAGTTAGGGACGCTGTAGGAGGTGACCTGCTCCCTAATTCTGTTGTTCTGGTCTAGCAGCTTCCCTTTCCTTTAACATCGCACGGCTGAGGGTTTCCCCCACTCTCAGCCGTGACAGGTATTTCTCCTGAATCCTCCATAAACATGCACTTTCTAATGGGGAAAGAGATATACAGTCAGGTCCATAAATATTGGGACATCGACACAATTCTAACATTTTTGGCTCTATACACCACCACAATAGATTTGAAATGAAGCAAACAAGATGTGCTTTAACTGCAGATTGTTAGCTTTAATTTGAGGGTATTTACTTTCAAATCAGGTGAACGGTGTATGAATTACAACAGTTTTCATATGTGCCTCCCACTTGTTAAGGGACCAAAAGTAATGGGACAATTGGCTTTTCAGCTGTTCCATGGTCAGGTGTGTGTTATTCCCTCATTATCCCAATTACAATGAGCAGATAAAAGGTCCAGAGTTAAATTCAAGTGTGCTATTTGCATTTGGAATCTGTTGCTGTCAACTCTCAAGATGAGATCCAAAGAGCTTTCACTATCAGTGAAGCAAGCCATCATTAGGCTGAAAAAACAAAACAAACCCATCAGAGAGATAGCAAAAACATTAGGCGTGGCCAAAACAACTGTTTGGAACATTCTTAAAAAGAAGGAACGCACCGGTGAGCTCAGCAACATCAAAAGACATGGGAGACCACGGAAAACAACTGTGGTGGATGACCAAAGAATTATTTCCCTTGTGAAGAAAACACCCTTCACAACAGTTGGCCAGATCAAGAACACTCTCCAGGAGGTAGGTGTATGTGTGTCAAAGTTAACAATCAAGAGAAGACTTCACCAGAGTGAATACAGAGGGTTCACCACAAGATGTAAACCATTGGTAAGCCTCAAAAACAGGAAGGCCAGATTAGAGTTTGCCAAACGATATCTAAAAAAGCCTTCACAGTTCTGGAACAACATTATATGGACAGATGAGACCAATATCAACTTGTACCAGAGTGTTGGGAAGAGAAGAGTATGGAGAAGGAAAGGAACTGCTCATGATCCTAAGCATACCACCTCATCAGTGAAGCATGGTGATGGTAGTGGCATGGTGTGGGCATGTATGGCTGCCAATGAAACTGGTTCTCTTGTATTTATTGATGATGTGACTGCTGACAAAAGCAGCAGGGTGAATTCTGAAGTATTTCGGTCAATATTATCTGCTCATATTCAGCCAAACGCTTCAGAACTCATTGGACGGATGGACAATGACCCAAAGCATACTGAAAAAGCAACCAAAGAGTTTTTTAAGGGAAAGAAGTGGAATATTATGCAATGGCCAAGTTAATCACCTGACCTGAATCTGATTGAGCATGCATTTCATTTGCTGAAGACAAAACTGAAGGGTAAATGCCCCAAGAACAAGCAGGAACTGAAGACAGTTGCAGTAGAGGCCTGGCAGATCATCACCAGGGATGAAACCCAGCGTCTGGTGATGTCTATGTGTTCCAGACTTCAGGCTGTAATTGACTGCAAAGGATTTACAACCAAGTATTAAAAAGTGAAAGTTTGATTTATGATTATTATTCTGTCCCAGTACTTTTGGTCCCTTAACAAGTGGGAGGCACATATGCAGACTGTTGTAATTCTAGAATTGTGTCGATGTCCCAATATTTATGGACCTGACTGGAGACTTTTACCAGAACCCTTGAAACTCAAGCATTGTATATCCATCTTTCCCCTGAAATTTGCTGATGGAGCTTAATCTGGAGGCCTCCACATATGAGATCATTGCCCAAAACAACAACTTTTACATAATATCTGTGGCCAACTTTATTGTACTATACAAATGATAAGATTTAACTTTTTTTTTATACTTAGCAACTACCTTACAATTACCTGATGCATTAATTCATTGCTCGTGCTTACAATATGATGTACAGTATAACCTTCCTTTACTGCAATATTAACTTTGTGTGCTATGCCTATTAAATCCTGCCATCTTTTCATGCTCATATTAGATTTTATATTTAGATATATGCTTGGCATGTTCATTGTATCTTTATTCCCAAACACTTTAATATCACAACAGAATAAAATAAAAAATATGTAATATATAGTAAGCAGTAAATGTTATCAGTGGTGAGTTATATATTTTTAGGCTTCTTTAAAGATCCTGAAAGACAATCTTGTCACAGGACTGAAGACAATAGTTCGAACAATAGTAAAAATTCAATCACCAAACTATATTGTAAAATCAATAAATCATATTTAGAAGTAGAAAGTTCCTGGTGAGTTGTTTTCCACCATCGTAAATCATACCAAATAAAACTGCTTTTATGATAAGCAAATGTATGGTGAAAGCAGACAAGGTGCCTCCAAGATCCACTAATAAGTTAGGAAACATAATTCATTATTGTGAAAACCACTACAGCCCTTAACATTTTATTCAGCTGTGAGGAATCCATGTTATTTTCATTTGCAAAATCATAAGGAACAAGACAATTTTTTTTTAGTTCAGAGATTTCAGGACTAATTAAAGCCGTGATACTCTCTAAAAAGATTAACGGTAACCAGACTAAAATCGTTTAAGGATATTATCCTATTAAAACTGTTTTTTTTTATAATGAATTCTATTTACTTTACATTACAAATGGCTGAAAAAGAAGGACTTTAACACTTTACCAAAGTCTTTCTGTTATTTGTGAAAACAGATGAACAATTTACAGGATGGAAACATATACAATGCATTGGGGGAAAATGAAAAGGGAAAATGGGTAATGAAGAAACAGAGAAATGTCTGCTCTATAATGAGCGGCAATATTTCCTGTCCTATAAATATTGTTTCTTCTTTTCGCTTATTAAAGATTTTTATTACTACTGTAATTCCAAGTTCTTTCTACTAGTTTCTTCATAAAGCAGAAAAAAGGTAAAAAAGTTCTGGCAGTCTTCTCTAGAGAAGCCCACAATCTCATCTCTAAAATAATACAGAGCTGCAATAAATGTCTCCCTTACATACAGTTGCTTATAGCCCAAAGAATGTATGCTCCCCACTAGAGGCATATGCTCTCTATTTACAACCGAATAGGGAACTCTTCCTCTTGGGTCTATGTTCAATACACTCAGAATTCTGTAACAGATGAACGCAATAAATATACGTCCAGCTAGCATTATATATGATTCTACCATATCATACAGTGTAATGGAGAAAAGTGAATAATTATAAACCTGCTTTACTTTCAATCTGCCAGATCATGCTTTGTGATCACTACTTAAGATATGTAGTTTCACAACGTGTTTGGTGGCAATGTTAATTTGTATTGCTAGAGCCTGAATACCAAGGTATTACAGAACAATTAAAGGGGTTCTCTTGGAATAATGAGTTTTTAGCAAGTGCCAGCAGCCTGCCTCTCTACTGTAAACAGAAGATTCATACTCACCTGCTACGATCTTCCATGCTGCCTCAGCTGTGTTCATGTTCCGGTCCCCAGTGTTGATATCCGGTGCAGCATGTGCATGGTGACATGCTCCTCTGCAGCTAATGACTGGCTTCATTGGTCATGCATGATGTAGGGGAAGAGTCATCCAAAACATCATGTCAGAAAAGGACAGAGAAGAAAATAGCGGAAGAGAAAATGGCTGATCTGAAAATATACTGTGATTTATTCTAATGGAAAAATGTTAGTAAAGATATTAAAGGTATCATTTGAGCCAAAGGAACTGTGAGTCGCAATCATTTGACTCACTATATTATGCTGCTTTGACTTGTGGACCTGCATTTTTGGATGAAATGGGCTGTGTCTGAACGGGGTTTGGTGGAACTCTAGTGCAGGAAAAACTGAAATTTATTGAATCATATGTGTTATTACAAGGTAAATGTATTTATTCTTATAAAAGACTTGTTTGTCTGTCGGTCATGTGACGCTGGCCACGTCACATGACCCTCACTCCCCACTATAAATACAGGCAACCTGCTGGCTACAGGTTGCCTGTGATTTTGGTCCCTTAGGCTGTGTATTATTATTGTTATTTAGCTTACCTTTGGATTTGACCCTTGATCTTCTTCCTGACACCTCTTCTGCCTGCTCCCTGAACCTTGACGCTACCTCTCGGATTTTGACCTCGTCTTGCTTTTGGATTTTGTCTTTGCCTCTTCTCTTGTACTGACGTGACCTCCTGGACTGACCCCGGCTAGTTGACCCGCCTCGCCCTTCCGTTTTTGGTGGTACTTTGCTTGTTCCACCTCTGTGTCCGCTCTAGTGCTACCTCTCATTGGCTGTCCGCTTCCCTGCTAACTCTATCTCTCTTCTTGCACTTACTCAGGTCAGGGACTGTCGCCCAGTTGCGCCCCGTCACCTAGGGTGGGTGGTGCAAGTAGGCAGGGACAGGGGACTGGGTGGCAGCTCAGGGGGTGCACCTCCGCTCTATCTTTATACCGGCGACTCTACCCGTGACAGCAACCCTCAGAATTGCTAAGGACTCTTTACATGTTGTTTTCTACCAAAAAATTCAGTAATTACAAAAAACAAGATGGCTGCACACCATTATACATACAAACAATAGAGCTGAGAAATGGGGGTCATTCTAGATAAAAGTGGTACAATACTGACTATAAATGAATAATGGAAGCTCTTAGCGCACATACATGTCGGGCCCATCTACCAGGTGTCAAGGTGGCTTCCGCAGATGGTTCACTAACACTAAATATACTGCCTCACTTTGGACTTACTTAAGCCTACAATATTCAGGGCAGTGTACAGACCAGCTACATACGTACTCTGCTCAGAAGTCCCAGGTAGATGGGCGTGTTCAGTCTAAAAGAGGCACTAACTTCAATATATACTACAAGAGAATTTAGACTAGAACCTCAGAATCACAGGTGCATATCCATGAAGCAAACATAATTACAAAAAACAAGATGGCTGCACACCATTATACATACAAACAATAGAGCTGAGAAATGGGGGTCATTCTAAATAAAAGTGGTACAATACCGACTATAAATTAGTTAATTGAAGCTCTTAGCGCACATATTTGCTCAAACATGTGTCGGGCCCATCTACCAGGCATCAAGGTGGCTTCCGCAGATGGGTCCCTAACACTAAATATAGTGCCTCTCTTTGGACTTACTTAAGCCTACAATATTTAGGGCAGTGTAGAGACCAGCTACATACGTACTCTGCTCAGAAGAGTATAATACAAAAATGCTTTACTTCCTTACACTATAATAAAAAGAAACTGAAATGAGAGACACACTTTAAGCATGCTACATTGTGAAAACAACACCACACACCACAAAAATGCAATAAAGCACTTCAAACCAAAATGGTGTTTGTAGACCTTATAATTTACTATGGACTTTCAACTAGCATCTAGATGTACCTTAGCCTAAAAAAAAGACATCAAAAAGTTTGAGCAAAACACTTCTAAATACTATTGCAATCATTTGCTAATGTTTTCAGATCAGGCAATCACAACATGCACCAAAACTATCATACTAATGCACACTGATTGTTTTGAGGCATCTTGCTAGAAGTTAGACTCCTATCTCCACTTAAACTATTAAGGGGTCATTTATCATTCTGAAATGCACCTAAATTGGCTTATTTCAGGCTTAGATTGCGGCGCAACAGTCAGTTGTGCCACAATCTGCGACTTTGCCCCGCTCACGCCAGGTCTAAATAAGTGGACATGGCATGGAACAGGAAAGGGGACGGGCTGGCAGGCCCGTCTCATTTACGATTTTCTATGCCTGTTTCAGGCTCGGAAGCAGTCTTACATTTAGAACTGGTGCTGGATGCCGAAAGTTATGGAGAGGCCTGCACCTCTTAGTTGGCTTACTTTAGACCATTAATTTGTACCTAAAAGTGCATATTAATAATACATTTGGTGCAAATTACAACTCATCTTAGCAATACGCACATTAAAACCTTAAATGTGTGTATGGTGGCACTTTCTGTCATTCATTTTAGCACTAGGTAACAATAAACAATGTTGAAAATTGTAACTATTCATGTTATAGGGCAGGAGAAGCTGAGCAGATTGATATATAGGTTTGTAGGAAAAGATTCAGTGAAAATTGCTATTTATATATTGACATACCACCCAACTTTCTAAATGAACAGAGAGGGACAAAGTGTGCCACAACAAAAATTTTTCCGCACCAGGCCACACCCCTAACTACGCCCAAAACATAACTATGCACCTAATCCCAACCGGTCCCCTTAATTCCCCCACATAGTAATTATTTTCCATTCATGCCACCATACAGTATTTATGCCCACATTGTGCCCCCTCACTGAATTATGCCCAGCTGTTCCCACAGTAATATGCCCTGTTATGTGTCCCCAGTGATATGCCCAGCTGTGCCCCCAGTAATATGTCCAGTTATGTGCACCCAGTAATATGTCCAGCTGTGCCCCAGTAATATGCCCCGATGTGCCCCCAGCAATATTCCGAGCTGTGCTCCCAGTAATTTGCCCAGCTGTGCCCCCGTTAATATGCCCAGCTGTGCCCCAGTAATATGCCCAGCTGTGCCCCCAGCAATATTCCCAGCTGTGCCCGCAGCAATTTTTCCAGCTGTTCCCCCAGCAATATGCCCAGCTGTGCCCACAGCAATATGCCCAGCTGTGCCCTTAGTAATATTCCCAGCTGTGCCCCCAGTAATATGCCCAGCTGTGCCCCCAGTAATATGTCCAGCTGTGCCCCATGTAATATGTCCAGCTGTGCCCCCAGTGATATGCTCTGTTATGTGCCCCCTCACAGAAAGTAAAAAAAATAAACACCACATACTTACCTTGTTCCTAGCAGCAGCAGCAGCACATCGGCTGCTCTGGTCTGTGGAGGAGGCGGAGCCGAGGCTGACTGCCATCTGACCCCGCCCCCACACAGACAAGAGGAGGGAGGGGGGAGGAATGATGAAGCAGAGAGCCAATGCCGGCTCTCTGCTTCATCATAATACAAGCAACTGTCTCTGCTTCCTATGGAAGCAGAGACAGCTGCCAGAAAGCGGGAGATAGCTCCTCCCTACCGGGACAGCGGGGCAGCCACTGAAATCTGGAACTGTCCAGCTGGATCCAGGATGGTTGGGAGGTATATATTTAGTGTATATCTCTGCTCTTTCTTATACACAGGGGGTTGTTATCAGTGATTGATAGCATTATCTGTATAAGCGTGTATACATAGATAGCTCTCAGTCACTGATAGTTGTACATGGGGGAGGTGTTATCAGTGATTGATGGCATTCTCTGTGTAAGTGAGTATACAGAGATTGCTGTCAGTCACTGGTACTTGTAAACAGGGGAGGTGTTATCAGTGATTGATGGCCTTTGTTATGGAATATAATGGACACTTGCTTGGCACCTACAAAATGCTGTCTGTCTGAGAGACAACCCCCAGTATGCATTCTATGATTGAAACTATTTGCAGCAAAAACTTGAAATTGTCAGGAATTCCTCTAAGTCTATCATACATATGCCTTAAACTTCATCAAGCATAGGGTGGGGATTGGACGTGATGACGTGATTGCGCACCGTCGTGCGCTCCCTCCTCCTTCAATGCGGAAGGCTTACCGGCTCATCTCTGCTGCCATGTAGCGAACGCCTTGCTCGATCGATGGCACCGAGAGCCTGAATCTGTGCCGACCCCTTTGCTGTGCCTGCTGAATTGTTTCGCGGACACAGGATCACTTGTCTGCTGTGGGAGGTGAAAGAGCAAGTGCAGATGTCTTGAACGCTGTCTCCCCCCTTCCCCCGTCGTTTTGCATCCTGTGCCGTACCTTGTGGTGCTTCCTCCGTGTGCTGCGTCCTCTGTGTGCAGCCTGGCTGGTTGGACTGGATGATTTGCTATCCGGCTGGCTCCCTGTTTCGGTGTCGGACCTGTGGGGTCTCTGGGCTCTCTATCTGTCTCCGGTGTCCTCTCTCCCTGAGTCCATTGCTGTGTGGACTGGGTGTGAAGACCGGTGGCTTACAGTTGTGTTCAAAATTATTCAACCCCCCAATGCTGTAAAGGGTTTTAGGGAATTTAGTGTACATTTGTAATTGTGTTCAGAATGAAATCTTACAAGGACTTTTTAAAGAACCAAATGCAACTAAAATGACATCAATTGTTTTTGTAATACAATATTAAATGTTTTTTTTGTGATTTCTTCATTGACACAATTATTCAACCCCTTAAAGACTACCACTCTTAAGAACAGAGGTTCATTCAAGTGTTTTCGATCAGGTATTGAAAACACCTGTGGATGTCAAGGAGCAGCAATCAAGCATAATAAGCACCAATTAGGCAGATTTAAAAGGACTGTGATACTCAGCTCCTTCTAGACATTTACTGGTGTGTTTACAAACATGGTGAAGTCAAGAGAATGGTCCAGGAAGACAAGAGAAGAGGTGATTTCTCTTCAGAGGAAGGGCAATGGCTATAAGAAGATTGCAAAGATGTTAAACATACCAAGAGACACCATAGGAAGCATCATTTGCAAATTAAAGGCAAAGGGCACTGTTGAAACGCTACCTGGTCGTGGCAGAAAGAAGATGCTGACTTCGACTGCTGTGCGCTACCTGAAGCGCAAAGTGGAGAAAAGTCCCCGTGTGACTGCTGAGGAACTTAAAAAAGATTTGTCAGATGTGGGTACTGAAGTTTCAGCTCAGACAATAAGGCGCACACTGCGTAATGAAGGCCTCCATGCCAGAACTCCCAGGCGCACCCCCTTGCTGTCTCCAAAGAAGAAGAAGAGTCGACTGCAGTATGCCAAAAGTCATGTGGACAAACCACAAAAGTGTTCTGTGGACTGATGAAACAACATTAGAACTGTTTGGGCCCATGGATCAACGGTATGTTTGGAGGAGGAAGAACAAGGCCTATGAAGAAAAGAACACCTTGCCTACTGTGAAGCATGGTGGGGGGTCAATCATGCTTTAGGGCTGTTTTGCTTCTACAGGTACAGGGAAGCTTCAGCGTGTGCAAGGTACCATGAATTCTCTTCAGTGCCAGGAGATATTGGATGAAAATGTGATGCAGTCCGTCACAAACCTGAGGCTTGGGAGACGTTGGACCTTTCAACAGGACAATGATCCCAAGCATACCTCCAAGTCCACTAGAGCATGGTTGCAGATTAAAGGCTGGAACATTTTGAAGTGGCCATCGCAGTCACCAGACTTAAATCCGATTGAGAACCTCTGGTGGGACTTAAAGAAAGCAGCTGCAGCGCGCAAGCCTAAGAATGTGACTGAACTGGAGGCTTTTGCCCATGAAGAATGGGCGAAGATACCCGTAGATCGCTGCAAGACACTTGTGTCAAGCTATGCTTCACGTTTAAAAGCTGTTATAACTGGAAAAGGATGTTGTACTAAGTACTAAGATTGAATGTCACTTGGGGGTTGAATAAAACTGATAATGATGTGAGCACAGAAAATACATTTGTGGTTATTTCATTATAAATGTTATGTTATATTTGTCTGACTTACAAGTGCCTCTTTGATTTAATTGTAAACAAGATGACTGAAATGATCAAAATCAATGTCAAACTAGCCAAAACACTCAATTTCAGTGGGGGTTGAATAATTTTGAACACAACTGTATCTGCATTGCTTTTCTGGACTGGTGCTGGGATCTGAATCGGACTGTGAAGACCTTGGATGGATGAGATCTAACCTGTTTGCCCCCCCCCCTTCCCCCCATGGACATTGTGTTTTTCTTTTTCCTGGTGTTTTTCAGCTTTCCTTACTTCCTCATCTAACCACAGTTTTTTTTGTTTTGTTTTTTACCCTCATTACCGAGTTTTTTCAACTAATAACTTATACTAACCTCCTGTTATTGTTCATTTGGAAAAGCGAGGGAAAAAGGAAAAAGAAAAGGGAAGAAAGGGAATAAAAATAAATAAATAAAAGGGGGACGAGAAAGGGGGACGAGAAAGGGGGACGAGAAAGGGGGACGAGAAAGGGGGCGGGGAGGGGGAAAGAAGAAAAAATAAAATAAAATGGCCCCTAAACAGAATAGACGCTCAACAGACCTGACTGGGGGTAAGGCAACACAGAAACAAATAGAGTTCTCTAGAATTGATCAGTTTCTGAGATCTCCAAACTTAAGCACCAGGTCGGGATTAAAAGTGAAGCCAGATATTAACACGAGAAAGAACACTTCTGAACATAGACCGGAGGAGGCACTTGAGGGGGACCCCCATATTAGAGATGGGGAGATGCTCATGGACAACTCCTCTCCATTAGAGGAAATTTTATCAATTGTTAAAAATAACAGAAAGGTGATGCAAAACATGGCAGTGCAATTGGGGTCAATACAGACAGATGTCCTTATTATAAAGGATGATTTGACAAAGATATGGGATAGAATTAAAGAATTAGAAAATACAGTGATTAATTTGGAGCAAGAAGTGAAAACATTAAAAGAAGAGAACACTACATTAAAAATAGATTATAACTACCTGGAAAAAAAAAACGGTTGATTTAGAAGATCGGTCAAGAAGATCTAATGTACGAATTATTGGACTGACAGAAGATGCGGATGATAAAAATCTAGTAAGAACAATACAATCTATTATTTTTGATAATTTTGGGAAGGAACATTTTTCACCTTTATTTTTAATCGAAAGGGCTCATCGAATTCCTGTGGTTAAACCCCTTCCGGGGCGGCCGCCAAGCACAGTGACAATTAAGATGCTGGCCGCTTCTGATAGAGATATGATTCTGAGGTGAGCACGAGACTCCCCCCTCGATTTTGCATAATGGATGTAAACTCTCTTTCTTTCCGGATTTCTCAAAGGAAGTGCAAGATAAGAGGCGTACTTTTCTGGATGTTAAAAAACATCTTCAGTCCAAGGATATTAAGTACTCTTTTTTATATCCGGCTAAATTAAGGATTGTTTTTAACGATATTGTGCTCTTTTTTGATGCTCCAGATGCAGCTACGGATTGGTTAGATCGGAAAAACGTTTAAAATCTGTATTTTTTATTATTTTTGGAGGTTCGCTGAGGGAGTGGGGGAGGGATGGTCCTAGTTAAGAGGTCTGTCACCTGTAGTGATGGAGCAAGAGGGTCACGGGGTTTTGGGGTAGGGGGAAGGGGGTGGGTTTCCAGAGGGGAGGTGGGGCTATGATGTGTCTATACTTGAGCTGGGGAGCGGACTGCAGCCCGGGGAATTTATTTATTAAGTGGATACTTTAAGAATAAGAGATGACAACAAGAATACTTACGTGGAATGTACGAGGTCTGGGGGAGAGGATAAAAAGGCAGGCGGTCCTTGACTTGATAAGGAGGCATTTACCAGCTATTGTCTGCCTGATAGAAACCCATCTCACACAGGATACTACTGTTCCACTTGGGGGAAGATTGCCCACACAGGTTTACAACTCTACATATACCAGCTATTCCAGAAGAGTAACAGTTTTGATTCATAATCGTATTGATTTTGTATGTTTGGCATCCTCTGTTGATAGACAGGGGAGATATGTGTTCCTCCATGGAGGCTGGATGGGAACTTATGTATTTTGGCCTTTATTTATATTCCTCCGCCTTTCTCTATTCAAATATTGATCTCCTTGATGGCATTTGTGGATCAATGGCCTGAATGTCTGGTTATAGTCAATGGGGATTTTAATTGTGTGATGAATCCAGAGATTGATAGGATTACTATGGTAGGGAATATTTATTCCCCGGCTCAGGGGTCCCCCTTGGCTCGGTTTTGCCAGGAGGTTGGCCTCGTCGATGTCTGGTAATATCTATTCAAAGGAAAAAGAGCTTATTCTTGTGTTAGCAAGTCTGGAAGATCCATGTCTAGAATTGACCTGGCCCTGATAAATAAAGGATACTTGAATTGCATCAAACGTATGAAATACGAGACCAGATCTGTTTCAGATCATGCACCCCTCTTAATAAAGCTGTGCATGGTCGGGAACTGTTGTAGGCAGAAACCCCCATTCAGACTGAATCCCCATTGGCTATTAATAATTGATAATCATAAACAGATAGAAAATGAGATTACCTTCTTCTGGGATAAAAATGCCTCCGTCCTCAGCTAAACCTCAACTTGTCTGGGATGCTTTCAAAGCAGTTATGAGAGGGATTTTTATCAGTACAATTGCTAATTTGATTAAATGTTGCGCCATGAAGGAGAAAGAGCTAGAGGAAGCAGCCGCAGTTGGGATGGAGGGATACAACAAGTTAAAATCAGAGGAAGCTAGAGAAATTATGCAGAGGACAGGCCGGGCTTTTTCCGACTTTCTTTTGGATAAAGCGCAACAGAGGTTGTTTTTTAGGGCACAAAAATATTTTTCAGATGCCGGGCGTCCTGGGAAGATGCTGGCCAGGGTAATAGGTAGCCAGGAACCCAAGAAAGAGATTCGTAGTATCCGTGCTTTGGATGGGACCATTAGTGAGGATCAGGAGGGAATAATGGAAATATTTATAAACTACTTTTGTCACTTATATGAATCAGAGAGTGTTATCTCGGAGGATGCGATTGACTCATATTTGGATTCTATTTCCCTTCCAGTTCTCACAGCCATGCAAAAAGAACGTCTGATAAGGGACTTATGTCTTCAAGAGGTTGATGAAGCAATTAAAATTTGCTCAGGCAATTCCTCTCCTGGAATGGATGGATTTCCATATGAGTTTTATCGTAAATATAGGGAGTTTATTCTGCCTCATTTATGGGCAACTCTCTCTGATTCAATAAAGGAGGGATCCCTTCCAGAAACAATGACAGAGGCCATCATTATATTGGTATTAAAGAAGGGTAAGGACCCTAATGATTTGGGGTCATATAGACCAATTTCTCTTCTCAATACAGATGTTAAACTTTTTTCTAAGATTCTTGCAATGAGGTTAACCAGTGTTATGACATCAATTATACATCCAGACCAAACCGGTTTTATGCCTAGTAAAAGGACTCATTATAATTTACATCGTCTTTTTGCTAATTTACAGACGTCTGGAGGGGATTCACGATCTATCTTGTCTATAGATGCCTCTAAGGCCTTCGATAGAGTCGAATGGAGGTTCCTGTGGAGAGTGCTTCATAAGATGGGCTTTGGCCCTAGGTTTGTTGGTATGATAAAACATTTTTTTATAGCTCTCCTACCGCAAGATTGAATATAAACGGTTACCTCACAAGAAGTTTTTCCATGACTAGAGGCACTCGCCAGGGATGTCCACTATCTCCGCTTCTATTTGATATCTATATTGAGCCCTTGGCTGTTAGAGTGAGACAGGACCCTAGGATTCTGGTGTTTGGGCCATTAGGAATCGAAGACCGAATCTCTCTTTATGCAGATGATATTTTATTTTATGTTCAACAGACACAATCTACCTTGCCGAACATTATTCAAACGATACATCAATTTGGAGAGGTTTCAGGTCTGGATGTAAATTGGGAAAAAACTACCCTTATGCTGTTGGATGCCTTTAGATAACCTATCACTTCCAAATGAGGCCCCTATGAACACTCTGAAAATTTCTGATTCCTTTGAGTATTTAGGTATCATAGTCTCTCCCAGGGTGGAAGATTTTATTTCGCTTAATTTGATTCCATTGATAAATAAGTTGAGGTTAAAAATAACAACATGACTCCATTTATCTCTGTCCAAGGCTGATAAGGTATCTCTAATTAAGATGGTGATCCTCCCCCAGTTATTATATGTTCACAAGAACTCTCCAGTTTGGATTGGGGATAGATTTTTCAGATTGATAGAAAGAATTATTAGGGACTTATTATGGGGGCGGAAAACGCGTAAGACTCAAATTAGACTACTGGTATAAGCCCTTGGAGAGTGGGGGAGTTAATCTCCCTTGCTTCAGGGGCTATTTTTGGGCAGCACAGTTCTGTTTTCTACGTGAGTGGATGGATAGTCCTCTCTGCAAGCATTTAGTGAATAGATCGTCCTATGATAATTTTTTTACCCTGCTGGAGTCGGATCAATTGACCGACCCGGCAGAGAATTTAAATCTGCCAGGAATTTGCTTATGAAATCATGGTATTTGATTAGACTTTGGTATGGAGTGAAAGGGTCAATTGGATGTACGCCGGTATAATAAGCACTTACAAACTTTAGCTGAATTAGGTAGAGACTCATATTGGCAAAAAGGTAATATTGTATATCTGACACAGGTAGTAGGAAGTGGGGATATTGTTTAGTTTACGGTATTATCACAAAGACAAAAACCACAGAAATTATTATGGTTTCGGTATTTACAGGTAAAGATCGGCACTGTTGAGTATTAAAGAAAAAAATAGGTTGCAAATTTACACTGGTACACAATTTAATGAATTGGTAGAGAATTTGCGGCAAAAGATGAAGATTTCTCAACTTTATAAAGTTTATTAATAGCACGATTTGGTGATATTTGGTCCCCGGGACAGAGGGCTTGGCAGAAAGAATATTTAATGACACGTTTGGAGGTTCAGGAGAAGTTAGCTCAGGACTTAAAACTGGTATCACATAATTTTAATCACGTTTTGGTGCAGTTTAATATTTTACATAGACTCTATGTCACTCCCTCCTGGCTTAATAAATGTGGTATTAGGGATTATTGTAATTGCCCTAGGTGTGATGTTTCTGATGCGGATTATTTGCATATGTTCTGGTCTTGTCCAGAGTTGAAACAATATTGGGAGACCATTCACGAATACATAGAGAGAAAATTGAATGTGCGGATTCCTTTTATTGCTGAATGCTGGGTATTGGGGGATCTTGCCAAGGTGGATTGTTATCAATATAAAAAAGATCTGTTTTTTAAAATAATGTTTTTGGCAAGACTCCTAATAGCACGATCTTGGTATGCGTGAGATGTTCCTAGCATTAACATATGGTTAAATTTAGTAAAGACTAATAAGAGATATGAACTAGGATCGCAGAACATATCAACAATATTAAAAAACAGTCAGAAACACATCCCCTGTCAAAACATTTTAAATTACATCATACAGGAGATCCCAGCAAGATGAGTTTCTGTGCCATCCAATCAGTCAAATAAGACTGGAGAGGGGGTGATTTTTTAGCAAAAATGTCCAGACAAGAATCCAAGAAGATTTTTGAATTTGAATCTCTAATGTCCCTAGGATTGAACTCGGAGATTGAAATCTTCGGCTTCTTATAGGAGAGGTGGGCAGGTCCACATGGATAGCCAGTGTTGGGCTATTCAGCGACACGCTGGCTTTCCCTGCGGCCCTCCCCCCCTCTCCCTATTCTGCTGATGTTCATAGATCCACGCCATCAGCACATACAGATCCATGAACCTGAGATTCATTTATAATATGTATAACATCATTTTTACAGATTTTGTATTTTATATGTAATTTTATATATATTTTCGTATTATATATTGTTTATATTCATGATTTATTAAATTATTATATATTTATATAAGCACTTTTGGTCTAAAGAGGGATTCAGGAGAGTGCAGTCTGCAAATGACCAGCAGCTGCAAAATCCAGAATCCAGACCATATTTTCTAATTGACCCAATAAGGGGATATAAAGACGTGTCTAGTTTGTCCACATTCAGCATTACACATTTGCCTACTGAGGAAGGAACTACGGTTCCGAAACGCGTCTAGTGCGAACTAGTGTGAACCTGACCCAGCTAGTGGTGCGTTATTTTTGCTTCTGCTTTCATCTTCTTCTAAAAAGATTTTTTTGCCTCGACCATCTCATCTGGATGCAGTTTGAAAAGGGTGAGCACGATATCAGCCATAACCTCAAGCGGTGCAAGCGGTATAATACCATTATAGTGGACTGACCTATTGGTGCGTTAATATTGACGTCTTTGCCGAATATACCGGCGTGGCTCTGCTACATCAACTTCCGCTACTTCGATCGGCGCAGGTGGATAACATCACCGACCAGCAAACCACTCTCTGGTCGGATCACGTGAGACGCCGCGAAGCACAAGCAGAGTGACTACCTCGTGGCAGGAGGTAGGAAACTAACCGCAATATTAAGCAACATATAGTTGCTGAGACTATCTATCAGCGACCGCTAACGGAATAGTCGCTGAACAATTTATGTTTAGATCAAGGCAAATCAACAGATAAACTATCTGAACATTAGAGATATTCTATCTCAATACGTAGCAGACGGACACCACATAGCAAAACCAGAGGTCATATTTGGAGTACTCCTGTCATTTAGGTATATGCGAGAGCTCCGCATTTAAAGTACCTATTTATATATGCTGTTATGTTGACAATTAACTAGGATATGTGTAACATTGTATTGGGTCAATAAATTAATTTTAATAAATGCAAAAATACTGTGAGCCAGTCTGATTGTTTTTTACGGATTTACTTGGTTTTCAATTGGTAACTGAAAGACTAGGCTCCAGTAGGTTGCTGGTGCAGCTTCTCTATATTGTTAATAAGAGATATGAACATATTTTGTATAAGCAAAGAGCTATAGAGGAAAAATGGAGTAGAATTTGGGGAGAATGGAACCCTTAGAGCGTCCGCTCTCCATCTCTCTCTCCACCATTCCTTGGTCATGTTACAGAGGGCTGGTGGAGATGTAGGACACATCATGGGATGGGAGGAGGAGGGAATTGATGGGGGGGGGGGGGTTAGTTGGGAAAATGTTGTCAATGTTATAAATTTGTTGTTAATAAAGAAAAAAAAAAAGCATAGGGTGTTCACAGTGTTCCCCCACACTACACACTGAGTGGGCATTGTGACCACATTTCTGTGCACCCTTTTGAGTATTACTGGTCCGGTCTTTGGCCCAACACGACTATTTGTAGGTTATTCACCTCTACACGTTTTTCTACGTTATGCATTGAATAAAACTTTATTTTTTTGCTTAAAAAAAAAATAATAATAAATACATATGCCTTAAACTTATTTCCTGTTTACATTCCTTCTTGCTAAAAGAACAATCATGTGAGCCCACTCCTCCCACTTATATGGAGGGTATATAATGTGAAGCCCCCACCTAATAAATTAGAGTTATGCTACGTGTCTGACTCAAAGAAGAACTCAGGTAGTTCAGGAACACAGGGTGCAAGCACAGGTTACGGACTAGAAGAGAGGGAAACGCTTCGTAAAGTGTTTACCCAGGTTGGAGAAACATTATGAGATGTGTAAAGGTGGCGCTCTTTGTGTTGATACATGGAGAGCATTGTTAAATGAAAAAAAAAGGCAAACTTGCTGATCAAAAGATAGTAAATGCAGTGGAGGTGTGCCTAGACTGCAGCAAAGAATTTGAACGGACGGGGTGAGAAGAGAAATATAATGAAAAGACAGGAAGATATTACTGTATGCCCAGACAGCAGCCACCTTATAATTATGGTGTCATCAAGAAGGGGGGGTGGACCCGTGCCATATGTGGGCAACAGAATCCTCCCTCCAGTTATACGTGCCTTGCATGTGGTGCTTTATGCCCACATAGCCACATTCCTGTAGCTCCCCAGCACCTCCCACCCACAGCTCTGAATGAGACATCGTCATTGTCACGAGGGTATCAAGAGCCACGTCTGACTCGGTTATACCCGGGGTCAGGAAGTCGCAGCGGGTGGCTGCGCGCTCTATATCTAAAGATCACTGTGTTTCTTAATGATTGTTTTCTGTGTTTGCCTTGCTATCCTTTTTGTCTCTCTCAGGGATCCGTAGCTTCTCCTCCTCAGCTGTTTCTTGTCTCCCACTCCCTACCTCCTTATATTCTCCCCTCACATTTCTCTAGTTGCCAGTTATAGAGCTTCCTGCCTGGACATCTATACTGACCCACTGGAGTGGTTAATCCTGGTTGTCGTTTCTGTGTGCTACCCTCCGGATCCCTGTTTGGCTTGTTGTTGTCTCCTGTTGTCGCCCACCTGGGAATATATGTTGAGTCTGTGTTGTCTGTCCTCCCCTTGGTGTTTTCCCTTAGAGTTAGTGGTGCGGACTAGTGTTCCCATCGCCCTGTTCACTACCTAGGGCTCAGCTCAGGGAAAGCCAGGGCTTTAGGCACGTGATCGGCGTACGGGTGAGGAACCCGTCTAGGGACGTCAGGGCAGCCAGGTGCCAGCCGCCAGGTGAGTCAGGGGTCACCATCTTCCCTCTCACTTGGGCAGGGCCTTCCTCGTTCCCTCCCTCTGTGTCACGTATGTGATAGCCACGCCGACCGTGATATTATAACTGGCCCTTACTTTTTGAGAAAAAAAAAAAATATATTTTTTTTTTTTTAAATTTTTTGTTTGTTGTTTTTTTTTCTCTCTCTACTTAGAATCCAATATGGATCCTATTGATGCCTTGGCAGAACAGCTTCAAAGCCTGTCTTTGGAGGTGGCAGGATTGAAGGCGTCTGTTCTCCAACAACAGCAGCAAATGCAGCAGACCGCACCCCCAGCGGTTGCTATGGGTAACCAGGTTGTCACTGAACCCAAGGTTGCTCTTCCCGACAGATTTTCTGGGGGAAGGGACAAATTTGCGACGTTCCGTGAGGCCTGCAAATTATATTTTAAGTTGCGCCCTTACTCCTCAGGTCATGAAGAACAGCGGGTAGGGATTGTCATTTCCCTGCTTCAGGGGGATCCGCAATCCTGGGCGTTCTCGTTACCCCCTGGTTCTCAGGTTCTTCGGTCAGTGGAGGGATTTTTTGGGGCTTTGGGTCTCATATATGATGACCCTGACCGAGTCGCCCTGGCTGAGTCGAAGTTACGGAGACTCCTACAGGGAGATCGGTCAGCAGAGGAATATTGCTCAGAGTTCCGTAGGTGGGCTACGGATACTCAGTGGAACGACCCGGCTCTCAGGAGTCAGTTCTGCTCTGGGTTATCTGAAAGGGTTAAGGATGCACTGGCGCTGTATGAGACCCCCCTTTCCCTTGATGCTGTTATGTCCCTCTCTATCAGAATAGATAGACGTCTTAGGGAGAGATCGAAAATTCCGGAGCAATTGGTTACCTCTCCCAAGCAACAGTCAGCCTGTACTGACTTAGATGAGCCTATGCAGCTAGGCGGAACTTCTCGTCAGGTCCGTCCTCCCGAGGTTCGCCGTAGGGGGGGGGCTTGTTTTTTCTGTGGGGGGAGGGGTCATTTCATTAATGTCTGTCCCTCCTTTCTCAAAAACAAAAGACCGTCGGAAAACTACTAACCCCGGGCTGTGCGGAGGATGTCAGCCGGGGGGTATACGTTTCCTCCATACGAACATCTCAATTTGTGTTACCAGCGGTCATTGTTTTTGGTGTTAAGACGGAGTCTATTTCTGTTTTTCTAGACAGTGGAGCAGGGGTAAACTTGATTGATGCCCATTTTGCCCGCACTATGGGTTTGTCTCTCTGTACGCTGCAGAGACCTATTCCCGTATTCGCTATAGATTCTGCTCCTCTGTCTCAGAGAAACCTCACCCACATTGTTCGTAATTTACACCTTCGGGTAGGGGACCACCATAATGAGTGTCTTTCATGTTACGTTCTGGAGGGCCTTCCCTCTCCGGTGGTATTGGGTCTTCCCTGGTTGGTAGCGCACAATCCAGTGGTGGATTGGCAGGCCAGGGAGATATTGGAGTGGAGTGAGCATTGCAGAGAGAATTGCTTAAATAACAATTGCTTAATCGCCTCCATAGCTTCCCTACCTACATTTATTTCGGACTTTGAGGACTTTTTTTCTGAAAAGGGTTGTCAGAAGCTACCACCTCATCGTCCTTATGATTGCCCGGTTAACCTGATTCCCGGTGCAAAATTACCCAAGTCCAGGTTGTATAATCTTTCGGGTCCCGAGAGACAAGCCATGAAAGATTATATCTCTGAGAGTCTGGCTAAGGGACACATCAGACCCTCTTCTTCACCCGTGGCTGCAGGGTTTTTCTTTGTTAAAAAGAAAGATGGGGGCCTGCGTCCTTGCTTAGATTTCCGTGAGTTAAACCAGATAACCATCCGTGACCCATACCCTCTTCCTCTCATTCCTGACCTTTTTAATCAGATTGCGGGTGCTAAGTGGTTCTCCAAACTTGATCTTAGGGGGGCCTACAATCTGATTCGTATCAGGGAAGGGGATGAGTGGAAGACAGCTTTTAACACCCCTGAGGGGCATTATGAAAATCTAGTTATGCCTTTCGGTCTGACCAATGCCCCTGCTGTCTTCCAACATTTCGTTAATGATATTTTTAGTCATCTCATCGGCAGGTTTGTAGTCATATACCTAGATGATATCTTAATTTATTCGGCTGATCTGAAAACACATGAGGTGCATGTCAGGCAAGTACTGCAGGTCCTACGGACGAATAAATTATATGCGAAAATTGAAAAATGTGTCTTCGCTGTTCAGGAATTACAGTTCCTGGGATATCTATTATCTGCTTCAGGTTTCCGCATGGATCCTGGGAAGGTCCAGGCAATTTTAGATTGGGATCTTCCTGAGAACCTTAAAGCCCTACAACGGTTTTTGGGTTTCGCTAATTTCTATAGAAAGTTCATTAAAAATTATTCAGTGATCGTTAAACCCCTTACCGACATGACTAGGAAGGGGAAGGATTTTTCCAAATGGTCTGACGCCGCTAAAGATGCATTTTCCTCTCTAAAGGAGAGGTTTACCTCGGCACCTGTTCTAATTCAACCTGATGTCTCCCAGCCTTTTATTGTCGAGGTAGATGCGTCAGAGGTGGGAGTGGGAGCTGTATTGTCTCAGGGTCCGTCTCCTGGCAAATGGCGTCCTTGCGCTTTCTTTTCCAAAAAATTATCTTCTGCGGAGAAGAATTATTATATTGGAAATAGGGAACTGTTGGCGATTAAACTGGCGCTTGAAGAGTGGCGTCACTTCTTAGAGGGAGCAATCCACCCCGTCACGGTGATTACGGATCACAAGAACCTTCTGTACCTAGAATCGGCTAAGCGTCTCACCCCTAGACAAGCTAGGTGGTCGCTATTCTTTACCAGATTTAACTTTGTAATCACCTATCGTCCTGGGGCAAAAAATACCAAGGCAGACGCATTATCTCGTAGTTTCCCTGGAGGGGGTAATGTTTGTGATCCGGTACCTATTTTACAAAGAGGAGTGGTTGTCTCTGCTGTACACTCTGTTCTAGAGGGAAAGGTGTTAGAGGCTCAGGGGAACGCCCCGGCCTCTTGCCCCTCAGAGAAATTGTTTGTACCGTTAAACCTGCGTCTTGAATTATTAAAAGAACATCATAATTCGGCACTTGCTGGACACCCGGGTAGTAAAGCAACCTTGGAGCTTTTATCTCGTCGTTTTTGGTGGCCAAGGTTGCGTCAGGATGTAATGGATTTCGTGTCTACTTGTTCTACTTGTGCACGCGCAAAAGTCTCTCATACACGTCCAGCAGAGTCTTTATTGCCACTTTTCATCCCCAATAGGCCATGGACACATCTGTCAATGGATTTCATCACTGACTTACCGTTGTCGGCGGGTAAAACAGTTATCTTGGTAGTAGTAGACAGGTTTAGCAAAATGGTACACTTTATTGCGCTACCCGCACTTCCTAATGCTAAAACTCTCGCTCAGGTGTTTATCAGAGAAATCGTGAAGCTTCACGGGGTCCCTTCCGATGTGGTTTCGGATCGGGGAACCCAGTTTATTTCTAAGTTTTGGAAAGCTTTTTGTTCCCGTTTGGGGGTTCACTTGTCCTTTTCCTCAGCTTTCCATCCTCAGTCGAATGGACAGACTGAGCGTACCAACCAAAACCTAGAAACATATTTAAGGTGTTTTGTGTCTGAAAACCAAGAGTTGTGGTCATCATATTTACCGTTAGCTGAGTTTGCCATAAATAATCATTATCAGGAGTCCACTGGCAAGTCACCATTCCTTGGTGCATACGGTTTTCATCCCCAATTTTGTACTTTCAAAGAGGGGGGGTCTTCTGGGGTTCCCGAAGAGGAAAGGTTTTCTTCATCTCTTTCATCGGTATGGCAGAAGGTGCAAGTTAACTTGAAAAAGATGAGTGGTAAATATAAATGCATGGCCGATAAGAAACGGTCGCCAGGTCCGGACCTAGGAGTGAATGACTATGTGTGGTTGTCTACTAGGAATATTAAGTTGAAGGTTCCTTCTTGGAAACTGGGTCCTAGGTTCATTGGTCCCTATAAAATAGTAGCCGTCATTAACCCTGTGGCTTTTCGCCTGGAGCTACCTCAGACTTTTAAGATCCATAACGTCTTCCATAAATCGTTACTCAAGAAGTATGTTCCACCTCTAGAACCATCGCCGCTGCCACCTCCTCCTGTTATTGTGGATGGTAATCTGGAGTTTCAAATAGCCAGAATTGTTGATTCTCGTCGGGTCCGCCGCTCTCTTCAGTATCTGGTGCATTGGAGGGGTTACGGTCCCGAGGAAAGAATGTGGGTTCCAGCGTCAGAGGTAAACGCCAACAGGTTAATTCAGACGTTCCATGCCTCTCATCCGGAGAGACCTGGTCCTGAGTGTCCGGAGGCCCCTCGTGAAAGGGGGGGTACTGTCACGAGGGTATCAAGAGCCACGTCTGACTCCGTTATACCCGGGGTCAGGAAGTCGCAGCGGGTGGCTGCGCGCTCTATATCTAAAGATCACGGTGTTTCTTAATGATTGTTTTCTGTGTTTGCCTTGCTATCCTTTTTGTCTCTCTCAGGGATCCGTAGCTTTTCCTCCTCAGCTGTTTCTTGTCTCCCACTCCCTACCTCCTTATATTCTCCCCTCACACTTCTCTAGTTGCCAGTTATAGAGCTTCCTGCCTGGACATCTATACTGACCCACTGGAGTGGTTAATCCTGGTTGTCGTTCCTGTGTGCTACCCTCCGGATCCCTGTTTGGCTTGTTGTTGTCTCCTGTTGTCGCAAGGCCAAAGAGAGAATTAAAAGAAGATTGTCGCATTCACACATGCAGCCAAGCAATACACTTGGACTGTGATGCCTCAGGGAGAACAGAATAGCCCCTCATGCTTTAGCAAAGCCATGTCCTCCAAGCTCCAACCATGGCAGGCAGACAACACGGAGGTTGAACTCCTACAATACGTGTATGATCTCCTCCTTTGTGCTTCAAGCTTTCAGGAATGTCTGTCCATCTCAATCTATCTCCTACAGTTCCTGGCTGAATCGGGCTGCAAAGTATCTAAAACCATTGTGTTTACCCAAGGTAGTCTTCTTTCTTGGCCACTGTATTGCCCAAGGTAGTAAACACTTGACAGATACCAGGAAAAAGGCGGTTTCAAACATACGGAAACCAGACACTCCACACCAATTGCAGACCTTCTTAGCCTTCATTTCCTACTGCCGACCCTGGATCCCCGGTGCCTCAGTGCTGATGCAGCCCCTATATGACTGTATTCCCCGGAATGCAACCTCTCCGTTACAGTTAACAAGGGAGGCTAATGAGTCCTTTGACAAGTTAAAGACAACAATTGCAACCGCTCTGGCCCTTGGGATTCCTAAAGGGAAGGCTGTATGTCATGGAAAGTCAAGGTCTGGAGTTCTTACCCAAACTCATGGTGGACGCAACAGACCGCTGGGCTACTACTCTAAGCGCCTTGACCCTGTAGCCAGAGCTGCCCCTTCCTGTGTCAGAGCTGTCCATGCTGCCAGCTCTCTTCTGGACGTCACATCTGACGTTGTGCTTGGGCACCCCCTCACTATTTTGGCTCCGCATGACATCTCTGCCATTCTCCAGCAGACACAACCCAAACACCTTACTGCACAATGCCACTTCCAGCTGCAGTGTAGTTTGCTCCTGCCAGATAATTTAACCATTAAATTCACATCCTTAACTCTGCTTCACTCCTTCCTCTTCCAAGGGGGGAGTATACTAGAGATTCAGGAGAAGCTTCTGAAGATTTTATTGATCTGCATGCTGAAGAAGATCTTCAGGAAGAAGAACTATGGACCTCAACTGACTCTCTTTACCAGGAACAGGATCATGATTGCATCACGATGTAAGCTGAAGTAGGGACACCACCATCGGTCCAAGACACTCCTCTGACAAACCATCTTTGGATTTTCTTTGTGAATGGCTCAAGGTACGCCGATGACAAAGGGAAATTCCATACAGGCATGGCAGTCACTAGTGAGCATGAGCTGCTGTGTGCAAGACAACTGCGCCCAGACCAGTCAGCACAGGAGGCTGAACTCATTGCCCTCACTGAAGCCTGCCTCATGGCAAAAGATTCCAACGCTAATATATACACGGATTCCAGATATGCCTTTGGAGTGGTTAATGACTTTGGACTAATATGGAATGCACGGGATTACATCACAGCCGCAGGAACCCCGATCAAAAAATCCTCAGCAATGGCGGCAGCAACAGCAGCAGCAGGAAAGCATGCCACCTCCCCCACCCGACAACCAATAGGACACCGGCAAGCCAGTGCCGGGAGGGGATAACACCTACATGGCGGTCCACACCCTTCCCGCTGATCATGCCCCTCGAGTGACACTCAATGTAGTGGGAGAAAGCCTCATGTGTACAGCCCTAATGGTAGCAGTACTCCTGCCCACTCAAGTAGCAGTGATCAAAGTAAAGGCCCATACACGAACTGATACTCCTGAGGCCAGAGGAAATGCCCTAGCTGATCAAACAGCGAAGAGAGCGGCAATGGAAGAGAAAGGAGCCAAGACAGAACAGATCCTGACAGTACAAGAAGATCTGGAGCAAGAGGAAGTCACATGGGACCTACTGAAACAAATGCAGAAACAGGCCACTCCCAGGGAAAAGGAAACCTGGTTGAAAGAGTCAGCCCTCGAAGAAGAATCCGGACTCTGGACACAGGGAAAGAGAGTATGCCTTCCCAGAACTCTCTATCCCCTAATAGCCGCAATAGCTCGAGGGTAGAGTTGAGCGAACACCTGGATGTTCGGGTTCGAGAAGTTCGGCCGAACTTCCCGTAAATGTTCGGGTTCGGGATCCGAACCCGAACCGAACTTGTCCCGAACCCGAACCCCATTAAAGTCAATGGGGACTCGAACTTTTGGGCACTAAAAAGGCTGTAAGACAGCCCAGGAAAGAGCTAGAGGGCTGCAAAAGGCAGCAACATGTAGGTAAATCCCCTGCAAACAAATGTGGATAGGGAAATGAATTAAAATTAAAATTAAAATTAAAAAAATAAAAATGAACCAATATCAATTGGACAGAGGTCCCATAGCAGAGAATCTGGCTTCACGTCAGCAGAGAATCAGTCTCTTCATGCCATAGCAGAGAATCTGGCTACATGTCAGCGCAGAATCAGTCTTCATGTCATAGCAGAGAATCAGGCTTCACGTCACCCACCACTGGAACAGGCCACTGTCACACATTTAGGTCCCGGCACCCAGACAGAGGAGAGCGGTCCCGTAAAAGAGAATCTGGCCTTATGTCAGCGCAGAATCTGTCTTCATGTCATAGCAGAGAATCAGGCTTCACGTCACCCACCACTGGAACAGGCCACTGTCACACATTTAGGCCCCGGCACCCAGACAGAGGAGAGCGGTCCCGTAACAGAGAATCTGGCCTTATGTCAGCGCAGAACCTGTCTTCATGTCATAGCAGAGAATCAGGCTTCACGTCACCCACCACTGGAACAGGCTACTGTCACACATTTAGGCCCAGGCACCCAGGCAGAGGAGAGAGGTCCCGTAACAGAGAATCTGGCCTTATGTCAGCGCAGAATCTGTCTTCGTGTCATAGCAGAGAATCAGGCTTCACGTCACCCACCACTGGAACAGGCCACTGTCACACATTTAGGCCCAGGCACCCAGGCAGAGGAGAGAGGTCCCATAACAGAGAATTTGCCCTTATGTCAGCGCAGAATCTGTCTTCATGTCATAGCAGAGAATCAGGCTTCACGTCACCCACCACTGGAACAGGCCACTGTCACACATTTAGGCCCCGGCACCAAGACAGAGGAGAGCGGTCCCGTAACAGAGAATCTGGCCTTATGTCAGCGCAGAATCTGTATTCATGTCATAGCAGAGAATCAGGCTTCACGTCACCCACCACTGGAACAGGCCACTATCACACATTTAGGCCCAGGCACCCAGGCAGAGGAGAGAGGTCCCGTAACAGAGAATCTGGCCTTATGTCAGCGCAGAATCTGTATTCATGTCATAGCAGAGAATCAGGCTTCACGTCACCCACCACTGGAACAGGCCACTGTCACACATTTATGCCCCGGCACCCAGACAGAGGAGATCGGTCCCGTAACAGAGAATCTGGCCTTATGTCAGTGCAGAATCTGTATTCATGTCATAGCAGAGAATCAGGCTTCACGTCACCCACCACTGTAACAGGCCACTGTCACACATTTAGGCCCAGGCACCCAGTCAGAGGAGAGAGGTCCCGTAACAGAGAATCTGGCCTTATGTCAGCGCAGAATCTGTATTCATGTCATATCAGAGAATCAGGCTTCACGTCACCCACCACTGGAACAGGCCACTGTCACACATTTAGGCCCAGGCACCCAGGCAGAGGAGAGAGGTCCCGTAACAGAGAATCTGGCCTTATGTCAGCGCAGAATCTGTATTCATGTCATAGCAGAGAATCAGGCTTCACGTCACCCACCACTGGAACAGGCCACTGTCACACATTTAGGCCCCGGCACCCAGACAGAGGAGAGCGGTCCCGTAACAGAGAATCTGGCCTTATGTCAGCGCAGAATCTGTATTCATGTCATAGCAGAGAATCAGGCTTCACGTCACCCACCACTGGAACAGGCCACTGTGACACATTTAGGCCCAGGCACCCAGGCAGAGGAGAGAGGTCCCGTAACAGAGAATCTGGCCTTATGTCAGCACAGAATCTGTCTTCATGTCATAGCAGAGAATCAGGCTTCACGTCACCCACCACTGGAACAGGCTACTGTCACACATTTAGGCCCAGGCACCCAGGCAGAGGAGAGAGGTCCCGTAACAGAGAATCTGGCCTTATGTCAGCGCAGAATCTGTCTTCGTGTCATAGCAGAGAATCAGGCTTCACGTCACCCACCACTGGAACAGGCCACTGTCACACATTTAGGCCCAGGCACCCAGGCAGAGGAGAGAGGTCCCATAACAGAGAATCTGGCCTTATGTCAGCGCAGAATCTGTCTTCATGTCATAGCAGAGAATCAGGCTTCACGTCACCCACCACTGGAACAGGCCACTGTCACACATTTAGGCCCCGGCACCAAGACAGAGGAGAGCGGTCCCGTAACAGAGAATCTGGCCTTATGTCAGCGCAGAATCTGTATTCATGTCATAGCAGAGAATCAGGCTTCACGTCACCCACCACTGGAACAGGCCACTATCACACATTTAGGCCCAGGCACCCAGGCAGAGGAGAGAGGTCCCGTAACAGAGAATCTGGCCTTATGTCAGCGCAGAATCTGTATTCATGTCATAGCAGAGAATCAGGCTTCACGTCACCCACCACTGGAACAGGCCACTGTCACACATTTATGCCCCGGCACCCAGACAGAGGAGAGCGGTCCCGTAAAAGAGAATCTGGCCTTATGTCAGCGCAGAATCTGTCTTCATGTCATAGCAGAGAATCAGGCTTCACGTCACCCACCACTGTAACAGGCCACTGTCACACATTTAGGCCCAGGCACCCAGTCAGAGGAGAGAGGTCCCGTAACAGAGAATCTGGCCTTATGTCAGCGCAGAATCTGTATTCATGTCATAGCAGAGAATCAGGCTTCACGTCACCCACCACTGGAACAGGCCACTGTCACACATTTAGGCCCCGGCACCCAGACAGAGGAGAGGTTCATTCAACTTTGGGTTGCCCCGCAATATAATGGTAAAATGAAATTAAAAATAGTATTGAATGAGGAAGTGCCCTGGAGTAGAATAATATATTGTTAAGGGGAGGTAGTTAATATCTAATCTGCACAAGGGATGGACAGGTCCTGTGGGATCCATGCCTGGTTCATTTTTATGAACGTCAGCTTGTCCACATTGGCTGTAGACAGGCGGCTGAGTTTGTCTGTAATGACACCCCCTGCCGTGCTGAATACACGTTCAGACAAAACGCTGGCCGCCGGGCAGGCCAGCACCTCCAAGGCATAAAAGGCTAGCTCTGGCCACGTGGACAATTTGGAGACCCAGAAGTTGAATGGGGCCGAACCATCAGTCAGTACGTGGAGGGGTGTGCACAGGTACTGTTCCACCATGTTAGTGAAATGTTGCCTCCTGCTAACACGTTCCGTATCAGGTGGTGGTGCACTTAGCTGTGGCGTGTTGACAAAACTTTTCCACATCTCTGCCATGCTAACCCTGCCCTCAGAGGAGCTGGGCGTGACACAGCTGCGTTGGCGACCTCTTGCTCCTCCTCTGCCTTCGCCTTGGGCTTCCACTGGTTCCCCTGTGACATTTGGGAATGCTCTCAGTAGCGCGTCTACCAATGTGCGCTTGTACTCGCGCAACTTCCTATCACGCTCCAGTGTAGGAAGTAAGGTGGGCACATTTTCTTTGTACCGGGGATCCAGCAGGGTGGCAACCCAGTAGTCCGCACACGTTAAAATGTGGGCAACTCTGCTGTCGTTGCGCAGGCACTGCAGCATGTAGTCGCTCATGTGTGCCAGGCTGCCCAGAGGTAAGGACAAGCTGTCCTCTGTGGGAGGCGTATCGTCATCGTTCTGTGTTTCCCCCCAGCCACGCACCAGTGATGGGTCCGAGCTGCTTTGGGTGCCACCCCGCTGTGAACATGCTTCATCCTCATCCTCCTCCACCTCCTCCTCATCCTCGTCCTCCTCGTCCTCCAGTAGTGGGCCCTGTCTGGCCACATTTGTACCTGGCCTCTGGTGTTGCAAAAAACCTCCCTCTGAGTCACTTCGAAGAGACTGGCCTGAAAGTGCTAAAAATGACCCCTCTTCCTCCTCTTCCTCCTGGGCCACCTCCTCTTCCATCATCGCCCTAAGTGTTTTCTCAAGGAGACATAGAAGTGGTATTGTAACGCTGATAACGGCGTCATCGCCACTGGCCATGTTGGTGGAGTACTCGAAACAGCGCAACAGGGCACACAGGTCTCGCATGGAGGCCCAGTCATTGGTGGTGAAGTGGGTCTGATCCGCAGTGCGACTGACCCATGCGTGCTGCAGCTGAAACTCCACTATGGCCTGCTGCTGCTCGCACAGTCTGTCTAGCATATGCAAGGTGGATTTCCACCTGGTGGGCACGTCGCATATGAGGCGGTGAGCGGGAAGGCCGAAGTTACGCTGTAGCGCAGACAGGCGAGCAGCGGCAGGGTGTGAACGCCGGAAGCGCGAACAGACGGCCCGCACTTTATGCAGCAGCTCTGACATGTCGGAGTAGTTGCGAATGAACTTCTGCACCACCAAATTCAGCACATGCGCCAGGCAAGGGATGTGCGTCAAACCGGCTAGTCCCAGAGCTGCAACGAGATTTCGCCCATTATCGCACACCACCAGGCCGGGCTTGAGGCTCACCGGCAGCAACCACTCGTCGGTCTGTTGTTCTATACCCCGCCACAACTCCTGTGCGGTGTGGGGCCTGTCCCCCAAACATATGAGTTTCAGAATGGCCTGCTGACGTTTACCCCGTGCTGTGCTGAAGTTGGTGGTGAAGGTGTGTGGCTGACTGGATGAGCAGGTGGAAGAAGAGGAGGAGGAAGCTGAGTAGGAGGAGGAGGAGACAGGAGGCAAAGAATGTTGCCCTGCGATCCTTGGCGGCGGAAGGACGTGCGCCAAATAGCTCTCCGCCTGGGGCCCAGCCGCCACTACATTTACCCAGTGTGCAGTTAGGGAGATATAGCGTCCCTGGCCGTGCTTACTGGTCCACGTATCTGTGGTTAGGTGGACCTTGCCACAGATGGCGTTGCGCAGTGCACACTTGATTTTATCGGACACTTGTTTGTGCAGGGAAGGCACGGCTCTCTTGGAGAAGTAGTGGCGGCTGGGAACAACATACTGTGGGACAGCAAGTGACATGAGCTGTTTGAAGCTGTGTGTGTCCACCAGCCTAAATGACAGCATTTCATAGGCCAGTAGTTTAGAAATGCTGGCATTTAGGGCCAGGGATCGAGGGTGGCTAGGTGAGAATTTACGCTTTCTCTCAAATGTTTGTGAGATGGAGAGCTGAACGCTGCCGTGTGACATGGTTGAGATGCTTGGTGACGCAGGTGGTGGTGTTGGTGGTACATCCCATGTTTGCTGTGCGGCAGGTGCCAACGTTCCTCCAGAGGCCGAGGAAGAGGCCGAGGCGGCGGCAACTGCAGCAGAAGAGACCGAGGCGGCAGCAGCAGAAGAGGTAGCAGGGGGAGCCTGAGTGACTTCCTTGTTTTTAAGGTGTTTACTCCACTGCAGTTCATGCTTTGCATGCAGGTGCCTGGTCATGCAGGTTGTGCTAAGGTTCAGAACGTTAATGCCTCGCTTCAGGCTCTGATGGCACAGCGTGCAAACCACTCGGGTCTTGTCGTCAGCACATTGTTTGAAGAAGTGCCATGCCAGGGAACTCCTTGAAGCTGCCTTTGGGGTGCTCGGTCCCAGATGGCGGCGGTCAGTAGCAGGCGGAGTCTCTTGGCGGCGGGTGTTCTGATTTTGCCCACTGCTCCCTCTTTTGCTACGCTGTTGGCTCGGTCTCACCACTGCCTCTTCCTCCGAACTGTGAAAGTCAGTGGCATGACCTTCATTCCATGTGGGGTCTAGGACCTCATCGTCCCCTGCATCGTCTTCCACCCAGTCTTGATCCCTAACCTCCTGTTCAGTCTGCACACTGCAGAAAGACGCAGCAGTTGGCACCTGTGTTTCGTCATCATCAGAGACGTGCTGAGGTGGTATTCCCATGTCCTCATCATCAGGAAAAATAAGTGGTTGTGCGTTAGTGCATTCTATCTCTTCCACCCCTGGGGAAGGGCTAGGTGGATGCCCTTGGGAAACCCTGGCAGCAGAGTCTTCAAACAGCATAAGAGACTGCTGCATAACTTGAGGCCAGACAGTTTCCCTGATATGCATGGGGGTGATGTGACAGACCGATGGGCTTGGTTTTCATGCGCCATCTGTGCGCTTTCTGCAGAAGACTGGGTGGGAGATAATGTGAACGTGCTGGATCCACTGTCGGCCACCCAATTGACTAATGCCTGTACCTGCTCAGGCCTTACCATCCTTAGAACGGCATTGGGCCCCACCAAATATCGCTGTAAATTCTGCTGGCTACTGGGACCTGAGGTAGTTGGTTCACTAGGACGTGTGGCAGTGGCAGAACGGCCACGTCCTCTCCCAGCACCAGAGGGTCCACTAACACCACCACGACCATGTCCACGTCCGCGTCCGCGTCCCTTATTAGATGTTTTCCTCATTGTTCCCGTTCACCACAATTTTGATAATGGCAAATTTGGGAATGCTTTTTCAACCCAGAACAAAAAGTCTGCTTTTACGGTCACTACAAATAACTTGACCAGCTAAAACTGTGCAGATTTGGTTGAATAGAGATGTGAGACCTGTTTTTTTTTTTTGCGCTGTGTGACAGTTATAGGTTTAATCACAGAATGACACTTCTATCAGCACACTAGCGTGTGTCTTAGGTTTTTCTGAATGACACTATCAATACCTTCAATGTAAGATTTTCTTTTTGGAATAGATTTCAAGTAGGCCTCAAAGACCACAAACTAGTTATTTTCAGAATGGCAAATTTGGGAATGCTTTTTCAACCCAGAACAAAAAGTCTGCTTTTACGGTCACTACAAATAACTTGACCAGCTAAAACTGTGCAGATTTGGTTGAATAGAGATGTGAGACCTGTTTTTTTTTTGCGCTGTGTGACAGTTATAGGTTTAATCACAGAATGACACTTCTATCAGCACGCTAGCGTGTGTCTTAGGTTTTTCTGAATGACACTATCAATACCTTCAATGTAACATTTTCTTTTTGGGATAGATTTCAAGTAGGCCTTAAATACCACAAACTAGTTATTTTGAGAATGGCAAATTTGGGAATGCTTTTTCAACCCAGAACAATAAGTCTGCTTTTACGGTCACTACAAATAACTTGACCAGCTAAAACTGTGCAGATTTGGTTGAATAGAGATGTGAGACCTGTTTTTTTTTGCGCTGTGTGACAGTTATAGGTTTAATCACAGAATGACACTTCTATCAGCACGCTAGCGTGTGTCTTAGGTTTTTCTGAATGACACTATCAATACCTTCAATGTAAGATTTTCTTTTTGGGATAGATTTCAAGTAGGCCTCAAATACCACAAACTAGTTATTTTCAGAATGGCAAATTTGGGAATGCTTTTTCAACCCAGAACAAAAAGTCTGCTTTTACGGTCACTACAAATAACTTGACCAGCTAAAACTGTGCAGATTTGGTTGAATAGAAATGTCAGGTCTATTTTTTAGGCGCTGGGTGACAGGCTCAACTTGCCCCTGATGTAATATATGGCCAAAAAATAACCACACTGTTGATGGTTAAATGCACTTGGGTGACACAGGCTCAGCCTGCAGCTGATGTAGTATATGGCCAAAAAATAATCAGACTGTTGATGGTTAAATGCACTTGGGTGACACAGGCTCAGCCTGCAGCTGATTTAGTATATGGCCAAAAAATAACCAGACTGTTGATGGTTAAATGCACTTCGGTGACACAGGCTCAGCCTGCAGCTGATGTAGGATATAGCACAAAATAACCACACTATCGATGGTTAAATACACTTGGTGATAGCTCGTGCTGGCGCACCACAAGTCACAAAATGGCCGCCAATCACCCCAGAAAAAAAGTGATCTAAAAACGCTCTGGGCAGCCTCAAAAAAGTGAGCAAGTCAATAATAGCACTTCAATGATCCACAGCTACAGATCGATCACAGAATGAAGTCTTTTCGAGGAGTTAATCTGCCTAATCTCGCCCTAACGTCGCAGCTGCAACCTCTCCCTACACTGATCATAGCAGAGTGACGTGCGGCGCTACGGGACTCCAGCTTAAATAGAGGCTGGGTCACATGGTGCACTGGCCAATCACAGCCATGCCAATAGTAGGCATGGCTGTGATGGCCTCTTGGGCCAAGTAGTATGACGCTTGTTGATTGGCTGCTTTGCAGCCTTTCAAAAAGCGCCAAGAAAGCGTCGAACACCGAACCCGAACCCGGACTTTTACGAAAATGTTCGGGTTCGGGTCCGTGTCACGGACACCCCAAAATTCGGTACGAACCCGAACTATACAGTTCGGGTTCGCTCATACCTACTCATGGGCCCATTCACCAATCCAAAACCATCATGAAAGAGCTAATTGATTAAATATGGGTGGCCCCAGGGATCACCCCCGTCCTGGTGAGACATACTCAAGTGTGCCTCATCTGCGCAGAGTGTAATCCAGGTAGAACCGAGCTCACGCTCCAGAAATGTCTCCCAAAGGCCTTATATCCCTTTCAGAGGATACAAATCGACCACATCCAGATGCAAATGTGCCATGGGTTTCAATATGTGCTGGTAGTGATAGACTTTTTCTCTGGGTGGATAGAAGCCTACCCTGTCCGAAATCAGACTACTACTGCTAAAAAATGGATGCAGGAGCTTGTCTGTAGGTCCGGAGTACCTGAGGTCATTGAGAGTGATCAGGGCCCAGCATTCACTGCCATATTAACCCAAGAAGTCTGGGAAATGGTAGGGTTGCACCTGGCGTATCACACCCACTACAGGCCCCAAAGCAGCGGCAAAGTTGAAAGATTGAATGGGGTGTTGAAGTAAAAAATGTTGAAGATGACCAGGGAGACAGGGCTCAATTGGGTTCAGTGCTTGCCTTTAGCACTCTTTTCAGTTAGACACACACCAAGGCCTCCACACAAACTGACACCATACGAGATCCTATTTGGGACACGGCCAAGAATGGGACAGTATTTCCCGCAACAGTTGCAAATGCATTATGAATCTATTGCCAAATATGTGATAGCTCGGAGTAAACAATTGTCTAACATACATGCACAAGGTTTCTCTTCCATTCCAGATCCTAACTCCCTAGAAGGAAGCCACACTTTGTAACCTGGAGAGTGGGTGGTGGTCAAGAAGCATATCAGAAGCACCCTCGAACCACGATACGAGGGACCTTACCAGGTGCTGCTGACCACCCCAACTTCTGTAAAACTCGAGGGGAGACCTAACTGGATCTACGCATCACACTGCAAAAGAATACGAGTGCCAGCTCCAGATATCAAGGAACCCACTACTGAAT
Source organism: Bufo bufo (assembly GCF_905171765.1). NCBI lineage: Eukaryota > Metazoa > Chordata > Amphibia > Anura > Bufonidae > Bufo > Bufo bufo. The sequence continues at coordinate 530,882,251 of NC_053391.1, read as the reverse complement.
CTGCATGATGCCTTTAGCAACAGTTATCGCTCTGCAACTTTTTGTCTACACCTACACAGTCACATACAGTACAGACCAAAAGTTTGGACACACCTTCTCATTCAAAGAGTTTTCTTTATTTTCATGACTATGAAAATTGTATATTCACACTGAAGGCATCAAAACTATGAATTAGCACATGTAGAATTATATACATAACAAACAAGAGTGAAACAACAGAAAATATGTCATATTCTAGGTTCTTCAAAGTAGCCACCTTTTGCTTTGATTACTGCTTTGCACACTCTTGGCATTCTCTTGATGAGCTTCAAGAGGTAGTCCCCTGAAATGGTTTTCACTTCACAGGTGTGCCCTGTCAGGTTTAATAAGTGGGATTTCTTGCCTTATAAATGGGGTTGGGACCATCAGTTGCGTTGAGGAGAAGTCAGGTGGATACACAGCTGATAGTCCTACTGAATAGACTGTTAGAATTTGTATTATGGCAAGAAAAAACAGCTAAGTAAAGAAAAACGAGTGGCCATCATTACTTTAGGAAATGAAGGTCAGTCAGTAAGCCGAAAAATTGGGAAAACTTTGAAAGTAAGGGCTATTTGACCATGAAGGAGAGTGATGGGGTGCTGCGCCAGATAACCTGGCCTCCACAGTCACCGGACCTGAACCCAATCGAGATGGTTTGGGGTGAGCTGGACCGCAGAGTAAAGGCAAAAGGGCCAACAAGTGCTAAGCATCTCTGGGAACTCCTTCAAGACTGTTGGAAGACCATTTCAGGGGACTACCTCTTGAAGCTCATCAAGAGAATGCCAAGAGTGTGCAAAGCAGTAATCAAAGCAAAAGGTGGCTACTTTGAAGAACCTAGAATATAACATATTTTCAGTTGTTTCACACTTGTTTGTTATGTATATAATTCCACTTGTGTTAATTCATAGTTTTGATGCCTTCATAGTCATGAAAATAAAGAAAACTCTTTGAATGAGAAGGTGTGTCCAAACTTTTGGTCTGTACTGTATACACAGAATCTTCCAAAGACAGGAGGACAAGTGGCCATTACCCAGCAAAAAGAGAAGGATGGCTACATATTGACCACTTTCTGGTTTAATTCCTTCAGTACTCACGTGGCTACCTTCAAATTCGATTACTGCAGTCTAGTATTGTGCCCAATGCCAGCATTGCAATGTAGCATGTACCAAAAGGGCAGCCATAGATCCACATACATCTGTGTCACTAATAACCAGTATGGGGAACAGTGTAACTCGTGGGGAGCAGTTGGGTGGAACACGGGTGACCCATGGGGATACAGACCTCAGAGTACCCGAGACAAAAAAGACAAAATGGGTAAATCCTTGCTTACCCGCATGACACTGTTTAAGAGTGTAAGATGCCACCCAAGTGGACAGACAGGTTCCAACATGCCACTTACCCTCACAATAAAAACCCCTAGCCCCAATGACGCAGGGACGTACCTTATAGGCACCTGGATGGGGGTAACTGCTGGGGACATAGGCATGTTCCACCTGAAAGACCTACGTAATCTCACAGAGATAGAGAAAGGTCCGTCCAAACCCTACACTACCTCCCTTAGGCAGATGACAGCCATAGCAGACCCCACCTTTGAAGATACTATGGCCGCCGAGACAGGATTTTCTGACACCAACCTGTGGTTAGAATGGATGAAATGCAATGCTGACACACACAATAAGACAAACTGTTAAATATTCAGGGGGGGGGGGGCACGCCCACACCTAGGCACAGTGGCCTTGCATTTGCCTCCTGAGACTGAAAGCTGCTTCCTCAGCCTATACACCAACATTAGCGTGAATGACTCTGCCTGTGAAAAGTGGAAGAGAAAAAAACAAACCAGGTGAAGGCATAACCATATACCCCGGTAACTACACCTGTTACTTCAACCCTGGCAGTCAGAAATTCTTGGGCAACTTCACAGAGGGGTACTACTAATCCTACAGCAACCTGTCCACTGAAACACAGAATCAGAGGGTATCTTTGGGGGACATCTATTGGATCTGTGGAGACGAAAAAATAAGAACTAGGTTAGAGGGCAATTGGTCCGGTGAATGCGCCCTCGCGAAAGCCATAATGCCCCTTCACATACTAGAAGATGACCCCACAGTTAGAGGGTATACTCAAAAAACCTATTTAGGGAGGTCAAAAAGGGAGGCCTCCCCACAGGGGAGCTTTGACCCACATGTGTATATAGATGCAATAGGAGTCCCAAGGGGGGTCCCCAACAAATTTAAGGCCAGAGATCAGGTGGCAGCTGGATTTGAATCCCTACTCCCAATGGTAACAATCAACAAGAACGTCGACTGGATAAACTACATATATTATAATAAGCAAAGATTTGTAAACTACACCCGTATTGCCCTAAAAGGAATTGCAGAACAGTTAGAGGCTACTTCTGCTGTGGCCTTTCAGAACAGGATGGCCCTAGATATGATCCTAGCTGAGATTGGGGGAGTTTGTAAAATGATCGGGGAAACTTGCTGTACCTACATCCCAGATAACACTGGCCCCAAAGGGAAGGTAACTGAAGCAATAAACAAGCTTACTAACCTCTCAGAGGAATTAAAACGTAACTTAGGGATAACAGACCCATGGGATGAGTACTTTGGATGGTTCAAAAATTGTCGTACCGAGATAGGGAAAGATGAATCCCAGGGTACTATCATAAGTTCGATTAACCGGGAGTCTATCCAAAAAGGGTAGGTTGTCGCCACTGTGGGTGAAGAGGATTGCGAATGGTATTCCCAGGGGTTCACTAGGCAGGGAAAGTTCTACAATCAAGAATCCAAGGGGGGACTGTTATGGAATATAATGGACACTTGCTTGGCACTTACAAAATGCTGTCTGTCCGAGAGACAACCCCCAGTATGCATTCTATGATTGAAACTATTTGCAGCAAAAACTTGAAACTGTCAGGAATTCCTCTAAGTCTATCATACATATGCCTTAAACTTATTTCTTGTTTACATTCCTTCTTGCTAAAAGACCAATCATGTGAGCCCACTCCTCCCACTTATATGGAGGGTATATAATGTGAAGCCCCCACCTAATAAATTAGAGTTATGCTTTGACCTTATCTAGAGTGTCAGTGTTATTTCTCTCGCCGTGCATGCACATATCTATCTATCTAATTTGGAGCAGTGTATCAACCTACCTGACCATTGATCAGAACCAGAACACATTCTCTGTTTAAGTGTGTATACCTAGCTCATAGTCACTGATAGTTGTACATGTGGGGAGGGGTTATCAAAGAAAGCTGTAATTAACTGATAGCTATATACAGGATAGGGTTATTAGGGATAGCATTCTCTGTGTAAGTGAGTATGCAGAGATAACTGTCAGTAACTGATAGCTGTACATGGGGGGTGTTATCAGGGATTGATAGCATTCTCTGTGTAAGTGTGTATACAGAGATAGCTGTCAGTCACTGATAGTTGCACACAGGGGGGTGTTATTAGTGATTGATATAATTCTCTGTGTTAGTGTGCATACAGAGGAAGCTGTCAGTCACTGAAAGCTGTACACAGGGGAGGTGTTATCAGTTATAGCATTCTCTGTGTAAGCGTGTATGCAGAGATATATGCCAGTCACTGATAGCTGTATACAGGGAGGTGTTATCAGTGATTGATAGCATTCTCTGTGTAAGTGTGTATAGAGAGATAGCTGTCAGTAACTGATAGCTGTACAGGGGGTAGGTGTTATAAATGACTGATAGAATCCTCTGTGGTGGGATACATTCAGATGACTGTAAGTGTTTTGCAGTTAGCAATTTGCGAATTCACAAAACATGAACACAGGTCGTGTGCATTCCGCATTTTGCAACACGCACAGGGCCAGCCCTATATAGAAATGCCTATTCATGTCCGCGATTGTAGAATAGAATAGGACATGCTCTATATTTTTTGAAGAGCTGCAGAATGGGACTACGGATGTGGACAGCACACAGTGTGCTGTCTGCATCTTTTGCAGCCCCATTGAAATGAATGGGTCCACACCCGTTGCAGAAAAATGGCGGAATGGATGCAAACCCAGACATACGGTCATCTGAATGCAACCTAAGTTTGTATACAGAGATACTATACCTGTTCATGGAATGGTCTTTAGTTCAGAAAAAGCTGAGGTTTAAAGGGTAACTGTCATGTTTTCATGAAAAAATCTATTTTAGCATATGTTACTGCTGCAGCAGCATCATGCATAGAGCAATCTTTAGTTTCTTCACATACGACTGTTTTCCTTGAGGTTTTTCCCTTAGTTACGGCTATTTAAACATTTTCAATATGAGGACCTTCTCAAGATGGATCCTTTGCCAGTTCTCTGAGGCCAAAACTGCTACTTGCTATAGCCAGCAGCTCCCTGCCAGCCAATCAGATTGGATTACTGACAGACAGGCCTCCTCACTCTGAAGCCTAATGCAGGCATGCAGTGTGAAGGACCTCCCCTCTGTCTTCTGTTTACATTAAGTTGGGAGACAGACAAGCCCTAGTAAGGGTCTTTTAAGGGAGCAGTGAAAAGGGACAGAGGATATTAATGAAAGCTGTTATTGTAAGGTAATTACAGATCTTTTAACAATCATTGACAGACTAACTCGGGTATACATGCCTAGCTCTAATAAACTAGCAAAAAAAAAAAAAATGACAGTTACCCTTTAATTGTATACATTATATTTTTTACTGAATCTTTTCCCCAAAAGCTATAAATCAATCTGCTGATTGTATTTTGAGGTGATGGGTCCTCTTTAACCTCTTAAGGACATAGGGCGTACAGGTACGCCCTTGTGCCCTGGAACTTAAGGACACAGGGCGTACATGTACGCCCTGTGTATTTTCGATCACTGCCGTGCGGCTGGCAGTGATCGGAACCCGGTGCCTGCTCAAATCATTGAGCAGGCACCTAGGCTAAATGCGCGGGGGGGTCCCGTGACCCCCCCATGTCGGCGATCGCGGCAAACCGCAGGTCCATTCAGACCTGCGGTTTGCTGCGATTTCTGCAGTTTCTGGTCCCCGCGGTCCCTGACCGCGTGGATCAGAAACTTTATATGCCTAAAAAAAGTTTTATTCACCCCCCCTGCACCCCCGAATGATTTTTATGGTGGCGGGAGGTGCAGGGGGAGGGTTGCGGGCGGTGTGGGCGGTGCGGGAGGCGGGCGGTGCGGCAGGCGGGATCGCGATCCCCCGCCCGCCTCCCCTTGAAAATTCATTGGCGTTCAGTGGGTATACCAGGGTGCCAGCACATTGCTGGCACCCTGGTATAAACGGATGACATCTGCGATGCGATGTCAGCCGTTTAACCCTTTCCATACAGCGGTCCGTACGGACCGCTGTATGGAAAAGGTTAACAGCGCAGGGAGCTCCCTCCCTCTCCCATCGGGGGGCTGCTGTGCCTTTGCAGCCCCCCGATGGAGAGGGAGAGAGCCCCCAGACAGCCCCCCGAGAGATCCCCTCCTTACCCTTCCCCGTCTGCGAAGTTCTGAGCAGACGGGAAAGTTTCCCATGGCAACAGGACGCCTCTCAGGCGTCCTGCTGTCCATGGTGCTGAACAGATCTGTGCTGAAAGGCATAGATCTGTTCAGTGTAAGTAAAATACAGTCCAGTACAATATATATTGTTCTGTACTTTATTATACAGACATCAGATCCACTGGATCTTCAAGAACCAAGTGGGTCTGGGTCAAAAAAAAGTGAATAAAAGTGAAAAAAAGTAAAAATCAAAAAACACATTTATCACTGATAAAAAATAAAAAAAAAAAAATTCCCTACACATGTTTGGTATCGCCGCGTCCGTAACGACCTGATCTATAAAACAGTCATGTTACTTTACCCGAACGGTGAACACCATAAAAATAAAAAATAAAAAACTATGATGAAATTGAAATTTTGCCCACCTTACTTCCCAAAAAAGGTAATAAAAGTGATCAAAAAAGTCGCATGTACGCCAAAATTGTAACAATCAAACCGTCATCTCATCCCGCAAAAATCATACCCTACCCAAGATAATCGCCCAAAAACTGAAAAAACTATGGCTCTTAGACTATGGAGACACTAAAACATGATTTTTTTTGTTTCAAAAATGAAATCATTGTGTAAAACTTACATAAATAAAAAAAAACTATACATATTAGGTATCGCCGCGTCCGTATCGCCCGGCTCTATAAAAATATCACATGATCTAACCCCTCAGATGACCACCGTAAAAAAATAAAAATAAAAACGGTGTAAAAAAAGCCATTTTTTGTCATCTTACGTCACAAAAAGTGTAATATCAAGCAATCAAAAAGTCATATGCACCCCAAAATAGATGCCAATCAAACCATCATCTCATTCCGCAAAAAATGAGACCCTACTTAAGATAATCGCCCAAAAACTGAAAAAACTATGGCTCTTAGACTATGGAGACACTAAAACATTTTTTGGGTTTTAAAAATGAAATCATTGTGTAAAACTTACATAAATAAAAAAAATTGTATACATATTAGGTATCGCCGCGTCCGTGACAACCTGCTCTATAAAATTACCACATGATCTAACCTGTCAGATGAATTTTGTAAATAACAAAAAAAAAAACGGTGCCAAAAAAGCTATTTCTTGTTACCTTGCCGCACAAAAAGTGTAATATAGAGCAACCAAAAATCATATGTACCCTAAACTAGTACCAACAATACTGCCACCCTATCCCGTAGTTTCTAAAATGGGGTCACTTTTTTGGAGTTTCTACTCTAGGGGTGCATCAGGGGGGCTTCAAATGGGACTTGGTGTCAAAAAAAACAGTCCAGCAAAACCTGCCTTCCAAAAACCATATGGTGTTCCTTTCCTTCTGCGCCCTGCCGTGTGCCCGTACAGCAGTTTACAACCACATATGAGGTGTTTCTGTAAACTACACAATAAGGGCCATAAATATTGAGTTTTGTTTGGCTGTTAACCCTTGCTTTGTAACTGGAAAAAAAATATTAAAATGGAAAATCTGCCAAAAAAGTGAAATTTTGAAATTGTATCTCTATTTTCCATTAAATCTTGTGCAACACCTAAAGGGTTAACAAAGTTTGTAAAATCAGTTTTGAATACCTTGAGGGGTGTAGTTTCTTAGATGGGGTCACTTTTATGGAGTTTATAATCTAGGGGTGCATCACGGGGGCTTCAAATGGGACATGGTGCCAAAAAAACAGTCCAGCAAAATCAGCCCTCCAAAAACCAAACGGCGCACCTTTCACTCTACGCCCCGCTGTGTGCCCGTACAGTAGTTTACGGCCACATATGGGGTGTTTCTGTAAACAGCAGAGTCAGGGCAATAAAGATACAGTCTTGTTTGGCTGTTAACCCTTGCTTTGTTAGTGGAAAAAATGGGTTAAAATGGAAAATTAGGCAAAAAAATGAAATTCTCAAATTTCATCGCCATATGCCAATAACTCTTGTGCAACACCTAAAGGGTTAACGACGTATGTAAAATCAGTTTTGAATACCTTGAGGGGTGTAGTTTCTTAGATGGGGTCACTTTTAGGGAGTTTCTCCTCTAGGGGTGCATCAGGGGGCTTCAAATGGGACATGGTGTAAATAAACCAGTCCATAAAAATCAGCCTTCCAAAAACCATACGGCGCACCTTTCACTCTACGCCCCGCTGTGTGGCCGTACAGTAGTTTACGGCCACATATTGGGTGTTTCTGTAAACGGCAGAGTCAGGGCAATAAAGATACAGTCTTGTTTGGCTGTTAACCCTTGGTTTGTTAGTGGAAAAAATCGGTTAAAATGAAAAATTAGACAAAAAAATGAAATTCTCAAATTTCCTCCCCATTTGCCAATAACTCTTGTGCAACACCTAAAGGGTTAACAACGTATGCAAAATCAGTTTTGAATACCTTGAGGGGTGTAGTTTCTTAGATGGGGTCATTTTTGGGTGGTTTCTATAATGTAAGCCTCGCAAAGTGACTTGAGACCTGAACTGGTCCATAAAAATTGAGTTTTTGTAAATTTCTGAAAAATTTCAAGATTTGCTTCTAAACTTCTAAGCCTTATAACATCCCCAAAAAATAAAATATCATTCCCAAAACAATTCAAACATGAAGTAGACATATGGGGAATGTAAAGTCATCACAATTTTTGGGGGTATTACTATGTATTACAGAAGTAGAGAAACTGAAACTTTGAAATTTGCAAATTTTTCCAAATTTTTGTTAAATTAGGTATTTTTTGGTGCAAAAAAAAATTATTTTTTTGACTCCATTTTACCAGTGTCATGAAGTACAATATGTGACGAAAAAACAGTCTCAGAACGGCCTGGATAAGTCAAAGCGTTTTAAAGTTATCAGCACTTAAAGGGACTCTGGTCAGATTTTCAAAAAATGGCCTGGTCCTAAGGTGTAAAAAGGCTGTGTCCTTAAGGGGTTAAAAGGATTGTCTAGTTTAAAAAGAAAAACATATTCCAGGAGTACCACACTCAGAACCTAGTCTCATGTCTTACATTACATACAGAATTGATTGATTTGAATGGACACTGTGTAATGCTCAATTTCCTTATTGTTAAGGGACCCTTTAAATATTTAGCAGTAGTCCACAGCAGAGGACTCCTTTATTGACATAACAACTCATTGTTGTGCACAGAAAATAAGCAATACACATTTAAAATGTATTTAAATGCCTCGGAATAATTACATTTGACAGCAAATACATTATACTATTGAAGGGGTCACATTTTAGTTAACTTTAAAACACACATAAGATTGAGACACATGAACGGCAATTATCAAAATAATTATGTAAAATCTGACTGTAAAATACAAAAGGAAATTAAATATTCAGCTGATTGTTCTACTGCAGTCTTAATTTTATATGAAAATAAAATGCTTGTTTGGGACCCATGACACTTTTGATAGTTTCTACATATTAAAATGCTGTATTTAAGAAAGTCACATTTTAATTAAGAAAACACATTTCTTCCATTTAATTAAATGAGGAGGTTAGCAATTCTCTGGGATCCAATTAATTATTGACCATCAGTGTCCATTCTGTCACCAGGCATTCCATTATCATATTATAATGAATTTCTTTCATTATTTTCTGTGTTAGCTATGGTCACTTGAATGCGCCGAGCTATATGGAAAACTAGACATGTACACACATAGAACTTTATCTCCAACTTGTTTAAAGGATACATATCATAGTATAACTATTTTCACATCAATTGGATAGATAGAAGAAAGAAAGAAAGAAAGAAGGAAAGAAAGAAAGAAAGAAAGAAAGAAAGAAAGAAAGAAAGAAAGAAAGAAGGAAAGAAAGAAAGAAAGAAAGAAAGAAAGAAAGAAAGAAAGAAAGAAAGAAAGAAAGAAAGAAAGAAAGAAAGAAAGAAAGAAAGAAAGAAAGAAAGAAAATAGCAGAGATGAGAAATCATCTCTAAACTAATCATATTTGTTTCCCAGGAATTCATCTTCCAAACAATACAGTGAATTCAGTGTTTAAAGAGACACTGACAGGCGAAATCAGCATATATAGTTAGATATATTACATTACAGGTCTTATAGAGTCTTTTAAAAGCATATAACTATCCCCCCTGTCCACCTTATAAAGAGCGAAATATAAAGTTTTATAACCTGCTTCTCCGTTCAGCAATCTGCCCAAGGGGCGGCGTTTCATGTGAAAATGCGCCCAGCTAGCCGCTTCCAACTGCCGTTCTTAAGCCCCGCCCAGCTCATCATTATTCACTTCGCTGGGCGGCGGCTAGAACTCTCCCCAGTCCCGATCCTGCGCCTGCGCAATTCAATCCTCCGGGCATCGTTCATGCCCAATCTTCTGCGCCTGTGCCCCGCCGTGCCGTCAGACGCACTATAATTAACCCCTTATATGATGTGAGTGAGCAGCGCTCTGAAGCGCTGCTCTGAACAGTGCATGGCTGAGGCTGCAGCTGCCTCGAAGACGCAGGCTGGTGTGTGTACGCAGGCGCGATCTAACGGCACGGCGGGGCGCAGGCGCAGAAGATTGGGCATGAACGATGCCGGGAGGATTGAATTGCGCAGGCGCAGGATCGGGACTGGGGAGAGTTCTAGCCGCCGCCCAGCGAAGTGGATAATGATGAGCTGGGCGGGGCTTAAGAACGGCAGTTGGGAAGGCTGGCTGGGCGCATTTTCACATGAAACGCCGCCCCTTGGGCAGATTGCTGACAGGAGAAGCAGGTTATAAAACTTTATATTTCGCTCTTTATAAGGTGGACAGGGGGGATAGTTATATGCTTTTAAAAGACTCTATAAGACCTGTAATGTGATATATCTAACTATATATGCTGATTTCGCCTGTCAGTGTCCCTTTAAGGCTGAGTTCACAGTTCAGTTATTTGCTCAGTTATTTCGATCAGTTATTGTGAGCCAAAACCAGGTGTGGGTCAAAACTATACAGGGTGGGCCATTTATATGGATAGACCTTAATAAAATGGGAATGGTTGGTGATATTAACTTCCTGTTTGTGGCACATTAGTATATGTGAGGGGAGAAACTTTTCAAGATGGGTGGTGATTATGGCGGCCATTTTGAAGTCGGCCATTTTGAATCCAACTTTTGTTTTTTCAATAGGAAGAGGGTCATTTGACACATCAAACTTATTGGGAATTTCACAAGAAAAACAATGGTGTGCTTGGTTTTAACTTTATTCTTTCATGAGTTATTTACAAGTTTCTGACCACTTACAAAATGTGTTCAATGTGCTGCCCATTGTGTTGGATTGTCAATGCAACCCTTTTCTCCCACTCTTCACACACTGATACCAACACCGCAGGAGAAATGCCAGCATAGGCTTCCAGTATCCGTAGTTTCAGGTGCTGCACATCTCGTATCATCTGAAGGCAATCGTCTATGCTGTGAAGATACGAGATGTGCAGCACCTGAAACTACGGATACTGGAAGCCTGTGCTAGCATTTCTCCTGCGGTGTTGCTATCAGTGTGTGAAGAGTGGGAGAAGAGGGTTGCATTGACAATCCAACACAATGGGCAGCACATTGAACACATTTTGTAAGTGGTCAGAGACTTGTAAATAACTCATGAAAGAATAAAGTTACGTTAAAACCAAGCACACCATTGTTTTTCTTGTGAAATTCCCAATAAGTTTGATGTGTCAAATGACCCTCTTCCTATTGAAAAAACAAAAGTTGGATTCAAAATGGCAGACTTCAAAATGGCCGCCATGGTCACCACCCATCTTGAAAAGTTTCCCCCCTCACATATACTAATGTGCCACAAACAGGAAGTTAATATCACCAACCATTCCCATTTTATTAAGGTGTATCCATATAAATGGCCCACCCTGTATAACAGGTGCAGATCTTTACATTATACCTGATCTCTGAGTAGCCATCACTACTGGGTTTGGCTCACAATAACTGATGGAAATAACTGATAAAGAAAGATTGCTGACAGTGGCTATTTATCACCACCCCAATGATCCCAGTGCTGCTGTATCTCTCTTATGTTCCAAACTGTACTACTGCTTCTGCTACAGTTACTACTACCCTTACTTCCACTACTATTACAACAGCTGCATATCCCCTATCCGTCAAGTTCTATAGTGCACTGTTGCAGCCAAGGCAACTAGTGCCGCTACTACTACCCCTACACAGCCACACATCTCCTCCCCTGTCCATACTGTACTGCTGCTGCTCCTGAAAGAGGGATAGTTTTTAAACCTCTTCTTCAGTACAAGCCATTGCTCTTTCTGATAATACCATGTGTGTATAAACATCTGCAGAGATATACTATCTAAAGAGTAGGTCATCAATATCAAATGGGCAGCAGACTGTTGCAGCCTCTTCATAAATTAACTTCATGTCATCTAGATCATGGCAACTACAACTGCTCATCCCGTGCACTTAAATGGGATGAGCCATTGTAATTACACTGCACTGCTTCAATAAGACCCCTGACCCCCTAAAAACACAGATACCACAATATAAAGACCTCAGACCAGACTGTCTGCTAGAGTTAGACTTATAAAATGCTCATTTTAAAAATCAGATGGGGAAACTTTTAAATTGGGATGGATTTACAAAGGAAAGCACATCTGCCTCATCTGTTCTAAGATATCTACTTGCATGTATGCAGTATGTATTGTGAAATCTTTTGATAGATCCTCCTTAACGGAAATGCTCTGTAAAAGATACCATAGATAGATAGATTTTCTATAATATTTTTTAAAATATAAAACAATATGAAGGAACACATATTTATGTTAGCAAACAGCAAAACCCATAGATGCCGTAACGCAATGGTTCATTTCTCAAAAATGAAGTGCAATTCAAAGCTGTAACCTGCGTGAAACAAATAACCATCTCCCTTGTGGCTTAGTTCATCTTTCCTGGGTCACAAGGACGATTTATCTACAAATGACTTGCATGTGCCATTGTCCTTATAACACGTTATTTTGTAAACTGCCTCACTTTCACTAGCTTTATAACTAATATGATAGGCATGTAATCAAACAGTTTTGAGCTCCAAGAATACTATTACTTAGTGCTAGTATGGCAGAAGGAAAAGAAAGCAGCCAGGACATTTACAGTTAAGTCTACAGAGGATGGAAAGTATCAACATTTTACAGCAAGACAAAAACAAGTCAGTTAATCATTTGTGCTTCAAGCAAACATGCATTATAACTTTGAGATGCCAATGACACAGTGAATTATAACATGGTGTTTTCTAAGAAATTGAAGGCTGCAAAAAAGCATACAGCACAATTATAGATAAAACACAGGGACATGATCAAGTGATTAGAGAGGAATGAAACTACTAAGTTATTGCTGCTACAGGGAAACTATAACTTAAAGAAAAGTTGTTCCAATATGACAGTGCACATTAAAACTTTCCAGATGATTTCCAAATTAGTTCTTTCTATGGATTTCAAGCATTTCAAGGTATATACAAGACTGGGAGAAGTCATTTTCCTGCCCTAGGCAAATATGGAAAATTCAAAATGATTTGTGATTACATCATTGATAGAGAAGAGGACCATGGAAGTGGATAGATTAATAGGAACATTTCTAAAATCAAGTACCTGGTATTCAGTAGTTTACTCACCTCCGCAGCCTCCAGTACTTTCTGGTGCCCAAATCACTGGTCTACAACTAGGCTGGCAGGGTCTGAGAGTTCAAGATTAATGCTGCCATTCAGACAGCCAGTTTCAATCAGCAATATCAGGTTCAGAGAAGTGCAATAAGTTTTGTCCAACATTTAAAAAAAAAAAAAGTAATGCTAACTTGCTGCATTTCAATCATAAGTAGTGCATGTATCCTTTACCAAATCCAAAATAAAGAATTAAGACCAAACCCCAGAATAACCCACAAAATGTGTACATTTCCCAAAATAAATATAGAACCAGAATAACCCTGGAATTACAGTAACTCTAAAAAATCCCAGACCCGCAAAACAAATACAGATTTAAACCATACCGCAGAAAAGATATGGGGGGGGATTTATCATGAGGCTAATATTTTCAGGTAGTTTTGCGTGAGTCTGTTTTGGCATACTTTTTGTCACACATTTGTTAAACTTGGTGAAATCTAACACTTGTCTACGAACGCCACTCCAGTTTTCCTATGCCACTCCTCTACTGGACCCTTAGCCTTTTACATGAGAGAACTTGAGGCTCCTCCCTGCTTATCAGTCATCAGTTTCAAGCAGGGCCAGCATGTGTCAGAACTGATGTATTTTCTCTTCTTGTTGAAACCTGAGGTATGATTGTGTACAGACCGGACTTGTGACATCTTCCCTCCCCTTATCAATACACAGAAGGGGTGTAAAATCTCCCAATGCACATCCCTCTGCTCTCAAGCACAATGATGCCAAACATTCCCTGCCATTCACACTTCCAGAAGCTAGATATACAGTGGGTGGGTGCTCTAGTCTTACTTTTAGCCAAGTATCAAAAAATTAAATATTCATTTTATATATTTAGATTAGCAGTTAGATTAGCAGTTTAATAATAGCAGGTAATACAGTTAGATACTATGAAAAATTGTAATTGAAAAATGCAATTTAATTAGAAGGCAAACTCTAATGAATAAAATCCAGTACTTAATTATCTACTATACAATTACATATAAAATAGTAACCTGTGGATTGGGATTTGCTGACTGACCCACTTTTTCTTTGCAGAATGACAGGTCACATACACGGACGTGCTCATCATTGTACAGGCCACCAATAGTCCTAGCTAACCCCTAGCTAAATCAAAAGTCATCTGCTTGCCCGTGCAGGAGCTGAGTCCCAATGATTCTTTAGTGGAACAAAATATGGACATGGAGGCTGCGCCAATAAAGTAGTAGAGAAACAAAAAGGTTATTTTAATCCATGTTGTGGCAGTGCAAACACATGCATTGGAATCCATTCTGTTAGCTTTAGAATCACTGTGCATCCCTATTAGGCTTAGTACACCAAAGAATGTGTGGGTCAAAACCACAGAACAAAGAATGTGTGGGTCAAAACCACAGAACAAGTGCAGATCTATTCATAATATCTAATCTGAGGGCTTGGCTTCTGAATTTGGCTCACAATAAGTGATGAAAATAACTGACCAAATAACTGAAGTGTGAACTCAGCCTTACAAGTCAATATTAGCATCAGCTCTAATTTATCGACATTGACTTAACCATGCAAAAGCCCAGATTCAAGTAGTGCCCCCATGACAGTGGCATGGGTGTCAGCAGTAAGGCCGCGTTCACATCACAGTTTATTTTTATGTTCAGATCCATCAGAAGAACAGGCCAAAAAAGAAAATCCTGGATTTTGAGCATCTGCCTTCAAACCATCAGTATTTGGTCAGCATTTGATCATTATTTGTAAGGCAAAAACAGGAGTGGGTCCAAAACAGAGATAAAATGTGATGGAAATATTTCCATCTGTTTTGTGTTTGGGACCCACTCCTGCTTTTGGATTCCAAATAATGATCAAATCCTGATATAAAATATTGACTCAGTTTTCATGAGTTTTGGCCATTTGCATCTGAAATCAGTTTTAGTCAGATGGAAAAGAAGTTCTGTATGCAGGACTTTATTGGCCTCTATCACACTGTCAATATTTGGTCAGTTTTCTGAATCAGTATTTGATCAGTATTAGAAAGGCAAAACAGAGATGGAAATATTTGCATGTCTTCTGTGTATTTGACCCACTCCTGCTTTTGGCTTCCAAATCATGATCAAATAGTTAAAAAAAAGTCTCTGATACGCTGCCTGTAGATATTGCACTATAGGTCCCCAAGTGAAGTGGGTAGAGCTCACACTATATATATGTTGAGTAGGACCGTGCTGCTTCTCAGTTTTCAGGAAGGATTCCTCCTATGTTCAGGTCATAGGTATGTTGCAGGCCCTGGAAAAGGAACACCAATCTTCACACAAGACACTGTCCCACTGGGTAAGTTGCTCTTAAAGTATCAGAAAGGTGCATAGATAGTGAAGCACCATTGACAGAGTCCCATATAAAGGGTTTTATTTATACTCACAAACGTGATAAAGTTAAAAGCATTTCAGCAATTGAATCACCCTCGTATTCCTGCCCGACCCGGGTTTCGCTCACTCTTCGTCAGGGGCGAAACTATTGGCAGTCTGCACTGCATTATGGGTCATATCTCCTTCCTGGGCTTCTTACTTTCACTTTGTAAAATGTGTAGCTGCCATTTTAGAAAAAAAACTATTTATTACAATGCAGCGAGAGTAAATTCGTAATCATGATAAATAAAAGTTTCCCTGACATTCTAATCAAATTCAATTTGTTTCACTTCGATTTACTTAACACTAATGGTGCCAGATGCTTTTTAAGTTTTGTATTTAAATATATTAATATTTTTCCAATGTGTGGTTTGTGGTTATATATTTAATTAAAAAATTTTTTTTTTTTACAGTAGAGCTGGAATGAAACTAGAAAGAAAATTATAGGGGTCCTCCGAGATTTACAAAAATAATGACCTATCCTTATAATAGGTTATCAATATGAGATCAGCAAGGGTACAACTACTGGCCCATCAGCTGTTTGAGGAGGCCGCAATGCTCCAGTGTGCGCTGCAGTCTCCTCCCAGCTTAGAAAGAACAGCGACATACATTGAATAGCGACTGTGCTTGGTATAGCAGCTCAGCCCTATTCACTCCAAAGGAACTAAGCTGCAACTAGTACATGTGACCGAAGAATGTGATATAACCAAGTGATATGACCGAGGAAGAGTCTGAAGCACTCACTAGAGAGCAGCAGCCTCTTCAAAGAGCTGGTTTGCAGGGAAGGCAGGTGTTGAAACCCCACTGATCAAATGCTGATCGATAGATCATCAGTTAAAAGAAGTTGGAAACCCCTTCTTAAGAAGCCTCAGTTTGTGTGTGAATTGGCATCCCAACCAAGCACAATTTGATAGCCAATGCATTTATGCATCACAACATGGTTACATAGAAGGATACATGCTTTTGGGGATAAAAACTGAGGTCATATACTCTGGATAGGTCATCTGTATCTGGTTGGTGGGGGTCCGACACCTGGGACCCCAACTGATCAGCTATTTGAGAATGCACCGATAATGGTAGGCTGTGCGTAGTATTGCAGCTCAGCCCCATTCATTTCAATGGGGCTGTACTGCATCTAGACCATGTGACCAATGAACGCAGTATCACATGGCCTAGGCAAAACTACGAGAAGGCTGCAGCCCCACTGCGAGTGCCAGCGCCTTATCAAACAGCTGATTTGTGGGCATCTCAGGTGTCGGACCTCCACAGATCAGATACTGTTGACCTATCCAAAGGATATATCATCAGTTAAAATATCTCCGAAAACTCTTTTAATTTATGAAGAAGAGTCTTTGCCTAAAATGAAATCTATGTCAGCTCATAGCTGGCATAGACATTAGTCATTGTTTATATCAGATGTCCAACTCACCTCACCTTTTTAGTAAAAGTGGCAAGGATGGCATGACACTTGAATAGCACCCAGGGGCAGACTGGGAGCTAAAAGTGGCCCTGGGGAAAAAAATTGAAAAAGTGGCCCCATGTTGCAGGTGGATCCAAATTGACAGAAGGCAGGGTGACATAATTTGGCAGGGCCAAGATATAGTATGTAAGCAGGAAAGACAGATGTAAGCAGGGCCAGCAATACCATAGTTCAGCACAAAATACTGCCACCTGTGCCAAAGTATTAAACTGTATCACTGTCCTGAGGATGTCAATACAGTTGAATTCAGAAGGGCACCTGCGGATGAATGGCTGGCTGCATAAGAAAGAATCAGATCATTATGTAACTGGCTGACAGCCGAGAGGAGGGCTTGGGTGACCCTCCTACGCATTGGACCACCAGAAAATTTCCCTGTAGGGTCTATGGCCAACCCTCCCCTGATATCAACTTGTGTGTATGTTACTGTTCTGACCTTCACAATAATTTATACAAGCTGTCACTGTTTTCACAGAGTCAAACGTGCACATCACACCATTTGGACATCCAGATTAGTGTGATAAAAATCTTTTTAGCAAAGTCAAGTGTGTATCAGACAATAAAAAAATCAACATACTGTAGCTGAGGAAAACAATGTTAGGCTGAGTTTACACTTCAGTTATTTGGTCATTTATTTGCATCAATTATTGTGAGCCAAAACTAACACAGAACAGGAGGAAATCTTTCCATTATACCTTATCTCTGAGTAGGTTTCACTATAGCTTTTGGCTCATAATAACTGATGGAAATAACTGGTCAAATAACTGAAGCATGAAGTAAGCCCTAGACTGCTTTCCCATCTCCGTTGGAAGCTCCGGTTGCGGCTTCTGTAATAGAATTTGTCAAAAATAGCAGAAAGAAAAGTCCTGCATGCAGGACTTGTTTCTCCACTAAAAAAACACGTTCTCCTGAAAGGAAACCTAATGGATCCCATTATAGTCAAGGGGTCTGTTAGGCTTCATTCTTGTCTGTTATGTGCTGAATCCGGCACTTTAATTATTTTTGTTCTTCTGCTCCTATAACGGATCAGAACAAAAATAATAAGCACATATGTTAATGCAGCCTTATACCTGAGATGACCATATGCAGTATCTGACTTTTGTGATATCAATAAAACTAGGGTGAGTAAAATTTGGTTTTCAAACAGGAGGACATGAGGCAGGATGGTGGCATGGGGACAACTGCATTTGGCAGAAGGTGGCAGAAATAACATCACCTCTCCTTCAAACCACTGGGCACTGCCACTTTGGCTCTTCCTGTAGCTCAGGCCAGCATACTATGCCCTGGTGCCAAAACTGCACTACATCCTGATGCTGTATGCATTGAGGACATAGGCAGTGATGGCAAGTGCAGAAGAGGTTCCCGGAGCAGTGAGGCTCAGTCTCCTGTCCTCTTAGACTATACTATAGAAGCCTGCCCAGCGGCCACCCCATCGCCCTTGAGAATCCCAGACATTTTTGGTAACTTATAAATCAAGGACGGACAATTATTTTAGGTCCCAGAAAGAGGACATGTCTGGAAAAAAGGGGACATATGGTCACGCTAAGGGTGCATTCACACGACCTTATGGATTACAAAATACAAATAATGACGGTGTGATGTTCGTGTTGCATCCATTTTTTTGGAGGACACATTGACTTCAGTGGGTACATGATATGCATTTGTGGTCAAGAATACCGTAGGACATGTTCTATCTTTTGCAGAACGGACATACAGATGCGGAAAGCACAAGGATGCCTTCCATGAACTTTCTGCATGCATATGTCCCTTACGCAAAAGATAGAACATGTCCTATTCTTGACCACAAATGCAGACCATGGTCCCATTGAATTAAGGCCTCAGTCACATCTCCGTTTTGAGATCCGGCAGGCTGTTCTGGCCCAGGGCACCCTACCAGATCTGACAGATCCAGCATTGCCTGATCCAGTATTCCACTGCCAGATGTAATGCAATGGGGTCCGACGGTGATCCATCCGATTTTTTTCCCCTGCTTTATAAAACACACCAGATTATTAGACTCACCTAGGTTTCAGAGGAGGAAAATAAGAAAAATAGACCCCCAATCTTCATCAGACCTCAGATTAGATCCCCATATAAAACTTCAGATCATACCCCCATATCAGAGCTCTGATCAGACCTCAGACCAGGCCCTCATATCAGACCGCAATATCAGACCCCATATTAGACCTCGGATCAGACTTCCATATCAGACCTCAGATCAGTTAAAAAATAACTAAATAGATTGACCTCTCTGGATGGTGTGCTGCACTCACCTCTCCCTGGTCTTCTCTGGACCTGCACTGCACTCTAACCTGATGTAGCACAGTGGCAGGTCATAGTGTGTACGCTATGTCCGGGAGAAGACCAGGGAGAGGAGAGTACAGCCAGCATTAGCAGCGCTTCACTCACCTCTACTCTTACCTACTGCATACTGGTGAGTTCTTCCATAATGAAAGTGCTTACTAGTATTCACAACTTTTGGGAGGAAAAAAGGGTGTCTTATAAATCGAAAAATAAAATATATCATGTGTATATGTATAAGCATATATACTGTACATACAACTGTACATACAACTGAAAAATGGCCATAGTATAAAACAGCCACTGAGGAACAGACTCAGAGGGTCCTGAAATGCATCTCGCTGTGACATTAACCACACTGGAGTGGTTTTTAATCTAACACAAGTGGCCACTACTCCACATACTACAAGCAGAATTCACAGTTTTGCATCATCACGAGCAGCTGTGTTGATGAAAAGGGGCTAAAACATCCAATATTAGTAAACCACAAATATTTCAATATGTGTGACACTATACCAAAATTCACCAAACACTTAAACACACACATATAATGTAAGGTCATTGTTTATTATTAGAAATTCATATAATACATAATAAATATCATGATTAAAATTAGCAGCAGAACAAGAAGTGTTGTGACAAAGGTATGCCCCCCAACTCTACAAGGTCACATATTTATTTGGATCTCAAAAGGGTATGCAATATGCTAAATATACAATTAGACCAAAAATGTCAATATCTTGATTATTATTGCAATAGACTACCCTAACCCTGCCAGAAGAACTACAAAGCACCATAAGGTAATTACCCATGCATTATAAAGAATACCAATGAAAGATATCCCTAAATAGGCTCTAAACCACTAAAACATAATGTAAAACGGTGCAAGGCTTTAAACAATAATGCAAAATCGCAGGAAGATCAAAAACAGACCAGGGATCTGGAGGGAACACCAACCCCGACATTTCGCCTCGCTTCTGTTTGGGGGCGTGCCCTACCGTCACAACCACCTACTATTTATACCCCATCTCATTGGTACATCCTTCCCTATTTAATTATAATATCACACACCTGAGGATCAACAGAAGAATCCTGATTTAAAACAGCAGCGCCACAGATGATCTCGAACATAGCCGCCAAGTCACGCGATATCATGCGGTCAAGTCAAGTCACATGGACGCAACATAGGCGCCATTTTGGTAGAGGGCAAACTGCCAGTCTCACCTTTTCAAAGGAAAACATGTTAAATAAGCGTCATAAACTAGATTGTAAGGTATTTAGGGGAATATATTAACACCAGTTATATTGAATAATTAGCCCTCATATTGACTCAAAAAATATACCAAATATATATTCCAGGGCTCATGCCCTGTCAATGAACCTATTAAAACCGCACCATATGATTACTCAGTGCTTGAAACGTGCTCAATCCTAATTAAAAGAATAGAAACATATATATAACTTTATATAACTTCATATAACATGCTCCTATCATTACCACTTATAGTGAATGATTATAGCTGCAATAATTATTAAATAATAATAAAATCAGTGGCCATTATCAATTAATAAAATTGTCAATTAATAAAATGAAAAGTGAATATCACACACAAAATTCATAAATAGCATTAAAATAAAACAGTGCTTGTGCAAGTGCTCCGTGCTAAAGTGACATCCAGTGACATGAAAAAATTCCAAAATACATCCACAACCTGGGCATTAAAACCCTGTATCACATATCACACTGTCATTTATAAGAGCATTAACCCCAATATGCACCCTAGTCCCAAATTAATGTGGACTAAAATATCCATCTGAGAATGGTTCTTCATTATCAGGAAAATCCTGAGAAAATTTTTTCATTATCTCATTATCAGGAATCTCCTGACTTGTCATCGATGGTCAAAGGTCAGTATCACCAAAAAATCGGAAGTCAGCCAAGGGGTGAATTTCTGAAACATACCAAGGTAGCTAGACGAAAGGGTCCAAAAATGAAGAACTGTTAAAAACATAAAGTAAACATTATAAAACCACATCTGTTAATAACATATATCTCTTGGGCTTGGACCCGGGTCAGAGGATCACCACAGAGTACAACTGAAGCACACATTTATTTCCTAGAGGAATGGGGCAAAACTATAGCCCTCATTTAAACCAAATGGTGTTACCATATTCAAAACACAAATCCACTTTGTCTCCTTTTGGCTTAATAGTTTTTTCCAGTTTCCTCCTCTGGGAGAGATCAGAACCCAATCTATACCCCTAAATTGCTGGAGAGATCCCTCGGAATTATGTTTATCCTTGAAATGTCTCGCCAAAGTCTGTAATTGTGTCAAATCTTCCTCATCTTTAGCTGATTCAATGGATAGTACATGTTCCCTAATCAGCCTCCTTAGTTGTCTCGATGTCGGATCAATCATGAGAACTGGCACTGGTGTTGGCGGGATGACGTGAGCGCACGTCGCGTCTCGATCTTTCCCATTGCTGGCCTCCTCCCCCCAGGCTAATGCCGAACAACTGATGCCGAACAGCTGAGATAGAACAGCTGATGCCCTGAATTGTGAGCCGCGACGCGCCGCTGCATTTACCTGGTCTTCTCGCCGGATTGTTTCTGCCAGTTCTGGGAGGACGTCTGGGCTGCTGCTGTCGTGCTGGTTGCTACCGTTTTTTTCTCTCTCTGGGCTGTGGGTGCCGTTCTTCAGCCTTGCCCCGCGATTTGGTTCCCTCGCTCCTGGCTCCTCCAACTGCCGTCCTCGCTTCCTGCTGCTCACTTCTCTGCTGCTCTGCCTGCTCCATCTTTCCATCGGCTCAGATTGATTGGTTCTGCCTGGGTGCTCGTTCCACCTGCCGCTTTCCTGCTCTTCCCTCCACCGGACCGTTTCCTTGCCTGATGCCACCTTGCCGTCTCTGCCTGCTACCAGATTGCTGCCTTTTTGGATACCTCGCAGTTTCTTCATAGGATACCCTGTCTCCCCTTTACACCACCACCGTACCACCACAGCTACGGCGTGCTTCGGGACTAGGCCTCTGGACAAGTGAGAAGAGAAACTCTACTCAGTTATTGTATACCTGCTGTACTGTTGGTTCTTCTGCTGTATTGCTGCATAAGGGGGTAGCAGTGTATACTGCTGCAAAGAGGGCATAGCTGTTTTTTTTGGAATTTTGCGCCGTTTAGAGGAAAAGGGGAAGGGGGAGGACAGAGGTAAAAGGAAAAAAAAAAAAAAAAGGGGGGAAAGAAAGGATAGGAAAAGGGTCAAAAGGTGAAAGAATATCAGGGGAGAAAAGAAATAAAAGAGATATAAAGGAGAGTATAAATTAAAAGGAAAGGAAAAGAAAAGATAGAGGCTAGGATACAGGGGAGGCAGGGGGGAAAGGGGTAATATTAAATATAAAAAAGAGGAGGGAGAAAAGAAAGAAAAAAAAAAAAAAGAGTTGTGGAAAATAAAAATTTAAAAAAATAAAAACCTAGTAGGGGGACAAGGGAAAGGAAGATTCAAGTGAAGACTCAAGCAGGGGGGGAAGAGTAAAAGAAAAAAAGAGAAAAAAAGGGATAAATAAACAAAAGGAAAATCGGGGAGAATGCCCCCAAAGCGACGTTCAGTTGACTCCTCATCAATTAAGTCGGGGGCTAAGACCCCAGAGAACAAAATCGATAAGTTCCTGAAATCGCCCTTTTTAAATGAAAAGAACCCAGCTAAAATTAAACCTCCTGCTAAGCTGAAAAAATTCGCTAAAGCTTCTCAAAATGATGAATTTTCTGAGGATGGACTGGAGGATCCAGACCAGGAGGTAGGCGAGGAATGTCTCTCTGCACAAAGGCGAACTGAATACGACCCATCTGTCCTGGACAAAATCCTATGCGCTGTGGAAAATAATGGCACTTTAGTGCAAGGAATGTCCACTCAATTGGGGTCAGTGCAGAGCGATATTTCACTAATAAGAGAAGACCTAGTAAAGATCCGGGACCGAGTCCTTAGTGTGGAAAAAACTGTCGACTCTTTGCAAACTGACATGGGCACGTTAAAATCTAAAACTTTGCTTCTAGCCTCAGAAAATCAAGTACTTCAAAATAAGTTAGAGGACCTAGAAAATAGGTCAAGGCGTAACAATGTCCGCATAATTGGTTTTCCAGAGGGAGTTGAAGGCCGACAGCTGGAGGAACAACTTAAAGATGTGGTTATGCATAGTCTTGGCAGCGACAATTTCTCTTCTATGTTTCAAATAGAAAGAGCTCACCGAATTCCAGGAGGGAAATTTACTCCAGGGAGACCGCCGCGTGCAGTTTTAATCAAATTATTACTGTCCGCGGATAGAGATATGATCTTGAAAAGAGCAAGAGAATGTACACCTATTGAATATCAGGGCACTAAGCTGCTCTTCTTTCCTGATTTTGCGCGGCAGACCCAGGAAAGAAGGAAAAGTTTTATAGAGATAAAGAAACGCTTGGCGGTTAAGGAGATTAAATACTCCCTACAGTATCCTGCGAAATTAAGAGTAATTCATAACGGGACTTCCCTTTTTTTTGAGACCCCACAACAGGCATCAGACTGGATGGACCAAATAGGCACTTGAAACTGTGCACCATTATGATTGAAGGGATAGAGGGGGGGGGGGGGCCCAGGGTGGGGGAGAACGGCCGGAGGTTAGAGGTTCGCTGACTAGTTCGGGTGGATCAATGGAAAGTGGGGGGGGTGGGGAGGGGTACCCACCTTGCAGGAATGTTTTTCTCTTTTTTTTTTTTCTTTTTCTTTTCTGTGAGCTATGTCCAC
This sequence comes from Bufo bufo, assembly GCF_905171765.1. NCBI lineage: Eukaryota > Metazoa > Chordata > Amphibia > Anura > Bufonidae > Bufo > Bufo bufo. The sequence continues at coordinate 530,858,244 of NC_053391.1, read as the reverse complement.
TAGAATTGTAGCTTGGAACGTCAGAGGACTTGGGGAAAGAGTTAAAAGGCAAGCGATCATGGATGCACTAAAAAGATATCTTCCAGCAATTATCTGTATAGTAGAGACCCATCTAACCAAAGAAACCTTGTTCCGCCTGACAACGGGATGGCAGTCCCAATCGTATCATTCCACCTTTAGTGGCTCCTCTAGGGGTATTTCGGTTCTTATTCACAACTCCATAGATTTCACCCTTATAAAATCCTATATAGATGCTCAGGGTAGATTTATTTTCTTGCATGGTAAGCTGCATGGCGACAGTTATATCCTTGCCTTTTTCTATATACCTCCGCCATTCTCAATGTACCCACTGCTTCAACTAATGCTTTTTTTTGAAAAGAGACCAGAATGCCGCTTAATCCTGATGGGGGATTTTGATGCGGTTATTGACCCTAATAAAGACAGATTTTCACTAGATGCAGAAAGGGGGAGGAATTTCTGTAATTCCCCGCTGCCTCAATTCTGTTCAGAGGTGGGAGTGGTGGATATATGGGAATATTTTGGCGGAGGAAAGAGAGTATATTCCTGTGTCAGCAGGGGGGGTAGAGCAATGTCTAGGATCGATTTAGCACTCACCAATGAGAGCAACTTGAGTAATATCCGCAGGATGCGATACGGAATAAGAACAGTTTCGGACCACTCACCCATACTGATTGAGGTTCGCAGCGGGGAGAATAAGGAGATTAGGGGCCTAGGGTTTAAGCTGAATCCATATTGGCTCACTATTATGGACAATCTGCAGTCGATGAAACTACTGATGTCCTCCTTTTGGGAGATCAATCTTCCCTCTGCCAACATCAATATAGTATGGGATGCCGCGAAAGCATACTTGAGGGGGGTTTTTATAAGTGAGATTGCCGCAGCAAAGAAAACATTTAGGAAGAAAGAGGAGGAATTGGTCAAGATTGCTGCACTTACAACTGAGAGATATGCTAGCCACCCAACTGAGTACAACAGGGAGGAGATGCAGAAGGCTAGCTGCTCTTTGGAGAAATATGTAACAGAGAAAGCAAACCATAGGGTATTTTTCAAGGGGCTTAATTACTTCATTGAGTCTGGACGTCCGGGTAAACTTTTAGCTAGAATAATTTCACAACAAGACAAGAAAAAACAATCCATTACTTCGATCCGTAATGCAGAGGGTAAAACCATAACAGATTTAGAGGGAATTGGGAATACTTTTTTACAATACTTTGCTCAGACATATAGATCTGCCCCTGGTCTGTCATCTGATCTGGCGATGCGATTCCTGGAGAAAATTCCACTTTCTACTTTAAATGAAGTTCAGAGGGAATATCTGGAGGAGGAGATGTCTCTTATGGAGCTGCAGGAGGCCCTCGGGTCTGTCTCGGGGAACTCATCGCCGGGAGTGGATGGCCTTCCATATGAGGTCTATCGCAAGTGTGGTGATGTCATCCTCCCTCAGTTGTTAGAGGTTTTCTCCCAGGCAGCACAGGGAGGGAGACTACCACATTCTATGATGGAGGCTCTTATTGTTTTAATTCTAAAAAAGGATAAAGACCCGGTAGAATTGAGCTCATATAGACCAATATCATTATTAAATACCGATGCTAAGTTACTATCAAAAGTTCTGGCTAGGAGGCTTTCGCGGGTTTTGCCCACGATTATTCACCCAGATCAAAATGGCTTCATGCCAAATAGGGGTACCCATCATAATCTGCACAGGCTATTTATGAATATTCAGTCCCCAGGGGGTGGCGCCCGCTCCATCCTGTCGTTGGACGCTACTAAAGCCTTCGACAGGGTGGAGTGGATTTTCCTCTGGGAGGTAATGAAAAGAATGGGCTTTGGCCCAAGATTTATGGCGATGGTCCAGTTACTTTACAATTCCCCAGTTGCCCGGATCAGGATTAATGATTTGACGACAGAGAGTTTCACTTTAGGAAGAGGCACCCGCCAAGGCTGTCCCCTTTCCCCTTTCTTATTTAATATTTATATTGAACCTTTAGCGGCCTTGATAAGACAGGATTCGGAGGTGGCTGGTTTTGGCATAATGGGGCAGCATGATCGCGTATCCCTTTACGCAGATGATATTTTGGTTTTTATTCATCAAACAGATACCACCCTTCCTCGCATAATGGACCTGGTTGGCCATTTTTCCGATTTATCTGGACTTGAGATCAACTGGGATAAGACCGTCCTCCTCCCTATAGACGAGTTGCGAGGCGAATCTAGTAATCAGGTAACGATTTCTGATTCAATAAAGTACCTGGGGATAACAGTTTCTGCTAAACCTCAGGAATACTTACAACTTAATTTGATTCCTTTATTAGTGAAGTTAAGAGCAAAAATTAAGATATGGCAAAAAATTCCTCTAGCAAGAGCGGACAGAATTTCATTAATAAAAATGGTAGTGCTTCCCCAGGTTCTTTATGTCTTGCGCAACTCGCCTATATGGATTACAGACAAGCACTTTAGACTGATAGATCGGATCCTCAATGATTTATTATGGGGGAGGAAGCGCGTGAGACTGAAGGCACTCTATTTTTCTATGCCCTACAATCGGGGAGGTCTCAACCTCCCCTATTTTAGGGGCTACTTTGTGGCCTCCCAACTCTGCCTTTTTAATGATTGGGAAAATAGCCCTTTCTGCAGTAAAGTGGTCAAAGATGCAGGTTTTTCTGATTTTTTCACCGTACTGGAATCTGATTATCTATCAAATACACTTAGCGGGTACACATTGTTTTGCAGAATGGCTATAAAGACTTGGTCGGCCATAAGGAGCTGGTGCGGAGTCAAGGCATCGCTTATTTGCACCCCATTATGGCATAACCCAAAACTTTTTAATTTAAACGATTTAAGCTGCCGCCAGTATTGGAGGACCAAAAACGTGCAGTACTTACATCAAGTAGTTAGTGGTGGACAAATTTTGCCCCTAATGGAATTGAGGGCAAACTTAGGTGAGGTGGCTTGGTACGCATATTTCCAATTGAGGTCAGCACTTTCTAACACTTTAAATAGTCACCTTTTTATTATAGATACTTCTGTATTTTTAGAGGATTTAATTTGTAAGAAAATTGCCACGAGAATTAAATTATCTCACTGTTACAGACACTTAATGCATAATTTTTTTTTGGATGTTTTCTCTCCAGGACAGAGGGCCTGGTCTTCTCTCCTGTCAGAGGTAGGCTCTCCTAACTGGGAGAATATAGGGGAAAGTTTGGGACTGGTTTCACACAATTTTAACCACACTGTTGTACAATTTAATATTTTGCACAAAATCTATGTTACACCCACATGGTTATATAGAAGACGACTTAGGGCTTCCTCTGACTGCCCCCGTTGTGGCGATCCCGAGGCAGATCATTTACATCTGTTCTGGGACTGCCCAATGGTGAGTAGCTATTGGAGCCTGGTCCAAAAGAATCTGGCGCGTAAACTTAAAATTGTTGTTCCTTTGTCTCCCAGAATATGGGTCCTGGGAGATTTATCTGAGGTTAATTATACACCCATAAAAAGCCACTTGTTGATTAAGGTGATGTTCTTAGCTAGGCTCCTGATCTCTAGATCTTGGTTTAGCTCTTCCGCCCCAGACTGTAATAACTGGCTGGGCTTGGTAGAGAAAGTGAAAAGCTATGAGAAGATCCTGTATAAAAAAAGAGGATCCCATTTAAAGTGGAATAGCTTATGGAAAGATTGGGATACGGCTAATTAATTATGATCCTTCTTTTTTTTTTTTTCCTGCAGGGTGGGGGGGGGGGGGGGTTGGTGGGGTGAGTTGGGGAAAATTTTAGTTGTCCGGCTTTTCTGTATGTATCATATTGATGAAGAATGTGAAGGTATATTAGAGCACAGGAGGGTCTCTAGGACTGGTGGAGGGGGGACTTCCCGGTACTAAATAATGGTGGAAATTTTTAACCATCTATAATATCGAGCGGTACATGGGTAGGGGACCGTGGCTCGGAACCCGGGGGTGCCCGGGTATCGGGCGCAGCTCGGGGTACGGCTCTTCCCGTCAGACATGAGGTTCGATTGCGGGCAGGGAGGTGACACACGCGGTGGGCGCGCTACTATGTGCTCCTTTAAAGAGACAGAGCAGGTCTCTGGCTCTGTTTTTTGCTTACATCCTCTTTAACTGCCGAGTGACACTCGTTTCGAGTTCTCTGCCGCACGAAATATCAATGTGAATAAACGTGAAGTACGGCGAACCATGTTACGGATAGTTGACTTAATCATATGGGGATGAGGCAGTAAAATATACGAGTGGGTTTCTACCACTGCGGTAAAGGACTGCTGGACCCCCCTCTCCGTTTTTTTCTGCTTATCAAATGCTTGCGATTAAGGATCGATGCAAGCTTGCCTTTAGGCAGTATGTGAGCATCAAGCGATCGGCCACATGAGTGCCAATCCTTCTGTTCGTACTTACCCGTGTCTAGGGGAGGGCGTGCGCGGGTGGCGCTCGCTGCTGGGCGGCTGTCGGGATTTCAGGCCTCTTGTCCCTGCAGTTTATGGGGAACCTGGGCTGAATGGGTTGCTTTGTCCATCTGCTTTGTCAGGCTTTGGATCTTGGGTGAGTCCTGTTACCCTCCCCAGTAGGAGACCTCCTTTTGATTATCAAATATTGAAATTACTATGGATATTCGCATGAAATTATTGTCAACTATGGACACAGATTAGAATTGCCGAATGTATGGAATTAATAACATTAATATGTAATATGGATTTAAATTTTCGTATTGTAACAATAAAATATTTATAAAAAAAAAAAAAAAAAAATAAGGAATCTCCTGACTTGTCATCGATGGTCAAAGGTCAGTATCACCAAAAAATCGGAAGTCAGCCAAGGGGTGAATTTCTGAAACATACCAAGGTAGCTAGACGAAAGGGTCCAAAAATGAAGAACTGTTAAAAACATAAAGTAAACATTATAAAACCACATCTGTTAATAACATATATCTCTTGGGCTTGGACCCGGGTCAGAGGATCACCACAGAGTACAACTGAAGCACACATTCATTTCCTAAAGGAATGGGGCAAAACTATAGCCCTCATTTAAACCAAATGGTGTTACCATATTCAAAACACAAATCCACTTTGTCTCCTTTTGGCTTAATAGTTTTTTCCAGTTTCCTCCTCTGGGAGAGATCAGAACCCAATCTATACCCCTAAATTGCTGGAGAGATCCCTCGGAATTATGTTTATCCTTGAAATGTCTCGCCAAAGTCTGTAATTGTGTCAAATCTTCCTCATCTTTAGCTGATTCAATGGATAGTACATGTTCCCTAATCAGCCTCCTTAGTTGTCTCGATGTCATTCCAACGTAGATTAAGTTACATGGACAACTAGCCCGATAAATTACACCCACTGTCGTGCATTTAATTGGATGTGTAATTCTGTACTCCCTGGCATGTACGGAGTTACAGAAGTTTTTTTCTATATCCATGTTGACACAGGCCACACATTTACCGCATTCCTTACTACCCCAGGGAATTCCCTTTGTTCCAAAGAGCCCCGGCTCTTTCTGGACATAATGGCTCTGGACCAAATGGTCCCTAAGATTCTTAGCTTTCCGGTAAGTTATTGATGGGTACGGAGAGATTATATAATTGTAATTGGGGATCAATCCTCAATATTTCCCAATATTTGGCAAGGGCAGTGCGTACCTCTTTCCACTTTGTATTGAATACTGTGAGGAATCTTATTTCTTCAGAACCTGTCTTTTTGTTTCCATATGTAGGAGGTCCCATCTCTTTGACAGCCGTGCTCTCTGATATGCCCTCTCTATGAACCGTGTTCCTCTCTGCTGGAATCTACCACAAAGATCCTCAGCCTGCAATTCAAAGGATTCATCAGTCGAGCAGATCCTACGGGCGCGCAGGAACTGGCTGACTGGTATACTGGTATCAGATTACCTGGGTGGGAAGGTCTTCTTTCTATATAAGTTTGTTCCAATACGTCCCTGTGAATCCACCCGGAAGACCATATCCAGAAATTCCATGTCCATTCGGCCCACCTTAAAGGTAAGTTTTATGTTTTTGTCATTCTTGTTCAACTCCCAAATAAACTGTCCAAACTCATCCTCCTTCCTCTGCCAAATAATCAGAATGTCATCAATATAGCGTCCCCAATATTGGACCCTATTTGCAATTGGCAGGGGATCCGTCTGGAGGATCTCCCTCTCCCACAGCCCCAGGAACAAATTAGCATAAGAGGGCGCACAAGACGCCCCCATTGCAGTGCCCTGGAGCTGTAGGAAGAACAAAAATAAGTTATGAGTGAGGACATATTTAAGGAGAGACAGAATAAAATCACATTTCTTCTTATCCAAATTCAAAGTATGTAGGAAAAATTCTGTCGCCTTTAATCCATCCTGATGTCTGATGGAAGTATACAACGACTCGACATCACACGTAACTATCATCATATCTGGTTCCAAGTGGATGTCCTCCACCTTCTTCAGTATATCCATTGTATCTTTTAGGTATGAGGGAAGACACTCGCCCAATGGGTGCGGAAAGAATTCCATATACTTGCAAATAGCATCATTCAGGCCATTCACTCCTGAGTCTATTGATCTCCCGGGTGGGTTCAACAGGTCCTTGTTCACTTTTATAAGAAAGTAATGGGTCGGAATTACCGGATATTCAGACAATAGATGGGAACACTGTTTAGAAGAAATAATACATTCCTCAAGCCCGTATTGAAGAATCACCTCTAGTTCTTGTTTGAATTTAATAAGATGGTTGAAGGTCAGTTTTTTTTAACAATCACTTTTATTTAACTCTCTTTGGGCCTCTTCTTCATACATAACTGTCGGCCCAGATAACAATGTTCCCACCCTTGTCTGCCAGTTTTATTACTACATCCCTCCACTCCTCTATCTCTTTGCCCTATCGTGCAATTATCCATTCCACCCTGGTTGAAGATTTTTGATAATTCTCCAATCATCAATTGGACAAAAAGTTCCACATTAGGGTAGCGTGATAATGGTGGGAATTTAGTGGACTTAGGGATCAAGTTCTTAGGAAACTCACCTAATTGTTCAGGTTATTCCTGTTCCTCCAACAGTCCAGTAAGTGTGGCTAGGGCATCTTGTTCAGATCGAGTAGTAAAATTGGGATCCATTCTGTGACTAAAAAGTTTGTCTGGCAAAAAGATGTAAATCTTTCACTGTGGAGAAGTAATCAAATTTGCTTGTTGACGAAAAAGACAAACCCTTCCCCAAAATTGACGTTTATTCATCAGTGAGGATGTGATTAGAGATTTTAATTACCTGTAACTGCTGGCTGCCTTCCTGGCGTCTCTTTCCTACGGGTTGTTGTGCATATCCCATCTTGCGCTTGCTAAATCTTTTGGGATACCTCCGTGGTCCCTGTCCAGATATACTACCTTCCTCGGTCATTGACATCACCGAGGATATTGATGTAGAACGCATACTTCCTCTGTGTGTATTGTTCCTCCAGTGATAGACTTTCTTGTTCTCCATATCTTGCAGGTCCAGTTGTAATTTTTGGGTTTTTACAGTTTTTATCTGTCTTTCCCAAATCAGGAAGGCATTATCCATCTCCTTCTTAAATCTCAACTAATGTTAGTTTCTGAGAGAGTTGTTCCTCCAATATGAAGATATCTGGTTCCAGCTAGGACATAGTTTTTGTATTAAATTCAATTATGAGACGCATAAGTGCAGCCGAGCAGGAACCACAAGCCACCTTGCATTTACGACAAAAATACTTATCAACCCTTCCATAGGATGGGAATGTTTGTACACACAAACCTCTTGGTATTAATCCCTTTGAGATATACAGTCAGGTCCATAAATATTGGGAAATCGACACAATTCTAACATTTTTGGCTCTATACACCACCACAATGGATTTGAAATGAAACGAACAAGATGTGCTTTAACTGCAGACTGTCAGCTTTAATTTAAGGGTATTTACATCCAAATCAGGTGAACGGTGTAGGAATTACAACAGTTTGCATATGTGCCTCCCACTTGTTAATGAACCAAAAGTAATGGGACAATTGGCTTCTCAGCTGTTCCATGGCCAGGTGTGTGTTATTCCCTCATTATCCCAATTACAATGAGCAGATAAAAGGTCCAAAGTTCATATCAAGTGTGCTATTTGCATTTGGAATCTGTTGCTGTCAACTCTCATGATGAGATCCAAAGAGCTGTCACTATCAGTGAAGCAAGCCATCATTAGGCTGAAACAAACCCATCAGAGAGATAGCAAAAACATTAGGCGTGGCCAAAACAACTATTTGGAACATTCTTAAAAAAGAAGGAATGCATCGGTGAGCTCAGCAACACCAAAAGACCCGGAAGACCACGGAAGACAACTGTGGTGGATGACCGAAGAATTCTTTCCCTGGTGAAGAAAACACCCTTCACAACAGTTCGCCAGATCAAGAACACTCTCCAGGAGGTAGGTGTATGCCTGTCAAAGTCAACAATCAAGAGAAGACTTCACCAGAGTGAATACAGAGGGTTCACCTCAAGATGTAAACCATTGGTGAGCCTCAAAAACAGGAAGGCCAGATTAGAGTTTGCCAAACGACATGAGAAGAGAACAGTATGGAGAAGGAAAGGAACTGCTCATGATCCTAAGCATACCACCTCATCAGTGAAGCATGGTGGTGGTAGTGTCATGGCGTGGGCATGTATGGCTACCAATGGAACTGGTTCTCTTGTATTTTTTGATGATGTGACCGCTGACAAAAGCAGCAGGATGAATTCTGAAGTGTTTTGGGCAATATTATCTGCTCATATTCAGCCAAATGCTTCAGAACTCATTGCACGGCGCTACACAGTGCAGACCGACAATGACCCAAAGCATACTGCAAAAGCAACCAAAGAGTTTTTTAAGGGAAAGAAGTGGAATGTTATGCAAAGGCCAAGTCAATCACCTGACCTGAATCCGATTGAGCATGCATTTCACTTGCTGAAGACAAAACTGAAGGGGAAATGCCCCAAGAACAAGCAGGAACTGAAGACAATTGCAGTAGAGGCCTGGCAGAGCATCACCAGGGATGAAACCCAGTGTCTGGTGATGTCTATGTGTTCCAGACTTCAGGCTGTAATTGACTGCAAAGGATTTGCAACCAAGTATTAAAAAGTGAAAGTTTGATTTATGATTATTATTATGTCCCATTACTTTTGGTTCCTTAACAAGTGGGAGGCACATATGCAAACTGTTGTAATTCCTACACCCCTCACCTGATTTGGATGTAAATCCCCTCAAATTAAAGCTGACAGTCTGCAGTTAAAGCACATCTTGTTTGTTTCATTTCAAATCCATTGTGGTGGTGTATAGAGCCACAAATGTTAGAATTGCGTTGATGTCCCAATATTTTTGGACCTGGCTGTATATAGGCATATGTACTGTATTACATATATTGAATATTGAATTATCTGATATTGGGCTATCAGTAAGACTAGAGCACCCACATATATCTAAAAAGAGAGATTTCTTTGTTGTTGTTTCAGTCAATAGATTTTTTTAACAACTGTCAGATTTGCCCTGCCACCGATGAATTGAAAAAAACAAAAAAATGTAATAAACTACAGTAAATTGGTAGGCATGGCATAATGTAGAACACACTACTGCAAGAAAATTTAGACTAGCACGTTCATACGGTATCCATCAAGCAAACATGGTTGATAAAAAAATGACTGCACAACTTTACACATACAAACAATAGAGCTGAAAAATGGGGATCAATTAAAGTGGTATTCAGCGCACATTTTTTATCAAACGTGTGTCAGACCTGCTGAAGCCACCTTGATGCCTGGTAAATGGGCCCGACACATGTTTGATCATAAATGTGCGCTAAGAGCTTCTATTTATAGTAGGTATAATACCACTTTAATTTAGAATGATTCCCATTTCTCAGCTCTATTGTTTGTATGTGTAAAGTCGTGCAGCCATTTTTTTATTAACCATAATGTAGAACACAGAGATTTTTCATTTTGTCTAATTATTTGTGCAATTTTTTAGAAAACCATGGATCGCAGTGTGTTAGCCTTGCATGCATTTTTATTTATTTATTAATTTTCAAAAACATCACAAAAAACAAGAACAATTCCACAAAATTGAATACATATTATTACCATCTTATAACCCAACACACCAACAGCCCATGAAGAGAGATTGATTCCATATTTGCTTAAGACAATCCTTCCTCCCCCAGTTATCACAAATAATCCTTTCCATTTTTATCGTATTATTTGCAGATTTTTTCCGTTCACAGAGGGTTGATCCTTTTCAATCGATTTTTTCAAGATAAGCAATCTTGCCCGAAACAGCAACTTACAGAGAACCTGTTTTACTGAATTTCGAAGCTTTAACTGAATTGTACTTCCCAAAATACAAACTACAGGATCATCATATATCTGTACTCCTCAAACTCTATCAATAATATGTGCTATTTCAGACCAGTACCTTAAGGGCATCTCCATATTAAATGTATAAGGCCTGCCTGTTCTTCAACACATCTTGGACATTCATATGTAACTCTTAAAGCCATTTTTTTTTTTAAGATTAGAGGTCTACGATGTAACCTATGAATAAAGAAAAACTGAGAAGGCCCTTATTGAGACCAAGGGTCTACTACTCAAAATATCTTCCCATTTCTCATCTGTCAGACCATCAATATCTTTTCTTCTATTTTTCTTTTGCTGGAATTTTACTCTCTGTTTGTATTAATTTCATTAACATCCTATATCTCCTTGAAATACTGCCTTTAGCAAACGTTAACTTTCAAAATCCTTCAATTTATTTCCCTCAAAAATGTGACAAAGCAACATCTCTAGTCTCCCAATTTACATACTGCTTATTGTTCTGAATCTCACTTAAATTAACATTATTCCATATTGGGGTGCGTTATAAATATCCTTTTATATCCATTATTGTTTTAATTTGTCTCCAAGATTAATTCATTAAATTTAATAATTAATTATCAGTGCTTGTGTTCCCCAAAGTGCCTGTTTCTAAAACCTCCAAAAAACAAAAAACTCTTATTCTTAAATAGTGATGGACGAACATCGGCCGGGACGGTTCATGAATGCGATAAAATGTTCGCAAACCACAAGTTGGCGGCGGGGCCCCATTCACTTTAATGGCAGGCGAACCTGAAAAACCTTCAGCTCATATTTGCAGCCACCAAATACTTAGTAGAAGTGTATAAATAGTCTCACAACATGGACAGTGACATACTAGAGGGGGATCAGTGACAAAAATTACAACAAGAAATATGTATCTTAAAGGGAAATTCTCCGAAATGTGCCCTGTTGGAGCCTAGAAATTTTATATTTTAGGCCATAGGAGGGTGGGCCTTAAAAATTAGGCATTCACTTGACATAAAAGAAATTCTGATTATGTGGCTCGAGGTACATTAGGCGGTCAATGGATAAAATTTTTACTGTAGGGCACTGGACTACAGGCCCCAAACATTAGGCATTCATTGGACAGAAAAGATCAATTGATTAGGTGGCCGGAGGTATATTAGATGCTCAATGGATATACATTTTTACTGCAGGCCAGTACAAATAAAGGTCAAATACATATGTTTAAAAGAACTAAAAATGTAAAATTGGATTAAAAACATGGCTAACAAAATCCCCCCTCTTGAAAAAACCCTTAATGATAATAGTTGAAATTCGATAACATGTGGTCGTCACTGGTGTTGAATTCCTCAGAGGCCCCAAGTATTAGGCATTCACAGGATAGAAAAGAACAAGTAAGTATGTGGTTGGAGGTAGATTACACAGTCATTGGATATCAATTTTGCAGCAGCAAAACCGCAAACAAATGTTGCACTACCCAAATGCACTATATAGAAAGTATATTATTGGTATATAATACCCCTGCTTCAAGTTTTTGGGGGGGCAACTGGTATATCACACCAGTAGAAATTATTAGTTCCAATGGCGTTTGTCACTATCTGTAGCTGAGGTAACGCAGCTAAACCACAAACAAATGCTGCACTACCCAAATGCACTATATAGAAAGTATATAATTGGTATATAACACCCCTGCTTCACTCAGTTTTTTGGGGGGGCAACTGGTATATCACAGCAGTAGAATTTATTTGTTCCAATGTTCTTTGTCACTCTCTGTAGCTGAGGCAACACAGCAAAACCGCAAACAAATGCTGCACTACCTAAATACACTATATAGAAAGTATATTATTGGTATTAAACACCCCTGCTTCAATTAGTTTTTTGGGGGGCAACTGGTATATCAGACCAGTAGAAATTATTTGTTCCAATGTCGTTTGTCACTATCTGTAGCTTAGGTAACGCAGCAAAACCACAAACAAATGCTGCACTACCTAAATGCACTATATAGAATGTAGATTATTGGTATATAACACCCCTGCTTCAATCCGTTTTTTGGGGGGACAACTGGTATATCACACACCAGTAGAAATTATTTTTTCCAATGTCGTTTGTCACTCTGTGTAGCTGCGGTAACGCAACAAAACCACAAAAAAATGCTGCACTACCTAAATGCACTATATAGAAAGTATATTGTTGGCATATAACACCCCTGCTTCAATCAGTTTTTTTGGGGGTCAACTGGTATATCGCACCAGTTGAAATTATTTGTTCCAATAGCGTTTGGCACTCTGTGTAGCTGCAGCATCGCAGCAGAACCGCATAGAACTGCTTCACAATACAAATGCACTATAATATACTTTCTATGTTATAAAGTATATTATAAGTATATTACACCCCTCAGTAAGTCACACCTATCGATAGCACACCTATACCAGGTTATTAAAAGTACTTTTGTGGCCCTATTAGATAGCGACAACCTTTCCCACACAGAAACCTCTCCCTACACTGGCAAAAGACTAAATGTAAAATAGTGGCCCGATCAGGTTTATTTATATGGTATGGGGTATGTCCATGTGCTGAAACGTCTCAATTGGCTGTCCTGTACCACCTGATGGATGTGTCATGGGTCAAAGTTCTTCACAATGTAAAAGAATATGGCGCCGGCGGACATCGCCATATGTTCGCCCGTTCGGCGAATCGCGAACGAGCAAAGTTCGCTGCGAAACGACAGCCGGGCGTACCGCAAGGCCATCTCTACTCTTAAACCCCCCGTTCAATAACTTCCATCTCAACAAAGAGCTTTCTTCACTTACCTTCATATGTTCAAATTGTGCCACCAAAAAGTACAGATACCAATTTGGAAGAGAACCCCCCTCTTTAATAAAAAAACTGAAGTTTTTTATTTTATCCTCGGTGTTCTTCCTTTCCAAATAAATTCCCCCATGAACCTGTCCACCATCTTAAATACATTATTTGGCAACCAAATTGGGGCATTTTGCAATACATTCAATATCTTGGGGAAGAAAACCATCTTTATCAAGTTAATTCGCATCATCATTGATAGTGATAATCTTTTCCAAATGTAAATTTTCTTTCTTCCTTCAAAAGTGGAACTACATTTAATTCTACATAGTCCTCCAAATTTCTTGAGATATTTATCCCTAAATTTTAAAAGCTACCTACTTTATCAATTTTGTTTGCATCTAACTTCCTACTCAAATCTCCCTCCCCAATAGCCTCAAATGTGATTTATCCTAATTTATTTTTAAACCAGAAAAATATCCGAAACTATCTATTTTACAGTACTAATTATTTTACCAAAAAAAAGAAAGATATCATCAGCATACAACGCTATTGTCTCATTAATACTACCATATTGAAAGCCCTTAAACTCATCATTCTCACAAGCTATAATAGCTAGTGGTTCTATTGCTATTACAAAGAGCAATGGGGACATGGGACATCCCTGCCTAGTGCCCCTCGAAAGGGAAAAGGGCAGGGACATAGCCCCATCAGCCAATATTCTTGCTCTAGGATGGGAGTAAATTAATTTTATTCAGTTTATGAAACCAAAACATTTAAGAACCTCCCATAAATAATCCCATTTTATACAGTCGAACACTTTAGTCACGTCCAAAGACAGGTTACCTCTTACAAGCTTTTTGTCTGTTCGCCTCTATATTAAAAAACACCCTCCTAATATTAGAATTGATCAATCTCCCAGGGATAAAGCCTGTTTGATCTTAATTTTGTATTGTTTTTATTATTTTTGATAGTCTATCTGCTAAAACCTTTGCTAATAATTTTATATCAGTATTCAACAAAGATATAGGTCTATATGATTCTTGCATTAGTAAGTCCTTGTCCTCTTTGGGAATCAAAACAATAATAGCTTCTTCCTTTGATTCAGGCAACTTTCCTGCCCTCGTATACTCACACAGGGTTTCCTTTAATTCTGGTAAAAGTGTTTGACTGAAATCCTTATAGATTTCAAATGGTAGTCCATCTCCTCCTGGCGCTTTCCTATCCTTAACAGAACTCAATGCCCTTCCTAATTCTTCCAATTGTATCTCTCTCTCCAATTGATCTCTCCGATTCAATGTCAACTTTTTAAAGAGAACATTTCAGATATTGACATAAGGCAGCCTTTTTATAGAGTGTTTTTGATCTATATAAATCCAAATAGTATGTCCTAAAAACCACACTTAACTGTTCCGGGGTTTTTACAATCTGACCCTTATCATTTATTATGACCCCTATCCCATGATCTTACCCACTTTTTCACCCTCTGAAAGAAACTTAGCCCCTTGAAAAAACAGAGCTGTTTGGGATTTTTCAATATATATACCTCTAACATTCTTCTGTTCCTCCTCCCATTTATTCAACCTATATTTTGAGGGATCTGCTATGTATCTCCTTTTTGCCTCTTCTAACTTCTGATCTGCGATTTTAGTTTTTTTTCTTTTACTTTTTTCTTCCAATATTTCACCTTATTTAACAAAATTCCTCTTAACCCCTTCGCTACCAGCGCCGTACATGTACGGCGCTGGAGCGATGTGTAAACATGGTGCCCGCTCGCACATGCATCAGGAGTCATAGCCAGCAGATCTCTGCTGTGTCATACAGCAGAGACCTACGGCTAATTACCGTGACCAGCAATAATGCCGATTGTGTTAATTAAAGGCTTTAGATGCTGTGATCAAGCGAGATCAAGGCATCTAAATGCGCAAAAAGCGGAAGCTTCCGGGATTGCTACCAATGCCCCGTGTGGCCAATTCTGGCATCGATAGTTGCGCTTAAAGGGATTCTGTCAGCAAGATTTTCGATATGGAGCTGTTCATATCATCTCTCAGTCTCCATTATCTAATCAAAAATATATTAGTTTTACCCCCACCTGTCCTTTCATTTTTGATAAAAAATCAGTTTTTTTTAATATGGCAATTACCTTACTAACGTGCCCATGGGGCTGTCCCTCCGGCTGTTTGTGCCCAGCCGCGCCCCTTATCTTGTAGCCCAGCGCCGCCCCACTGCTAATTATGCACTACTCTCATCGCTGATGGTGCGCCGTAATCTCGCGCATGCACCCTAAATCCACTGATCAGCGCCCGCGAGCGAAGTGCGCAGACAGCTGGTACATGCGCGCTTTATTCGCTGAGGCTGCTGCCAGGACACCATGCGGGCGCTGACCAGTGGATTTAGGGCGCATGCGCGAGATTACAGCGCACCATCGGCGATAAGAGCAGTGCATAATTAGCTGTGGGGTGCTACGAGATAAGGGGCGTGGCTGGGCACAAACAAGCGGAGGAACAGCCCCTTGGGCACGTTAGTAAGGTAATTAGCATATTTTAAAAAACGATTTTTATCAAAAATGAAAGGACAGGTGGGGGTAAAACTTGTATATTTTTAGTTAGATAATGGAGACTGAGAGGATGATATGAACAGCTCCATATCGAAAATCTTGCTGACAGAATCCCTTTAACACTGTAAGCCAGCGAGGCTGATAGTATTCATGCTGAAATTCTTATTTTGGCCACCAGATGGCAGGCCAGGATAAGAAATGAGCAAATTAGGGTTTAAATGTCAATTAAAAAATCCCTGATAGAACAAAATCAAAAATTCTAAAACATTATTTATAGACTCATATATGACCTTCAAAATGATCACAAAAAAATTTAGAAAAAAAAAGAATAAGAAAAATACAGTACAGACCAAAAGTTTGGACACACCTTCTCATTCAAAAAGTTTTCTTAATTTTCATGACTATGAAAATTGTAGATTCACACTGAAGGCATCAAAACTATGAATTAACACATGTAGAATTATATACATAACAAACAAGTGTGAAACAACTGAAAATATGTCATATTCTAGGTTCTTCAAAGTAGCCACCTTTTGCTTTGATTACTGCTTTGCACACTCTTGGCATTCTCTTGGTGAGCTTCAAGAGGTAGTCCCCTGAAATGGTTTTGACTTCACAGGTGTGCCCTGTCAGGTTTAAGAAGTGGGATTTCTTGCCTTATAAATGGGGTTTGGACCATCAGTTGCGTTGAGGAGAAGTCAGGTGGATACACAGCAGATAGTCCTACTGAATAGACTGTTAGAATTTGTATTATGGCAAGAAAAAAGCAGCTAAGTAAAGAAAAATGAGTGACCATCATTACTTTAAGAAATGAAGGTCAGTCAGTCAGCTGAAAAATTGGGAAAACTTTGAAAGTAAGGGCTATTTGACCATGAAGGAGAGTGATGGGGTGCCTCGCCAGATGACCTGGCCTCCACAGTCACCGGACCTGAACCCAATCGAGATGGTTTGGGGTGAGCTGGACCGCAGAGTGAAGGCAAAAGGGCCAACAAGTGCTAAGCATCTCTGGGAACTCCTTCAAGACTGTTGGAAGACCATTTCAGGGGACTACCTCTTGAAGCTCATAAAGAGAATGCCAAGAGTGTGCAAAGCAGTAATCAAAGCAAAAGGTGGCTACTTTGATCAACCTAGAATATGACATATTTTTAGTTGTTTCACACTTGTTTGTTATGTATATAATTCCACATGTGTTAATTCATAGTTTTGATGCCTTCATAGTCATGAAAATAAAGAAAACTCTTTGAATGAGAAGGTGTGTCCAAACTTTTGGTCTGTACTGTACATGTTTAAATCACCCCACCTTTCCATATAATTAAAAAATAAATACCTAAATAACAATAAATATAAACATCATAGGTATCATCGCGACCAAAAATGTCCGTACTATAAATTTTTTTTTTTTAATTCCAGTACGGCGTAATGAAAAAAAGGGTCAAAATGGCCAATTTGCCATTTTTTCATTGCTTCTCTTAGCCAAAAAAAGTAATAGAAAGTGATCAAAAAGTCACGCACACTGCAAAATGGT
Source organism: Bufo bufo (assembly GCF_905171765.1). Taxonomy (NCBI): domain Eukaryota; kingdom Metazoa; phylum Chordata; class Amphibia; order Anura; family Bufonidae; genus Bufo; species Bufo bufo. Next base: position 530,841,015 of record NC_053391.1, on the reverse strand, counting down.
ATTAATAAAAATTACAGATTGTTCCGCAAAAAAATTTGCCCCTAAACAGCTCAGTAGACATAAGTTTAAAAAAGTTATGGGGGTCAGAATATGGCAATGTAAATTATTTTTTTTATCAAAGTTTATATTTATTTTTACACTATTTAGACATAAAAAAACTACACATATGGGGTATCCTTGTAATCATACTGACCCAGAGGATGAAGCACATGGGTCAGTTTTGTTGTAAACAAAACACTGTGGGAACTAAACCCGTAAAACGGTGGAGGAATTGCTTTTCTTTCAATTCCACCAAATTTGGAATTTTTTTACTACATTTTATACCATAATTAATGGTGGCATTAGAAATTACGACCTGTCCCAAAAAAAAATAAGCCCTCATACAGCTATGTGACCAGAAATATAAAAAAGTTATGGCTCACGGAAAATGGGGAAGAAAAATAAAAACATTAAAAACTTCCGGTATCCTAAGGGTTAAAAAGGCTTTCACAGCATCCCAGAGTACTTGCTTATTAGTTGAATCTTTATATAAATGAAAAAAAATCGCAAGTTCTGCCTTAATATCTTTCTTGTCTTTTAACAAAGTTGACCAATGGGAATTAGCTTAAGCAATAAAGGGCCCTGCCTAAAGGAAGATTCAACCTCCATTAAAAGTGCACAATGATCTGATAAGGCCATGGGGACATACTTTATTTTTGATAATTTTTTTCCAACAATTTCTTATTTCCAATGACCTTATCAATACTTGACCAGGTTTGATGTGTTTTTGAATAGCAGGAGTAAGTTCTTTCTTCCAGATTCAATAATCGCCAAACATCTACCCAATCAAACTCAGCTATTAGATTAGCCAAATTCGTATTATGAAATGCAGTTTTACTATTAAATAATATATCCTTAGTAGAATCCAATACCGTGTTATAATCTCCTACTGCTATCAAAACACATTCTTGTCTGTCTAACATATACGTTTGTAAGTCATATAGCACATCAGGTTTATATGGAGGAGGAATATAAACATTTGCTATAACCATTTGTACATAATTTATATTACACTGTAAGAATAGATACCTTCCACAGTCATCCGCCTTACATGCCACATATTCATAGTGTCACGGATGTTTCTGTGACAGGTGCCAGGAGATCAGTGAGACAGGCAACACGTGGTTTGATGTGACAGGTTCCTTGTGGATCAATTTGTGTCTGTGTTGTTTCTGGTAATGGCCACACCCCTTGCCTCAGGTGTTGCTTATGTGGTCATTTAACCTTCCCTATCTATTGTGGCTTTTCTCACCATGGTATGCGGTTTATAGCTTCAGCCTTGTTGTGGATTGCTGGTGTTTGGATCTCGTGGAGTTCCTGTGCTTCCATACCTAGTTGAAGTTAAGTGTCTTCTTCCCCTTTTGTTTATTGTTTGGGTTTTCTTATGTTGCTGTTTTCCCTGTCATTTGTGTTTAGGCCTGAGGGAGACTCCTGTTTGTCCAACCTTTTGGAGGAACAGGTTGTCTCTTGTCCTGACATTAGTACCATTGTCCTACAGTGTGAGTTAGTACTTTAGGTTCCTGTGTATGAACTCACCTACCTCTGGGGTCAGTTCATACTTGCAGTCAGTCAGAAATTTGATTAGGGTTTATCTAGGAGGTGACCTGCTCCATTCCCTAGTTTCCAGGCCTTTTTCCCTCACCCCTTTCCCTCCTACGTTCAGTGTGGGTTTCCCTCCCACACCAAAGCGTGACACATAGTTGACTTTATTATGGACTAAAATTGACACTCCTCTAGAATATGATGTATATATAGAATGATATCCACCCTCTATCCATATTTTCTCCACCCACTTCATAGAGTCCCTATCCAAGTGAGTTTCTTGCAGGCAGATGACGGCTGGCATGTATCTCCTCAGCCATTCAAAAATAGCAAATCTCTTTACTCTCTCTCTTAACCCTCATACATTAAATGATATTACTCTCAACATTTAAATATAACGGGGGAAAAAATAAAGCAATAACCTCCTTTCCCCTATCTCTCTCTCGCCACAAAAAGCCCCTCCCCCTCCCATCCCCCAAGCAGCTCTCCTCCAAAAAGAATGGAGAGATAGGTCCAAAACTAAGCATATTACTTCCTATATCCCCCCTCGCCTTTATCAATAACAAAACATTTCTTACAGGCCCTTTGAGTCTGCCCAGTCCTTAGCTTCTTTAGGAGACTGAAAAAACAAAGTCCAATCCTGATAATCCACCCGAAACTTAGCAAGAAATAATAAACTATACTTTAAAACAGTCATTCTAAATCTCTTTTTTATATCTGCATATTTCTTCCTACGTACATTAGTGGCCTCTGAATAATCTGGAAAAAATCTTGTTTTTATCCCTTGTATTTGAAATTTCTCTTGATTTTGGATATTCCCCTGGAATTCTTTTTTTGCTAGGAACCGTGTGGTCTCTCTCTATAGCAAAAAGACTGGAGAGTGTTCCAGGTTTACAATTCTCACTGAACAATTTCTCCATAAATTCCACACAGTTAGAGCCCTCTACCCCTTTTGGTATCCCTACACATCTCAGATTAGTTCTTCTTGTACTAGGCCTCTAAGTCTATTAATTTGTGCTCCATAATCAGCTTTGATTGTTTCAGGGACGTTACATCCTTCTCCAATTTAGATATTGAGTCTTCCACCACCGATGTTCTATTCTCCATCTCCTGAAAACATTCTCTCACCTTTACTAAGTTATTCCGAATCAAACTCACATCTGTTTGTACCGAACCAATCTGGGTAACTAATTTCCCCATCAGATTTTCAAGTCTAGGCACCGTATGAAAGATATCTTTAACCATTTTTGCATTCATTTCAGTTGTTACATTACTTATTTCCTGTCCCCCTGAATCATTTAAAGACAAGTTTTCTTTCAACTGAGGGTTTCATCCCTCTATTGACTCTTTCCCAGAATCTACAGACCCCAATATAGGGGTTGTAGGGACCAGATACTTATTTAAAGCATTTTGCTTCTGCCTAGTTTCCAATCCAGATCCGGATCCTGTATTACCAGGCCATTGCTGATCTTCGCTTTTTTTCTGAGGCATTTTCAGCATATGAACAAAGGAATATGTAAGTAACAAAGAGAAGGCTTTAAACTTTTCGGGGATCCCTGGTGTTGTCCGTGGCTGGGGGGAGGAGACCGAGGACGACATTCTCCTGGGTGATGAGCAGGAGTCAGGGCGCTCCACCGCTTCCAATTTAGTGAAAATGAGGGCCTTCATGCTCCAGTGTTTGAAGAGGGACCACCGTATAAAAATCATAAAAGGCAAGGATCTGTACTGGGTGGCAACTTACTTAGACCCAGGTACAAACACAAAACGGCGGACATGTTACCAGCATCTCAGAGGGCTGTCAGAATGCAGCATTTCTTGGCCTTGCTGCGAGAGATGCTGCATTCTGCTGTTGCGGGCACTGGCAGAGGAATTTCCGCCCACAGCGAAAGAGGTGCGGGTACCAATCCTACCGCGCCTGCAAAAAGAGGGCGGTTTGAAGATGTGTTGGTGACTTCGGATATGAGATCATTCTTGCAGCCAACCCATCGATGGCCGCCCTCCGAATCCAGCCTCAGGGAATGCCTAGACCAACAGGTGTCCGACTACATCGGGTTCACGGCCGATGTGGAAGCTCTGAGAAGCGAGGAACCCCTTGACTACTGGGTATGCAGGCTTGACGTGTGGCCAGAGCTGGCACAATTTGCCATGGAACTTTTGGCTTGCCCCTTGCCCAGTTACATATTTATCCTGTGATCGCTTATGTGTCACGGAACCATGAACCAGACGTACAACAAGGGATAAGTGAAAATAAGAAGGCTTTATTGAAAATAAAGCTTTAAAGCAAAAGTCCAAACGGATGGCGAAACCGAAGCAGAGTCTTTGCGAAGCCAGAGGTCAGGAACCAGAAGGGTAGTCAGACGAAGCCAGGATCAGGAACCAGCAGGGTAGTCAGACGAAGCCAGGATCAGGAACCAGCAGGGTAGTCGGATGAAACCAGGATCAGGAACCAGAAGCAGCAGCAGTCTAGAAGCATGTGAACACAGGAGGAACCAAGCAAGGAACTGAAGCCACAGACCTCCTATATATATGAGCTAGGCATCCAGCTCCTCCCAGTGGGAAGGAGGAGCCGCAGGGTGGGAGGCTACAAGAAACCCAGAAACCAAGATGGCCGCCAGCACATGTCAAACGAAGGAGAACAGCAAGAAGGTAAGACCATGACAGTACCTCCCCCTCAAGGGCCCCTCCTCCGCGGAGTAAAGAACGGTTTCTGAGGGAAGCGTGCGTGGAAGGCTCGGAGCAAGGCAGGAGCATGGACATCTGCGGAGGGAACCCAGGAACGCTCCTCTGGACCATAACCACGCCAATGGACCAAAAACTGCACCCGACCGCGGACCAGGCGTGAGTCCAGGATATTGCTCACCTCATACTCCTCACGATTACCCACTTGGACCGGACGAGGCCGAGGAACCGAGGAAGTGAAACGATTACACACCAGTGGCTTCAACAGGGAGACATGAAACACGTTGGAGATCCGCATGCCAGGAGGAAGCGCAAGGGCATAGGCTACCGGGTTTACCCTGCGAAGCACTCGGAAGGGACCAACAAAGCGAGGCGCCAGCTTGGGAGTGGGCACTCGAAGGTTGAGGTTGCGGGTGGACAACCATACACGGTCTCCGACCTGGTAGGAAGGAGCAGGCGCTCGTCTGCGATCAGCCTGGAGTCTCTGGCGCTGCGCAGAGACCTCAAGGGACTTCTGGATCAGTACCCAAGAAGCACGTAGGACGGAAAGGTGATCCTCCACAGCCGGAATATCCTGGGGAGAGAATACCTCCGGTAACACGGCAGGTTGGAACCCATAATTGGCCATGAAGGGAGACGTCCCAGAGGAAGAGTTCACCGCCGTGTTCCTGGCAAACTCAGCCCAAGGCAGGAGGTCAACCCAATTGTCTTGGTGATCGGAGACATAGCAACGAAGGAATTGCTCCAAGGCCTGATTGGATCGTTCTGCGGCCCCATTGGACTGAGGGTGGTAGGCCGAGGAGAAGGAGAGATGAATCCCCAACTGGGAGCAAAAGGCGCGCCAGAACCTGGACACAAACTGACTCCCCCGATCCGACACAATCTCCTTGGGCAAACCGTGCAACCGGAAGACCTCCCTGGCAAAAATCGTGGCCAACTCTTGTGCAGAGGGTAACTTCTTGAGAGGAACACAGTGGCACATTTTGGCAAACCGATCCACAATCATGAGAATGACCGTATGGCCTCGGGATGCAGGGAGGTCCACAATGAAATCCATCCCCAGGTGTGACCATGGGCGCTCCCCGGTGGCTATGGGTTGCAGAAGGCCCAACGGAAGGTGCCGAGGGGACTTACTCTGGGCACAAACGGAGCATGCCGCTACATATGCGGCGATGTCGGAACGTAGGGAAGGCCACCAGAACAGACGTGAAACAGCCCAGGACAGCTGATTCTTTCCAGGATGCCCCGCGGTCTTGGAGTTATGGTAGGTTCGCAACAACCGAGTGCGCAACTCCTCAGGCACAAAACATCTGCCGTTGGGTCTCCCAGAGGGAGCACCAGATTGAGCCGCCAAAATCTGCTCACCCAGGGGAGAGGTCAGGCTGGTGCGAATGGCGGCCAAGATCTGATTCGGAGGTATGACCGAAGTCGGAATCGACTCCTCCCTGGACAGCTCGGAGTACTGCCGTGATAAGGCATCCGCCCTGATGTTCTTGGAACCGGGTAGGTAGGAGACCACGTAATTAAAACGTGACAAGAACAGAGCCCATCTGGCCTGACGTGGTGTCAATCTCTTGGCCTCAGAAAGGTAGGTCAGATTCTTGTGGTCCGTCAGGATGAGGACCGGAACCACCGAACCCTCGAGCAAGTGCCTCCATTCTTTAAGGGCCTGCACGATGGCCAATAACTCCCTGTCACCAATCTGATAGTTGCACTCCGCGGAAGACAGTTTCCAGGAGTAAAACCCACAAGGAAGCAGAGGACCCTCTGGTGTTCTACGCTGAGACAGAAGGGCGCCTACTCCCGTCTCAGACGCGTCCACCTCGAGGACAAAGGGCAACCCAGGGTTGGGATGCGACAGAATCGGAGCCGACACAAAGGCGGACTTTAGAGCCTCAAAAGCTCGGATGGCCTCGAGCGGCCAGACCTGGGAATTACTGCCCTTCCTGGTCAGATCCGTGAGAGGCTTGGCTAGCATGGAAAAGTCCCTGATGAACTTCCGATAATAATTGGCGAAGCCCAAAAAGCGCTGCAGGGAACGAAGACCACTGGGCTGGGGCCACTGTAAGACAGCCGAAACCTTCTCAGGATCCATGGAGAACCCCTCAGCGGAAATGATGTAACCTAAGAAGGTTACCTGGGATCGGTGAAATTCGCATTTCTCAAGCTTACCGAACAGCTTGTTCTCTCGTAACCGTTGCAACACTCGTCTGACATCCAGAATGTGGGCCTCCATGGATTCAGAATATACCAAGATGTCATCCAAATAGACCACCACACACTGCTGCAACAGGTCACGGAAAACATCGTTGATGAATTCCTGAAAGACTGCGGGCGCATTGCACAACCCAAAGGGCATAACCAAGGATTCATAATGACCGGTCCTGGTGTTAAACGCGGTCTTCCACTCATCGCCCGCCTTGATCCTTACCAGGTTATATGCCGCCCTCAGGTCGAGTTTGGTAAAGACCGTGGCCCCTTTAAGGCGATCGAACAGCTCGGAAATCAAGGGTATCGGGTAAGCGTTCTTGATCGTGATGCGATTGAGACCCCTGTAATCGATGCAAGGCCTCAACTCACCGCCCTTCTTTTTCACAAAGAAAAATCCAGCCCCTGCCGGGGACGAGGATTTGCGAATGTGTCCGCGTGAAAGCGCCTCCCTCACGTACTCCTCCATGGCCTCATTCTCCGCTACCGACAGTGGATAGACTTTGCCACGAGGAGGAACGGCACCAGATTGTAACTCTATGGCACAATCGTATGGGCGGTGCGGAGGTAGGGCAACCGTGCGCACCTTATCGAATACATCCCGGTACTCCTCGTATTCAGGAGGCAACAGAGAGTCCGAGGAAGTACACAGCAACTTGACAGACCCATGGATGCAACTAGCCCCACACTGCGGTGACCACGAGAGGATCTCGGCCGATCTCCAATCGAAAGTCGGATTATGCTTCCGGAGCCAGGGGTACCCCAAGACCACCGAGTAGTGTGGAGACGAAATAACCTGGAGGCAGACCGACTCTCTGTGAACGGCACCAATGGCTATCCCCACTGGAAGGGTCTCATGAGTCACGTGTGGCGGCAGAAGGGGTCTGCCGTCTATCGCCTCAAGAGCCAGTGGGGAACCTCGAGCCTGCAGAGGAATGGAATTGGCGGCACTGAACACATTATCAATGAACAAACCACCAGCACCAGAGTCCACCAACGCCTGGGTCGTCACCGAGCCCCCGACCCAGGAGAGGACAACAGTGATCAGTGGTTTGTCAACACGGGAAACCGGGGATGAGGAGACTCCACCCAAGATCTGCCCCCGACAGGATCTCAGGTGCGAGCGTTTCCCGGACGGTTCGGACATGCCAACCGAAAATGCCCACCGAGACCACAGTACATGCATCGGCCCTCGCGTCTCCGGAGTACCCTCTCCCCCTCGGACAGGCGAGCAAACCCCAGCTGCATGGGTTCACCCCCAGACAAGTCATCCCCAGGAGGCGTGGGAGGAGAGGGAGGCACGGGTGGGACAGCAAACGTAGGCGCCAATCTGTTAGAAAACCTCCGCAGGCTCTCCTTAAAGGAAGGTCTCTCCCTGAGTCTGGTGTCAATCAAAATCAGGAAAGAAATAAGAGACTCGAGCTCCACTGGTAGGTCCTTAGCTGCAACCTCATCCTTCAAGGCATCCGAGAGACCATGAGAGAAAGCAGCGACCAGAGCCTCATTATTCCAGCCCACCTCTGCTGCCAGGGTACGAAACTCAATGGCGTATTCAGCTACGGATCGTGAACCCTGTCTGATGGACATAAGGAGCTTCGCAGCAGAGGCAGCACGAGCCGGCACATCGAATACCTTCCGAAGAGAAGCAACAAAACCGGAAAACTCGGCAACCACCGGATTGTTGTTCTCCCATAAAGGGCTGGCCCAGGCCAAGGCCTTGTCCGAGAGCAGCGAGATCAAGAAGCCCACCTTTGATCTCTCAGTGGGAAAGGCATGTGGCAGCAACTCGAAATAAATGCCCACCTGGTTAAGGAAACCTCGGCACTGAGTTGGCTCTCCCCCAAAGCGCTGTGGAAGAGGGGCAGAACCGGTCATACCCCGAAACACCGCAGGTGCAACAACAGGTGTCGGGGTAGACTCTGGCGCAACAACCGGAGCGGCAGTAGGAGCGGGCCCAGGAGCGACAACCGACCCATCGGCAACGGGAGCGAAATGAGCCGTGCGTTCAAGCAGGGTTTGCAACGCCACAGCGAACCGACCCAACAGGTGATCCTGCTGATCAAGTCTGGCAACCAGCGTGGGTAGCGAGGATGGCCCTGTACCGTCAGAATTCATGGCTTGGTCCTAATGTCACGGAACCATGAACCAGACGTACAACAAGGGATAAGTGAAAATAAGAAGGCTTTATTGAAAATAAAGCTGTAAAGCAAAAGTCCAAACGGATGGCGAAACAGAAGCAGAGTCTTTGCGAAGCCAGAGGTCAGGAACCAGAAGGGTAGTCAGACGAAGCCAGGATCAGGAACCAGCAGGGTAGTCAGACGAAGCCAGGATCAGGAACCAGCAGGGTAGTCGGACGAAACCAGGATCAGGAACCAGCAGGGTAGTCGGACGAAACCAGGATCAGGAACCAGAAGCAGCAGCAGTCTAGAAGTATGTGAACACAGGAGGAACCAAGCAAGGAACTGAAGCCACAGACCTCCTATATATATGAGCTAGGCATCCAGCTCCTCCCAGTGGGAAGGAGGAGCCGCAGGGTGGGAGGCTACAAGAAACCCAGAAACCAAGATGGCCGCCAGCACATGTCAAATGAAGGAGAACAGCAAGAAGGTAAGACCATGACATTATGGTACTTCCATCCACAGAAACTAAAGTTCTTTGCATCAGGTGAATGCCTATTGCCTAATTTTTGGGGCCTATACTGGCCGACAGTTACATTTTTATCCTGTGACCGCCTAATGTACATCCAGCCACAGAATACAAAGTTCTTTGCTGGCAGGTGAATGCCTATTGCCTAATTTTTGGAGCCTTTACTGGCCAACAGTTACATATTTATCCTGTGACCGCCTAATGTCCCTCCAGCCACAGAATCCAAAATTCTTTGCTGCCAGGGGAATGCCTATTGCCTAATTTTTGGGGCCTGTACTGGCCGACAGTTACATTTTTATCCTGTGACAGCCTAATGTACCTCCAGCCACAGAATCCAAAGCTCTTTGCTGTCAGGTGAATGCCTATTGCCTAATTTTTGGGGCCTGTACTGGCCGACGGTTACATTTTTCATCTCTAGCCACATAATCACATCATTGTCTCACTCCTCTGCCTCTCATTATGGTGGCGTATGAATCACATTCACCATATGGACCTTCTAATGTTACAGGGTCATGTGACTGTGCCCCCCCACCCCGTACTGTGCCCCCTTATACCCTGCATTGTGCCCTCTTACCACACGTTGTGCAGTGCCCCTAGTCATTCTCTGTACTGTGCCCTCTTATACCCTTTTATCCCGCCACGGTATGGCAGTGTTAGCCGGTCACTGTACAGAGGTATTATCCGGTCAATGTATGGTGGTGGTATCCAATAACTGGATGGCCATAACTGTATCCCTTTCCCTGCCCATTCCATTCTTTTTTAGACCTGGCATGGGCAGGAAAAATATGCAGATTGCGGTGCTAAGGACCTTTGCACCACAATCTGTGTCAGAAATACGCCTAACAGACGTATTTCTAAGTAATAAATGACCACCTAATTGTATTATTATTCGGGGGTAGGGCTAATATCTTTATATTATATAGATTCTAGTGTATTATACTGTGCCCTGTATTTCCCAGTAGAAAATGATCCTTGGGAAACACAGTCCTCATCCCTGACCACCAGGAGCAGGTAGCTCTCTGTCAGTACATGGTGGCCTCCCCTCTTCGCCACTACGCTGTGTACTGGTGCTTATTCTGACACTAGGGCTGGGTTCACATCCTATTTTTGCCATCCATTTAATGCATACCAAAAATGTATGCGTTAACAGATGCCTCAGACTGATGCCATACAGTGGCGTCCATTCACCATACAGTTCAATGGTAGAATTTTTTTTTAAGCTAACGTATTTTTTCATGGACTCTGCAGGATACAAAAACGTGGAGTGCTGCATATTTGTATATATCAAACCGATAGGAAATAAAAATTTTCTAGGCTCCAGCAGGGCACATTTTTGAGAGTTTCCTTTTAAGACATATAAAAATGGCCCTTGATTAAATTACATATTTTTTGTGGGAATTTTTGCCAATGATCCCCCTCTGGTATATCACTCTCCATGTTATGGGACTATTTTTGCACTCATAGTTTGTATTTGGTGACTGCAAATATGACCTGAAGGTTTTTCAGGTTCGCCTGCCATTAAAGTGAATGGGGCCCGCCACGAACACGTGGTTCGTGAACATTTGAACCGTCCCGGCCGATGTTTGTCCATCACTAGCAGTAAATAAAACAGACAAACCCCCTTTTTCTCAGCCATTTGGGGGGAAGTCCCCTTAGGTTAGCTTGTTCGTGAGGAAAAGTAGTTTATCGATGACAAGAAATAAAATCCATATCTCCCTTTACTTCAGTCTTTCATGGGGGAAAGTCCCTCTAAGAGCAATGGTAGTAAGGGGGGGTGGGCGAACTATTAGTTCATCCAAAAGACAATCCACAACCCCCTCTCCCCCAGTCAGTCCCGGCAAAGGAGAAGCTCCCTCCAGCTTCTAGCCCGCTCATCCAGCGGAACTTACTCTCCTTCTATTTCCAGGGTAAGCACTTTCACCACTGACAACCCACACTAGCCCGCTCACCGCCGTCAGTCGTCCTGCCTCTCTCACCACAACGTCCAGGGTTACCACCTTGCCTTCATGCTCTCCATTAAAAGTGGGGACACAGGAAATTTAAATGGGCTGAGTGGGACTGGTCATCCTCACTGCTGCGCTCCAACATGCGCCCGGCGTCTCAGTGGGCTGAGCGTCTCACATGGCCTGCTGCCTCTTTATCAGGCAACGAGCACAAGGGAGGGAGGAGGAGCTTAGCGTCTCACGTCAGACACTCTCATGCCGGAGCCTCGGCGAGGTGCATGCATTTCAATCATTGATTTCTACATAACAGTTTACACTAGCCACATAGCACACCAGTCACATGCACCATTATAAAAGCTTGTGCCATGGACAGATGTCCTTATAACAGCATGTGTGAATCATAGATGCTACATAACTGTATGCCAGCTACCTACAGTATGACCACTAATAGTATGCTAGCCATAGATTCCCACACAGTATTATATCAGTCACAAATGCCCCTTAGTTTTTTTTTCAAGAGCATCTTGGCCTGTACTGTGCCCCGATTACTCCTGTTCTTTAGTAGTAAAGATGTCTGTCCTTTTATTTCCATCAATCCCGTTGCTACTCCTTGCTTCCCTTCCTCTAGAAGTTCTAAACCATATAAAGGGCTAGTAGATACGTGATTGGCCTATGCAGAAGTCAAAGTTTTGTACATTCACTTCCTGCAGAGGTCCAACGTACTGCTTCTAGTTTTTAAGGTGTGTTGAAGATTGATTAGGTAAAGGAACTTTGTGGGGTTTGGCAGAACTGTGATCCACTTATTAACACTCTGTAGATTCTGATCACCCCACAGGCACAAAACTAATAGGCATTCTTCCACATTGTTTTCACGGTGCTAGTTTGCTTATGTTAAGGCCTCATGCACTTGTCAGTGTTTTGGTAAGTTATTTATCAGTGATTGTGAGCCGAAATGAGGTGCAGCTCTAAACACAGAACAGGTGCAGATCTTTTCCTTATACCTTATCTCTGTGGAGGCTCCAGTCCTGGTTTTGGCTTAAAATCACTGATGGAAATCACTGATCAAACACTGACGCGTGAATGAGGCATAAGACTAAGCTTTGTCCTCTACTTTTTTTTATCACATTTTCTTTTGTAATCTCCTGGAGATCTTTTTCAACTAAATCAAAGGTCAAATTTGTTGTAGCCGGCAGCATATGTGTAATGAATATGTTAATCTTTATGTCAGACACAGCATCATAATGAAAGTATAAAATACAAGCAACACATTCTACATGTGAAGTGGGTATTATTCTGTGTCTGTTTCAAGTAACAAAACACAAAAATGTCTGCGTGCCTGCCTAGCTTTGCATTTGCATGGTTTTGTGTTCCTGGAGGGAGCTGATAAAAATATTTTCTATAGCATCATTTTTAGTTAAAGAAAATATTTCCAATTAGTCTCCAACAAGTTCGTGCTGTGAGGTTCAAGCAACAGTGTGTGTAAAATTAATTGTAGCAGAATTATAGAAAAAAATTATATGTATTTTCACAATGAAATACATATGTCAAACGAGACAGTGTTTTCAGTTTTGTGTGCTTTACAGAATGCAATATTGCCTCTTTGTAACTGTTTCCCTACTGTGAAAAGTCTTGTTGCTGCCAAAGATGTGGGAATTTATAATACATTATATTAAAAAAAGATTTATCTGATTAAAATGTTTATAGGTTTCTAATTACTTCTGATTCCAGCAATGTTATTTAAGTACATATTTTATTTCACTTTTATAGCGTGCTGCAGAAAATAGAACAGTGATGATAAAGATGAATCTTAAAGGAGGAAACATTATTTTAAAATGAAGAATTGTCTCCAGCATGTTGCCAATATCTCTCACGCTGCCTCCCCCCAAAATTTACTACCCTCATAATTTGCCTTTTAGCACTGATTACAAGCAGACATTTATTCCAGTAAAAATCTGTGGAGTGAAGGACTGATACACCTATATAATTTCCTCTATGGTAATATTGTCAGAGCTCATCATGTGAACTGGCTAGGAAACTTAGCACTGGCATAAATTGTCAGGAAACTGGATGAACTCAAAAGTGGCATGACTTTATGGGTGCCAAAGTAACCGTTGCCACCTGGGAGTTTATAGCCCATATAATATGGAAGAATTATGACATCATGATGATTGTGATGTAATGAAGCTATACAGAGCTATCTCATCATGCAATAGAGCATTTGACATTATTTTTATATTGGTACAGTACAGCTTTATATAGACACCTGTTGAGGAACAAAAATATAGCTCCCAATAATAATAATAATATTTAAAGGAAACTCCCTTTATTTTCCATGCAGCCATGTAACCTGCCTTGCTTTGCACTCTATTACATAAATAGCGGGCAAATCTGCTTGTTTCTTGCCATCCTATGTGGGATAAGTGGCGGACTGTTACTCCACATTGATGCATTCAGCTGTGTATTAAACCTTGAATGTTGTCACCTACTTCCACTGAAGACCTTTAACCCCTTAGGGACACAGCCTTATTTCACCTTAAGGACCAGGCCATTTTTTGCAAATCTGACCAGTGTCACTTTAAGTGATAACTTTAAAACACTTTGACTTATCCAGGCCATTCTGAGATTGTTTTTTCGTCACATATTGTACTTCATGACACTGGTAAAATGAAGTAAAAAAAATTCATTTTTATTTATAAAAAAATACCAAATTTACCAAAAATTTGTGAAAAATTGCAAATTTCCAAGTTTTAATTTCTCTACTTCTATAATACATAGTAATACCTACAAAAATAGTTATTACTTTACATTCCCCATATGTCTACTTCATGTTTGGATCAATTTGGGAATGATATTTTATTTTTGGGGGATGTTACAAGGCTTATAAGTTTAGAAGCAAATCTTGAAATTTTTCTGAAATTTTCAAAAACCCACTTTTTAGGGACCAGTTCAGGTCTGAAGTCACTTTGTGAGGCTCACATAATAGAAACCACCCAAAAATGACCCCATTCTAGAAACTACACCCCTCAAAGTATTCAAAACTGATTTTACAAACGTTGTTAACCCTTTAGGTGTTCCACAAGAGTTAATGGCAAATGGTGATAAAATTTCTGAATTTAGATTTTTGGGCAAATTTTACATTTTAATCCATTTTTTCCAGTAACAAAGCAAGGGTTAACAGCCAAACAAAATGCTATATTTATTGCCCCAATTCTGTAGTTTGCAGAAACACCCCATATGTGGCCGTAAACTACTGTACGGGCACACAGTAGGGTGTAGAGGGAAAGGTGCGCCGTATGGTTTTTGGAAGCCAGATTTTGCTGGACTGGTTTTTTGACACCATGTCCCATTTGAAGCCCCCCTGATGCACCCCTAGAGTAGAAACTCCATAAAAGTGACCCCATCTAAGAAACTACACCCCTCAAGGTATTCAAAATTGATTTTATAAACTTTGTTAACCCTTTAGGTGTTGCACAAGATTTAATGGAAAATAGAGATACAATTTCAAAATTTCACTTTTTTGGCAGATTTTCCATTTTAATATTTTTTTTCCAGTTACAATGCAAGGGTTAACAGCTAAACAAAACTCATTATTTATGGCCCTGATTCTGTAGTTTACAGAAACACCCCATATGTGGTCGTAATTTTGGAAGGCAGATTTTGCTGGACTGTTTTTTTTTACAACATGTCCCATTTGAAGCCCCCCTGATGCACCCCTAGAGTAGAAACTCCAAAAAAGTGACCCCATTTTAAAAACTACGGGATAGGGTGGCAGTTTTCTTGGTACTAGTTTAGGGTACATATGATTTTTGGATGCTCTATATTACACTTTTTGTGAGGCAAGGTAACAAGAAATAGCTTTTTTGGCACCGTTTTTTTTTTGTTATATACAACATTCATCTGACAGGTTATATCATGTGGTATTTTTATAGAGCAGGTTGTCACGGACCCGGCGATACCTAATATGTATGCAATTTTTTTTATTTATGTAAGTTTTACACAATGATTTAATTTTTTAAACAAAAAAAAAATCATGTTTTAGTGTCTCCATAGTCTGAGAGCCATAGTTTTTTCAGTTTTTGGGCGATTATCTTAGGTAGGGACTCATTTTTTGTGGGATGAGATGACGGTTTGATTGGCACTATTTTGGGGTGCATATGACTTTTTGATCGCTTGCTATTACACTTTTTGTGACGTAAGATGACAATAAATGGCTTTTTTACACCGTTTTTATTTTTATTTTTTTACGGTGGTCATCTGAGGGGTTAGGTCATGTGATATTTTTATAGAGCCGGTCGATACGGACGCGGCGATACCTAATATGTATACTTTATTTTATTTATGTAAGTTTTACACAATGATTTCTTTTTTGAAACAAAAAAAATCGTGTTTTAGTGTTTCCATAGTCTAAGAGCCATAGTTTTTTCAGTTTTTGGGCGATTATCTTGGGTAGGGTATGATTTTTGCGGGATTAGATGACGATTTGAATGGTACTATTTTGGCATAAATGCGACATTTTTGATCACTTTTATTACCATTTTTGGGAAGTAAGGTGGGCAAAATTTCAATTTCCTCATAGTTTTTATTTTTTTATTTTTATGGCGTTCACTGTGCGGGGAAAGTAACATGAACGTTTTATAGATCTGGTCGTTACGGACGCGGCGATACCTAATATGTGTAGTGTATTTATTTATTTATTTTTTATTCAGTGATAAATGTGTTTTTTTAAACTTTACTTTTTTCACTTTTGAAAAAAAAAATTGACCCAGACCCACATGGTTCTTGAAGATCCAGTGGGTCTGATGTCTGTATAATACAGTACAGTACACTATATAGGGTATTGTACTGTATTTTACTTACACTTTGTCTGAACAGATCTATGCCTTTAGCACAGATACAGTACAGACCAAAAGTTTGGACACACCTTCTCATTCAAAGAGTTTTCTTTATTTTCATGACTATGAAGGCATTAAAACTATAAATTAACACATGTGGAATTATATACATAACAAACAAGTGTGAAACAACTAAAAATATGTCATATTCTAGGTTCTTCAAAGTAGCCACCTTTTGCTTTGATTACTGCTTTGCACACTCTTGGCATTCTCTTGATGAGCTTCAAGAGGTAGTCCCCTGAAATGGTCTTCCAACAGTCTTGAAGGAGTTCCCAGAGATGCTTAGCACTTGTTGGCCCTTTTGCCTTCACTCTGCGGTCCAGCTCACCCCAAACCATCTCGATTGGGTTCAGGTCCGGTGACTGTGGAGGCCAGGTCATCTGGCGCAGCACCCCATCACTCTCCTTCATGGTCAAATAGCCCTTACTTTCAAAGTTTTCCCAATTTTTAGGCTGACTGACTGACCTTCATTTATTAAAGTAATTATGGCCACTCGTTTTTCTTTACTTAGCTGCTTTTTTCTTGCCATAATACAAATTCTAACAGTCTATTCAGTAGGACTATCAGCTGTGTATCCACCTGACTTCTTCTCAACGCAACTGATGGTCCCAACCCCATTTATAAGGCAAGAAATCCCACTTATTAAACCTGACCGGGCACACCTATGAAGTGAAAACCATTTCAGGGGACTACCTCTTGAAGCTCATCAAGAGAATGCCAAGAGTGTGCAAAGCAGTAATCAAAGCAAAAGGTGGCTACTTTGAAGAACCTAGAATATGACATATTTTCAGCTGTTTCACACTTGTTTGTTAGGCATAGAATTCCACATGTGTTAATTCATAGTTTTGATGCCTTCAGTGTGAATCTACAATTTTCATAGTCATGAAAATAAAGAAAAATCTTTGAATGAGAAGGTGTGTCCAAACTTTTGGTCTGTACTGTATATATATATATATATATATATATATATATAGCAAGAAAATTTAGATTCGAACCTTCAGAATCACAGGTGTATAGAGTTGAGCGAACACCTGGATGTTCAGGTTCGAGAAGTTCGGCCGAACTTCACGGAAATGTTTGGGTTCGGGATCCGAACCCGACCCGAACTTCGTCCCGAACCCCATTGAAGTCAATGGGGATGTCACGGAACCATGAACCAGACGTACAACAAGAGATAAGTGAAAATAAGAAGGCTTTATTGAAAATAAAGCTGTAAAGCAAAAGTCCAAACGGATGGTGAAACCGAGCAGAGTCTTTGCGAAGCCAGAGGTGAGGAACCAGAAGGGTAGTCAGACGAAGCCAGGATCAGGAACCAGCAGGGTAGTCAGACGAAGCCAGGGTCAGGAACCAGCAGGGTAGTCAGACGAAACCAGGATCAGGAACCAGCAGGGTAGTCAGACGAAGCCAGGATCAGGAACCAGAAGCAGCAGCAGTCTTAGAAGCATGTGAACACAAGAGGACCAAGCAAGGAACTGAAGCCACAGACCTCCTATATATATGAGCTAGGCATCCAGCTCCTCCCAGGGGAAGGAGGAGCCGCAGGGTGGAAGGCTACAAGAAACCAAGATGGCCGCCAGCACATGTCAAACGAAGGAGAGCAGCAAGCAGGTAAGACCATGACAGTACCTCCCCCTCAAGGGCCCCTCCTCCGCGGAGCACAAAACGGTTTCTGAGGGAAGCGTGCGTGGAAGGCTCGGAGCAAGGCAGGAGCATGGACATCTGCGGAGGGAACCCAGGAACGCTCCTCTGGACCATAACCACGCCAATGGACCAAAAACTGCAACCGACCGCGGACCAGGCGTGAGTCCAGGATATTGCTCACCTCATATTCCTCACGATTGCCCACTTGGACCGGACGAGGCCGAGGAACCGAGGAAGTGAAACGATTACACACCAGTGACTTCAACAGGGAGACATGAAACACGTTGGAGATCCGCATGCCAGGAGGAAGCGCAAGGGCATAGGCTACCGGGTTTACCCTGCGAAGCACTCGGAAGGGACCAACAAAGCGAGGCGCCAGCTTGGGAGTGGGCACTCGAAGGTTGAGGTTGCGGGTGGACAACCATACACGGTCTCCGACCTGGTAGGAAGGAGCAGGCGCTCGTCTGCGATCAGCCTGGAGTCTCTGGCGCTGCGCAGAGACCTCAAGGGACTTCTGGATCTGTACCCAAGAAGCACGTAGGACGGAAAGGTGATCCTCCACAGCCGGAATATCCTGGGGAGAGAATACCTCCGGTAACACGGCAGGTTGGAACCCATAATTGGCCATGAAGGGAGACGTCCCAGAGGAAGAGTTCACCGCCGTGTTCCTGGCAAACTCAGCCCAAGGCAGGAGGTCAACCCAATTGTCTTGGTGATCGGAGACATAGCAACGAAGGAATTGCTCCAAGGCCTGATTGGATCGTTCTGCGGCCCCATTGGACTGAGGGTGGTAGGCCGAGGAGAAGGAGAGATGAATCCCCAACTGGGAGCAAAAGGCGCGCCAGAACCTGGACACAAACTGACTCCCCCGATCCGACACAATCTCCTTAGGCAAACCGTGCAACCGGAAGACCTCCCTGGCAAAAATTGTGGCCAACTCTTGTGCAGAGGGTAACTTCTTGAGAGGAACACAGTGGCACATTTTGGAAAACCGATCCACAATCATGAGAATGACCGTATGGCCTCGGGATGCAGGGAGGTCCACAATGAAATCCATCCCCAGGTGTGACCATGGACGCTCCCCGGTGGCTATGGGTTGCAGAAGGCCCAACGGAAGGTGCCGAGGGGACTTACTCTGGGCACAAACGGAGCATGCCGCTACATATGCGGCGATGTCGGAACGTAGGGAAGGCCACCAGAACAGACGTGAAACAGCCCAGGACAGCTGATTCTTTCCAGGATGCCCCGCGGTCTTGGAGTTATGGTAGGTTCGCAACAACCGAGTGCGCAACTCCTCAGGCACAAAACATCTGCCGTTGGGTCTCCCAGAGGGAGCACCAGATTGAGCCGCCAAAATCTGCTCACCCAGGGGAGAGGTCAGGCTGGTGCGAATGGCGGCCAGGATCTGATTCGGAGGTATGACCGAAGTCGGAATCGACTCCTCCCTGGACAGCTCGGAGTACTGCCGTGATAAGGCATCCGCCCTGATGTTCTTGGAACCGGGTAGGTAGGAGACCACGTAATTAAAACGTGACAAGAACAGAGCCCATCTGGCCTGACGTGGTGTCAATCTCTTGGCCTCAGAAAGGTAGGTCAGATTCTTGTGGTCCGTCAGGATGAGAACCGGAACCACCGAACCCTCGAGCAAGTGCCTCCATTCTTTAAGGGCCTGCACGATGGCCAATAACTCCCTGTCACCAATCTGATAGTTGCACTCCGCGGAAGACAGTTTCCGGGAGTAAAACCCACAAGGAAGCAGAGGACCCTCTGGTGTTCTACGCTGAGACAGAAGGGCGCCTACTCCCGTCTCAGACGCGTCCACCTCGAGGACAAAGGGCAACCCAGGGTTGGGATGCGACAGAATCGGAGCCGACACAAAGGCGGACTTTAGGGCCTCAAAAGCTCGGATGGCCTCGAGCGGCCAGACCTGGGAATTACTGCCCTTCCTGGTCAGATCCGTGAGAGGCTTGGCCAGCATGGAAAAGTCCCTGATGAACTTCCGATAATAATTGGCGAAGCCCAAAAAGCGCTGCAGGGAACGAAGACCACTAGGCTGGGGCCACTGTAAGACAGCCGAAACCTTCTCAGGATCCATGGAGAACCCCTCAGCGGAAATGATGTAACCTAAGAAGGTTACCTGGGATCGGTGAAATTCGCATTTCTCAAGCTTACCGAACAGCTTGTTCTCTCGTAACCGTTGCAACACTCGTCTGACATCCAGAATGTGGGCCTCCATGGATTCAGAATATACCAAGATGTCATCCAAATAGACTACCACACACTGCTGCAACAGGTCACGGAAAACATCGTTGATGAATTCCTGAAAGACTGCGGGCGCATTGCACAACCCAAAGGGCATAACCAAGGATTCGTAATGACCGGTCCTGGTGTTAAACGCGGTCTTCCACTCATCGCCCGCCTTGATCCTTACCAGGTTATATGCCGCCCTCAGGTCGAGTTTGGTAAAGACCGTGGCCCCTTTAAGGCGATCGAACAGCTCGGAAATCAAGGGTATCGGGTAAGCGTTCTTGATCGTGATGCGATTGAGACCCCTGTAATCGATGCAAGGCCTCAACTCACCGCCCTTCTTTTTCACAAAGAAAAATCCAGCCCCTGCCGGGGACGAAGATTTGCGAATGTGTCCGCGTGAAAGCGCCTCCCTCACGTACTCCTCCATGGCCTCATTCTCCGCTACCGACAGTGGATAGACTTTGCCACGAGGAGGAACGGCACCAGATTGTAACTCTATGGCACAATCATATGGGCGGTGCGGAGGTAGGGCAACCGCGCGCACCTTATCGAATACATCCCGGTACTCCTCGTATTCAGGAGGCAACAGAGAGTCCGAGGAAGTACACAGCAACTTGACAGACCCATGGATGCAACTGGCCCCACACTGCGGTGACCACGAGAGGATCTCGACCGATCTCCAATCGAAAGTCGGATTATGCTTCTGGAGCCAGGGGTACCCCAAGACCACCGAGTAGTGTGGAGACGAAATAACCTGGAGGCAGACCGACTCTCTGTGAACGGCACCAATGGCTATCCCCACTGGAAGGGTCTCATGAGTCACGTGTGGCGGCAGAAGGGGTCTGCCGTCTATCGCCTCAAGAGCCAGTGGGGAACCTCGAGCCTGCAGAGGAATGGAATTGGCGGCAGCGAACACACTATCAATGAACAAACCACCAGCACCAGAGTCCACCAACGCCTGGGTCGTCACCGAGCCCCCGACCCAGGAGAGGACAACAGTGATCAGTGGTTTGTCAACACGGGAAACCGGGGACGAGGAGACTCCACCCAAGATCTGCCCCCGACAGGATCTCAGGGTACGAGCGTTTCCCGGACGGTTCGGACATGCCAACCGAAAATGCCCACCGAGACCACAGTACATGCATCGGCCCTCGCGTCTCCGGAGTGCCCTCTCCCCCTCGGACAGGCGAGCAAACCCCAGCTGCATGGGTTCACCCCCAGACAAGTCATCCCCAGGAGGCGTGGGAGGAGAGGGAGGCACGGGTGGGACAGCAAACGTAGGCACCAATCTGTTAGAAGACCTCCGCAGGTTCTCCTTAAAGGAAGGTCTCTCCCTGAGTCTGGTGTCAATCAAAATCAGGAAAGAAATAAGAGACTCGAGCTCAACTGGTAGGTCCTTAGCTGCAACCTCATCCTTCAAGGCATCCGAGAGACCATGAGAGAAAGCAGCGACCAGAGCCTCATTATTCCAGCCCACCTCTGCTGCCAGGGTACGAAACTCAATGGCGTATTCAGCTACGGATCGTGAACCCTGTCTGATGGACATAAGGAGCTTCGCAGCAGAGGCAGCACGAGCCGGCACATCGAATACCTTCCGAAGAGAAGCAACAAAACCGGAAAACTCGGCAACCACCGGATTGTTGTTCTCCCATAAAGGGCTGGCCCAGGCCAAGGCCTTGTCCGAGAGCAGCGAGATCAAGAAGCCCACCTTTGATCTCTCAGTAGGAAAGGCATGTGGCAGCAACTCGAAATAAATGCCCACCTGGTTAAGGAAACCTCGGCACTGAGTTGGCTCTCCCCCAAAGCGCTGTGGAAGAGGGGCAGAACCGGTCATACCCCGAAACACCGCAGGCGCAACAACAGGTGTCGGGGTAGACTCTGGCGCAACAACCGGAGCGGCAGTAGGAGCGAGCCCAGGAGCGACAACCGACCCATCGGCAACGGGAGCGAAATGAGCCGTGCGTTCAAGCAGGGTTTGCAACGCCACAGCGAACCGACCCAACAGGTGATCCTGCTGATCAAGTCTGGCAACCAGCGTGGGTAGCGAGGATGGCCCTGTACCGTCAGAATTCATGGCTTGGTCCTAATGTCACGGAACCATGAACCAGACGTACAACAAGAGATAAGTGAAAATAAGAAGGCTTTATTGAAAATAAAGCTGTAAAGCAAAAGTCCAAACGGATGGTGAAACCGAGCAGAGTCTTTGCGAAGCCAGAGGTGAGGAACCAGAAGGGTAGTCAGACGAAGCCAGGATCAGGAACCAGCAGGGTAGTCAGACGAAGCCAGGGTCAGGAACCAGCAGGGTAGTCAGACGAAACCAGGATCAGGAACCAGCAGGGTAGTCAGACGAAGCCAGGATCAGGAACCAGAAGCAGCAGCAGTCTTAGAAGCATGTGAACACAAGAGGACCAAGCAAGGAACTGAAGCCACAGACCTCCTATATATATGAGCTAGGCATCCAGCTCCTCCCAGGGGAAGGAGGAGCCGCAGGGTGGAAGGCTACAAGAAACCAAGATGGCCGCCAGCACATGTCAAACGAAGGAGAGCAGCAAGCAGGTAAGACCATGACAGGGGACCCGAACTTTTGGGCACTAAAAAGGCTGTAAAACAGCCCAGGAAAGAGCTAGAGGGCTGCAAAAGGCAGCAACATGTAGGTAAATCCCCTGCAAACAAATGTGGATAGGGAAATGAATTAAAATAAAAATTAAAAAAATAAAAATGACCCAATATCAATTGGACAGAGGTCCCATAGCAGAGAATCTGGCTTCACGTCAGCAGAGAATCAGTCTCTTCATGCCATAGCAAAGAATCTGGCTTCATGTCAGCACAGAATCAGTCTCTTCATGCCATAGCAGAAAATCTGGCTTTGTGTCAGCACAGAATCAGTCTTCATGTCATAACAGAGAATCAGGCTTCACGTCACCCACCACTGGAACAGGCCACTGTCACACATTTAGGCCCAGGCACCCAGGCAGAGGAGAGAGGTCCCGTAACAGAGAATCTGGCCTTATGTCAGCGCAGAATCAGTCTTCATGTCATAGCAGAGAATCAGGCTTCATGTCACCCACCACTGGAACAGGCCACTGTCACACATTTAGGCCCAGGCACCCAGACAGAGGAGAGAGGTCCTGTAACAGAAAATCTGGCCTTATGTCAGCACAGAATCTGTCTTCATGACATAGCAGAGAATCAGGCATCACGTCACCCACCACTGGAACAGGCCACTGTCACACATTTAGGCCCCGGCACCCAGACAGAGGAGAGAGGTCCTGTAACAGAGAATCTGGCCTTATGTCAGGACAGAATCTGTCTTCATGTCATAGCAGAGAATCAGGCATCACGTCACCCACCACTGGAACAGGCCACTGTCACACATTTAGGCCCAGGCACCCAGGCAGAGGAGAGAGGTCCCGTAACAGAGAATCTGGCCTTATGTCAGCGCAGAATCTGTCTTCATGTCATAGCAGAGAATCAGGCATCACGTCACCCACCACTGGAACAGGCCACTGTCACACATTTAGGCCCCGGCACCCAGGCAGAGGAGAGAGGCCCCGTAACAGAGAATCTGGCCTTATGTCAGCGCAGAATCAGTCTTCATGTCATAGCATAGAATCAGGCTTCACGTCACCCACCACTGGAACAGGCCACTGTCACATATTTAGGCCCAGGCACCCAGGCAGAGGAGAGAGGTCGCGTAACAGAGAATCTGGCTTCATGTCAGCACAGAATAAGTCTTCATGTCATAGCAGAGAATCAGGCATCACGTCACCCACCACTGGAACAGGCCACTGTCACACATTTAGGCCCAGGCACCCAGGCAGAGGAGAGAGGTCCCGTAACAGAGAATCTGGCCTTATGTCAGCGCAGAATCAGTCTTCATGTCATAGCAGAGAATCAGGCTTCACGTCACCCACCACTGGAACAGGCCACTGTCCCATATTTAGGCCCCGGCACCCAGGCAGAGGAGAGAGGTCGCGTAACAGAGAATCTGGCTTCATGTCAGCACAGAATAAGTCTTCATGTCATAGCAGAGAATCAGGCATCACGTCACCCACCACTGGAACAGGTCACTGTCACACATTTAGGCCCCGGCACCCAGACAGAGGAGAGAGGTCCTGTAACAGAGAATCTGGCCTTATGTCAGGACAGAATCTGTCTTTATGTCATAGCAGAGAATCAGGCATCACGTCACCTACCACTGGAACAGGCCACTGTCACACATTTAGGCCCAGGCACCCAGGCAGAGGAGAGAGGTCCCGTAACAGAGAATCTGGCCTTATGTCAGCGCAGAATCAGTCTTCATGTCATAGCAGAGAATCAGGCATCACGTCACCCACCACTGGAACAGGCCACTGTCACACATTTAGGCCCGGCACCCAGACAGAGGAGAGAGGTCCTGTAAAAGAGAATCTGGCCTTATGTCAGCACAGAATCTGTCTTCATGTCATAGCAGAGAATCAGGCATCACGTCACCCACCACTGGAACAGGCCACTGTCACACATTTAGGCCCAGGCACCCAGGCAGAGGAGAGAGGTCCCGTAACAGAGAATCTGGCCTTATGTCAGCGCAGAATCAGTCTTCATGTCATAGCAGAGAATCAGGCTTCACGTCACCCACCACTGGAACAGGCCACTGTCCCATATTTAGGCCCCGGCACCCAGGCAGAGGAGAGAGGTCGCGTAACAGAGAATCTGGCTTCATGTCAGCACAGAATAAGTCTTCATGTCATAGCAGAGAATCAGGCATCACGTCACCCACCACTGGAACAGGTCACTGTCACACATTTAGGCCCCGGCACCCAGACAGAGGAGAGAGGTCCTGTAACAGAGAATCTGGCCTTATGTCAGGACAGAATCTGTCTTTATGTCATAGCAGAGAATCAGGCATCACGTCACCTACCACTGGAACAGGCCACTGTCACACATTTAGGCCCAGGCACCCAGGCAGAGGAGAGAGGTCCCGTAACAGAGAATCTGGCCTTATGTCAGCGCAGAATCAGTCTTCATGTCATAGCAGAGAATCAGGCATCACGTCACCCACCACTGGAACAGGCCACTGTCACACATTTAGGCCCGGCACCCAGACAGAGGAGAGAGGTCCTGTAAAAGAGAATCTGGCCTTATGTCAGCACAGAATCTGTCTTCATGTCATAGCAGAGAATCAGGCATCACGTCACCCACCACTGGAACAGGCCACTGTCACACATTTAGGCCCAGGCACCCAGGCAGAGGAGAGAGGTCCCGTAACAGAGAATCTGGCCTTATGTCAGCGCAGAATCAGTCTTCATGTCATAGCAGAGAATCAGGCTTCACGTCACCCACCACTGGAACAGGGCACTGTCACACATTTAGGCCCAGGCACCCAGGCAGAGGAGAGAGGTCCCGTAACAGAGAATCTGGCCTTATGTCAGCGCAGAATCAGTCTTCATGTCATAGCAGAGAATCAGGCTTCACGTCACCCACCACTGGAACAGGCCACTGTCACACATTTAGGCCCAGGCACCCAGACAGAGGAGAGAGGTCCTGTAACAGAGAATCTGGCCTTATGTCAGCACAGAATCTGTCTTCATGTCATAGCAGAGAATCAGGCATCACGTCACCCACCACTGGAACAGGCCACTGTCACACATTTAGGCCCAGGCACCCAGGCAGAGGAGAGAGGTCCCGTAACAGAGAATCTGGCCTTATGTCAGCGCAGAATCAGTCTTCATGTCACAGCAGAGAATCAGGCTTCACGTCACCCACCACTGGAACAGGCCACTGTCCCATATTTAGGCCCCGGCACCCAGGCAGAGGAGAGAGGTCGCGTAACAGAGAATCTGGCTTCATGTCAGCACAGAATAAGTCTTCATGTCATAGCAGAGAATCAGGCATCACGTCACCCACCACTGGAACAGGCCACTGTCACACATTTAGGCCCAGGCACCCAGGCAGAGGAGAGAGGTCACGTAACAGAGAATCTGGCTTCATGTCAGCACAGAATAAGTCTTCATGTCATAGCAGAGAATCAGGCTTCACGTCACCCACCACTGGAACAGGCCACTGTCACATATTTAGGCCCAGGCACCCAGGCAGAGGAGAGAGGTCGCGTAACAGAGAATCTGGCTCCATGTCAGCACAGAATAAGTCTTCATGTCATAGCAGAGAATCAGGCTTCACGTCACCCACCACTGGAACAGGCCACCGTCACACATTTAGGCCCCGGCACCCAGACAGAGGAGAGGTTCATTCAACTTTGGGTTGCCCCGCAATATAATGGTAAAATGAAATTAAAAATAGTATTGAATGAGGAAGTGCCCTGGAGGAGAATAATATATTGTTAAGGGGAGGTAGTTAATATCTAATCTGCACAAGGGATGGACAGGTCCTGTGGGATCCATGCCTGGTTCATTTTTATGAACGTCAGCTTGTCCACATTGGCTGTAGACAGGCGGCTGCGTTTGTCTGTAATGACGCCCCCTGCCGTGCTGAATACACGTTCAGACAAAACGCTGGCCGCCGGGAAGGCCAGCACCTCCAAGGCATAAAAGGCTAGCTCTGGCCACGTGGACAATTTGGAGACCCAGAAGTTGAATGGGGCCGAACCATCAGTCAGTACGTGGAGGGGTGTGCACAGGTACTGTTCCACCATGTTAGTGAAATGTTGCCTCCTGCTAACACGTTCCGTATCAGGTGGTGGTGCACTTAGCTGTGGCGTGTTGACAAAACTTTTCCACATCTCTGCCATGCTAACCCTGCCCTCAGAGGAGCTGGGCGTGACACAGCTGCGTTGGCGACCTCTTGCTCCTCCTCTGCCTTCGCCTTGGGCTTCCACTCGTTCCCCTGTGACATTTGGGAATGCTCTCAGTAGCGCGTCTACCAACGTGCTCTTGTACTCGCGCATCTTCCTATCACGCTCCAGTGTAGGAAGTAAGGTGGGCACATTGTCTTTGTACCGGGGATCCAGCAGGGTGGCAACCCAGTAGTTTGCACACGTTAAAATGTGGGCAACTCTGCTGTCGTTGCGCAGGCACTGCAGCATGTAGTCGCTCATGTGTGCCAGGCTGCCCAGAGGTAAGGACAAGCTGTCCTCTGTGGGAGGCGTATCGTCATCGTCCTGTGTTTCCCCCCAGCCACGCACCAGTGATGGGCCCGAGCTGCTTTGGGTGCCACCCCGCTGTGAACATGCTTCATCCTCATCCTCCTCCACCTCCTCCTCATCCTCGTCCTCCTCATCCTCCAGTAAGGGATGTGCGTCAAACCGGCTAGTCCCAGAGCTGCAAGGAGATTTCGCCCATTATCGCACACCACCAGGCCGGGCTTGAGGCTCACCGGCAGCAACCACTCGTCGGTCTGTTGTTCTGTACCCCGCCACAACTCCTGTGCGGTGTGGGGCCTATCCCCCAAACATATAAGTTTCAGAATGGCCTGCTGACGTTTACCCCGTGCTGTGCTGAAGTTGGTGGTGAAGGTGTGTGGCTGACTGGATGAGCAGGTGGAAGAAGAGGAGGAGGAAGCTGAGTAGGAGGAGGAGGAGACAGGAGGCAAAGAATGTTGCCCTGCGATCCTTGGCGGCGGAAGGACGTGCGCCAAACAGCTCTCCGCCTGGGGCCCAGCCGCCACTACATTTACCCAGTGTGCAGTTAGGGAGATATAGCGTCCCTGGCCGTGCTTACTGGTCCACGTATCTGTGGTTAGGTGGACCTTGCCACAGATGCCGTTGCGCAGTGCACACTTGATTTTATCGGACACTTGTTTGTGCAGGGAAGGCACGGCTCTCTTGGAGAAGTAGTGGCGGCTGGGAACAACATACTGTGGGACAGCAAGTGACATGAGCTGTTTGAAGCTGTGTGTGTCCACCAGCCTAAATGACAGCATTTCATAGGCCAGTAGTTTAGAAATGCTGGCATTCAGGGCCAGGGATGGAGGGTGGCTAGGTGTGAATTTACGCTTTCTCTCAAATGTTTGTGAGATGGAGAGCTGAACGCTGCCGTGTGACATGGTTGAGATGCTTGGTGACGCAGGTGGTGGTGTTGGTGGTACATCCCATGTTTGCTGGGCGGCAGGTGCCAACATTCCTCCAGAGGCAGAGGAAGAGGCCGAGGCGGCGGCAGCAGCAGCAGAAGAGGCCGAGGCGGCAGCAGCAGCAGAAGAGGCCGAGGCGGCAGCAGCAGAAGAGGCAGCAGGGGGAGCCTGAGTGACTTCCTTGTTTTTAAGGTGTTTACTCCACTGCAGTTCATGCTTTGCATGCAGGTGCCTGGTCATGCAGGTTTTGCTAAGGTTCAGAACGTTAATGCCTCGCTTCAGGCTCTGATGGCACAGCATGCAAACCACTCGGGTCTTGTCGTCAGCACATTGTTTGAAGAAGTGCCATGCCAGGGAACTCCTTGAAGCTGCCTTTGGGGTGCTCGGTCCCAGATGGCGGCGGTCAGTAGCAGGCGGAATCTCTTGGCGGCGAGTGTTCTGATTTTGCACACTGCTCCCTCTTTTGCTACGCTGTTGGCTCGGTCTCACCACTGCCTCTTCCTCCGAACTCTGAAAGTCAGTGGCACGACCTTCATTCCATGTGGGGTCTAGGACCTCATCGTCCCCTGCATCGTCTTCCACCCAGTCTTGATCCCTGACCTCCTGTTCAGTCTGCACACTGCAGAAAGACGCAGCAGTTGGCACCTGTGTTTTGTCATCATCAGAGACGTGCTGAGGTGGTATTCCCATGTCCTCATCATCAGGACACATAAGTGGTTGTGCGTTAGTGCATTCTATCTCTTCCACCCCTGGTGAAGAGCTAGGTGGATGCCTTTGGGAAACCCTGGCAGCAAAGTCTTCAAACAGCATAAGAGACTGCTGCATAACTTGAGGCTCAGACAGTTTCCCTGATATGCATGGGGGTGATGTGACAGACTGATGGGCTTGGTTTTCATGCGCCATCTGTGCGCTTTCTGCAGAAGACTGGGTGGGAGATAATGTGAACGTGCTGGATGCACTGTCGACCACCCAATTGACTAATGCCTGTACCTGCTCAGGCCTTACCATCCTTAGAACGGCATTGGGCCCCACCAAATATCCCTGTAAATTCTGGCGGCTACTGGGACCTGAGGTAGTTGGTACACTAGGACGTGTGGCTGTGGCAGAACGGCCACGTCCTCTCCCAGCACCAGAGAGTCCACTAACACCACCACGACCATGTCCACGTCCGCGTCCCTTATTAGATGTTTTCCTCATTGTTCCCGTTCACCACAATTTTGAGAATGGCAAATTTGGGAATAGTTTTTCAACCCAGAAAAAAAAAAGTGCTTTTACGGTCACTACAAATAACTTGACCAGCTAAAACAGTACAGATTTGCTTGAATAGAAATGTGAGACCTGTTTTTTTTTTTGCACTGTGTGACAGGTTAAGGTTTAATCACAGAATCAGACTTCTATCTGCACGGTAGCGTGTGTCTTAGGTTTTTCTGAATGACACTATCAGTACCTTCAATGTAAGATATCCTTTTTGGGATAGATTTCAAGTAGGCCTCAAATACCAGAAACTAGTTATTTTGAGAATGGCAAATTTGGGAATAGTTTTTCAACCCAGAAAAAAAAAGTGTGCTTTTGCGGTCACTACAAATAACTTGACCAGCTAAAACAGTACAGATTTGCTTGAATAGAAGTGTGAGACCTGTTTTTTTTTGCACTGTGTGACAGGTTACGGTTTAATCTCAGAATCAGACTTCTATCTGCACGGTAGCGTGTGTCTTAGGTTTTTCTGAATGACACTATCAGTACCTTCAATGTAAGATATCCTTTTTGGGATAGATTTCAAGTAGGCCTCAAATACCAGAAACTAGTTATTTTGAGAATGGCAAATTTGGGAATAGTTTTTCAACCCAGAAAAAAAAAAGTGCTTTTACGGTCGCTACAAATAACTTGACCAGCTAAAACAGTACAGATTTGCTTGAATAGAAATGTGAGACCTGTTTTTTTTTTTGCACTGTGTGACAGGTTTAGGTTTAATCACAGAATCAGACTTCTATCTGCATGGTAGCGTGTGTCTTAGGTTTTTCTGGATGACACTATCAGTACCTTCAATGTAAGATATCCTTTTTGGGATAGATTTCAAGTAGGCCTCAAATACCAGAAACTAGTTATTTTGAGAATGGCAAATTTGGGAATAGTTTTTCAAACCAGAAAAAAAAAAGTGCTTTTACGGTCACTACAAATAACTTGACCATCTAAAACAGTACAGATTTGCTTGAATAGAAATGTGAGACCTGTTTTTTTTTGCACTGTGTGACAGGTTAAGGTTTAATCTCAGAATCAGACTTCTATCTGCACGGTAGCGTGTCTTAGGTTTTTCTGAATGACACTATCAGTACCTTCAATGTAAGATATCCTTTTTGGGATAGATTTCAAGTAGGCCTCAAATACCAGAAACTAGTTATTTTGAGAATGGCAAATTTGGGAATAGTTTTTTAACCCAGAAAAAAAATTGTGCTTTTACGGTCACTACAAATAACTTGACCAGCTAAAACAGTACAGATTTGCTTGAATAGAAATGTGAGACCTGTTTTTTTTTTTGCACTGTGTGACAGGTTAAGGTTTAATGTCAGAATCAGACTTCTATCTGCACGGTAGCGTGTGTCTTAGGTTTTTCTGAATGACACTATCAGTACCTTCAATGTAAGATATCCTTTTTGGGATAGATTTCAAGTAGGCCTCAAATACCAGAAACTAGTTATTTTGAGAATGGCAAATTTGGGAATAGTTTTTCAACCCAGAAAAAAAAATGGGCTTTTACGGTCGCTACAAATAACTTGACCAGCTAAAACAGTACAGATTTGCTTGAAAAGAAATGTGAGACCTGTTTTTTTTTGCACTGTGTGACAGGTTAAGGTTTAATCTCAGAATCAGACTTCTATCTGCACGGTAGCGTGTGTCTTAGGTTTTTCTGAATGACACTATCAGTACCTTCAATGTAAGATATCCTTTTTGGGATAGATTTCAAGTAGGCCTCAAATACCAGAAACTAGTTATTTTGAGAATGGCAAATTTGGGAATAGTTTGTCAACCCAGAACAAAAAGTGTGCTTTTACGGTCACTACAAATAACTTGACCAGCTAAAACAGTACAGATTTGGTTGAATAGAAATGTCAGGTCTATTTTTTAGGCGCTGGGTGACAGGCTCAACTTGCCCCTGATGTAGTATATGGCCATAAAATAACCACACTGTTGATGGTTAAATGCACTTGGGTGACACAGGCTCAGCCTGCACCAGATGTAGTATATGGGCAAAAAATAATCAGACTGTTGATGGTTAAATGCACTTTGGTGACACAGGCTCAGCCTGCAGCTGATGTAGTATATGGCCAAAAAATAACCAGACTGTTGATGGTTAAATGCACTTCGGTGACACAGGCTCAGCCTGCAGCTGATGTAGGATATAGCACAAAATAACCACACTATTGATGGTTAAATACACTTGGTGATAGCTTGTGCTGGCGCACCACAAGTCACAAAATGGCCGCCGATCACCCCAGAAAAAAAGTGTTCTAAAAACGCTCTGGGCAGCCTCAAAAAAGTGAGCAAGTCAATACTAGCACTTCAATGATCCACAGCTGCAGATCGATCACAGAATGAAGTCTTTTGGAGGAGTTAATCACTGCCTAATCTCGCCCTAACATCGCAGCTGCAACCTCTCCCTATGCTTGAATCAGCAGAGTGACAAGCAGCGCAACGTGACCCAAGCTTATATAGAGGCTGGGTCACATGCTGCACTGGCCAATCACAGCCATGCCAATAGTAGGCAAGGCTGTGATGGCCTCTTGAGGCAAGTAGTATGACGCTTGTTGATTGGCTGCTTTGCAGCCTTTCAAAAAGCGCCAAGAAAGCGCCGAACACCGAACCCGAACACAGACTTTTACGAAAATGTTCGGGTTCGGGTCCGTGTCACGGACACCCCAAAATTCGGTACGAACCCGAACTATACAGTTCGGGTTCGCTCATCCCTACAGGTGTATCCATGAAGCAAACATAATTACAAAAAACAAAATGGCTGCACACCGTTATATAACGGTGTGCAGCCATTTTGTTTTTTTAAATTATGTTTGCTTCATGGATATGCACTTGTGATTCTGAAGGTTCTAGTCTAAATTTTCTTGCAATATATTGAGGGTAGCACCTCTTTTAGACTGAACACCCCCATCTACCTGGGACTTCTGAGCAGAGTACGTTTGTAGCTGGTTCCTACACTGCCCTTAATATTGTAGGCTTAAGTAAGTCCAAAGTGAGGCAGTATATTTAGTGATAGGGACCCATCTGCGGAAGCCACCTTGACGCCTGGTAGATGGGCCTGACTCGTATGTGCGCTAAGAGCTTCCATTATTCATTTATCCGGATAATGTGGGCAGGAACCCCATGTCTAGAAGCCGAAGATGCAGCTCCAATGCGGAAGGAATGTCCAGAGATGAGTTTGGAGTTGAAACCTAAACCTGAGGCCAGTGTGCGAACGTGGGAGATGAACTGTGTTGAAGTGAGAGGTCGGTTTTTGAAAGGTAATAGCGGGCTATCTGGTGAGGAGTTGCCCAGAATGGACAGTAACTTTGTAAGGACCCTGATGGGGCACCACTCGTTGAACATTTGAAAATAATAGATTTTTGTTGGGGGCCCTGCTTGGGAAGTTTTTGTGGAATGTAGGTATAAGGTGAAATGATTACTATGTTGTACCAATTGACCTATTGACAAGCCTTTGACCCTGGGAAAGGTGCGAGTGAACTCCCCGGGTCTCAAAAAGCCGTAAAAGCTGAGATACATCGCTGCTTTAATGATTGTGCTGGTATAGGGCCCAAAAAGATTGTCTAGGGAGGTGGACAATTTCCTAAATAGTTCTCCTGAGACTGGTTGTCTACCTGGACCTGGATTCTTGGAACTCTTTAGTATGCCCCTTAAAGTTGCTTTGATTGCTTGTGAAGCAAACAATGACCTGCTGTCTGGGTGTCTTAACATGTGCTGGTGCTGTACCCCGGCCAAATATAACCTGATTGTGTTATGGGAAAGGCCTAGTTCTTTATGACAGTAGGCTAGAAAAGCCGTGATGTATGTGGTTCTGTTGACGTTATTCCTGGGATGACACTTTGTGAATTGGATGAAGGTATTCCAGCCAGTTTTGTAATTCCTAGCAGTGTTGAATGCTAGGGATTTGTGGATGAGTGACTTGGCTGCTGAGATATGGCTCATTAGTCCATTACCAGTGCTGTGAACGCCGGCGGCGATAGTCCCGTCTGTTCCGCCTCTGGCATTGCCTGGAGGAAAGCGGGGAAATTAAAACGTGATAATGCATCCGACGCCTGATTTTTTGCCCCCTGGATGTGCTTACATGAGAAATGGAAATTGTGATGCAAGGAGAGCCACACTAATTTACGAACGAAGGGCATGATTTGTGGAGACTTTGACCCGCCTTTGTGGAGAATGTCAACTACTGCTTGGTTGTCTGTGATGAAGGCGACTGGGGAGTTTGTCCAAAGCCTACCCCAGACCTGAGCTGCCGCCACTATAGGATGTATTTCTAGTAACGGCGAGGACTTTTAAGATTCTTTGACTAATGAAACTTCTGGTGGCCATGAACCTGCGAACCATTGACTACCATATATTGCTGCGAACCCTCCGGATGCAGCTGCGCCAGTGAAGAGAGTGGGTGAAGTGGGGTTCCATGTTGGGACAAACAGGGAAATGCCGTTCCAACTAGACAATGAGAGAATCCTGTGCAGGGGCTGTGGGGAGCAGCTGGAGTAGTCTAGCTATGAAAGCCTTGCCTTTTGGCATGACCTTGGATGCGAAATTGAACATCCCCAATAATGATTGCAGCTCCAACTTGGTGAGTGCTCTGGAAGTCGCTGATTTGGCTATGGTTTCTTTGATTTTAACTAACTTGTCTTCCGGAAGTCTGGCCTGCATTGCATCGGTGTCTAAGACAATGCTCAGAAAGGTTACCAAAGTGGAGGGACCCTCGACCTTTGTGGGTGCTATGGGAATGTATAGTTCAGAGAAAATTTTTAAGAGGTTGTTGAGTTTGTCGGGACTATGGTCTGGATGTTCTATTAGTAAGAAATCATCCAGATAATGGATAACCATGGAGCAGCCGGCATGATTAACCAAAATCCAGTGGAGTCCTGAGCGAGCTGATCAAAGAGCCACGGGCTGCTTTTGGACCCAAATGTTAAACGATTTGCAAAGTAATAGCAACCCATCCATTTGATTCCGTAAAATTTCCATAGCTGTGGGTGAATGAGTAGCAACTTGAAGGTGTCGGCAATATCAGCTTTGGACAACCAGGTTCCCCTGCCCAACTTGATGATAAGCTCAATGGCCTCGTCTATGGAAGAGTATTGCATTGAGAATTCTTCGGAAGGGATGAGGGAGTTGAGGCTGGGTGTATCAGAAGCATGAGGCGCTGACAGATCGTATATTAAGCGTTTTTTATTTGTGAATCTTTTGCTAACGAGCCCGATGGGACTGACCCAGGAATCAAAGGGGGGCGCGGAAAAAAAGGACCTATAAGGAAGCCCTTTTGTAATTCAGATCGGATTAAGGCGTTGACCGAATCCAGGTCTCTGAGTGCTGAAAGGAGGTTGGGGCCCTCCCAGGTGGATTGAGGAAAGAGCTACCAACCCTGTATGGAAACCCTTACTGAAGCCGGACATTAGGAACTGTACAAAATTGGGATCGTGATGGTCCTGTAAAAGGACTGTCAACCGGTCCACGTTGACCCCGCCTAGTTATGTATTCCTGGATGACCTTTGAGGACAGGTGGATTGAGGATGGGCCCTGAAACAGACGAAGCAGACATGGAGGGCCCTACATTTGTTATAGTTGCAGATCGATAAGTTATGGTTGTTGCATACCTGGGTTTTGCCAAGAAAGACTATGGGTCTGCCTAATTTGTTGACTGTTGGAACGTGTTTAGGCGATCCGGTGGGACCAGAAAAATACCTATCTTGAGGGGCGGGACTCAGGTTGGGACACCATTCGGATGAATGAAGCATGGATTGACACGAGGCGCAGGCTGGAGCCTTAAGCCCTGTGAAATGCCTGCAAAACAGCTCCATATTCATGTGGCCCAATTGATGATATGCTGAAACTGGGCCAATGGGGCGGCAGCTTTTGTGAAGAAGGAACGATGGTAATCGTAAAAAGTGTGGCCACCGTATTTGTGCCCCAGGTCTGTGACCCTGTATAGATAAGCATCCAGTTTCTCCCATCTACCTGGCTGTGCTGAACATATGATGTCTCTGAAGAGACTAAAAGCCAGTACGAACTCTGGAATGGTGAGTTTCTTATTGAGACGGACATCCTTGGATTTAAGGACAATGGAAACCTCGCCGCAGGCGATGTCTAGCGAGTCGTGGGTGGCGATAAGGATGGATGCAAGGTTTACATCCTTGCCCGCCAGGATGTCCCTTTTAAGGTTGTCGGGAACAAAATGTGACTGGGCTATGTCGGGTGCCCCAGAGAACCTACCTGGGGAGAGTGAGCGGGAAGCGGATGGACCTGGGATGGGGGAGGCTGGACAGCTGGAAGCGGGGGCCCTAGATTCCACTGTGAGCAGTCTGTTCTGTATGTCGGTGACCGAGCTGGAGATTTTGTTAATGGCAGCATGCAACTGCAGCAGAGAAAGTTGTATTGTGAACATGGGAACCTGCTCAACCGCTGGAACGGCTGAGTCTGTAACCAGGAGCCTGTACTACTCTGCCTTCCGGGCGGATGCTGGATGACAGATCCCTCTTCTGTTCAATTCGGCGATCAGTTTGGGGATCGTCCAGCTCCATAACGACATGTTGCTTGTGGGTTGTGAAACAGCTGTTTCTGGGACCGATAGCGCGTCTTCGATGTCAGACAATTGTGACATGATTACACTGCGGAACGAAGCCAAGCGATTATTGTAGAAAGAATCCAAAATGTCAAAGCACCGAAATGTGAAGAGAAGAACGGAAAACATGATTTTTTGACAGCGTAAGACAGCGAGACAGCAGCGTGGAAAGGTGGTAAATTTGGTAGGACGTGCCAGTGAGCACGCTCGGTGTATGAAGAGGTATTGACTCTTTGTTTTTGTTTTGTTTTTTTACCTGGGTCTGGATTGCCTAAACCTGAAAGCACGGATGCCATAAGGGAAATGACCGTAAGCCTGAATGACTACGAACGTGGTCTGGATGTGCCAGATGAGGTAACTGATCAGGAAGCCTGAGAAGTACATAACAGGAGAAAAAACATGACGTCATGAACCAAAACCCAGCCGACATGCATGACCCTGGTGAAAGATGTACCTGAGGCGGAGCACTAGGTGGATGGAACATGATAGTGAACTTAAATGAAGGAAGGCTATGAAAAGAGAAACATGGCTGCGTGAAGAAAAACAGGCCGAAGGAGGTGGTATGTTTGAGCGACGTGGGCCTGGAACGTGACTGGCTAGACATTGACATTGCAAACGTGGGTACTGGACAAAAACGTAAGCCTGGTGCGTACCCGGGTGCAACATGATTTAACAAGCGTAAGCCTGGAACGTACCTGGCTGCAACATTAATTTAACAAACATAAGCCTGGAAATGTACCGGGCTGCAACATTTATTTAACAAATGTAAGCCTGGAAACGTACCCGGCTGCAGCATTACATTTACAAACGTAAGCCTGGAAATGTACCAGGCTGCAACATTAATTTAACAAACGTAAGCCTGGAACGTACCTGGCTGCAACATTAATTTAACAAACGTAAGCCTGGAAATGTACCGGGCTGCAACATTTATTTAACAAATATAAGCCTGGAAACGTACCTGGATGCAACATTAATTTGACAAAAGTAAGCCTGGAAACGTACCGGGCTGCAACATTAATTTAAACAAACGTAAGCCTGGAAATGTACCTGGCTGCAACTTTAATTTAACAAAAGTAAGCCAGAAAACGGACCCGGCTGCCACATATATTATTTTTTTTAACTGATTTATTTTAATGTTTTATTTTTTATTTTTACAGATTTATTTAAATGTTTTTATTTTTTTTGGATGCGTACTCCTACATGTCCACTGGGTGGCGAAAGAGCTCCTTTTTTTTTTTTGAACAGAGGCACATCCACTGGGTGGCGATAGAGCCTCTGCTGAGCTTGTTGATGAGACGAGGTTCCGCCCTAGGATGTGCACGCAGCGGAGAGTGGCAGTACCGAGCTGCAGGAATGTGGGGACGTGGGCAGGGGCGCATGCAGGGACACAGCGGGGGAAAGGGCGCCTGGCATTACTGGAGGAGAGGGCCGGGTGGCAGCCAGGAAAAACCTGCCCCCCGCTCCTTGCGGACAGCTGCGCCATGCAGGAAAGCGGGCAGCTGCCGCTACTGAGTCCTGGATCGGGGTGGTATAGGGGTGGGTCAGACACGCTGTGTCGGACGCCGGGGGCAGGCCGGCCGTGCTGTGAAGAGGAAAGGAACTTACCCAAGCGAGCTCCTGAAGGCTTGAGACAGCGTGCAGGTTCAACTCAATGACCAAACTGCACAGGCACAGGTGAATAGGTGGGAAGAGAATATAAAGCCCTTAAGTCCCTCCCACAATTGCAGGCTGAGTATTCAGTCTTCCCTATATAAATACATTGTGGAGTCTGCCTTGTTATCAGACGCTAATGTTTTCTGTATGTTAGTAGGTCTGTCTAAAAAAAAAAAAACACACACGTTTATACACTATCACATCTACAGGCAGTATTACGGCTATCACGTCCAGTCATGTTAAGTCCTGTCATGACTACAGGCAATTATACGTCTGTCACGTCTACATGCAGCGTACTCAAGTTAGGCGTAATAGTGTTCCTGGGTGTTGTAGTGCAATCATGACACTAACCTGAGACGGCTGACTCTCTGCAAGGGCAGGGGATGATAGGAAATGTTCGTGACGCCAGTGCCAATTAAACGGTGGCACGCCGTTTGCTGATAGCAGGAATAATTGAGGAACCACGTGATGTTAAAGCAGAACTCAAACTTTAGTAGTCATCATATAGGGACAATAACGGAAACGCAGTTCCTTTGCAGACAGTTGATTTTCAGTACAGTTGATGCAGGCAATATATGTATAGCAAGGTGACTTTAGAGTGTTAAACACAGGACTTGCAGTACAGGCAGCTGCACTCTATTCCTGACTGATCCTGGAACATAGAAAATCTTCTCCAAGGCCCAATACCCTAGATCTGGCGTATATCCTTGGTTTTATCTTTATCAAGTACCTCCTCTGTTGTCTTGAGTACCTCTTGCTTTTCTGAGCTTTGCCTCTGTCTCTCTCTCAGCTTCCTCAGGTTCTTTAACTGAGGTGTTCCTGCTTCTGCATAGGTGAACTCAGGAGGGGAACCTTCTCTTTGAATCTGGAACCCGGTTACAGGGACTGCATTACCCTCTCCTGGTCCGCAGGCTTCAGGCCTGGACTCGACTCTGACATAGTCTAAACTCCAACTGCTGTAGACTGGCTTTAGACTCCCACTACAGACTCTAGACTAGACTGCCTTTCCTTTCCCTGACTGGGCCTTATATAAACTAGGGCTCCCTAGCTCCCTCTAGTGACTAAGAGCTGGAATGACACCCCTAGCAGGCCTGTACATGCAAGTTTCACAGTAACAGGGAAATACATAGCATTACAGTTTATAAAGATGACTTATACCAACTTCCCCATAAATAAGGGGGGACGACAGCACACAAGTGACCCTTCTGTAGTGACGGGCATTACAGTCCCCGTACACTACATACAGACATGGGTAAGTCCTGTCACGACTAAAGGCAATAATACGTCTGTCACGTCTACAGACATGTTTAAGTCCTGTCACGACTACAGGCAGTAATATGTCTGTCACGTCTACAGACATGTTTAAGTTCTGTCACGACTACAGGCAGTAATATGTATATCACGTCTACAGACATGTTTAAGTCCTGTCACGACTACAGGCAGTAATATGTATATCACGTCTACAGACATGTTTAAGTTCTGTCACGACTACAGGCAGTAATATGTATATCACGTCTACAGACATGTTTAAGTCCTGTCACGACTACAGGCAGTAATACGTCTGTCACGTCTACAGACATGGGTAAGTCCTGTCACGACTACAGGCAATAATACATCTGTCACGTCTACAGACATGTTTAAGTCCGGTCACGACTACAGGCAGTAATATGTCTGTCACGTCTACAGACATGTTTAAGTTCTGTCACGACTAGAGGCAGTAATATGTATATCACGTCTACAGACATGTTTAAGTC
This sequence comes from Bufo bufo, assembly GCF_905171765.1. Classification (NCBI taxonomy): domain Eukaryota; kingdom Metazoa; phylum Chordata; class Amphibia; order Anura; family Bufonidae; genus Bufo; species Bufo bufo. The sequence continues at coordinate 530,801,945 of NC_053391.1, read as the reverse complement.
CTGTCACGACTACAGGCAGTAATATGTATATCACGTCTACAGACATGTTTAAGTTCTGTCACGACTACAGACAGTAATATGTATATCACGTCTACAGACATGTTTAAGTCCTGTCATGACTACAGGCAGTAATACGTCTGTCACGTCTACAGACATGGGTAAGTCCTGTCACGACTACAGGCAATAATACATCTGTCACGTCTACAGACATGTTTAAGTCCTGTCACGACTACAGGCAGTAATATGTCTGTCACGTCTACAGACATGTTTAAGTCCTGTCACGACTACAGGCAGTAATATGTCTGTCACGTCTACAGACATGTTTAAGTCCTGTCACGACTAAAGGCAGTAATATGTCTGTCACGTCTACAGACATGTTTAAGTCCTGTCACGACTAAAGGCAATAATACGTCTGTCACGTCTACAGACATGTTTAAGTCCTGTCACGACTACAGGCAGTAATATGTCTGTAACACCTACAGATATGTTTAAGTCCTGTCACGACTACAGGCAGCAATACGTCTGTCACGTCTACAGACATGGGTAAGTCCTGTCACGACTACAGGCAATAATACGTCTGTCACGTCTACAGACATGTTTAAGTCCTGTCACGACTACAGGCAGTAATACGTCTGTCACGTCTACAGACATGGGTTTGTCCTGTCACGACTACAGGCAATAATACATCTGTCACGTCTACAGACATGTTTAAGTCCTGTCACGACTACAGGCAGTAATACGTCTGTCACGTCTACAGACATGTTTAAGTCCTGTCACGACTAAAGGCAGTAATATGTCTGTCACGTCTACAGACATGTTTAAGTCCTGTCACGACTAAAGGCAATAATACGTCTGTCACGTCTACAGACATGTTTAAGTCCTGTCACGACTACAGGCAGTAATATGTCTGTAACACCTACAGATATGTTTAAGTCCTGTCACGACTACAGGCAGCAATACGTCTGTCACGTCTACAGACATGGGTAAGTCCTGTCACGACTACAGGCAATAATACGTCTGTCACGTCTACAGACATGTTTAAGTCCTGTCACGACTACAGGCAGTAATACGTCTGTCACGTCTACAGACATGTTTAAGTCCTGTCACGACTACAGGTAATCATACGCATATCTCATCTTCAGACATGGTCAAGTCCTGTCACGACTACAGGTAGTAATATGTCTGTCACGTTTACAGATGTGTTTAGATTCTGGCAGCAACAAGCAGTAATTATTACGTCTGTTACGTCTACAGTCGACAAGTCTCACAACCATAGGCTGTAGTTATCATGTCTGTCACATTAAGTCACATGTGAGTCCTGTTACGTTTATGGCAGCATGTGGTCACAGGTATCTCTGGTATATTCATGTTTTGGGTCGTTGTTGGTACTTTTCACGCACGAGGGCAGTTTCGGGTGGCCACCGCACATACTTACTCATATGAGGCATTTCTTGGAATGTTGGTGTTGGTTGCACAAGCCAGGTATATCATGTCTAGGGCATTAATCATGTCATATTTTTGTTTAGAAGTATGTCTCAAGAATCCCTTGTTGGAGATACATCTTCATCTCACGGGAGTGTCATCTCTCATTCAGGAGGAGACGCAACGCTGTCTTTAAGATCTTGGACAGTGCCCAAATTAGCAGCAGAACTCACCAGAAGTGGAATTCCATGGTGGGGGTATCCATGGATACCATCCATACCTCTCTCACTCAACTACATGCAGCTATTAATTCCATGGCAACGTCAATATCGGACTTTCAGGCCCGGCTAGAATCAGTTAAAGCAGGCGCTACAGCATCTCGTCTGGTCGGTCAGAGTCTGGCAGGGTAGCCCAGGTCTCAGGCTAGTGTTTCTGGTGGGTCAGGGTCGACTCTTTCAATCGCTCCATCCCATTTCATCCAGTCAATATACGTCAGGATATAATTGAAGGCAAAGATGTAAATCTTGCTTCCCTGCTCATAGCGACCCATGAAGCACCTGACAATAAGACAATAATCTGCGGTGAAGTCTCGGTTATATTGAAATCCAAAGATTTAAGGTTAAATAGGAAACTTAGTATAGCGGAATTCGTTTTAGCCTTCAGTCTATACAGAGATGTTAATCTGCACTATTAACCCGCAGCGCAGGGAAGAACTAGATTTGTACCTGTATAAGGTGGTGGACCTGGCCTATAAATATGTTGGATCCGCCTTCTATGATTATCACCGTTCCTTTGCAGCTAAAGCAGCGGCAGTGCTGGTTCAGTTTCAGCACACAGTAGATTGGTCCAACATTGATACAGAATTATTTTGTAGGCATTTCGCGGGCATTAAGGCTCCTTCATGTGCTAGGTGTAATTCTTATTCCCACACGACAGACTGGTGTTCGTTTTCTAATAATCCAGCTCAGGTACCAGCTAGTAATGCCCCAGGTCCATCAGTCAGCAAAGCGGTCCAGGGGGTCGACAAGTTGGGACGGCCTATCAAGTATTTGGGGAAATCACAAATATGCAATAACTTCAACTATTAAGCATGTCATTACAGTCAATGCCGCTTATTGCATTTATGCGCTATCTGTTTCAGAGCACATCCCCACGCAGCTTGTACGCAAAGAAATCTGGATTTAGCATGACTAGGCGTAGTAAATGTTGATCTCCTTAGTTTATTGCTAAACACTCATCCTGATTCTGATTGGGTCCAATACATCATTAGTGACTTGACCAATGGTTTTCATACAGGTCTGGTGGCTCTTCCGCAATCTACTTATGAGTGTAAGAATATTTGCAGTCGGCTTCCAGAGACGGTTGGAGGATCAACCCTGTCGGAGTAGTCTCTGGGAAATTTAATAATAAAAAAAGATTAATATATGATTTGTTGGCCCCACATTCTTTACCCATACCCAGCCTTAATTTCTTAATTCTGTCCAAGGAATTTGCTATGAAATATGTTTCAGTTGATGAAGCCATTCAGTTGATACTGAGTTTAGGTAAGGGGACCTGGTTTTCCAAAGCGGACATTATGGACGCTTTCAAGTTGCTTCCAATTCAACCTGAATTGTGGCAATGGCATGGTCTGAAGTGGTTAGGTCAGTATTACTTTGTGAACAAATTGACGTTCAGATTAAAGTCTAGCCCTTGGATTTTTAATCAATTCGCCCAGGCTTTACATTGGATTTTACAAGATTTATTTTGTGTTAATCATGTTATTCATTACATGGATGATTTTTTGTTGATCGAACCCCCAACACAAGCACAGAAAGATTTACAGGTGTTACAGTCAGTATTTGCAGACCTCAGAGTTCCAATTGCTCCACATAAGATGGAGGGACCCAGTACCTTAATCACGTTCCTGGGCATATGTCTGGACACAGTTAAGATGGAAGCTAGTCTCCCTCAAGATAAGTTAATGAGGGTCAAAGATGTGGTACACAGACTAGCTCAAGTCAGAGTTACCACCAAAACAGACCTCCAGTCCCTTCTTGGAATGCTCAACTTCACCATGCGTATCATACCCCAAGGCAGGTCATTTATTTCCAGACTGTTAAATTTGCTCCCTCATACTCTAGGTCAGGATAGTCCAGTGCAGCTAGACCAAGAAGCTATGGCCGATCTGGTTATGTGTGATAAGTTCTTGGCTTATTGGAATGGCATTTCTTTATTTATTCCGACGGTATCTAATGACTCTCCGGTGGTCCATACGGATGCATCATCCACCGTGGGTTTTGCGGCTATCTATGGTACACACTGGTTTGCTGATCTATGGCCACTGAAGAGTGTTAATATGGCGGGTTTTTCCAGGTGTTCCCCTTTATTCGAGATTTACCCCTTAGTGGGGGCTGCCCAGGTTTGGGGAACACTGTGAAAAAATAAGACGGTTCTTTTCCGCACAGATAACGAGGCACTAGTAGAAATTCTTAAGAAAGGTCGATCAGACTCCAGGCAGATTATGTCTTTTGTCAGGAGGCTTGTCTGGCTGTACCTACAGCACAATTTTTACAGGTGTGAACATATTAGGGGGCATAACAACGTGGCTGCTGATGCCTTGTCCAAGCGTAATTTGTTACTCTTTTTCCAGGTTTGTCCACAGGTGGACCGAATACCGTTGCTTGCCCCCCGACTCGACCAGTTAGTGATGGACTAGCAACTCATCTCGCTACCGCCAGGTCTCTCATGTCAAAAGCTCTGTCCAGTAATACCCAGAAGACATATCAGACGGCCTGGGTGTTATTCAAGGACTTCAAAAAGTCCTATTCACCAGTAGGGGTGGATAACATAGCTTACCTATTGGCCTTTGCTGCATTTTGCCACTCTCATCGTAAGTTGGCATACAGCACGATTAAATTGTACTTAGCTGGCATACAACATCATTTATATATGCTGCACCCCGATCAACCCTCCCTGTTCTCAGCACATCCGATAAGAATGCTATTGAAGGGTATCCAGAAGGGGGCCATTGTGGTGCGTCCTTCAAGTCAGCCGTTTACGGGGGCTATGTTTAGATTACTGTCTGATAAGCTACAGAAGAATCAGTTTGGTAAATATGTTAGCTTATTAATCAAGATCGCAATGTATCTAGCCTTTTACGGTTTTCTGAGACTAGGTGAATTTACCTGTGCTGCAAATTGTAGAACTATTTAAGGAAGAATCAGTTGGCATGGGATGGTGCTTGTTACATTCTTACCTTGGCCTCTTCGAAGACTGCGCAAGTGGGACAACAGATGGAAGTTAGATATTTCCCCACCGGTAACAGGTGGTGTCCAGTTAAGGCCTTACAGGAATGGTTGCTTTTTCTTTGGGGTTGCCCCTGGTGATTCTCCCCTGTTAAAGCTCTGGGCGGCGCCTTTGAGTAGCCAGAATTTTCTGAGATTTGTTCGCATATTACTGAGCAATGTAGGGGTTGTTCCCAGCTCGATAATAGGGCACTCTTTCCGCATTGGAGAAGCCTCTGCGGCCTCCAAACATAACATTCCTGTGCATATTATTAAACAGTTGGCCAGATGGAAGTCAGCATGCTATACGCGATACATACCTGATCCACAATGTGAAATATCTAAAACTTTCAGAAATCTGGTGTAATAAATAAGGTTATTAAAGATATAATCATCTGAATCTATGTTTTGTTGTATTTTGGCCTCTTCAGCCTACCCTCCGTTCAGCAGTTCCGGCATAACTCTACTGCTATCATAGTGGAGGGAGGTAGGTAGGTTCATGTCTCATAGCCGACCTGAACACAAGTTTTAGGCAAAGTATTTTGCCGCATTTGTGTGAGGGGAGGTGGGGCAAGCGCTATTTAAGTTCGGAGCGGCACTAGCAGGGTGCCGTCAGCTCGTTTTGCCGCACCCTCCCTAAACCCTCTTTATTTTAATACCTCAATGGGGTGGGCCTCTTCAGCCTACCCTCCGTTCAGCAGTTCCGGCATAACTCTACTGGTATCATAGTTGAGGGAGGTAGGTAGGTTCATGTCTTATAGCCGACCTGAACACAAATGTTCTAAACCTGAGCACCACCTGCATGACCAGGCATATAAATGCAAAGCACGAGCTGCAGTGGACTACACACCTGAAAAACCACAAAAGATCTGAGGCTCCTCTTGCTCCCTCTTCTGCTGCGGTCTCAACCTCTTCCTCCCTCTCTAGAGTGACAGTGGAACCTGCCACCCCACAAACAGAGGATGTGGCAGCAACACCACCACCTCCACACTGTCCCATGGAAGCGTTCAGCTGTCCATCCCCCAAACACTGGAGAGGAAGAGGAAGTACCCCACTACCCACCCACGATCCCTGGCCCTGAATGCCAGCATTTCAAAATTCCTGGCCTTTGAAATTCTGTCTGGTGGAGACAGAGACTTTTAAAATCCTTATGATAGTGGCTGTGGTTCCCAGCCGCCACTACTTTTCAAGGCGAGCCATCCCTGCCCTGCACAACCAAGTGGTGGACAAAATCAGGTGTGCACTGCGCAACGCCATCTGTGGCAAGGTCCAAATAACCACCAATACGTGGACCAGTAATGCAGTAGTGGCTGGGCCTGAGGTGGATAGCAGTTTGGCGCATGTCCTACCGTCACCGCCATTGCAGGACATTTCCTGTTGCCTCCTCCTCCTTCCACTTCGCTTCCTCCTCTACCTCCTCCTCATCCGGTCAACGTAACACCTTCACCACCAACTTCAGCACAGCCAGGGGGAAACCACAGCAGGCTATTTTGAAACTCATCTCTTTGGGGCAAAAAACCCACACCGCGCAGGAGCTGTGGACAGGCATGGAACAACAGACCGATGAGTGGTTGGTGCTTGAGCCTCAAGCCTGGCCTGGTGGTGTGCGATAACGTGCGGAATTTCGTAGCAGCTCTGGGGCTAGCCGGTTTGATACACATCCCTTGCCTGGCGCATGTGCTGAATTTGGTGGTGTAGAGGTTCCTGAAAAATGACTCCAATATGTTAGAGCTGCTGCAGAAAGTGCGGGCCGTCTGTGCGCACTTTCATTGTTCACACCCTGCTGCTGCAAACCTGTTTGCGCTGCAGCGTAAATTTAGCCTTCCCACTCACCGCCTTATATGCGACGTACCCACAAGGTGGAACTTCACCTTGCACATGCTGGAGAGACTGTGCGAGCAGCAGCAGACGATAGTGGAGTTTCAGGTGCAGCACGCATGGGTGAGTCGCTCTGTGGAACAGCACCACTTTACCACCAACGAGTGGGCCTTCATGCGGGACGTGTGTGCCATGTTGCGGTGTTTCGAGTACTCCACCAACATGGCCAGTGCCGATGACACAGTCCTCAGCTTTACTATCCCAATTCTATGTCTCCTTGAAAAAACACTTTGGGGCGATGATGGAAGAGGATCTGGTACAGGAGGAGGAGGAGGAGGAGGAGGAAGAGGGATAATTTCCAAGGTTATCAGGCCAGTCATTCACAAGTGTGGTACACAACTGTCCAGCCAGGGCACAATTCTGCAGAATGAGGAGGAGGAGGATGATGAGGAGAAGTAACCGTGTTCACAGCAGGGTGGCACCCAATGCAGCTTATGGGCATCAATGGATCGTGGCTGGGGGGATACAGAGGACACAGACAATACAACTCCCACAGAGGACAGCTTGTTGTTTCCTCTGGGCAGCCTGGCACACATGAGCAACTACATGCTACAGTGCCTGCGCAACGGCTGCCGAGTTGCCCACATTCTAACTAGTGCTGACTACTGGATGGCCACCCTGCTGGATCCCCACTACAAGGACAACATGCTGTCATTAGTTCCGTCACTGAAGCGTGATCGGAAGATGTGTGAGTACAAGCGCATGTTGATAGATGCGCTGCTGATGGCATTTACACCTGACAGCGGGGGCTCAGTGGAAGCAAAAGGCGAAGGCAGAGGAGGAAAAGTCGCCAACGCAGCTGGGGCTCCTCAGAAGGAAGGGTTAGCATGGCCGAAAGGTGGAAAAGCTTTATCAGCATGCCACAACAACCAGCACCACCAGCTGATACAGAATGTCTTAGCAGGAGGCAGCATTTCAGCAACATGGTGGAACAGTATGTTTGCACATGCCTACTGACTGACAGGTCTGCCCCATTCCACTTCTGGGTCTCCAAATTGGGCACATGGCCTGAGCTTGCCCTTTACGGCTTAAAATTGCTGGCCTGCCCTGCAGCAAGTGTATTGTCCAGACGTGTGTTTAGCACAGCGGGGGAGTAATCACAGACAAGCGCAGCCGCCTGTCCACAGCCAACGTGGACAAGCTCAAGTTCATTAAGATGAACCAGCCATGAATCCCACAGGACTTGTCCGTAACTTCTGCTGAGTAGACAAGTATACCGGCCGCACCCAGCCACTCCAGCACACTTTCTCTTTGCATTCTCTTTTTAATTTCCTAATGTTTCGGAGTCTTCCCAAATTAATAAAAAAAATAAAGAACATTTTTTTTTATTTAAAAAGCAACAAAAACAGTGTTGGCTATCTCCTCCTCCTCCACCGCCGCTTCCACCTACACCGCCACGTCCACCGCCTCCTCAAACTCCTACTCCACTTTGTCCACTTCCTCCTAGTTCAAGATTATTATTTTTAATTTTTTTTCTATTCTATGTTATTTTAAGTAATTTCCCTATCCACATTTGTTTGCAGGGCAACTGTCCTGCTCTTACCCCATTCCTTTTGCAGCCCTCTAGCCCTTACTATGACTATTTTACAGCCATTTTAGCGCACCAAAGTTCAGGTCCCGAACCCAAACTTTGACCCGAAGTTCGACCGAACCCGGCGAACCCGAACATCCACGGGTCCGCTCATTCCTATCAAGGAGAATATGTTATCAGGGACATCCAGCTCCTCCTCTCTCTGCATCTTGCTGACTTTTCTAGGAGATGGAGACTTTGAAGTATGATTTGGAAGAAGTAAGACCAGAAAAAGATATGGATTAGACCTGCGTCCCCCCCCCCTTCAAGGGCAGCAGACTGGATGGTTTTGGTTGGCACACTGGTACTGGAATAATAAAGGCTTCCATCTTATTAGTATTAAATTACGTTTATGGCTGATGTAGGAATAAGTAAATGTAGGAATAAATAAATAAAACTGATGCAGAGTAAGTCTCCTTGCACTCTCCCTGTACTTTCCCTCTCCAATATTCTTCTATTAATTATTTTCAACAACACTTTCACTAGTGCATGAGCTCTTACCATATCTTTCCCTATGTTCAGCCCACAGGACAATGGCGGAGATCGCACAGGATGAGGGTTTTATAGGGCTGTGACATCACAGGGAATGGCTATTTGCTGATTGGCTGGCTGTACGGCATTATGGGTGATCTTGCATTCCCAGACTTGTCTCCTCTACACTTCTATTCTAATCACCAACCTTTCCCAGAAATTTTTTTTAAATACATAATGAAATATAAGCATCATGAGCATCACCATGTGTGAAAATGACGGTTCTATTAAAATAAAAAATATTTATCCCATGTGGAAAACAGTGAAACAGAAAAAAAATAAAAAATCTAAATGACTAATTTGCCGTTGTTTGGTTACTTCACCCCCCCCCCCCCCAATTTTTTTTAAAAATAAAAGTGATAAAAAATTCATAAATACCCCAAAATGTATCAATGAAAAGTACTGATTGCCCCACAAAAAATTAGCCCTCACGTAACTCCATACACATGACTACAAAAAACGTTGGGGTCAGAATATAGGGATGAAAAGAAATGTTTTTATTTTCAGTATTAAAAAGCAAGAAAAACTATACAAATAGAATGAAGGTAACAGGTCAGTTTTACTTCATAGGGAAAACAGTAAAAACAAAACAGTTTTTTTCAATTCCACTCTATTTGAAACTTTTTTCTAGCTTCCCATCCCGCTACATTGTATGCAAAATTAAAAGATGCCAAGAATAATTTGTCCCACAAAATACAATCCTTGATATGGCTATGTGAACAGAAAAATAAAAAGTTATGGCCCCAGAAAGGCGGGAAGTGAAAAACGAAAAAGACCTCAAGGGGTAAAGGAACTTAACCCTTATTACTCATTTATATAGCGCTGACATATTTCATAGACATTATCATCACTCACTGTCCTCAATGGAGCTCATAATCTACACAGAACTGTGACTGCTCAGCGAATCTCAAGAAGGCCTCTTTCACACGACAGTATGGCTTTTTCAGTGTTTTGTGGTCCATTTTTCATGGATCCGTTGTTCCGTATTTTTGTTTTCGTTGTGTTTTCGTTTCTGTTCTGTTTTTCCGTTCCGTTTTTCCATATGGCATATACAGTATACAGTAATTACATAGAAATAATTGGGCTGGGCATAACAATTTCAATAAATGGTTCCGCAAAAACGGAACGCATACGGAAGACATATGGATGCATTTCCGTATGTGTTCCGTTTTTTTTTGCGGACCCATTGACTTGAATGGAGCCACGGAACATGATTTGTGGGCAATAATAGGACATGTTCTATCTTTCAACGGAACAGAAAAACGGAAATACGGAAACAGAATGCATACGGAGTACATTCCGTTCTTTTGCGGAACCATTGAAATGAATGGTTCCGTATACGGACTGTATACGGAACGCAAAAAATGACCCTTAAACGAGAAAAAAACAAAAAACGGTTGTGTGAAAGAGGCCGAAGAGTTTGAAAGGGAGTGAAGTGTTTTTAACCTTTTAAACAAAAAAAAAAGCCAAGATACTACTTTGTACAGCAGTTTTTTTTTTTTTATCACAATCAAATTTCAGTGTAAAAAGTTAAATGTCTTCAGTATTACAATCTCTGCTGCAGATGCCAAGTAGGAGAGGGCATAGCATGACAAGTTCACCTGTTCTGGAAAAACTGAGAAAACCAAGGAGGCTTGGCTTGAGAATCAAACAATGAGATCTTTGCTCTACTCTTATCCTGCAGTGGTTCTACTATATGCCAGTTATTGCATATTCAACCTGATTCCTGTGTGTTAGATTGATATATACATATTGTGAATATTCTTGTGTTTTTGGCCCGGCTTGTTTAAAAAAGTAATCTTTGCCTTCTTGCTTGTTACTATATTTGACCTTGGACTGTAGTGACTATTCTCCTGCCTTTGCGTCTCTGTACCTTTGTCTCTCTTGGATCTGTTTTGGCTGGCTTTTTTATTGCTATTGTTATTGCTGTGGTGCTGCTGTTTTGTCTTTGATCACCCAGCTAGTACGACTAATCAACCTGTCTGCTCCAAATACTAACAGCTACCCCATGAGTGAAAGGCAGGATTCCATATCTCCTGCAGGGTCTACTCATTCTTAATAGGTTTCTAAGTGGGATTGCCCTTATTGGGACAGCTAGACCACTGTAGGCAGGGCTCTAGTAGTTACAGAATGGTTGCATGGCAAGTTCACTAGTTCTTGTTGAATCACTCAGCTAGTGTCAAGCCTAGGTACCAGTAGGTACGCAGTTTTTTGGACAGGTAAGAGTGGGTTCACACTAGTGTTAAGGAGTCTGTTATGGCTTTCCGTTATAACAGGGTTATAACGGAACATAACGGAATCCATAGGATGGAATGCAAAACGGAAGCCTTTAAGAGGCATTCCGTTTTTCTCTGTCTTAGAAGTCTATGGGAAAACATAACGGATCTGTCTGGGTCCCGTTATGCAACACAGAAAACAAAGTCCTGTCGACAAGACTTTGTTTTCCGTCTTGCATAACGGGAACCAGACAGATCCGTTTTGATTCCCATAGACTTCTATTAGGACGTAGCAAAACGGAATGCCTTTTAAAGGCATCCATTTTGTATTCCGTCATAATGCAAGTCTATGGGCAGCAAAACGGATCCGTCCTTCCGTCTTCTGAATTTCGTTATGTTCCGTTATAACCCTGTTATAACGGAAAGCCATAACGGACTGCATAACGCTAGTGGGAACCCACCCTTATCTGTATCCCGACAATGCAATCACATTTAAAGTAAAAGCAATTTATAAAGAAATGTTATTGTATGATAAAGTAGTTCTTCCAAATGGAAATAATTATCACAGCTTATATATTTTAGTCATTTAATAAAGCTCTCAACTCATTTACAGACTGTTACAATACTAAAGCATATTTGTTATTGGACTTGTATTCAGAAAGAACAATAGTGCTGTATAATATCCATGATACATTAGAAAAAAAGGTCACTACGACATTAAGCAGGGCTGAGACAAAGGGGGCTATTTACTAATAGAAATACGTCTATATTAGATGTATTTCTGGTGCAGATTGAGGTGCAATGGTTCTTGGCTCTGCCATCTGCAACTTTCCCCCACTCAGGCCCCCCAAGGTCTAGAAAAGTGGATGTGGTGTGGGTGGGGAAAGGGGACGGGCTGGCAGGCCCCTCTCATTCATCATTTTCTACCCCTGTTTTAGGCATCGAAAATGGTCTAAATCTGTGCCATCAAGGTAGCTGGAGTAGATTTAGAAGCGGCAGTGGATCTGCCAAAGTTATGTAGAGGCCATTGCCTCTACATAACTTTGGCGGATCCACCACCAGCTCAGGGGCTTATTAAGACCAGCATCTAAAACATCAGTCCTAATAAATGACCCTCCAAAGTATTTTAGGCAGAGTATGGAACACTACTCCAACCCCCTCTGGAAATCAATTTAAAGTGACCTTGCTTTCTGTTATAGAGAATTAACAGAGTTGTTTTTTCTCGATTCAGGGGACTAAGTCAAAGCACACATGTGACTTGTGCTGCAACCTCATTAATTTCTATGGGATCATTGCTACACTGTGATGCCCCTGTGAGCCTGGCCACAATGGCTGTCACGCGACCAGTGTTGCCGTGTAACCGTACCCGTAAACATATTTTAAAAGAAGCAATTGTGGGAATAACAAATGTAAAAACAGTAACTCACAGGTGAAGTTTCCACTGATTTGAGTTTTTCACTCTACTTTTCTTCTCTGTTTGGTCCAGACCATCATAACGATTTCTGCTGAATACTTCACAATTTACTGCACAGACATCTTTGGCCAGGGTGTTCAGCCCCTTTTGCTATATATAAGGAAACACCAGTATTAACAAATGGCACACAATAGATACAGGCCTGTTGCAAATTTTGCATTAGGGCCCTGGAGATTTGGGTAGTGATACCTTACTGATCCTCTGCTTCTCGCTTCCCAATCATTGGTCAGGGTTGGAGAGGGACTTGTAAGAACAGAGACCAGCAAGGATACAGGGAGCAGCAGAAGAAGAATGATGGAGAATCAGATGGGTATCACTACTTTTATTTTATGACATTCTAATCCGTTTTTAAAAACACATTATAACTGGCTTGATAACCCCTTCTTAATACAGACCCTAGAGGAGACCCCAAAATTAATACAAACTTCCAGACCCTCAAAATTAATACAGACCCCCATACAAACCTCAACCTATTACAATGTCCTAGACTAGACTTCAAAATTAATACAGAACCCAAGATCAGACCCTAGAATTAATAAAGACACCCAGACAAACCCCAAAATAAATACAGACCCCCAACCCCAAAGTGATAAAAGACAGACCTCAAAATTAATACAGACCCCTAGACCCCAACATTAACAGACCCCCAGTCCCCAGAATAGATTCCAGACCGAACATCAAAATGAATACAGATCTCCAGACAGACCCCAAAATTAATACAGGCCTCTAGACAGACTCAAACAGATGAAAATTCATACAGAGCATAGATTACACCCCAAATCAGCCCAAAATTCATTCAGACCCCAAATAAGCCCTCAGGTCAGATCCCAGATTCATAAAGACTCCAGATCAACCACTAAATTCATCCAGAGCCTCGATTAGACCCCAAATTCATACAAACCCCAGATTAGACCCCACATCACTCCCCAATTTCGTACAAACCGGAGATTAGACCCCAACTATATACAGACCTTAAATCAGACCCCAAATTGATATAGATCAGAGCACTAAATTAATTCAAACCCCAGATCCTGACCCAAATTAGTTTAAACCCCTGTCACCCCTATAACTCCCATCCCACTGTCCACTAAATGCAGACCAGAGTTAAAGGGCTTCTGTCACCCCACTAAACATTTTTTTATTTTTTGTTGGTTACTTATAATCCCTATACTGCGATTTATGCATACATACTGTAATTAATCATTTTGGTTCAGCAGATTATGTTAAAAACGTACTTTTAAAATATGCAAATTACCTTGCTACCAGCAAGTAGGGCGGCTACTTGCTGGTAGCAGCCGCATCCTCCTATCCTAAAGACGCCCCCTCTGCATGTTGATTGACAGGGCCAGCGGACGGGATCTCTCTCTGCTGGCCCTGTTTGCATTCAAAATCTGGCGCCTGCGCCGTACCTGTCTTCAGTTGGCGCAGGTGCACTGAGAGGCGGATGCTCGCTCGGCCGCTCCATCCTCAATGCGCCTGCGCCGATGACGTCACATCTACACCCGGCGCAGGCGCATTGAGGAAGGAGCGGACGAGCGAGCGTCCGCCTCTCAGTGCGCCTGCGCCGACTGAAGACAGGTACGGCGCAGGCGCCAGATTTTGAATGCAAACATGGCCAGTCAGAGAAAGATCCCGTCAGCTGGCCCTGTCAATCAACATGCGGAGGGGGCGTCTTTAGGATAGGAGGATGCGGCTGCTACCAGCAAGTAGTCGCCCTACTTGCTGGTAGCAAGGTAATTTGCATATTTTAAAAGTATGTTTTTAACATAATCTGCTGAACCAAAATGATTAATTACAGTATGTATGCATAAATCGCAGTATAGGGATTATAAGTAACCAAAAAAAAACAGTTTAGTGGAGTGACAGAAGACCTTTAAATGTAAAAAAAAATGACTCACCTTTCCTCTTGTTGAGCCACCACTCATGGTCCACTCTTCTCATCCTCCAGGCACCCACACTACCCTGTGACCAGATGTCACATAATGTCAGGTCATAGAGCATGTCTGCGCTCAGTACTTCCTAAAGCTGTATACTGTCAGGGGGTAGTGCAGCGCAGGCACCCAGAGAAGAAGACCAGGAAGCAGTGAGTAAAGCCATAGCTAGGATGATACACTCGTCACTCCCTGGGCCTAGATTTTTTTTTTTTTTGTGAAGTACATTCACATCTGCATATATTTAAATGGCATGAGCCGTTATTTCCAGAATTAAAGAATTAACTACACTGCCAGACCAAATGCAGTTCACAAGTTGTTGACAATTAAACGTCTTTTTAATTTTTTATGTGTTGCCACAGGCATAGCTTGTTCTTCAAAAGTATTAAATAAAATATGTGGATTATTTTGATTAACTTATTTCCCAAAAGATTCTGAAACCTTCAGAAAGAGCAGCCATCAGTACATTATACATTTTCCATAGCGACTAACTCAAAATACAAATAAGAAATAATTGTACAGTGATTTAGGCAGTTTTTTTTTAATATATCAAGTGCTATGCATCTACTTCTCACATTTAGATACAGAATGTCACTCACCTGTCACTAACCAGAATCTTACTTCAAATCGCTCTGTTCCTGTTGCATGACCACACTCTATTGCTTTTTCTATGGCCATGCTTAGTTGCTATACAACAAAATGCTTTTGGTTCGGCTGTCGATGAGGTCATAAAGACCTACTATTTAAACCCACCCAGATACTGCCTCTAGCCTATTATATATCTATATTGAATGTCAGTTTTTGCTTTCCCTGGATTTTGCCTATTACCTTGCCATTAGGATTGTCATTCTTCCTTGTACAGTATTTCTTGCTTTTGACTCTTGACCTGAATTCTCACTCGTTCAGGATTGTTGCACCTAGCTCATGACAGTGCCCCTGCACAAACACAACCCAAGGTATAAAAAAGAAAGAGGAAGCAAGCAGTGAACAACTTTAATCCCGCAGTAACATTCCAGCTAATATTTAGGGCTCAAGCACACAAGTATTTTTTTCCGTGTCCATCCAGTTTTTTTTGTGGACAGTATGCGGAACCACTAATTTCAATGGGTCCACAAAAAAACCCTGAAGTTGCTCTGCATGCATTACGTTTCCGTATGTTCGTATGTCTGTTTTGCAAAAAATTGATCATGCCCTATTTTTGTCCACATTACGGACAGGGATAGTACTGTTATTTTAGGGGCCAGCTGTTCCATTCCGCTAAATACGTAATGCACACGGACGTCATCCGTATTTTTTGTGGATCCATTTTTGTGGACCACAAAATACATACGATCCGGTGCATGAGCCCTTAGGGGGAGATTTATCAAGACTGGAGCTTTCTGAACCAGTCTTGATATCCCCTACACCTGTGATGGCTAACCTTCAGCACTCCAGCTGAGGTAAAACTACAACTCCCAAAATGCACACGTGCTTGGCTGTTCTCAGAACTCCATAGAATTGAATGGAGCATGCTGGGAGTTGTAGTTTCACCACAGCTGGAGTGCCGGAGGTTAGCCATCACTGCCCTACACTGTTGGAGAATGCACCTAACTTATGACAAGGTGAATACCTCGTAATAAAGTAGGCGCATCCTCTTGCAGTCCATGCACCTAACCAGATATCTACAACAGCTCAGAGCTGGTGTGGATTTCTGACTTCATTTATACTAGAAAACTGGCAATAATGAAGATAAATTTTTCAGGGAGGTTGGTCACGCCATCTTGGCTTCTACTTCCTGCTGACAACCTCTAACAATTCTGAGGGTTGAGACCTAGGGATCTAATGGCAAAGTCAAAACTTAGGCTTCTTTCACATGGGCAACATTTCCACGCGGGTGCAATGTGTGAGGTGAACGCATTGCACCCGCACTGAATCCGGACCCATTCATTACTATGGGGCTGTGCACATGAGCGGTGATTTTCACGCATCATTTGTGCATTGCATGAAAATCGCAGCATGCACTATATTGTGCATTTTTCACGCAACGCAGGCCCCATAGAAGGGAATGGGACTGCGTGAAAATCGCAAGCATCCGCAAGCAAGTGCAGGTGCGTATGCGATTTTCACGCATGGTTGCTAGGAGATGATCGGGATGGGGACCCGATCATTATTATATTCCCTTATAACATGGTTATAAGGGTAAATAATAGTGTTCTTAATACAGAATGCTTAGCAAAATAGGGATGGAGGGGTTAAAATAAATAAATAAATAAATAAATAATTTAACTCAACTCATCCACTTGTTCACGCAGCCCGGCTTCTCTTCTGTCTTCTTCTTTGATGACTGCTATAGAAGTCCAGTTCTGCAATCTTGTGCACAACCAACTTTATTACAGATGGGAATCATAATAGCTCTTTAAGTGAATAGTGTAGTTGTTACACTGTATAACGAAACTTTTGAAACCTTGAGGGCAATATACACACCAAATAGTAGATATAAAGAAACCTTGCCGTAGTTAAATAAGTTATTAATGTGTATATAAATAACGACTGCAGGCAACACACACAAGAGTGATCTGCAGATTTATTTTTTTCATGCTTCTTGTAAACACAGCAAAAGTTCAGAACATTTTGTGACAATCTAAGTAACCTCAAACAAGTTCAGAATTCACTAGATGAAATGATTTATCTCAGAGCTACAGCTTCCCCAATTAAAGGGGTTATCGAACCCCTAAAATGACCTCCTCAATACCTCATATAGATTTTACTTAGTCTGCTCCCCTGCACCTGCGACTCTCTTGATCCCTGACCCCAACACGGCCACTGTTGCATCTCATGGGACACGGTGGGAGGGGGGTTAGGACAGCCAATAGCAGGCAGCAACGGGGACAAGCCTTCCTAGCATCACCCGCAATGCTAGGGAGGCTTGTCCGCGTCATGGCCTGCTCATGGCTGACCTCCAAACTTCCCCATCGCCAGATGTTTTGAAGCGGGAAGATGCAACGGTGGCTGTGCAGGGATCAGGAGTGTGTGCCAGGGAGAAGGGGTAATACTCCTCCACTGGCTTAAATCAGAACCGCATGCCATCAAGAGTGCACACAAAAAGTGCAATAAATATGTCATTTTGAAGAAACGTTTATCTGGCATAACCATTCACACTGTGCATATTTAAAAGTATAGACCCCTTGGCTTAACTTGTGTAGGAAACACATTGACCATTCTATCACTCCCTCCAAAACATAACTAAATGCGTAATTTGTTACATCTTTTATTGATTACCTTTTTGCATATACTAAAGGTATGAAATAGTTATTGCCCAAGGAAGAGAACAAGAGAACAACATCCCGCTAGCATCATCTCTTGGAAGTGGCTTCCTATCAGTCAAAAGCTGACTTTTTGACAAGGGAATATAGTCAAACCAGATTTCCATCCATAGAAAGATTTCTTTGGGGCGCTTGCCCATCATTAGTATGGAGTAGGATTTTGGCAGGGTGCCTTGAATGTGGCATAGGCAGGATACTGAATATCTCAGCCAGCCAAAATCCTACTCGTTATTGATAAGGGGAATGCCCGTAAAAAGCAGATGTCTATGGATGGAAATCTGACTTAGCTATATTCCTGTGTCAAATCCCAAGGCTTGGTGGAATGTCAGCTTTTGACTCATAGACAGCCACTTCCCAGCGGTGTCCCAGACAAGATGATTGACTTTCTTGGGAGATACCTCTTTGTATATTCATTTCCCATGGAGCATTGCCAATAAGTCTTCATACCGTGGAGTTCTTCCAGTAAATCTCAATACAGAACTGGTGTCTTTAACCCGAAAGATACCAGCGCCATCTGGTATCCTGCCAGGTGCGGGTGTCCATGGCAGGGAAGGCAGCCTGATGCCTTCCTTAGGCATCGTGGCTGCCTTCTGTCAGAGCCTGTGAGATCCAGCCCCCTGGATCTCACAAGCAGAAAGCTGTAATGCAAATTGTAATGCATTGTGAAGGGGATCAGACCCCCAAAAGTTGAAGTCCCAGACTTGGGAAAAAAAATAAAGTGAAAAAAATAAAGTCTTACAAAAAAGTTACAAGTTTCAAGTAAAAAAAAAAGTGTCATTTTCCCAAAATAAAGTAAAAAAAAATTGTAAAAAATAGGGAAAAAAAGAAAAGTAGACATATTCGGTATCGCCGCGTCCGCATCGACCGATTCTATAAAAATATCACATGATCCACCCCATCAGGTGAATGCAGTAAAAAAAAAAAAAACTGTAACAAAAGCCATTTTCTGATCACCTTGCCTTACAAAAAGTGTAATACCAAGTGATCATAAAGTCTCATGTATCTCAAAATGGTACCAATCAAACAGTCATCTAATCCCGCAAAAAATGAGTCCCTATCTAAGACAATTACCAGAAAAATTCAAAAAATTGGTCTCTCAGAAAGTGGCAACACAAAAACAAGATTTTATTCTGTTCAAAAATGATTTCACTGTGTAAAACTTAACGAAAATAAAAATAATAGACATATTAGGTAGCATCCATAACAACATGCTCTATAAAAATGGGTAGCAAATTATGGGGTGCTTTTGCTCTTTCTACCCCTTGTGAAATGAAAAATTTGGGGCTAAAGCAACATTTTATTGGAAGAAACAAAACTTTTAATTTTTACAGCCAAGTGTTTCCAAATTCCGTAAAACGCTTAGGGGGTCAAAGTGCTCAGTACCCTACTTAATATATTCTTTAAGGGGTGTAGTTTCCAAAATGTGGTCACTTTTGAGGGATTCCATTGAAGGCTTACATCAGGGTCTCTTCAAATACAAAATGGTGCCTAAAAAAAACATTCTAGCAAAATCTGCCTCCAAAATCCATATGGCACTCGGGTCATGGCAAAGTCTAGCCATGTGTGCTAGAGTACCAACAGGCAATACTTCGCTGTCGTCATCAGAAGGTGAGCTGACCCTGTAAAAGATTGTAGGTGAGGGCCTGCAGGTGAGCTGACCCTGTAAAACATTATATGCGAGGGCCTGCCGGTGAGCTGACCCTGTAAAACATTATATGCGAGTAGAGATGGCCTTGCGGTTCACCCAAAATTTGCGCGTTCACGATTCGCCAAACATGCGAACATATGGCAATATTCAAGCTGGCAGACATTTTACATTCAGTCTTTTGCCAGTGTATGGAGAGGTTGCTGTGTGGAGCAGGGACAGGCTGTTAGGGACACAAAATGCTAGCTAATAGGGCCACAAAAGTCCTTTAAAGGACTGGTATAGGTGTGCTATCGATAGGTGTGACATACTGAGGGGTGTAATATACTTATAATATACTTTCTAACATAGAAGGTATATTATAGTGCAATTGTGTTGTGCAGCAGTTCTATGGGGTTATCCTGCGATACTGCAGCCACAGAGAGTGCCAAACGCTATTAGAACAAATAATTTCTACTGGTGTGATTTACCAGTTGCCTTCTAAATAAACTTAGAGGCAGGGGTGTTATATACCAATAATATACTTTCTATATAGTGCATTTAGGTAGTGTAGCATTTATTTGGGGTTTTGCTGCGTTTCAGCATCTACTCATAGAGTGACAAACGCTATTGGAACAAATAATTTCTACTGGTGTGATATACCAGTTGCCCCCCCAAAATACTGATTGAAGCAGGGGTGTTATATACCAATAATGTACTTTCTATATAGTGCATTTAGGTAGTGCAGCATTTGTTTGCAGTTTTGCTGCGTTACCGCATCTACAAAGAGTGCCAAACGCTATTGGAACAAATAATTTCTTATGGTGTGATTTACCAGTTGCCCCCCAAAGAAAAACGATTGAGGCAGGGGTGTTATATACCAATAATGTACTTTCTATTTAGTGCATTTAGGTAGTGCAGCAGTTGTTTGCGGTTTTGCTGCATTACCGCATCTACACAGAGTGACAAACACTATTGGAACCAAAAATTTCTACTGGTGTGATTTACCAGTTGCCCCACAATTTTTTTTATTTAAGCAGGGGTGTTATATACCAATAATATACTTTATATTTAGTGATTTTAGGTAGTGCAGCATTTGTTTGCAGTTTTGCTAAGTTAATTCAGCTACACAGAGTGCCAAATGCTGTTGGAACAAATAATTTCTACTGGCGTGATTTACCAGTTGCCCAACAAAAAAACTTATTGAAGCAGGGGTGTTATATACCAATAATATACTTTCTATATAGTGCTCTTAGGTAGTGCAGCATTTGTTTGGGGTTTTGCTGCGTTACCTCTGCTACACAGAGTGACAAACGCTATTGGAACCAGCGTGGAAGCCAAGAGCCACACCGGTCCTGCACTCCTTTCAGCTTTGCGGTCAAAGACCGATCAGTGGCTAACCCCGCTCAATTGAGACAGTTGGTAAAATGGTATGCGAACGCGCTGAAACAGGGAAAAATTACACACTTGCTGTGCATGGCACACATCCTGAACTTAGTCGTGCAGTGATTCGTTGCCAAATACCCCGGGATCCAGGGCGTCTTGCGGCAGGCCAGGAAAATCTCTGGCCATTTTAGAAGATCTTACACGGCCATGGCTCGCCTTGCTGACGTTCACCGGCGACACCACCTGCCAGTCAGATGTCTGATTTTTGACTGACTGACTCACTAGAACTCCACCTTGTATATGCTTGATAGGCTGCTCCAGCAGAAACGTGCAGTTAACGACTACCTGTACAAAATCTGCGGCAGGACAGGTTCTGGGAGCTTGTTTTTTTTACCGCGCAAGTGGCTGCTCATGCGCGATATATGCAGACTTCTGCGGCCATTTGATGAGATCACCAAACTGATCAGTCGCAGCAAGGGCGCCATCAGTGACATCGTATCTTACGCCTTCTTTCTGGAGCGTGCATTGCGTTGTGTCATTGATCAAGCCGTCGAGGAGCAGAAGCAGGAAGATGAGAAAGTCGCACAACTGGATGAATTCCAAGGGGGGCTTTTATACTTTTATAAGATCCCTGATGTTGTCCGTGGCTGGGGGGAGGAGACCGAGGATGACATGATCCTGGACAATGAGCAGGAGCCAGGCCACTCCACCACTTCCAGTTTAGTGCAAATGGGGGCCTTCATGCTCCAGTGTTTGAAGAGGGACCCTGTATAAAAAGCATAAAGGGCAAGGATCAGTACTGGGTGGCAACATACTTAGACCCCCGATACAAACACAAAATGGCCGACATGTTACCAGCATCACAGAGGGCTGTCAGAATGCAGCTCTTCCATGCCTTGCTTCAAGAAATGCTGCATTATGCTTTTGCACCACTGGCAGAGGAATTTCCACTCACAGAGAAACAGTTGCGGGTACCAATCCAAAAGTGCAAGAAGAGGGCGGTTTAAAGATGTGTTGGTCACTTCGGATATGAGATCATTCTTGCAGCCAACCCATCAGCAGCCGCCCTCCGGATCCAGCCTCAGGGAATGCCTAGACCGACAGGTGTCCGACTACATTGGGTTAACGGCCGATGTGGACGCTCTGAGAAGCGAGGAACCCCTGGACTACTGGGTGTGCAGGCTTGACTTGTGGCCAGAGCTGGCACAATTTGCCATGGAACTGTTGGCTTGCCCCTCGTCCAGTGTCCTGTCCGAAAGGACGTTCAGCACAGCAGGGGGGATCATGACCGACCGATAAGCGCATTCGTCTAGCTCACGACAGTGTGGACTACCGAACATTTCTAAAAATGAATGAGGCATGGATCTCGGAGGAATTCAACACATGTGACGAGTCGATCACGTTTAATTGAATTTCCTCATGACAGCCCACAAATATCCACCACCACACAGAACAAATAATGGTCCCTGTCTTAGGTAAATACAGTGGCAAAAAAGGCCTTTTATGTCTGTTGAATGCCTAATGTTTTGGGCCTCGGAGGAATTTAACACCTGTGACGACCATGTGTTTCAACTATTATCAGTTTTTTTCAAGAGGGGGGATTTCATTAGCCATGTTTTTAATCCAATTTTATATTTTTAAGTTCTTTTAAACATATGTATTTGACCTGTTTTTGTACTGGCCTGCAATAAAATTCATATTCATTGACCGTCTAATAGACCTCCAGCCACATAATCGCTTGTTCTTTTCTGTACGCTGAATGCATAATTTTTGGGGCCTGTAGTCCACAGGCCTGCTGTAAAATTTATATCCAATGACCGTGTAATCTACCTCCAGCCACATACTTACTTGTTCTTTTCTGTATGCTGAATGCATAATTTTTGGGGCCTGTAGTACACTGGCCTGCTGTAAAATTGATATCCAATGAATTGATATCCAATTTTGCTAGGCTCCAGCAGGGCACATTTTTGACAGTTTTTCTTTAAGATGCATAAAAATGGCCCCTGATTAAATTCCATATTTTTTGTGGGAATTTTTGCCATTAATCCCCCATTGGTATGTCACTGTCCATGTTGTGGGACCACTTGTGCACTTCTAGTAAGTATTTAGTGGCTGCAATTATGACCTGAAGGTTTTTCAGGTTCGCCTGCTATTAAAGTGAATGGGGCTCGCAGCAAACTTGAGGTTCGTGAACATTTGATCGCGTTCGCGAACCATCCCGGCCGATTTTCGTCCATCACTATATATATATAAATACTGTAAATCCGAAATGGTCAAAATGGTCGATTTGCCATTTTTGGTCGCTTCATCTTCCACAAAAAACTTTAATAAAAAGTGACCAAAAAGTTCTACACACCCCAGAATGGTATTAATAAAAAGTACAGATCACCCCACAAAAATAGCCCTCACAAATATAACTACAAAAAAGTTATAGGGGTCAGAATATGGCAATAAAAAAAAAAGATTTTTTTTTCAAGGTTTTTATTTTATCAGTATCAAAACACAAGAAAAACTACACGTATAATGTATCGCTGGATTCATACTGACCTGTAGAATGAAAGTAACTGGTCAGTATTAACGCATATCAAACATCGTAAATAAAAAAAATTTATGTGAAACTGTGGTCGAATTTCTTTGCTTTCCCAATTCCACCCGATTTGGGATTTTTTTTCCTGCTTCCCACTACAGCATATTTTCACCCAAAACACAGAGCAAAAAAAGCCTGGTATAACTCGTCAAAGCATCAATGATACACCCAAAACAACTAAAGAACAGGACAGCAATTGTATGATACAAATATAGGAGACAATGCGGTACAGTATACAGACCAAAGCAGTCCTGAATCCTGACACGTGTTTCGCGGTCACTTTCTCAATGGACACTAATATTTCCCTTTGCCAGTAGTTAGTACTGGCTTCCCGGTCCGCAAATAACTCTTTCGTTATCTAGGTCTATAGGTCCGTACTGCCTATAATGTCCCCCACATTGGTCCCATGCTGGAGGGGGAAGTTACTATGTCCCCTTTAGCACTGGCAGGAGTTTAGATGCAGTAGCTTGTATCTTTTAGCCACCAGCTCCTCCCACTCCTTGCAATGCTGTACGGACCGCCTGAGTTGAGCAAAAGCCTGAGGATGCCCTAACGTCGTGATGTCAGTGAGGCTGCGCACAGTATGGGCGGTCTGGTTTACTTGCTGGGATGCATGCGCGAATCTTTACGGAGAGCGCCGTATCACGTGACGCATCAATAGTCACGTGGACGGCGGCGCCCGACTGTGCGCTTGCGTAGGCCAGTACCCCCCTCCCCTTCTCTTTAAATAACACTGATGCGCTTTATCGCGCTGCCAGACGTCAGCAGATCGGCAGCAAGTTTCCCTTCCTCTGCCGGGGTTCCTGGAAGTAGGCCACATGCTTTTCTAGGACATTGTAAGTAACTACCACTTAGACATGCCAACGAACTGTGTTGTAGCTAGACCATTGCCCTGACAGGATTCTGTTTTGCTGTTCCGTTTTTAGGTGTCAATGTGGAATAGGGACATACGCCCTGTACAGTCTGTGCCAACATACCTCTCTTCCCCCCTCCCAGCTACATCTTAATCTCCATAGCTGTTTTAGTAGTTGGGGTATTCTATTTTAAGACCCGTTTCCCTTGATGGGGTCTTTATAGTCACAGGTACCTCCCTTTAGATATATTCATATATGGGGACACGTGAATATATCACTACCTTGGCTTTCTACATCCATCACTATATTTTCTGTTCTACCCTTGGCCTCTAGGCTTTGTCTCTGGCAGGGCCCATTAGGGATACAAGTTTAGAGTTAGGTTCCGGACGGGGCCACCCCTTGCGGGGCAAGGACCCTGTGTTAGGAGGCTATTTCAGGGTATAACAGGTCAAGTAGGGCTCAACAGGGATAGATCCTCTCCCTGAGGCCCTCCCTTATATAGAGCGCTTACTCGAAGACCTCCTCAAGTTAAAGAATCACATCTGAATGTGAACCTGTGTGCCAGTCTTGATTGTCCTCCTCCCAGTAAGACCTACCCTTTTTTTCTGCCTGTTTGGCATGCTACCAGACCTAGTAGTGTACTACGAGCATCTTTGAATACACATCTGTGGTCTTTTATTTACAGTAAGGTCCATAAATATTGGGACATTGACACAATTCTAACATTTTTGCCTCTATACACCGCCACAATGGATTTGAAATGAAACGAACAAGATGTGCTTTAACTGCAGACTGTCAGCTTTAATTTGAGGGTATTTACATCCAAATCAGGTGAACGGTGTAGGAATTAAAACAGTTTGCATATGTGCCTCCCACTTGTTAAGGGACCAAAAGTAATGGGACAGAATAATAATCATAAATCAAACTTTCACTTTTTAATACTTGGTTGCAAATCCTTTGCAGTCAATTACAGCCTGAAGTCTGGAACGCATAGACATCACTAGACGCTGGATTTCATCCCTGGTGATGCTCTGCCAGGCCTCTACTGCAACTGTCTTCAGTTCCTGCTTGTTCTTGGGGCATTTTCCCTTCAGTTTTGTCTTCAGCAAGTGAAATGCATGCTCAATCGTATTCAGGTCAGGTGATTGACTTGGCCATTGCATAACATTCCACTTCTTTCCCTTAAAAAACTCTTTGGTTGCTTTTGCAGTATGCTTTGGGTCATTGTCCATCTGCACTGTGAAGCGCCGTCTAAGGAGTTCTGAAGCATTTGGCTGAATATGAGCAGATAATATTGCCCGAAACACTTCAGAATTCATCCTGCTGCTTTTATCAGCAGTCACATCATTAATAAATACAAGAGAACCAGTTCCATTGGTAGCCATACATGCCCACGTCATGACACTACCACCACCATACTTCATTGATGAGGTGGCATGCTTAGGATCATGAGCAGTTTTCCTTCTCCATACTTTTCTCTTCCCATCACTCTGGTACAAGTTAATCTTGGTCTCATCTGTCCATAGGATGTTGTTCCAGAACTGTGAAGGCTTTTTTAGATGTCGTTTGGCAAACTCTAATCTGGCCTTCCTGTTTTTGAGGCTTACCAATGGTTTACATCTTGTTGTGAACCCTCTGTATTCACTCTGGTGAAGTCTTCTCTTAATTGTTGACTTTGACACACATACACCTACCTCCTGGAGAGTGTTCTTGATCTGGTTAACTGTTGTGAAGGGCGTTTTCTTCACCAGGGAAAGAATTCTTCGGTCATCCACCACAGTTGTTTTCCGTGGTCTTCCGGGTCTTTTGGTGTTGCTGAGCTCACCGGTGCGTTCCTTCTTTTTAAGAATGTTCCAAAAAGTTGTTTTGGCCACACCTAATGTTTTTACTATCTCTCTGATGGGTTTGTTTTGTTTTTTCAACCTAATAATGGCTTGCTTCACTGATAGTGACAGCTCTTTGGATCTCATCTTGAAAGTTGACAGCAACAGATTCCAAATGCAAATAGCACACTTGAAATGAACTCTGGACCTTTTATTTGCTCATTGTAATTGGCATCATGAGGGAATAACACACACCTGACCATGGAACAGCTGAGAAGCCAATTGTCCCATTACTTTTGGTCCCATAACAAGTGGAAGGCACATATGCAAACTGTTGAAATTCCTACACCGTTCACCTGATTTGGATGTAAATACCCTCAAATTAAAGCTGTCAGTCTGCAGTTGAAGCACATCTTGTTTGTTTCATTTCAAATCCATTGTGGTGGTGTATAGAGCCAAAAATGTTAGAATTGTGTTGATGTCCCAATATTTATGGACCTGACTGTACCTACCTTTGATTTGTCCTGTCAGATCCACTCCAACCCGCCTAGGGTTGGTGCTGGGGACCACATCAAAGGTGACCTGGTATGTTATACACACTCCAGGTCCTCTGTTCTCTGTTTTCTGTCTGTATTTTGTGTTTGTAAGGGGTTCATATTCCCACTCCTGGGACTTTTTATTGACATCAATAAATGTTAAGTTTTAAAAACGTTGCTGCCCCCTTTAGTTTCCTGTAGTTTACTTTGTCGAGCAGTACCGGGGTTAGGTGCGACTGCACCACTCTTCCCCTGAGGGACCACCTTCTTGTTTTTTACTTTGTGACAGGGCAGGAGCCCGTACTAAGTTTTACTATGGGGCCCTATGAGATCTGTGTAAGCCCCTGGCCACACTCTTTCAACCATACCCCATCCACTTTTTTCAAAAGCGCCAATAGTAGCATACAATTCGAAAACGTTGCAAAAATGTGTGACTTTTGTACATCTGTGTGACCTTTGATAAATTATCACCCATATGTATATTCATCAAACCAAATAATGTAAAATGAGAGGTTCACAGGAGATTTACTAATATAAATACTCCACAAATATCATGTAATATGTTGCCTATGGTGAATGCTGTAACAACAAAAAAAATCCAAAATTGCAAATTTGTGCTTATCCACCACCAAAGAAAGCTTAATAACAAGCTATCAAAAAGTGCTATTTACCTAAAAATGATAACAATGAAAAATCAAGCCCCCACACAGCTCCATAGAAAGAAAAATAAAAAAGTTTTGGGTTTTGGGATGCAAAAAATGTTCCTCCTTTTTTCTTTTTTTTTTTTTTAAAGGGATTTTATTGCACAAAAGTAGTAAAACATAAAAAAATACATATATAAGTATGATCAATCACAACATGCGTTTTTGTTCCAGGAATATGTGGTGAATATTGTACAATGATATAGTACTACTAAGGTGGTCTGCAGCGGCAGTGATTAACACTTACTGTTATGTGCCCCGCTCAGTCCGTTCCTGAAAAAACCGCTGTTGTGGATAAAGATGCTGGTAATCCTCTTCTCTTGTCCTGTTCTATCTTCAGCCTGCTTTGTGTTGCGTGCGCAGCTCCGGCCGGTAGCTTGCGCGCGCACAGAGCAGCCGTTGTTAGGTACGTTGTCCTGGAGACCTGCAGTGTGACGTCACACCCGAAGCTATGGAAGCCTCTAGGGTCCACAATTCCTCCAACGCGTTTCGGAATAGCCGTATTCCTTCCTTAGTAGTACTATATCACTGTACAATATTCACCACATATTCCTGGAACAAAAACGCATGTTGTGATTGATCATAAACGAACGACAATTGAGATACCATAACAGACACCAGAAAGTTTTAGGGCAGTGTCTACTATATCCAGTGTTTCATTAGTAGTGTATCCTATAGGTAGGAACAAGGTCAGCGCGGGTTCTTTCTTCTTTTATTTCCAATACTAGGTCTTCTCCTATTCTGTGGGCTGTTTTTTGGCAATTAACCCCACAGCAGAAGCCAGCAGCGACGGGGCGCACACATAGTTCTTTTTGTGTGAGCTCACCTCCAACCCACCTTACCCAGACGGCAGCGCAAGTGTTTATCCATTGCTCTTGCACATATATAAGTATAATCATGTTATTTTTGCCGAAAATTGTGGCAGTATTGCTGTTTTTTACCATCTCACTTCCAGAAAGTTAATAAAAGTTAATCAGAAAGCTAAGTGTACCCCAAAATAGCACCATTAAAAATTACAACTTGTCCTGCAAAAAACAAACCCTTATATGGCTACATAGATTGAAAAATAAAAAAGTTATAGCTGTAGGAAGGTGACGATGAAAAAGGGAGAAAAAATGCTTGGTCACTAAGGCCCAAAACAGGCAGATCAGGGTTTAATAATACCAATAAACATCCAAACAATTACGTTTTCTTTTCAACTTGCCATTTGCACAGTCATAATAATACACTAATACTTGGATGTAAGTTAATAAGAATTAATTCATCTAATGATCAGAGTAAAAAAATAAAACCATAGTAAATAACCATGGGAAAACGGAAGGTAAAACATATAAAATTTATGACTTTAAAGCACCCTAAATGTTAATGCAGTTTCTGTTTACATCCCACTGGAACCAAATATCTGCAATTTCCTACTAGCCTTGATATGTGCTGTGTATCTTATGCCCATGGGCCTAGTACTTATGGGAAAAGGATAGCATTTAAGAAAATCCTTGTAAGATACAGTATATCAGCTTTTAATCCTGTCTTACTTCAAAATGTAATTTAACATCTCTGCTGCCATCATTTTTTCACCATTTAGTGAAATAACACATTAATTCAAACACTTCCAAAAAGCTAAATAAACATGTTGCACAACTTTAAAAGAACATACAGCCAAATGTTGCCCTTGGCAAGATTTAAATGTGTTAAGCACACTTTTATAAATATTCTATATCTGTTTTGTTACTATTCCAGCATTTTAAAATATATGTGGCGTTTATGTCACAAGAATTAATAGATTTGTAGCCTTTTTTTCTGTCCGTTCATGGACTATTTAGACGAAGGACTCTCGCACACGCACTTTTTTTTTCCGTTTAGTTTTTTGCATTCCGTATACGAACCATATATGGACCACATACGGAACCATTCATTTTAATGGATCCGCAAAAAACAAAACAAAGGTACTCCATATGTCTTTCTTTTCCATATTTCCGTTTTTCGGTTCAAAGATATAACATGTCCTATTGTCCTTATAACGGACAAGGATAGTACTGTTCTATCAGGGGCCAGCTGTTCCGTTTTGCAAAAAGCAAAATGCACACGGACGTCATCCGTATTTTTTGCAGACCGCAAAATACTGAAAAAGCCATACGGTCATGTGCAAAAGGCCTAATGTCATAGTGTATGAACACTGCACATCTGCCAGGGCTTCCATTCTTACTAGCTGCACTATTTCCAATTTGAAGGACCACTACACAGAAGAAAAAATTATGATGATGTCAAGAAAGACCAAGCACTTAACAATTAGTGTTGAGCGAGCATGCTCGGCCAAACTGCTGTTCGGCTCGAGCATCACTTTGCTCAGCACATGGTGGTACTCGGCCAAGTACCACATGTCCTCGAGCGCCATGCTCGAGTCTCCTCCCTGCACGTTTCACGGCTGCTATGCAGCCAAAAAACGTGCAGGTAAGTACTGCCCACTCTGTAATGCCAGTAGCCATGTTGACTACTGGCATTACAGTGATTGGCTGGCCGGAACATGTCATCGGGTGCTACAGTATATAGCAACCGATGACACCTGTTTGTCTCATTTGTTGTCAGGGAGAGCTGCGCTTCGGAAGTGACAGAGTGTATGGAGTGTGAACGCAATCTATTTAGTAGAAAAATGTTTCAAAGACACAAAAGTTCTTTTAAGGACTACTGTGTGTGGTGGCAGGCTGGCAGCAATATAATATAGCCATCAATATTTTTTTCCAGCATTTTCAATGCTTTTTCTATAGAGGGTGACAGCAGTGACTTGTGACATCTGTCCAATACCTTCTGTGTGTCAGGACCAGAGATAGGAAGAATATAAGTGAAAATTACTATATTTTTTCCATCATTTTCAATACTTTTTCTATAGAGGGTGTCTGCAGTGACTTGGGACAGTGAGTGAATGCAAACGGTTCATGGCTTGCTCCCTGTTACAAGGCAAAACACGTCTGGGTGTGTGAAAGGGGAGAAGGGCCACCCAACTGTGATTGTCATCTTGGTAGGCCTCTATCCATAATCTGAAAGAAGGTCTGATCCTCTATAGAGATGGCCTGTTTATAATCATCTTTAGTTTTCTGGAACACTGTAATCCCTAGATTGTCTGTCTCAATGTTGGAATTGACTTCTTGCTTGCCTTATAGTGTAGAAGAGTCCCAGTGTTGTGTTGACCTGCCAAAACTTTCCTTGACAACGAAGCTGTTGTGACAGGGACTGAGAAGAGATGTGCATCTATTTGTTAACACAGATGTCTTCAAAGTGTTAATGTTGTCAGGCTGGTGCACTGTCCCCAGGCAAACTTCTCCTACAATGACCCACCCCAGGTCCAGTCTCTGTGCATAGGGGGCATTATAAGGTCCATTGATTTGTGGCATACCTTGTGTACCTGAAGTATGTATCTTCCAAGAAGTAGAAGGATAGAAACATCTGGCTCAACAGCTGGGATAAGGTGAGCAATTGAATGGAAGTGAGGCTGATGATGGGCTACTTCTGGAGAGGAAATCTCAGTTTTATCGTCAGGTATCATCTATTAGAGTAGGAAGTGGGAACTGCACTTTCTTATTGAAGGACTCAATGGTAAAGTCAGTAGCTCTTCTCCCTGTGGTTTCAATTGTCCCAGCACATGTCCTTAGAGTGTAGGTCTGACTTTGCAAGGGATCTATTGCTGTGTTCATCTAGCACTGCATGCATTTTCACTGCCCTTTCTCTCTTGCCAGTGGGATACACAGTCACTAAACAGATTTTTGAGCATGATTGTGCACTCTTGCCTTGTCCACATAGTTCAGTGCAATTAGACATTACTGAGGAGAGTGGGGTCTCTTGTTGCTCCCTGCTCTGATCTTTCATGGGTTCTACAGTCTCTAGTGATGGAGGAGCAGACCCAGGGTGCAAAGCTGCGATATGTCTCTCACTGCCACATTCTGCACATTCTACTGGTATTTTACAGTCTTTGGCAATGTGATAAGTAGACCCGCAGCACTTGAAACAGATGCCGTTTTGTTTAAGGAAGGACATCCGCTCTGCAATGGATTTGTTTCTAAAGCCTTTGCATTTCTTTAGTGGATATGTTTTTTTGTGTATTGGGCAATGTCTATCAGGGTTTTCTATGGTGTGTACCTTGTGGGTGCTTTGACAGTCTGTGACTTCTGAAGGTACAGCTGTTTTGTTTGTGGATACAGAGGTCCTACCGAGAGGTCTGTGAGGCCTTTTAGGTCTGTGTGATTGATTGCCGCCAGTGGTGAAGGCGAAACTGGGATTACTTCGGATTTCCGCTTGCTGTCGGACAAACCTAGAAAACACAGAGAAAGAGGGAAAAGCGACTCCATGATCCTCTTTGAATTTACCTCTCACAGACATCCACTTGTCTTGCAGATTTGAAGGTTGTTTCTCTACTATGGGATTAGTGCCTCTAGCTGTATCTAGATATGAAAGTCCTGGCAAGTAGCCATCCTCTTTGGCATATTCTATCTCGAGCATAAGATCACTCAGTTCTTTTAGCCGCACGTTGTCTCTGTAGCCCACTTTAGGAAAGACTTCAAGCTTTTTCAACAGTGCTCCTTCAATTACCTCTGGGGCTCCATACGTTTCTTCTAGTCTTTTCCAGGTCATGTTGAGTCCTGCTGCAGGGTTGAACAGGTTTGCTCTTCTCATCCTCTTAGCATGCTCTGCTGACTCAGTACCAAGCCATTTTATCATTAAATTGAGCATCTCAGCTGCTGATAAGTTCAGTCCTTCAGTGGCATTCAGAAAGGAAGACTTCCATGACCAATAGTTTTCAGGACGGTCGTCAAATTGGAGAAAGCCTGAGCTAATCATTTCTTTGCAGATTAGATATTTGGTGACATCCACTGCACATTGTTGTTCGCACATATAATCTTTAGGTTGAGGTGATGGGAACACTAGTTTTTTGTTCCTAGGGGGTTCTGGTGCTTTATTCTTGGTTTGCTGACAGCCGCTGACCTCATGTGGTTGATTGGGCCAGCCCAGGGGGGCTGTCGATCTCAGCCTGAATTCATTTGCTTCAGGCTTAAAGGGGTTATCCGAGTTAATAAAAAAAAAAAAAAAAAACTCTTAAAACCCATCTGGATATACATATAATTTGGTTAAGCTAGATTTCATCAAGTTAAAACCCATATTTACACCTTTTCATGGTTCTGTCATTGCTTTGTTTACATGCTGAAGTACATGCTGAGGGTGCGTATAACAATAAAGCCTGAGCTCTGCCTCATGAATATTTGTGGGCGTGAACAATCTGACCTTCCCCTCACCCTGCTCTGCACATCCTAACTTTGCATAAACCAGTCACATGATCATCTCCTAGCTCACACAGACAGATCATCCTGTCTCATTGCAGAAACACAGGCTCTATGTATCTAAGCTCTATGGCAGCTCTGTGTATCTAAGCTCTATGGCAGCTATGTGTATCTAAGCTCTATGGCAGCTCTGTGTATCTAAGCTCTATGGCAGCTCTGTGTATCTAAGCTCTATGGCAGCTCTGTGTATCTAAGCTCTTTGGCAGCTCTGTGTATCTAAGCTCTATGGCAGCTCTGTGTATCTAAGGGTACTTTCACACTTGCGGTAGGACGGATCCGACAGGCTGTTCACCATGTCGGATCCGTCCTGCGGCTATTTCGCCGTGCTGCCGCTCCGTCCCCATTGACTTTAGCCACCGGACTAAAAAGCCTGGCATGCAGTCATTTTTGTCCGGCGGCCTTTCGCCGTGCACCGCCGTGCAGCCCCCATCCCCATTATAGTCAAAGGGGATGGAGCGGCGGTCCGGCGGCATGGCGAAATAGCCGCAGGATGGATCCGACATGGTGAACAGCCTGTCGGATCTGTCCTGCCGCAAGTGTGAAAGTACCCTAAGCTCTGAGGCAGCTCTGTGTATCTAAGCTCTGAGGCAGCTCTGTGTATCTAAGCTGTATGTATCTAATATAGCTTAGATAGATATAGGTGACACCTATATCTATCTAAGCTATTTTACAGCCATATCTATGTTGACTATATACTATGTAGTTACACAAGGTACAGACAAGTCCTGTGGGATCCATGCCTCATTCATTTTAATAAACGTAAGCTTGTTCACATTGCCTGCGGCCTGTGATAATGCTCTCTGCCGTGCTAAACACACGTTCACACTATACACTGGCTGCAGGGCAGGTCAGCACCTCCAAGGCTGACAAAGCTTTTCCACATTTTAGCCATGCTAACCCTGCCTTCTCAGGTGCTGGTGGTGCCCCAGCTGCGTTGGAGACCTCTTCCTCCTCCTCTGCCTTCGCCATGTGCTTCCACTGTGCTCCCGCTGTCAGGTGGGAATGCTATCATCAGCGTGCGCTTGTAGTCGCGCATCTTCCGATCAGTAACAGATGTTTTCACTAAATTTTGTTCCCTGTCAGCAATGCAGAGCAGGGGTTCATTCACGGCAAAAGGGGGTTCATGTCACCCAGCAATACAACAGAGGATTTTGAGAGATTTAGGACCCTGTCAGCAAAGCAGAGCAGGGGTTCATTCACAGCAAAAGGGGGATCATGTGACCCAGCAGTACAACAGAGGATTTTGAGAGATTTAGGCCCCAGTCAGCAATGCAGAGCAGGGGTTCATTCACGGCAAAAGGGGTTTCATGTCACCCAGCAATACAACAGAGGATTTTGAGAGATTTAGGACCCTGTCAGCAAAGCAGAGCAGGGGTTCATTCACAGCAAAAGGGGGATCATGTCACCCAGCAATACAACAGAGGATTTTGAGAGATTTAGGCCCCAGTCAGCAATGCAGAGCAGGGGTTCATTCACGGCAAAAAGGGGTTCATGTCACCCAGCAATACAACAGAGGATTTTGAGAGATTTAGGCCCCAGTCACCCAGGCACAGCAGGGGTTCATTCACGGCAAAAGGGGGTTCAAGTCACCCAGCAATAGAACTGAGGATTTTGAGAAATATAGTTCCCTGTCAGCAATGAAGAGCAGGGGTTCATTCACGGCAAAAGGGGGTTCGTGTCACCCAGCAATACAACAGAGGATTTTGAGAGATTTAGGCCCCTGTCAGCAATGCAGAGCAGGGGTTCATTCACGGCAAAAGGGGGTTCATGTCACCCAGCAATACAACAGAGGATTTTGAGAGATTTAGGCCACTGTCACCCAGGCACAGCAGGGGTTTGTATACGCCAAAAATGGTAAAATGTCATCCGACAATTGAAAATAAGAATTTTTTCAATTTAGGGCACTAAAATTGGCATTTTTTTTAAATTAAAATGGCTTTAAAATAGTCCTTGAAAAGGCTAGAGGGATGTAAAAGGCAGTAAAATGTGCTTAAGAGCATGGCAACTGCTCTGCAAACAAATGTGGATAGGGAAATAACTTAAAATGAAATAAAATAACAAAAAATTGCAAATTATTAACCTGCAACTCAGAGAAGGAGGTTGAGAAGGCGGTGAATGTGCTGTTGTAGGTGGAGGCAGCAATGGAGGAGGAACAGGTAGCCAACAATTTTTATTTTTTTTATTGGGGTAGGTAGCCCCCAAAATATTGGGACAAATAAAAAAAAAGAAAACAAAGAATCATTGCACTTGACTTGAGTACAAGAATGTATGTTTGATGGTGGTATAAATGTCTATTCTGCACAAGGTACAGAGAAGTCTTGTGGGATCCAAGCCTGGTTCATTTTAATGAACGTGAGCTTGTCCACATTGGCTGTGGACAGGCGGCTGCGTCTGTCTGTAATGACGCCTCCTGCCGTGCTAAATACACGTTCAGAGAGTACACTGGCTGCAGGGAAGGCCAGCACCTCCAAGGCATACAGGGCAAGCTCTGGCCATGTGGACAATTTGGAGACCCAGAAGTTGAATGAGGCAGAAACATCAATCAGTACGTGTAGTCGTGTGCACAGGTACTGTTCCACCATGTTGTTCAAATGCTGCCTCCTGCTAACATGCTCCATATCAGCAGTTGGCGCCGGATGTTGCGGCGAGGTGACAAAGCTTTTCCACATGTCGGCCATGCTAACCCTGCCTTCTGAGGTGCTGGCGCTGACACAGCTGCGTTGGCGACCTCTTCCTCCTCCCCTGCCTTCGCCTTGTGCTTCCACTTGTCCCCCGGCGTCAGTCGGGAATGCTCTCAGGAGCGCGTCTACCAGCGTGCGCCTGTAGTCGCGCATCTTCCGATCACGCTCCAGTGAGGGAATTAAGGACGGCACATTGTCTTTGTAACGGGGATCCAGCAGGGTGGCCACCCAGTAGTCAGCACACGTTAAAATGTGGGAAACTCTGCAGTCGTTGCGTAGGCACTGCAGCATGTAGTCGCTCATGTGTGCCAAACTGCCCAGAGGTAAGGACAAGCTGTATAAACGTGAAAACACAGAGTCACCTCACCATGCACCACCGAGGAGCACGGGCACAAAACTGGAAACAAGGCTGAGAAGTGTCAAAGAACGCAGATTGTCCAGCTTCACCTCGTAGTGCGTATTTTATTAGGAAAAGTGCTTAAAACCAAACAACAAACTCATTCCATGGAATGAGTTTGTTGTTTGGTTTTAAGCACTTTTCCTAATAAAATACGCACTACGAGGTGAAGCTGGACAATCTGTGTTCTAAGGACAAGCTGTCCTCCGTATCCCCCCAGCCACGCACCAGTGATGGGCCCGAGCTGCGTTGGATGCCACCCCGCTGTGAACATGCTTCATCCCCATCTTCCTCCTCCTCATCCTCGTCCTCCAGTAGTGGGCCCTGGCTGGCAAAATTTGTACCTGGCCTCTGCTGTTGCAAAAATCCTCTTTCTGAGCCACTTCTAAAAGACTGGCTTGAAAGTGTTAGAGATGACCCCTCTTCCTCCTCCTCGTCCTGGGCCACATCCTCTTCCATCATCGCCCTAAGTGTTTTCTCAAGGAGACATAGAAGTGGTATTGTAACGCTGATAACGGCGTCATCGCCACTGGCCATGTTGGTGGAGTACTTGAAACAGCACAACAGGGCACACAGGTCTCACATGGAGGCCCAGTCATTGGTGGTGAAGTGGTGCTGTGCCACAGTGTGACTCACCCGTGCGTGCTGCAGCTGAAACTCCACTATGGCCTGCTGCTGCTCGCACAGTCTCTCCAGTATGTGCAAGGTGGAGTTCCACCTGGTGGGCACGTCGCATATGAGGCGATGAGTGGGAAGGCCGAAGTTACGCTGTAGAGCAGACAGTCGAGCGCCGGCAGGATGAGAACGCCGGAAGCGCGCACAGATGTCCCGCACTTTATGCAGCAGCTCTGACATGTCGGGATAGTTATTAATGAATTTCTGCACAACAAAATTCAGCACATGCGCCAGGCAAGGGATGTGCGTC
Organism: Bufo bufo; assembly: GCF_905171765.1. NCBI lineage: Eukaryota > Metazoa > Chordata > Amphibia > Anura > Bufonidae > Bufo > Bufo bufo. The sequence continues at coordinate 530,765,517 of NC_053391.1, read as the reverse complement.
AAACCGGCTAGTCCCAGAGCTGCAACGAGATTTCGCCCCTTATCGCACACCACCAGGCCGGGCTTGAGGTTCACTGGCAGCAACCACTCGTCGGTCTGTTGTTCTATACCCCGCCACAACTCCTGCGCGGTGTGGGGCCTGTCCCCCAAACACATCAGTTTCAGAACGGCCTGCTGACGTTTACCCCTGGCTGTGCTGAAGTTGGTGGTGAAGGTCTGTCGCTGACCGGATGAGGAGGTGGTAGAAGAGGAGGAGGAAGAAGAGTAAGAAGGGGAGGCAACAGGAGGCAAAGAATGATGCCCTGCGATCCTTGGCGGCGGAAGGACGTGCGTCAAACAGCTCTCCGCCTGGGGCCCAGCCGCCACTACATTTACCCAGTGAGCAGTTTGGGAGATATAGCGTCCCTGGCCGTGCTTACTGGTCCACGTATCTGTGGTTTGGTGGACCTTGCCACAGATGGCGTTGCGCAGTGCACACTTGACTTTATCCGATACTTGGTTGTGCAGGGAGGGCACGGCTCTCCTGGAGAAGTAGTGGCGGTTGGGAACGACGTACTGTGGGACAGCAAGCGACATGAGCTGTTTGAAGCTGTCCGTCTCCACCAGCCTGAATGACAGCATTTCAAAGGCCAGCAGTTTAGAAATGCTCGCATTTAGGGCAAGGGATCGAGGGTGGCTAGGTGGGAATTCACGCTTTCTCTCAAAGGTTTGTGAGATGGAGAGCTGAACGCTTCCGTGTGACATGGTGGAGATGCTTGGTGATGGAGGTGGTGTTGTTGGTGGCACATCCTCTGTTTGCTGGGCGGCAGGGGCCAACGTTCCTCCAGAGCCGGAGGAAGAGGCCGAGGCAGCAGCAGAAGAGGGAGCAGGAGGGGCCTGAGCCCTTTCTTGGTTTTGAAGGTGCTTACTCCACTGCAGACCGTGTCTCGCATGTAGATGCCTGGTCATGCAGGTTGTGCTAAGGTTCAGAACGTTAATGCCTCGCTTCAGGCTCTGATGGCACAGCGTGCAAACCACTCGGGTCAGTGCCATGCCAGGGAACTCCATGAAGCTGCCTTTGGTGTGCTCGGTCCCTGGTGACGGTGGCGAACTGTTTTGGCGACGGCTGCTCTGCTTTTGCACCCTGCTCCCGCTTTTGCTACGCTGTTGGCTCGGTCTCACCACTGCCTCTTCCTTCGAACTGTGAAAGTCAGTGGCACGACCTTCATTCCATGTGTGGTCTAGGACCTCATCGTCTCCTGCATCATCTTCCACCCAGTCTTCCTCCCTGACCTCCTTTTTGGTCTGCACATGGCAGAAAGACGCAGCAGTTGGCACCTGTGTTTCGTCATCATCAGAGGCGTGCTGAGGTGGTATTCCCATGTCCTCATCAGGAAACATAAGTGGTTGTGCGTCAGTGCATTCTATGTCTTCCACCCCTGTGGAAGGGCTAGATGGATGCCCTTGGGAAACCCTGCCAGCAGAGTCTTCAAACAGCATAAGAGACTGCTGCATGACTTGAAGCTCAGACAGGTTGCCCGATATGCACGGGGGTGATGTGACAGACTGATGGGCATGGGTTTCAGGTGCCACCTGTGCACTTTTTGCAGAAGACTGGGTGGGAGATAATGTGAACGTGCTGGATCCACTGTCGGCCACCCAATTGACTAGCGCCTGTACTTGCTCAGGCCTTACCATCCTTAGAACAGCATTAGGCCCGACCAAATATCGCTGTAGATTCTGGCGGCTACTGAGACCTGAGGTAGTAGGTTCAGTAGGACGTGTAGCTGTGGCAGAGCGGCCACGTCCTCTCCCTGCACCAGAGGCTCCACCAACACCACCACCACGACCATGTCTCTTATTAGATGTTTGCCTCATAGTTAGCGTTTACAAAGCAAAGTAAAAAGTGTTTAACTATGTTAAAAATAATGTAAGGTACCTGTAAAAGGTAGTGTCCGAAGTGGAAGTAGTGTGCTTGAGATCCAGGCAAAGCGTCGTCAGGCAAATAGTTCACAATCAAAATCCGGAGAAGAGTCAGGCAGGCTAAGGTCATTCACGATCTGGCGGCAAGGTACAAAATCAGCAGGCTGTAGAATAGTCGGGATATCAGGCAGGAGTTCAATACAAGGAAGATCACTAAAGTCAAAACACCCAGGGAAGAAATCCAAATAAACGGGCACTGAGTGATGTCCTCACTTCCTATTTAAAGGCTGTCCAGATTGAGAATTGTCCACAGCTGGCAGCAGGTGGAGCTAGAGAGTATGATGTAGTGTTGAACACAGTAAGGACATTCCCAAAGTCTAGATCTCTTCTGTAGCACAACAGGTAAGGCTATGGTTTAAGAGACCAGGAAGATCCCGGTTCGAATACAACCCGGGTCATGACAGGGCCCCCTCCCCAATGGACCCCTCCGGGGGCCTAGCGGGGCTTAGTGGGAAACGAGGTATGGAAGTCTCGTATAAGCGAAGGGGCATGCAGATCTTTGGCTGGAACCCAGGAGTGGTCTGTGACAGGATACCCCTTCCAATGAACCAGATACCGAAGGCCACGGCCCTGTCTTCTGGAATCAAGAATCTTGGAGACTTCAAACTCATTTTGTCCATCAACAAGAACAGGAGGAGGTAGCTGTTGTGATCTGGAGTAGCGGTTGAAAATAGCTTTTTTGAGGAGTGAAACGTGGAACACGGGATGTATCCGGAGAGAAGAAGGTAATCTTAAGCGATAGGAAACTGGTCCAACTCGAGCAATGATCCTGTAAGGACCAATGAATCGAGGGCCCAATTTGGTAGAAGGTTGTTTCAGTCTCACATAATTGGTTGATAGCCAAACTCTGTCCCCCACCACATATGGAGGTATATGGCGTCTTCGTCTGTTGGAAAAAAGCCTGTACTTGCCTGCTGATTTCCGTAGTAATAAACGAATCTTCTTCCAATGTAGTAGAATATTTTTCACCCGCTGATCTGCTGCTGGTACACCAGAAGAAGGCTGAAGTAGGGGAAAAGTCTGAGGGTGATAGCCTAGGGCTGCGTAGAATGGTGTGGTATGAAGAGCACTGTGCCAACGGGAATTTAGGGCGTACTCAGCTAAAGGCAAATACTCAGACCAGTTGGAGTGTAAGGCATTGACATAATGTCGAAGGTAGGTTTCTAGGGTCTGGTTCATGCGTTCGGTTTGACCATCAGTTTGAGGGTGATGTGAGGTAGAGAGTGAGAGCGTTACTCCCAGTTTCTTGCAGAACGCTCTCCAGAATCGGGAAACGAACTGGGATCCGCGGTCTGAGATGACATTGGTAGGTATGCCATGATGTCTTACAATATGGGAAAGGAAAAGAGTGGACAGTGCTTTCGCTGTAGGTAATCCCAGAATCAGCACAAAATGAGACATTTTGGAAAAGCGATCCACTGTGACCCATATAGCAGTCATGCCCTCGGACTTGGGTAAGTCTACAATGAAGTCCAAGGTCAAATGGGTCCAAGGCTGGCGAGGTGCCGGAAGTGGATGTAACAGTCCAGCAGGTAATGTTCGGAGTACTTTATTAGCAGCACAAGTTGGGCAGGCAGCCACATAGTCAGTAACATCCTTTTTCATACGAGGCCACCAGACATGACGCTGCAAGGTCTTAAGAGTGATGGTGACACCAGGATGACCGGATAACACGCCATTATGTGCCCAGAGGAGTATAGGTTTTCTGAGACTAGGGGCTACGTACAGGCGACCTGGTGGTATCTTCAAGCCCTGGGGAACACGATTCTGGGTTTCTTGTAGCTGTTGGGAAAGGGCCGTAGAGATCTGTGCGACAATTTTGTGAGGTGGGATTATATACTGCTCGGCTGGTTGATCTTCTTCAGAGGAAGCGAACTGTCTGGAAAGAACATCGACTTTTTTGTTTCTATGCCCTGGAATGTAAGAAAGGACAAAATTAAAACGGGAGAAAAACAGAGCCCATCGAGCCTGACGTGAGTTCAGACGTCTAGCAGTCTGAAGATACAGTAGGTTTTTATGGTCAGTGAGGATAGTAAAAGGTTTGGAAGCCCCTTCCAGAAGATGTCGCCATTCAGACAATGCCAATTTGATGGCCAGTAGTTCTCGATTCCCAACATCATAATTCATCTCTGCCGGAGAAAACTTTCTAGAGAAAAAAGCTACTGGATGGATTCTACCAGACTTTGGCTGTCTCTGGGAGAGTACGGCACCTGCACCAACCTCAGAGGCATCAACCTCAACAATGTACTGGAGGTCAGGATTTGGATGCTGAAGAATTGGAGCTTTACTGAACATGTCCTTTAATCGCTGGAAAGCTGATTTTGCTTCTGAAGACCACGCCTTGCAATTTGTACCCTTCTTAGTCATGGCAGTAAGGGGTGCCGAAATGGAGGCAAAACTCTTAATGAAGCGTCTGTAGTAATTTGCAAATCCTAAAAAGCTTTGGAGTCCTCTTAAAGTGGTCGGTTGGGGCCATTGCAAGACAGCGGAAAGTTTTTGAGGGTCCATTTGGAAACCGTCAGCACTTATGATGTACCCAAGGAAAGGAATACAGCTTTGATAGAAACTGCATTTCTCGATCTTTGCATAAAGATGGTTTTCTCTAAGCCGTTGTAATACCTGTTTCACATGCGAGATGTGCTCTGGAAGAGTCTTGGAAAAGATTAAAATGTCGTCCAAGTAGATGATCACAAAATGGTTGCTGAAATCATGAAAAATTTCATTCATGAAACGTTGAAAGACAGCAGGTGCGTTACACAAGCCAAATGGCATGACCAAATATTCAAAGTGTCCATTACGAGTGTTGAATGCTGTCTTCCACTCGTCCCCCTCATTAATTCGAATCAGGTTATAAGCCCCTCGTAGGTCTAGCTTGGAGAATATAACAGCCCCCTTAAGTAGATCAAATAGTTCAAGAATGAGTGGCAAAGGGTAGGAGTCCTTTACGGTGATTTGATTTAACCCCCGATAGTCTATGCATGGTCGAAGGCCCCCATCTTTCTTTTCAACGAAGAAGAAACCTGCCCCTACTGGAGAAGAAGAGGGTCGGATAAAACCTCTTTCCAAGTTGTCTCTTACGTATTCCTCCATAGAGTTTTGTTCGGGCAGAGACAGGGGGTAGGTCTTTCCTTTGGGAAGAGGTGCTCCGGGAATCAATTTAATTGTACAGTCAAAAGGACGATGTGGGGGTAACACCTCTGCCTTTTGTTTGCAAAATACGTCTGCAGAATTAATAAGAGACAAGACAACTTCCTCTTTGTGGAGGAGGCCTACCTGCAGGGTGATTGTCGTAGTCTCGAATTTCACAATACCATCTCCCAAGGGCTGTCCATTCAGGGTGGTAATGTTCAGGGGTCTAGACTTAGGAACAAACGGGATGTTGTTCTTTCTTGCAAAGGTGTAGTCCAAGAATATACCCGCAGCTCCAGAATCCACAAAAGCCTCACAGAAAACAAGCTTAGAAGATAAATGGATAGTAGCCGGAACAGTAATGTTGGTCTTGGAGGATCTACCTGTAAGGTCTAAGCCAGCTCCTCCAACACTGGTTAGACCCTGCCTTTTACTGGACGGGAGGGGCAGACAGATACTAAATGTCCTTTAAGTCCGCAGTACAGGCATAGGCCCAATGAACGCCTCCTTTGTTTCTCTGACTCAGTTAAGTGGAGACGGCTCACCTCCATGGGTTCCACAGGTGTCTGGGGTACAACAGAGGTTTCAGGTTCTGGCTGAGGTGGTGCTTGGAAGTTAGGGGCCAAACGGTAAACTGGCCTAGGAAACTTGCGGGTTCTAAGTCTCTCTTGGCACCTTTCATGGTACCGGATATCCAGACGAACACACAGCTCTATGAATCTCTCAAGGTCTTCTGGGAGATCTTTATAGACTAATTCGTCCTTGATGCGATCCGTAAGACCCTTTCGGAAGGCTGCACGTAATGCCCTTGAGTCCCAATTTGTTTCAGCAGCAAGGGTACGGAACTCAATAGCATACTGTGCCACAGATCTGGTGTCTTGTTGTATGTCCAAGAGGGAGTACTCAGCTGCAGAAACTCTACCTGGCTTGTCAAATACAATCTGGAGAGAGGCCAGAAATTTTTCAGCATCTTGGAGTACAGGATCGTTGCGTTCCAAATAAGGAGAGACCCAGGCCAGGGCCTTCCCCTTTAACAAGGAAATTACAAAAGTCACTTTGGCAGACGAAGTGCTAAAAGTCGCAGGGTTGTTGCGGAAATGCAAACGGCAAACATTTAAAAAGCCTCTGCAGTCCTCAGTATCACCACCAAACTTGTCAGGCAAGGGAAGTTTTGGTGGTACAGAAGAGGCGGGTTGGACCGTAGCAGGAGTAGGATCCGGAGTCTGAACCGTTGCAGAGGAACCAGGCAAACAAGATTTAAGCATGGTGCAAAGTTCATCTAACTTGGCGTCCAGGGAAGAAAGATGCTGTTCATGAGCTCCGATCTATTGTCCCTGACGTGTAATCGCCTTAACAATCTCAGCAGGGTCCACTGCCATTGTGGCCCGTTTATTATGTAAGGTACCTGTAAAAGGTAGTGTCCGAAGTGGAAGTAGTGTGCTTGAGATCCAGGCAAAGCGTCGTCAGGCAAATAGTTCACAATCAAAATCCGGAGAAGAGTCAGGCAGGCTAAGGTCATTCACGATCTGGCGGCAAGGTACAAAATCAGCAGGCTGTAGAATAGTCGGGATATCAGGCAGGAGTTCAATACAAGGAAGATCACTAAAGTCAAAACACCCAGGGAAGAAATCCAAATAAACGGGCACTGAGTGATGTCCTCACTTCCTATTTAAAGGCTGTCCAGATTGAGAATTGTCCACAGCTGGCAGCAGGTGGAGCTAGAGAGTATGATGTAGTGTTGAACACAGTAAGGACATTCCCAAAGTCTAGATCTCTTCTGTAGCACAACAGGTAAGGCTATGGTTTAAGAGACCAGGAAGATCCCGGTTCGAATACAACCCGGGTCATGACAAATAATTAACCGCCAATATAAACCCTGATGTAAGGTATCGCACTCTATATATATTTTTTTAACTATATGACAGAGGTATTTGTGGCCTAAATGTGACACTCACTTATGCACGTCTTATCCCGGATGTGCAGTATATTAGAGGGTTTTTTCACCCTAACCAAAAAGCTGTAATTCTGTCCTAAATGTGACAGTGACTTATGCATGTGTAATCACAGATGTGCAGTATATTAGAGGGTTTTTTCACCCTAACCAAAAAGCTGTATTTCTGTCCTAAATGTGACAGTGACTTATGCACGTGTAATCACAGATGTGCAGTATATTAGAGGCTTTTTTCACCCCAGTAACCAAAAAGCTGTATTTCTGGCCTAAATGTGACAGTGACTTATGCACGTGTAATCACAGATTTGCAGTATATTAGAGGGTTTTTTCACCCCAGTAACCAAAAAGCTGTATTTCTGTCCTAAATGTGACAGTGACTTATGCACATTTAATCACAGATGTGCAGTATATTAGAGGGTTTTTTCACCCCAGTAACCAAAAAGCTGTATTTCTGTCCTAAATGTGACAGTGACTTTTGCACGTGTAATCACAGATGTGCAGTATATTAGAGGCTTTTTTCACCCCAGTATGCCAAAGCTGTATTTATGGCCTGAATATGACAGTGACTTATGCACGTGTAATCACAGATGTGCAGTATATTAGAGGGTTTTTTCACCCTAACCAAAAAGCTGTATTTCTGTCCTAAATGTGACAGTGACTAATGCATGTGTAATCCCAGATGTGCAGTATATTAGAGGGTTTTTTCACCCCAGTAACCAAAAAGCTGTATTTCTGTCCTAAATGTGACAGTGACTTATGCACGTGTAATCACAGATGTGCAGTATATTAGAGGCTTTTTTCACCCCAGTATGCCAAAGCTGTATTTATGGCCTAAATGTGACAGTGACTTATGCACGTGTAATCACAGATGTGCAGTATAATAGAGGGTTTTTTCACCCTAACCAAAAAGCTGTATTTCCGTCCTAAATGTGACAGTGACTTATGCATGTGTAATCACATATGTGCAGTATATTAGAGGGTTTTTTCACGCAAGTAACCAAAAAGTTGTAATTCTGTCCTAAATGTGACAGTGACTTATGCATGTGTAATCCCAGATGTGCAGTATATTAGAGGGGTTTTTTAACCCCAGTAACCAAAAAGCTGTATTTCTGTCCTAAATGTGACAGTGACTTATGCTTGTGTAATCCCATATGTGCAGTATATTAGAGGGTTTTTTCACCCCAGTAACCAAAAAGCTATTTTTCTGTCCTAAATGTGACAGTGACTTATGCATGTGTAATCACAGATGTGCAGTATATTAGAGGGTTTTTCACCCCAATATGCCAAAGCCGTATTTATGGCCTAAATGTGACAGTGACTTATGCACGTGTAATCACAGATGTGCAGTATATTAGAGGCTTTTTTCACCTCAGTATGCCAAAGCGTATTTATGGCCTAAATGTGACAGTGACTTATGCATGTGTAATCACACATGTGCAGTATATTAGAGGCTTTTTTCACCCTAACCAAAAAGCTGTATTTCTGTCCTAAATGTGACAGTGACTTATGCACGTGTAATCACAGATGTGCAGTATATTAGAGTTTTTTTTACCCCAGTAAACAAAAAGCTGTATTTCTGTCCTAAATGTGACAGTGACTTATGCATGTGTAATCACAGATGTGCAGTATATTAGAGGCTTTTTTTCACCCCAGTATGCCAAAGCCGTATTTATGGCCTAAATGTAACAGTGACTTATGCACGTGTAATCACAGATGTGCAGTATATTAGAGGGTTTTTTCACCCTAACCAAAAAGCTGTATTTCTGTCCTAAATGTGACAGTGACTTATGCACGTGTAATCACAGATGTGCAGTATATTAGAGGGTTTATTCACCCTAACCAAAATGCTGTATTTCTGTCCTAAATGTGACAGTGACTTATGCATGTGTAATTCTAGATGTGCAGTATATTAGAGTTTTTTTTTACCCCAGTAACCAAAAAGCTGTATTTCTGTCCTAAATGTGACAGTGACTTATGCATGTGTAATCACAGATGTGCAGTATATTAGAGGCATTTTTTCACCCCAGTATGCCAAAGCCGTATTTATGGCCTAAATGTGACAGTGACTTATGCACGTGTAATCACAGATGTGCAGTATATTAGAGGGTTTTTTCACCCTAACCAAAAAGCTGTATTTCTGTCCTAAATGTGACAGTGACTTATGCACGTGTAATCACAGATGTGCAGTATATTAGAGGCTTTTTTCACCCTAACCAAAAAGCTGTATTTCTGTCCTAAATGTGACAGTGACTTATGCATGTGTAATTCTAGATGTGCAGTATATTAGAGGCTTTTTTCACCCCAGTAACCAAAAAGCTGTATTTCTGTCCTAAATGTGACAGTGACTTATGCATGTGTAATCACAGATGTGCAGTATATTAGAGGCTTTTTTTCACCCCAGTATGCCAAAGCCGTATTTATGGCCTAAATGTGACAGTGACTTATGCACGTGTAATCACAGATGTGCAGTATATTAGAGGGTATTTTATCTCCAGTAACTAAAAAGCTGTATTTCTGTCCTAAATGTGACAGTGACTTATGCACGTGTATTTCTAGATATGCAGTATATTAGAGTTTTTTTCACCCCAGTAACCAAAAAGCTGTATTTCTGTCCTAAATGTGACAGTGACTTATGCACGTGTATTTCTAGATATGCAGTATATTAGAGTTTTTTTCACCCCAGTAACCAAAAAGCTGTATTTCTGTCCTAAATGTGACAGTGACTTATGCACGTGTAATCACAGATGTGCAGTATATTAGAGGGTTTTTTCACCCTAACCAAAAAGCTGTATTTCTGTCCTAAATGTGACAGTGACTTATGCACGTGTAATCACAGATGTGCAGTATATTAGAGGTTTTTTTTACCCCAGTAACCAAAAGCTGTATTTCTGTCCTAAATGTGACAGTGACTTATGCATGTGTAATCACAGATGTGCAGTATATTAGAGGCTTTTTTCACCCCAGTATGCCAAAGTCGTATTTATGGCCTAAATGTGATAGTGACTTATGCACGTGTAATCACAGATGTGCAGTATATTAGAGGCTTTTTTCACCCTAACCAAAAAGCTGTATTTCTGTCCTAAATGTGACAGTGACTTATGCACGTGTAATCACAGATGTGCAGTATATTAGAGGGTTTTTTCACCCTAACCAAAAAGCTGTATTTCTGTCCTAAATGTGACAGTGACTTATGCATGTGTAATTCTAGATGTGCAGTATATTAGAGGCTTTTTTCACCCCAGTAACCAAAAAGCTGTATTTCTGTCCTAAATGTGACAGTGACTTATGCACGTGTAATCACAGATGTGCAGTATATTAGAGGGTTTTTTAACTCCAGTAACCAAAAAGCTGTATTTCTGTCCTAAATGTGACAGTGACTTATGCACGTGTATTTCTAGATGTGCAGTATATTAGAGGTTTTTTTCATCCCAGTAACCAAAAAGCTGTATTTCTGTCGTAAATGTGACAGTGACTTATGCACATTTAATCACAGATGCGCAGTATATTAGAGGGTTTTTTCACCCCAGTAACCAAAAAGCTGTATTTCTGTCCTAAATGTGACAGTGACTTATGCACGTGTAATCACAGATGTGCAGTATATTAGAGGCTTTTTTCACCCCAGTATGCCAAAGCCGTATTTATGGCCTAAATGTGACAGTGACTTATGCACGTGTAATCACAGATGTGCAGTATAATAAAGGGTTTTTTCACCCTAACCAAAAAGCTGTATTTCTGTCCTAAATGTGACAGTGACTTATGCATGTGTAATCACATATGTGCAGTATATTAGAGGGTTTTTTCACGCAAGTAACCAAAAAGCTGTATTTATGTCCTAGATTTGACAGTGACTTATGCATGTGTAATCCCAGATGTGCAGTATATTAGAGGGGTTTTTCACCCCAGTCACCAAAAAGCTGTATTTCTGTCCTAAATGTGACAGTGACTTATGCTTGTGTAATCCCATATGTGCAGTATATTAGAGGGTTTTTTCACCCCAGTAACCAAAAAGCTGTTTTTCTGTCCTAAATGTGACAGTGACTTATGCACGTGTAATCACAGATGTGCAGTATATTAGAGGGTTTTTTCACCCCAGTATGCCAAAGCCGTATTTATGGCCTAAATGTGACAGTGACTTATGCACGTGTAATCACAGATGTGCAGTATATTAGAGGCTTTTTTCACCTCAGTATGCCAAAGCGTATTTATGGCCTAAATGTGACAGTGACTTATGCATGTGTAATCACACATGTGCAGTATATTAGAGGCTTTTTTCACCCTAACCAAAAAGCTGTATTTCTGTCCTAAATGTGACAGTGACTTATGCACGTGTAATCACAGATGTGCAGTATATTAGTTTTTTTTTACCCCAGTAACCAAAAAGCTGTATTTCTGTCCTAAATGTGACAGTGACTTATGCATGTGTAATCACAGATGTGCAGTATATTAGAGGCTTTTTTTCACCCCAGTATGCCAAAGCCGTATTTATGGCCTAAATGTGACAGTGACTTATGCACGTGTAATCACAGATGTGCAGTATATTAGAGGTTTTTTTTACCCTAACCAAAAAGCTGTATTTCTGTCCTAAATGTGACAGTGACTTATGCATGTGTAATCACAGATGTGCAGTATATTAGAGGGGTTTTTCACCCTAACCAAAAAGCTGTATTTCTGTCCTAAATGTGACAGTGACTTATGCATGTGTAATTCTAGATGTGCAGTATATTAGAGGCTTTTTTCACCCCAGTAACCAAAAAGCTGTATTTCTGTCCTAAATGTGACAGTGACTTATGCACGTGTAATCACAGATGCGCAGTATATTAGAGGGTTTTTTAACTCCAGTAACCAAAAAGCTGTATTTCTGTCCTAAATGTGACAGTGACTTATGCACGTGTATTTCTAGATGTGCAGTATATTAGAGGGTTTTTTCACCCCAGTAACCAAAAAGCTGTATTTCTGTCCTAAATGTAAAAGTGACTTATGCACGTGTAATCACAGTTGTGCAGTATATTAGAGTTTTTTTTTACCCTAACCAAAAAGCTGTATTTCTGTCCTAAATGTGACAGTCACTTATGCAAATGTAATCCCAGATGTGCAGTATATTAGAGGGTTTTTTCACCCTAACAAAAAAGCTGAATTTCTGTCCTAAATGTGACAGTCACTTATGCTTGTCTAATCCCAGATGTGCAGTATATTGGAGGGGTTTTTCACCCCAGTATGCCAAAGCTGTATTTCTGGACTTGCAGATAGCCTATGCTGGTGCACTATCATTGCATAAAATGGCTGCCGATCATGTATTGATATTGACTAACTGAAGAGAAAAAAGTTCGTTTTCAGCAGTAGTTGGCTCAGGGCAGGCTTAAAAATATTGTGCACTGCACCCACAAAACACTTTTTCTGTAGATCGCTGAGTACATAAACCAGTTCTTGATGAGATTTCTCCCTGATCTCTCCCTTACAGCAGCTGCAGCCTCTCCCTACACTAATCCGAGCAGAGTGACGGGCGGCGCTACGTGACTCCAGCTTAAATAGAGGCTGGGTCACATGCTGCAGTTGGCCAATCACAGCCATGCCAATAGTAGGCGTGGCTGTGATGGCCTTTTGGGGCAAGTAGAATAAAGCTTGTTGATAGGCTGCTTTGCAGCATTTCAAAAAGCGCAATAAACACCGAACCCAAACCCGAACTTTTACGTAATGGTTCAGGTTCGGGTCCGGGTGCCGAAAACCCTAAAGTTCGGTACGAAAACAAACTTTACAGTTCATGTTCGCTCAACTCTAATGATAAATGCATAATTGTTGCAGCCTCTGAGGAATTCAACACCAGTGATGACCAAGTGTTATTGAATTCCAACTATTATCTTTTGGGATTTTTCAAGAGGGGGGAATTCTTTAGCCATGTTTTTAATCCAATTTTATAGTTTTAGTTCTTTTAAACATATGTATTTGACCTGTATTTGTACTGGCCTGCAGTAAAATTGATATCCATTGACCGTGTAATCTACCTCCAGCCACATACTTACTTGATCTTTTATGTCCGGTGAATGCCTAATGTTTGGGGCCTGTAGTCCAGTAGCCTACAGTAAAAATTTTATCCATTGACCGCATAATGTACCTCCAGCCACATAATCACTTGATGTTTTCTGTCCAATGAATGCCTAATGTTTGGGGCCTGTACTCCTGTGGCCCAAAATAAAAATTTTCTAGGCTCCAGCAGGCCACATTTTTGACAGTTTCCCTTTAAGATGCATAAAAATGGCCCTTGATTAAAATACATATATTTTCTGGGAATTTTTGCCATTGATCCCCCTCTGGTATGTCACTGTCCATGTTGTGGGGCAATTTGTGCACTTCCTGTAAGTATTTAGTGGCTGCAATAATGACCTGAAGGTTTTTCAGGTTCGCCTGCCATTAAAGTGAATGGGGCCCGCCGCAAACTTGAACTGTCCCGGCCGATGTTCGTCCATCACTAATTATATATGAATGTGCTAGTTAAAATTTTCTTGTAGTCAATATTGAGGGTAGCACCTCTTTTAAACTGAGCATAGCCCATCTGCCTGGGGCTTCTAAGCAGAGTATAAAGTAGCTAGTTCCTACACTGCCCTGAAAATTATAGGCTTAGATTATTCCAAGAGAGCTGATCTGTTAGTGTTAGGTATCCAATCTGCGGAAGCCACCTTGACGCCTTGTGGATGGGCCCGACACACGTTTGATCAAAAATGTTCGCAAAGAGCTTCTATTTTTCCATTTATAGTAGGTATAATACCACTTTAATTTAGAATGATACCCATTTCTTGGCTCTATTGTTCTTATGTGAAATGTTGTGAAGCCATCTTCCTATGCAATGAGAAAAAATAACGCGACGAGTTAAGAAATTTGAGTGTATGTGTTTCCCCTGCTACATCTGTATTTGAAGACTTTAGGGCTAAAATCTGTTAGTAGCACCAATACTGCATTATTCCCAAAGTCAATTGTCAGTAGCAGTGTCTTCAGTGTGCTTGTAGAAAGGGAAGGACATTTTATCACATCTCTCTATCTTTAGGTTCCAGAAAACAGACTTGCAAATCGTTCCTTTGTGTGAGTGTACTGTACATTAGGCCCAGAATTGTCAGGAATATGGAAGTGTTCAAAAGGAAAGTCCCAGGGCCAGACCTTGTCCTCCCAGAGCCAGAATGAGGGGAGTAGCAGTACCAGGAATCCAGCCAGAAGTAGTAGTAGTAGGCCACAGTTCAATGTAACATAGTAACATAGTAACATAGTACATAAGGCCGAAAAAAGAAATTTGTCCATCCAGATCGGCCTGTTATCCTGCAAGTTGATCCAGAGAAAGGCAACAAAAAAAAAAACTGTGAGGTAGAAGCCAATTTTCCCTACTTTAGGGGAATAAAAAATTCCTTCCCGACTCCAATCAGGCAATCAGAATAACTCCCTGGTTCAACAACCCCTCTCTAGTAGCTATAGCCTGTAATATTATTACACTACAGAAATACATCCAGGCCCCTCTTGAACGCTTTTATTGTACTCACCATCACCACCTCCTCAGGCAGAGAGTTCCATAGTCTCACTGCTCTTACCGTAAAGAATCCTTTTCTATGTTTGTGTACAAACCTTCTTTCATCCAGACGCAGAGGATGTCCCCTCGTCACAGTCCTTGGGATAAATAGATGATGGGATAGATCTCTGTACTGACCCCTGATATATTTATACATATTAATTAGATCTCCCCTCAGTCGTCTTTTTTCTAAAGTGAATAACCCTAATTTTGATATTCTTTCAGGGTACTGTAGTTGCCCCATTCCAGTTATTACTTTAGTTGCCCTCCTCTGGACATTCTCCAGCTCTGCTATGTCTGCCTTGTTTACAGGAGCCCATAACTGTACACAGTACTCCATGTGTGGTCTGACTAGCGATTTGTAAAGTGGTAGGACTATGTTCTGTTCACGGGCATCTATGCCCCTTCTGATGCAACCCATTATCTTATTGGCCTTGGCAGCAGCTGCCTGACACTGGTTTTTGCAGATTAGTTTGCTGTTTATTAAAATTCCTAGATCCTTTTCCATGTCAGTGTTACCGAGTGTTTTATCATTTAGTATGTACGGGTGACTTGCATTATTACTTCCCATGTGCATAACTTTACATTTGTCAGTGTTAAATCTCATTTGCCACTTATCTGCCCAAGCCTCCAATCTATCCAGATCCCTCTGTAGTAGTATACTGTCCTCTTCAGTGTAAATTACATTACACAGTTTAGTGTCATCTGCGAAAATTGATACTTTACTATGCAAGCCTTCTACAAGATCATTAATAAATATATTGAAGAGAATAGGGCCCAATAGTGACCCCTGAGGTACCCCACTAGTGACAGTGACCCAATCTGAGTGTGTACCATTAATAACCACCCTCTGTTTTCATTGAGCCAGTTACTTACCCACATACAGACATTTTCTCCCAGTCTGAGCATTCTCATTTTATATACTAACCTTTTATGTGGTACAGTGTCAAATGCTTTGGAGAAGTCCAGATATACTACATCCATTGATTCGCCGCTGTCAAGTCTAGAACTTACCTCCTCATAGAAACTGATTAAATTAGTTTGGCATTACCAATCCCTCATGAAGTCATGCTGATATGGTGTTATTTGCTTATTTCTGTTGAGATGCTCTAAGATAGCATCTCTCAGAAAACCTTCAAACAGTTTACCCACAACAGATGTTAAACTTACCGGCCTATAGTTTCCAGGCTCTGTTTTTGGACCCTTTTTGAATATTGGCACCACATTTGCCATGCGCCAATCCTGTGGGACATTCCCTGTCAGTATAGAGTCTGCAAATATCAGAAATAAGGGTCTGGCTATGGCATTACTTAATTCCATTAGGATACAGGGGTGTATGCCATCCGGTCCTGGTGATTTGTCTATTTTAATCTTTTTAAGTCGCTAATGTACTTCTTCCTGGGTCAGACAGGACACTTTTAATGGGGAATTTATTTTTACATTCAGCATTTCATCTGACAGTTTATTTTCCTCAGTGAATACATTGGAGAAAAAAATATTTAACAGCTTTGCTTTCTCCTCGTCGCTCTCTGTGACTCCCCCCTCATTACTCTTTAAAGGGCCGACACCTTCAGATTTATACTTTTTAACATTTATATAATTGAAGAACATTTTAGGGTTAGTTTTACTCTCTTTGGCAATTAACTCTCAGTCTCTAGTTTGGCTGCTTTTATTTGTTTTTTACATGTTCTATTTTTTTCCTTATAGTTTTTTAGTGCTTCCGTGCTACCCTCCTGTTTTAGTGATTTATATGCTTTCTTTTTGTCATTTATTGCTTTCTTTACAGTTCTATTTATCCACATTGGTTTCTTTTTGTTCCTTAACCTTTTATTCCCATACGGTATGTACCTCTCATAATGAGATTTTAGGATGTTTTTAAAGATATCCCATTTTATGGCTTTATTTTTATTTTTGCCGACTTTGTCCCAGTTAGTTAGGCCTATGGCCTCTCTGAGTTGGCTAAATTTAGCTTTTTTGAAGTTTGGTATTTTTGTTCCTCCCTGTAGAAACGCTCTTTTGAATGACAGTTGGAAGGTTATTACTTTATGGTCACTATTTCCCAGGTGTCCACCAACCTGCACGTCTGTTGTTCTGTCAGGCCTATTGGTTAATACTAAGTCCAGTATGGCCATCCCTCTAGTCGGGTCCTGAACCAGTTGGGAAAGGTAATTGTCTCTGGTCATTGCCAAGAACCTGTTTCCCTTATGAGATATACAAGTTTCAGTTTCCCAGTCTATATCTGGGTAGTTGAAGTCCCCCATAATAACCACCTCATTATGATTTGCCGCCTCGTCTATCTCGTTTAGTAGTAGATTTTCTGTGGACTCTGGTATATTAGGTAGTTTATAGTAAACTCCTATTAGTAATTTATTGTTGTTTTAGCTCCATGTATCTCTACCCACAGTGACTCCACATGTTCATGTACCTCACTTATATCTTCACGGAGTGTGGGCTTTAGACAAGACTTTACATAAAGGCAAACCCCTCCCCCTCTCCGGTTTTGACGATCCTTTCTAAACAGACCGTAACCTTGTACATTAACTGCCCAGTCATAGCTATCATCCAGCCATGTCTCACTTATTCCCACTATGTCATAGTTCTCCTCACAGATCACTAATTCCAGCTCCCCATTTTTTTTTGTTTTGTTTTGCCAAAAGCAATAGCAATACAGAATACAAGTGTGAAACATTTGTTGCGAGGGTAACGTTTGACATCTCTGAGAGATAATGTGAAATACTAGTCCTTAATCTCTGTCAGGGCATCTCCAGATAGTTCCACATTTTTTGGGGGAGGGGGGTTAGGAAAATAGCAATATAAGTGTGCAATGTGTGTCTTACAATATAGAGAATTGCGATTAAGTGAAATACTAGGCCAAAATCCATTTCAGGGCATCTCCAGACAGTTCAAGAATTCTGTTTGTTTTGCAAAATATTGCATTATAAGCGTGCAGCATTTATTTAAAAATTTTACAATCCAGAGGGAAGCATTTTAAATCTGAGTGAAAACATGTAAAAATACTAGTCTGAAGCCTGTGTCAGGGCATCTCCAGACAGTTCAAGTGTGAAAAGGGGTGAAATAATATCATAGTAGGTTGAAAACTTGTGTTTTACACTTGAGAAAGTTTTTTCTATATTTTCACATTGTATGGCAAAAATCTGTTAGTGACACCAATACTGTATTATTTTTAATTTTTCAAGTCAATTGTTAGTAGCATTGTCTTCGGTGTGTTTGTAGATAGGGAAGGCGTAGTAGGAGGAGTAGTAGTAGGCCACAGTTCTCCCTGGCTTTGGAAAAGCACAATATTATCATTATCAGTCGCCGCAGCGTGACATGGAGGTGAATTCTGAGTATGACACTGTACCATGGAGCCAGGGTTCACAGAATTCCTCCTGCTCCTCCTCTTTGCAGCCCCAGAGAAGGCATTCAGTAGAGGCCTTTCTGTCTTCACTGCCTCTTCCAAGTGGGGCGTCTTCATTTTTCCTAAGAAGTTGCAGGACCACCACACCCTACGGCAGATAGTCAAGAGAGTTTATCTGTTGATAACTTGTATGAGAGCAGTGGACTGCCCTAACGAGAAGATTCAGGAGGCTGGGGACCCCATTCATTTGCGACAGTGGCAAATGCAGAGCAGGGGAGGGGGGCCAAGGAGCCCACCCTGATATATCTCAGTCTGATAAAAATAGCAGGGAGGGTGAGGCCTCTGATGATGGTTGAAGGTTGGACAGGACCTGTGACCTGTATCGAGGTGCTGAGCAGGAGGCAACATCAGAAAAAGGACGGTGGTGGCATTGGCAGGAATAAAGGGTCTGTCAGGACCAGATCTGCTTTGGGATCTGGTGATGGCGCTGACACTATAAGTGCATTAGGTCCAAAATGTGCCAAGTTCAGCTTCCTCTAACTCTGCGGGCGTATCTCAAGCTGCTGGAAGACAGAAACATTTCCCTGTGCAATCTCTGCAAGAATAAAATAAGTTGTGGGCAGCTAAACACAAGCATAGGCAGAACAGCTCTATTGAAGCACATGAAGCGGCCTCACCCTACGCCTTGGGCAATAAAGAGTTTCCCCCTTCTCCCAGTCTCCCTTGTGGCAGACAAGACTGCATCCATAGGCAGTACAGTGTGCTTTACATTGGCATCCTCAATTACTTACTCTCCTGCTCAGACTCCTCCTCCTTTGCTCCATCATCAGCCATCGATAGTGAAATGCGTTGCCAGGAAACAACTTTACACGACAAGCAATCCGCTGGTGCACAAGGTTAATTCCCACCTGGCCAAGTTGCTGGCGGTACAGTTGCTGCTGTACCATTTAATAGAGTCTGCTGCCTTTAGTGATCTGATGGTGTGCGCTCAGCCTTGCTGGAAGATACCGAGCTGAAATTATTTCTCCCAAAAAGCCATCTCTGCTTTGTACCTTCATATGAAAAACACGGGGAAGACAACACTCCTTAGTTACAATGCAGCGGGTGCTCGTCTCCAGGGGGGTGGTAAAAAGCCCCCAACAATAACTTGAAAATGTACCTTAATATGTCAGAAAAAGTGGGCTGCTCCTTGCAATTGTCATGGTGTGGCAAGGTGCAATGGTGGACAACTGGAGTAGATGTTTAATGACAGGAATGATGCATATCTTTCACAGCCCACTTGGTTTGCTTTTTGAGGCTGTAGCAAGGCAGTACCTCAGCAACAAGGCCAGATCCTTTTGACCCCCCTAAATTGTGTTATCCTGGCTCCCAAACCCGGCACTTATCCGCCTCCTCTACCTCCTCCTCCGTAGACACTATCCTGTCCCTAAAAGCAGAAGGGCACATCTTCACTCCCGCTCCTTCCTTTCTCATGTGTTGTCAAGCATTGCCATACGGTGTTGAAGCTGATTAGCCTGGGCAAGAGTAGCCACACAGGCAAACAATTGCTAAAATACAATGCATCCTGCTGGCTGTCACCCTGCTGACTCCGACTGGGCAAGGTGGTCAGCCACAATGGCTGCAACAGCGTGGCCGCCCTGAACCTAGGGGGAAATAACGCATGGGCACATCATTAACTTAGTAATGCAATG
Organism: Bufo bufo; assembly: GCF_905171765.1. Lineage (NCBI taxonomy): Eukaryota > Metazoa > Chordata > Amphibia > Anura > Bufonidae > Bufo > Bufo bufo. Next base: position 530,745,881 of record NC_053391.1, on the reverse strand, counting down.
CTTTTGTAAAAAGTAGACTGGCTTCTGCAAGGTACTGGCAATGTCCAGGAAACTATCCTCACATTTCAGCCACTCTTACTTAGCAAGGAATGTACCCCTGGACTGCCACTACACAGCTTAATCCACAACACTCCAACTCACTGAAAGTAAACATTGCACATGCTAGAGTGTCTTATTGAGGAGTGAAAAGCTGTGAATGATTTTGTCGTGCACCAGACCACCTCAGCAGGGAGCATGTTTCGAGGTCAGACAGTGGAAGCTCATCCGAGATGCCTGTTGGGTGCTGAAACCCTTCAAAGAGACCACATAGTTTGTCAGCAGGGACAACGGTGGCATGAACAATGTCATCCCCCTCATGTTTATCTTAGAATCAACTCTGATGCTCATGCAGCAGGGGATGATGGTGGAAGAAGAACAGCTAATGCATCTTGCTCCCCACACTGTAGCTGTTGGGGACCCATAAGGAAAAACTGCCATGTAGGAGGAGGAAGAAGATGAGGAGCTGCCACTGGAAGATGGGGAGGTGGAGGAGCAAAAGGATGATGCTGACAATGGAACCTGCTACAACACCCAAACGGGCAGAGCTGGAAAAGAACTGGCTCCTCTAACATGGCACACCATTCTGAATGGTGTCCTGTATGCTCAATTTATTAAGCACTGGCAGGCCTATCATTGACATCTAACAGTCTGATGATTACTGGATAGCCAAGATTTTACATCATTTGCTATCAAAGCTAAATGGGGGAATGTTTTCCTTCCCAACAAAAGTGAGGATAAATTACATTATTACCAAGAAGCACTGTGTACACAACTTTCCAAATCATTCGGCAAGCAGACACCTGCCACGAGTATGCAGAGTCACCCACCTCCTACTGCCACAAGCAATAGAAGCCTCAGGAGCCAGTTCAGTTCCCACAACATGATGGAGTAGTTTTCTCATGTGTCAATCCAGGCTGAGGGAAATCACCAAGACCTACTACCTTAACGCCCAGGTTCAGGGCTACCTGCACTCTGGTCTTTTTCTGGTGTATATCCTGTTTCCTAAAACCATGGACTTCTGGGAAGGCAAAGTGGAACAGTGACATCACAGTGGAATTTATAGGGTTACGAAAAGTATCAATATAGACATCACAGAGAAAAATTACTTTTCATATAAAACATAACTTTTACTGTTGTTGGTTAAAATAATACCCCTTCTTAGTATATATATTAGGCTACGTCAAATAATTAGACAAGGCCTTACTTGGACGTATCAAGATAATGAAGTCCGATGTATAGAAAAATTTGCGGCAACTTACAGTTAGATGACTGTTGGACCTAGCCAAACGGTAGAAAGAGAGGTGGTGGATAAGGGGAAGGGAACAATATCCCTAATACAACCCTCAATGTACCCCTGCCTACAGGCGGAGCACCCGCCCCGAAAGGGGCGACCCCACCTCTCGGTGGCTAAACCCTCACTGTCGCCTATTGATACCCTGCCTAAACAGATCGATGATGTTCGTCCCTTTTTTGGCAATATGTCCCGACGTGTTTCCCCAGACGTAATCAAGGCTGGTTCATCAGGGGATTCAGGATAGTTGGTAAGTTCTTGCAGGTTTCAATAGATAGATGCCCAACTGATGATAGTGGGCAAAGCTCTGATAATTGCATAGCAGACCTCCTGGTATAGTAAGGTGCATAGGTATTGCTGGATAGGTGATTCAAATACCTGGTTTTGGCGCCTATATTTAAGCCCTTCCTCCTGGATAACCCTATTAGTGCCTAGGATCAAAACAGTGGCCCAAATTGGCACAGTATGCTGTCTGTCTTCTTTCTTTCCCAGCCTCCTGTGTCATCTAGGAGATTATTTTTAGCTCACGAAGGGCATGGTGACAATGGACCAAGTTGTCCTCCACCAGTGTCAAAAACATCACTTTTGTCAAAATGAACCAAGCCTGGATCTATCATATTTTGTATGGCTGCTGATGCTTCTGTCTCCATCATGCCACTTCCGCCATCATGCTGCTGCCTGCATGCCAACATGTACCATATGGCTGCTGCTGCCATTACTGCCTCAGCAGCTACTCCACCCTGCTAATCCCCTTCAGCCACCACTGTTAACACCACGCATCCAATACTACTACTATTACCACACATAGACAGGCGATCTACTGCCTTGTATGCTGTTTCTGTTGCCGCTACTATAATGGCCATGTGCCTCTAATACCCTACCCTTTACACATCCACACTGTACTGCTGCTGCTCCCATCTAAAAGGGAGAATTTTTCAAGGCTCATTCAAAACTAGCCACTTTTGCTTCTGAGAATTAACATTTGTACGTTTCGTGTGGGCAGGCATTCTGACCCCATCAAGGCATCATTTTCAGTCGCTTGGGCCCCAATAATTCAAATTTTTTTTTATCCATAACCTTGTGTATTAACCTTGTGTATTTTAACACCATTTGTCTCCAATAAGGGACAATTTGAATATGAAACAGCATAACAAATGCCATGGTGTGGTGGGTTTTTAAACATGCTCTTCTTTAACTCATTAAACACGCGTTTACCCATAGCTATGTATGTCAGTGTCACTCAGACATGATTTACTATTGCTGTCATTGCATTCAAGAGCTTAGGGAGAGTGAAGTGGGAGAGAAAAAAGCAAACATTCATTAAAAATAAAAAGATAACATGTTTTACTGTGTTATATACCAACTGGAACTAATTTGGTCCGGCTCAAATCAATTCGGGTCCAAACCCAACTTTGTTAAAAATTTGCAGATCGGAGTCAAACCAAATCTCAACAGGGTCGCTCATCTTTAGCACAAACCATTATGTTTAGAGCTTCTGATTTGGTCTATTTCAGTAAATAGATGTTTGATATGTACAGAACTGTGCTGAAGCTAAAGTTTGCCATATTTTACATGTTAATTATAGAAAATGTATCAAATACATTCATATTGCTCTCTGTTGCTCAAGCTTTAACTAGTCTCTGCATAATTATTCTTATTCCAAGCTGTATTGATATTTAAAAGAGCATCGATACTTGAATCTAGACTAAATGAAGTGGATTCTGTAGTAAATCACAGGGCGCACAAACTTCAATGGCACATTAAATACTCTATGAAGAAAAATTGTGTATACTATGTGATTTTATTCAGTTGAATACTGTATGTTCAAGTGTAGCCTGGTGGTAGCAGTGTTTTCTACTTTAAAAATATTTGAGACTTATTACTAAATCAGTCTTGTCTGAATAGATAGATAGATAGATAGATAGATAGATAGATAGATAGATAGATAGATAGATAGATAGATAGATAGATAGATTCTTTCTCTTCTGTCTTTTAAAAAAATGTTATGCATTTTTGCTCCCTCCTTTTAAACTCTTTAATGCAATGAAAGAAGTAACAAATAATGTCAGAGTCACAAACAGTGTGTTTAAAAAGACACTGTGCCGTCACATGTGTTATGCTTTAAACACACATTGTTATGGAAAAAAAGAGCCAACTTTAAAAAAGTATGACTTAACGGGCCAGATGACTGCCCCAGCATATACAACTGTTAGGGTGTCAGAAGAAACAATGTACAGACTACACACACAAATTGAATCAGCTCACGTCTATCCACTATTTTTGTGCGCAAACACAGGGCGAACTCCCAGTTGATACTAGTTTGTTCAGTACTCAGATAAAATGATACTTTATTTAGACTTGAAATATATCGAAAAATATAAAATAAGTTTCAAGCTATGACTAAGAGTAGTTATCTACCAGAAATGATTAACCCCATAACACATTATGCCGTGCATGTACGGCGGCGAATGCTGTGCCAGATCACATTCCACCGTACATGCACGGCATTCATTTAAATGCTCCCCACCCGAGATTGTGCGCCTGAAGCTCCACTTACTTTGTCCAGGACCGAACAACTCCCGCTTGATGGCCAGGGACCAATCAGCTGTGGTCCCGGCCGCAGATCACTGTGATTTGTCTCTTCCTCGCTGCAGATGAATCTCAATGCATTTTAGTTGCATTTAAGCGATCTTGTGAATGAAACTACACTTACCCACTGTGTCCATGACCAAACATCTCCCGATTGCTGGCCAGGGACCAATCAGCTGTGGTACCTGCTGCAGATCACTGTGATTGGTCTCTTCCTCCCTGTAAGTGATCGTGCGCATGTGCACACATCTCCTCCTGTAGTTGCATCCAGCTATCATTGTGATTGGTCCACTGTCATGAACGGACCAATCACAATGAATTATGTAACAGAAAGCTATCTTTCAGCTTGGATCCTCTCATTTCTGCGAGGGAATTGATCGGAGCCAAAGTCAGAGACCTGTCAAAAAACAAACAAACAAGAAAAATAACTAAATGTGCTCCATCACCACTCATTTGTCCTTACTACAATATATGACCTGTCACTGTGTTCTGTCATTGATTTACCAATAGTCACAGTATATCAGCGCCCCCAATTACCCTTCAATAAACCCCCAGTGCCTGTTATCCATATCAATGACTTGTTCCGGTTAGTAACCTGTCAGAAAGCTTTTTGTCTTAGCATTAGGAATTCATTAGGGTTAATTAGGGATTTATCAGGGCTAAAGCTCTAGTTTTAGGGTAAGTTAAACTAACGTTTATTGTAATAAAAAAAAGTAAAAAAAAATTATTGGAGACCTCAGTACTTGTCGCTGATTATACCTCCGAACCTCTATCTTCTATCTGTGGCCAGTTCTGGTCACTTTAATTTTGCCAGCAGTGACAAATTTCTGTCACCAGTGACTGATATAAAGCTCCACTGCTTTTGGAGCACTTTTTTTTTTTCTATTTTTTTTTCTGAATAAAATAAAAAATAAAAATTGGGGCTCATTTAGCATATTGGGGAGAAAGCGTGTTTGGGTCCTTATCTTAGTATTAGGGTTAGCGCTCTAATTTTAGGATAGGTTAGATAGGTTAGACTAACATTTATTAGTTTAAAAAAATTAATTTAAAAAAATTATTTTCCAACTTAGTATTCGTTGTCAAAGTTACAAAATGTCTCAATGGGTGTACAGCTCCGAGGAGGCTTAAGCCATACTAGCCTCAGAGTCTCTGAGACTCTGACAGTGGAGAAGAAGAACCTTTTCTTATGTATACCTCTTCTTCTGATTTATCAATTGACAAATCCTCTCACAGACGCACTACAGTTAGCAGCGAATAAGCTTCTACATATGACCCCAGCTGGACTTCTGCTAATAACTTTGTACCTTAGGTGCCAGACTTTACCACCACTACAGGCATCCATGTGAACACTGCAGGATTTAAGGAAGCTTATTTTTTCCACCTTTTTTTCTGATGAATTGATAGGCATGATGGTGGAGCAAACTAATCTTTATGTCAGTCAATTTTTAGCTGGCCACCCCAACTCATACTATGCACTTCAGTGGATTACCACGACCCATGTGGAAATGAAAACATTTTGGGGTCTAATACTTAATATGGGGATAGTTAAAAAACCATCACTACGGTCATATTAGAGTAATGACCTTTTACATCACACGCCAATATACCACACCATTATGACCAAGGCCCAATTGGAAGTTCTCCTGAAATTTCTACATTATAACAAAAATGCAGATTGACCACCCCTTAATGATCCTGGATATGATCATTTCTACAAAATTTGGCCCATTATAGATTATTATAATCTCAAGTTTGGCCAGGTATACAGCCCCAAGAGCATCTGTCCAATGATGGATCCCTTGTGCACTTCGAAGGCAGACTGAAGTTTCGCCAATACCTGCCCAACAAATGGGCCAGGTATGGCATAAAAATCTACAAATTATGTGAAAGCAAAAGTGGCTATACACATAAATTCAGAGTTTGAGATTCAAAAATCGAGCCCCCAGAGTGCCCCCATCCTTGGAATAGCAGCCAAGGGTACAACTTGTACCTTGACAACTTCTACACAAGTGTCCCACAACTGAAATGCCTTTTTTCCAGAGACACTGTTGCATGCGGAACTATCAGACAAAACCAAAAACATCTGCCTAAAAATTTTATAGACCAAAGAATAAAAGTGAGGGAAAGCAGGTCAGTTTGCAGTGATAACATGATGCTTGTGATGCTTGTTAAGTACAAAGACAAGCGTGATGTCTTTGTGCTTACTACCAAACATGCTGACATATCCATCCCTGTCCCAGTTTGTGGATCCACAGAGTCAGTCCCCAAACCTGTGTGCATCCAGGACTAAAATTAGTTTATGGGAGAGGTGAATCTGTCAGACCAGGTACTGCACCCATACACTGCCCTCCGCAAAACTCGGGCATGGTATAAAAAATTGACATGGCACCTGATGCAAATAGCCCTCTATAATGGTTTTGTAATATACAGAAGTGCAGGAAACAGAGGAAAATTCCTGCACTTTCAAGAAAAAGTAATAAAGACCTTTTTATTTGGGAAACAGGAAGGGGAAGGGAGCAGGGCCACAGGAAGTGAGAGCACAAAAATATGAGGACAGCTGTCATGCCTTCAGCAAGTTTATTGTTAATTTATGCATAACTTTCATACATAGTTAATATGCTTTCTGTATCATTCTCTGTTTATTGTGTAACAGCACCATCTTGTGGCCGTTTTACATACAATTTCAGCTATTTCACACTACAAGTTTGGTCTACTTCAGCTTCCTTATCTTAGTGACATCATCATCCCTGCACATAGCAGCCATTTTCTTCATTCACAGTCATCACTGCCTGATGATAGCACATGGCTTGGAAGCCTCTTGAGACATCCTCCACATCTAAGCTCACAGTAGCATTGCTGGTATGTCACATAGTCACATTACAGCCTGTTTTGCATCTGTTTTCATATGTGTTTTGCATATCTTTCTCCTCTCCTTTATAGCAGCTTATAGTTAGCAGCATGGGACCATGCTTGTTATGCAGATAGGTAACATGCTCTGGTTTAGATATGCATCTGTGTTTTTATGTGCATTGCTATGCACAGAAATGTATTGTATGCATTACTATATGTCAGACCCCACTAGTAAGCGCATTGTTTTTTCTGTTCCCCAGTTTTACCACGTGCATACGCACATTTACATCCTTGCAATAAAAATAAAGTTGGACGTTACTCCATTGTCAATTCATTGCCGGGATAAGGTTTAGCTGTCTGTCAAGCTATGTACCTTCACACATAAGGAGGACAGAACAACAGTATTTCCCTGGGGTAGTTCCCTCCACAGAGACACGGAGAAGGCCACAAAAGAGGTATCGGGTATGCTCCAGAAATGGAATCAGGAAAGACACAATTCACCATTGTGAGACGTGCTCCTCAAAGCCTGGTCTTTGCATAAAAGATTGTTTTATAATCTACCACACCTCTGTTGACTTTAACTAAACCCCCTTTGATCATTTTATCAAACACCCCCTTGAAACTGTATGCTGGTAAAAATTCTAATTCCTCTTTTCTCCACATTTCATTTAGCATTCTAATAAAACCCATAACAAAGCTAAAAATTCTCATTACACCCCTAGATGAATACCTTGACGGATATTGTTTTATAAAAGGGGAGTAGAACTTTGTATGTTCTGGTAGCTCAGAGGCTCTGCAATGTGATGACATATAATATATAACATATTTTTTTGATATAATTTGAGACCCTTGTTTCTTTTAGCTGCTGTATTTAGCGACTATGTCCTACTATATAAAGCTTTTACATATATATATATATATATATATATATATATGTATATTGTGGGGTTTCGCTCTGGTAGATAGGGTAGGCGGGTGCAGTACAGAGGCAAAATACAAGTTCTGAGCTCACAACGTTAGTGTTTATTCACACTTGAGGCAATTGCACAAAACAGCACGTAACTTTGCAGTCTTGGTGTTAATTCACACACAATGGAAAGTTCATACAACACAAGTCACCTTGCTGGCAGTTCTGTCTCCAGTAGTCACAGCAGGCTTTAGGGAGCCTGTTTCCCCACTGTGCGTCTCTCAGCCCTCCAGCACAGCACAAAGCCTCAGATCCCCAAAACAGAAACATCTCTGCTGAGCCAAACTGCCTATTTAAGGACAGCCAGGTGCTGCCAAAACCCGGACCGGCACTTAAACTCCAGTCCGGTATTTGACCTCACCTAGCTGGAAACCAGCCCAGCCGCACATGCTGGGAGGAAAATACCTGCCTTGCCAGACACAACCCCTCACTGTGTCACTATATATATATATATATATATATATATAGTGTGGGGATTCGCTCTGGTAGGCAGGTTAGCGGATGCGGTATAGAGGCAAAGGACCAGGTTGTAAATCACTCTTCAGTGTTTATTCACACTTATAACAAAACACAACAGTCACTTTTCAGGCTTGGTGCTTGTTCACAATAAAGTTCACCTGGTATCCTGGGTGTCAGTTCACACCTGGCTGAATGCTCAGCCTCTGAAAGTCCACTTGCAGGCTTTAAGGCGGCCTGCTTGCCTGACACACGGTCTTCAGACCTCAGCACAGAGATCTCCAGAGCTCCACTGTCAGAGGGAGGTAATCTACACCACCTGACAGTGCCGGCTGTTTTTTATAAGCCTGCCAAGACCCGGCCTGGCATGTGGGGACTAGTCACCCACCCAGCACTTTGACTACTCCCAGTAAGAGCCACCCCGGATCAGCTATTTACAGCCATACTAAATAGTAAAGTGTCAATCAGCATTAGCTGCCGCTGACACATGAAAATACTGACTCTTACTTCATCAAGGCCAGGAACCTCGGTGACACATACCTACCATCAATGACAACCCCATGTACCTTCCTAAATACCTCCCCCTTTATTCAACCCTGAGGGGGTGAGCACACATCAAACAGTGTACCAATATAATACACACAAAAATGGTCTTTAGAACATATAACTGCACCGCTGAACAACAAATATATTTTTCTTTTACCACTAATAACAACCGGATTCCAAAAAAGTTGGGACACTATACAAATCGTGAATAAAAACTGAATGCAATGATGTGGAGGTGCCAACTTCTAATATTTTATTCAGAATAGAACATAAATCACGGAACAAAAGTATAAACTGAGAAAATGTGAAATTTTAAGGGAAAAATATGTTGAATCAGAATTTCATGTAGTCAACAAATCCCAAAAAAGTTGGGACAAGGCCATTTTCACCACTGTGTGGCATCTCCCCTTCTTCTTACAACACTCAACAGACGTCTGGGGACCGAGGAGACCAGTTTCTCAAGTTTAGAAATAGGAATGCTCTCCCATTCTTGTCTAATACAGGCCTCTAACTGTTCAATCGTCTTGGGCCTTCTTTGTTGCACCTTCCTCTTTATGATGCGCCAAATGTTCTCTATAGGTGAAAGATCTGGACTGCAGACTGGCCATTTCAGTACCCGGATCCTTCTCCTACGCAGCCATGATGTTGTGATTGATGCAGAATGTGGTCTGGCATTATCTTGTTGAAAAATGCAGGGTCTTCCCTGAAAGAGATGACGTCTGAATAGGAGCATATGTTGTTCTAGAACCTGAATATATTTTTCTGCATTGATGGTGCCTTTCCAGACATGCAAGCTGCCCATGCCACACGCACTCATGTAACCCCATACCATCAGAGATGCAGGCTTCTGAACTGAGCGTTGATAACAACTTGGGTTGTACTTGTCCTCTTTGGTCCGGATGACATGGCGTCCCAGATTTCCAAAAAGAACTTCGAATCGTGACTCGTCTGACCACAGAACAGTCTTCCATTTTGCCACACTCCATTTTAAATGATCCCTGGCCCAGTGAAAATGCCTGAGCTTGTGGATCTTGCTTAGAAATGGCTTCTTCTTTGCACTGTAGAGTTTCAGCTGGCAACAGCGGATGGCACAGTGGATTGTGTTCACTGACAATAGTTTCTGGAAGTATTCCTGAGCCCATTCTGTGATTTCCTTTACAGTAGCATTCCTGTTTGTGGTGCAGTGTCGTTTAAGGGCCCGGAGATCACGGGCATCCAGTATGGTTTAACGGCCTTGACCCTTACGCACAGAGATTGTTCCAGATTCTCTGAATCTTCGGATGATGTTATGCACAGTTGATGATGATAGATGCAAAGTCTTTGCAATTTTTCGCTGGGTAACACCTTTCTGATATTGCTCCACTATCTTTCTGCGCAACATTGTGGGAATTGGTGATCCTCTACCCATCTTGGCTTCTGAGAGACACTGCCAAGCTCTTTTTATACCCAATCATGTTGCCAATTGACCTAATTAGTGTTAATTGGTCTTCCAGCTCTTCGTTATGCTCAAATTGACTTTTTCCAGCCTCTTATTGCTACTTGTCCCAAATTTTTGGGGATTTGTTGACACCGTGAAAATTGGAATCAACGTATTTTTCCTTTAAAATGATACATTTACTCGGATTAAACGTTTGATCTGTCATCTACGTTCTATTACAAATAAAATATTGACATTTGCCATCTCCACATCATTGCATTCAGTTTTTATTCACAATTTGTTTAGTGTCCCAACTTTTTTGGAATCCGGTTTGTACACAAAAATGGCTTTAGAACATATAACTGCTAGAGATGTCGCGAACATAAAATTTTCTGTTCGCGAATGGCGAACGCGAATTTCCGCAAATGTTTGCGAACGGGCGAACCGGGCGAACCGCCATAGACTTCAATAGGCAGGCGAATCACAATAGTGATGGAAAAGTTGTTTCAAGGGGAGTAACACCTGGACTGTGGCATGCCGGAGGGGGATCCATGGCAAAACTCCCAGGGAAAATTACGTAGTTGACGCAGAGTTCGGTTTTAAGCCATAAAGGGCATAAATCACCTAACATTCCTAAATTGTTTGGAATAACGTGCTTTAAAACATCCAGTGTGTGTATACGATCAGGTATGATGTTGTATCGATCAGTTAGTGTAAGGGTTACGCCCGCTTCACAGTGACAGACCAAACTCTGACAGACCAAACTCCCTGTTTAACGCACCGCAAACAACCGCAAACAGTCCATTTGCACAACCGCAAACTCCCCATTTGCACAAGGTTGGATACCAAGCTAGCCATGTCCCGTTCCTTGTCCTCACTGACGTCATTGAAGGTCTCATCCTCCACCCAGCCACGTACAACACCAAGGGTCCCCGAAAGGTGACAACAAGCCCCCTGGGATGCCTGCTGTGGTTGGTTTTCCACCTCCTCAAAGCCACCTTCCTCCTCTGACTCCTCTTCTTCAGACTCCTCTCTCTGCGTTGCCGCAGGTCCAGCAATCGATGACGACAAGGCTGCTTCTGGTGGTGATGGTGACCACAACTCTTCCTCTTCATGCTCATTTAAGGCCTTATCCAGCACTCTTCGCAGGGCACGCTCCAGAAAAAACACATATGGGATGAGGTCGATGATGTTGACTTGGGTTTGACTGACCAGGTTTGTCACCTCTGCAAAAGGACGCATGAGCCTACAGCCATTGTGCATGAGCGTTCAGTAACGCGGCCAAAAAATACCCAGCTCCGCAGAGGCTGTCCTCATTTTTTTAAATTAAAAAAATCTGTTCTTACCAGTTTAATCTCTGTTTTGTCCCCTATCAGGGGCCGGTGTATGGAATAGATTTTAGGAACTGGGAGATGGAAAAATATGCTTGGTCGGTCCTCTTACTTCCAATTTGGGGCACCGCGCATGCGTCGTGCAATGTACTGTGCCACCCTATATGAGTGGTGTGTTAAGTAGTACTATTCCTATCAGTTTAATCCCTGCTACGTCCCCTATCAGGGGCCGGTGTATGGAATAGATTTTAAGAACCGGGAAATGGAAAAAGATGGTTGGTCGGTCCTCTTACTTCCAATTTGGGGCACTGCGCGTGCGCCGTGCAATGTACTGTGCCACCCGATATGAGTGGTGGGCACTGGCAGTGGGCACAGTACAGTCAGTGGGCCTGACACACACTGGCAGGCAACTGCAATTATATTAAAGGGTAAAAATTAAATGACTTTTTTATCTGCAAGGTACTGTGCCACCCGATATGAGTGGTGTGCACACAGTACAGTCTGTGGGCCTGTGGCCTCTCACACATGGGCAGGCAACTGCAATATATATATATATATATATATATATAAAAATAAAAAAAAACAGACTGATGTACCAGCCCTAAAAAGGGCTTTTTGGGGTGCTGTCAGGACGCTGTCCTTACAGCAGATGAGTCTTTGAGGACTGGAGTGGACACAGAACACTGGCCTAGCTAACGATTTCCCTATTAATTCAGCAGCAGCAGCACTCTCCCTGCTCTAACTAACACTACAGCTTCAGAATGAATCTAAGATGGATGCTGTCCTTGCTTTTTGATAGGAGGTGGGAAAGTCTGGGAGGGAGGATATGATGATTGTCTGGAATGTGTCTGCTGACTGTGAGGTACAGGGTCAAAGTTTGCTTAATGATGACGTATAGGGGGCGGACCGAACATCGCATATGTTCGCCCGCCGCGGCGAACGCAAACAAGCCGGCGAATACATCTCTAATAACTGCTCCGCTGAACGGCAAATATATTTTTATTTTGCCACTAATACACGGCAAAAAGGGCTTTAGAACATATAACTGCGCCACTGAAAGGCAACTAGGCCGTTATTTCCCCCCCAATTTTATAAAAAAGACCGCACAGCTCATAAACCACCAATGGAAGTGCCAGTATTCAAAGGCATACAGAAAGTATCTTTTCGATGCGATCGGTCACTGGGTTTGAAATCCAGGTCCCACCGCATTCAGTGTCTTTATATCCTGGATATTATACAGAATGACCTGACATAGTGAAATACCGCAGATATTCTAATAAACACGCTTTTTATTATACTTACAAGATTAAGAACAAATAAATGCACACATAAAATCATATAAGATAGGTCCAGTTTTTTTCTTTTGCCACTAATACACGACAAAAAGGACTGTAATTTTCTCACTTCACCACACAACGGCTAATAAGCCCTTTTTTCCCACTAATACAAGCCAAAAAATACTTTAGAGCATATAGTATAAGTGCACCACACAAGTGCAAATAAGACATAGAAATATTTCCTTGTAATAAACCCTATTAATGGCTGTATCAAACGGCACTTGCACCACAATAACAAGAACGGTTTGCTGGAGTTACAGAGCTGTGTAATGGTGATTTGGATCCCAGTCAGTGCAGCAAGGTGTAATAGGATTGTTCCTATTACCCAGGCTGTAACCTTCCCTACTGAACCCTGATCTACATAAATGATATGGAATGATTCCTCTCTATCCTTTCCCTACACCTTGAATAATCTTTTCCTGCACTTGTTTATAGGGTTGTGACCTCACAGGGCTGGCTGCTGATTGGCTTGCATGCATGGCATTATGGGTGACCCCGCCTTCCCAGAGTTCCTTGCTCCATGTCCTCACACGTGCAGCAGCCATTTTAGGAAAAAATTTGTTTTGTTACCACGAAGCGTGAGGAAATTCGGATTCTGTATGAATCAAACTTTTCCTGAAATTCGGATCGAATTCCACTTTGTCAACTTAGATTCGCTTATCTCTAGTCACTAATAAAGGGGTGGCCGTAGTGGAGGTCACTGTTAAAGGGGAGGGTGCTGTGGATGTTACTGTTAAGGGGGCAGGCCGCTGTGAAGGTCACTGTTAAAGGGGCGCTGTTCTGTAGGTGTCACTGGATACTGTAGATATCTGTTAACGACAAACACAAACATTAAATAAAAATAGATTAAATATACCCGTGTGAAGCCGGGTCCTTCTGCTAGTATATATATATATATATATATATATATAAATAGCAGAAAAAAACACTGGCAGCACCACCCAAGAAAAGTATAGAGGAAAAAGGCGGGTGCAAAGTCCAAGTATGGTAACAGGTGCTTACCCACTTATACAGAGCAAAAAATCGGACTGCACTCCAAATGGTTCTTCAGTAAAACAGTGTGTTTTTATTCACCCATATGGTGGCAAAGAGCGACGTTTCGGTTCAAACATGAGCCTTTCTCAAGCACTTGAGAAAGGCTCATGTTTGAGCCGAAACGTCGCTCTTTGCCACCATATGGGTGAATAAAAACACACTGTTTTACTGAAGAACCGTTTGGAGCGCAGTCCGATTTTTTGCTCTATATACAGTATATACATATATATATATAAAAATGAACTCATTAATCAGTAAAATTACCATTGAGACCTTATAATTAGGGATGAGCAGACCGTGAATGTTCAGGTTGCCAGGTTCGGTCAAACTGCAGGTCAATGTTCGGGATCGGGACCCGAACTTGAACCCGATCCCCATTGAAGTCAATGGGGACCCGAACTTTGCTTGTACTCGCACATCTTCCGATCACGCTCCAGTGACGGGATTAAGGATGGCACGTTGTCCTTGTAGAGTGGATCCAGCAGGGTGGCTACCCAGTAATCAGCACTGGTTAGAATGTGGGCTACTTGGTGGTCGTTGTGCAGGCACTGCAGCATGTGAAGCGTCCCACATATGTGTGCAAGGGCTCATGCACACCACCGTATGGCTTTTTCAGTGTTTTGGGGGCCGTTTTTAACAGATCCGTTTCAGTCATTTTTTTCAGTTCAGTGCCGTTTTTCCATTCCGTTTTTCCGTAAGGCATATACAGTATACAGTAATTACATAGGAAAAATTGGGCTGGGCATAAAATTTTCAATAGATAGTTCTGCAAAAACGGAATGGATACGGAAGACATATGGAGTACATTCCGTATGTGTTCAGTTTTTTTGCAGACTCATTGACTTTAATAGTGCCACGGAACGTGATTTGCGGGTAATAATTGGACATGTTCTATCTTTCAACGGAACTAAAAAGCTGAAACGGAATGCACACGGAGACACCTTTTTTTTTTGCTGACCCATTGAAATAAATGCTTCAGTATAAGTAATGCATACTGAACTAAAAAAATGCCCAGTATACTGAACGCAAAAAACACTGGCAATGTCATTACACCCATCCGCCCCTAGGTGGTGCTGACATCACATAATATATATAGCTGGGGTGTGTCTAGTTGAGAGTAGAGAGGAAGTGAATTCAGTTAGTTCTGAGTGTAGAGAGAGGAGGAAAGCAAGTGTATGGAGGAGAGAAACAGGCCTTATCCACCATGTAGCTGCAATTTCTTTCCTCCGGGACCTGATCAATTCTGGAGAGGACAAACTAAGAGTAGTTACAGCAGCTTAGCACTGGAAGTCTACGTCTAAATATGAAACAAGCCTAGTGAGGGTTAGAGCTGAATCTGGCTTATGGACTTCACAAGCACAAGTGCCTGAGAGCAACTTTGGGAGTGTCGGGACACGAATGGACAATTGATGCACAGAATTGTCCTTATTCACTAGAAGCTTTCTGGGATATAGTGGAAACCTAAAAACCTGAATCCTTCAGGAGAGCATTCTGCAAATAATGTAGCAGAAGCAGGGCTGTCTTTAATATTGATTGGACCCTGGGCAAGAATTTACTTGGGCCCCCTGGATACCGCCTTCCCATGCCCTAGCATCCACCACAACACACACACACAAAAAAAATCCACACACCTCGTAGAGTAGTAAACTTTAATAATGATGAGTGGCCACTAGAGGTGTTCCTTGGCAGTAATGTAAAAACTGCCTGTTTTTCTGAAAAGGCAATGTTTACATTAAAAAGCTTCAGAGACATGCTATAGACACCAGAACTACTACGTTTAGCTGTTGTGGTTCTGGTGACTATAGTGTCCCTTAATATAGAGAAATAAAAAGAATCAGCACAAAAGTATCAAATAAAATGGCTGTATCATTATTCTAAAAATTAAAAAAAATCACAACTTCTGACACAAATATATAGTATTTTGCAGATTATTATATTTTTTTTTACAATGTGCCAATAGTACTCTACTACTAACCCCTCCATCCACCCCTACATACAGGGTAATACAGCGCCACATACCTCTTACATTCAGTGATGTCTCTTTGATGTAAATGTTCTCTTTCCTCATCTTCTCCTTTCAGACCTTCAGACCAGACCACCATTTTTCAGTCATTTCTCGTCTCTGCAGTTTGACAAATAAAATCTTAGTTTACTACTTTTCCATCATCCTCCCATCTTCTGGACAAATCATTCTACCACCCCCAATAGTGTGCCGCTGTGCTCCCCAATACTATACTGCAGAAACAGATCAACTCCCTGATAATAGTAGTACCATGCAGATAGTGCCTTTCAATAATTATTGGCACACAGTGCCCTAAAATAGTGCCCCTGATACTAATAGTGTAAACATAACATCCTATCACAGTCTGATGAACATATAAAAGAAAACAAAAAAGTATTTATTATAATCCATTAAAATCTGGGAAATTCTATGTATCATTTTGTGTGACCATCAGGCAACCAGATTTCAATAGTGTAGACGGGGATAGCATATAACCCACTACACTCTATCATTAGGGGTACAGAAAGGGCAATCTGTCACAAAGACTGTGATCGCCGAACAGTGTGTTGTCTTCCTGGCACTAGAGTTCGACACATTGCGGATCGGGTTAACAGATTACTGGAAGGGGCTGGAGAAGACCCAGCGGTCATGGTCCATATCGAAACCAATGACAAAGTTAGAGGAAGTTGGAGAGTCCTTAAAAATTATTTTAGAGATTTAGGTCAAAAGCTTAGGGTAAGGACCTCAAAGGTAGTGTTTTCCGAAATACTGCCTGTACCACGAGCCACACAAGAAAGGCAGCGGGAGATTAGGGAGGTAAACAAGTGGCTAAAGAACTGGTGTAGGAAGGAGGGGTTTTAGTTCCTGGAGAACTGGGCCGACTTCTCTGTCAGCTACAGGATCTATCGTAGGGATGGGCTGCACCTCAATGGGGAAGGGGCAGCTGTGTTGGGGGAGAAGATGGCTGGAAGGTAGGAGGAGTGTTTAAACTAGGGACTGGGGGGAAGGGTAATTACATTATAGGATGGGAAGATAGTGCAGATAGAGACCGGGGGCAAGGTAGTGGGACTGGGGGAGGAATGGAAGGAGAGACTAGAACAGTTCAGAAGGAAAGGTGTATGGTAAAAAATATACGTAAACCTCTTAATTGTATGTATACTAATGCCGGAAGCCTGACTAATAAAACTGGTGAACTGGAATTAGTGATGTGTGAGGAGGACTATGACATAGTGGGAATAAGACATGGCTGGATGATAGCTATGACTGGGCAGTTAATGTACAAGGTTACAGTCTGTTTAGAAAGGATTGTCAAAACCGTAGAGGGGGAGAATCTGCCTTTATGTAAAGTCCTCTCTAAAGCCCACAGTCCGAGAAGATATAAGTGAGGGACATGAACATGTGGAGTCGCTGTGGGTAGAAATACATGGAGGCAAAAATAATAATAAATTACTAATAGGAGTTTATTATAAACCACCTAATATACCAAAGTCCACATAAAAATCTACTACTAAACGAGATAGACAAGGTGGCAAATCATAATAAGGTGGTTATTATGGGAGTCTTCAATTACCCAGATATAGACTGGGAAACTGAAAGCTGTACATCTCATAAAGGAAACAGGTTCTTGGCAATAAACAAAGACAATTACCTTTCCAAACTGGTTCAGGACCCGACTAGAGGGGCGGCTATACTGGACTTAGTATTAACCAAAAGACCTGACAGACATCTGAAGGTGTCAGCCCTCTACAGAGCAAAGATGGGGGAGTTGCAGAGAGCGACAAGGAGAAAGCAAAGCTAATAAATATTTTTTTCTCCACTGTATTCACTGATGAAAATAAACTGTCAGATGAAATGCAGAATGTAAAAGTAAATTCCCCATTAAAAGTGCCCTGTCTGACCCAGGAAGAAGTAAAACAGCAACTTAAAAAGATAAAAATAGACAAATCGCCAGGGCCAGATGGCATACAGCCCCGTGTCCTAAGAGAATTAAGTAATGTCATAGCCAGACCCTTATTTCTGATATTCACAGACTCTATATTGACAGGGAGTGTTCCACAGGATTGGCGCATAGTAAATGTTTATGCCAATATTCAAGAAGGGTGCTAAAACAGACCCCGGAAACTATAGGCCAGTAAGTTTAACATCTGTTGTGGGTAAACTGTTTGAAGGTTTTCCAAGAGATGCTATCTTGGAGGATCTCAATGAAAACAAGCAAATAACATCATATCAGCATGGCTTCATGACTAATTTAATCAGTTTCTATGAGGAGGTAAGTTCTAGACTTGACAGAGGCAAATTAATGGATGTCGTATATCTGGACTTCTCCAAAGCATTTGACACTGTACCACATAAAAGGTTAGTATATAAAATGAGAATGTTCGGACTGGGAGAAAATATCTGTATGTCGGTAAGTAACTGGCTCAATGATAGAAAACAGAGGGTGGTTATTAACGGTACATACTCAGATTGGGTCACTGTCACTAGCGGAGTACCTCAAGGGGCCCTATTCTCTTCAATATGTTTATTAATGATCTTGCAGAAGGCTTGCACAGTAAAATATCAATTTTTGCAGATGACACTAAACTGTGTAAAGTAATTGACACGGAAGAGGACACTATACAGCTATAGATGGATCTGGAAAGATTAGAGGCTTGGGCAGAGAAGTGGCAGATGATGTTTAACACTGACAAATGTCAGGTTATGCACATGGGAAGGAATAATGCAAACTAAATGGTAAAACACTGGGTAACACTGACATGGAAAAGGACCTAGGAATTTTTATAAACAGCAAACTAAGCAGTAAAAACCAGTGTCAGGCAGCTGCTGCCAAGGCAAATAAGATAATGGGTTGCATCCAATGGGGCATAGATGCCCGTGATGAAAACATAGTCCTACCACTTTACAAATCACTAGTCAGACCACACATGGAGTACTGTGTACAGTTCTGGGATACTGTGAACAAGGCAGACATAGCAGAGCTGGAGAGGGTACAGAGGAGGTCAACTAAAGTAATAACTGGAATGGGGCAACTACAGCACCCTGAAAGATTATCAACATTAGGGTTATTCACTTTAGAAAAAAAGACAACTGAGGGGAGATCTAATTACTATGTATAAATATATCAGGGGGCAGTACAGAGATCTCTCCCATCATCTATTTATCCCCAGGACTGTGACTGTGACGAGGGGACATCCTCTGCGTCTGGAGGAAAGAAGGTTTGTACACAAACATAGAAAAGGATTCTTTACTGTAAGAGCAGTGAGACTAAGGAACTCTCTGCCTGAGGAAGTGGTGATGGTGAGTACAATAAAGGAATTCAAGATGGGCTTGGATGAATTCCTGGAGTGTAATAATATTAGAGGCTATAGATACTAGAGAGGGGTCGTTGATCCAGGAAGTTATTCTGATTGCCTGATTGGAGTCGGGAAGGAATCTTTCCCCCCTTAAGTGAGGAAAATTTGCTTGTACCTCACAGGGGTTTTTCGCCTTCCTCTGGATCAACTTGCAGGATAACAGGCCGAACTGGATTTACAGATGTCTTTTTTCGGCCTTATATGCTATGTAACTATGTTACTTATTATACGCTGCCGAACGCACGCCGAGTACATATAACAAAAGCCTCGCCCCCGGGAAGGGGTGTTGGTACGAGCGCCAGTCAGAGATAGAGGCGTGTTCACTGCTCACGCCCTCTGACCAGCGAGTACCCAGATGAGCTGTAGCGCTCCCGGGAGTAACCGCATGTGCGCTTGTAGTAAGGGGGAATCCAGTCCACGGCCCGTACCGCTAGCCTAGCTCAGTGTAAGTACATTGGTATGGACCCATCAGAGGACTCCTATTAAGCGCTGCATAATCATAAGAAACACATCTACCTCCTCTTTAAGCCACATCAGGGGGCAGACGGAAACCTGGATCGCAAGTACATCAGTCAAATTTGAGTAGTAAGACCATGTGAGTCCACTGGATGAGTGAGTCCACTGGATGATTTGTTGTGAACTATAGACCAGACTCCACATGCCGACCAAAGTCAGTGGGCTCTCAGAAAGCTAGCCACCATTTGCATACCCGCAGCTGCTAGAGTGGGTCGCCAACACAGTGAAGTGCTGTCATCACACCCTAGCCTTTAATTTATCTGGACTGTGTCCGTTCTTCTTTGCTTGCACACTATCAGCAGTACCTTGCTAGCAAGCATAAGAATCATTCCAGACTTCAATAAGTGTAGTGGGTTATATGCTATCCCCGCCTACACTATTGAAATCTGGTTGCCTGATGGTCACACAAAGTGATACATAGAATTTCCCCGATTTTAATGGATTATAATAAATACTTTTTTGTTTTCTTTTATACGTTCATCAGGCTGTGATAAGACATAATTTACGAACATTAACTATTCCTTATCATATTAGTGTGAGATAAACATAACGTCCCCCAAAAATAATTGTGGTAAGCTGATACTCTGCCAAGGTGCCCCCCACAGTAATAGTGCTCTTAAAAGTCCCACCAATGGGAATAATTCTCTGATAGATCACACATGGTAGTAATAGTGCTCCTACAGTGCCCCCAACATGTTCCCACTGTGCCCCAGAAGTAATAATGCTCCCAAAGTGCCCATACTAGTAATCATGTTCCCCATAGACTCCCAGTAGTAATATAGCCTATTATAATGCCCCCCAGAAGCAATAATTCTCCTTATAATGTGCCAGTGCAAAAATACCCCTTTTAATGCCCCCAGTTGAGCTAATGTCCCCATAGTGCCCCATAATGTGCCAGTATAAAATACCCCTATATAGTGCCGCCAGTAAATGCTCCATAGTGCTCTTTTCCCCCTTCTTCCTAGTGCCCCCCATAATGTACCAGTATAAAATGCCCCAAATATAGTGCCCCAGTAGATGCCCTCAGTGTCCCCCATAATTTTCAAGTGTAAAATACCCTTTCTTAGTGCCCCCCATAGATGAGCCCATTTTACTCCTCTCTCCACTTCCCCATAGTACCCACAATAATGTGCCCTACTATATATAAAATACCCCTATACAGAGACCCGCATATAAAATAACCCTTCTTTGTGGCCTCAGTAAAAGCCCCCATAGTGTTCCTCTCCCCCCTTCCCCCATATAAAATACCCCTTCTTTGTGGCCTCAGAAGATGCCCCCATAGTGCCCCTAATAATGTGCTAGTAAGAAGTGCTCCCATTGATGCCCCCATAGTGCCACCCAATAAAGTGCCAGTAAAAAGTGCCACCAATAATGTTCCAGTAAGAAGTGCCCCATAGATGCTCCCACAGTGCCACAATAATGAGCCAGTAAGATTTGGCCCCATAAATTCCCCCCAATCATTTGCCAATAACAAGTGCCCCCATAGATGCCCCCAATTATGTGCCAGTAACAAGTGCCCACATAAATGCACCCCAATCATGTGCCAGTAACAAGTGCCCCCATAGATGCCCCCAATCATGTGCCATTAACAAGTACGCCCATAGATGCCCCCAATCATGTGCCAGTAACAAGTGCCCACATAGATGCACCCCAATCATGTGCCAGTAACAAGTGCCCCCATAGATGCCCCCAATCATGTGCCAGTAACAAGTGCCCCCATAGATGCCCCCCAATCATGTGCCAGTAAAAAGTGTCAAGATAGATGCCCCCCAATCATGTACCAGTAACATGTGCCCCCAAAGATGCCCCCCAATCAATTTCCAATAACATGTGCCCCCATAGATGCACCCAATCATGTGCCAGTAACAAGTGCCCCCATAGATGCCCCCCAATCATGTGCCAGTAACAAGTCCCCCCATAGATGCCCCCTAATCATGTACCAGTAACAATTGCCCCCATAGAAGCCCCCAATCATCTGCCAGTAACAAGTGCCCCCATAGATGCCCCTCAGTCATGTGCCAGTAACAGGTGCCCCCATAGATGCCCCCCCAATCATGTACCAGTAATAGGTGCCCCATAGATGCCCCCCAATCATGTGCCAGTTACAGGTGCCCCCATAGATGCCCCCCAATCATGTGCCAGTAACAAGTGCCCCCATAGATGCCCCTCATTCATGTGCCAGTAACAGATGCCCCCCCAATCATGTACCAGTAATAGGTGCCCCATAGATGCCCCCCAATCATGTGCCAGTTACAGGTGCCCCCATAGATGCCCCCCAATCATATGCCAGTAAGAGGTGCCCCCATAGATGCCCCCCAATCATGTGCCAGTAGTAGTACCATAAGAAAAAAAAAAAACACTTATACTTGCCTCCATCAGGTTGGCAGCGATGCGATGCAAGCCTCTTCCGGCCTGTGTCCCACGCTGTACGGCTCAGGCGACGCGATGACGTCATTGCGCCACCTGCACCAGTCTCTGATAAGCTGTAGGCCTAGTGCCTGCAGCCTATCAGAGGAACGGGGAAGGGAGACGCCTCTCCCCCCCTGCCCCGCCGCAGCAGCACTTTGCAGCACTTGTTGGGGGTGTTTTTGATGATGCGCAATATAGATTCCTGTGTGTGGACGCTCCGATAACTCCAATAATGCATGCATTACCTAAAGTGCACAAACTGACCCACCCTCCTCCCTTGCGTCCTATAGTTTCTGGGATAGGTTCCCTGACTGAACGTCTTGGAAATTGGTTGGACAGTATTTTGCAGCCCATTGTAAAGAGGGTGGCAGGATATCTTCGGGACACGACGGATGTTTTACGAGCCATGTTTAGCCTAGTCTGGAAATCAGAATACAGATGGGTTACTGCAGATGTCGTGTCCCTACATCCATCCCCCACAGGATTGCCTTGTTAGCTTTGGAATTCCACCTCCATAAATATACTAGCCATTTGATGGATTTTATAGATTATATATGTGAAATCACATTGTTTCTGCTCATGCACAATGTGGCGAAAATAACCTCGCCACTGGGTTTTGGAGGGGCCTGGTTGCCAGCCTCTTGCCCCAGGATTATGAGCCCTCTCATCAGCCCATGCAAAACTTAAACCCCATGGCGATTTGACTGTGTTTGTGGCATCTGAGCGCTCAGATCTAAGCCATATGGGGATATGTGGGGTTTTGAGGTGTGTGACAGAACCATCTGTCTGTGTAATTGTATTGTATGTTATGTGATGGCACCCAGATAGCTAATTTTATTGTATTTGTGTATTCTGAGTGCTATTCACCTAATGATATGCACTCAGACTTGAGCTATCTGGGAATATGTTAAATGTCTGTGTTTGCTGTGAGGGTGTGACATTGTGTGTTTGGGTGGTGATTCCTGTCCTGTTGTTCCTACATGTGTATTGGTGATTTCCCTTTGTCCTGAGAGATAATTGAATTACTCCTCGGGTGTCTCCAGGGCAGAGAGGAGGAAACCATGATGCATTGTGGGGATGTATTGTGTCTGTGTATCCTGCAGTGCTGCATATCTGTCCTGTGTCACAGTCTTCATTCTGGTCCCCTAGGGGCGTGTCCACCAGATGGGGACCTGCATAAATACGGGCGGGTAGCCCTCAATAAAGTGTTCCTGTTTTACACTCAACATAGAGCCTCGTCTCATGTGTGTGGGGATTGCTATACTTGTATACTCCCCTGGCTATTACTCCTAGCTCTTGTAAGAGCTGTTCCTGTTCCTGGTTCCTGTGGTGGTATAGGTGTCGAGCGGAGTGCTTGGAGTCCTCGAGAGGCACTGGGAGAATTTATCAACGGAGGTACCAGGTCGGGGTGCTAGGAGATCCGTTACACACAATATTTTCATGTTTGATGGAGTTTTCTATTTACAGACGAGGAAATTTTCGCCCTCATTGGCAAATTTGACAATGGATTACTGGGAAGAAAGATATATCTATAATGTAAATAACCCCTTTTTGTCTGGATTGGTCTGGTATGGCAGATACATCGATGATTTGCTCCTTATTTGGGGCGGCGATGTATCTGCCATACCAGATCTTCAGACTTATTTGAACGACAATCCCTACAATCTCCATGTACACGGGAAACATTCAATATCCATTTTCTGGATTTAAAATTGAGTGGTTGTTCAGACAGTATTGTGTTCACTGAAACGTATAGAAAGGAGGTGGCTGGTAACTCTATTTTAAGTGCTACTAGTCACTATCCAGTACATGTGATCAATTCTATTCCTGTGGGGGAATACATACGGGCATTAAGAAACTGTAGCACAGTGACTGCCTTTTAAAGGGAATGTTCTAAAATTGATAATAGATTAAGAAAAAGGAATTATCCTCAATGTATGCTACAGAGAGGGAGGAATATAGTGTCCAACAGTTCCAGATATGAGATACTATTTGGTGATCACAAAAATAAAAACAAAAATAAAGGTAGAAATATAAAGGAAAATAAAAATAAAGGAAAAAGTAAGGTGAATCAACACAACCTGGCCAAAGAGACATCTCCCAGTGACAAACAGGGTACAAGTGATATTGAAGATATAATACAAGATGTTGGTGGCGAGAGTAAGCAGGACAGTCTGCCGACTCTAGTTTTGACATATAGTAGGCAATTTGATAAAATACGAGACATGGTGAAGACCTGCCTACCAATTTTATATGATGATGATATACTGTACGATGCACTTAAATATAGGTGCTGTATAGTTCCAAGAAAGGCTCCTACATTGTCTAGCTCTTTCTCGCCATCACTATTCACATAGAATAAAATTAAAAATCCAGGCAGCACATGGTTAAGTTATAGGGGATTCACAAAGTGCGGCAACTACCCATGTAAAACGTGCAATTGAGTAACTGTAACGAAAAATTTCCAGAATGCTGATCATTCATTGACTTTCTTTATTAAAAGCTATATAAACTGCACAGGAGTAGGGCATGTGATCCAATGTGAGAAATGTGATCTTATATATGTGGGCAGCACTATACGCAAAGTTCAAAAATAGGATTCTTGAACATTTGAACTATATACTCACCTAAAGAATTATTAGGAACACCTGTTCTATTTCTCATTAATGCAATTATCTAGTCAACCAATCACATGGCAGTTGCTTCAATGCATTTTGGGGTGTGGTCCTGGTCAAGACAATCTCCTGAACTCCAAACTGAATGTCAGAATGGGAAAGAAAGGTGATTTAAGCAATTTTGAGCGTGGCATGGTTGTTGGTGCCAGACGGGCCGGTCTGAGTATTTCACAATCTGCTCAGTTACTGGGATTTTCACGCACAACCATTTCTAGGGTTTACAAAGAATGGTGTGAAAAGGGAAAAACATCCAGTATGCGGCAGTCCTGTGGGCAAAAATGCCTTGTGGATGCTAGAGGTCAGAGGAGAATGGGCCGACTGATTCAAGCTGGAAGAAGAGCAACGTTGACTGAAATAACCACTCGTTACAACCGAGGTATGCAGCAAAGCATTTGTGAAGCCACAACACGCACAACCCTGAGGCGGATGGGCTACAACAGCAGAAGACCCCACCGGGTACCACTCATCTCCACTACAAATAGGAAAAAGAGGCTACAATTTGCACGAACTCACCAAAATTGGACTGTTGAAGACTGGAAAAATGTTGCCTGGTCTGATGAGTCTCGAATGTTGAGACATTCAAATGGTAGAGTCCGAATTTGGCGTAAACAGAATGAGAACATGTATCCATCCTCTGATGGCTACTTCCAGCAGGATAATGCACCATGTCACAAAGCTCGAATCATTTCAAATTGGTTTCTTGAACATGACAATGAGTTCACTGTACTAAAATGGCCGCCACAGTCACCAGATCTCAACCCAATAGAGCATCTTTGGGATGTGGTGGAACTGGAGCTTCGTGCCCTGGATGTGCATCCCTCAAATCTCCATCAACTGCAAGATGCTATCCTATCAATATGGGCCAACATTTCTAAAGAATGCTATCAGCACCTTGTTGAATCAATGCCACGTAGAATTAAGGCAGTTCTGAAGGCAAAAGGGGGTCCAACACCGTATTAGTATGGTGTTCCTAATAATTCTTTAGGTGAGTGTATAACAAATCCCACAGCTTTAAATGTTTCAAATGCAGCCAAACATTTTATTCACACCCATAGTTCGAAAACGAACACCTTTCGTGCTTTTGCAATTGAAAAAGTCATAGCGCCCCCACGGGGTGGTGATCATAGAAAGAAACTGCTTTTGAGAGAAGCCTTCTGGATTTTAGATTAAATGCTAGGGTTCCTACAGGTTTGAATCAGATAAAAAAATTAATGTGTGTTTATCAGCAATAGAAGTAGAACAATATGATATAATAGTCCATCTGTGACATTTTCGTTTTGAAGGTTAATGAAGTGGCTTGCTACTTTGCTTTAAATATTTTTGTATTTGTTACTGTGCACATTGTGCGATTATTATTTTTTTATTTGGTTCTTTCCAAGGTCCCTATATACAAGAGCATTTGATTCATTTATTTGAATTGGGTGGGGAGTATGGGGTTAACCTGATTCAAAGTATTAGTGAACAATGTTGCACAGGTGAAGTTTGATAATGATATATTGGGCTAAAGGTGGTTCCATGTTAGAATGACCAATGGTGGTGAGATACCTCCTCCTGTGATTTTGTGGGGGGTGGGATCTTGGTCTTTCAATATCTCAAACTAACATGGAACATTGCTACAACTAAGGACAGACTGTCCGAACCGCGTCAACGATTGCCGCATGCTTCGTGGTTGTATCTGCTGATGTATATAAGTTGCAATAAAGAAGAGGTTTTATTGGATTACAACTTTAGTGCAAAACCATTTTTCCACTTATTTCTGCTATACTGGGACACACCCAAGATTTCTGGACACACGGGAGAACAAAGGCCAAGGAGGTGAGCTGGATAATACTACTACAGGTGTACCTCACACCAAAAATGGGTATATGTCACCCACTGAACTAATAGACAGATTACCTATATTAATTTCACTGTCACGTATGCAGTGCAGGAGTACCTCACACCAAAAATGGGTATATGTCATCTACCAAACTAACAGATGGATTAAATATATAAATTTTCCTTTCACATATGTAGTGCAGCTGTACCTCACACAGAAATGGGTATATGTCACCCACCGAACTAACAGACGGATTACCTTTATTAATTTCAATGTCACGTATGCAGTGCAGGTGTACTTTACACAAAATATAGATATATGTCACCCACCGAAATAACAGATGGATTAACTATATTAATTTCCCTGTCACGGATGCAGTGCCGGTGTACCTCACACCAAAAATGAGTATATGTCACCCACCGAACTAACAGATGGATTAAATATATTAATTTCCCTGTCACGTATGTAGTACAGGTGTACCTCACACTAAAAATGGGCATATGCTACCCACCGATCTAACAAACGGATTAATTATATTTATTTCCCTGGTATAAAGGGTTAGTGGCTGCACCTATAGGAAACAGTGGTGTGGTGCTCTTCCCACGCGACTCACCCCTGTGTCGCAGAAAATAGGTAAGAAATGCAAGATATAGATGTGGGAGGCACTCGGTATCCAGGTTGAATATGTGTGGTTTGTGAAACTATTGAGTTGTTAGTGGTAAAGGTGTGGGTTGTGTTCTTGAAATGGTATATAACGGTATATAATGATCACACCATAATTGTTGCTATTTAAAAAATGTTCATTTATTGATAAAATGTTAAAGATATATATAAAACAATGAAAAAAATGAAGAAATGAAAAACTCTAAGAATATAGAAATCCGAAGAATATATAATAATCGAAGAATATATAAAAAAATATAAAAAAAATATAATGGAGAAAGATATCTTTGGTCCACTTAATGTGTTAGGACAGAGTTCGCATTTAATGTTCCTTAAAGTCCTTGATTTGTCATTTGTGTCCTGTAGGGGGAGCTAAAGATGGTTACAGCTGAGGGTGATTGCAGCCGGGAACGATGCAAGTGCCTGGTTCGCTGGGAAAAAAATGTAAGTGCACATGTAGCAGGATCGACATATGAATATCCTCTAAATTCGTAGCTTTGTATCGATACGGGTTAGTTATGTCGATATAATAAAATATGTTGCAAATATACAGCTAAAAAAAAGGGGGAGGAACATAGACAGGTGCTCGATGTAGAGGCACCCTATTAGTGTTACGTTACCCATTTTGCTGCTGTGTTATTCGCCGGCCTTGCTCTACCTGCCCGCGACGTGGCGTCCCATGTGGGCGGGAGAGGCGGTTTGGAGTTTGAAAAAAAGTGCGGGTATCGATGCAAGTCTTCCAATTGATGCGAATCTTCGAAATGATGCGTTCATTGAAAAGGTCCATGAGTGTCTTTTAATCCTATTTCCAAGTACTGTGTTTGCGATCTGAAGGGTGGTGATGCTGCAGGGAAGGAGATAGCTATGTGGGATAAGGAACGGAGGCCTGCCCGGGAGAGGAGATCAAGGTGCTGGGTAGCAGCAGAACGTAACGTAACACTAATAGGGTGCCTCTACATCAAGCACCTGTCTATGTTCCTCCCCCTTTTTTTTTGCCGCATATTTGCAACATATTTTATTATATTGAGATACCTAACCCGTATCGATACAAAGCTACGAATTTAGAGGATATTCATATGTCGATCCTGCTACATGTGCACTTACATTTTTCTCCCAGCAAATCAGGCACTTGCATCGTTCCCGGCTGCAATCACCCTCAGCTGTAACCATCTTTAGCTCCCCCTACAGGACACAAATGACAAATCAAGGACTTTAAGGAACATTATATGCGAACTCTGTCCTAACACATTAAGTGGACCGAAGATATCTTTCTCCATTATAGTTCATTATATTTTTTTCTATATTTTTCTATATTCTTTGATTTTTATATATTCTTCAAATTTCTATATTGTTTGAATTTTTCATTTCTTCATTTTTTTCATTTTTTTATATATATCTTTATAATTTTATCAATAAATTAACATTTTTTAAATAGCAACAATTATGGTGTGATCATTATATACCATTATATACCACTTCAAGAACACAACCCACACCTTTACCACCAACCCCTCAATAGTTCCACAAACCACACATATTGAACCTGG
The DNA here is from genome assembly GCF_905171765.1 of Bufo bufo. Lineage (NCBI taxonomy): Eukaryota > Metazoa > Chordata > Amphibia > Anura > Bufonidae > Bufo > Bufo bufo. Next base: position 530,717,039 of record NC_053391.1, on the reverse strand, counting down.
ATACCGAGTGCCTCCCACATCTATATCTTGCATATTTATTTCCCTGTCATGTATGCAGTGCAGGTGTACCTCACGCCAAAAATGGGTATATGTCACCCACCAATCTAACAAACGGTTTAACTATATTAATTTCCCTGTCACGGATGCAGTGCTGGTGTACCTCACACCAAAAATGAGTATTTGTCATCCACCGAACTAACAGACGGATTAACTATATTAATTTCAATGTCACGTATGCAGTGCAGAAGTACCTCACACCAAAAATGGGCATATGTCACCCACCGAATTAACAGATGAATTAAATATATTAATTTTCCTGTCACGTATGTAGTGCAGGTGTACCTCACACCAAAAATGGGTATATGTCACCCACCGATCTAACAGACTGATTCAATATATGAATTTCCTTGTCATGTATGCAGTGCAGGTGTACAGTACAGACCAAAAGTTTGGACACACCTTCTCATTCAAAGAGTTTTCTTTATTTTCATGACTATGAAAATTGTAGATTCACACTGAAGGCATCAAAACTATGAATTAACACATGTGGAATTATATACATAACAAACAAGTGTGACTTAAACCTGCACTGCATACGTGACAGTGAAATTAATATAGTTAATCCATCTGTTAGTTCGGTGGGTGACATATACCCATTTTTGGTGTGAGATACAGTACAGACCAAAAGTTTGGACACACCTTCTCATTCAAAGAGTTTTCTTTATTTTCATGACTATAAAGGCATCAAAACTATGAAAATATGTCATATTCTAGGTTCTTCAAAGTAGCCACCTTTTGCTTTGATTACTGCTTTGCACACTCTTGGCATTCTCTTGATGAGCTTCAAGAGGTAGTTCCCTGAAATGGTTTTCACTTCACAGGTGTGCCCTGTCAGGTTTAATAAGTGGGATTTCTTGCCTTATAAATGGGGTCGGGGCCATCAGTTGCGTTGAGGAGAAGTCAGGTGGATACACAGCTGATAGTCCTACTGAATAGACTGTTAGAATTTGTATTATGGCAAGAAAAAAGCAGCTAAGTAAAGAAAAACGAGTGGCCATCATTACTTTAAGAAATGAAGGTCAGTCAGTCAGCCGAAAAATTTGGAAAACTTTGAAAGTAAGGGCTATTTGACCATGAAGGAGAGTGATGGGGTGCTGCGCCAGATGACCTGGCCTCCACAGTCACCGGACCTGAACCCAATCGAGATGGTTTGGGGTGAGCTGGGCCGCAGAGTGAAGGCAAAAGGGCCAACAAGTGCTAAGCATCTCTGGGAACTCCTTCAAGACTGTTGGAAGACCATTTCAGGGGACTACCTCTTGAAGCTCATCAAGAGAATGCCATGAGTGTGCAAAGCAGTAATCAAAGCAAAAGGTGGCTACTTTGAAGAACCTAGAATATGACATATTTTCAGTTGTTTCACACTTGTTTGTTATGTATATAATTCCACATGCGTTAATTCATAGTTTTGATGCCTTTATAGTCATGAAAATAAAGAAAACTCTTTGAATGAGAAGGTGTGTCCAAACTTTTGGTCTGTACTGTATCTCACACCAAAAATGGGTATATGTCACCCACCGAACTAACAGATGGATTAACTATATTAATTTCACTGTCACGTATGCAGTGCAGGTTTAAGTCACACACAAAATGGGTATATGTCACCCACCGAACTAACAGATAGATTAACTATATTAATTACCCTGTCACGGATGCAGTGCAGGTGTACCTCTCACAAAAAATAGGTGTTGAGGAAGAGTTGAGACGTATGCATATATACCCATACATGCATGCAATCACGTGCGGCCATGTATGGTATATATGCATACATGTACTACCGCATCCTGGGATGATGTGCACAGATGTGCCAAGCATCTGTGCGCGTTCGCCCATGGGTGCCCACAGGGACTCATGGTGGCCCCTGTGGGAAATATATGCACCCTTAGCATATATACTGTGGCCCCCTTTTCTATATATATATGTATATGTATTTCTATAATCCCCCTTTATAATATGTATAGGGCAGTGGCCCCTTGTATACATGTGTATACATATTAGGATATGTATACATGTATATAACTGGGCCCCTTATGCCCCCTGATGTGTGTGTATTTGTCCCCTATGTTGGTGTATACATGTGTATGGATGTGCCCCATGCATCCATACACATATATAGATATATATTATATAATATTCCCCCCCCCTCCATACATCTGAAACCAGATGCATCGGTGTGAATGTCCCCCAAGCATTCACACAGATGCAATCTGGTTGATTGTATCAGAATGACCAGACTAAGGTCTGGTCATCCTGATAACTTCAAAGGACTCAGATTCCACAGAATCTGAGCCCTTTGATATAATTGTCACCAGCGCCGCTGGAGACAATTATACATGATAGAAGGAGAGGAGGTTTCTCCCCTTCTTCTATTATGCGCATTCCGGCAGCGAAATTAACATCTCGCTGGCCGGAATGCTAAATACCACAGGCGGGAGATCAAAGGCTTCCCCCGCCTGTTGGTATGAAAGCGCGGCCCCGATGCGCTCGTTCAGGAGACGCACGGGCCGGCGCAGTGACATCATCTCACTGCGACGGCCCACGTGTCTCCAATAGTGGTGTGCGCGCGTGCGCGCGCGCGCGCCACCCTGTGGGCGGTGCGGCAGTGCGGGCCGTGGGATATAAATATCCCACGGACCCAGCACTGGGGAAGAAGAGCCGTGCCGCCCCCCCCGCCGCTGAAGGAGATCCCCCTTAGACGAACGAGCGACCCCTGGACTAACGAGCATCAATCCTAAGTATCACTCCATATACCCTCCGGACCCCCCTGCATTACCCTCCGGACCCCCCTGCAATATACCCCACTACTCTCTCTCCCTATATACCCCCTACCACTCTCACCACTATATACCCCCCTATTACTATATATACCCCACTATATACCCCACTACTCTCTCTCCCTATATACCCCCTACCACTCTCACCACTCACTATATACCCCCCTATTACTATATATATACCCCACTACTATATACCCCACTACTATACTCCCCTGGTAACCCTATCCTCCCCTGGTAATCCTATACTCCCCTGGTAACCCTATCCTCCCCTGGTAATCCTATACTCCCCTGGTAACCCTATCCTCCCCTGGTAATCCTATACTCCCCTGGTAACCCTATCCTCCCCTGGTAACCCTATCCTCCCCTGGTAACCCTATCCTCCCCTGGTAACCCTATACTCCCCTGGTAACCCTATCCTCCCCTGGTAACCCTATCCTCCCCTGGTAACCCTATCCTCCCCTGGTAACCCTATCCTCCCCTGGTAATCCTATACTCCCCTGGTAACCCTATATACCCCTAATAACCCTTTAATGCTTTGAGGTCGGCTTACACCCTTGTAAGACCACCGTTAACCTTCGTCTACCCCATAGGGACAGTTTATAGTACTAGGTGGGTGGGCTGTTAATATTGAATGTGTGTATCGTATAGTTAGTTTATGGGCGGAATTGGGAACGTGTAGTGTAGTTGAGTACTGTATAATTAGTGCTGTATTGTTAGTGCATTGCGCAGTGTATTGTTAATAAATACTGTTATATTTGTATCTATCTGTGTAACGTGTAGTTATTGGCAATAGTCAGTAAGGCGCATGCAGCTAGTGTAGCGATCAGTGTAAGGCATAGTGAAAATATTGTTATTGTTATATAAAGGCATAAATAGGCGGAGTTATCAATAGCTGACTCCTCCTATTTATGAATATTAATTACCGATATTTGCATAAATATTGGTGATTAATATTCCCCCTTTACATTGGCGAGCCAGGCCCACTGCTAAGAGTTTGTTTTCTGGGTTTGGGTTTGGTGAGGAGAATCGCTTACGCCGTAAACTAGTCAGACAGGAGGGACGCGGTCAGTGGATTCTGAGCGTCCATTGCCTGATAGTTCGTACGGGTAAAGCGGTTTTTTTTCAATCAGAACCAGACACAGAGCAATCTCTACAGCAGAGAATCTATAATATTTTCTGATTTTTCCGTATTAATATTTTCTGATTCCCTTACACGCCCACTGGAGAGAAGTCATCACCTACACCACTGAAGAGAGAACCATCGTCATTGAAGTCGAACAGAAGTCGTCTGGCTGGTCGGGAGAAGGCTTTCCGAATATTGAAGGACCTCCTCCACGCAGCAAAACAGCACAACCAACAACGACACCAATGAAGATGGCCTCTCGTCAAAAAGTAAGTATGAACTTCGCCACACTGCAACACCTCAGCAAACATAGCACATACAACCCCATCATCCCCACCACGTACAAATCCACTGAGCTGCTATGGTCCACCTTATTGGACCAGGCATACGCTCATGACAAACTCTGCATTAATCGCAGCATGTTTAAAAAAAACAAAAAACGGCTCCAAATGTTAGCCAAATTGGTTCACACCTTTGAGGATATCATTTGGAAGCCGGAACATCTGGAAACACTTAACAGCACGGCAAAGGCAGAGGAAGTTTCCAACACTGAAAACTTCCACTGCAATTGTTGTGTTGAGAACATTAAACAGTTACACACATTACAAACACAACTACAAGAGAAATCCCAGTGTACGGTCGAGAGGGGCAGGGAGATTTGCGTGTTAGAGTCTAGACTCTCGGACAAGGAGAGTTTCTACTCTGACATGGATAAGGAACTGCTCAGACTGTACACTGAGATAAACCAGTTCAGGAACAATACGGTAGCTATGGATAACATGATTGTTCAACTTCGAGAGGACCTGACTGCAAAAACGCAAACCATTGCGGATTTGCAGCAGGTCATCTCGAATCTGTCACGGCCTGGTGCTAACAGTATGGTGCCCACGAAACAGGTTTGTGTTTCGGAAATGGCACAGGGGGAGATAGCGGCGACAGCGCCAAGATCTTCCACGGATCAAACATCCGATACAGTAGACACTAGGGGACGGGTGGAACGGACGATACATTTCACCCACACACCCAGGGAGAATAGTAGCAACCGATCCCAGGAACAGGGCAACGATTGGAGAGAGGAAAGTGGTTGGCCATTTACCACTTCCAATCCGCCAACGCGTCCGGAAAGACAGGAAGATTGTTATCCTAACCATTCCAGTATGGAAAGGATAAACTTCCTGTTACGGATCTGCAAGGAGATCCCAAAATATGATCCCAGTGTAGATCCGTTTACTTCATGTGATATCTTCGAGGGTCACTGTAACAAGTATTCAGTGGCTCACGAATATCGCATGGAGTTATTCAAGTTATGGTTACCTACACACCTAAACCAAAGGTATGAGGTAACGGGGAGGACGCAACCCATGAATGGACAGTTTTATGACAAGGAGGAACGTCTCTCCATACTCATGAGACTGGCAACGGGCCATTGGGACGTCACTCCGGATATCCTGTCCAAGTTCAAACCCACTATACATGACGAACCTCTGTCTATGTGTAGTCGGTTTGAAGCAATGTACAGAAGGGTTACAAAAGATCACGGTATCGGAATTCCACAGGGTATGATACGTATGTTTGTGGAAAAATTCCCATACCTTGACACTGCAATCCGGTTGAGTGCAGCTAGGGAGCCATCCCTCACGGATGCTGCTATGATTATTGAGCAGTGCAGACAGGATACACTGCTCAATAAGAAATCTGTCAAAGTGACGGAGCGTGCGCCGGTACACGATTCATCTCAGGATGAACCGGTACAGCACACAAAAGGTAACTCGGCTATTCGCCCCACAGCCCCGCCATTGGAAAGGATGGGAGGCATTCGATGCTTCCTATGTTTGCAATATGGGCACATAAAGAGGAATTGTCCACAATGGTCACGTAATAACCGGACTAATTCTGAGAGAACAGGCAATAATAACGGTTTCAAGATGAAACCTAATTATGCCAAATCAGGGGGGGAATATGTTGAGAGAAATCTGGGATATTCACAGGTCCAGACACCAAAACGTGTGTCTGTGGCGAACGTTCCAGCACATTCGGTAACGGGTGTGGAATCCCCGGAATCCACACCAAGGTTCCATAGCAAGAACCCACAAGTGGCAGTATGTACCTCACAGGTACCTACGGGGAGTCTGGTGGAAATTGACTGAAGATCAGGGATCCCTAAAGATCTGGCGCCAGTATGTCCTATCATACTGGATTCTTCAGGGAGACCCCACATAAAAGCCAAAATAAAGAATCAGGACACTGAAATCATGCTTGACACTGGTGCGGAAATCTCCATTACCAATGTCAAACATGATTTACATCCCAACAGCCCTCAGTGTGTGGTGATCGGATTTGATCACCAACAAGGGGGAGTGAAGGCCCACAGAATAGAGGAAGTAATCGTCCAGATCTCCAGTTACATGACCCTTAGGATCCCCATGTGGTATTACCCCGGTTCTGACAACATTATCGGAACCGATGTAATGACACAAAATGGGTGGATCCTGGATCTGGCAAATTGCATTGTGTGGAAGGGTCCCAGACGAGCTAAGGTGTTTGTTATCCAACGCCATTGTCTGGGACCACCTTTGCAAGCAGTAGAAAATTCTACTGACATACTCGAACACAAGTGGCCTGAGGTCTCACATAATCTAGACCTGGAGCCTATTGTGTACGAGCATCCCGAACTGTGGGCCCAGAGCAAAAATGACTGTGGCAGACTGATTGGAGTTCAGGTGGACATTCAGGGTCCTGACCCTCCACCTCAACGCCAATACCGATTTCCACCAGAAGCCACCCATTCAATTATGGACACGGTCCAGGAGTTGAAGACTAGGGGTGTGGTTATTGAGGGTAATTCAAAATGCAACAATGCCCTCTGGCCAGTCAAGAAAAAGGACACTAGTGCATGGAGGCTCACCATAGACCTCCGGATCCTCAATAAATACACCCCAATGTCAGCTCCAGTGGTGGCCCAGACTCCCGACATCATGGCCAGAATAAGCGGCAAAAGCCGCGTATTCTCGACTCTAGATGTTGCTAACGGGTTCTTCTCTATCGAACTCACGGAGTCATGCCGGTACAAATTTGCCTTTACGGTGGGGGACAAACAGTTCATGTTTGCTGTACTGCCTCAGGGGTTACACAGCAGCCCCACGTATTTTCATCAGGCATTGGCGGCCGTACTGAGTGTGTTCTCACGACCGGAATGCCTTCTACAATACGTGGATGACCTGCTCTTGCATACAGAAACCATAGAGGAACATTTGGTTCTGTTGAAAGAGCTGCTGGGACTCCTGGCAAAGTCAGGACTCAAGCTGAGTCCCCATAAGGCAAATTTGGCCAAAGCGGAGGTAACCTTCCTTGGGGTCCAAATTTCCTTTGGAACCAAAGGAATCATGACAGCCCGTGTGGAAGCCATGGTGAAGCTACCCAGACCCGGCACTCTTCAGGATTTGAGAAAATTCCTGGGGGTGGCCAACTTTATGAGGGAATTCATAGAGGACTTTGCTGCCAAAGCAAAACCTCTCTATGAGCTCCTTAGAGGGGAAGAACCCTCAATCAAAGGCTGGTCCGAGACACAGGAAGAGGCCTTTTCAATTTTGAAAAGGGACCTATCCTCTGCACCTGTGTTGGCTACTCCACATCCAGATGGGGAAATGGCTATACAGGCGCATGCAGGGATGGAGTCTATCGCAGCGGTCCTTCTTCAGAAAGTAGGGTATGAGGCCCGACCGCTGGGATATTTCTCCAGGCTACTTTCACCCGTCGAACGAGGGTTCGATGAATGTGCCAAACAATTGGCAGCCATACACTATGCCGTCAAGACTACCGAGCATATTGTAGGCTTCCGACCCCTCACCTTGCAGACTCCACATTCTCCTTTAGCCCTCTTGCTCCGTGATACTCTCCCTGGAGTCTCCCAACAGAGATTCGGGAGATGGATCATGGATCTCAGTGGCCGGAATCTGCAGGTGGACCATAAGGCCAAGTATGTTCTGTCTCAGTTGCTAAACCTGACTGGAACCGAACATGACTGTGGCCAACCCGAACTGGACGACTCTCCACAGATGTTCAGAACCGACAGATGTCCAGATGACAGAGTCATCTTTGTTGATGGCTCTCGATTCTATTTGGAAGGAGAATATGTCACGGGTTTTGCTGTACTGGATGAGACCACTGGTACCCAGAGTCTTGTCAGGCTACCGGGTCACATGTCAGCACAGCGTGCAGAGCTAGAGGCGGTCAAAGAAGCTCTGCTTCTTCAGCCCCCAGGGAAACGAACTATATACAGCGACAGCTCGTATGTAGTTCGCTCCCTCACCCTGCATCTTGACATATGGAAGAAGAGAGGCTTTGTAGACAGCCAAAACAAACCTCTGGCTCATGTGTCGGTCCTGAAAGAGCTGTGGGAGTGGGACATGGCACATATGACGGAAGCAGCCATTATCAAAATCCCGGCACATCAAAAAGGCGATGAACCTTTGATAATGGGAAACAACAAGGCAGACGAGTTGGCCAAACTAGCGGCAGTGTCTGGTACCCTCCGGGAACCGGGCATGGTGCCGCTACCAACTCACCGGATTGCAGCACGTACCCATCTGAGTGACGGCCCGGTGTCATTTGAAGAGGAACAATCTAAGGATCCTCTTCTAATGACACACATCAAATCACCTCAACACCCCTGGTCTGTACAACAAGGGATCCTGTGTTACGATACCGGTACTCAGCAACTTCCTCTTCCGGTGGTCCCGCAACATCTGCAAGCAGAACTGACGCGATTGAACCACCAACTGTTTGGACACCTTGGCCGGAATAAACTCTTGCCTCTCCTGAGAGACAAATTATACTGGCCAGGGATGTCCCATTCAGTAGAGGAGGTTACCCAACAGTGCCTGGTGTGTGCTCAAGTCAACCCAAGGGCATCCGCCCTGAAACCAGTGTTGCAACGGGTTCCACCTGCGGATGGTCCGTGGTCCGCGATACAAATCGATTTCATTGGACCATTACCAACCGGAAGTCGTAACTGCCGTTACGCATTGGTAATAGTGGATGTCTTCTCGAAATGGGTAGAAGCCATCCCCACGGTCAATGAAACGGCTTCCACGACTGCCCGTGTTCTCTGGGAACAGGTTCTGTCACGATGGGGTATCCCCAGAGTGATAGAATCAGACAGAGGGACACATTTCACGGGTAAGGTAATGAAAGCGCTTTGTGGTCTCTTAGACATAAAGCAAAGGTTTCATGTGCCTTACCACCCTCAGTCAGCGGGTATCGTGGAACGGATGAACCGGACCATCAAAACCCGGCTTTGCAAGGCGCTGCTGGAGAAGGGTTCCTCTTGGGTAACCTATCTTCCAGCAGTGCTGATGGGTATTCGAGCCACCGAAGCCTCCAGTACCGGTATCTCCCCGTATGAACTGATGACCGGACGTAAGATGCCCCTATGTCTCCCCAACGAACCTCAAGTGTCAGAGCCCACGAAAGACGCCATCGCCAGAGACATGTTTCTCCAACAGGTTCAACAGAACCTGAAAGAGCTACTGCCTCACGCAGCAATACGGCTACACAAACCGTATCTACAGGGGGAAACGCCAATGCCTGCTGTAGGAGAAATGGTGATGGTAAAAGTATTCCGTCGGGCTGGCCCCTGGGACGCAAACTGGGAAGGACCATACAAGGTCCTTGAAGTAATGGGAGACACCATGCTGAAAGTGCAAAGGCCAATCACCAACAAAAAGAAATCCCATAGACGGCAGGAACTCTTGTGGATTCACATCGACCAAGCCAAAGCCACCCGAGCTTCCCCAACTCAATAACATATACCGTTCTGAGTTGGGTGAAGGGGGGGAGGGGTAATAGGGCTTGGTGGGTCGATGATAAATCCATTCCACTGATCACACTCCATCTAATTACAGAACACAAGAGGGAGACACGCCATGGGACCACTTGACCAGGGAAGAGCTAGGCATTCTCTGAACGGGATATGTCTCCAGCTTGTGACACTGGCGGTAAGCATGTTGACGGCAGGGTCGGCCTCTTCAGGGGAGGGCCTGGGGACTAACATTGATATGGCAAACATATCACTTAATGGACCCGGCCTTTTAATGGTGGAATGTTTGGGTGGCAAAATCCGGAAACCATACGAGAACTTCGCCTTTACTTCAGGTCAGTGGTATCTGTATGGTTTCCAAAGAGAGGGTTTTGCCAACGGTGTAATTCAGCATTATACCCCAGTGGAGAATGTGTCTGCCATTCAACATGACTTACACGCCCTCTGTCTCAAGGAATTTAGGCATTTTCAGGACTCAGACCCTACACCTATCAAATCCTTAAGATGGGTATCTAAAGACCCACACTTGCACCCATACCAGCAAGTGAGAGCTAACACTACTACGGTGTTATGCACTAAGAAGGGAATACTGAGTCCTGAAGATGTCACTGGGGCAGAGTACAGCGGTTGGCACATCCTGAAGGCTACCTTCCTGGAGAAGGATAGCCTAGACAGGTTAAGGGTTAGGACATATTTTGATAGGCCCATTCCAGTAAAAGGCACCCTGAAGGCTTATTGCATGTTAAGAGATTCCCAGATGATTATCACCAGGGAATCCAGTTACGTTCAGGGACATGTGTCCACTGATTATTTACGAACCAATATAATGATGTTAAAATTAAACTGCAGTGACTCTGGTCAAGCCATCTGGAACGATCAGAGTGGTCTGGTGAAACTGGAAGGCTTATATCGAGCCACAGTTTTAAAGGTACGGACCGACGCAAAGGACCCCAGGTATGCTCGGTTAAGGGGATCTCCATCCATACGGTCTTTCATGATCACCATCATGAGAGACAACTGTGTTTCTGAGGTGACAGGATACTATTTTGTCACCTATGCTCACTGGGAGCAAGAAACCCAGATGGTGATGTTGGACACTAATCCCTGGAGTTGGGATTTGGTGTGCAACGGGATAGACACCCCTACGGTGGATGTATGGATGGATGGTCCTCCTATGACTGAAGAATACCGGGGGAGGTATGTGTCTTCCGATTGGAAGGACCCCAGGGGTAGAGATATTAACTTTGACATCAATATAGATGGTTCGATTAAATGGCCTTTTTGTGAGACAGCAGACGAGGGGTGCTGGACCTTTACTCAGTGGGTCTATCTGTCCCAAACAAAACCTGCAGGGAAGCTAGTGTTACAGGCTGGAGAAAACGATCAGTGGTACCCCTTCAAAGGAAGGGGACAGATCTGTGCAACAGTGGTGAGGGTCCCCTACGATACAGAAGATCTCCAACCGGTAAAACCACATTCCGACTCTTGCACCGCCCCTATCCATTAATTGGCAGATCCTGTAGCTCCTCAACTGTCATCCCCCTGGAAAATCATCACGGACGCCAAATTCATCCTATTTACCTGGAGAATTTCCGTAGATGACTTCCGAGTTGACCATTGGGATCACAGGTGTGAGGAGTTCGTCAGGAACCAAATTGACATGGTAAGAGGTTGGATAGAGGCGGGACAAGAGGTAAGAAAAGACGACCCCCCACGCAGGAAGAACAGGGGGAGGAGAGATCTAGTGGCTATGGGACTTGGCGGAGGCGCTTTGGGAGTGGGCGCCCTGAACACTATGGATATGGAAGTCCTGAGAAATAAGCTTGGAGAAGTTGCGCGACATGCCGGGGAAGGATTCAGGACCCAGCTTGATGTAAACCACGTCCTAGAGGGTTTACAGCATTCGCACATTGATGCCACCACCTCTCTATCTTCTGCTATACGTGAGAAGTTTAGGAGGTTAGTGGTGGGTCTGTTAGAGGAGCAGGATCGGGCTCAGCTTGCTCTGGCGTGTACGCAGGTCCAAAGCGAACTCTCGGACAACCTTAAACATATTGTCTCAGCACTACACAACGGCCACTTCCCATTCAACCTCCGCCAGCGAATAAGTCCACTGATCTCTCCTTTCGCCATCAACCATACCAACTGGTGGGCGGTTCAGTGGCATGGGTGTCGAAATTCAACCTGTACTGCTTCGTCATTGGCACCTGTGTCCGGTCGCACTAGACAGGGATACAGTGTCATCAATCTAGGTACGGTGATGAACAACCGAACGGTACTTCATCCCCAGCTCCCCTCGAGCGTTCTAACCTATGAAGAAGGCCATCCTTCTTTGTTTGACACAGAAGGATGTTGGTTGAGAGAGGATGCCATCCTATGTCAGGGTGGTCGAGATCGGGTGCTTGGGCACCAGTGTTGGAACACCGAGGGGACCTGTGAGATGAAGGTCAACCCAATACCTTCATCCTCTTTAAAATACTTGGGACGGGGATATTGGTGTTGGTACCAAGGGAATAATGGGTCATATACAATTTATGGATTCAATTGTACCGAGCGAGGAACACTCTTCCCCGGAGCGTACTGTACCCTTAGCCCCGTTCTAGGTCTGGACGTCGCAGGACAGCAAGGAAGAACCCCAATCACACCGGAAAGAAGACTCGACATCCGCCCCGATGTTCCCGTGAGACTTCAGAAGATTCCCCTTGGCCTCGGCAAAGAACTTAAACAGCCCCTGATGGATTTCAGCCAAGAGGAAGAAATCTTACAACATCTTCGGGAGACGGAGAAACAGGCCACTATTCGACTTACCCATGACCGAATGAAAATTACCGCAGTTGCCACAGCTTTGGACAAGGACTCAAAGATCTCATGGTGGGAGAGTCTTTTTGGATACAGTCCTAAGGCAACCTCGTTTTTTAATTTGCTGATACACCCGGTGATAGTGCTACTGGTTCTGGTCGGTCTCATGTACATAGGACTGGGGTGGATGTACCGGAGGGTCAAGAGACTAACGGACCAACTAAGCCAGAACCAGACGGCACTTCACGAACACAATCGCCGGAGGCTCAGGACTTGATTTCACCAAGCCCTGAAGCCGAGGAAGATTCTAAAGACAGGACAATTCATGTGGGGGGGGGGGATTCAGGATGGAAAATCTCTAATTGATCTTGAGACCCTATGTGATGTATATTGGACTGGTGCGTATGAGGTTTTGGGAGGTACACCCTGCCCATCCTGAGACCTCATAGTATTGCATATAAATGTTTTTGGGTGTGGGTGGGTTGGAGGAGGGGAAGGGGAATTGTGATAGATGTTTTGTATGAATGGGGATTAGATTAGGACACGACAGGGACAGGGCCCCTCTGTTTGTCATTTGCCACCTTGAACCCTGGAATAGTGAAGTTCATAAGGGAAGGGCTGGATGTGTAGTGTGGCGGAGGTGTTCTCCACCGTTAGAATTTGGGTTCCGAGACATCACCCCGCTCTATGGAAGAACTGACCTGCCTAGTAAAGACCTACTAACCTGTCCATGGGAGTACCGCACCTACCCAGACTGAACACAAGATGTTGGCAAAAGTCGTACCTGAAGGTTGGCGCAGTAAAAGACTAAGGTTGCGAAGGTCAACCCGCTCCAGATTCCTTTGGGGCGGGATGGACTTGAAGATCGGCAGCATTGCTGAGAGACAGTAAGAGTGTGGTCACCCCAACCCCAGGGGTGGCTAACAACGGAAGACCAGTCAAAGACTGCAAGGGTCAAGCCGCTCCGGAAGTCCAAGATGACAGTAGGAGGGATTGATCAAGATAAAAGAGGTCAAGAAAGTTCTAAAGAAGAAGATGGTGTGCCCGGTGGATGGAGGAGTAGGTTACGGTGAACGGCAGGTCAGAGGAAACCTGGAGGGGTGATGTCTAGGTACCTAAGAACCTGTTGGACACTACAGTTCTTCCTGAACTATCACTGAAGATGGGGTTGAGGGGGAAGGGGAGGCAAATACATCTCAACCCTTCTCCCAAGATATTGTCGTATTTCCGACAACAGGGGGATTGTTGAGGAAGAGTTGAGACGTATGCATATATACCCATACATGCATGCAATCACGTGCGGCCATGTATGGTATATATGCATACATGTACTACCGCATCCTGGGATGATGTGCACAGATGTGCCAAGCATCTGTGCGCGTTTGCCCATGGGTGCCCACAGGGACTCATGGTGGCCCCTGTGGGAAATATATGCACCCTTAGCATATATACTGTGGCCCCCTTTTCTATATATATATGTATATGTATTTCTATAATCCCCCTTTATAATATGTATAGGGCAGTGGCCCCTTGTATACATGTGTATACATATTAGGATATGTATACATGTATATAACTGGGCCCCTTATGCCCCCTGATGTGTGTGTATTTGTCCCCTATGTTGGTGTATACATGTGTATGGATGTGCCCCATGCATCCATACACATATATAGATATATATTATATGATATTCCCCCCCCCTCCATACATCTGAAACCAGATGCATCAGTGTGAATGTCCCCCAAGCATTCACACAGATGCAATCTGGTTGATTGTATCAGAATGACCAGACTAAGGTCTGGTCATCCTGATAACTTCAAAGGACTCAGATTCCACAGAATCTGAGCCCTTTGATATAATTGTCACCAGCGCCGCTGGAGACAATTATACATGATAGAAGGAGAGGAGGTTTCTCCCCTTCTTCTATTATGCGCATTCCGGCAGCGAAATTAACATCTCGCTGGCCGGAATGCTAAATACCACAGGCGGGAGATCAAAGGCTTCCCCCGCCTGTTGGTATGAAAGCGCAGCCCCGATGCGCTCGTTCAGGAGACGCACGGGCCGGCGCAGTGACATCATCTCACTGCGACGGCCCACGTGTCTCCAATAGTGGTGTGCGCGCGTGCGCGCGCGCGCGCCACCCTGTGGGCGGTGCGGCAGTGCGGGCCGTGGGATATAAATATCCCACGGACCCAGCACTGGGGAAGAAGAGCCGTGCCGCCCCCCCCCCGCCGCTGAAGGAGATCCCCCTTAGACGAACGAGCGACCCCTGGACTAACGAGCATCAATCCTAAGTATCACTCCATATACCCTCCGGACCCCCCTGCAATATACCCCACTACTCTCTCTCCCTATATACCCCCTACCACTCTCACCACTATATACCCCCCTATTACTATATATACCCCACTATATACCCCACTACTCTCTCTCCCTATATACCCCCTACCACTCTCACCACTCACTATATACCCCCCTATTACTATATATATACCCCACTACTATATACCCCACTACTATACTCCCCTGGTAACCCTATCCTCCCCTGGTAATCCTATACTCCCCTGGTAACCCTATCCTCCCCTGGTAATCCTATACTCCCCTGGTAACCCTATCCTCCCCTGGTAATCCTATACTCCCCTGGTAACCCTATCCTCCCCTGGTAACCCTATCCTCCCCTGGTAACCCTATCCTCCCCTGGT
The DNA here is from genome assembly GCF_905171765.1 of Bufo bufo. Lineage (NCBI taxonomy): Eukaryota > Metazoa > Chordata > Amphibia > Anura > Bufonidae > Bufo > Bufo bufo. The sequence goes on along the minus strand of NC_053391.1, from coordinate 530,701,763 downwards.
AACCCTATACTCCCCCGGTAACCCTATACTCCCCTGGTAACCCTATACTCCCCTGGTAACCCTATCCTCCCCTGGTAACCCTATCCTCCCCTGGTAATCCTATACTCCCCTGGTAACCCTATATACCCCTAATAACCCTTTAATGCTTTGAGGTCGGCTTACACCCTTGTAAGACCACCGTTAACCTTCGTCTACCCCATAGGGACAGTTTATAGTACTAGGTGGGTGGGCTGTTAATATTGAATGTGTGTATCGTATAGTTAGTTTATGGGCGGAATTGGGAACGTGTAGTGTAGTTGAGTACTGTATAATTAGTGCTGTATTGTTAGTGCATTGCGCAGTGTATTGTTAATAAATACTGTTATATTTGTATCTATCTGTGTAACGTGTAGTTATTGGCAATAGTCAGTAAGGCGCATGCAGCTAGTGTAGCGATCAGTGTAAGGCATAGTGAAAATATTGTTATTGTTATATAAAGGCATAAATAGGCGGAGTTATCAATAGCTGACTCCTCCTATTTATGAATATTAATTACCAATATTTGCATAAATATTGGTGATTAATATTCCCCCTTTACAATAGGTATATGTCACCCATCGAACTAACAGACGGATTAACTATATTAATTTCACTGCACAGATGCAGTGCAGGTGTACCTCACACCAAAAATGGGTATATGTCAGCGACCGATCTAACAGATGGATTAACTATATTCATTTCTCTGTCACGGATGAAGTGCTGGTGTACCTCACACAAAAAATGGGTATATGTCACCCACCGAATTAACAGACAGATTAACTATGAAATTTTTGTGTCAGGGGTACAAAGATGATGCATTGCACACACAAATAAATCACTATAGGTCACCCACAGAATTAACAGCCAGATTAATATTATTAGTGTTGAGCCCGAATATTCAAATCACAAATTTTTATCGCGAATATCGCCACTTTGAGAATTCGTGAATCTTTAGAATATAGTGCTATATATTCGTATTCGCGAATAGTGTTGATCGCGAATATTCTAATCAGGAATTTATTGCGAATATCGGCACTTAGCAACATCCCTAGCAACCAATAGGAAAGTTGCCTAACCCTTAGTGTTGATCGCGAATATTGTAATCGCGAATTTTTAGCGCAAATATATTACATTGACAATTTTCTCAATCAAGTAAAAATTCTTGAATTTGCGAATTGATGGCAAATATTCGGCTTACAATTCGCAAAATATCGCAAATTTGAATATTGACTATGCCACTCATCCCTAATTATTATATTTCTGTGTCAGGGGTGCAAAGATGGTGCATTGCAACCACAAAATATCACTATAGGTCACCCACAGAATTACCAGCCATATTAATTATTATATTTCTGTGTCAGGGGTGCAAAGCTGGTGTATTGCACGCACAAAAAATCACTTTAGGTCACTCGTAGAATAAATAGCCAGATGAGATTCCTAACACTCTCCCTCACTTCAGCTGCCTGCTTCCTCTACCTGCACTACTCAGAGCTGATGAGCGGTACTACACATGATCCAGCTTGTATAGAGGCTGGGTCACATGATGCACCAGTCAATCACATGGTGATGGGTTCTAAGTGCCCACAGCTTAAAATCTTGTTGATTTGCTGCCCTGCAGCCTTTCATCAAGCTTTACTAAATGCCCGAACACTGAACTCAAACCCGAACTTTTGCTGCAAAGTTCGAATTCGGGTCCAGGTACCCGAACATATATATACACAGTATCTCACAAAAGCAAGTACACCCCTCAAATTTTGGAAACATTTTATTATGTCTTTTCATGGGACAACATTGTAGATGTAAAGTAGTCAGTGCACTGCTTGCATAACAATGTAAATTTGGTGTGCCCTCCAAATAACTCAACACACAGCCATTAATGTCTAACCGCTGACAACAAAAGGGAGTACACCCCTAAGTGAAAATGGCCAGATTGTGCCCAAAGTGTCAATATTTTGTGTGGACATCTTTATTTTATTTTCCAGCACTGCCTTAATTCTTTTGGGTATAGAGTTCACTAGAGTTTCATAGGTTGCCACTGGAATCCTCCTCATCCACTCCTCCATGACAACATCACAGATCTGGTGGATGTGAGACCTTGCACTCCTCCACCTTCCGTTTAAGTATGCCCCACAGATTCTCAATAGGGTTTAGGTCTGTAGACATGCTTGGCCAGTCCAGCACCTTTACCCTCAGTTTCTTTAGCAAGGCAGTGGTCATCTTGGAGGTGTGTTTGGGTCATTATCATGTTGAAATACTGCCCTGATACCCAGTTTCCAAAGAGAGGGGATCATGCTCTGCTTTAGTATGTCCCAGTACATGTTGGCATTCATGGTTCCCTCAATGAACTTTAGCTCCCCCAGCCGGCAGCACTCATGTAGCACCAAACCATGACACTCCCACCACCATGCTTGACTGTAGGCAAGACACACTCGTCTTTGTACTCCTCACCTGGTTGCCACCACACACGCTTGACACCATCTGAACCAAATAAGTTGGTCTCATCAGACCATAGGACATGGTTCCTGTAATCCATGTCCTTAGTCTGCTTGTCTTCAACAAACTGTTTGTTCGCTTTCTTGTACAATATCTTTAGAAGAGGCTTCCTTCTGGGACGACAGCCATACAGACCAATTTGATGTAGTGTACGCATATGAACTGAGCACTGACAGGCTGATCCCACACCCCTTTAACCTCTGCAGCAACGCTGGCAGTACTCATATGTCTATTTTAAAATGACAATCTCTGGATTTGACGCTGAATATGCTCACTCAATGTAGTACACTGGAGCTGGGGTACTGTGAAGTCTGGACATTTTTGGACATTTGCCCCTGTTTTCCCTATACAAAGTTATAAACCTCTTTATTTCACTTGAAAGGGTTAACTTTCACTGTTTAATACAGTGTAAATACATTTGATATGAACATTATGATATATATCCTGTTTATTTGCACTGCGTTTGCATGGGACTGTGGAAAGGGTTAATGAATACTGAGAGACTTCTGGGACTTTGAATAAGAAGCTGGTAATTTTCAATAGTTGCCATAGGGTTTAAAGAAGAGCATGTTTTTGAGGGAAAAATACAGACGTTGTTTACCACCAAAACCAGACAGACTGACCTTTTGAGTGTCTGATTTATCTATGTTATGTCTGAAAACGTGTTTTTGTCTGGAAAAACTGCTGTGTCATTGCTATTGAGTATCATTGATGTCTAATGTCTATGAGAGACACAAGTTGAAACATTGTAACTGTTTGTGCTGAGTTTCTCCACTCCACCCCTCCCAATAAATGGTTCTAGTTTAGCCAGAAACTATATAAGGAGAGCAGTCAGATCCCCTAGTGTTCTGCAGTTAGGGATCAGTGTTTGGAGGGGAAGATTCATGCCAGTCTGCATGAGTGACCAGAAGATGACGCTGAGATGAGGACGCTGAGCCACAGACCATGGAGCCACTCGGACTATTGAGCTACAGACTGTGGGCCTCCAGCCTTTGACCAGGGTACTAGCCTTCTGAGAGAGAGAGAGAGGGAGAGGGACAGCTAGCTTAGGCCTTTCCTCAGCATCAATCCCTTCTTCTGCCAGGGAGGGGATTGGAGAAGCCAACCCTTTGTCTCATCTGTATTGTTTTGCACCTGAATTCCTCCAGTGATGAAGCATACTGGTTTACTGCAGGCCCTGACTCTCTGGACTTATTTCCCATTGGGGTGCACCACGCCTTACCATCCCTTACGGAGAGAAGCAACAGGTGGTGACACCTTGACGGTGTGCGGGTGACCCAGGGTAGCGTTGGGGCCACCCTAAACTTGCCGACTGCATCAACTTCTTTGGTCAACCATGGCGATTCCTGTTATGAGTGAAACCTGTCTTGTTAATCAACTGTATGGTCTTAGGCCTGAGACCTTGTAACACTAACGAGTCACATGACAATGGGAAGGGAAAATGGGGCACAATTTGACAATTTTCACAGGGGTGTACTCACTTTTGTTGCCAATGGTTTAGACATTAATGGCTGTGTTATGCCTTATTCACACATCAGTGTTCGGTGAGTGATTTCCATCAGTGATATTGAGCCAAAACCAGGTGCGGCTCTAAACACAGAACTGGTGCAGATTTTTCCCTTATAACTCATGTCTGTGGAGGCTCCAATCCAGGTTTTGGCTCACTATCACTGATGGAAATCACTGACTGAACACTGACAGTGTGAATGAGGCATTATTTAGAGGGCACACTAAATTTACACATGCAAGCTGTACACTAATTACTTTACATTGTGTCAAAGTATAATTTTTTTAAACTTCAGTGTTGGTCCATGAAAAGATATAATAAAATATTTACAAAAATGTGAGGGGTGTACTCACTTTTGTGAAATACTGTTTGTATATATATACACACTCAACTAAAGAATTATTAGGAACACCTGTTCTATTTCTCACTTAATGTGATTATCTAGTCAACCAATCACATGGTAGTTGCTTCAATGCATATAGGGTCAAGACAATCTCCTGAACTCCAAACTGAATGTCAGAATGGGAAAGAAAGGTGATTTAAGCAATTTTGAGCGTAGCATGGTTGTTGGTGCCAGATGGGCCGGTCTGAGTATTTCACAATCTGCTCAGTTACTGGGATTTTCACGCACAACCATTTCTAGGGTTTACAAAGAATGGTGTGAAAAGGGAAAAACATCCAGTATGCGGCAGTCCTGGCGCAAAAAAGCCTTGTTGATGCTAGAGGTCAGAGGAGAATGGGCCGACTGATTCAAGCTGATAGAAGAGCAACGTTGACTGAAATAACCACTCGTTAAAACCGAGGTATGCAGCAAAGCATTTGTGAAGCCACAACACGCACAACCTTGAGGCGGATGGGCTACAACAGCAGAAGACCCCACCGGGTACCACTCATCTCCACTACAAATAGGAAAAATAGGCTACAATTTGCACGAGCTAACCAAAATTGGACTGTTGAAGACTGGAAAAATGGTTTCTTGAACATGACAATGAGTTCACTGTACTAAAATGGCCCCCACAGTCACCAAATCTAAACCCAATAGAGCATTTTTGGGATGTGGTGGAATGGGCGCTTCGTGCCCTGGATGTGCATCCCTCAAATCTCCATCAACTGCAAGATGCTATCCTATCAATATGGGCCAACATTTCTAAAGAATGCTATCAGCACCTTGTTGAATTAATGCCATGTAGAATTAAGGCAGTTCTGAAGGCAAAAGGGTGTCCAACACCGTATTAGTATGGTGTTCCTAATAATTCTTTAGGTGAGTGTATATATATATATGAAAGTGGAAAATGAAAATGCAGCACACTGTCGGTCGGGTGCAAGTCAGGCCAATACGAACCGGCACCAAGGTCCCATTCAATGGAGAGAATACAAAAAAGCCTGTAGCACTCCAGTAAGATCAAGGAACAAGTGTTGTTTATTCACCCAGTGTCCAGTAGCGACATTTCAACCGCTTGTTGCGGTCTTTCTCAAGCTATCTTGAGAAAGACCGCAACAAGCGGTTGAAACGTCGCTACTGGACACTGGGTGAATAAACCACACTTGTTCCTTGATCTTACTGGAGTGCTGCTGGCTTTTTTGTATTCTCTCTCTCTCTCTATATATATATATATATATATATATATATATATATATATCCCACTGTCAGTGTTTTGTATATTTATGATACATACAATTAGGTCAGGATGGGTACTGCAAGGCAGTAATAAAGTATATAAGCATAGAACAGCATTATCAGCATATTTGTGTATCTAATAAAAGCTTTGCAGTTTTTTTAAATGCATGCATGACCTACATCTCAAAAAAAAAAAAAAAAAAGATCACAAATGGAAACGAGAAACAACAATTGTTGGATGCAATTTCAGAACTTCTGTTAAAATGTGTCTCTCGTACCTATGATTTAGTACTTAAAGTCAGTAGGTGAAAGAAGCCAGTGGGGGAGCAGAACAAAGAACGTACTTTGACATTTTTACTGTCTGCCAAACTCATCTCAGACTGTAAAAGAACACATTTTTGATCGACTGCAAGAAAGAATGAAGCTTAAATATAATCTATTATGTTGAGGGCCAGTATGACTGCTCACTGTAAGATGACTCTATTTTTGATGTGCTTTTACTCCTTCCCACAAAGCAAGATGGAGAGAAGGTAGTTCGATATATTACGGCACAGTGGTTTTCATAAGCCCTATTTGCCGCAGGTGTGTGCTTAACATACAGCTGACGCTATGCTGCAGTGGATATCCTGGGTGTTTAACTCCTTAGGTGCCCCAATCAATAGTGATAATGATATCTGATATCCCTCAGTTAGTCCACCAGCATCCCTGTAACATAATTGGAGGGTGCTGATGGGTTGCTACAGTTACCAAAGTAGGTGAATATATTAAAGGGGTTTTCCGAGTTTTTTTTTTTTACTGATTAACTATCCTCTGGATTATCAGTATCTGATCGGTGGTGGTATAACACATAGGAACCCCACTGATTGTCTGTTTTGAGAAGGTACCTGTGAGCACCGCTACCTTCTCTCTGCTCACCAAGCACAGTGCCATACATTATATAGCGGCTGTGCTTGGTATTGCAGCTCATCCTCATTCACTTGAATGTAGCTGAGCTTCTCCTGAGCTTCTCTCGCCTTGTGACCAATGAACATGTTCTCATTCGGCCTAGGAAAAGCAGAGATGTTCACTGGAGCACCGCTGTCTTCTCAAAACATCTTATTGGTGGGGGTCCCAAGTTTTGGACCTCCATCCATCAGATACTAACCTATCCTAAAACTGACCAAATAACTCAAGTGTGAACTCAGCCTTACAGGTAGCTGTTTGCGCCAAGAAGAAGCACACTCATTTTACACCGTCGCCAGCTGATTACACATAGATGTCTACAGATCCTGTGCTATTAAATGCTTATACAAATAGAGCCAGGGGTGGATTAAGTGCATGATAGGCCCGGGCTGTCTACCCAACTTGGGCGCTTCCCTCCATTTTAGTTTAAAAAAAAAAATTGTATGAAGAGGCTGCAGTGCTTCATGAGCGCCACAGTCTCTTCCTAGACCATATTACATCTTCAGACAAAAAAAAAATACCCCAAATTACCCCAAATTGGGTCCTAAACTGAAAAATTTGGTTGCCAAATTTAAAATACATATAATTATAATAAAAAAGACATGGAGGAGAATACAGCACCACATACCTCTTACATCCAGTGACATCTCCTGTCATGTAGACATTCTCTTTCCTCTTCTCCATTTGACCCAGACCACCATGGCAAATTCTTTCAGCCACATCTCGTCTCTACAGTTTGTAACACAGACATGTTAGATTTCTCAATTTTTCTATCAACCTCCCCATCCTGGTGTCCCCACAGTGTCATCCTGCTGCCACTCCCAATACTGTGCCCGTTGTGCTCCCCAATGTCCAAGGTACTATACTGCTGAAAAAATAGTGACCCTAATAGACATAATTGGAGTCATTTATCAAACTGGTGTAAAGTAGAACTGGATTTCTAAAAGAGCTGTCAAAAATCAAAGGTGGAATCTGATTGGCTGCTATGGGCAACTAAGCCAGTTCTGCTTTACACCAGTTTGATAAATTAACCCAAATGTCCCTATAGTGTCCACAACAGCTATAATGTCCTCTAGAGTGCCCCCAGTAATAATAACACCCTATATTGTGCTCCAGGCAATAATCCCTGTATAGTGTCCCCAAAGATAATAGAATTGCCCCTACAGTGCCTCCGCAATAGCAACACCCCCATATAGTAATTTCCACCACACTGCCCCATATAGTAATCCCCCGATAGTAATTTGCCCTCACACAGTAATTTGCCCCAAACCGCCCCCATATAGTAGTTTGCCCCCACTCAGTAATTTCCCCTACATAGTAATTTTCCCCACACTGCCCCCACATAGTAATTTCCATCACATTGCCCCTACATAGTAATTTCCCCCACACTGCCCCCACATAGTAATTTGCCCCCACATAGCAATTTCCCCACACTGTCCCCACATAGCAATTTCCCCACACTGTCCCCACATAGCAATTTCCCCCACACTGCCCCCACACAATAGTTTTCCCCACACTGCCCCCACATAGTAATTTGCCCCAACATAGTAATTTGCCCCCACACTGCCCCATTTAGTAATTTGCCCCCACATAGTAGTCCCTCCCATAATAATTTCCCCCACACTGCCCCCACATAGTAATTTGCCCCCACACTGCCCATATAGCAATTTGCCCCCACATAGTAGTCCCTCTCATAATAATTTGCCCCCACACTGCCTCCACATAGAAACTTGCCCCCACACTGCCCCATATAGTAATTTGCCCCAACATAGTAGTCCCTCCCATAATAATTTGCCCCCACACTGTCCCCCACATAGTAATTTGCCCACACACTGCCCCACATAGTAATTTGCCCCCACACTGCCCCATATAGTAATTTGCCCCCACATAGTAGTCCCTCCCAAAATAATTTGCCCCCACACTGCCCCCACATAGTAATTTGCCCCCACACTGCCCCCACATAGTAATTTTCCCCCACACTGCCCCCACTGAGTAATTTGCCCCCACACTGCTCCATATAGTAATTTGCCCCCACATAGTAGTCCCTCCCATAATAATTTGCCCCCACACAGTCATTTGCCCCCACATAGTAGTCCCTCCCATAATAATTTAGCCCCACACAGCCTCCACATAGTAATTCTTCCATAATAATTTCCCCCACATACAAACCGGATTCCAAAAAAGTTGGGACACTAAACAAATTGTGAATAAAAACCGAATGCAATGATGTGGAGATGGCAAATGTCAATCTTTTATTTGTAATAGAACGTAGATGACAGATCAAACGTTTAATCCGAGTAAATGTATCATTTTAAAGGAAAAATGCGGTGATTCAAAATTTCACGGTGTCAACAAATCCCCAAAAAGTTGGGACAAGTAGCAATAAAAGGCTGGAAAAAGTAAATTTGAGCATAACGAAGAGCTGGAAGACCAATTAACACTAATTAGGTCAATTGGCAACATGATTGGGTATAAAAAGAGCTTCTCAGAGTGGCAGTGTCTCTCAGAAGTCAAGATGGGTAGAGGATCACCAATTCCCACAATGTTGCGCAGAAAGATAGTGGAGCAATATCAGAAAAGTGTTACCCAGCGAAAAATTGCAAAGACTTTGCATCTATCATCATCAACTGTGCATAACATCATCCGAAGATTCTGAGAATCTGGAACAATCTCTGTGCGCAAGGGTCAAGGCCGTAAAACCATACTGGATGCCCGTGATCTCCGGGCCCTTAAACGACACTGCACCACAAACAGGAATGCTACTGTAAAGGAAATCACAGAATGGGCTCAGGAATACTTCCAGAAACCATTGTCAGTGAACACAATCCACCGTGCCATCCGCCGTTGCCAGCTGAAACTCTACAGTGCAAAGAAGAAGCCATTTCTAAGCAAGATCCACAAGCTCAGGCGTTTTCACTGGGGCAGGGATCATTTAAAATGGAGTGTGGCAAAATGGAAGACTGTTCTGTAGTCAGACGAGTCACGATTCAAAGTTCTTTTTGGAAATCTGGGACGCCATGTCATCCGGACCAAAGAGGACAAGGACAACCCAAGTTGTTATCAACGCTCAGTTCAGAAGCCTGCATCTCTGATGGTATGGGGTTGCATGAGTGCGTGTGGCATGGGCAGCTTGCATGTCTGGAAAGGCACCATCAATGCAGAAAAATATATTCAGGTTCTAGAACAACATATGCTCCCATTCAGACGTCATCTCTTTCAGGGAAGACCCTGCATTTTTCAACAAGATAATGCCAGACCACATTCTGCATCAATCACAACATCATGGCTGCGTAGGAGAAGGATCCGGGTACTGAAATGGCCAGTCTGCAGTCCAGATCTTTCACCTATAGAGAACATTTGGCGCATCATAAAGAGGAAGGTGCAACAAAGAAGGCCCAAGACGATTGAACATTTAGAGGCCTGTATTAGACAAGAATGGGAGAGCATTCCTATTTCTAAACTTGAGAAACTGGTCTCCTCGGTCCTCAGATGTCTGTTGAGTGTTGTAAGAAGAAGGGGAGATGCCACACAGTGGTGAAAATGGCCTTGTCCCAACTTTTTGGGGATTTGTTGACACCATGAAATTCTGATTCAACATATTTTTCCCTTAAAATTGTACATTTTCTCAGTTTAAACTTTTGTTCCGTGATTTATGTTCTATTCTGAATAAAATATTAGAAGTTGGCACCTCCACATCATTGCATTCAGTTTTTATTCACGATTTGTATAGTGTCCCAACTTTTTTGGAATCCGGTTTGTAGTAATTTGCCCCCATTAAGCCCCAATATAGTAATTTCCTCCTGATGTACTCAATGTCTTTTCAATAATATGTCCTCCTGTTTGTCTCCCCTTGTCCGCCAAAGTAGGCACATGAAATAAAAAAAAATTTAAAAAAAAAAAATGAAAAGCTAAATACTCACCTATGTCCAGGGCCAGGCGCTTGCTCGCAGAGGAAGGTGGGATGAAGCAGGCGTGCACACGTCACAGTGCTGCATCCCGGCACAGGCGCGCGATGACGTCATTACGCCCACCTGCGACGGGATTTCACTACCGCATAGGCCTCAGGCCTATTAGGCCTGAAGCTTATGGCGGTGATCGGCGACAGGACAGGGAGCTATGCGCTCCCGTGCCCCGCCGCAGTATGTGGGCGTTCGGGTCGGCGTTGGGCCCCCCAGCGGTGCTGGCCCGGGGCTGCCGACCCGAACGTCCCTATTGTAATCCTCCACTGAGTAGAGCCCCCCGACAGAGTGGAGAGGGTGTCAGTAATAAGTTTGTGTTAACGTCACTGATTATTTTGTCCTTCCTCTGATCCGTCAGAACAATCACCCCCACAAAAACGGATCCTGTCTGTTGAGCATCCGCCTTCACTCAGTCAGCATTTGGTCAATAATCCATCAGTATTGCTAATGCCAAAAAAAACAGGAGTGGATCCAAAACAGAGATGACAGGTGAATGGAATATTTGCATGTCTTTTGTGTTTTGTACCCACTCATGCTTTTGGCTACCAAATCACAAGTCAATTCTGATGGGACCATACAGGCCTTACAGCTGCTACACAAACAGGATCCGTTATGCGTCTCATTTTTCCTTCTTTCTGACAGATCAGAAGAAGGGTCAAATAAATGATGATGTCAGCCAGGCCGAAAGGCAAAATAGTGGCCCAGTCATGAAGTGGGGAGGGTGGGATTAGCCACAGAGTGGACCTTTGACATAGTGGTAAGGTGGAAGCAGCATGAGCAGACCACAGAGTGGCCCAATGACAGAGTCTGGAGGTGGCGGCAGCATCAGGAGGCCACATAATGGCACAATGACAGAGTATGGAGGTGGTGGCCACAGTAGCATCAAGAGGAGGCCACAGAGTGGCACAATGATAGTGTGAAGGTGGCAGCAGCAGCATCAGGAGACCGCAGAGTGGCAATCTGACATAGTGTGAAGGTGACAGCAGCATCAGGAGACCACAAAGTGGCAAGATGCCATAGTGTGGAGGTGGCAGCAGCAATAGGAGACCACAGAGTGACCCGGTGACAGAGTGGGGAGATGGCAGCAGCATCAGTAGACCATAGAGTGGCAAGGTGACATAGTGTGGAGGTGACAGAAGAACCAGGAGACGACAGAATGGCAAGGTGACATAGTGTGGAGATGACAGAAGAATGAGGAGACTACAGAATGGCAAGGTGACATAGTGTGGAGGTGGCAACAGCATCAGGAGACAACAGAGTGGCAAGGTGACATAGTGTGGAGGTGACAGAAGAACCAGTAGACCACATAATGGCAAGGTGACATAGTGTGGATATGACAGAAGAATGAGGAGACTACAGAATGGCAAGGTGACATACTGTGGAGGTGAAAGCAGCATCAGGACACCACAGAGTGGCAAGGTGACAGTGTGGAGGTGGCAGCAGCATCAGGAGACCACATAGTGACCCGGTGACAGAGTGGGGAGGTGGGTGGCAATACGAGTACCAGCTGTAGATGGTGGGTGAAAGAAGAAGCACTTGGCATCAGATGTGTGGCATCAGGCGGATGGCAGCATCAGAATAGTAGCTGAGGCAGGTAGCCAGAAGAAACCGGTCTCTTTTGTCAAAGTGTTGGTGTGGCACCATGGATGATCAAGTCTGATGCATCAGGCATTGGTGGGTGGAAATCCTGGCTGATCCATGCCTGATTCATCTTGAAAAAGGTCAGTCTCTCCACATTTTGGGTGGACAGGTGAGTTCTTCTTGGGGTAACTATGGCCCCCGCCACACTAAACACCCGCTTTGATGCCACACTCCTGGCCGGGCAGAACAGCTTTTCTAGGGCAAACTCTGCCAGTTGTGGCCACAAATCCAGTTTGGCTGCCCAGTAGTCCAGCAGATCTTTAATGTGGAGTGGCAGGGTACTACCCAAGTATGCCACAACTTGCTGGTTTTGGTCCTGATCCAGGTCTAGCTGCTGCTGCTGGTGAGTAGTTTCTTCATTAGGCGGGTGAAGAAAGCTGCTCATCAGCGACTCTAGACTCAAGTTGCTGCTGATAGAGCTGGAACTGCTACTACCCCCCCTGCCACAGCAGCCATGGCAGAGGAACATGAGCGCAGAGGGCCCCCCCGGTCAGACCTGCAAAAAGATGAACGATAGTGCAGATAGGCAGCAGCCAACTCACTACGTAGGATGTCTTTATAGTAGTTCAGTTTGTCCTCTCTCTCAGCGGGTTTAAAAAAGGCCCCCATTTTGGACTGGTAGCGAGGGTCCAACATGGTGGAGAGCCAGAAGTCATCCCTCTGCCAAATGGTGACAATTCGACTGTCACTATGCAAGCAAGTGAGCATCATCGGGCCATTTCTGGAAGTGACTCGGAGGGACTTCCTGCCTCCATCTCCACTGCATACTGCCACGGTGTGTCTGGGTCCTCTGCCTCCTCTTCCTCATCGCCCTGTAGCTCCTCCTCCAGTTCAGCCCCCACAGGGCTCATGTGGCCATGAGATCTAGGTGCCACGTCTCCAGTCCCTTGACCAGCCAGATTTACCAGCATCTGTTCCAGGACATGAAGCAGCAGAATGATGTTGTTTATCCCGTAGTTCTGGCTACTGACAAATAACGTGGCCTCAAATGGCTTGAGTAAATGGCAGGTGTCAACATGAGCTGCCACTGACTGACAACGAAGTTACACAGAGGAGTACTTATGTCCGCTTGGATCATCAAGAAATCGTTTATGGCCTTTCTCTGTTCGTATAATCAGTCCAACATATGAAGGGTAGAATTCAAACAGGTGGAAACGTCGCAAATCAGCCTATGTTGGGCGATGCCGTTCTGCCGCTGCAGCTCAAGGACACCATGCTCTTCCCGTTGTCAGTAACCATAGTTCCGATTTTGAGAAAGCCAGGATTCGATTTCTTGATGAAGGACATAAAGCAGTTCCTCCCCTGTATGACTCAGTTCGCCCAGGCAAACGAGGTGCAGAACAGCGTGACACCGCCATGCCCTGCACAGGTGTTATGCAGGAGGGGCACTGTGAATTGTCCCTGCAGTGGAGGTTGAGTACACTGTGGAGAATGAGGAGGCAGAGGCGGACATTGTCGCAGGACCAACGGCGTGACAACGTGGAGGCGGAAGCGGCGTCATGTGGCTGTGCAGGAACCACATTTACCCAGTGGGCCATAAAGAATATGTATTGTCCCTGACCGTAGTTACAGCTCCACATGTCGGTGCTGCTGTGCACTTTGGCAGACATTGACAGGCTCAAGGACTGTCCCACCTTCTGTTCTACATGTGTGTGTGCAGGGCTGGTACTGCGTTTTGGCAAATAAATGATGGCTTGGGACTCTCCACCTCCACTCGGCACAAGCCATCAGTTCTCTGAAAGGTACAGAGTCCACCACTTGGGAAGGGAGGTACTGCAGCACCAGCAACTTGGACAGGAGCACATTCTTCTGAGCTGTTGGATGAGTGCAGGCATACTGTTGTCTTTAGCGGTTACCCCGGAGCGTACAGGGGTTTCCACCGCTGGAGGGTGTCCTTTTCCCAATCATTGAGGAGTCTGCTCAGCATCCAGTAGTGATCCAAGTGAAGAAGCTCTTCCAAGCGCTAGTGTGATAGCTGTATATTTGTTACCCCAATAAGAGACAAGACTCTATATTGAGGGTGAATAAGAAATCACTTTATTGATGGCCACAGCTTGGCCCTTTATGCAGGAATACAAACTACAGCAACCAATCAATATACAGTAAAAGATAACTCACTCACAAACAGGAGCTTGGTCACATAGCTTACAAGTAGACACTGTGTCTTTACCCAGAAAATGAACCAGAGTGTATCGTGTGTATTGTAATTAGGTAGGTCAGTCTTGTGGTTAGAGCAGACTGAATGTCTGGAAATGTGTGTACACATACAGTCGCAATAAAAAGTATGTGAACCCTTTGGAATGATATGGATTTCTGCACAAATTGGTCATAAAATGTGATCTGATCTTCATCTAAGTCACAACAATAGACAATCACAGTCTGCTTAAACTAATAACACACAAAGAATTAAATGTTACCATGTTTTTATTGAACACACCATGTGAACATTCACACTGCAGGTGGAAAAAGTATGTAAACCCCTAGACTAATGACATCTCCAAGAGCTAATTGAAGTGAGGTGTCAGCCAACTGGAGTCCAATCAATGAGATGAGATTGGAGGTGTTGGTTACAGCTGCCCTGCCCTATAAAAAACACACACCAGTTCTGAGTTTGCTTTTCACAAGAAGCATTGCCTGATGTGAATGATACCTCGCACAAAAGAGCTCTCAGAAGACCTACGATTAAGAATTGTTGACTTGCATAAAGCTGGAAAGGGTTATAAAAGTATCTCCAAAAGCCTTGCTGTTCATCAGTCCACGGTAGACAAATTGGCTATAAAAGGAGAAACTGCTGCTACTCTCCCTAAGAGTGGCCGTCCTGTAAAGATGACTGCAAGAGCACAGCGCAGACTGCTCAATGAGGTGAAGAAGAATCCAGCTAAAGACTTACAAAAGTCTCTGGCACATGCTAACATCCCTGTTAGTGAATCTACAATACGTAAAACACTAAACAAGAATGGATTTCATGGGAGGATACCACAGAAGAAGCCACTGCTGTCCAAAAAAAACATTGCTGCACGTTTACAGTTTGCACAAGAGCACCTGGAGGTTCCACAGCAGTACTGGCAAAATATTCTGTGGACATATGAAACCAAAGTTGAGTTGTTTGGAAGAAACACACAACACTATGTGTGGAGAAAAAGAGGCACAGCACACCAACATCAAAACCTTATCCCAACTGTGAAGTATGGTGGTGGGGGCATCATGGTTTGGGGCTGCTTTGCTGTGTCAGGGCCTGGACGGATTTCTATCATCGAAGGAAAAATGAATTGCCAAGTTTATCAAGACATTTTGCAGGAGAACTCAAGGCCATCTGTCCACCAGCTGAAGCTCAACTTAAGATGGGTGTTGCAACAGGACAATGACCCAAAGCATAGAAGTAAATCAACAACAGATTGGCATAAACAGAAGAAAATACGCCTTCTGGAGTGGCCCAGTCAGAGTCCTGACCTCAACCCGATTGAGATGCTGTGGCATGACCTCAAGAAAGCGATTCACACCAGACATCCCAAGAGTATTGCTGAACTGAAACAGTTCTGTAAAGAGGAATGGTCAAGAATTACTCCTGTTGTGCTTGTCTGATCTGCCACTACAGGAAACGTTTGGTTGAAGTTATTGCTGCCAAAGGAGGTTCAACCAGTTATTAAATCCAAGGGGTCACATACTTTTTCCACCTTCACTGTGAATGTTTACATGGTGTGTTCAATAAAAACATGGTAACATTTAATTCTTTGTGTGTTATTAGTTTAAGCAGACTGATTGCCTATTGTTGTGACTTAGATGAAGATCAGATCACATTTTACGGCAAATTTGTGCAGAAATCCATATCATTCCAAAGGGTTCACATATTTTTTCTTGCAACTGTATGTACTTGATACACATAGATGTCTGCGTCCATTTTAACCACCTCAGCCCCCAGTGCTTAAACACCCTGAAAGACCAGGCCACTTTTTACACTTCTGACCTACACTACTTTCACCGTTTATTGCTCGGTCATGCAACTTACCACCCAAATGAATTTTACCTCCTTTTCTTCTCACTAATAGAGCTTTCATTTGGTGGTATTTCATTGCTGCTGACATTTTTACTTTTTTTGTTATTAATCGAAATTTAACGATTTTTTTGCAAAAAAATGACATTTTTCACTTTCAGTTGTAAAATTTTGCAAAAAAAACGACATCCATATAGAAATTTTGCTCTAAATTTATAGTTCTACATGTCTTTGATAAAAAAAAAATGTTTGGGTAAAAAAAAAATGGTTTGGGTAAAAGTTATAGCGTTTACAAACTATGGTACAAAAATGTGAATTTCCGCTTTTTGAAGCAGCTCTGACTTTCTGAGCACCTGTCATGTTTCCTGAGGTTCTGCAATGCCCAGACAGTACAAACACCCCACAAATGACCCCATTTCGGAAAGTACACACCCTAAGGTATTCGCTGATGGGCATAGTGAGTTCATAGAACTTTTTATTTTTTGTCACAAGTTAGCGGAAAATGATGATTTTTTTTTTTCTTACAAAGTCTCATATTCCACTAACTTGTGACAAAAAATAAAAACTTCTATGAACTCACTATGCCCATAACGAAATACCTTGGGGTCTCTTCTTTCCAAAATGGGGTCACTTGTGGGGTAGTTATACTGCCCTGGCATTCTAGGGGCCCAAATGTGTGGTAAGGAGTTTGAAATCAAATTCTGAAAAAAATGACCTGTCAAATCCGAAAGGTGCTCTTTGGAATATGGGCCCCTTTGCCCACCTAGGCTGCAAAAAAGTGTCACACATCTGGTATCTCCGTACTCAGGAGAAGGTGGGGAATGTGTTTTGGGGTGTCATTTTATATATACCCATGCTGGGTGAGAGAAATATCTTGGCAAAAGACAACTTTTCCCATTTTTTTATACAAAGTTGGCATTTCACCAAGATATTTATCTCACCCAGCATGGGTATATATAAAATGACACCCCAAAACACATTCCCCACCTTCTCCTGAGTACGGAGATACCAGATGTGTGACACTTTTTTGCAGCCTAGGTGGGCAAAGGGGCCCATATTCCAAAGAGCACCTTTCGGATTTGACAGGTCATTTTTTTCAGAATTTGATTTCAAACTCCTTACCACACATTTGGGCCCCTAGAATGACAGGGCAGTATAACTACCCCACAAGTGACCCCATTTTGGAAAGAAGACACCCCAAGGTATTCCGTGAGGGGCATGGCGAGTTCCTAGAATTTTTTATTTTTTGTCACAAGTTAGTGGAAAATTATGATTTTTTTTTTTTTTTTTTTTTTCATACAAAGTCTCATATTCCACTAACTTGTGACAAAAAATAAAAACTTCCATGAACTCACTATGCCCATCAGCGAATACCTTGGGGTCTCTTCTTTCCAAAATGGGGTCACTTGTGGGGTAGTTATACTGCCCTGGCATTCTAGGGGCCCAAATGTGTGGTAAGGAGTTTGAAATCAAATTCAGTAAAAAATGACCTATGAAATCCAAAAGGTGCTCTTTGGAATGTGGGCCCCTTTGCCCACCTAGGCTGCAAAAAAGTGTCACACATCTGGTATCCCCGTACTCAGGAGAAGTTGAGGAATGTGTTTTGGGGTGTCTTTTTACATATACCCATGCTGGGTGAGATAAATATCTTGGTCAAATGCCAACTTTGTATAAAAAAATGGGAAAAGTTGTCTTTTGCCAAGATATTTCTCTCACCCAGCATGGGTATATGTAAAATGACACCCCAAAACACATTCCCCACCTTCTCCTGAGTACGGAGATACCAGATGTGTGACACTTTTTTGCAGCCTAAGTGGGCAAAGGGGCCCATATTCCAAAGAGCACCTTTCGGATTTGACAGGTCATTTTTTTCAGAATTTGATTTCAAACTCCTTACCACACATTTGGGCCCCTAGAATGCCAGGGCAGTATAACTACCCCACAAGTGACCCCATTTTGGAAAGAAGACACCCCAAGGTATTCGCTGATGGGCATAGTGAGTTCATGGAAGTTTTTATTTTTTGTCACAAGTTAGTGGAATATGAGACTTTGTATGAAAAAAAAAAAAAAAAAAAAAATCATCATTTTCCACTAACTTGTGACAAAAAATAAAAAATTCTAGGAACTTGCCATGCCCCTCACGGAATACCTTGGGGTGTCTTCTTTCCAAAATGGGGTCACTTGTGGGGTAGTTATACTGCCCTGGCATTCTAGGGGCCCAAATGTGTGGTAAGGAGTTTGAAATCAAATTCTGAAAAAAATGACCTGTCAAATCCGAAAGGTGCTCTTTGGAATATGGGCCCCTTTGCCCACCTAGGCTGCAAAAAAGTGTCACACATCTGGTATCTCCGTACTCAGGAGAAGGTGGGGAATGTGTTTTGGGGTGTCATTTTACATATACCCATGCTGGGTGAGAGAAATATCTTGGCAAAAGACAACTTTTCCCATTTTTTTATACAAAGTTGGCATTTGACCAAGATATTTATCTCACCCAGCATGGGTATATGTAAAAAGACACCCCAAAACACATTCCTCAACTTCTCCTGAGTACGGGGATACCAGATGTGTGACACTTTTTTGCAGCCTAGGTGGGCAAAGGGGCCCACATTCCAAAGAGCACCTTTTGGATTTCATAGGTCATTTTTTACTGAATTTGATTTCAAACTCCTTACCACACATTTGGGCCCCTAGAATGCCAGGGCAGTATAACTACCCCACAAGTGACCCCATTTTGGAAAGAAGAGACCCCAAGGTATTCGCTGATAGGCATAGTGAGTTCATGGAAATTTTTATTTTTTGTCACAAGTTAGTGGAATATGAGACTTTGTATGAAAAAAAAATAAAAAATAAAAATCATCATTTTCCACTAACTTGTGACAAAAAATAAAAAATTCTAGGAACTTGCCATGCCCCTCACGGAATACCTTGGGGTGTCTTCTTTGCAAAATGGGGTCACTTGTGGGGTAGTTATACTGCCCTGGCATTTTCCAGGGGCCCTAATGTCTGGTAAGTAGGTAAATGACCTGTGAAATCCGAAAGGTGCTCTTTGGAATGTGGGCCCCTTTGCCCACCTAGGCTGCAAAAAAGTGTCACACATCTGGTATCTCCGTACTCAGGAGAAGGTGGGGAATGTGTTTTGGGGTGTCTTTTTACATATACCCATGCTGGGTGAGAGAAATATCTTGGCAAAAGACAACTTTTCCCATTTTTTTTATACAAAGTTGGCATTTGACCAAGATATTTATCTCACCCAGCATGGGTATATGTAAAATGACACCCCAAAACATATTCCCCAACTTCTGCTGAATACGGAGATACCACATGTGTGACACTTTTTTGCAGCCTAGGTGGGCAAAGGTGCCCAAATTCCTTTTAGGAGGGCATTTTTAGACATTTGGATACCAGACTTCTTCTCACGCTTTGGGGCCCCTAAAATGCCAGGGCAGTATAAATACCCCACATGTGACCCCATTTTGGAAAGAAGACACCCCAAGGTATTCAATGAGGGGCATGGCGAGTTCATTGAAAAAAAAAAAATTTGGCACAAGTTAGCGGAAATTGATTTTTTTGATTTTGTTCTCACAAAGTCTCCCTTTCCGCTAACTTGGGACAAAAATTTCAATCTTTCATGGACTCAATATGCCCCTCAGCGAATACCTTGGGGTGTCTTCTTTCCAAAATGGTGTTATTTGTGGGGTGTTTGTACTGCCCTGGCATTTGAGGGTCTCCGCAATCATTACATGTATGCCCAGCATTAGGAGTTTCTGCTATTCTCCTTATATTGAGCATACGGGTAATGAGATTTTTTTTTTCCGTTCAGCCTCTGGGCTGAAAGAAAAAAATGAACGGCACAGATTTCTTCATTCGCATCGATCAATGTGGATGAAAAAATCTCTGCCAAAAAAAGAAAAAGGAGGGGAAAGGCGTCTGCCAGGACATAGGAGCTCCGCCCAACATCCATACCCACTTCAGCTCGTATGCCCTGGCAAACCAGATTTCTCCATTCACATCAATCGATGTGGATGAATAAATCATTGCCGGGATTTTTTTTTTTATATATACAAAGTGTTTGCCAAAGTATATGAACACCGCCACCTCCTCAGCTCATATGCCTCGGCAAACGTATATTTTACTGCAGAGGAGAAATCTCGTCTTGCAGCGCCGCATACACCGACTTGCGTGTAATCTGACAGCAGCGCAATGCTTCTGTCCGAATGCACATCAGTGCTGCAGCTAGTCGATCGGTTGGTCCACCTGAAAGGTAAAAAAAACAAAACAAAAAAGAAAAAACCAGGCCGCAAAGCAATAACTTTATTAACTGTTGAACAGAACATAGAAACTTTTTTTAAACTTTTTTAACTGAACATTTAACTTTTTTACTTACCGGTATTTTTTTTTTTGTTTAGTTTTTTTTACCTTTTATAGAACAAACCTCTCCTTCCCCATGGGACAATGTGCAAAGCGCAAATCGCCCAAAGATGTGGCGAAGTACATTATGCACTTTATCCCAGGTGAAAGGAGAGGTTTGCAGCAGCTGTGAGTGAATGGGCCCTATTAGCCCTGTGTGCCTGTCCTGGTGAGATGTGATCCCTATGCTAAGTGTACCTGTGTGTGGTACTTCCGGAAACACTCTCCATAGCATAGGGCAGGGTGGTCAGCACAGTCAGGACAGAAATAGCGGGTGTCACGCCTTATTCCACTCCTGCTACAGACACGACATCTTTTTCGGGGTGACGGTTGGGTTGAGGTACCAGGAACGACACTGGGGAAATGTCGCTCGTGTAGACGGCTAACTACACTGGTGGATGGGGCCACGGAACCTCCTGGGTAAAGGAGGTTCTCGATGATCTCTTCCTGGAATTTGAGGAAGGATCCTGTTCTCCCAGCCTTACTGTAGAGAACAAAACTATTGTAGAGCGCCAATTGAATTAAATATACAGACACCTTCTTATACCAGCGTCTGGTTCTGCGGGAAACTAAATACGGAGACAACATCTGGTCATTGAAGTCCACCCCTCCCATGAGCGCATTATAGTCGTGGACACAGAGGGGCTTTTCAATGACACGGGTTGCTCGCTCAATTTGGATTGTCGTGTCTGCGTGAATGGAGGAGAGCATGTAAACGTCACGCTTGTCTCTCCATTTCACCGCGAGCAGTTCTTCGTTACACAAGGCAGCCCTCTGCCCCCTTGCAAGACGGGTGGTTACAAGCCGTTGGGGGAAGCCCACGCGACTAGTTCGCATGGTGCCACAGGCGCAAATCCGTTCTAGAAACAAATGCCTAAAGAGGGCCACACTTGTGTAGAAATTGTCCACATAAAGATGGTACCCCTTGCCGAATAAGGGTGACACCAAGTCCCAGACTGTCTTCCCACTGCTCCCCAGGTAGTCAGGGCAACCGACCGGCTCCAGGGTCTGATCTTTTCCCTCATAGATCCGAAATTTGTGGGTATAGCCTGTGGCCCTTTCACAGAGCTTATACAATTTGACCCCATACCGGGCACGCTTGCTTGGGATGTATTGTTTGAAGCCAAGGCGCCCGGTAAAATGTATTAGGGACTCGTCTACGCAGATGTTTTGCTCAGGGGTATACAAATCTGCAAATTTCAGGTTGAAATGGTCTATGAGGGGCCGAATTTTGTGGAGCCGGTCAAAAGCAGGGTGGCCTCTGGGACGGGAGGTGGTATTGTCGCTAAAATGCAGAAAACGTAGGATGGTCTCAAATCGTGTCCTGGACATAGCAGCAGAGAACATGGGCATGTGATGAATTGGGTGCGTTGACCAATATGACCGCAATTCATGCTTTTTTGTCAGGCCCATGTTGAGGAGAAGGCCCAAAAAAATTTTAAGCTCGGAAACTTGGACTGGTTTCCACCGGAAAGGCTGGGCATAATAGCTTCCCGGGTTAGCGGTTATAAATTGTGTGGCATACTGGTTGGTCTCTGCCACGACTAAGTCCAAGAGCTCCGCAGTCAAGAACAGCTCAAAAAATCCCAGGGCCGAACCGATTTGAGCCGTCTCAACCCGAACTCCAGACTGGGCGGTGAAAGGGGGAACTACTGGTGCGGCTGAAGTTGGTGACTGCCAATCAGGATTTGCCAGCACCTCAGGGACTCTAGGGGCTCTACGGGCCCGTCTTTGCGGTGGCTGCGACGGGGTAACTATTGCACGTGCCACCGTACCAGCTTCAACTGCCCTTCTGGTGCTCGCTACTTCACCAGGTTGTACGGCAGTGCTGGTACTAGGTCCAGGAAGGGCTGCGCTGCTGGTGTATGCCTCACCACGTGATCCGGCAGCGACAGCCCCACTCTGCTGCTCTTGAAGCGGATCCTGCGTAACCTGTGGTCTAGCGACATGGGGCCGGGTACGCCTGGTGCTGCCAGGGACCTCCACCTCCTCGTCCGAACTTTGGGTCAGAGAGCCACTGCTTTCCACAGGTTCATATTCTGACCCGCTAGATTCGTCAGATGAGGGTTCCCACTCCTCATCCGACTGGGTCAGAATCCTGTAGGCCTCTTCAGAAGAATACCCCCTGTTTGACATTTTGGACTACTAAATTTAGGGGTATTCCCTGAGACTACCCAAGAAAAAAAGCAAACCTGTCTTACAAAGGGGAGGCTAGCGAAGTACCGGAGGCTGCTGCGGTTGATAAAAAATATCAAAACTGATTTTTTTATCGCCGCAGTGCGTGTAAAATGAATGTGCAGTGATCAAAAAATAATAATTTTTTGTCACTGCGGTGGGGCGGGCGTGGGTGAACGCACGTGTGGGCGACCGATCAGGCCTGATCGGGCAAACACTGCGTTTTGGGTGGAGGGCGAGCTAAGGTGACACTAATACTATTATAGATCTGACCGTGATCAGTTTTGATCACTTACAGATACTATAAAAGTACAAATGCTGATTAGCGATACGCTAAACAGCGAATAAAAGTGACTGCGGTGCGGTGGGGTGGGCGCTAACTGACGCTAACTACCTAACCAAGGGGCCTAAACTATCCCTAAAACCTAACAGCCAATACCAGTGAAAAAAAAAAAGTGACAGTTTACACTGATCACTTTTTTTCCTTTCACTAGTGATTGACAGGGGCGATCAAAGGGGTGATCAAAGGGTTAATTGGGGTGCAGGTGGGTGATCTGGGGCTAAGGTGTAGTGTTTGGTGTACTCACAGTTCAGTCTGCTCCTGTGCTGGATCCAACCGACGAAAAGGACCAGCACAGGAGCAGACAAGCCATATAACAGATCATATTTACTAATATGATCTGTTATATGACTTTGGATTGGATTTTTTGAAAATCGCCAGCCTGCCAGCCAATGATCGTTGCTGGCAGGCTGGTGACGAAATACTTCTTTTAATTTTGCCGGCCCGCGATGCGCATGCGCGGGCCGGCTTTGAGCGAAATCTCGCGCCTCGCGAGATGACGCGTATATGCGTGACTCTGCGCAGCGCTGCCACCTCCGGAACGCAATCCTGCGTTAGGCGGTCCGGAGGTGGTTAAAGAGTTGGTATCCAAGGCCCTGGCTAAAAAAAACATCTTTAAAACAGGGGGATCTGTTACATTGTCTCTTGGCAATCGCTTCGGTGATCGATTCGTGATGGAATGACTGACGAGGAGTAGGAGGAGCAGGAGCATCAGGACCAGCAGATGATGGGAAGGACAGACAGCTCCCTTCAGCTAAGGTGGTGGAGCCTTGACTGCCTGAAACCGGGTGGGTGTCTCTGGGTGATGCAGCGGTTGCTGCGGCAGGCTGGACCACCACATCGGTGCCATGGTTCTCCCAGGCCACTTTATGGCCACACTTCACCTTCTGTCCACAGATTCTACATATGGCCATGTTGACCTCCTTCGGCGGCTTAACAAAAAAACTGCCACACCGCCGAGTATGTGATTTTACCCCAACAATATGCACTGAATGACTGCTACCTCCGCTGCCTCCCCGAGCCTGTGCACTGCTACTTTCCGGGCAGGTAGGCTCCTGCGAAGCGGGTGGTCTACCCCGGGCACGTTTGGCTACTGATCTCCCACTGCTGCCACCCTGCTGACTCCCGGCCACGCTAGCGACCTGCTAGCTCTGCCACTGCCTCATGGGCAAGCTTCCACCCTCTTCTCCAGATAATGATGAAGCCCCTTTGTCACCCGGCTCCCAAGTGTGATCAGCTACATCATCATCATTGAGTACTGTCTGCACGTCACTGATGTCCTCCTCAACTGTCTCTGGGTCAGGAGCCTCACCGCTTGCAACACCAGCTCCCACACCATTCTCCTTATCACTACTTACCAGCCTAGCGGAGCAAGCAGCAGATGTCTCCTCCACATCTTGGCTAGCCAGTAGCTGCTGACTGTCTTCTAGTAGCTCGTCCTCGCTGAGCCCACAGCATATAATACTTCTCTGGCTGAGGGAACAGAAAAGGACAGAGGCAGGTTGAGGACAGGTGAGGGAACAGGGCCTGCTCCTAGGCCACTCCAACTAAGGGTTGTGTCTCAAGACTCTTAGCTGGGGTGTCTTATGTCACTTGGGACAAAATGGATGACCACTTCAACCATTCAAGAACCGCTGGGTTGCTGGTCAAGACACGATCGCTAGATGACACCAGGAGCTCAGGCCTCTCAATGCGACTCCTGATGCCACTGCCCTTTTCTCTGCTGCGATCTGTGCTTTTACCAGAAACATTTAGGCTTCTGCCACTCCCCTGTGCAGGGCCTGGGCCTTTCGAACATATAACTGCACAGCTGAACGGCAAATATATTTTTCTTTTTTCCACTTATACACTCCACAAAAAGGGCGATAGAACATATAACTGCACCGATGAACAGCAAATATATTTTTCTTTTTTCACTTATACACTACACAAAAGGGCTTCAGAACGTAGAACTGCACTGCTGAACAGCAAATATATATTTATTTTTTTAACTTACCGTATACCTGAACACTCATCAAAAGGACTGTAGAACATATAACTGCACCGCTGAACGGCAAATATATTTTCCTTTTTTACTCATGCACTCCACAAAAGGGCTTTAGAACATATAACTGTGCGGCTGAACGGCAAGTATATTTTTCTTTTACAGTAATACACAACAAAAAGGGCTTAGAACGTATAACTACACCGCTGACCGGCAAATATGTTTTTATTTTGCAGTAATACACTACAAAAAGGGCTTTTGAACATATAACTGCACAGTTGAAAGGCAAATAGGCACTTATTTTTTTCTACTTATACACAACACAAAATGCTATAGAATATATAACTGCACCGCTGAACGCCAAATAGGCTCTTATTTTTTTCCACTTATACATGACACAAAAGGCTTTAGCACATATAACTGCCAAGCTGAACGGCAAATAGGTTTTTATTTTTTTCCCACTTATACATGACACAAAAGGCGCTAGAACATATAACTGCACCGCTGAACGGCAAATATATTTTTCTTTTTTCACTTATACACTTCACAAAAGGCTTTAAAGGGCTTCTGTCAGCCCACTAAACCGTTTTTTTTTTTTTGCTTAATAATAACCCATACACTGCGATTTATCCATACATAAGTAAAATAATAATTTTGGTTCAGTAGAATTTGCTAAAACCCTATTTTTATAATATGTAAATTACCTTGCTACCAGCAAGTAGGGCGGCTACTTGCTGGTAGCAGCCGCATCCTCCGATGGTAATGACGCCCCCTCTGCTTGTTGATTGACAGGGCCAGCGGACGGGATCTTTCTCCACTGGCCCTGCCTGTTTTCATTCAATATCTGGCGCCTGCGCCGCGGCCGTACCTATCTTCAATCGGCGCAGGCGCACTGAGAGGCGGCCACTCACTCGGCCGCTTCATCCTCAATGCGCCTGCGCCGATGACGTCACATCTACACCCGGCGCAGGCGCATTGAGGATGAAGCGGCCTAGTGAGTGGCCGCCTCTCAGTGTGCCTGTGCCGATTGAAGATAGGTACGGCCGCGGCGCAGGCGCCAGATATTGAATGAAAACAGGCAGGGCCAGCGGAGAAAGATCCCGTCCGCTGGCCCTGTCAATCAACAAGCAGAGGGGGCGTCATTACCATCGGAGGATGCGGCTGCTACCAGCAAGTAGCCGCCCTACTTGCTGGTAGCAAGGTAATTTACATATTATAAAAATAGGGTTTTAGCAAATTCTACTGAACCAAAATTATTATTTTACTTATGTATGGATAAATCGCAGTGTAGGGGTTATTATTAAGCAAAAAAAAAAAAAACGGTTTAGTGGGCTGACAGAAGCCCTTTAAGAACATATTGCTGCACTGCTGAACGGCAAATAGGCCCTTTTTTGTTTCCACTTATACACTACACAAAAGGCTTTAGAACATATAACTGCACCGCTGAACGGTAAATAAGCTCTTATTTTTTTTCCACTTATACATAACACAAAATGCTTTAGTACATATAACTGCAAAGCTGAACGGCAAATAGGTTCTTATTTTTTCCCACTTATACATGACACAAAATGCGATAGAACATATAACTGCACCTCTGAATGGCAAATATATGTTTCTTTTTTCCACTTATACACTCCACAAAAGGGCTATTGAAAATATAACTGCACCGCTAAACGGCAAATATATTTTTCTTTTTTCCACTTATACACTTCACAAAAGGGCTATAGAACATATAACTGCACCGCTAAACGGCAAATATATTTTTCTATTTTACACTTATATATATTTTTATTTTGCCACTAATACATGACAAAAGGGCTTTAGAACATATAACTGCACTGCTGAACGGCAAATATATTTTTCTATTGCAACTAGTACACGAAAAAATAGGCTTTAGAACATATAAGTGCACCGCTGAACGGCAAAAATGTTTTTTTCTTGTGCCACTAATACATGACAAAAAGGACTGTAATTTTCGCACTTCACCACACAACGGCTAAATAGCTTGCAATTGTTTGGCCGTTGCACACAGAGACATTATCTGCGCTACATCTCCTGTGTAACGTGTGCGCAGCCTAAAAATATTTATGGGAGAGGTTTTAAGGTTACAGACGAGGAGAAGCGCTTACCCCTGACCTAAGCTGTCTGTGTTGTGCCGGGAGCCAGGAGCGAGGGTAAGCCTAGCAGTGGGCGTACCCTAAAGGGAGTTTGAAGAAAACAGGGGGGGTCAGATGCCCCTCCCACAAATTCAGGCTGACTTTTGAGTCTTCCAACTTATGGGAGAGGCTTTAAGGTTACAGACGAGGAAAAGCGCTTACCCCTGACCTAAGCTGGCTGTGTTGTGCCGGGAGCCAGGAGCGAGGGTAAGCCTAGCAGTGGGCAAAAAGAGACGAGGAGAGCAGAGTAGTGTCCAAAACATTTAATTTCTCTCAGAGAACGAGGTTACAGAAAGCCTGGAAAATCTCGACGTTCGGGTTTGGAATGTACCTCGTAAAACAAGATGAACGCCAGCGACCCATGCTTTTGATCACGTGCGCCGGGACCCCGTTTTTTTACACTGCGGGCGCAGCCCCAATCCGGAGCGAGTGCCCAGTGATGGCCAGCGGGTTGTAACCGAGACCTGAAGCCAGCGTTCTGATGCGAGACACGAACTGGATTGAAGTCAGGAAATTCCCATGCAAAGGCAGCAGCGGGCGATCTAGGGGGGTATCTTGTAGCAGAGCTAGCATATGTCGGAGGACCATGACCGGACACCAATCGTTAGAAGTTTTGAAGAACCGACCTCCGAGGGAGGCCCATGTTGATTGGATTTCGTGGATGGGAGCCGGAGGAAAAAATGGTCATGGACCCAGGACAATTGCCGCACCTGCAAGCCCTGATGTTTAGAGGAGGTGCTGGTGAACTCGCCTGGCCTAAGGAACCCATAAAACCCGAGGTACATAGCTGCCTTAATAACCAAACTAGGAGAGTGCCCAAAAGGATGTCCAACCAGCGCGGACGAAAATCTCCTAAACATCTCGCCGGAGACCGGCTGTCTACGGGCGGGAGGGGCATCCCCGCTCTTCTGGATTCCCCTAAGGGCAGCCTTGACTGCCTGCACTGAGAAAATGGAACCTCCGTTCAGATTACGAAGCATGGCGCAGTGCTGTATCCCGGCTAAGTACAGCTTGATGGAGTTGTATGACAGCCTGAGGTTGCGATGACAGTGGGCTATGAACGCCAGGGTGTAGGAGATATCGTCCAAGCAACCTTGCGGGTGGGACCTGGAGAAAACTTCATAAACCTTAAAGCCGGCTTGGTAGTTCCTGATGGTATTGGAGGAGAGGGAATGTTGTACCAGGTTCCTGGCGTGAAAAAGGAGGGACTCTAATCCATCCCCAGGGAATGGAAGACCGGGAGAGGAGACCCCGTGGGATCCGCTCCTGGCACCTGAAAAAAGAGGGGGTTCACAATCTCCTTAATTGCCTCGTCTATAGAGGAATACTGCATGGAGAACTCCTCGGATGGGATAAGCGAGTTGAGGCTGGGAACGGCAGAGGCATGAGACGTTGACAGGTCGTAGATTAACCGCTTTTTACTTAGACACCAGGCCAATGGGGTTAATGCAGCAGGAAGAGAATGGTATGGACTCAAGCGGGCCGATGAGGAAACCCTTGTCGACTTCGGATTGGAGCAACTCCTCAACTTCCGCAGGGTCCTCAAGAGCAGATCTCAGGTTGCCACCTTCCCAAGACGTCTGCGGCAGGGCGATAAGGCCCGTGTGGAAGCCCTCCGTGAAGCCAGACAGCAAAAATTGCACGAACCCTCGGTCGGGGTGATCCCGCAGAAGGATGCCAAGGAGATCGAGGTCAATGTCGGCTAGTCATGACTGTTTCGCAGACCTTTTGGGACAGGCGGGACGAGGCGAGCCCTGAAGCACAACGAGCAGATGTGGAGAGCCCTGCAACCGTTGAAGACGCAACCGTTCGCGTTAAAATTGTTGCAGACCTGGCTCTTACTCAGGTACACTATGGGCCAACCTAGCTTGTCAACCCCGGGGGCGCCCAGTTGGAGACCTGAGGGACCAGGCAGGGACCTATCCTGGATGGGATTGACCGAGTTAGGACACCAGTCCGAGGAATGGAAAATGGACTGGCACCCTGAACAAGACGGGGCCCTGAGACCCGCAAAGTGGCGGCAAAACCGCTCCATATCGATGTTGGCCCAGTTGGTGACAAACTGGAATTGAACCAGGGCAGCAGCCGCCTTAGCCGAGAAGGAGTGGTGGTAGTCATAAAATGACGAGCCACCATACTTGTGCACCAGGTCGGTGACCAAGTAGAGGTACGCATCTAATTCCTCCCTCCTTCTAGGCTGGGCCGAGCACACAATATCCCTGAACAGGCTAAACGCCAACACAAATTCCGGGATGGCGAGCTTTCTGTTAAGCCTTGGGTCCTTGGCCTTCAGGACGAGGGAGACGTCACCACAGTTGAAGTGGGAGATCTTGTGAGGCGATAAGGATGGACGCCAGGTTCACATCCTTCCCAGCCAGGATATCTTTTTTAATACCGTCTGGGATGAAATGGGCCGGGGCCACCTGGGGAGTGAAAATAGTAATGCCTAGCGAGGACCCCTGAGGAACAACGGACTCAGCCGGAGGGTGGGACGCCTGACGGGGGGCCGGGGCCCAAGATTCCAGCACCGACACCCTGGACTGAGCGTCAGCCACCGCGCAGACCAGGGAGTCAATGGAGGCTTGTAGGTGTGTCAGCGACTGCTGAATGTCCGTGGTCCCTGGCTGGACACCTGACGGACCCGGGGTGGTCATCAATAGTTTGTATAGTTCTGCTTTGCGAGCAGAGGCCGGGTGAGGGATGCCTCTCCTATTAAGTTCAGTGATGAGCCTGGGAATCGTCCAGCTTCTCAGGGACACGGTGTCGGCCTTGCCTGAGACGGACGTTCCAGAGAGTGACATGGTGACCTCCACATCTGAAGCATGCGACATGCTTAACCTGCAAAGAAAGAAATGGTCCC
The DNA here is from genome assembly GCF_905171765.1 of Bufo bufo. NCBI lineage: Eukaryota > Metazoa > Chordata > Amphibia > Anura > Bufonidae > Bufo > Bufo bufo. Next base: position 530,671,672 of record NC_053391.1, on the reverse strand, counting down.
GGATAACTATATGTGATCGGAATGTAGCACGACCGGTACCCACGAAAAGGCTAGTGTCAGTCTGGGTAACGTACCTGAGATAAATGGCTAATACCTGTGCTGATGTCTTGGGTCACCTGACCTCGGTCAAATGTCGGGTAAGTGAAACGGTCAAGAATACGTTCCTGGGAGAACAAATCCATAAGAGCCGGAAGGGAGAATAGCTGGGGAGGATGACAGGCCTGGGATATCCAGGAGACAGAGGTAGGTGCGAGCCTGGGCGATCCAGGAGGCAGAGGTAGGTGCGAGCCTGGGCGATCCAGGAGGAAGAGGTAGGTGCGAGCCTGGGCGATCCAGGAGGCAGAGGTAGGTGCGAGCCTGGGCGATCCAGGAGGCAGATGTAGGTGCGAGCCTGGGCGATGCAGGAGGCAGAGGTAGGTGCGAGCCTGGGCGATCCAGGAGGCAGAGGTAGGTGCGAGCCTGGGCGATCCAAGAGGCAGGTGCGAGCCTGGGCAATCCAGGAGGCAGAGGTAGGTGCGAGCCTGGGCGATCCAGGAGGCAGAGGCAGGTGCGAGCCTGGCCGATCCAGGAGACAGAGGTAGGTATGAGCCTGGGCGATCCAGGAGACAGAGGTAGGTATGAGCCCGGGCGAATCAGCGGGAAACAGGGAAACATAGCATACCAATAAATGAACATACACATACCGAACGGTCCTGCTTCCACTACGTATCCGTACAGATGACGGCAGGCGAATGGTCAGAGTGCAGTGACCGCGCATGGAGTTTAGGCTGAGGATGTGTGTCTCCTACCCGGGTGAGTCGTACTCGTGGAAAACACAGCCCAGCGTGCGCCCCATCGTAAGGCTTTGGCATTGTATGACCGGCTCCTAGCAACACAACAAGGCACAGAGGAAGTTTGGGCAGCAACGACATAGTACCAAACCAAGACACCCTCTGTAATTCACAATACGCACGTCCGACTCGGACGTTAAAACCGATAGAGGTCAATTTCAAAAGAAAAACCGAGCTGAAATACGAGAGACCGTCTCAGCTACATCTAGACATGTCCTCCAGAACTCATACCGCATGTCACACTACATGGACTCAATATCCTAGCCTACCTCTGCCCGTGTCCTCCTAATCTCCCCATGTCACGCCGCATGGAATCCCTGACATAGAATACATCCGCCTGTGTACCCCAGCCCAAATACTAATTACCCTAGACTAGATCTACCCGTGTCCTCCAGATCGCATAAATCATGGGGCACATGACATGGGGCACAGTGAACAGTTTAACAGCTTAGTAATGAACCATAACATTAAGCGTTTAGTGGAGTAAAGCATTAACCCTTTAGCAGTGGACCAGCGGGTCACTGCACCGAAAACGCACATAACAATCAGCACCATTACCCTGCCAGACTGTCAGCAGTAGACAGACCATCATTCATGGCTGTCTGTCTGGCTCATTGAGCTATACCACCGCTACATGTGACCTACAGGTCTTAACAAAACACCTTACATGGACACACCGCCCCATACTAGAGCTACCACAGTGTTTCCCGGCATGCGTTCCACGCTGGAACGCACGCCGACCCTGCAACTGGAAGCAGGGAAAAAACCCAGAGGACGGATCGATGGGGTCCTGTGGGGGAAGGGGTGCCCTGCAGGACGGATCATGCTCATCCCAAAGCAGCATGGGAGTGGTGGGACACACGGGGCCGGGAGCAAGTATCGACGTGCGTTCCACGCTGGAACGCACGCCGACCCCGCGACCCGACGCAACAAAGCCCAGAGGATGGGTCGGGTGAGGCCCTGTGGAGGGGGTGACCTGCAGGACGGATCTTACCCATCCTGACGCCGCATGAGAGTGGTGAGGCAATCGGATCCGGGAGCGAATATCGACGTGCGTTCCACGCTGGAACACACGCCGACCCCGCGAGCTGGAAGCCGGAAGCATGTGACCGCTGCTCGGAGGAGCCCTGTTGAGCGGACGGAACAGCGTGCATTAGTTACCTGTCCTGGGGACGCAAACCAGCAATGTATGGGTGGTTAACGTAGAGGTTGTTTGCAGAGCTCACGACGTGCAAGGGTGTAGCACAAGAGCGAGGCGACTCCTTATCCAGATTATGAACAGAAGCGCCCTGAGGAGCTGCGGGCTGTAGCTTAAGAAGGTCAGATGCCCCTCCCACAAATTCAGGCTGACTTTTCAGCCTTCCAACATGTGACATCCAGTGTACTTTTTCCGTAGACGGTGTCCACTGCGGACAGTTACATTAATTGCGCTACATCTTCTGTATAACGTTTGAGCATCATTAAAATATCTGTGACATCGAGTGTACTTTTTCTATAGACGCTGCGGACAGTGACATTACCTGCGCTACATCTCCTGTATAACGTTTGCGCATCCAAAAATATCTGTGACATCCAGTGTACTTTTTCTGTAAATGCAGCAGACAGCGACATTATCTGCGCTACATCTCCTGTTTATCGTGTGCGCATACTAAAAATATCTGTGACATCCTGTGTACTTTTTCCATAGATGCTGTGGACAGCGACATTATTTGCGCTACATCTCCAGTTTAACGTGTGCGCATACTAAAAATATCTGTGACATCCATTGTACACTTTCTGTAGATGGTGTCCGCTGTGGACAGTTACATTACCTGCGCTACATCTCCTGTATAACATTTGCGCAGCCTAAAAATATCTGTGACATCCAGTGTACTTTTTCCATAGACCCTGCGGACATCGACATTATCTGCACTACATCTCCTGTTTAATGTGTGCGTATACTAAAAATATCTGTGACATCCAGTGTACTTTTCCATAGACGCTGTAAACAATGACAATATCTGTGCTACATCTCCTGTTTAACCACTTAAGGACCACAGGTTTATACCCCCCTAAAGACCAGGCCCTTTTTTACAAATCGGCACTCCACAACATTAGCGGTTTATTGCTCGGTCATGCAACTTACCACCCAAATGAATTTTACCTCCTTTTCTTCTCACTAATAGAGCTTTCATTTGGTGGTATTTCATTGCTGCTGACATTTTTACTTTTTTTGTTATTAATCGAAATATACCGATTTTTTTGCAAAAAAATGAAATTTTTCACTTTCAGTTGTAAAATTTTGCAAAAAAAACGACATCCATATATAATTTTTTCTCTAAATTTATTGTTCTACATGTCTTTGATAAAAAAAAAATGTTTAGGTAAAAAAAAAAAATGGTTTGGGTGAAAGTTATAGCGTTTACAAACTATGGTACAAAAATGTGAATTTCCGCTTTTTGAAGCAGCTCTGACTTTCTGAGCACCTGTCATGTTTCCTGAGGTTCTACAATGGCCAGACAGTAGAAAAACCCCACAAATAACCCCATTTCGGAAAGTAGACACCCTAAGGTATTCGCTGATGGGCATAGTGAGTTCATAGAACTTTTTATTTTTTGTCACAAGTTAGCGGAAAATGATGATTTATTATTTTTTTTTTCTTACAAAGTCTCATAATCCACTAACTTGTGACAAAAAATAAAAACTTCCATGAACTCACTATGCCCATCATGAAATACCTTGGGGTGTCTTCTTTCCAAAATGGGGTCACTTGTGGGCTAGTTATACTGCCCTGGCATTTTAGGAGCCCAAATGCGTGCGAAGTAGTTTGAAATCAAAATCTGTAAAAAATGGCCGGTGAAATCCGAAAGGTGCTCTTTGGAATGTGGGCCCCTTTGCCCACCTTGGCTGCAAAAAAGTGTCACACATGTGGTATTGCCGTACTCAGGAGAAGTTGGGCAATGTTTTTTGGGGTGTCATTTTACATATACCCATGCTGGGTGAGAGAAATATCTTGGCAAAAGACAACTTTTCCCATTTTTTTTATACAAAGTTGGCATTTGACCAAGATATTTCTCTCACCCAGCATGGGTATATGTAAAATGACACCCCAAAACACATTGCCCAACTTTTTCTGAGTACGGAAATACCACATGTGTGACACTTTTTTGCAGCCTAGGTGGGCAAAGGGGCCCACATTCCAAAGAGCACCTTTAGGATTTCACAGGTCATTTTTTACACATTTTGATTTCAAACTACTTACCACACATTAGGGCCCCTAGAATGCCAGGGCAGTATAACTACCCCACAAGTGACCCCATTTTGGAAAGAAGACACCCCAAGGTATTCCGTGAGTGGCATGGCGAGTTCCTAGAATTTTTAATTTTTTGTCACAAGTTAGCGGAAAATGATGATTTTTTTTCTTACAAAGTCTCATATTCCACTAACTTGTGACAAAAAATAAAAACTTCCATGAACTCACTATGCCCATCACGAAATACCTGGGGGTGTCTTCTTTCCAAAATGGGGTCACTTGTGGGGTAGTTATACTGCCCTGGCATTTTAGGGGCCCGGATGCGTGAGAAGTAGTTTGAAATCAAAATCTGTAAAAAATCTGTAAAAATCTGTAAAAATCTGTAAAAAATGTCCGGTGAAATCCGAAAGGTAAATATCTCGGCAAAAGACAACTTTTCCCATTTTTTTATACAAAGTTGGCATTTGACCGAGATATTTCTCTCACCCAGCATGGGTATATGTAAATGACACCCCAAAACACATTCCCCAACTTCTCCTGAGTACGGCGATGCCAGATGTGTGACACTTTTTTGCAGCCTAGATGCGCAAAGGGGCCCACATTCCTTTTAGGAGGGCATTTTTAGACATTTGGATCCCAGACTTCTTCTCATGCTTTAGGGCCCCTAAAATGCCAGGGCAGTATAAATACCCCACATGTGACCCCATTTTGGAAAGAAGACCCCCCAAGGTATTCAATGAGGGGCATGGCGAGTTCCTAGAATTATTATTTTTTTGCCACAAGTTAGCGGAAATTTTTTATTTTATTTTTTTCTCACAAAGTCTCCCTTTCCGCTAACTTGGGACAAAAATTTCAATCTTTCATGGTCTCAATATGCCCCTCAGCGAATACCTTGGGGCGTCTACTTTCCACAATGGGGTCACATGTGGGGTATTTATACTGCCCTGGCATTTTAGGGGCCCTAAAGCGTGAGAAGAAGTCTGGAATATAAATGTCTAAAAATTTTTACGCATTTGGATTCCGTGAGGGGTATGGTGAGTGCATGTGAGATTTTTGACACAAGTTAGTGGAATATGAGACTTTGTAAGAAAAAAAAAGAAAAATAAAATTTCCGCTAACTTGGGCCCAAAAAATTTCTGAATGGAGCCTTACAGGGGGGTGATCAATGACAGGGGGGTGATCAGGGAGTCTATATGGGGTGATCACCCCCCTGTCATTGATCACCTACCTGTAAGGCTCCATTCAGACGTCCATATGTGTTTTGCGGATCCGATCCATGTATCAGTGGATCCGTAAAAATCATACGGATGTCTGAATGGAGCCTTACAAAGGGGTGATCAATGACAGGGGGGGTGATCAATGACAGGGGGGTGATCAGGGAGTCTATATGGGGTGATCACCCCCGTCATTGATCACCCCCCTGTAAGGCTTCATTCAGACGTCCGTATGTGTTTTGCGGATCCGATCCATGTATCAGTGGATCCGTAAAAATCATACGGATGTCTGAATGGAACCTTACAGGGGGGTGATCAATGACAGGGGGGTGATCAATGACCGGGTGGTGATCAGGGAGTCTATATGGGGTGATCACCCCCATCATTAATCACCCCCCTGTAAGGCTCCATTCAGACGTCCGTATGTGTTTTGCGGATCCGATCCATGTATCAGTGGATCCATAAAAATCATATGGACGTCTGAATGGAGCCTTACAAGGGGGTGATCAACGACAGGGGGGTGATTAGAGAGTCTATATGGGGTGATTAGGGGTGATCAGGGGTTAATAAGTGACTGGGGGTTGTAGTGTAGTGGTGTTTGGTGCTACTTATTACTGAGCTGCCTGTGTCCTCTGGTGGTCGATCCAAGCAAAAGGGACCACCAGAGGACCAGGTAGCAGGTATATTAGACTCTGTTATCAAAACAGCGTCTAATATACCTGTTAGGGGTTAAAAAAAATCGCATCTACAGCCTGCCAGCGAACGATCGCCGCTGGCAGGCTGAAGATCCACTCGCTTACCTTCCGATCCTGTGAACGCGCGCGCCTGTGTGCGCGCGTTCACAGGAAATCTCGGCTCACGCGAGATGACACCAATCGGCGTTAGTGTAGCCTGGGAGCGCCGCAGCAATGACGCCTTTCGGCGTTAGCATAGCGGTAAGTGGTTAATATGTGTGCATACTAAAAATATCTGTGACATCCAGTGTACTTTTCCATAGACTGTGTCAATTGCGGACAGTTATATTACCTGCGCTACATCTCCTGCATAACGTTTGCGCAGCCTAAAAATATCTGTGACATCCAGTGTACTTTTTCCGTAGACACTGCGGACATCCACATTATCTGCACTACATCTCCTGTTTAACGTGTGCATATACTAAAAATATCTGTGACATCAAGTGTACTTTTTCCAAAGACGCTGTAGACAACGACAATATCTGCGCTACATCTCCTGTTTAACGTGTGCGCATACTAAAAATATCTGTGACATCCAGTGTACTTTTTCCGTAGACGGTGTCCGCTGCGGACAGTTACATTACCTGCGCTACATATCCTGTATAACGTTTGTGCAGCCTAAACATATCTGTGACATCCAGTGTACTTTTTCCATAGACCCTGCGGACATCGACATTATCTGCACTACATCTCCTGTTTAACGTGTGCGTATAGTAAAAATATCTGTGACATCCAGTGTACTTTTTCCATAGACGCTGTAAACAATGACAATATCTGTGCTACATCTCCTGTTTAATATGTGTGCATACTAAAAATATCTGTGACATCCAGTGTACTTTTCCATAGACTGTGTCCATTGCGGACAGTTATATTACCTGCGCTACATTTCCTGCATAACGTTTGCGCAGCCTAAAAATATCTGTGACATCCAGTGTACTTTTTCCGTAACACTGCGGACATCGACATTATCTGCACTACATCTCCTGTTTAACGTGTGCATATACTAAAAATATCTGTGACATCAAGTGTACTTTTTCCGAAGACGCTGTAGACAACGACAATATCTGCGCTACATCTCCTGTTTAACGTGTGCGCATACTAAAAATATCTGTGACATCCAGTGTACTTTTTCCATAGATGGTGTCCGCTGCGGACAGTTACATTACCTGCGCTACATATCCTGTATAACGTTTGCGCAGCCTAAACATATCTGCGACATCCAGTGTACTTTTTCTGCGCTACACTGCGGACAGTGACATTACCTGCACTACATCTCCTGTATAACGTTTTTGCATCCTAAAACTATCTGTGACATCCAGTGTACTTTTTCCGTAGACGCTGCGGATAGCAACATTATCTGCGCTACATCTCCTGTTTAACGTGTGCGCATACTAAAAATATTTGTGACATCCAGTGTACTTTTTCCCTAGTCGGTGTCAGCTGCGGATAGTTACATGACCTGCACTACATCTCCTGTAATTTGCCTGAGGTACTGGTAAAGGTGCGCCGTGTGTGCCCATTTCCGAAAGTCATCTAGAGCTGCCGCCGGTCTGGTCAATTGCCAGCTCAGTGACTATTGTGCGACGTGAGCACGAGCTACAACTCCACGTTCCACATGTTGGCCAGGATTTGTGAGCAGCAGGGCAGTAGTGGAATACCAGCTGCAACATGGTCATCGCCTTTCCAGTCAGCTTCAGCTCTTCAGAAGCAACGCGGGGGAATGGATGTCTGACCTCTGTGAGGTTTTACGCAACTTTAAGGAATCAACACAGATGGTGAGCGGCGATGCCGCTATTATCAGCGTAACCATCCCACTTCTGTGTCTACTGAAACACTCGCTGCTCGCAATGAAGGCGGATGCTTTGCATGTTGAAGAGGTAGAAATGGGGGAAGACAGTACACAGGGTAATAGACAAACCACCCTCAGTTCGTCTTCTCAGTGCGAATTGGATGATGATGAGGAGGAGGAGCAGGAGACGGTTGCCTCCGCTACAGAGGGTAGTACCCATAGCAGGTTTATTCCATCTGTTCAGCGTGGATGGGCCGAAGAGGATGAGGAGATTGAGAGTCATCCTCCTGATGAGGACAGCAAAGTCTTGTCTGTTGGGACTCTGGCACACATGGCTGACTTTATGTTATGCTGCCTTTCCCATGACCCTCGCGCTATACGCATTTTGGAAAACACTGATTACTGGTTATTCACTCTTCTCGCCCCCCGCTACAAAGAGAACTTCTCATCTCTCATTCGTGTGGTGGAGAAGACTAGCAAAATGGTGCAATACCAGAAGGTCCTTGTGGAAAAATTGCTCCAAAAATTTCCAGCTGACAATGCTGGCGGCAGAGTAAGTAGTTCCTTGGGCAACCGAGGAGGGGAGACGAGGGGAACACATAGCAGTTCCAACAGTGGCAGGGCAACACTCTCAACGGCCTGGGACAGTTTTATGACACCCCGCCAGCACCCTCACCCTACTGTCTCAAGGAGGGAAAAATTTTGGAAGATGGTGAAGGAGCACGTAGCAGACCGTGTCTGTGTCCTCAATGATCCCTCTGTGCCTTGCAACTATTGAGTGTCCAAACTGGACACGTAGCACAAACTGGCACTCTACGCCTTGGAGATGCTGGCCTGCCCTGCCGCCAGCGTTTTGTCAGAGCGGGTATTTAGTGCTGCTTGGGGCATAATAACTGATAAGCGCATCCGCCTGTCAACTGAAAATGCTGACCGGTTGACTCTTATCAAAATGAACAAGGTGTGGATTTCCCCTGACTTCTCTACTCCACCAGAGGAAAGCGGCTGAATATAAAGTCACTTTAAATGTGGCTTTTATGGTGTATTAAATACTCTGTATTCCCATGCACCCATTCCACCACAAAAAAAAGAGTTTATAGGTTCAATCTTCCTTTTCTCGTCCTCCTCCTCCATCATATCAACATGCTTATTAGGCTGACCTCGCTCCTAATGTTTTAGAGGGTCAGCTCAGCAGCAGGCTCTCAACCATAATTTTTTCGATGGTCAGATCAGCAGCAGGCACTCGCCCCTAATGTTTTAGAGAGTCAGCTCAGCATCAGACCCTCAACTATAATTTTTTCGATGGTCAGCTCAGCAGCAGGCCCTTGCCCTTTATTTTTCCCATGGTCAGATCAGCAGCAGGCACTCGCCCCTAATGTTTTAGAGAGTCAGCTCAGCAGCAGACCCTCACCCTTAATGTTTTAAATGGTCAGCTCAGCAGCAGACCCTCACCCCTAATGTTTTAGATGGTCAGCTCAGTAGCAGGCCCTCGCCCATAATGTTTTAGTTGGTCAGCTCAGCCTCAGACCCTCGTCTATAATGTTTTAAAAGGTCAGCTCAGCAGCAGGCCCTCGCCCATTATGTTGTAGATGGTCAGCTCAGCAGCAGGCCCTTTCCCATAATTTTTTCCATGGTCAGATCAGCAGCAGGCACTCGCCCTTTATATTTTCGATGGTCAGCTCAGCAGCAGGCCCTCGCCCCTAATGTTTTAGAAGGTCAGCTCAGCAGCAGGCTCTCACCCATAATGTTTTAGATGGTCAGTTCAGCAGCAAGCACTCGCCCCTAATGTTTTAGAGAGTCAGCTCAGCAGAAGACCCTCACCCTTTATGTTTTAGATGGTCAGCTCAGCAGCAGGCCCTCACCCCTAATGTTTTAGATGGTCAGCTCAGCAACAGGCCCTCACCCCTAATGTTTTAGTTGGTCAGCTCAGCAGCAGGACCTTGCCTATAATGTTTTGGATGGTCACCTCAGCAGCAGGCCCTCGCCCATAATGTTTTAGATGGTCAGCTCAGCAGCAGGCCCTCGCCCATAATGTTTTAGATGGTCAGCTCGGCAGCAGGCCCTCGCCCATAATGTTTTAGATGGTCAGCTCAGCAACATGCTCTCGCCCATAATTATTTACATGGTCAGATCAGCAGCAGGCCCTCACCCCTAATGTTTTAGAAGGTCAGCTCAGCAGCAGGCCCTCGTCCATAATGTTTTAGATGGTAAGCTCGGCAGCAGGACCTCGGCCATAATGTTTTAGCTGGTCAGCTCAGCAGCAGGCCCTCACCCCTAATGTTTTAGATGGTCAGCTCAGCAGCAGGCCCTCACCCCTAATGTTTTAGTTGGTCAGCTCAGCAGCAGGACCTCGCCTATAATGTTTTGGATGATCAGCTCAGCAGCAGGCCCTCGCCCATAATGTTTTAGATGGTCAGCTCAGCAGCAGGCCCTCGCCCATAATGTTTTAGATGGTCAGCTCGGCAGCAGGCCCTCGGCCATAATGTTTTAGATGGTCAGCTCAGCAACATGCCCTCGCCCATAATTATTTACATGGTCAGCTCAGCAGCAGGCCCTCGCCCATAATGTTTTAGATGGTCAGCTCAGCAGCAGGCCCTCACCCCTAATGTTTTAGATGGTCAGCTCAGCAGCAGGCCCTCACCCCTAATGTTTTAGTTGGTCAGCACAGCAGCAGGACCTCGCCTATAATGTTTTGTATGGTCAGCTCAGCAGCAGGCCCTCGCCCATAATGTTTTAGATGGTCAGCTCAGCAACATGCCCTCGCCCATAATTATTTACATGGTCAGATCAGCAGCAGGCCCTCGCCACTAATGTTTTAGAAGGTCAGCACAGCAGCAGGCCCTCGCCCATAATGTTTTAGATGGTCAGCTCGGCAGCAGAACCTCGGCCATAATGTTTTAGATGGTCAGCTCAGCAACAGGCCAACGCCCATAATTATTTTCATGGTCAGATCAGCAGCAGGCCCTCGCCCCTAATGTTTTAGATGGTCAGCTCAGCAGCAGGCCCTCGCCCGTAATGTTTTAGAAGGTCAACTCAGCAGAAGGCCCTCGCCCATAATGTTTTAGATGGTCAGATCAGCAGCAGGCACTCGCCCCTAATGTTTTAAAGAGTCAGCTCAGCAGCAGACCCTCACCCCTTATCAGGGCCTGGCAAGGATTTTTGCCGCCCTAGGCAAGATAAAAATTGCCGCCGCCCCCCCTTCCCCCTTATCAGATTATCTGCCCATATCATGACATCACATATGTTCCACCCCTTTCTCAGCATTTAAATTAAAAGAGAGTTATATGTTCCAATAAAGCCCCCTATTAAGAATGGTGGAGAATAACTACCATAACTTTGACCTTAAATTTAAAATTAACTTTTAACCCTGTAGTTTTTGTTTCAAAGCACTGACAAATTGCACCAAAGGCCATAATGTAAATTAAAGTACAAATTTAAATTGTTTAATACATAAACATTCTGAAAGTGCAATACAACATAGAGTTAAGAGAAAAATACATGCCACACATTTTTATTATAGTGGCATACTTGCATAGTTTAAGTGCAACAATAGAAATGGTATGGTCATTCAAATACTGTAACTCCAAACACATCAAAATAAATATTAAATATATAAATGCAGCATACAATGTAAGTGCTAAAAAACTTTGTAAACAGTTTCAACAACTTAGATAACTTAAATAGCAGTTATTCTACTTAAAAATGTTTTACTTTTCTTGCTTTGGCATTCGCAAAGTCCTTTAGTAATGATTCACAGTCAATCTCCTGTGCCGTCCGATTTTCAATTGATATCATGGCAAGTCCCACAAGCCGTTCTTGGGACATTGAGGACCGCAGATAATTTTTTATAATTTTTAGCTTTGAAAGGCTTCACTCACCTGTGGCAACAGTGATTTGCAAGGTCAACATAATACGAAGTGCAATTGCCACATTTGGAGCAAATCCATTCCTTACTGAGTAGGCCAAAATATCAACAGGTGTCATCGTAGGTTTTATCACAGGAGCCAAGACAGCAAGTTCTTCACACAGTTGCCTTCCATCTACATCAGACTCCTTTGATTTTTCATTGGTTAAGACTAGAGATGAGCGAACCCGAACTGTATAGTTCGGGTTCGTACCGAATTTTGGGGTGTCCGTGACACGGACCCGAACCCGAACATTTTCGTAAAAGTCTGGGTTCGGGTTCGGTGTTCGGCGCTTTCTTGGCGCTTTTTGAAAGGCTGCAAAGCAGCCAATCAACAAGCGTCATACTACTTGCCCCAAGAGGCCATCACAGCCATGCCTACTATTGGCATGGCTGTGATTGGCCAGTGCAGCATGTGACCCAGCCTCTATATAAGCTTGGGTCACGTAGCGCTGCAAGTCACTCTGCTGATACAAGCGTAGGGAGAGGTTGCAGCTGCGACGTTAGGGCGAGATTAGGCAGATTAACTCCTCCAAAAGACTTCATTCAGTGATCGATCTACAGCTGTGGATCATTGAACTGCTTCTATTCAATTGCTCAGTGTTTTTAGGCTGCCCAGAGCGTTTTTCAGTCACTTTTTTCTGGGGTGATCGGCGGCCATTTTGTGGCTTGTGGTGCGCCAGCACAAGCTACCACCAAGTGCATTTAACCATCAATAGTGTGGTTATTTTTTGCTATATCCTACATCAGGGTCAAGCTTTCATCAAGTGCATTTAACCATCAATAGTGTGGTTATTTTTTGGCCATATACTACATCAGGTGCAGGCTGAGCTTGTGTCACCCAAGTGCATTTAACCATCAATAGTGTGGTTATTTTTTGCTATATCCTACATCAGGGTCAAGCTGTCATCAAGTGCATTTAACCATCAATAGTGTGGTTATTTTTTGGCCATATACTACATCAGGGGCAGGCTGAGCCTGTGTCACCCAAGTGCATTTAACCATCAATAGTGTGGTTATTTTTTGCTATATCCTACATCAGGGTCAAGCTTTCATCAAGTGCATTTAACCATCAATAGTGTGGTTATTTTTTGGCCATATACTACATCAGGTGCAGGCTGAGCCTGTGTCACCCAAGTGCATTTAACCATTAATAGTGTGGTTATTTTTTGCTATATCCTACATCAGGGTCAAGCTTTCATCAAGTGCATTTAACCATTAATAGTGTGGTTATTTTTTGGCCATATACTACATTAGGGGCAGGCTGAGCCTGTGTCACCCAAGTGCATTTAACCATCAATAGTGTGGTTATTTTTTGCTATATCCTACATCAGGGTCAAGCTTTCATCAAGTGCATTTAACCATCAATAGTGTGGTTATTTTTTGGCCATATACTACATCAGGTGCAGGCTGAGCCTGTGTCACCCAAGTGCATTTAACCATCAATAGTGTGGTTATTTTTTGGCCATATACTACATCAGGGGCAAGTTGAGCCTGTCACCCAGCGCCTAAAAAATAGGCCTCACATTTATATTCCTCCAAATCAGTATTGTTTTAGCTGGTCAAGTTATTTTTAGTGACCGTAAAAGCACAGTTTTTGTTCTGGGTTGAAAAACAATTCTCAAATTTGCAATTCTCAAAATTAGTGGTTTCTGCTGTATCAGACCTACTTTAAATCTATCCCTAAAAGGGTATATTAGATTCAAGGTGCTGATAGGGTCATTCTGAAAAACTTAACACACGCTACAGTGCAGATACAAGTCTAATTCTGTGATTAAACGTATACCTGTCACCCAGGGCCTAAAAAATAGGCCTGACATCTATATATTCATCCAAATCAGTACTGTTTTAGCTGGTCAAGTTATTTTTAGTGACCGTAAAAGCACAGTTTTTGTTCTGGGTTGAAAAACAATTCCCAAATTTGCAATTCTCAAAATTAGTGGTTTCTGCTGTATCAGACCTACTTTAAATCTATCCCTGAAAGGGTATATTAGATTCAAGGTGCTGATAGGGTCATTCTGAAAAACTTAACACACACGCTACAGTGCAGATACAAGTCTAATTCTGTGATTAAACGTATACCTGTCACACAGCGCCTAAAAAATAGGCCTCACATTTATATTCAGCTAAATCTGTCATTACTGGTGTGCCTGTATTAGTGTAATACGGTACCTAAATAGATAGCCAGACAGTGTTAGGTGTCTGTAAAAAAAGGCCTGAAATTTAATTCAATACATTGGCCCGAATAATATTTTTCTTATTGTGGTGAACGGTAACAATGAGGAAAACATCTAGTAAGGGACGCGGACGCGGACGTGGACATGGTCGTGGTGGTGTTAGTGGACCCTCTGGTGATGGGAGAGGACGTGGCCATTCTGCCACAGCCACAAGTCCTAGTGTAACAACTACCTCAGGTCCCAGTAGCCGCCAGAATTTACAGGGATATTTGGTGGGGCCCAATGCCGTTCTAAGGATGGTAAGGCCTGAGCAGGTACAGGCATTAGTCAATTGGGTGGCCGACAGTGCATCCAGCACGTTCACATTATCTCCCACCCAGTCTTCTGCAGAAAGCGCACAGATGGCGCATGAAAACCAAGCCCATCAGTCTGTCACATCACCCCCATGCATATCAGGGAAACTGTCTGAGCCTCAAGTTATGCAGCAGTCTCTTATGCTGTTTGAAGACTCTGCTTCCAGGGTTTCCCAAGGGCATCCACCTAGCCCTTCCTCAGGGGTGGAAGAGATAGAATGCACTAACGCACAACCACTTATGTTTCCTGATGATGAGGACATGGGAATACCACCTCAGCACGTCTATGATGATGACGAAACACAGGTGCCAACTGCTGCGTCTTTCTGCAGTGTGCAGACTGAACAGGAGGTCAGGGATCAAGACTGGGTGGAAGACGATGCAGGGGACGAAGAGGTCCTAGACCCCACATGGAATGAAGGTCGTGCCACTGACTTTCACAGTTCGGAGGAAGAGGCAGTGGTGAGACCAAGCCAACAGAGTAGCAAAAGACAAAGAGGGAGCAGTGGGCACCCGCCGCCAAGAGACTCCGCCTGCTACTGACCGCCGCCATCTGGGACCGAGCACCCCAAAGGCAGCTTCAAGGAGTTTCCTGGCATGGCACTTCTTCAAACAATGTGCTGACGACAAGACCCGAGTGGTTTGCACGCTGTGCCATCAGAGCCTGAAGCGAGGCATTAACGTTCTGAACCTTAGCACAACCTGCATGACCAGGCACCTGCATGCAAAGCATGAACTGCAGTGGAGTAAACACCTTAAAAACAAGGAAGTCACTCAGGCTCCCCCTGCTACCTTTTCTGCTGCTGCCGCCTCGGCCTCTTCTGCTGCTGCCGCCGCCTCGGCCTCTTCCTCCACCTCTGGAGGGACGTTGGCACTTGCCGCCCAGCAAACATGGGATGTACCACCAACACCACCACCTGCGTCACCAAGCATCTCAACCATGTCACAAGGCAGCGTTCAGCTCTCCATCTCACAAACATTTGAGAGAAAGCGTAAATTCCCACCTAGCCACCCTCGATCCCTGGCCCTCAATGCCAGCATTTCTAAACTACTGGCCTATGAAATGCTGTCATTTAGGCTGGTGGAGACAGAAAGCTTCAAACAGCTCATGTCGCTTGCTGTCCCACAGTATGTTGTTCCCAGCCGGCACTACTTCTCCAAGAGAGCCGTGCCTTCCCTGCACAACCAAGTATCCGATAAAATCAAGTGTGCACTGCGCAACGCCATCTGTGGCAAGGTCCACCTAACCACAGATACGTGGACCAGTAAGCACGGCCAGGGACGCTATATCTCCCTAACTGCACACTGGGTAAATGTAGTGGCGTCTGGGCCCCAGGCGAAGAGCTGTTTGGCGCACGTCCTTCCGCCGCCAAGGATCGCAGGGCAACATTCTTTGCCTCCTGTCTCCTCCTCCTCCTACTCAGCTTCCTCCTCCTCTTCTTCCACCTGCTCATCCAGTCAGCCACACACCTTCACCACCAACTTCAGCACAGCCGGCGGTAAACGTCAGCAGGCCGTTCTGAAACTCATATGTTTGGGGGACAGGCCCCACACCGCACAGGAGTTGTGGCGGGGTATAGAACAACAGACCGACGAGTGGTTGCTGCCGGTGAGCCTCAAGCCCGGCCTGGTGGTGTGCGATAATGGGCGAAATCTCGTTGCAGCTCTGGGACTAGCCGGTTTGACGCACATCTCTTGCCTGGCGCATGTGCTGAATTTGGTGGTGCAGAAGTTCAATCACAACTACCCCGACATGTCAGAGCTGCTGCATAAAGTGTGGGCCGTCTGTTCGTGCTTCCGGCGTTCACACCCTGCCGCTGCTCGCCTGTCTGCGCTACAGCGTAACTTCGGCCTTCCCGCTCACCGCCTCATATGCGACGTGCCCACCAGGTGGAACTCCACCTTGCACATGCTGGACAGACTGTGCGAGCAGCAGCAGGCCATAGTGGAGTTTCAGCTGCAGCACGCACGGGTCAGTCGCACTGCGGATCAGCCCCACTTCACCACCAATGACTGGGCCTCCATGCGAGACCTGTGTGCCCTGTTGCGCTGTTTCGAGTACTCCACCAACATGGCCAGTGGCGATGACGCCGTTATCAGCGTTACAATACCACTTCTATGTCTCCTTGAGAAAACACTTAGGGCGATGATGGAAGAGGAGGTGGCCCAGGAGGAAGAGGGGTCATTTTTAGCACTTTCAGGCCAGTCTCTTCGAAGTGACTCAGAGGGAGGTTTTTTGCCACAGCAGAGGCCAGGTACAAATGTGGCCAGACAGGGCCCACTACTGGAGGACGAGGAGGACGAGGATGAGGAGGAGGTGGAGGAGTATGAGGATGAAGCATGTTCACAGCAGGGTGGCACCCAACGCAGCTCGGGCCCATCACTGGTGCGTGGCTGGGGGTAAACACAGGACGATGACGATACGCCTCCCACAGAGGACAGCTTGTCATTACCTCTGGGCAGCCTGGCACACATGAGCGACTACATTCTGCAGTGCCTGCGCAACGACAGCAGAGTTGCCCACATTTTAACGTGTGCGGACTACTGGGTTGCCACCCTGCTGGATCCCCGGTACAAAGACAATGTGCCCACCTTACTTCCTACACTGGAGCGTGATAGAAAGATGCGCGAGTACAAGCGCACGCTGGTAGACGCGCTACTGAGAGCATTCCCAAATGTCACAGGGGAACCAGTGGAAGCCCAAGGCGAAGGCAGAGGAGGAGCAATAGGTCGCCAATGCAGCTGTGTCACGCCCAGCTCCTCTGAGGGCAGGGTTAGCATGGCAGAGATGTGGAAAAGTTTTGTCACCACGCCACAGCTAACTGCACCACCACCTGATACTGAACGTGTTAGCAGGAGGCAACATTTCAATAACATGGTGGAACAGTACCTGTGCACACCCCTCCACGTACTGACTGATGGTTCGGCCCCATTCAACTTCTGGGTCTCCAAATTGTCCACGTGGCCAGAGCTAGCCTTTTATGCCTTGGAGGTGCTGGCCTGCCCGGCGGCCAGCGTTTTGTCTGAACGTGTATTCAGCACGGCAGGGGGCGACATTACAGACAAACGCAGCCGCCTGTCTACAGCCAATGTGGACAAGTTGACGTTCATAAAAATGAACCAGGCATGGATCCCACAGGACCTGTCCATCCCTTGTGCAGATTAGACATTAACTACCTCCCCTTAACAATATATTATTGTACTCCAGGGCACTTCCTCATTCAATTCTATTTTTATTTTCATTTTACCATTATATTGCGGGGCAACCCAAAGTTGAATGAACCTCTCCTCTGTCTGGGTGCCGGGGCCTAAATATGTGACAGTGGCCTGTTCCAATGGTGGGTGACGTGAAGCCTGATTCTCTGCTATGACATGAAGACTGATTCTCTGCTGACATGAAGCCAGATTCTCTGTTACAGGACCTCTCTCCTCTGTCTGGGTGCCGGGGCCTAAATATGTGACAGTGGCCTGTTCCAGTGGTGGGTGATGTGAAGCCTGATTCTCTGCTATGACATGAAGACTGATTCTGTGCTGACATGAAGCCAGATTCTCTGTTACGGGACCTTTCTCCTCTGCCTGGGTGCCTGGGCCTAAATATGTGACAGTGGCCTGTTCCAGTGGTGGGTGACTTGAAGCCTGATTCTCTGCTATAACATGAAGACTGATTCTGTGCTGACATGAAGCCAGATTCTCTGTTACGGGACCTCTCTCCTCTGCCTGGGCCTAAATATGTGACAGTGGCCTGTTCCAGTGGTGGGTGACTTTAAGCCTGATTCTCTGCTATAACATGAAGACTGATTCTGTGCTGACATGAAGCCAGATTCTCTGTTACGGGACCTCTCTCCTCTGCCTGGGTGCCTGGGCCTAAATATGTGACAGTGGCCTGTTCCAGTGGTGGGTGACGTGAAGCCTGATTCTCTGCTATGACATGAAGACTGATTCTGTGCTGACATGAAGCCAGATTCTCTGTTACGGGACCTCTCTCCTCTGCCTGGGTGCCTGGGCCTAAATATGTGACAGTGGCCTGTTTTAGTGGTGGGTGACGTGAAGCCTGATTCTCTGCTATGACATGAAGACTGATTCTCTGCTGACATGAAGCCAGATTCTCTGTTACGGAACCTCTCTCCTCTGTCTGGTTGCCGGGGCCTAAATATGTGACAGTGGCCTATTCCAGTGGTGGGTAACGTGAAGCCTGATTCTCTGCTATGACATGAAGACTGATTCTGTGCTGACATGAAGCCAGATTCTCTGTTACGGGACCTCTCTCCTCTGTCTGGGTGCCGGGGCCTAAATATGTGACAGTGGCCTGTTCCAGTGGTGGGTGACGTGAAGCCTGATTCTCTGCTATAACATGAAGACTGATTCTGTGCTGACATGAAGCCAGATTCTCTGTTACGGGACCTCTCTCCTCTGCCTGGGTGTCTGGGCCTAAATATGTGACAGTGGCCTGTTCCAGTGGTGGGTGACGTGAAGCCTGATTCTCTTCTATGACATGAAGACTGATTCTCTGCTGACATGAAGCCAGATTGTCTGTTACGGGACCTCTCTCCTCTGCCTGGGTGCCTGGGCCTAAATATGTGACAGTGGCCTGTTCCAGTGGTGGGTGACGTGAAGCCTGATTCTCTGCTATGACATGAAGACTGATTCTCTGCTGATATGAAGCCAGATTCTCTGCTATGGCATGAAGAGACTGATTCTCTGCTGACTTGAAGCCAGATTCTCTGCTATGGGACCTCTGTCCAATTGATATTGGTTAATTTTTTTATATTTTTTTTTAAATTCATTTCCCTATCCACATTTGTTTGCAGGGGATTTACCTACATATTGCTGCCTTTTGCAGCCCTCTAGCTCTTTCCTGGGCTATTTTACAGCCTTTTTAGTGCCGAAATTTCGGGTCCCCATTGACTTTAATGGGGTTCGGGTTTGGGACGAAGTTCGGGTCGGGTTCGGATCCCGAACCCGAACATTTCCGGAAAGTTCGGCCGAAATTCTCGAACCCGAACATCCAGGTGTTCGCTCAACTCTAGTTAAGACATTCTGCAATTCCATACAGAACTTCAGGAGTTCTTCTTTTTGCACATCTTTTAGCTTGCAAATGTCATACAAAAATTGAAAATGCGTGGAATGAAATTTGAGCTGTTCATATCTTTCATGTATAGATTTTATTGTTGTGTCTAATATTGTGAAGAAACATTCCACTTTAAATTTATTTTTAGTATCTACGATAGGGTCATCTGGAACCTCATACAAAAACAACAGTTTTTTTCCCCTCATCTGATGCACTTGAGGGGGGAACACTGGGTCTATTTCCATTTCAACTGCTAGCTCTCCTGCTTCCTTAAGCAAATTCTCAAAACCCTCATCTGTCCGATAAGATTGAAAAAATGTCTTGATTGATTCCAAAAGTTCCACAACATCTGGCAAGTACATTGACGGGCTTTGAAGAACTTTGCTGACAGAATTAATACGGCTTATAGGATGATAAAACACAAGAATTTTAACTTGCTCAACTCTTTTGCCAAGGATGCAGCCTTGTGTGTGTGTTTGAAAGACGAAAATATGTGTGTGTAAGACTATGGCTTGCATGTATGAGAGAAGTTGATGTAAACACGAATAAGTAAAAATAGAGAGAGCAAGCGAGAGCTAGCACCCCCCATGCACAGACTCACAATCATACACTGTCAGAACATAATTACACACACAGTCACATTACAAAGTCACATACAAAGTAATTCAATCTTCTATCTGGATCCATGCAACAAAATGTAATGGCTAGTTACTCCGTGTACCCCCTCCTTCTCGTCACGCAGAGTGAACTATTCCTATCGCCCCCTGTTGACACCCTACTGAAGTGACATTGTTTCATCCTCAAAATACAGAATTAGCTAACAGTACACAAAAAAAATCCAGTTTTTAATTTTATGAAGCTTCTTAAAATCACCTATACTAGCAAAAAAACATTGAGATTCAGTTACACCATTAACCGTTACACCAGATTCAGTTACATACATTAAACTGTAGTGGTTCTGGGACTATAGTGTCCTTTTAATGTGAGTTAAATTAGTTTCCAATGTAGTATTAATAACTAAACAATTACCGTATTTTTCGCTTTATAAGACGCACCTGATGATAAGACACATCTAGGTTTTTGAGGAGGAAAATAAGAAAAAAAATTGGAACCAAAAGGTGTGCTTTTGGTAGGTTTTGAAATAATGGTGGTCTGTGGATGACGCACTGTTATGGGGGGATCTGTGGATGACGCACTGTTATGGGGGATCTGTGGATGACGCACTGTTATGGGGGGATCTGTGGATGACGCACTGTTATGGGGGATCTGTGGATGACGCACTGTTATGGGAGGATCTGTGGATGACGCACTGTTATGGGAGGATCTGTGGATGACGCACTCTTATGGGAGGATCTGTGGATGACGCAACTGTTATGGGAGGATCTGTGGATGACGCACTCTTATGGGAGGATCTGTGGATGACGCACTGTTATGGGGGGGATCTGTGGATGACGCACTGTTATGGAGGGGATCTGTGGATGACGCACTGTTATGGGAGGATCTGTGGATGACGCACTGTTATGGGAGGATCTGTGGATGACACTTATCAGATGCATCAGTGTGGAGGGAGGAGGCGGAGACACTCATGGTAGGGCCCGTTGCAGTGATTCTACTCTAATACACCGGGCCCCGCCGCAGCTGTTAAGTACATTCAATCCGAATGGGTCCGCAATTACTGTACTGTACTTACTGTAGTACCTTATGTATAGCATTAAGATGGCGCAGACCGGCAGCTCCCTCCTCATGCACCGCCTGCCTGCTTATCTCACTTTATGAATGAACAGGCAGACGGGCAGGCGGCGCATGAGGAGGGAACTGCGGCAGGCCGCACATGACCGAGGGAGCTGACGGTCAGCGCCATCTTAATGCTATACATAAGGTACTACAGTAAGTACAGTACAGTACAGTAATTGCGGACCCATTCGGTTTGAATGTACTTAACAGCTGCGGGGCCTGGTGTATTGGAGTAGAGTCACTGCACCGGGCCCTGCCATGAGTGTCCCCGCCTCCTCCCTCCACACTGATACTTCGCTGGCCGCACTGTGCAGCATAGCGGCCAGCGAAGTATCCGCAATCCACTTTATAAGACGCACAGCCATTTCCCCCCCACTTTTGGGGGGAAAAAAGTGCGTCTTATAAGGCAAAAAGAACAGTAAATAATAAACATATTGCATTGTCTACTGACTACTTACCAGTTCAGGACAATAAGATGAGCTGGTCTTGCCTGCAGTCTGGCTCTTGGTCTGGCTCTGGGGACTGGTCCTCCTGGAGACAAACACACGGTAGGTAGTAATTCACCAATGTCGCACTGGGGTCCGTCCATCCTGGGGAAGAAGAAAGCAGCTGCACCTGTCCTGCACTCCAATCCAGGTAGGATGGTCTGGAGCCCACTTCTGTTCTGTCCCAGAACTAGGACTTTAGGAGAAGGTAATTTAGGCACTGCCACCGCTGCTGCCGCACTGGGGGTCGGGGGAGGCAAATTGATGGTGGTGGGAGTCTGGACCGTGGCAGGGAGCCTGGGAGGGCGGCAGAGCTCCGCCTCCGCTCCACCCTCAGCAGCCCAGCAGCCAGCCAGGTAAGCTAGCACTGACAGTGCACAGCAGCAGACCGCAGACCGAGGGGTCAGGGGGTTCACACAGTCCAGATCAAGATCATTCAGGGAGCCTGGGAGGGCGGCAGAGCTCCACCTCTGCTCCAGCCTCCACCCTCAGTAGCCAGCCAGGTAACAAGCTCGCACTGTGCTGTGCACAGCAGCATACAGCAGACGCAGTGAGTTAGTCACTAGTAGTAGTAGTCAGACGACAGCAGTCAGCAGTGAACCAGCGGCTGGAGGCGGCCCGGAGATTCTTTAGAGCGGCAAAGCGCTCAGCCTCAGCCGCTCAGGCGGAAGAGCGCAGCATGAGGGGCGCCACCGGCCAGCCGGCCGCCCGAACTTATATTATTATAACCAACGTTTTTTTTTGTTGTTTTTTTTTAAGCCGCAACGGGCACCGGCCCTGCCCCTTATGTTTTAGACGGTCAGCTCAGCAGCAGGCCCTCACCCCTAATGTTTTAGATGGTTAGTTCAGCAGCAGTCCCTCGCCCATAATGTTTTAGATGGTCAGCTCAGCAGCAGGCCCTCGTCCATAATGTTTTAGATGGTCAGATCAGCAGCAGGCACTCGCCCCTAATGTTTTAGAGAGTCAGCTCAGCAGAAGACCCTCACCCCTTTAGTTTTAGATGGTCAGCTCAGCAGCAAGACCTTGCCTTTAATGTTTTGGATGGTCAGCTCAGCAGCAGGCCCTCGCCCATAATGTTTTAGATAGTCAGCTCAGCAGCAGGCCCTCGTCCATAATGTTTTAAACGGTCAGCTCAGCAGCAGGCCCTCGCCCATTATGTTTTAGATGGTCAGCTCGGCAGCAGGCCCTCGGCCATAATGTTTTAGATGGTCAGCTCAGCAGCAGGCCCTTTCCCATAATTTTTTCCATGGTCAGATCAGCAGCAGGCACTCGCCCCTAATGTTTTAGAGAGTCAGCTCAGCAGAAGACCCTCACCCCTAATGTTTTAGATGGTCAGCTCAGCAGCAGAACCTCACCCCTAATGTTTTAGATGGTCAGCTCAGCAGCAGGCCCTCGCCCCTAATGTTTTAGAGAGTCAGCTCAGCAGCAGGCCCCCACCCATAATGTTTTAGATGGTCAGTTCAGCAGCAGGCACTCGCCCCTAATGTTTTAGAGAGTCAGCTCAGCAGAAGGCCCTCGCCCATAATGTTTTAGAAGGTCAGCTCAGCAGAAGGCCCTCGCCCATAATGTTTTAGATGGTCAGATCAGCAGCAGGCACTCGCCCCTAATGTTTTAGAGACTCAGCTCAGCAGAAGACCCTCACCCCTTATGTTTTAGATGGTCAGCTCAGCAGCAGGACCTTGCCTTTAATGTTTTGGATGGTCAGCTCAGCAGCAGGCCCTCTCCCATAATGTTTTAGATGGTCAGCTTGGCAGCAGGCCCTCGCCCATAATGTTTTAAATGGTCAGCTCAGGATGTGTATGATGCCCTCCTTTATGTGTAATAAAGGGTGTATTGGAATGCCGGTTCCTTGTAATTTTTGGCAGCCCTTTCACTTAGTGCATAGGCTTTATGAGTGTAGGAGTCCCACTACCTGAACAATTGTACCACAATGTGAATGAGGCCCTCCTTTATATGATATATAGGTTGTATCGGAGTGCCTCTTCCTTGTAATTTTTGGCAGCACTTGCACTTTATATACAAATAAATATACAGGAAATAATGTTTCCTAACAATTTTTCCTCTAAAATAGATTTTATCTTTGGTTTTGTGCGTATTATTGTTAGTCTGTATAATTGGCGTACTACTCGGACAACATCGTTCCTAGCAGCGACCTGGGAGTCCAAGATGCATCCAGACAGTGGTCCCGAACCATTTCAGTGGTGTTTCTGTCAATTTCTGACCTTTTCCTATGAACTAGACACTCTCCCCTCTTCAGAGCAAGGGGGACTGGTTTAATGCTCGGGTTCTCACATTGTCTTCCATTGTGCTCAGGTGCTCAGTAGAGCACCCGAGCATCCCGAGGTGTTCTACTCGAGCACCTGAGCACCCGAGCACTTTAGTGCTCGATCAACAATAGTTACCATGAAGCGTGAGGAAATTTTGATTCGGTGTAAATCAAATTTTTCCGGAAATTCGGATCGAATTCCACTTCGTCAAATTCGATTCACTCACCTTTAGTTTTATTATAAAAAAATTGTGTAAGAAATTAAAGAATATGCATCATTTGAATTGCTGTGTCTGTAATAACCTATACTATAATTGAACGTTATTTGTCCCACTTGTAAACGAAGTGGAAAAATAAAACTAAAAAAAATGCTTATCCAAAAACTTATCTAACAATCTTCCATATACAAGCCAGCATAGTTCTCCTGAAGTGCATTGTTTTTATGAGCAAAAGGTAGTAAAATATAAAAAAGCTATACAAATTTATTATTGCCAAAGTAATGTTATCATGTAATTTATAGCACATAGAAACCACCGTAAAACCATAATTTGTCAAATGTTTTTTATTGACCCACAAAAAAGAATGAATTTAATTATGAAATACATACATGATATGTACTCAAAATAGTGGAAAAACAAGCCCTCATAGAACTGTGTCCCTTTGTTCAAAACTTCGCAATAATACTGTAGAGAGATCCGTCTCCGTACAGTATTAGAATGTATGGGCTCTGATGAGACGAAGTAAGTTATTCACGAAGTCACCCGTGACTTTGTTGAATAACTTCGACAGTTGATTTTTAAAGTGGAAAACCACGCGCGACTTCGCAAATAACTTATTTACGCTCATCAGAGCCCATACATTCTAATACTGTATGGTGACGAATCGCCGTACAGTATTATTCTGAAGTTTTGAACAAAGTGACTTAGGATGAAGCACCCGAAGCTTACTTTGCTCAACACTAATAAGGATGAAAAATTAAAAAACAAACAACTGTTCCTCAAGGACAAAATTGCCAGTGTTTGTAAGGGGTTAAAGATTGTATTTTCATGTTTGAGAAACTACTGAAAAGTTGTTGAAAAGAAGAACTACTTAGTAAAGTCCTTTGTGCAAATTACTGTTTAACCCCTTCCTCACGCAGTGATTTTTCACTTTTTTGTTTTTTACTCCAATTCTTCCAGAAACTATAACTATTTATATTTTTCCATTCACACAGCCATATTTGGTTTTTTCTGAGACAAGTTGTCCTTTCCAGTGCCATCATTTAATATTGCATATGATGTAATGGAAAGTTGGAAAAATTCTAAATTGGGTGGAATTGCATGATTTTCCTAACTTGTGACGTAAAGTCATGATTTTATTAAGGACACGGAGGCGAGTATTGCATTCTCTTTCTTTACTGAAAACTTTAGCAGCAAAAGAAAAAACCTTACCACACAGGGTAACATGGCAACAAGCCCTCCCCTAACCCAGTATAAATGTCCTGAATCATAATAACTCCTCCTCTTTCTTTGATGACGAACTCCGGAAGCCGAACAAGTAACAGGAAAAACAGCGAGTGCTCCAAACCAGACTCATCCAACTGGTAACGATTCCACCGCAAACACATGAACCGAGAATCCACCGTAGACTCTATGCCTCAAAGGATGTAAGTAATCAACCTAGGGAAATAGAAACAAATAATGGTAATACAGGGAAGACCACACGTCCCGTCCAAAGCTAGAAAAAAAGGTACATGTGAATCAGTAATAAATCAATCAGTACATATAAAATAGTACAAATAACAGTACAGTTAGCAGAGAAACAGCCACTACCAAAAAGGGGACCTGGAAAAGGAAAACACTAGACCCAACATAAGGGAGGGAACCCAGGGAGGGGCAATACTCGCCTCCGTGTCCTTAATAAAATCATGACTTTACGTCACAAGTTAGGAAAATCATGCAATTTTATTACATGACACGGAGGCTCCTATTGCAAGTTTAAAGCTGTTGAATTACCGAAGAGAAAATATGAGGAAAAGGCCGGAAATAAAACTCCCGGAAAGTGGAGACGCGGGTCCAGTCTGCCAAACGCAAAATGTCCTCCAAACGAGCACCCGACACAGCCAGAGACGTGGAGGAGGCGCCCCTGGTAGAATGGGCCGTGAACACCGCAGTGTCCACTCCAGCCAAGGACATGACCCACTTGACCCATCTGGCCAAGGTGGCACAAGAAACAGGTGCAAAAGGGCGACAATAGGAGAGGAATAATTCCGGAGAGGAGAGAAGACGGTGAGAAGCCGTGCGAGACTCATACTCACGAAGGCATTGGACCGGGCAGAGAGCAGGGACGTCCGGGAAGCTAGGATAGAAAACTGATCTTATATTAGTCTTGGTGCGCCTGGAGATGTTAAATAGAACACCCTCAGGAGTGAAAGACCTAGCGTCATGGTCCAAGGCGCGGACATCAGAAACCCGCTTGCAGGAAATAAGGCAAAACAGCATAACCAACTTGGCCGAAAGTTGACGAAGCGACAACTGGTCATTAGCAGGCCAGGAAGAAAAAAGATTGAGAACGAGGGAAACATCCCAAGTAGATGAGAAACGAGGTCGAGGAGGTCGGGCGAGACGAGACCCCCGAAGTAGACGGCAGACCAGGGGATGTTGTCCAGCCGGGCGACCCTCAAAACCCTGATGGGATGCGGAGATAGCGGAACGGAATAAATTGATAGTGCGGTAGGCCTTACCGGCTTCAAACAGCGAAGTGAGGAATTGTAAGACCTCCGCTACAGGGGCTGATACGGGATCCAAGTGTCTCGCCAGGCACCAATCAGACCAGGAGCGCCAGGCAGCTCGGTAGGATCTTCTCGTTCCAGGAGCCCACGCGTCCTCCAAAAGTCGTCTAGTTGCCGCCGAAAGTCCAGGGACATTCCAGGCACCCCCGAGACCCTGCACGCTAGCAGCCGAAGCGATCCGTCTAGAACGAGTGGATGTTGATGGCCCGACGGGTCCAGCAGAAGGTCCGGGAATGTCGGCAGAAGAAGAGGGGGAAAGGTCAAACACTCCATCAGTTGAGGGAACCACGACTGAGCCGCCCAGAATGGGACCAGCAATACCAAGTCGGCTCGTTGAAGGCGTAGGTGAGCCAGGACTCGAGAGATCATCGAGAACGGAGGGAACGCGTAGTTCAGATGAAGGGACCAATCCTGGAGGAAGGCATCCACTGCCTCCGCTAACGGGTCCGGTCTCCAGCTGTAGAATCTGGAAAGCTGGGAGTTCAGGCGAGAGGCGAAGAGGTCTATAGACATGGGACCCCAGTGAGAAGAAATGGAGGAGAAAACTCCCACGTCTAATCTCCAATCGCTGTAATCCATCAGAAAGCGCGATGACCAATCCGCGTGTGTATTGTTCAGTCCTGGTAAATACTCCGCCACCACCTTGATATCCCTGTCCAGGCAGAAACCCCAGAAGTCCTTGGCCAACTGAGACAAGGCCGACGAACGTGTACCGCCCATGGCGTTGACATAACGGACCGCCGACACATTGTCCATCCGAAGTCTGATGCACGCCCTGGCCATGCCCTTCGCAAAACTGCGGATCGCAAAGGAGCCGGCCAAGAGTTCCAGCGAGTTGATGTGAAGGGTAGACTCCGCAGCCGACCAACGGCCCCCGGTGGTCACACCGTTGCAGTGGGCACCCCAACCCGAGAGGCTGGCGTCCGACTCTATAGTGAAGTCCGGGTAGGGTCCGAAAATCGCCTTGCCATTCCAGGCTTCCATGTTGCGAATCCACCACGTCATCTCGTCCCTGGTTTCCCTGTCCAGAGTGATCAGATCTTCGTACGTGGCTCCAGCTTGAAGATGAGCAATTTTCAGGCGTTGGAGGGCCCGATAGTGTAACGGGGCCGGGAAGACCGCCTGGATGGAGGATGAGAGGAGGCCTATGACGCGAGCCAGTTGACGTAGAGGGACCTGCGGGAGAGAAAGAGTCTTGCGGAGCTCTTTGCGAACTGATCTGACCTTGGCCGAAGGAAGGCTGAGGGACTCCGTGGAGGCGTTGATTAGAAACCCCAGAAACTCCATGGAATGGGACGGGACGAGGCACGATTTCTCCAGGTTCAGAAGAAATCCCAGGCGGGACAGAAGTTGCATCGTCGTCGATAAGTGGTCCAGAAGGAGGCCGCGATCCTGAGCCATGAGGAGGATATCGTCCAGATAAATGATCATGCGAATGCCCCTGCTGCGAAGGAAGGCGACAACCGGACGCATCAGTTTGGTGAAGCACCAAGGAGCTGATGATAGGCCGAAGGGGAGACAGGTAAATCTCCATGTCTCCCCGCTCCAGACGAATTGTAGAAGGTCCCTGGAGGATTCTGCTATCGGGACGGTGAGATAGGCGTCCTTCAAGTCTAGCTTGACCATCCAGTCGTCGATGATGAGCATGTCTCTGAGGAGGTGAATGCCCTCCATTTTGAAGTGGCGGTAGCGAACATAACGATTTAAGGGGCGGAGGTTGATGACTGGGCGAAGTTGTCCGCCTTTTTTGGCCACGAGAAACATGTTGCTGACAACCCCGAAAGAGGGGGAGGGAGCGAGCTCTATCGCCCCCTTTTCGTACAAGGTAAGAAGTTCCAGGTGTAGCAGGCATAGCTTGTGCACCGGGAGGACAGACTGATGGGGGCGCGGGATTAGAGTCGGAGAGGAGACGAGCTCTATCCGGAATCCCAGTACCGTGGAGAGGACCCAAGGGTCCGATGTAATGGTTGACCAGACATGGGAAAAATGACGAAGTCTTCCCCCGACCCAGACACCCGAAGAACACAGAGGGGGACTTACCGAGAGGGCGTCGGGTAAAGGAGCCTCTTGGACCTCTGGAACGCCAGGACTGGCCACGGGTGGGGAAGAAGGATGGCGTCTGTCTGGAATCTTGTGAGCGGTATGCGAAGGAGCCTCGACCCGAACCTCCTCGAGTCTGGAAGGACGTACGGCCGGACAGGCGGCCCCTGGAGCTGCCGGCCCTTGTGGAGACCCGTCTGTGGAAGACGCGCTTCATAGAGGACTGTGCCCTATCCAGGGCGGTGAAGGCACCCACGTATCGGCCGAGGTCCTTAATAAAGGATTCCCCAAAAAGAAGGCCCTGAGAATCCTTTCCTGCCTCAGTAAGGGCCAAATTAGAGAGCTTAGGCTTGATCTTAAAAAGTATGGCCTTTCTTCTCTCAATGGAGAGGGAGGTATTTACATTGCCGGTGATGCACACCGCTCTTTGAGCCCAGCCACGCAGCTCCTCAGGGTCGACTAGGGAGTTTTGGGCTCTGGCCGTCTCGGCCAACTCAAAGATCTTGGTCAAAGGACCTAAGATGTCCAGGAGTTTATCCTGTACGGCTTTTAAGGCCGACTCAAGGCCCTTCTTGGGATTCCAGCCCGATTTCGCTAGAAATTGGATCATCTTAGGATCCACCACAGGGGTCTCTCCCACTTTATTAGGGACAATGGGCCTAGGGCACTCGGCCCTGAGTTTGCTTCTGGCCTCCTTAGAAAGGGGCTGGCGTACTCGAGCCTCAAGGTACTTAGCCACATGGTCAGATGGCAGCCATTCGGCGGACCTGAGGTGGTGGAGGATGTCCGGATCAAACAGAGCTTCACCTGACGGATCCAGGATCACAGAGTCAGGAAATTGGGGATTGTCCCCGGGGGCGGGGGTAGGGCCAGCCCGAGTGGAGGAGGGGCCCGGAAGGGACTCCTCAAAATAGTCTGGGTCAGCCTCCTCAGAGGATATGTTATCAATCTCAGCCTCCTCATCCGTATGGATATCCGATTCAGAATCGGTTTCTTGCTGCGCTCTAGCGCATTTCCATAGCCTCGCTTTTTCTGCCTGGCGGGCACAGGCTCTTTTGCGCGATCTATGCGCGCTATCAATGGTGGGACTCAGCGCACCAGTCATGAGGTTTCTGGAGGCATGTGGCTCAGTGGGCTGTAGGGTAGGGCGCTGGGAGCGCCTAGAGGGGTGACTAAGCAGAGCCTCTGAAATAGAGTTAGAGATAGCGCTGGACATGGAGCCCATAGCGGCCTGAATAGCGGCCGCGACAGAGCGCTGGATAGATAGAGGTTGCATATTTATCTCTGGAGGCCCCTGATCCAGGGGAGCATCCTCCGGTAGGGGGTCTATAATAGGAGACTCAGAGTGGGCAGAGTGATGGGACATGGTAACTGACCAGAAGGAGGGCAGCGCCCTGGTAGGATATGCCTGAAGACTAGGGCCTGACTATCCTACGCTTATATCTTAAAATGGGATAGAGCTTGTCTAGAGGTTCTAGCAGGGGAGCGCCGCTACTCACACCTGCAGCAGAGCGCACAGGGAAGCGATACTGACAAGATAGAGCGGGCGCACGGATCCGAAATGGCGCCCGAAGTCTCGCGAGAAGACGAGATCTCGCGATAATACGGGCGGAGCGGAGATGGGACGCAGAGGAGAAGGAGAAGAAGAAGATGGCGCGGGAGGGCGGGGCTAAGCGCGCGCCGATGAACAAGGGAGGAAAGCGCCGGCAGCAGGCTGGAGAGCCTAGCAGGGTGAGGAAGCCGGGGAAGGAATTCTGAGGGAAGGCACCGAGGGAGAAGTCCCAGGGTGGGGAAGGGGGGAGGGAAAAAACGGGGTAAGCAAGTACCTAAGGAAGAAAAAACAATAATGGCCGCAAGGAAATGCAGCTAACCTGTAAGGCAAATATATATATAAACCCCAAACAGGGGTAAGAAACCCACAATAAAGTAAAAAGGCATTACTAAAATAACATAAGCATCCAACACAGGACAGCAGAATGGTGTACTTATCTTAGAGGAAGCAGCAAAGAAAGAGGAGGAGTTATTATGATTCAGGACATTTATACTGGGTTAGGGGAGGGCTTGTTGCCATGTTACCCTGTGTGGTAAGGTTTTTTCTTTTGCTGCTAAAGTTTTCAGTAAAGAAAGAGAATGCAATAGGAGCCTCCGTGTCATGTAATAAAATTGCAATTCAACCATAGTTTTATGGGGTTTGTTTTTACTGCATTCATTATGTGATAAAGTTTTATCACTTAAGAAAATTAAAAACTTTGACATTTTATTTACTGTTTATATAATTTTTTTTTCAAAATGGGAAAAAGGATTGATTTGAATTTATTTTTTATTTTTTTGGGGGGGTATTTAAAAAAAATGCTTTTAAACTCTTTTTGCATTCATTTTCAGGTTTCTGATCACTGATTTACCATTGCAGTCTATGGGGGATTCACTATGTCCTAGTAAGGCCTCATGCACACGACCGCATCCGTGGCCGTTGTGCCGTTTTCCATTTTTTTTTCGCGGACCCATTGACTTTCAATGGGTCCGTGGAAAAATCGGAAAATGCACCGTTTTGCAGCCGAGACCGTGATCCGTGTATCCTGTCCGTCAAAAAAATATGACCTGTCCTATTTTTTGGATGGACAACGGTTCACGGACCCTTTCAAGTCAATGGGTCCGTGAAAGAACACGGATGCACACAAGATTGGCATCCGTGTCCGTGATCCGTGGCCGTAGGTTACTTTCATACAGACGGATCCGAAGATCCGTCTGCATAAAAGCTTTGTGAAAACTCAGATCCGACAGTGTATTCTAACACAGAGGCGTTCCCATGGTGATGGGGACTCTTCAGTTTAGAATATACTAAAAGAACTGTGTACATGACTGCCCCCTGCTGCCTGGCAGGTGCTGCCAGACAGCAGGGGGCAGCAGGGGGCAGCCCCCCCCCCTGTAGTTAACACATTGGTGGCCAGTGGGCCCCCCTCCCTCCCCTGTAGTTAACTCTTTGTTGTCCAGTGCGGCCGGCCCCCCTCCCTCCCCTGTAGTTAACTCTTTGTGGTCCAGTGCGGCCAGCCCCCCCTCCCTCCCCTGTAGTTAACTCGTTGGTGGCCAGTGGGCCCTCTCCCCTCCCTCCCCCTCCTAATTAAAATCTCCCCCCCTATCATTGGTGGCAGCGGAGAGTACCGATCGGAGTCCCAGTTTAATCGCTGGGGCTCCGATCGGTAACCATGGCAACCAGGACGCTACTGCAGTCCCGGTTGCCATGGTTACTTAGCAATTTGTAGAAGCATTATACTTACCTGCGAGCTGCGATGTCTGTGTCCGGCCGGGAGCTCCTCCTACTGGTAAGTGACAGATCATTAAGCAATGCGCCGCACAGACCTGTCACTTACCAGTAGGAGGAGCTCCCGGCCAGACACAGACATCGCAGCTCGCAGGTAAGTATAATGCTCCTACAAATTGCTAAGTAACCATGGCAACCGGGACTGCAGTAGCGTCTTGGTTGCCATGGTTACCGATCGGAGCCACAGCGATTAAACTGGGACTCTGATCGGTACTCTCTGCTGCCACCAATGATAGGGGGGAGATTTTAATTAGGAGGGGGAGGGAGGGGAGAGGGCCCACTGGCCACCAACGAGTTAACTACAGGGGAGGGAGGGGGGCCCACTGGCCACCAATGTGTTAACTACAGGGGAGGGAGGGGGGCCAGCCGCACTGGACAACAAAGAGTTAACTACAGGGGAGGGAGGGGGGCCCACTGGCCACCAATGAGTTAACTACAGGGGAGGGAGGGGGGCCGGCTGCACTGGACAACAAAGAGTTAACTACAGGGGAGGGAGGGGGGGCCCACTGGCCACCAATGAGTTAACTACAGGGGAGGGAGGGGGGCCGGCCGCACTGGACAACAAAGAGTTAACTACAGGGGGAAGGGGGAAGGGGGAGCCGGCCTCACTGGCCACCAATGAGTTAAAAACAGGGGGGGGGTCTGCCCCCTGCTGCCTGGCAGCACCTGCCAGGCAGCAGGGGGCAGTCATGTACACAGTTCTTTTAGTATATTCTAACCTGAAGCGTCCCCATCACCATGGGAACGCCTCTGTGTTAGAATATACTGTCGGATTTGAGTTTCACGATCTAACTCATATCCGACAGTATATTCTAACATAGAGGCGTTCCCATGGTGATGGGGATGCTTCAAGTTAAAATATACCATCGGATTGGAGAAAACTCCGATCCTATGGTATATTAACTCCTGACTTTACATTGAAAGTTAATGGGGGACGGATCCGTTTGAAATTGGACCATATTGTGTCAATGTCAAACGGATCCGTCCTGAATTACAATGCAAGTCAATGGGGACGGATCCGTTTGGCTCCGCACGGCCAGGCGGACACCAAAACGACTTTTTTTTTCATGTCCGTGGATCCTCCAAAAATCAAGGAAGACCCACGGACGAAAAAACGGTCACGGATCACGGACCAACGGAACCCTGTTTTGCGGACCGTGAAAAAATATGGTCGTGTGCATGAGGCCTAACTTTGCTATTACAGATCTCAAAGCCTTTATAAAGCATCAGGCTGCCATAGCAATCGAACAGCTCCCGATTTCTCATCGAAAGGGAGTCATTTGGGTAACCAAGAGCACAGTCCTCCTGATAATTGACTGCTCAGATGTTATGTAAATATTTACTGCAACATCTGAGGGGTTAAAAGTACATGATCTGCGCTGCACCTGGCAGCTATGGTTTCTGCTCAGCTGGAAGAGTTTCAATAAGAGCACTAAGAATTAATGATGTACATTTACTAATATGAGTGCTTTATATATTGCCATATTGTGATGCAATTTGGCACATTTAGATTCAGAGAAATTATCTGAGCCTAGCCCAACAAGGGGATGGCTTAACTGGAAAGGGCTGTGGCTGAGCAGGAAAAAATGGGCGGTCTAATATGCAACAGTTTGTTACAAAATTGTGCCACAATTCTGGAGTAAAATTATGTGTTAAACTAAGGCCTCTTGCACACGAACGTATTTTCATTCCGTTTCCGTTCCGTTTTTTTTGGCAGACTGTATACGGAACCATTCATTTCAATGGGTCTGCAAAAAACACGGAAGGTACTCCGTGTGCATTCCGTTTCCGTATTTACATTCCGCAAAAAAATAGAAAATGTCCTAATACTTTCCGCATTATGGACAAGGATAGTACTGTTCTATTAGGGGCCAGCTGTTCCGTTCCACAAAATACGGAATGCACACAATGTCATCTGTATTTTTTGCGGATCCATTTTTTGCGGACCGCAAAATACATACGGTCCTGTGCAAGAGGCCTAAAACAGTTGGTATAAAGTTAGACAAAAGTGTCCAGCCATGCACCAACTTTGTTATCCAGACTGAGCCAAAGTGCTAAATCTAGTGAAGGTCTGTCTACGATTGCAACTTTTTTTATTGTTTTTTTCTTTTTTGGAGTGTTTACTAGGTTTGACATCAATTTTGTTGCACCAAATTTACTAAATATCACACACCATTGGTTATGTTTGTCACATGAATTACATAGTGTGTAAAGTCTAATCTCATTTATTACAAAATGTTCTGTTACTCTAGGTTCACAATAACGTTATGCCTGTTCTGGTAGGCTGAACAGGCATAAATGCTAGCTGTCGGACTGACAAAAACGCTGCATGCAGCAGTATTTGTGCTGTTGAAAGCCAGCATTTATCCTGGAAACTGTCCGGGTCAGCATCAGATCCTATTATAGTCAATGGGGATCCAGCGGTGCCAGGCCATGTCCTGCAACTCCATCCACAAAACATTTGTCTGCCCCTTAGTAAATTGCCAGACATGAGGTGACCCACACTAAAAATGGTACAAACACTCAAATGTGTTCCAAAATGCTTACTCCATTGATAAAACATGCAAAAATACTCCGAGTGAATTTAGTACATTACCCCCTAGATTTATGCAAGGTATAGGATTAATAAATCTGCCCCAATGTTGTTTACCCTTCAAAATAAATCAGTATTGCATAAACCTGGGATCATCAACCTCCAGCACTCCAGTAGGGTTGGATTTGGATTTTTTGACCCCGGACCAGAATCCGAACATTTCAGTAAAAGTTTGAGTTCGAGTTCGGTGTTCGGCGATTTAATGGCGCTTTTTGAAAGACTACAGGGCAGCTAATCAACAAGTGTTTAACTAGTGTGCCCTTAGAAGCCATCAGAGCCATGCATACTAATGACCCAGCCTCTATATAAGCTGGAGTCACATAGCGCCGCACGTCACTCTGCTCTTACTAGGATGCTGCTGCTGTGAGGGAGAGAATAGGAAAGAATCTATCTGATATCAGAACTTGTTGTTAATTCTGCGATCTACAGCAATTTTTTTTTGTGGGTGCCATGCAACATTTTTGTACCCTGCCATGAGCCCAGTGACACAGAAAAATACGTTTTATCCGTCTGTTAGTTAGGTGGGCGTCGGCGGACATTTTGTGCAGGTTCAGTGCACCAGCACTGCATATGTGCCAGGGACAATAATATAATCCTGTTCTTTTAGTTCAGTGGGCAACATATACCCATTTTTTAAGTGCACCTGCACTGCATATGTGCCAGGGGAAGGGAAAATAATATAGGTAATCCATCTGTGAGTTCAGGGACCCAGGGGGTGACATATTCACATTTTTTTCTGTAAAGTACAATCCAAGTAAATCCATTTATTAGTTTCTGTGGGGACAAATAATTTTTTGCTTAAAAGTACATTTGCGCCCTGCACTGCATTTGTGATAGTGAAAGAAAATCAGTTAAATCCATCTGTTTAATTGTGGGTAAAAAAATCATATTTTTTTCTCCATAAAGTACCTTTGCGGCCTGCACTGCAAATCTGAAAAGTGAAATAAAATCAGTAAATCCATCTGTTTAACTGTGGGTGAAAAAAATATTTTTCTTTTCATAAAGTACCTTTGCGGCCTTTACTACATTTCTGACAGTCCGATACAAGTTAAATACTGCTGTTATATTCTGATTTAAAAAAAACACCCATTTTATGCAAGATACTACATTTGGGGCCTTTGCTGCATTTCTGACAGTCCAATACAAGAATTAAATACTGCTGTTATATTCTTGTTTTTAAAAAAACACCCATTTTGTGTTAGATGCTACATTTGCGGCATTTGCTGCATTTGTGACAGTCCAATACAAGCTTTAAATACTGCTGTTATATTCTGGTTTTAAAAAAAACACCCATTTTGTGCTAGATACTACATTTGCGGCCTTTGCTGTATTTGTGACAGTCCGGGACCGAGCACACCAAAGTCAGCTCCAAGGAGCTCCCTGGCGTGGCAGTTCTTCAGACAATTTGCTGTGCAATCAGAGCCTGAAGCAAGGCATAAACGTTCTAAACCTGAGCACAACCTGCATGACCAGGCATCTAAGTGCAAAGCACGAGCTGCAGTGAAGGAAACACCTCAAAAACCAAGAAAGGTCTCTGGCTCCTCCTGCTTCCTCTTCTGCTGCAGTCTCTGCCTCTTCATCCCCCTCTGAAGTGACAGTGGCACCTGCCACCCCACAAACAGAGGATCTGCCAGCAACCCCACCACCTGGGTCACCAAGCATCTCTACAATGTCCCATGGAAGAGTTCAGCTGTCTATCTCCCAAACCCTGGAGCGAAAGAGGAAGTACCCCCCTACCCACCCACGATCCCTGGCCTTTGAAATGCTGTCATTCCGTCTGGTGGAGACACAGAGTTTTAAAAGCCTTATGGCTGTAACTCTCCCACAGTACGCACTACTTTTCCAGGTGAGCCATCCCTTCCCTGCAGGGAATCAGGTGTGCACTGCGCAACGCCATCTGTGGCAAGGTCCACCTAACTACGGATACATGGACCAGTAAGCATGGTCATGGACTTTATATCTCCCTAACAGCACACTGGGTAAATGCAGTGGCGGCTGGGCCTGAGGCGGATAGCAGTTTGTGTCGAATGCCTTCCACCACCGAGGATTGCAGGGCGCTTCTCTTTGCCTCCTGTTGCTTCCTCCTCCTACTCCGCCTGCTCCTCCTCTACCGCCTTCTCATCCGGTCACCGTAACACTTTCACCACCAACTACAGCACTGCCATGGGTAAACGACAGCAGGCAGTTTTGAAACTTATCTGTTTGGGGGACAAACCCCACACCATGCAGGAGCTGTGGACGGGCATGGAACAACAGACCGATGAGTGGTTGGTGCCAGTGAGCCTGAAGCCCGGCCTGGTGGTGTGCGATAATGGGCGAAATCCCGTAGCAGCTCTGGGCCTAGCCGGTTTGATGCACATCCCTTGCCTGGCGCATGTGCTGAATTTGGTGGTGCAGAAATTCCTTAGAAATTACCCCAATATGTCAGAGCTGCTGCAGAAAGTGTGGGCTGTCTGTGCGAGCTTTCGTCTAATATGCGACATTCCCACAAGGTGGAACTCCACCTTGCACATGCTGGCCAGACTGTGCGAGCAGCAGCAGGCGATAGAGGAGTTTCAGCTGCAGCAGAAACAGCACCACTTCATCACCAATGAGTGGGCCTCCATGCGAGACCTGTGTGCCTTGTTGCTCTGTTTCGAGTACTCCACCAACATGGCTAGTGCCAATGACGCCTTTATCAGCGTTAGTAGCCCACTTCTATGCCTTCTTGAAAAAACGCTTCAGGCGATGATGGAAGAGGATGTGGCACAGGAGGAGGAGGGATCATTTACAAGGGTTTCAGTCCAGTCATTCACAAGTGGCTCTGAGGGTGGATTCCTGCACCAACATATGCCAGGTACACAATTGTCCAGCCAGGGCACAGTTCTGGAGGATGATGAGGTGAAGGCTGAGGAGGAGGAGATGGAGGAGGAGGAACTGTGCTCACAGCAGGGTGGCACCCAAACCAGCTCATGGCCATCACTGGTGCATGGCTGGGGGGATACAGAGGACACAGACGATACACCTCCCAAAGAGGACAGCTTGTTGCCTCTGGGCAGCCTGGCACACATGAGCGATTACATGCTGCAGTGTCTCCACAACGACTGCCGAGTTGCACACATTTTAACTTGTGCTGATTACTGGGTGGACATGCTGCTGGATCCCCTTTACAAGGACAAAGTATCGTCCTTAATTCCATCACTGGGGCGTAATCGTAAGATGCACGAGTGCAAGCGCACGCTGGTAGACGCGCTTCTGGTGGCATTCCCACCTGACAGCGGGGGCACAGTGGAAGCACAAGGCGAAGGCAGAGGAGGAGGAAGGAGGTCACCAAAGCAGCTGGGGCACTGCCAGCATCTCAGAAGGCAGGTTTAGCATGGCCTAAATGAGGAAAAGCTTTGTCAGCACACCACAACAACCATCACCACCAGCTGATATGGAACGTCTTAGCAGGAGGCAGCATTTCAGCAACATGGTGGAGCAGTATGTGTGCACACGCCTACACGTACTGAATGACTGGTCTGCCCCCTTCAACTTCTGGGTCTCCAAATTGGGCACATGGCCTGAGCTTGCCCTTTATGCCTTAGAGGTGCTGGCCTGCCCTGCAGCCAGTGTATTATCTGAACATGTGTTTAGCATGGCAGGGGGCGTTATCACAGACAAGAGCAGCCGCCTGTCCACATCGAATGTGGACAAGCTCACGTTCGTTAAAATGAACCAGGCATGGATCCCACAGGAATTGTCCGTACCTTGTGCAGAATAGAGATGTATACCAGCCTTACCCAGCCATTGTTATACTCCAGCGCGCTTTCTCATTGTTTTATTTTTTATATTTCCCAATGTTTTGGGGCTGTATCCTAATTTAAACAAAACAAAAATGTAAACCAAAAACCAGTGTTGGCTACCTCCTCCACCACCGCTTCCGCCTACACCTCTATGTCCATAGCCTCCTCAACCTCCTACTCCATATGGACCTCCACCTACTAGATCAAGATAATATTTTTTTATTTTTACGTATTTTATGTTATTTTAAGTCATTTCACTAATTAGTCTGATACATTGTTGGGTGACATTCCCAAATTTTTGGCTGTCTTATACCCCTGCTCTACATAATGGACAGGGAAATACATTTCACTAATTTGTCTGTAACATTGTTGGGTGACATTCGCAAATTTTGGGCTGTGATATACCCTTGTTCTACATAGTGGACAGAGAAATACATTTCACTTATTCGCCTGCTACATTGTTGAGTGAAATCCCCAAATTTCTGGCTGTGATATACCCTTGCTCTACATAGCAGACAGGGAAATACATTTCACTAATTCGTCTGTTACATTGTCGAGTGAAATTCACCAATTTTTGTCTGTGATATACCCCAGCTCTAGATTGTGGACAGGGAAATACATTTAACTAATTCGTCTGTTACATTGTCTGGTGAAATTCACAAATTTTTGGCTGTGATATACCCCTGCTCTACCTAGTGGACAGGGAAATACATTTCACTAATTTGTCTGTTACATTGTTGGGTGACATTCCCAAATTTTTGGCTGTGATATACCCCTGCTCTACCTAGTGGACAGGGAAATACATTTCACTAATTTGTCTGTTACATTGTTGAGTGACATTCCCAAATTTTGGGCTGTGATATATCCC
Source organism: Bufo bufo (assembly GCF_905171765.1). NCBI lineage: Eukaryota > Metazoa > Chordata > Amphibia > Anura > Bufonidae > Bufo > Bufo bufo. The sequence goes on along the minus strand of NC_053391.1, from coordinate 530,632,535 downwards.
TGCTCTACCTAGTGGACAGGGAAATACATTTCACTAATTTGTCTGTTACATTGTTGGGTGACATTTTATCATTTTTGCCGTGAATAAACCCCTGCTCTGCATAGCTGACAGGGACCAAAATTTCTAAAACAAAATCATCTGTTACATTCTCAGGTGACATTTTACCATTTTTGCCGTATACAAAATATCTGCATACAGTAGGTGACAGGGACCTAATTTTTGTAAAATCGTCTGTTCAATTGGTGGATGACATGAACCCAGTTTTGCCGTGAATAAACCCCTGCTCTGCATAGTTGACAGGGACTTAAATTTCCAAAATTCGTCTTTAATTGCCATGCGCCCCCTCCTTTACTCGGATGCTGCTGCTTCAATAACTTGTTCCACATTTCCCCTCGATCACATTTCAGCCATTGACTTCCCTTGGATGTAGTATCCCTTTCTCAGGCTCCCTCTCATGGAACCCTGATTCCCCGTTACCCGTGATCACTATGGTAGGCGCATAAAAAAAAGCGTCAGCAAGGCCTCTCCTGTCTAACGTTTCCTAATCCAAAATACCGCAGCGACATTCCCTGTAATTTTTTATTTATTATTCCAATAACAGGGCATCTTAAGAGTCCTGTATTGTTATTTATCGTCACTACCTCCCCGAGTCGGGAGTGGGTAATCGCCGCGCGCCCTCTCCTTTACTTGGATGCTTCCGCTTTAACAACTTGTCCCACATTTCTGCTCGATCACATTTCATCTATTGACCTCCCTTGGATGTGGTATCCCTTTCTCAGGCTCCCTCTCTGGCATGGAACCCTAATTCCCCGTTACCCGTGATTACCACAGTAGGCGCATAAAAGAACATCGAAAGTTGATAGGGAAGATATCCAATTGGTTCAAGGCCGTCACAGGGACGTGCGATCAGGCAGAAGTTATCTAGAGTCAACAAAGCGGCAGCAGGGCCTCTCCTGTATAACGTTTCCTCATCCAAAATACCGCAGTGACATTCCCTGTCATTTTTTATTTATCATTCCAATAACAGGGCATCTTAAGAGTCCTCTATTGTTATTTATCGTCACTACCTCCCCGAGTCGGGAGTGGGTAATTGCCGCGCGCCCCCTCCTTTACTTGATGCTTCTGCTTCAATAACTTGTCCCACATTTCCGCTCAATCGCATTTCAGCCATTGACCTCACTTGGATGTGGTATCCGTTTCTCAGGCTCCCTTTCCGGCATGGAACCCTGATTCCCCGTTACCCGTGATCACCATGGTAGGCGCATAAACGAACATCGAAAGTTGATAGAGAAGATATCCAATTGGATCGCGAACATCAAGGGGACGTGTGACATGGTGGAGCAGTATGTGTGCACACGCCTACACATACTGACTGATGGGTCTGCCCGCTTCAACTTTCCAAATTGGGCACACGGCCTTTACACCTTGGAGGTGCTGGCCTGCCCTGCAGCCAGTGTAATGTCTGAACGTTTGTTTAGCATGGCAGGGGGGGTTATCAAAGATAAGCGCAGCCGCCTGTCTACAGCCAATGTGAACAAGCTCATGTTCATTAAAATAAACCACGCAGGAATCCCACAGGACTTGTCCGTACCTTGTGCAGAATAGACATGTATACCGGCCTCACCCAACCATTGTTGTACTCCAGCGCACTTTCTCTTTGTTTTATTTTTTATATTTCCCAATGTTTTGAGGTCTACCAAAACTTTAACAAAAAATAAAAAAATAAAAAACAAAAACCAGTGTTGGCTTCCTCCTTCTCCTCCACCGCCGCTTCCACCTACACCGCCACAACCTCCTACTCCATATGGACCTCCTCATCCTAGATCAAGATTATTATTTTTTATTTTTACGTATTTTTTGTTATTTGAAGTCATTACCCTATCCACATTTGTTTGCAGAGCACTTGCTATGCTCTTAACCACATTTTGCTGCCATTTGCAGCCCTCTAGCCCTTTCCATGACTTTTTAAGAGCCATTTTAGTGCTCCAAAGTTCGGGTCCCCATTGACTTCAATGGGGTTGGGGTCGGGGTGAAGTTCGGGTCCCGAACTCGAACTTTTTTGTGAAGTTCGGCCGAACCCGTCGAACCCGAACAGCCAGCTGTCTGCTCAACTCTACACTCCAGCTGTGATAAAACTACAACTCCCATATGCACACTTGCTTGACTGTTCTCAGAACTCTCAATGGAGTGAATGAAGCATGTTGGGAGTTGTAGTTTCATAATAGCTGGAGTGTCGAAGGTTGCTTACCCCTGGCATAAACCATCACCTGTTTGCTCAGCGAAAATGCACGCAACTGCAAATATCTGATGTACAGTAAAGTAAAAGGAAAAGAGCAGGAGGTGAGTTTGCCTATCGGTTTTCAATGGCATTGTAGGGCATTATTATGGTTTTAGTGGCTTTTGTGCATCTGCAGATTTTGGAGCTTTTTGTGGTAAAATTGCCAGCTCCAGATATTATTTGAAAGTCTATGAGAAATACAAAATGCAAGACTTGCAAGTAGTGTTGAGTAAAGTGAGCTTCGGATGCTTCATCTGAAGTCGCTTCGTTCAATACTTCAGAATAATACTGTATGGAGATCTGTCTCCATACAGTATTAGAATGGGATCAGTTGAGTCGGTTAGTTATTCATGAAGTCGCGCGTGACTTCATTGAATAACTTCGGTAGTTGAGTTTTAAAGTGGAAAACCACTTTAAAACCTGAAACCGAACTTGGCCTTGGTTCCGAGGTACTTCGTGCTGAAACAGATGAGGTATATATTTTTTTAATGCCATTTCAGGGAAAATTGATTTGTTACTACGAAGCACGAGGAAATTTGGCTTCACGGCGAATCGAGTATTCCCTAAAATCCGGATTGAAGTCCACTTCAGATACTTCCATTCCTTCAACCCTTGTGTTAACAGAGTGTTCAAAAACACACTGCACCATCACATTCGATGCACTTTTTAATATTAGAAACATTTCAAAAATTGCAACTGGTGTTTAAACACACACTGTGTAATCAGAAAAGAACAGTTGCTTGTTGGGACCAAGCATCCAAAACAGTGGCTAGTTCTGCACTGTACTTTTTCAAAATTTAGCTCAACAAAATTTATCAAATGCGCCATTTATGTATTATTTCTCCCAAATGCAACAGCCTTGATGTTCCTGTCATTGCCACTGACCATATTGCCTAGCTGGAGTTGGCATGCAGACAGCCAGCGGGTTGTTTATTGCTTGATGCACTTTAACAGCTGATTGCCTGTTCGAACACTCTCCCCCAGCTCTAACATGGCATGGCAATGTTTCAATTTACACATATCATGGCATGGAGGAGGAATGGGTGCAAAACTCTGCTCTGCTTCTGTTAGGGATGGGAGGATTTCCATGAAGGAGGACATGGAGGAGGCAGATAAACAACTGGTGTGGGAACCAGACAGACACAAACATGGAGGTCCATGCCAGTGACAGCTACTCCAGGAGTCCACAGAGGCGTGCACCTTACCGCATGTGAAAGTACAAGGCAGGGGTGGCTCTTTCGGAAAAAATAATGGTGGCTAGGTATCTAACATCAAGGCTGAGCGTATGCCATCAGCTCTCTAAAGGCAGCAGAATTCTACACTGCTAAACACTTGGCCAGATGGGAGGTAAGCTTGTTGACCATTGGATTGCTGAGTATGTAGAGCTGTTTTCTGACCACAAATTCCATTATTGATGGCTGATGACTGAGCGAAATAGGAGCAGGAGTAGTCTGAGAGGCAGAGGTGTAGCTAAAGGCTCATGGGCCCTGGTGCAAGAGTTCAGCTTGCCCCCCCCCCCTTCCCTCAGTGCTTTGTGAAGGGGCAGGGGTGCACCAAGCCTTTCTGCTGTCTGAGGTAAAAATTGAAACACCCCTACCTATACCAATTTCTCAACCTAACCCTCTACCTCCAGTCCTACTGTTAAAGGGGTTGTCCTTTATTTTATTTTTTTAACTACTGATGACCTATCCTCAGGATGACCTTTTTTGCCTTCCTCTGGATCAACTTGCAGGATGACAGGCTGAACTGGATGGACATGTCTTTTTTCGGCCTTATGTACTATGTTACTATGTTACTAATATCAGATTGGCGAAGGTCTAATACCTGGCACCCCCACCAATCAGCTGTTTGAAGAAGAGAAGGCAGCGCTCATATGAGAGCTGCTACCTTTGCTCTGTTTACCTGCTTGCCGCAGAAATGTCTCTGGTAAGCAGGTAAACAGAGCAGAGAATGCAGCTCTTCTACAAAAAAACAAAGCAGACAACCCCTACTTGTAAAACATTACATGCATTGCTACAGAACATACAGGGTAATACAGCGTCATGTACCTCTTACATCCTGTGACGTCTCCTCTAATGTAGATATTCTCTTTCCTCTTCTTCGCCTGTCAGACCAGACCGCCATGATGATTTCTTTCAGCTGTTTCTCGTCTTTGCAGAGTTTAACAGACATCTTAGTTTCCTACTTTTCCATCATCCTCCACACCTTCTCAACACCCCATCCTGCCACCACCAATACTGTATACACTGTGCCCCCCAATACTATTCTGCAGAAACAGCCCCCTCTGACAATCCTGGTACCACACAGATAGTTAAGGGAGTATTTTTTGCACTGGCGCACTATCAGATCAGCCCCCCTTATCAGACTTCAGATCAGGCCCCGATTAGACCTCCAGACCCCCATATCAGACCCTCATTAGACCTCCGGATGCCCATATCAGACCTCAGACCAGACCTCCAGACCCCCATTAGACCTCAGACCAAACCTCCAGACCCCATATCAGACCTCAGACCAGACCTCCAGACCCCCATTAGACCCCCAGACCCCAATATCAGACCTCCAGACTTCCCAATCAGACCCCATTAGACTTCCAGACCCCCATTAGACCTCCAAACACTCATATCAGACATCAGACCAGACCTCCAGACCCCCATTAGACCTTCAGACCCCAATCAGACCCACATTGGACTTCCAGACCCCCATTAGACCTCCAGATCCCCAATTAGACACCCATTAGACTTCCAGACCCCCAAATGACATAACCAGGAGATTTTCAGACCCCCATATCAGACTTCAGACCAAACTTCCAGACCCCATTAGACCTCAGATCAGTCTAAAATAAATAAAGTAACCTCTCCTGGCACCACTCTTCTTGGGGCCCGCGCTGTACAGTCACCTGACGGGCTGCAGTGTCAGGTCAGAGTGCGCTCTGTATGTCCTGATGCTGCAGGCAGACAGGACAGAGCAGTGCAGACCCCAAGAAGAGCAAACAGGAGGAGGCGTAAGTACAGTGCTCACAGCGCTTCACTCCCCCGCCTCCTGCATACTAGTGAGCTCTTTCATAATGGAAGCGCTCACTAGCATTCCTTTTATAAGATTTACTGCCCCCCTGGGCCCCTCTGGTTTAGGGGCCTGGTAGCAATTGCGACCGCTGTGAACCCCTGTAGCTACGCCAGTTCTGATATTGACAATTAGTGTTGAACAAAGTGAATCATTCGAAGTGTAATTCGGTCTGAAGTTTAGGAAATTTTTTATTTGCAACAGTTAATCGTTTTTTCCTAAAATGGTGGCTGCACATGTTACAAAGTGAAAGTAAGAAGCCTGGGAATGCAATATAACCCATAATGCTGTGCAGCCAGCCAATTCGCTGATAGCCATCCTCTGTGATGTCACAGCCCTATAAAACCCTTATCCCACTCTGTCTCCACTGTTGTCCTGTGAGCTGAGCATAGGGAGAGATGTGGCAAGCACAGGAACAGTGTTTCTGAAAACGATTAATAATTAAGAATATTGGAGAGGGAGAGTGCAGGGAGAGTGCAGGGAGAGTGCAGGGAGACTGCAAGGATAGTGTATCACTGTGTGCATAACGTTCTAGTGTACCACCATTCAGAGTTAATCCGTTATTTTGGTGATACAGTTACTGTGCCTACAGTATTATAGGCAGGTGTTATATATTGCTGTGTACATCATCTACTAGTGCACTGACATTCAGAGTTAATCTATTATTTTAATGATACAGTTAGTGTACCTCAGTATTAAAGACAAGTGTAATATATCGATCTAGTGCAATGCCATTCAGAGTTAATCCGTTATTTTATTGCTACAGTTACTGTACACTATGGCCAACATATAGTTGCCTAGGCGCTCAAAAGAAATGGGCAGTGGCAAAAATGTTGTTGTAGCTGAGAAGAAGCTCAAGACGCTGCAACAGAAAGGTGGGTAGAAGCAGCTGCAGCATCAGGCCACAACTGCCACTGTCATCCGGCGGTCATGTTTTGACCAACAACCCAGCTATACTGGAATGGTTGACTCGCTCTTCAACATCATCTCAAGTGATGCCCAATAGACAGGTGAGGGTGACAGATGTGATGAGCCAAGTGATGATGATGATGTAGCCGATCGCATATGGGAGCCAGTGGAAGAGGGGACATCATCATCATTTTGGGGTGAGGGTGGCAGCATGCCATAAGACAGCAGGGTGGAAGCAGTGGGAGATCTGAAGCCAAATGTGGGAGGGCTACAATGTCTACTTGGGAGACTATCTGGAAGGAACACACTAGCAGTGCACTAGTTAATAAAAGCAGAAGCAGGCAGACATGACACAGTGGTGGAGGGAAAATGCAAAACTCGGCAGTGTTAACATTTTTCGCCAAGTCACTGGGGAACATCAGTATGGTGGTATGCAGGATGTGTGGTCAGAAGGTGAGCTGTGGACAGGGTTCTAATTTTGGCCTGATGGCCCTGCATCAACACATGTTGTGTCACCATAAAATGGTATGGTAAAACCGCACCAGTCTGTACCCCCCTCTCTAGCAGTCAGGGCTCATCAATGTCAGAAAAAAGTGCTGTCATTATTTCCCATTGACTTCAATGTCGTTTATTCTTCCTGATGCTCCTCCTACTCCTTCTCCTACTCCTTGTTGCTTGTTTTGACAGCAATCGATTGCAAAAGACAACAGTATGAGTGCACTTATCCGACAGCACAGAAGCTGAACATGCACCTGGCCAAGTTGCTGGTACTACAGTGCCTCCCTTTCCATGTAGTTGACTCTGCACATTTCAGAGAACTGACGGCATGTGCCGAGCCAAGTCCCAAGCTGACATTACTTTTCCAAAACCAAAAAAGTTGTACTAGCCCTGCACACATACATTGAGCAGGAGGTGGGCCAGTCCTCCTTGGGCCTCTCAGTGTCTGGTAGAGTTCACACAAGCTCTGTCATATGGAGTTGTACTATAGTCAAGGACCAATATATGTAATTCACAGACCACTGGGTAAATATGCTTCCTGCCCAGGCATACTAGCAAGGTCAGGTGATGGCAATGTCGCTTCTGCGTTGTAATGCTGGGATTTCTGCGCCAATGTCTTCCTCTGCCTCCACCTTGTCTTCACCCTCCCCTCTAAACACAGTTCACAGTGGTCCTTCAGCATATCACCTATACAAAGCAGGTATTGTCATGACGTTCTGCATCTCGTCAGCCTGGGCGAACAGAGCCGCACAGAGGAGGAACTGCTCGGCATCATCAATTAAGAAATTGAAAAATAGCTGTCTACTCACCAACTGGAGATAAGAACCATGGTTACTAATAACAGGAAGAACATTTAGTCTGCATTGCGTCAGTGAGGGCTGACCCATGCAGCCTGCATGGCGCACGTCTTCAATCTCGTTCCTCACCAGTGTAATGGTCACGTACACACACAGGGGGGAGGATAGTGACCACTGCTCTCCACCATCACCCCTGGCCCTGCCTACTTGCCTCATGAATCCTGATGACAGGGGACAACTGGACGGCAGTCCCTAACTTGGGATAGGTGCGGGAAGGACAGACAAGACAAATAACGGATAGTGAACGGACCGGGTCAAAACCAAGAGGACAACGCAGTACAGAGGGATAAGCAAAGAATGGTCAGGAGAAGCTGGGGTCATAAATACCAGGAGAGTCGAGAAGTACCAAAGGAGTCTGCAAAGAATAGTCAGGTGGAAGCCGAGGTCAAAATACCAGGAGGGATGCGCAGTACAGGAGGAGCAGGCAAAGGATCGTCAGGAAACAGGATCAGGTAAATATACAGGTATCCAACAAACGCCAGGAACCTAAATTAACAGGCAACCTGTGGCCAGCAGGCTGCCTGTATTTATAGTGGGGAGTGAGGGTCATGTGACGTGGCCAGCATCACATGACCTACAGACCGACCAGTCGAGCACCGAGTGATCAGCTCGGCGCTCAAGGCAGACCTAGGAGCAGGGAGCCTCCCAGCTAGCAAAGCCGCCCTGGGAACAAGGTCAAACACAGATCCTCGCTCCCGAAGCTAAGCAGCAGGTCTGCGGCTGATGGGAGACCGAGTGCGCCTTCGGCACCCTGTTACCGTACCCCTCCTTTTACGAGGGGCCACCGGACCCAAGACTTCAGGCGATGGCCTTTCAGGGTGTTCTAAATGAAATTTTAGAACAAGTCTAGGAGCATGAACCTCCCTGGCAGGTACCCAAGATCTCTCTTCAGGTCCATACCCCTTCCAGTGAATCAGGTACTGCATGGAATTACGCACCTTCCTGACATCTACTATTTTAGACACCACATACTCGACAGCATCATTAACAAGAACCGGCAGACGCGAGGCTTTCGATGGTACTACCAGTTCAAAATATTTTTTAAGTACAGATTTATGGAACACATTATGAATGTGGAATGACTCGGGCAGCTACAACCTAAATGATACCAGGTTAGTCATCTCCTTGATCTTATATGGTCCAATAAAACGAGGAGCAAACTTTTTAGAATCTACCTTAAGAGTGAGATTCTTGGAGGACAACCATACCTTATCCCCAACCTGAAAATTCACCCCCCTTGAACGTCTATCGGCCTTGAGTTTCTGAGAACTTTGAGCCTTTTCTAAGTTCGATTGAACCCGGGCCCAAACTGTGCACAGTTCAGAGGAGAGCCTATCCCCCTAAGGGTTAGAGGAGGAGACGAATGACCCAGAATGAAAACGTGGGATGGAAACCATGGTTACAAAAGAAAGGTAAAACCCCAGCAGAAGAATTGACACAGTTATTCAAAGCAAATTCAGCCAATGGAAGAAATGTAACCCATAATTGCTGGTCATCAGCAGCATACAACCTCAAGAATTGTTCCACAGACTGATTAAGGCGTTTAGTCTGCCCATTACTCTCAGGGTGGTAGTCAGAGGAAAAAGACAATGAAATTTGGCATTTTTGACTGAAGGCCCTCCAGAATTTGGACACAAACTGCACACCCCTGTCAGAAACAATATTTTCCGGGATACCATGAACAACTTCTTTCACAAAAATAGACACCAGGGTTTTTGCATTCGGGAGTTTAGACAGGGGAAGGAAATGGACCATCTTGCTAAACCTATCGACCACTACCCAAATCACAGTCTTATCCTCCGCCGGCGGTAGGTCAGTTATAAAGTCCATCGAGATATGGGACCAGGGTCTACTGGGAATGGGTAGGGGTCGTAGGTTACCAGCAGGGCGAGTCCTAGGTGTCTTGGACCTGGCACAAACCTCACAGGCTGACACGTAGGACTTGACATCCTTAGTTAGAGTGGGCCACCAATAAGATCTAGAAACCAGATCCTTAGTGCCCTCAACACCAGGATGTCCACAAAATGCAGAATCGTGACACTCACCCAACAGCTGGAGACAAAATTGTACGGGAACAAACAACTTATCTGTTGGGGTGGATGCCGGTGCCAGATGTTGTTCAGACCTAATGCGAACCGAGATATCCTGGGTTAGAGCTGCTATGAAGATTTTTGCTGGTAGGATGGATTCAGGCGGTACCTCAGTAGGTTGAAACGCATGGAAGCTCTGAGATAATGCGTCTGCCTTCACATTTTTACTTCCCGGCCTGAACGTAATGGAAAAATCAAAACGAGTAAAAAACAGAGCCCATCTGGCTTCAACCTCTTAGCAGACTCGAGAAACATACGGTTTTTATGGTTAGTGACAACAGTTACACAATGCATTGCCCCCTCCAGAAAATGCCTCCACTCCTTAAATGCCCATTTAATGGCCAGCAGCTCCCTATTCCCTATGTCGTAGTTTCTCTCTGTGGGAGAGAATTTCCTGGAGAAGAAGGCACACGGTCTCAGGTTAGTGAGGCTAGCAGGACCTTGTGAAAGGACTGCTCCTGCGCCGTCCTCAGACGCATCAACCTCCACAATAAAAGGTCTCTCCTGATCAGGCTGGATCAGAAAGGGAGCGCTACTGAATGCCTTTTTTAATTTTTCAAATGAAGAAATAGCCTCAGTAGACCAATTCCCCAAATCCGCCCCTTTCTTAGTAAGGTCGGTCAACGGTTTAGCAATTACAGAAAAATTCATAATACATTTTCAATAGTAATTGGCGAAACCTAAGAACCGTTGTAAGGCCTTTAAGGATGAAGGTCTTACCCATTCCTTAATTGCTAGTACCTTACCAGGATCCATCTTGAAAGCGTGAGGAGTCAGAACATGCCCTAGAAACAGAATCTCCTGTACACCAAAGACACATTTCTCTTGCTTAGTGGATAGCTGATTCTCCCTCAACACCTCTAATACTTGTTTAACATGAGACACATGGGATTTGAATTCAGGAGAGAATATCAAAATGTTGTCAAGATAGACAATAACAAATTTACCTAAGAACTCCCTAAGAATGTCATTCATAAAGTTTTGGAACACAGCTGGGGCATTGCTGAGTCCAAAAGGCATCACCTGATATTCAAAGTGTCCTGCCGGAGTATTGAACGCCGTCTTCCATTCGTCTCCCTCCTTGATTCGGATTAGATTGTATGCCCCTTTCAGGTCAATCTTGGAAAACCAGGTTGCCCCCAGAACCTAGTTAAATAAATCCGGAATCAATGGGAGGGAGTATCTATTCTGGACAGTGATTTTATTTAATCTCCGGTAATCGATACAAGACCACCATCTTTTTTCTTAACGAAGAAAAACCCCGCCCCCATAGGAGAGACAGAAGGTCTAATATGCCCTTTACCAAGGCTCTCCTTAATATAATCTTCCATGGCCTTGCGTTCGGGCTTAGAAAGATTATAAATTCGCCCCTTAGGAAACCTGGCCCCCTCTACTACCCCCTAATAAATGCCCGTGATGAGAACATAGTCCTACCACTTTATAAATCATTAGTCAGACCACACATGGAGTACTGTGTACAGTTATGGGCTCCTGTGAACAAGGCAGACATAGCAGAGCTGGAGAGGGTCCAGAGGAGGGCAACTAAAGTAATAACTGGAATGGGGCAACTACAGTACACTGAAAGATTATCAAAATTAGGGTTATTCACTTTAGAAAAAAGATGACTGAGGGGAGATCTAATTACTATGTATAAATATATCAGGGGTCAGTACAGAGATCTATCCCATCATCTATTTATCCCCAGGACTGTAACTGTGACGAGGAAACATCCTCTGCGTCTGGAGGAGAGAAGGTTTGTACACAAACATAGAAGAGGATTCTTTACGGTAAGAGCAGTGAGACTATGGAACTCTGCCTGAGGAGGTGGTGATGGTGAGTACAATAAAGGAATTCAAGAGGGGCCTGGATGTATTTCTGGAGTGTAATAATATTACAGGCTATAGCTACTAGAGAGGGGTCGTTGATCCAGGGAGTAATTCTGATTGCCTGATTGGAGTCGGGAAGAAATTTTTTATTCCCCTAAAGTGGGGAAAATTGGCTTCTACCTCAGTTTTATTTTTGCCTTCCTCTGGATCAACTTGCAGGATGACAGGGCAAACTGGATGGACAAATGTCTTTTTTCGGCCTTATGTACTATGTTACTATGTTATGTTACTATGTTACTAGCTCTATAGTACAATTATAAGGTCTATGGGGGGGTAGAACCTCCGGGGTTGGTGATGAGAATACATCAGAATATTCCCTAACAACAGTGGGTAAAGTATCAGACTTTAGTGAGACCCCAGCCCGTACCACGGACAAGCACGGGTCACACTTAGGCCCCCATATCACCAACTCCCCCTTGGACCAATCTATAGTGGCGTTATGTAGTCAGAGCCAAGGCAACCCTAGTACGACCTCAACCGGTAGGTTCTCCAGGACTAAAAGGGAACATCTCTCTGAGTGGCACACACCCACGGTTAAAGAAATCTCTGAGGTACATGAGCTCACCGTACCACCAATAAGAGGAGTAGCATCAATAGCCATGACATGGATAGGAGTTGGTAAAGCAAACATTGGAATACCCAATCTTACAGGATACTCAGAGTCAATAAAGCTGGTCGCTGAGCCAGAATCAATAAAGGCCTTACCCGGCCATTTATCTACCCCCAGAGAAATCGTAATGGGTACCAAAAGCTTACATTTAGAAAAATCAGGGTGTTTGTGGTCTTTAGGTCGCCTTGCCTTAGGAGACTTGACAGAGAGGAGCTTCTTAGGATACTGGTTGATCCAATGGTCAGGATCTCCACAGTAAAAGCATTCTCCACGTCTGCGGCTAAGATTCCCTCGGGTCATGCCAACCTGCATGGGTTCCTTGGTGGAGACCTCAGCGTTGTCTCTGGGATAGGCCTCTGGCTGGACCACCATCTGGGAAGAGAACTGTTGTTCCTGTCGTCTCTCTCTAACCCGTCGGTCAAGTCGGACAACAAGGGTCATCATCTCCTCTAAGGTCTCTGGAAGTTGATAACTGACCAGAAGATCCTTTAAATTATCAGACAGACCTGACCTGAACTGACTCTTCAGGGCTGGTTCGTTCCATCCTGAGGGGACACACCACCTTCTGAATTGGATGCAATAATCCTCCGCAGGTAGATTGCCCTGAACCAGTGCCTTTAGAGCCGTCTCGGCTACCAGAGCCTGTCTGGTTCATTATAGAAGGTGCCGAGGGCCTGAAAGAACCCCTCCACAGAAGTTAAACAACTGGCGCCAGCAGGTAAAGAGAACGCCCAGTCCTGGGGATCACCCTGTAGTCGGGAAATGATAATGCCCACACGTTGACTCTCGGGGCCAGAGGGCGCAAACGGAAGTAAAGTCTGCAACTCTCCTTAAAAGAGAGAAACTTCCTTCGGTCTCCAGAAAAGGGTTCTGGGAGCTTAATCTGGGGCTCAAAATGCGGACTGGAGGCCTGAGGAGTGGAAGAACCTTGCCCTAACTCAAAAGAACAGAGTTTTTCCCCTAGCTCCTGCACCATCTGCGTCAGATTAGAGACATGGTCAGTCAGGGTCACCAGAGGATTCATTATACAGTGGTTATTGGGCCTGTTAATCTGTAACGGTCACGTACACACACACACAGGGGGGAGGATAGTGACCACTGCGCTCCATCCTCACCCCTGGCCCTGCCTACTTGCCTCACGAGTCCTGATGACAGGGGAAAACTGGACGGCAGTCCCTAACTTAGGATAGGTGCGGGAAGGACAGACAAGACAAATAACGGATAGTGAACGGACCGGGTCAAAACCAAGAGGACAACGCAGTACAGAGGGATAAGCAAAGAATGGTCAGGAGAAGCCGGGGTCATAAATACCAGGAGAGTCGAGAAGTACCAAAGGAGTCCGCAAAGAAAGTCAGGTGGAAGCCGAGGTCAAAATACCAGGAGGGATGCGCAGTACAGGAGGAGCAGGTAAAGGATCGTCAGGGAACAGGATCAGGTAAGTATACAGGTATCCAACAAACGCCAGGAACCTAAATTAACAGGCAACCTGTGGCCAGCAGGCTGCCTGTATTTATAGTGGGGAGTGAGGGTCATGTGACGTGGCCAGCGTCACATGACCGACAGACCGACTAGTCGAGCACCGAGTGATCAGCTCGGTGCTCAAGGCAGACCTAGGAGTAGGGAGCCTCCCAGCTAGCAAAGCCGCCCTGGGAATGAGGTCAAACACAGATCCTCGCTCCTGAAGCTAAGCAGCAGGTCTGCGGCTGATGGGAGACCGAGTGTGCCTTCGGCACCCCGTTACAACCAGATTCCCCAAGTCTCCCACTGAGCTTTAAAAAATGTCTAGGAAACTGTGCATGCACTTCAGCCACCCTTACCATGGAAAACTCCTTGAGCTGCAAATGCAAAATGCTCTTCCCTAACATCGCATGATATTCAATGTTTCCACCCATTGGAACTACACTCTCCATATGTTAGACTGCCTGTATGAGCACAGGAAAGTGGTCAATAATTTTTTTATGCTGCAGAAGGACAAGTTTGCTCCCCGGTGTAACTTCCACGTTAGCAAGTGGCAGCTCATGTGTGACAAGTGCCATTTAGTCAGGCCCTTTGAAGAGGCCACTTTATTTGTCAGTTGGAAGAACTACGGGATGAATGAAGTCATTTCACTCCTTTATATCCTGGAGGGGATGCTGAGAAATCTAAACAGCGAGGGGAGAGAATATGGGCACCTTCATCTCACATCCACCTGAGCCATGAGGAGGATAAACTGGCAGAGGAGGAGGAGGAGGCGGAGCAAGAGGATGTGTTAGGAGAAGAACAGGAGGAGCATGAGGAGCTGGAGGGCAATGACGAAGAAGACATAGATGACCCCAACAGAGCATGGCAGTATGCAGTGGAGATGGAGGCAGAAAGGCCCTCCGAGTCCCTTGAGCAAATGGCCAGATACATACTTTCTTGTTTGTGTAGTGACACTATTCTGATGCTGCCACCTGCCTGATGCCACCCACCTACTGCCTGTACTGACATTTTTACAAAGGGGCCTCTTGGAGCAATGATATGTACATGTTACACTTTTTACAAGGATATGCATACCATTGACCCTTGCTATCACACTGCTGTTGTTGGGTTCTGCTACTACTGTGATCTGCCACGATCTTGTGCTGTGTGCCACTTCTGCTGCCCCCCCCACTCCCCACTCTGTCATGGGGCCAATATTGTCACAGCTACTGCTGCTGCTGCCACCCTCCCCACTCTGGTATGGGGCCACTTTTGTCACTGTTACTACCACTGTTGCTGCTGCCACCCTCCCTACTCTGTCATAGGGCCACTATTTGAATATTGATGTACTGAACAGTTATGTACACAGCAATAAATTGCAGCAGAGTCTGTAGTTCAGCAGTATTCTACACTCTCCCTGCACTATCCCTGCAGTTTAACTTCCAAACCCTCACACTGAGATTGGGCCACCAAGTGGGAAGGATAATATTAGTTAGATTGGGCTCAGTATATCACATTTATAGCAATTAAGGACAAATTAATTCAGAACAAATCAAATTTCTTGGCGAACTTGCCAAATTTTTCAAAACTTTACTCATCTCTAATGACAATGACAAGGACACTGTACTGCATGTGGATGTGGCCACCACAGCTATGAATGGGATCACATTGCCTTTGTCTGAAACTCTTCCTCATGTCATTTCAAACGCAGAATGTTCTCACACATGTCATCAATAGGGAAACTAGGTTAGGTATCTTCCACTGCACATGGGGTTTTGTTGCCTCTTATCAAGAAAAAAAGGAAGGCGCTCCCCTAAGAGGGGGTGCTAAACTAAGAAAAGAAATACCATAACTAAGCCACACCTCCAAAGATAAGACATCATTTATTGAGACATGTAGATTAAAACCATGAAAACATGGAACAAAACCCCACTGATGGGTAAAATGGTATACAAGATAACATCCAAGGTCACCATGAGATAAACAATACTGAAGCAGGAAAACAAAGTGAAATCTACAATTTCTGAGTAATATACTTATCAAATAACACAGTGGTAACACATGGAAAATCAGCAGCCCTTCAGTGAGGAGAGCAGAGAAGCCCTCACGCGTATCGCTAGTGCGCAGACTAGCTTCATCAGAGGTCCATGTAAATCCAAGATACCGTTTCAAAGTTCTTATAGTTACAATAATTAATCTATAATTATATAATTATATAAGGCTGTGGTCAAACCTATCAGGTAGTCGTGGGGAGGGAACCAGGTGAAGGCATAAGTGCAAGTAGATTACTGGCTTTTGTCTGCAATTGTTTTATTGTCAGGCACTGACATGTGACATCCTTTCACAGGCCTAGCTGGGAACAGAATTGTGTTTCTTCTTTCTGAGCAGAAGGACCTGTTTGCATATTGCCCCTTAATTAGCTGATCAGGCTGTCTGTCAGCCTTTGAGCTAGGCAGAAAAAGTCATTTCTCCCACTTCCTCCCAGTATCAAGTGATCCTTCATCTTCCTTCCCCTCTTTTAACAGTAAAATGGCAAAGGGTGCAGTTTTTATGGGATTCATCCACAACTAATTAAGAAAAAAAAACTAAGACATCAGATTCCATTGGCAGGTGATTTTTGTGTGGAATTTGTAATTACCTGAGTCATATAGAATTGATTCACTCATATCTAAAAGCACGTTTTTAAGGGAAGTACATTACAACTGAACTTCAATTAATATCAGTCTTCTAGGAAAGTTAACAAAAATTTAGTTTCATCATACTTTGAAGAGTAAAATAAAGTAAGTTCTATTCTCAGTATTTGTGCAGTATTTTGAAATTTGTGCAATTTGTGCAATTTTCAAATACAAAATGCAAACAAACTAACTGAACTGTTGGGGATGTTCTTTTTTTTTTTATTGAATGTTTAGAAGATTGCCACAGTGTTCCACCAAGATGAGTTTTGAAGCAGAAGCACTTGTTACAGAGTGTACAATTATTCCTGAACTTCATCAGACACTGTTTTGTAAAAATTATGAAATGGTAAAACAATGCCTAAGAAGATTAAAACCAGTGTGAGTAAGGGTGGGTTCACACTAGTGTTAGGGATTCCGTTATGGTTTTCCGTTATAACATGGTTATAACAGAAAATAACGGAATACCCAGACAGAATGCAAAACGGAAGCCTTTAAAAGTCTTCCGTTTGCTTTCCATCCTAATAGAAGTCTATGGGAAAGCATAACGGATCCGTCTGGGTCCCGTTATGCAAGACGGAAAACAAAGTCCTGTCGACAGGACTTTGTTTTCCATCTTGCATGACGAGACCCAGACGGATCCGTTTTGATTCCCATAGACTTCTATTAGGACGGAAAGCAAACTGAATGCCTTTTAAAGGCTTCTGTTTTGCATTCCGTCATAATACAAGTCTACAGGCAGAAGAACGGATCCGTCCTTCCGTCTTATGGATTCCATTATTTTCTGTTATAACCATGTTATAACGGAAAGCCTTAATGGATTCCCTAATGCTTGTGTGAACCCACCCTAACTGATTCTGGCTAAACCTGGACTTTTTGTAGCATTTAACTATTGACTTGTACATTGTAGCTGTTACTCAACAGTAGTTAACCCCTTCCTGACTAAGCAATTTTCCTTTATTTTTTATTTTTAGTACATACTCCCTGCCTCTTCTGTTCACATCACTGCACAAGCTTTTTGTGGGACAAGATGCACTTCCTAATGGCATTATTTAATATTGTATACAATGTACTGGGAAGCTGGAAAGAAATTCCAAATAAGGTGGAATTGGTAAAAAAAAATACATTCTGCCACAGTTTCATTTTTATGGCATTCCCTATGCAGTAAAACTGATGTTAACTTCATTCTGTGGGTCAGTACAATTATCAGATTTTTATAGTTTTTCTTTTCTTTTAATTCTTTTTAAAAAAAAACTTACTGAACCATAAATTATAAAATATATTATATTTATTTCATCAGCCATTATGATTTTTTTCCTCTCCACAATTCAACATATGGGACAAATATTTTTATATTATAATAATTCTGGTGTTTTAGGGTATTGCAAAGCTCTGATCTTTATTTTTTATTGTTTCATTTTATTTTTTAAATGGGGAAAGTGGAGGTGATTTGAATTTCCTGATTTTCAGCTTTTAAAAACCTTTTTTTTTTACATGTAACATGCCAATATCTGCAATGATTTAACACTGACTGCAGGGCCTAATAGGAAGTTCACTATGACAGGCCTCATGTAGGAGAGAGAAGTGGAATACAATTCAAGATCAGTGTTATGGAATTAATGATTGTTCTAGAGGCTTCTGCTCAAACAGGGAGGTTTCTGGAATCAACCTTTCAGGCATTTAGAAAGAATGTTCCAGAGATTTCCACTGGCAGGACAGTTGTGCGATTTGGGATAATGATTTAGTGAATTGGTCATAAAACATAGCTATTGCTATTTTGACAATGGCAGGGGGTTGTGTTATTGTTAATGTAAACAATGGGGTGTTATGTAAGATGACTATGTATATATTTGGTTGTAAAATTCATCTAGTTGTACAGTCTCAACATTCTGTCACCCTGTGTGCATCACATTAATAAACTACAAACTGAGCAAGTCCTGCTTGGACTTTTATTGTTTATTGTTGAGGCTTGAGACATATTCCCTAGTGGGTGAATTGGAACTCACATGGGCCAATATAAATTCTTCAGTTTATATCCACAACTCCGACAAATCGGAGCCTTCAAAGGGCCCACGGCTATCATGAAAAACCTCAACAGTTCTGTGCATCTTGGCTCCCGGGATTTCACCACTCAGATACAGTGGTCCAAATTGACCACGGCATTTGAGGGGTTAAATGTCTGTTATTGGTGTTATTGCTGATCATGGACATTGACTCTGAGTGTCTATGGTGTAAAACAGCATGCATCGGGTGGCTATGGGGCCTGCTTAGCACCGGAGCAGACTGTACAGTGGAGGTCCTGAAGGGGTTTATGCTTATCCGTTATGTCAGGTAATTTTTTTTAAATGTGCTACAAAAAGTCTATGTGTAGTCTAAGCCTTTCTGTGCCCAGAAACAGCACTCCTGTTTCCATAAC
Source organism: Bufo bufo (assembly GCF_905171765.1). Lineage (NCBI taxonomy): Eukaryota > Metazoa > Chordata > Amphibia > Anura > Bufonidae > Bufo > Bufo bufo. The sequence continues at coordinate 530,613,819 of NC_053391.1, read as the reverse complement.
TTCCAAACAAATGTATTGAGTGGAATTTATAAATGAAAAGCCCTGGAACTGTGTACATAGACTGAATTTTGCTGGAGCAGTATAGCTGGATACTATGAATATCGATAAATGCAAAAAATACTTTTTCAGTGAGTCCTTTAGTGCCTTTAGCATCTAATTCTGTGGAAGGCCAGACTGAGACACCAAAACACTTAAGTGCTACACTAACAAGATTACAGAGCATAAAAACAAATAAAAACTATCTGTAATATACCAGGTTTTTCAGAGGTATTTATATATGTTAGCTATGTTTACTATGCTATGCATATAGAAATATTATGGAATCTATTATCTTCCATAGTCTTTTTAAATTATTTTTCTTTTGAACAAATATAACTGTATATCCAAAGATGTGCTGAAACCAGGCGAAAAACATGGTTTATTCCCATTGAATGGGATTAAATCTACATGTAGATGTATGAAATGTACTATTCTAGGCTCAGTTTCTGGTGTGGCTTATGAACATATCCTTAACCTTAAAAAATTAAAGAGATAATCCTTAAAAGGTCCAAAATATTATTAACCCCTTAAAGATGGAGCCTATTTGGGCCTTCAGGGTGCAGCCCCATTTTTCAAATCAGAGACGTCACACTTTGTGTGGTAACTTTGGAAAACTTTAACTTATTCAATCAATGCACTCCTCCAATTATTCAAAATGGCATTTAACAAGTTTGTTAACCCTTTAGGTGTTGCACAGGAATTAATACAATATGAGGTAAAATGTCTTCTTTTTTTTTGCTTTTTTTTTGCTGAGTTTCAATTTGAATCCATTTCTTTGTAACACAGCAGGTGATAAATTAGAACTTGTGAGATAATAAATACGGTATTGTTATAGATTATGTTCTTATACACATGGTTATACCAATTACGTGTAGTTTATTTTTAACAGTTTTTACTAATTAATAATGGCTGGAGAAGGGGAAAAAAGTGGGTTTTTTTGTTCTTAGTTAATTTTTTATTTTTTTCACTTTTTCCCCCCAACTTGGGGAATTGAACATACAATAGTTATCTATTGCAGTGTATAGTACAAGTTTTACATTGACACTTCATCCATCAGACCCTGCCTCTGACTGGGTATAATAAGCTTCCATAAATGACAAACCTGGAGGCTTTTGTAAGGCCTAATACTGCCATCACAACCAACAGGGCCCTGTGATCTCGGCACAAGGCCCAATGGAGTATAGAGGGAGACTCCTACTTTGTAAACCACTTAAATCTTGTGATCACTACTGACTGCAGCATCTAAAGGGTTAATGACCAGCATCATTGTTAGCTCTGATCTTGGCCAATGTAATAGAGTGTCAGATGTATATTACAGCTGACATCTGCTGCTGATGGCAACGGCTCAGCTCCAGAGTCAGCACCATCACTATGCCATAAATTTATGGCATGGTGCGGGAACGAGGTACTTGCCATGCCGCAAATTTATGGGGGGTTATAATAATAATATGGGGGTTAATAATAATACTCATAATAATAATATTTATATAGCACTAGCATATTCTGCATCTTTTTGCAATTCCTTACCTTGATATTATGGATATCATGATGTCATGATGCCAATATATTAATACAGCAACACTATTTAATATACTATTTATATTGGTCAGAAGTAAATCCAGAACTCCAAGTTCCTTATTTTATTGTTGTTTAAGACTAATATTATTTTTTTTTTACGTGAGCATTGCTTCAGCATTCATTACAGAACTGTATAACTAAAAATAAATGTGCCATAAATATAACAATTTACACTTAAAGGAAATCCCGCAGGAGGAAGAAACCAGATGCTACTAGGATTTTATAGCACAAACCTCTGCTTAATGCACTGCTGACTGGCAACAGAGGGATTTATCATCAATTGCTCCAATGCTTGTTCCAAGACTACAGTATTTTTATCCATACATAAATCTGTGTGTTTTAGGAGAAATAAAATAAAATTTCCTTGAGTGATATGAAATTGCCCATAAAAATATTTACTAAATAATACAAGTTCTGTTGACAAGCTATTATGACATTAAATAGAAGTTAAATTTACTGCGTCTAAAGCTCTAAATATTTATTACCTCCCATAGCTTGGCATTATGCACTCCCTGAACTTAGGAAGGAGTCATTCATCCATCTCCTTTTTAAATATTAAGCCTTAACAAACAAGGACTTTTATGTCAATAGAACCAAAGGTAGGTGTTTGTTATACTTGAGATAGAAATATGATGAGATCCTAAAGGTTCCGTAGAAAATGCGGTTTATTTGCAGAAGCATCAAAAATATAGCCAAGTCAGGTAAATTAAGACTACAAGCCAGGCTGAGAGACAGGTTCAACCTTTAAGGGCATAGCTGAAAAACTAACAGACGTTGTTTTCCTGTCGGCTTTATCTCATAATTAATAAAAGGTTTTATTCTGAGAAACGTCAATTCAACCCAAAACATTTATCCCACCGACATTCAGCCCCATGATTCAACAAATTCACCAAGTCAAGACAATTTTACTAGATGGACTTTTCATGAGGCTGCCAAGCATGAAAAATAATACTGCAGTGTGTATTGTGTTAGATGTGTTTAAGTAATAGCAGTTTCTATTGAAATCATATGCAGTCTTGTTGAAAAGCAAAACTACTTTAATGCTTTTAGATTATTTTAGATGAAGTCTAGTGGCCTTAGCCAGGCATTCCCCTGCCAACATAGAGCTGGCCTCAAATTCATGTTCGCCTGCCAGAATGAAACAGGATCACTGGTAGATGCCTCTCTGGATGCAATGAGATGATTATTAAGTGAGGTAGAAAGATTAGCTTTAGCTGTAGAAAATCTTCTGGGTTGACAAAATATGGAGCCAAGTAATGTGAATGTGTATTGCAAGATGTAACTTATCAAAGCAAAAATTGGGCAAGTCTTAGAACAGAAATATTTCATGATATATAACTAGTGTTGTTCGAGCACCAAAGTGCTTGGGTGCTCGAGTAGAACACCTCGGGATGCTCGGGTGCTCTACAGAGCACCCGAGCACAATGGAAGTCAATGGGAGAACCAGAGCATTAAACCAGGCACCCCTTTTCCTGTATATTTACTTGCATATAAATTGCAAGTGCTGCCAAAAATTACAAGGAAGAGGGACTCCAATACAACCTGCATATCACATAAAGGAGGGCCTCATTCACATTGTGGTACAATTGTTTAGGTAGTGAGACTCCTACACTCATAAAGCCAATGCACTAAGTGAAGGGGCTGCCAAAAATTACAAGGAACCGGCACTACAATACACCCTTTATTACATATAAAGGAGGGCAACCTAGACACCCTTGAAAAATTATGATTGATGGCCTGCTGGTGACCCTCAAAAACTATTGGAGCAAGGGCCTGCTGATCTGACCATCTAAAACAATAGGGGTGAGGGACTGCTGCTGATGTGACCATCTAAAACATTAGGGGTGAGGGTCTGCTGCTGAGCTGACCCTTTAAAACATTAGGGGCGAGTGCCTGCTGCTGATCTGACCTTCTAAAACATTAGGGGTGTGTGCCTGCTGCTGATCTGACCTTATAAAGCAGGCATCCTCAAACTGCGGCCCTCCAGCTGTTGTAAAACTACAACTCCCACAATGCCCTTCTGTAGCCTGATACCTGTAGGCTGTTTGGGAATGCTGGGAGTTGTAGTTTTGCAACAGCTGGAGGGCCGCAGTTTGAGGATGCCTGTTCTAAAACATTAGGGGCGAGGGCCTGCTGCTGATCTGACCTTCTAAAACATTAGGGGCGAGGGCCTGCTGCTGAGCTGACCCTCTAAAACATTAGGGGCGAGTGCCTGCTGCTGAGCTGACCATCTAAAACATTAGGGGTGAGGGCCTACTGGTGACCCTCTAAAACTTTATGGGCGAGGGCCTGCTGGTGACCCTCTAAAACATTATGGATGAAGGCGTGATCCTCTAAAATATTATGGGTGAGGGCCTGCTGGTGACCCTCTAAAACATTATGGGTGAGGGCCTGCTGGGGACCCTCAAAAACATTATGGGAGAGGGCCTGCTAGTGACCCTCTAAAACATTATAGGTGAGGCCCTGCTGGTGACCCTCAAAAACATTATGGTTGAAAGCCTGCTTGTGACCCTCAAAAACATTATGGGCGAGGGCCTGCTGGTGACCCTCTAAAACATTATGGGTGTGGGAATGCTGCTGAGCTGACCCTCTAAAACATTAGGAGCGAGGGCAGCCTAATAAGCATGTTGATATGATGGAGGAGGAAGAGGACGAGAAAGGGGAGATTGAACCATATACCTTTTTTAGTGGTGGAAGGGGTGCATGGGAATACTGTCACGGCTGAGGATGGGGGAAATCCTCAGCCGTGTGGAGCCCGGTGATGTTACGGCTGCTTGGCCATGGAGACAGGATTAGGGAGCAGGTCACCTCCTAAACGCATCCCTAACCTGACCCTGGCTCCTAGCTACATGAGCCAACCTTGATGGTAGGAGGGCCCATGCTCCGGAACCTAAAAGTCCCTGCTAGCCCTCAAGATGACCCTCACCTAGGAGCTGAGTAAGACAAGCCCACTCCTCCTAGACACGGAGGAGCAGGAGTCTCAACGGCCAAGCTGCAGGAAAAGGGGAGACATAAACAGCTCTATGGATATGGCAGGTGAACAAAGAGTTCCACCTACCTGCCACAGCCTTGCTGACTGGATCCCTGTGTTAGCAGGGTGCAGATCACAAACGCATCCCCACACAGGGACCCAGATCCATAGCTGCACAAAATCACATATAAAACATCACACGGACATCACACATAACTAGAAATAACTTAAAGCGACATTATGGTTATGACCACAGGGGTGGCTCTTACTGGCAGGTAATAAAGACATGAGGCTGCTCTCAGCTAAGCATGGCTGAAGCAACCTGCAGGCCTGCAAAAGCAGTGAGGCTTTATAGGCCAAGAAGCCACACCCCACAGTCGGACACACCCAGTGCACACACACACTAGGAAGGAGATTAACCCTTCCAACACCAGGGAAGGGAAAACACCACTTAAAGGAGATGTGCACACAATAACATAAAAAGGAAGTGCACACATACACACATAACTCAAAACCGCATGCACAACGTAGCGAGCTGCAATGGCACAGCTCAGCCTGCTACGCTGCCACATACACACTGTTGCCAGCGGCAACCACGGGTGAGGCAAATACCACAGCCCTCACCTGTGATTGAACACCAAAGAAAACCGCTGACAACCGCATGCGGTTCAGGAGTCACGGTCATAGCCATGGCCGTGACAAATACAGTGTATTCAATACACCATAAAAGCCACATTTAGAGTGCCTTTATGTTCAGCCACTTTCCTCTGGTGGAGTAGAGAAGTCAGAGGCAATCCAGGTCTTGTTCATTTTTATAATAGTCAACCGGTCAGCATTTTCAGTTGACAGGAGGATGTGCTTATCAGTTATTATACCACCAGCAGCACTAAATACACACTCTGACCAAACACTGGCGGCGGGACAGGCCAGCACCTCCAAGGCGTAGAGCACCAGTTCGTGCCACATGTCCAGCTTGGGCAACCAATAGTTGTAAGGCACAGAGTGATCACTGAGGACGCTGACACGGTCTGCTACGTACTCCTTCACCATCTTCCAAAATTTTTCCCTCCTTGTGACACTAGGCTGTGCATCAGGTTGAGGGTGCTGGCGGGGTGTCTTTATCACGGTCGGCGTGACTATCACATACGTGACACAGAGGGAGGGAACAAGGAAGGCCCTGACCAAGTGAGAGGGAAGGTGGTGACCCCTGACTCACCTAGCGGCTGGCACCTGGCTGCCCTGACGTCCCTAAACGGGTTCTTCACCCGTACGCTGATCACGTGCCTAAAGCCCTGGCTTTCCCTAAGCTGAGCCCTAGATAGTGAACAGGGCGGTGGGAACACTAGTCCGCACCACTAGCTCTAAAGGAAAACACCAAGGGAAGGACAGACAATACAAACTCAACATATAATCCCAGGTGGGCGACAACAGGAGACAACAAGAAGCCCAACAGGGATCCGGAGGGTAGCACTCTGGAACGACAACCAGGATTCACAACTCCAGTGGGTCAGTATAGATGTCCAGGCAGGAAGCTCTATAACTGGCAACTAGAGAAGTGTGAGGGGAGAATATAAGGAGGTTGGGAGTGGCAGACAAGAAACAGCCGAGGAGGAGAAGCTACGGATCCCTGATTGAGACAAAAAGGATAGCAAGGCAAACACAGAAAACAATCACTAAGAAACAACGTGATCTTTAGATATAGAGCGCGCAGCCACCCGCTGCGACCTCCTGACCCCGGGTATAACGGAGTCAGACGTGGCTCTAGATACCCTCGTGACAGTACCCCCCCTTTCACGAGGGGCCTCCGGACACTCAGGACCAGGTCTCTCCGGATGAGAGGTATGGAAAGCCTGAATTAACCTGTTGGCGTTTACCTCTGACGCTGGAACCCATATTCTTTCCTCGGGACCGTAACCCCTCCAATGCACCAGATACTGAAGAGAGCGGCGGACCCGACGAGAATCAACAATTCTGGCTATTTGAAACTCCAGATTACCATCCACAATAACAGGAGGAGGTGGCAGCGGTGATGGTTCTAGAGGTGGAACATACTTCTTGAGTAACGATTTATGGAAGACGTTGTGGATCTTAAAAGTCTGAGGTAGCTCCAGGCGAAAAGCCACAGGGTTAATGACGGCTACTATTTTATAAGGACCAATGAACCTAGGGCCCAGTTTCCAAGAGGGAACCTTTAACTTAATATTCCTAGTAGACAACCACACATAGTCATTCACCCCTAGGTCCGGACCTGGCGACCGTTTCTTATCGGCCATGCATTTATATTTACCACTCATCTTTTTCAAGTTAACTTGCACCTTCTGCCATACCGAAGAAAGAGATGAAGAAAACCTTTCCTCTTCGGGAACCCCAGAAGACCCCCCCTCTTTGAAAGTACAAAATTGGGGATGAAAACCGTATGCACCAAGGAATGGTGACTTGCCAGTGGACTCCTGATAATGATTATTTATGGCAAACTCAGCTAACGGTAAATATGATGACCACAACTCTTGGTTTTCAGACACAAAACACCTTAAATATGTTTCTAGGTTTTGGTTGGTACGCTCAGTCTGTCCATTCGACTGAGGATGGAAAGCTGAGGAAAAGGACAAGTGTACCCCCAAACGGGAACAAAAAGCTTTCCAAAACTTAGAAATAAACTGGGTTCCCCGATCCGAAACCACATCGGAAGGGACCCCGTGAAGCTTCACGATTTCACTGATAAACACCTGAGCAAGAGTTTTAGCATTAGGAAGTGCGGGTAGCGCAATAAAGTGTACCATTTTGCTAAACCTGTCTACTACTACCAAAATAACTGTTTTACCCGCAGACAACGGTAAGTCAGTGATGAAATCCAATGACAGATGTGTCCATGGCCTATTGGGGATAAAAAGAGGCAATAAAGACCCTGCTGGACGTGTATGAGAGACTTTCGCGCGTGCACAAGTAGAGCAAGTAGACACGAAATCCATTACATCCTGACGCAACCTTGGCCACCAAAAACGACGAGATAATAGCTCCAAAGTTGCTTTACTACCCGGGTGCCCAGCAAGTGCCGAATTATGATGTTCTTTTAATAATTCAAGACGCAGGTTTAACGGTACAAACAATTTCTCTGAGGGGCAAGAGGCCGGGGCGTCCCCCTGGGCCTCTAACACCTTTCCCTCTAGAACAGAGTGTACAGCAGAGACAACCACTCCTCTTTGTAAAATAGGTACCGGATCACTAGCATTACCCCCTCCAGGGAAACTACGAGATAACGCGTCTGCCTTGGTATTTTTTGCCCCAGGACGATAGGTGATTACAAAGTTAAATCTGGTAAAGAATAGCGACCACCTAGCTTGTCTAGGGGTGAGACGCTTAGCCGATTCTAGGTACAGAAGGTTTTTGTGATCCGTAATCACCGTGACGGGGTGGATTGCTCCCTCTAAGAAGTGACGCCACTCTTCAAGCGCCAGCTTAATCGCCAACAGTTCCCTATTTCCAACATCATAGTTCTTCTCTGCAGAAGATAATTTTTTGGAAAAGAAAGCGCAAGGGCGCCATTTGCCAGGAGACGGACCCTGAGACAATACAGCCCCCACTCCCACCTCTGACGCATCTACCTCAACAATAAAAGGCTGGGAGACATCAGGTTGAATTAGAACAGGTGCCGAGGTAAACCTCTCTTTTAGAGAGGAAAATTCATTTTTAGCGGCGTCAGACCATTTAGAAAAATCAGTCCCCTTCCTAGTCATGTCGGTAAGGGGTTTAACGATCACTGAATAATTTTTAATGAACTTTCTATAGAAATTTGTGAAACCCAAAAACCGTTGTAGGGCTTTAAGGTTCTCAGGAAGATCCCAATCTAAAATTGCCTGGACCTTCCCAGGATCCATACGGAAACCTGAAGCAGATAATAGATATCCCAGGAACTGTATTTCCTGAACGGCGAAGACACATTTTTCAATTTTCGCATATAATTTATTCGTCCATAGGACCTGCAGTACTTGCCTGACATGCACCTCATGTGTTTTCAGATCAGCCGAATAAATTAAGATATCAGTGTTAAAAGCTGTCTTCCACTCATCCCCTTCCCTGATACGAATCAGATTGTAGGCCCCCCTAAGATCAAGTTTGGAGAACCACCTAGCACCCGCAATCTGATTAAAAAGGTCAGGAATGAGAGGAAGAGGGTATGGGTCTCGGATGGTTATCTGGTTTAGCTCACGAAAATCTAGGCAAGGACGCAGGCCCCCATCTTTCTTTTTAACAAAGAAAAACCCTGCAGCCACGGGTGAAGAAGAGGGTCTGATGTGTCCCTTAGCCAGACTCTCGGAGATATAATCTTTCATGGCTTGTCTCTCGGGACCCGAAAGATTATACAACCTGGACTTGGGTAATTTTGCACCGGGAATCAGGTTAACCGGGCAATCATAAGGACGATGAGGTGGTAGCTTCTGACAACCCTTTTCAGAAAAAAAGTCCTCAAAGTCCGAAATAAATGTAGGTAGGGAAGCTATGGAGGCGATTAAGCAATTGTTATTTAAGCAATTCTCTCTGCAATGCTCACTCCACTCCAATATCTCCCTGGCCTGCCAATCCACCACTGGATTGTGCGCTACCAACCAGGGAAGACCCAATACCACAGGAGAGGGAAGGCCCTCCAGAACGTAACATGAAAGACACTCATTATGGTGGTCCCCTACCCGAAGGTGTAAATTATGAACAATGTGGGTGAGGTTTCTCTGAGACAGAGGAGCCGAATCTATAGCGAATACGGGAATAGGTCTCTGCAGCGTACAGAGAGACAAACCCATAGTGCGGGCAAAATGGGCATCAATCAAATTTACCCCTGCTCCACTGTCTAGAAAAAAAGAAATAGACTCCGCCTTAACACCAAAAACAATAACCGCTGGTAACACAAATTGAGATGTTCGTATGGAGGAAACGTATACCCCCCGGCTGACATCCTCCGCACAGCCTGGGGTTAGTAGTTTTCCGACGGTCTTTTGTTTTTGAGAAAGGAGGGACAGACATTAATGAAATGACCCTTCCCCCCACAGAAAAAACAAGCCCCCCCCCCCTACGGCGAACCTCAGGAGGACGGACCTGACGAGAAGTTCCGCCTAGCTGCATAGGCTCATCTAAGTCAGTACAGACTAATTGTTGCTTGGGAGAGGTAACCAATTGCTCAGGAATTTTCGATCTCTCCCTAAGACGCCTATCTATTCTGATAGAGAGGGACATAACAGCATCAAGGGAAAGGGGGGTCTCATACAGCGCCAGTGCATCCTTAACCCTTTCAGATAACCCAGAGCAGAACTGACTCCTGAGAGCCGGGTCGTTCCACTGAGTATCCGTAGCCCACCTACGGAACTCTGAGCAATATTCCTCTGCTGACCGATCTCCCTGTAGGAGTCTCCGTAACTTTGACTCAGCCATATATGAGACCCAAAGCCCCAAAAAATCCCTCCACTGACCGGAGAGCCTGGGAACCAGGGGGTAACGAGAACGCCCAGGATTGTGGGTCCCCCTGAAGCAGGGAAATGACAATCCCAACCCGCTGTTCTTCATTACCTGAGGAGTAAGGGCGCAACTTAAAGTATAATTTGCAGGCCTCACGGAAAGTTGCAAATTTGTCCCTTCCCCCAGAAAATCTGTCAGGAAGAACAACCTTGGGTTCTGTAACAACCTGGTTACCCATAGCAACCGCTGGGGGTGCGGTCTGCTGCATTTGCTGCTGTTGTTGGAGGACAGACGCCTTCAATCCTGCCACCTCCAAAGACAGGCCTTGAAGCTGTTTTGCCAAGGCAGCAATAGGATCCATATTGGATTCTAAGTAGAGAAAAAAAAAACAACAAAAAGAAAATTTTATTTTTATTTTATTTTTTCTCAAAAAGTAAAGGCCAGTTATAATATCACGGTCGGCGTGACTATCACATACGTGACACAGAGGGAGGGAACAAGGAAGGCCCTGACCAAGTGAGAGGGAAGGTGGTGACCCCTGACTCACCTAGCGGCTGGCACCTGGCTGCCCTGACATCCCTAGACGGGGTCCTCACCCGTACGCCAATCACGTGCCTAAAGCCCTGGCTTTCCCTAAGCTGAGCCCTAGATAGTGAACAGGGCGGTGGGAACACTAGTCCGCACCACTAGCTCTAAAGGAAAACACCAAGGGAAGGACAGACAATACAAACTCAACATATAATCCCAGGTGGGCGACAACAGGAGACAACAAGAAGCCCAACAGGGATCCGGAGGGTAGCACTCTGGAACGACAACCAGGATTCACAACTCCAGTGGGTCAGTATAGATGTCCAGGCAGGAAGCTCTATAACTGGCAACTAGAGAAGTGTGAGGGGAGAATATAAGGAGGTTGGGAGTGGCAGACAAGAAACAGCCGAGGAGGAGAAGCTACGGATCCCTGATTGAGACAAAAAGGATAGCAAGGCAAACACAGAAAACAATCACTAAGAAACAACGTGATCTTTAGATATAGAGCGCGCAGCCACCCGCTGCGACCTCCTGACCCCGGGTATAACGGAGTCAGACGTGGCTCTAGATACCCTCGTGACAGTCTTAAAACTGTCCCAGGCCTTGGAGAGTGCTGCTCTGCCTCTGTTGGAACTGCTATGTGTTGCCCTCGTATCTCCTTCTCAGTCGTCGAAGGAACTATGTACTCTGCAATCAGCGTTGTCAGCTGGAAATATTTTTTTTTAGCAATTTTTCCACAAGGACCTTCTGGTATTACACCATTTTGATAGTCCTCTCCACCGGAGGAATGAGAAATGAGAAGTTCTCTTTGTAGCGGGGATCAAGAGGGGTGAGCAACCAGTAATCGGTGTTGGCTAAAATGCATACAACACAAGGGTAACGGGAAAAGCAGCCTGACATAAAGTCATCCATGTGTGCCAGAGTCCCAACAGACAGGACTTTGCTGTCCTCATCAGGAGGATGACTCTCAATCTCCTCATCCTCTTCCTCCTCTTCAACCCATCCACTCTAAACAAATGGAATAAAACTTCTATGGGTACTACCCTCTGTAGCAGAGGCAACAGTCTCCTGCTCCTTCTCCTCCTCATCATCCAATTCACGCTGAAAAGACAAACTGAGGGTGGTCTGGCTATCACCCTGTGTACTGTCTTCCCCCATTTCCACCTCTTCCACATGCAAAGCGTCCGCCTTAATTGTGAGCAGTGAGCGTTTCAGTAACCACAGAAGTGGGATGGTTATGCTGATAATATCATTATCGCCACTCAACATCTGTGTTGATTCCTCAAAGTTGCATAAAATCTCACAGAGGTTAGACATCCATGCCCACTCATCGCTTGTGAAGAGCGGAAGCTGACTGGAAAGGCGATGATCATGTTGCAGATGGTATTCCACTACTGCCCTCTGCTGCTCACAAAGTCTGGCCAACATGTGAAACGTGGAGTTCCAGCGCGTGCTCACGTCGCACAACAGTCAGTGAGCTGGCAATTGCAAGTTCTGCTGCAGTGTTGCCAGACCGGCAGAAGCTGTTGACTTGCAGAAATGGACACCCATGCAGCGCACCTTCACCAGTAGCTCAGGCAAATTGGGGCAGGTTTTGAGAAACCGCTGAACCACTAAGTTTAACACGTGGGCTAGGCATGGTATGTGTGTGAGCTTGCAGAGCTCCAAAGCCACCACCAAGTTAAGGCCATTATCAGACACAACCATGCCTGGTTGTAGGTTGAGTGGCGAGAGCCACATCTCATTCTGGTCCCTTATCCCCTGCCACAGCTCTGCGGCGGTGTGCTGTTTGTCACCTAAGCAGGTCAGATTAAGCCCGGCCTATTGCCGCTTCCCCACTGCAGTGCTACACTGCTACTGACTGATGTCTGACTGGTGCTGCAAGATGATAATTCAGAGGTGGAAGTGGAGGAGGAGGAGGAGAAGGAGAAGGGGGGGTTGCAGCCACTAACGTAGGTGGTGGCGGAAACACTGATGGAAGTAGGGCCATCAATCCTTGGCGTCGGTAGCACCTGTGTCATCCCAGGGTACGACTCGCTCCCGGCCTCCACAACGTTCACACAGTGTGCCGTCAGGCAAATGTAGCATCCCTGGCCACAAGCACTTGTCCTTGTGTCAGTCGTTAAGTGGACCTTCACAATAACTGTGTTGGTCAGGGCACGGGTGATGTGATGAGACACATGCTGGTGGAAGGCTGGAACTGCACACCGTGAAAAATATTGGCGGCTGGGGACAGAGTAGTGCGGGACGGCCATCACTATCAGGCTGCGGAAAGCATCAGTGTCCACAAGCCTAAATGGCAACATTTCCAGGGCCAGCAATTTGGAAAGGTGCACATTTAGTGCTATGGCCTGTGGGTGGGTGGCTGGGTATTTGCGCTTTCGTTCAAAGGCCTGGGGTATAGACATCTGTACCCTGCGCTGGGACACAGAAGTGGATGTGCTAGCTAATGGTGCTTGCAAAGGTCCAGGTGCAGGGCGGGAGGCATCCGGGCCTGTATCTTGGACAGGGGATTGGCCAGCACATAACACAGGGGAAGAGGAGGCAGTGGTGTGACCCACAGACACTGATTGTGGACCCAGGCGTTCGGCCACCTATTAGGGTGCTTTGATGCCATGTGGCGGATCATGCTGGTGGTGGTGAGGTTGCTAGTATTCACGCCCCTGCACATTTTGGTACAGCACAGGTTGCAAATGACGATTCTTTTATCGTCCACACTTTCCTCAGAAAAGCGCCAGACTGCGAAACACCTACCCCTTGGCAAGGGATTGCTGCAAGGGGGTGCTCCGGGGAACAGTTGCGTGCCTGTTTGGTGTGGCCTGCCTTATCCCTTTTGCCACCCCACTGCCTCTTCCAGCCTGTTCCGGTGCTGCGGATCCCTCCCCCTCTGTACAGCTGTCCTCGCTCGGCTTGCCACCTTCCCAGGTTGGGTCAGTGACTTAATTGTCCACCACATCCTCTTTGACTTCCTCACTCTGGTTATCCTCCTGACTTGTTGACCCAACAATAACCTCAGTTATTGACAACTGTGTCTCATCCTCATCATGAAGCTCTTGAGACACTAATTGTGGTTGACTTATTGGCAACTGTGTCTCATCATCATCCACCTCGTGAAACACTTATTGCCTTCCCCACCATCATCTTCTTGTGACTGTGAATGCTCTAGAGTTTTGGAATCAGGGCACAATATCTCCTCATGTCCGTCTTCAAGCAGGCTTGTCGAGAGGCCCAAATCAAGGTATGGCGATGAAAAGAGCTCCTCGGAATATCCGAGTGTGGGATCACTTGTTTGCCAAGATTATCCATGGTGGGAGGAAGGGGGATCCAGGTGAGGATTATGTTGACCAGACTCTTGGCTACTGAGACTGGACTTTGTGGAAGACAGGGTGGTGCTTAACCGAATGGAAACATTATCTGCTGCAATCCAACCGACCACCTGGTCGCACTGGTCTGACTTTGAGAGTGGTGTCCTGCGCCTCCCTGCCAACTGGGACATGAACCTAAGTATTGTGGATAAGTGTGTTTCTTGTGCTCTGGCAGCAGGCACTGTTTCACCGCACCCAGGGCCATGGCCTCTGCATGTACCATAAGCACCACGGCCACTTCCCTGTCCCTTACTGCTCACCTTGCGCATATTAAAGTATTAAGTATACAATGCTTATGAACAATGATATGACAATGTCTGATTGTTTCCGCTGAAACTGAAATCACATAGAAGACTTCATTATTAAGTGAAGCTTGTTGAGAGATACAGAGATGTAATAGTTACATCTCATTGTAATTTTTTTCATAATATTAGAAAAACATATAATGAACAAATAATGAACAAAAGGACCATGGTTATTGTAATGTAGGCCACTTAGCCACAGATACGACCTAGAAAAGAAAGTGTACGGTTATAGATAGAGTTGAGCGGACACCTGGATGTTCGGGTTCGGCAGGTTCGGCCGAACTTGAAAAAAAAGTTTGGGTTCGGGACCCGAACTTGACCCCGAACCCCATTGAAGTCAATGGGGACCCGAACTTTTGGGCACTAAAATGGCTCTAAAATAGTCCTGGAAAGAGCTAGAGGGCTGCAAAAGGCATCAAAATGTGCTTAAGAGCATGACAACTGTTCTGCAAACAAATGTGGATAGGGAAATGACTTAAAATAACATAAAATACTGAAAAATTAAAAATAACAATCTGGATCTAGGAGTAGGAGGTTGAGGAGGCGGTGGATGGGTGTATGTGGCGGTGTAGGTTGACGTGGCAGTGTAGGTGGAAGCGGCGGTGAAGGAGGAATAGGTAGCCAACACTGATTTGTGTTACTTTTTATTTTTAAATTGGGTTTTCCCCAAAAATATTGGGACATATAACAAAATAAAACTGAGAATAAGTGCACTTTAGTACAAGAATGGATGGTTGAGGCTGGTATAAATGTCTATTCTGCACAAGGTACGGACAAGTCCTGTGGGATCCATGCCTGGTTCATTTTAATAAACGTAAGCTTGTCTACATTGGCTGCGGCCTGTAATAATGCTCTCTGCCGTACTAAACACAAGTTCACACTATACAGTCGTGGCCAAAAGTTTTGAGAATGACACAAATATTCGTTTTCACAAAGTTTGCTGCTAAACTGCTTTTAGATCTTTGTTTCAGTTGTTTCTGTGATGTAGTGAAATATAATTACACGCACTTCATACGTTTCAAAGGCTTTTATCGACAATTACATGACATTTATGCAAAGAGTCAGTATTTGCAGTGTTGGCCCTTCTTTTTCAGGTCCTCTGCAATTCGACTGGACATGCTCTCAATCAACTTCTGGGCCAATTCCTGACTGATAGCAACCAATTCTTTCATAATCACTTCTTGGAGTTTGTCAGAATTAGTGGGTTTTTGTTTGTCCACCTGCCTCTTGAGGATTGAGGATTAAGATCTGGGGAGTTTCCAGGCCATGGACCCAAAATGTCAACGTTTTGGTCCCCGAGCCACTTAGTTATCACTTTTGCCTTATGGCACGGTGCTCCATCGTGCTGGAAAATGCATTGTTCTTCACCAAACTGTTGTTGGATTGTTGGAAGAAGTTGCTGTTGGAGGGTGTTTTGGTACCATTCTTTATTCATGGCTGTGTTTTTGGGCAAAATTGTGAGTGAGCCCACTCCCTTGGATGAGAAGCAACCCCACACATGAATGGTCTCAGGATGCTTTACTGTTGGCATGACACAGGACTGATGGTAGCGCTCACCTTTTCTTCTCCGGACAAGCCTTTTTCCAGATGCCCCAAACAATCGGAGAGAGGCTTCATCGGAGAATATGACTTTGCCCCAGTCCTCAGCAGTCCATTCACCATACTTTCTGCAGAAGATCAATCTGTCCCTGATGTTTTTTTTGGAGAAAAGTGGCTTCTTTGCTGCCCTTCTTGACACCAGGCCATCTTCCAAAAGTCTTTGCCTCACTGTGCGTGCAGATGCGATCACACCTGCCTGCTGCCATTCCTGAGCAAGCTCTGCACTGGTGGCACTCCGATCCCGCAGCTGAATCCTCTTTAGGAGACGATCCTGGAGCTTGCTGGACTTTCTTGGACGCCCCGAAGCCTTCTTAACAAGAAATGAAACTCTTTCCTTGAAGTTCTTGATGATCCTATAAATTGTTGATTGAGGTGCAATCTTAGTAGCCACAATATCCTTGCCTGTGAAGCCATTTTTATGCAATGCAATGATGGCTGCACGTGTTTCTTTGCAGGTCACCATGGTTAACAATGGAAGAACAATGATTTCAAGCATCACCCTCCTTTTAACATGTCAAGTCTGCCATTTTAACCCAATCAGCCTGACATAATGATCTCCAGCCTTGTGCTCGTCAACATTCTCACCTGAGTTAACAAGACGATTACTGAAATGATCTCAGCAGGTCCTTTAATGACAGCAATGAAATGCAGTGGAAAGGTTTTATTGGGATTAAGTTAATTTTCATGGCAAAGAAGGACTATGCAATTCATCTGATCACTCTTCATAACATTTTGGAGTATATGCAAAT
Source organism: Bufo bufo (assembly GCF_905171765.1). Classification (NCBI taxonomy): domain Eukaryota; kingdom Metazoa; phylum Chordata; class Amphibia; order Anura; family Bufonidae; genus Bufo; species Bufo bufo. Next base: position 530,597,240 of record NC_053391.1, on the reverse strand, counting down.
TGCTATTATAAAAACTTAAGCAGCAACTTTTCCAATTTCCAATATTTTTTAAATTCTCAAAACTTTTGGCCACGACTGTACACTGGCTGCAGGGCAGGTCAGCACCTCCAAGGCTGACAAAGCTTTGCCACATTTTGGCCATGCTAACCCTGCCTTCTCAGGTGCTGGTGGTACCCCAGCTGCGTTGGCGACCTCTTCCTCCTTCTCTGCCTTCGCCTTGTGCTTCCACTGTGACCCCGCTGTCAGGTGGGAATGCTATCATCAGCGTGCGTTTGTAGTCGCGCATCTTCCCATCAGTAACAGATGTTTTCACTAAATTTAGTTCCCTGTCAGCAATGCAGAGCAGGGGTTCATTCACGGCAAAAAGGGGTTCATGTCACCGAGCAATACAACAGAGGATTTTGAGAGATTTAGGCCCCTGTCACCCAGGCACAGCAGGGGTTCATTCACGGCAAAAGGGTGTTCATGTCACCCAGCAATAGAACAGAGGATTTTGAGAGATTTAGGCCCCTGTCAGCAATGCAGAGCAGAGGTTCATTCACGGCAAAAGGGGGTTCATGTCACCCAGCAATACAACAGAGGATTTTGAGAGATTTAGGCCCCAGTCACCCAGGCCCAGCAGGGGTTCATTCACGGCAAAAGGGGGTTCATGTCACCCAGCAATACAACAGAGGATTTTGAGAGATTTAGGCCCCTGTCACGCAGGCACAGCAGGGGTTCATTCACGGCAAAAGGGGGATAATGTCACCAAGCAATAGAACAGAGGATTTTGAGAGATTTAGGCCCCTGTCAGCAATGCAGAGCAGGGGTTCATTCATGGTAAAAGGGGGTTCATGTCACCCAGCAATACAACAGAGGATTTTGAAAGATTTAGGCCCCTGTCCCCCAGGCACAGCAGGGGTTCATTCACGGCAAAAGGGGGATCATGTCACCCAGCAATAGAACAGAGGATTTTGAGAGATTTAGGTCCCTGTCAGCAATGCAGAGCAGGGGTTCATTCACGGCAAAAGGAAGTTCATGTCACCCAGCAATACATCAGAGGATTTTGAGAGATTTAGGCCCCTGTCAGCAATGCAGAGCAGGGGTTCATTCACGGCAAAAGGGGTTCATGTCACCCAGAAATAGAACAGAGGATTTTGAGAGATTTAGGCCCCTGTCAGCAATGCAGAGCAGGGGTTCATTCATGGCAAAAGGGGGTTCATGTCACCCAGCAATAAAACAGAGGATTTTGAGAGATTTAGGCCCCTGTCACCCAGGCACAGCAGGGGTTCATTCACGGCAAAAGGGGGTTCATGTCACCCAGCAATACAACAGAGGATTTTAAGAATTTCGGCCCCTGTCACCCAGGAACAGCAGGGGTTTGTATAAGCCAAAAATGGTAAAATGTCATCCGACAATTGAAAATAAGCATTTTTTTCAATTTAGGGCACTAAAATTGGCACTTTTTTAAATTAAAATGGCTCTAAAATAGTCCTTGAAAAGGCTAGAGGGATGTAAAAGGCAGTAAAATGTGCTTAAGAGCATGGCAACTGCTCTGCAAACAAATTTGGATAGGGAAATAACTTAAAATGAAATAAAATAACTAAAAATTACAAATTATTAACCTGCAACTCAGAGAAGGAGGTGGATATAGAGTCGGAGGTTGAGGAGGCGGTGAATGTGGTGTTGTAGGTGGAGGCAGCAATGGAGGAGGAGGAGGTAGCCAACAATGTTTTTTTTTATTTTTTATTGGGGTAGGTAGCTCCCAAAATATTGGGACAAATAAAAAAAAAGAAAACAAAGAATCACTGCACTTGACTTGAGTAAAAGAATGTATGTTTGATGGTGGTATAAATGTCTATTCTTCACAAGGTACAGACAAGTCTTGTGGGATCCAAGCCTGGTTCATTTTAATGAACGTGAGCTTGTCCACGTTGGCTGTGGACAGGCGGCTGCGTCTGTCAGTAATGACGCCTCCTGCCGTGCTAAATACATGTTCAGAGAGTACACTGGCTGCAGGGCAGGCCAGCACCTCCAAGGCATACAGGGCAAGCTCTGGCCATGTGGACAATTTGGAGACCCAGAAGTTGAATGGGGCAGAAACATCAGTCAGTACGTGTAGTCGTGTGCACAGGTACTGTTCCACCATGTTGTTAAAATGCTGCCTCCTGCTAACACGCTCCATATCAGCAGTTGGGGCCGGTTGTTGCGGCGAGGTGACAAAGCTTTTCCACATGTCGGTTATGCTAACCCTGCCTTCTGATGTGCTGTCGCTGACACAGCTGCGTTGGCGACCTCTTCCTCCTCCCCTGCCTTAGCCTTGTGCTTCCACTTGTCCCCCGGCGTCAGTCGGGAATGCTCTCAGGAGCGCGTCTACCAGCGTGCGCCTGTAGTTGCGCATCTTCCGATCACGCTCCAGTGAGGGAATTAAGGACAGCACATTGTCTTTGTAACGGGGATCCAGCAGGGTGGCCACCCAGTAGTCAGCACACGTTAAAATGTGGGCAACTCTGAAGTCATTGCGCAGGCACTGCAGCATGTAGTCGCTCATGTGTGCCAACCTGCCCAGAGGTAAGGACAATCTGTCCTCCGTATCCCTTCAGCCACGCACCAGTGATGGGCCCGAGCTGCGTTGGATGCCACCCCGCTGTGAACATGCTTCATCCTCATCCTCCTCCTCATCCTCGTCCTCCTCCTCGTCCTCCAGTAGTGGGCCCTGGCTGGCCAAATTTGTACCTGGCCTCTGCTGTTGCAAAAATCCTCTTTCTGAGCTACTTCTAAAAGACTGGCCTGAAAGTGTTAGAGATGACCCCTCTTCCTCCTCCTCGTCCTGGGCCACATCCTCTTCCATCATCGCCCTAAGTGTTTTCTCAAGGAGACATAGAAGTGGTATTGTAAAGCTGATAACGGCGTCATCGCCACTGGCCATGTTGGTGGAGTACTCGAAACAGCACAACAGGGCACACAGGTCTCGCATGGAGGCCCAGTCATTGGTGGTGAAGTGGTGCTGTGCCGCAGTGTGACTCACCCGTGCGTGCTGCAGCTGAAACTCCACTATGGCCTGCTGCTGCTCGCACAGTCTCTCCAGCATGTGCAAGGTGGAGTTCCACCTGGTGGGCACATCACATATGAGGCGGTGAGCGGGAAGGCCGAAGTTACGCTGTAGAGCAGACATCCGAGCGCCAGCAGATGAGAACGCCGGAAGCGCCCACAGACGGCCCACACTTTATGCAGCAGCTCTGACATGTCGGGATAGTTGTGAATGAATTTCTGCACCACCAAATTCAGGACATGCGCCAGGCAAGGGATGTGCGTCAAACCGGCTAGTTCCAGAGCTGCAACGAGATTTTACCCCTTATCGCACACCACCAGGCCGGGCTTGAGGCTCACTGGCAGCAACCACTCGTTGGTCTGTTGTTCTACACCCCGCCACAACTCCTGCACAGTGTGGGGCCTGTCCCCCAAAAGCATCAGTTTCAGAACGGCCAGCTGACGTTTACCCCTGGCTGTGCTTTCTGCAGAAGACTGGGTGTGTCACGACCGCTATCCCAGCAGCAGTCGTGTCGCACCAGACAGAGGGGAAGGGGGACCCTTATCTACGGATGGGAATAGTATGGCCACCCCTGACTAACCCTAAGCTGGCACCTGTCTGCCCTGATACCCTAGACGGGGTGTGTGGATTCTTGACGACGATTATTAATGGCAAACTCGGCTAACGGTAAATAAGATGACCATTCCTCCTGATTTTCGGAAACAAAGCATCTCAAATATGTCTCTAGGTTTTGATTGGTACGTTCAGTCTGACCGTTGGACTGTGGATGGAAAGATGAAGAAAACGACAGATGAACCCCTAAACGAGAACAAAAAGCTTTCCAAAATTTAGAAACAAATTGGGTACCACGATCCGAAACAATATCGGAAGGGACCCCGTGAAGCTTCACGATGTGGTCAATAAAAACCTGAGCCAGTGTGTTAGCATTAGGCAATGCGGCAAGAGCAATAAAGTGCACCATTTTACTGAATCTGTCAACAACTACAAGAATAACAGTTTTCCCCGCTGATACTGGTAGATCCGTAATGAAATCCATTGATAGGTGCGTCCAAGGCCTGTTGGGGATGGCTAGAGGTAAAAGACGCCCTGCCAGACGAGTATGATCTACCTTAGAACGAGCACAGGTAGCACATGCAGACACAAAATTCAACACCTCCTGGCGCCACTTAGGCCACCAGAACCGACGAGACACTATTTCAGAGGTTGCCCTACTACCTGGGTGTCCTGCCAGTGTGGAGTTATGGTGTTCTTTTAGTATCTCCAGGCGTAAATTTTCTGGCACAAACAGTTTACCCGAGGGGCAGGAGGCCGGGGCGTCCCCCTGAGCTTCCAACACCCTCCCCTCTAAACCTGAGTGTAATGCAGAGACCACCACCCCCTTTTGCAAAATGGGCTCTGGTACCTCAACATCACCCCCTCCAGGAAAACTTCGAGACAATGCATCCGCCTTAGTATTTTTTGCCCCCGGGCGATAGGTTATTACAAAATTAAACCTAATAAAAAATAACGACCACCGAGCCTGTCTAGGGGTGGGACGTTTAGCAGACTCCAGATATAATACGTTTTTGTGATCAGTAATCACCGTGACGGGATGAACCGCCCCCTCCAAAAAATGACGCCACTCCTCAAAAGCCAACTTAATAGCCAAAAGTTCCCTGTTGCCAATATCATAGTTCCTTTCTGCAGTAGACAATTTCTTCGAAAAGAAAGCACACAGACGCCATTCACCAGGGGACGGGCCCTGAGATAGTACCGCTCCCACCCCCACCTCTGATGCGTCAACCTCTACAATAAAAGGAAGCGAGACATCTGGCTGTACGAGAATAGGGGCCGAGGTTATTCTCTTCTTCAGAGATGCAAAGGCAGTTTTGGCTGCATGTGACCATTTGGAAAAATCGGATCCCTTTCGGGTCATGTCCGTCAGTGGTTTGACCACCAAGGAATAGTTCTTTATAAATTTTCTATAAAAATTGGCAAACCCCAGGAAGCGTTGCAATGCCTTCAGGTTCTCAGGCAGATCCCAGTCTATAATCGCCCGGACTTTCTCTGGATCCATGCGGAAACCTGAATCTGACAACACATACCCCAGAAATGGCAGTTCTTTTACGGCGAACACACATTTTTCTAACTTAGCAAACAATTTGTTGGCCCTTAATATCTGCAGCACTTGTCTCACATGGATCTTATGTGTATCCAGATCCGGGGAATAGACCAGGATGTCATCAAGATATATCACAACAAATCTCCCGATAAGGTGACTAAAAATATCGTTGACTAAATGTTTGAATACCGCAGGCGCATTAGTAAGACCAAATGGCATGACCTGATTTTCATAATGCCCTTCCGGAGTATTAAAAGCCGTCTTCCACTCATCCCCCTCTTTGATGCGAACCAGGTTATAGGCTCCTCTGAGATCCATTTTGGAGAACCATTTAGCACCAGCAACCTGATTAAAGAGGTCGGGAATGCGAGGAAGAGGATAGGGATCTCGGATAGTTATCCGGTTTAATTCCCGGAAATCCAGGCAAGGACGTAGGCCCCCATCTTTCTTTTTAACGAAAAAGAACCCTGCAGCCACAGGTGAAGAAGAGGGTCTGATGTGTCCCTTAGCCAAACTCTCCGAAATATAATCTTTCATAGCCTTCCTCTCCGGGCCGGAAAGATTGTATAAACGGGTTTTAGGTAGTTTTGCCCCAGGTAATAGATTAATCGGGCAATCATATGGACGATGAGGTGGTACCCCTGACAACCCTTCTCAGAGAACACATCCATAAAATCTGACAGAAAGGCAGGTAAAGATGTTACAGAGAGTGTAGAGCACCTACTACTCAAGCAGTTGTCCTTACAATGTTCACTCCACTCCACAATCTCCCCGGCCTGCCAATCCACCACTGGATTGTGAGTCACCAGCCAGGGAAGCCCCAATACCATAGGAGCCGGAAGACCGTCCAGGACATAACAAGAGATATGCTCTTTATGGAGGTCCCCTACCTGCAGATGGATATTATGGATGATCTGAGTTAACTCTTTCTGAGTAAGAGGGGAGGAGTCGATGGCAAAAACAGGAATAGTTCTGCGTATCGGTTCCAGAGTAAAACCCAGAGCCTGAGCAAACCGTGAATCCACCAAGTTGACCCCCGCCCCACTGTCCAAAAAGACGGAACAGATCTCAGTCTTATTGCCCGCCTCAACGGTAGCGGACAACAAAAACTGAGACATGCGTATGGAGGAAACGAATACGCCCAGACTGTTATCCTCCGCACAATCTGGGGACTCTAGTTTTCCGGCGGCTCCTTTGTTTGTGATCTCTTGGGTTCTGAGGGACAAACCTTTACAAAATGACCCCTCCCCCCACAACGAAAACAAACCTCTGACCTACAGCGGAACTTAGGAGGATTCACCCGTCTAGTGGCGCCCCCTATTTGCATTGGTTCTACTGGATCATAACAAACCGATCCCTGCCCTATAGAGGCCTCCGTAAAATTTAATAGTCTCTCCCTGAGTCGTCTGTCGATTCTTATGGACAGAGACATAGCAGCCTCCAGAGACCCAGGGACCTCGTATACCGCCAGCGCGTCTTTTAATTTTTCAGACAACCCCTGGCAGAACTGACTCCTAAGGGCCGAGTCGTTCCATAACGTATCAGTAGCCCACCTACGGAATTCGGAACAATATAGTTCAGCAGACCGGTTCTCTTGCCGAAGTCTACGTAGCTTAGACTCAGCCAGTGAGACCCTGTCCGGGTCATCATATACGAGACCCAGGGCTTCAAAAAACTCCTCCACTGATCGTAAGGCCAGAGAGTCTGATGGTAGGGAGAAAGCCCAAGCCTGCGGATCTCCTTGCAGGAGAGAAATTACAATGCCCACCCGTTGTTCCTCACCGCCGGAGGATCTAGGGCGTAACCTGAAGAACAATTTGCAAGCTTCTCTGAAGGTTACAAATTGGTCTCTCCCTCCTGAGAACCTATCAGGTAAAGCCACTTTTGGCTCAGGAGTACCTTGGTTTCCCGTAGCAACGGTGGAACCCAAGGATGGCTGCTGCAGCACTGTTGCTTTTAATCCTGCTACTTCAAGGGATAATCCCTGTAATTGTTTCGCCAGAACCGTAACCGGATCCATAGTGGAACAGAAAAATACAAAGCAAAACAGCAAGCAAAGAAAAAAAAAAAAGAAATGTCACTCTTTTTTTTTTTTTAAAAGGCCAGATATACTGTCACGACCGCTATCCCAGCAGCAGTCGTGTCGCACCAGACGGAGGGGAAGGGGGACCCTTATCTACGGATGGGAATAGTATAACCACCCCTGACTAACCCTAAGCTGGCACCTGTCTGCCCTGATACCCTAGACGGGGTGTGAACCCGTGCGGCGAGCAGGATGCCTAAACCCTCAGTCACCCTAACAAGCCTAGAGTGGGGAAAGGCCGATGGGAGCACTAGTCACCATCACTCATGTCTAGGAGAACAGCAGGGGAAGACAGCAACAAACAAACTATAGCAGAGATAGACTTATCCAGTCACGAGCAGAGAAGGCTATCCCAATCACGACAGTCCACGCCGGACAAGAGCTCCACAGCAACACCATCAAACGATCTCCTTCAAAGGTCAGAATAGAACTGGAAGTAAGGACTATATCTGGCAATGACTGCAAGTGAAACTGAAACTAATATAGTAGCTGGGAGTGGCAGACAGGACTCACCTGAGAAGGATGCCTACAAACTCCCAGTCAGGACAAAAAGGTTCACAAGGCAAAACCCGGATGACATACCCTGAACCATGGAGCAAACTCACAAGCTATCGCGAGTAGCAAGTCGCTGCGACCTTCTCCTCCCAGACCTGTCTGGATCAGTCACAGTCGTGACAGGGTGGGAGATAATGTGAACATGCTGGATCCACTGTCGGCCACCCAATTGACTAGCGCCTGTACTTGCTCAGGCCTTACCATCCTTAGAACAACATTAGGCACGACCAAATATCGCTGTAGATTCTGGCGGCTACTGGGACCTGAGGTAGTAGGTTCAGTAGGACGTGTAGCTGTGGCAGAATGGCCACGTCCTCTCCCTGCACCAGAGGCTACACCAACACCACCACCAATACCATGACCGCGTCCCTTATTAGATGTTTTCCTCATAGTTAGCGTTCACAAAGCAAAGTAAAAGGTGGTTAAGTATGTTAAAAATAATTAAATGCCTATATAAACCCTGATGTAGGGTATTGCCCTCTATTATTTTTTTTTAACTCTATATGACAGCGGTATTTGTGGCCTAAATGTGACACTCTCTTATGCTTATTTAATCCCAGATGTGCAGTATATTAGAGGGTTTTTTCACCCTAACCAAAAAGCTGTATTTCTGTCCTAAATGTGACAGTGACTTATGCACGTGTAATCCCAGATGTGCAGTATATTAGAGGGTTTTTTCCCCCCAGTAAACAAAAAGCCGTATTTCTGGCCTAAATGTGACAGTCACTTATGCACGTGTAATCCCAGATGTGCACTATATTAGAGGGTTTTTTCACCCTAACCAAAAAGCTGTATTTCTGTCCTAAATGTGACAGTGACTTATGCACGTGTAATCCCAGATGTGCAGTATATTAGAGGGTTTTTTCCCCCCAGTAAACAAAAAGCCGTATTTCTGGCCTAAATGTGACAGTCACTTATGCACGTGTAATCCCAGATGTGCACTATATTAGAGGGTTTTTTCACCCTAACCAAAAAGCTGTATTTCTGTCCTAAATGTGACAGTGACTTATGCACGTGTAATCCCAGATGTGCAGTATATTAGAGGGTTTTTTCACCCCAGTATGCAAAAGCCGTATTTCTGTCCTAAATGTGACAGTCACTTATGCACGTGTAATCCCAGATGTGCAGTATATTAGAGGGTTTTTTCACCCTAACCAAAAAGCTGTATTTCTGTCCTAAATGTGACAGTGACTTATGCATGTGTAATCCCAAATGTGCAGTATATTAGAGGCTTTTTTCACCCCAGTATGCCAAAGCCGTATTTATGGCCTAAATGTGACAGTGAGTTATGCTTGTCTAATCCCAGATGTGCAGTATATTAGAAAGTTTTTTCACCCTAACCAAAAAGCTGTATTTCTGTCATAAATGTGACAGTGACTTATGCACGTGTAATCCCAGATGTGCAGTATAATAGAGGGTATTTTCACCCTAACCAAAAAGCTGTATTTCTGTCCAAAATGTGACAGTGACTTATGCACGTGTAATCCCAGATGTGCAGTATATTAGAGGGTTTTTTCACCCCAGTATGCCAAAGCCGTATTTCTGTCCTAAATGTGACAGTCACTTATGCACGTGTAATCCCAGATGTGCAGTATATTAGAGGGTTTTTTCACCCTAACCAAAAAGCTGTATTTCTGTCCTAAATGTGACAGTGACTTATGCATGTGTAATCCCAGATGTGCAGTATATTAGAGGCTTTTTTCACCCCAGTATGCCAAAGCCATATTTCTGTCCTAAATGTGACAGTCACTTATGCACGTGTAATCCCAGATGTGCAGTATATTAGAGGGTTTTTTCACCCTAACTAAAGATGAGCGAACCCAAACTGTATAGTTCGGGTTCGTACCGAATTTCGTAAAAGTCTGGGTTCGGGTTCGGTGTTCGGCGCTTTCTTGGCGCTTTTTGAAAGGCTGCAAAGCAGCCAATCAACAAGCGTCATACTACTTGCCCCAAGAGGCCATCACAGCCATGCCTACTATTGGCATGGCTGTGATTGGCCAGTGCAGCATGTGACCCAGCCTCTATTTAAGCTGGAGTCACGTAGCGCCGCACGTCACTCTGCTATGATCAGTATAGGGAGAGGTTGCAGCTGCGACGTTAGGGCGAGATTAGGCAGATTAACTCCTCCAAAAGACTTCATTCTGTGATCGATCTGCAGCTGTGGATCATTGAAGTGCTATTATTGACTTGCTCACTTTTTTGAGGCTGCCTAGAGCGTTTTTAGATCACTTTTTTTCTGGAGTGATCGGCGGCCATTTTGTGACTTGTGGTGCGCCAGCACAAGCTATCACCAAGTGTATTTAACCATCGATAGTGTGGTTATTTTGTGCTATATCCTACATCAGCTGCAGGCTGAGCCTGTGTCACCGAAGTGCATTTAACCATCAACAGTCTGGTTATTTTTTGGCCATATACTACATCAGCTGCAGGCTGAGCCTGTGTCACCGAAGTGCATTTAACCATCGACAGTCTGATTATTTTTTGGCCATATACTACATCTGGTGCAGGCTGAGCCTGTGTCACCCAAGTGCATTTAACCATCAACAGTGTGGTTATTTTTTGGCCATATATTACATCAGGGGCAAGTTGAGCCTGTCACCCAGCGCCTAAAAAATAGACCTGACATTTCTATTCAACCAAATCTGTACTGTTTTAGCTGGTCAAGTTATTTGTAGTGACCGTAAAAGCACACTTTTTTTTCTGGGTTGAAAAACCATTCCCAAATTTGCCATTCTCAAAATAACTAGTTTCTGGTATTTGAGGCCTACTTGAAATCTATCCCAAAAAGAATATCTTACATTGAAGCTAGTGATAGTGTCATTCAGAAAAACCTAAGACACACGCTAGCGTGCAGATAGAAGTCTGATTCTGTGATTAAACCTATACCTGTCACACAGCGCAAAAAAAAAAAGGCCTCACATCTCTATTTAACCAAATCTGTACTGTTTTAGCTGGTCAAGTTATTTGTAGTGACCGTAAAAGCACACTTTTTTTTCTGGGTTGAAAAATCATTCCCAAATTTGCCATTCTCAAAATAACTAGTTTCTGGTATTTGAGGCCTACTTGAAATCTATCCCAAAAAGAATATCTTACATTGAAGCTAGTGATAGTGTCATTCAGAAAAACCTAAGACACACCCTAGCGTGCTGATAGAAATCTGATTCTGTGATTAAACCTATACCTGTCACACAGCGCAAAAAAAAACAGGCCTCACATCTCTATTTAACTAAATCTGTACTGTTTTAGCTGGTCAAGTTATTTGTAGTGACCGTAAAAGCACACTTTTTTTTCTGGGTTGAAAAACCATTCCCAAATTTGCCATTCTCAAAATAAATAGTTTCTGGTATTTGAGGCCTACTTGAAATCTATCCCAAAAAGAATATCTTACATTGAAGCTAGTGATAGTGTAATTCAGAAAAACCTAAGACACACGCTAGCGTGCAGATAGAAGTCTGATTCTGTGATTAAACCTATACCTGTCACACAGCGCAAAAAAAAACAGGCCTCACATCTCTATTTAACCAAATCTGTACTGTTTTAGCTGGTCAAGTTATTTGTAGTGACCGTAAAAGCACAATTTTTTTTCTGGGTTGAAAAACCATTCCCAAATTTGCCATTCTCAAAATAACTAGTTTCTGGTATTTGAGGCCTACTTGAAATCTATCCCCAAAAGAATATCTTACATTGAAGGTACTGATAGTGTCATTCAGAAAAACCTAAGACACACGCTAGCATGCTGATAGAAATCTGATTCTGTGATTAAACCTATACCTGTCACACAGCGCAAAAAAAAACAGTCCTCACATCTCTATTTAACCAAATCTGTACTGTTTTAGCTGGTCAAGTTATTTGAAGTGACCGTAAAAGCACACTTTTTTTTCTGGGTTGAAAAACCATTCCCAAATTTGCCATTCTCAAAATTGTGGTGAACGGGAACAATGAGGAAAACATCTAATAAGGGACGCGGACGTGGACATGGTCGTGGTGGTGTTAGTGGACCCTCTGGTGCTGGGAGAGGACGTGGCCGTTCTGCCACAGCCACACGTCCTAGTGAACCAACTACCTCAGGTCCCAGTAGCCAGCAGACTTTACAGCGATATTTGGTGGGGCCCAATGCCGTTCTAAGGATGGTAAGGCCTGAGCAGGTGCAGGCATTAGTCAATTGGGTGGCCGACAGTGGATCCAGCACGTTCACATTATCTCCCACCCAGTCTTCTGCAGAAAGCGCACAGATGGCGCATGAAAACCAAGCCCATCGGTCTGTCACATCACCCCCATGCATATCAGGGAAACTGTCTGAGCCTCAAGTTATGCAGCAGTCTCTTATGCTGTTTGAAGACTCTGCTGGCAGGGTTTCCCAAGGGCATCCACCTAGCCCTTCCCCAGGGGTGGAAGAGATAGAATGCACTAACGCACAACCACTTATTTTTCCTGATGATGAGGACATGGGAATACCACCTCAGCACGTCTCTGATGATGACGAAACACAGGTGCCAACTGCTGCGTCTTTCTGCAGTGTGCAGACTGAACAGGAGGTCAGGGATCAAGACTGGGTGGAAGACGATGCAGGGGACGATGAGGTCCTAGACCCCACATGGAATGAAGGTCGTGCCACTGACTTTCACAGTTCGGAGGAAGAGGAAGTGGTGAGACCGAGCCAACAGCGTAGCAAAAGAGGGAGCAGAGAGAACACCCGCCGCCAAGAGACTCTGCCTGCTACTGACCGCCGCCATCTGGGACCGAGCACTCCAAAGGCCGCTTCAAGGAGTTCCCTGGCATGGCACTTCTTCAAACAATGTGCTGACGACAAGACCCGAGTGGTTTGCACGCTGTGCCATCAGAGCCTGAAGCGAGGCATTAACGTTCTGAACCTTAGCACAACCTACATGACCAGGCACCTGCATGCAAAGCATGAACTGCAGTGGAGTAAAAACCTTAAAAACAAAGAAGTCACTCAGGCTCCCCCTGCTACCTCTTCTGCTGCTGCTGCCTCGGCCTCTTCTGCTGCTACCGCCGCCTCGGCCTCTTCCTCCACCTCTGGAGGAACGTTGGCACCTGCCGCCCAGCAAACATGGGATGTACCACCAACACCACCACCTGCGTCACCAAGCATCTCAACCATGTCACACGGCAGCGTTCAGCTCTCCATCTCACAAACATTTGAGAGAAAGCGTAAATTCCCACCTAGCCACCCTCGATCCCTGGCCCTGAATGCCAGCATTTCTAAACTACTGGCCTATGAAATGCTGTCATTTAGGCTGGTGGACACACACAGCTTCAAACAGCTCATGTCACTTGCTGTCCCACAGTATGTTGTTCCCAGCTGCCACTACTTCTCCAAGAGAGCCGTGCCTTCCCTGCACAAACAAGTGTCCGATAAAATTAAGTGTGCACTGCGCAACGCCATCTGTGGCAAGGTCCACCTAACCACAGATACGTGGACCAGTAAGCACGGCCAGGGACGCTATATCTCCCTAACTGCACACTGGGTAAATGTAGTGGCGGCTGGGCCCCAGGCGGAGAGCTGTTTGGCGCACGTCCTTCCGCCGCCAAGGATCGCAGGGCAACATTCTTTGCCTCCTGTCTCCTCCTCCTCCTACTCAGCTTCCTCCTCCTCTTCTTCCACCTGCTCATCCAGTCAGCCACACACCTTCACCACCAACTTCAGCACAGCACGGAGTAAACGTCAGCAGGCCATTCTGAAACTCATATGTTTGGGGGACAGGCCCCACACCGCACAGGAGTTGTGGCGGGGTATAGAACAACAGACCGACGAGTGGTTGCTGCCGGTGAGCCTCAAGCCCGGCCTGGTGGTGTGCGATAATGGGCGAAATCTCGTTGCAGCTCTGGGACTAGCCGGTTTGACGCACATCCCTTGCCTGGCGCATGTGCTGAATTTGGTGGTGCAGAAGTTCATTCGCAACTACCCCGACATGTCAGAGCTGCTGCATAAAGTGCGGGCCGTCTGTTCGCGCTTCCGGCGTTCACACCCTGCCGCTGCTCGCCTGTCTGCGCTACAGCGTAACTTCGGCCTTCCCGCTCACCGCCTCATATGCGACGTACCCACCAGGTGGAACTCCACCTTGCATATGCTGGACAGACTGTGCGAGCAGCAGCAGGCCATAGTGGAGTTTCAGCTGCAGCACGCACGGGTCAGTCGCACTGCGGATCAGACACACTTCACCACCAATGACTGGGCCTCCATGCGAGACCTGTGTGCCCTGTTGCGCTGTTTCGAGTACTCCACCAACATGGCCAGTGGCGATGACGCCGTTATCAGCGTTACAATACCACTTCTATGTCTCCTTGAGAAAACACTTAGGGCGATGATGGAAGAGGAGGTGGCCCAGGAGGAAGAGGAGGAAGAGGGGTAATTTTTAGCACTTTCATGCCAGTCTCTTCAAAGTGACTCAGAGGGAGGTTTTTTGCAACACCAGAGGCCAGGTACAAATATGGCCAGACAGGGCCCACTACTGGAGGACGAGGAGGATGAGGAGGAGGTGGAGGAGGATGAGGATGAAGCATGTTCACAGCGGGGTGGCACCCAAAGCAGCTCGGGCCCATCACTGGTGCATGGCTGGGGGGAAACACAGGACGATGACGATACGCCTCCCACAGAGGACAGCTTGTCCTTACCTCTGGGCAGCCTGGCACACATGAGCGACTACATGCTGCAGTGCCTGCGCAACGACAGCAGAGTTGCCCACATTTTAACGTGTGCGGAATACTGGGTTGCCACCCTGCTGGATCCCCGGTACAAAGACAATGTGCCCACCTTACTTCCTACACTGGAGCGTGATAGGAAGATGCGCGAGTACAAGCGCACGTTGGTAGACGCATTACTGAGAGCATTCCCAAATGTCACAGGGGAACCAGTGGAAGCCCAAGGGGAAGGCAGAGGAGGAGCAAGAGGTCGCCAACGCAGCTGTGTCACGGCCAGCTCCTCTGAGGGCAGGGTTAGCATGGCAGAGATGTGGAAAAGTTTTGTCACCACGCCACAGCTAAGTGCACCACCACCTGATACGGAACGTGTTAGCAGGAGGCAACATTTCACTAACATGGTGGAACAGTACCTGTGCACACCCCTCCACGTACTGACTGATGGTTCGGCCCCATTCAACTTCTGGGTCTCCAAATTGTCCACGTGGCCAGAGCTAGCCTTTTATGCCTTGGAGGTGCTGGCCTGGTTCATTTTTATTTTTTTTATTTTTATTTTAATTCATTCCCTTATCCACATTTTTTTGCAGGGGATTTACCTACATGTTGCTGCCTTTTGCAGCCCTCTAGCTCTTTCCTGGGCTGTTTTACAGCCTTTTTAGTGCCCAAAAGTTCGGGTCCCCATTGACTTCAATGGGGTTCGGGTTCGGGACGAAGTTCGGATCGGGTTCGGATCCCGAACCCGAACATTTCCGGGAAGTTCGGCCGAACTTCTCGAACCCGAACATCCAGGTGTTCGCTCAACTCTAACCCTAACCAAAAAGCTGTATTTCTGTTCTAAATGTGACAGTCACTTATGCTTGTCTAATCCCAGATGTGCAGTATATTAGAGGATTTTTTCACCCTAGCCAAAAAGCTATATTTCTGTCCTAAATGTTACAGTGACTTATGCACGTGTAATCCCAGATGTGCAGTATATTAGAGGCTTTTTTCACCCTAACCAAAAAGCTGTATTTCTGTCCTAAATGTGACAGTGACTTATGCACGTGTAATCCCAGATGTGCAGTATATTATTCCCAGCTCCGCAGAGGCTTTCCTAGCACCCCGGTCATACAAATACTCGTTGACGGCTTTTTCTTGTTGGAGCAGGCAGTCGAACATTAGGAGTGTTGAATTCCAACGTGTCGGGCTGTCGCAAATCAAGCGCCTCAGTGGCATGTTGATTCGCCGCTGGATATCTGAAAAGTGCGCCATGGCCGTGTAGGAACGCCTGAAATGGCCACCCACCTTCCTGGCCTGCTTCAGGAAGTCCTGTAAGCCTGGGTACCTATGCACAAAGCGTTGTACGATCAGATTACACACATGTGCCATGCACGGCACATGTGTCAAATTGCCCAAATTCAATGCCACCAACAAATTGCTTCTGTTGTCACACACCACTTTGCCGATCTCCAGTTGGTGCGGAGTCAGCCACTGATCCACCTGTGCGCTCAGGGCGGACAGGAGTGCTGGTCCGGTGTGACTTTCTGCTTTCAGGCAAGTCAACTCCAAGACGGCGTGACACTGCCGTATCCGGGATGTGGAATCGCCCCTGGGGAGCTTGGGGGTGCCGTTGATGTGGAGAAAGACTCAGCAACAGAAGAGGACTCAGCCGAGGAGGTTATGGTAGAGGATGGCGTAGGAGGAGTAGAGGAGGTGGCAGCAGGCCTGCCTGCAAGTCGTGGCGGTGTCACCAACTCCTCTGCAGAGCCACGCATTCCATGCTTGGCAGCCATCAGCAGGTTTACCCAATGTGCAGTGTAGGTGATATACCTGCCCTTACTGTGCTTTGCAGACCAGGTATCAGTGGTCAGATGGATCCTTGCACCAACACTGTGTGCCAGACATGCCATTACTTCCTTTTGCACAATCGAGTACTTGTTGGGGATTGCCTTTTGTGCAATGAAATTTCGGCCGGGTACCTTCCACTGCGGTGTCCCAATAGCTACAATTTTTGGAACGCCTCAGACTCCACCAGCTTGTATGGTAAAAGCTGGCAGGCTAAGAGTTCAGACAAACCAGCTGTCAGACGCCGGGCAAGGGGGTGACTTTGTGACATTGGCTTCTTACGCTCAATCATGTCCTTGACAGACACCTGACTGTGGGCAGATGAGCAGGAACTGCTCAAGGCGAGAGACGGAGTGGCGAATGGTTGAGAGGGGGCAAGGAGGACAGCAGTGGTTGAAGTGGCTGAAGATGCTGGACCAGGAGGAGGATAGCGGCTTTGAGTTTGTGTGCTGCTTGTACTCATGTGTTGATCCCATAGGCGTTTGTGATGTGCGATCATGTGCCTTCGCAAAGCAGTTGTACCTAGGTGGGTGTTGGACTTCCCACGACTTAGTTTCTTTTGGCACAGGTTGCAAATGGCATCGCTGTTGTCAGAGGCAGACGCACAAAAAAAATGCCACACTGCTGAGCTCTGCAATGATGGCATTCTGGTGGTGGTAACAGCATGCGTTGATTGGCGTGCTGTCTGGCTGACCCCGGGTGCCGATGTGCCGATGCATGACTGTGCCACTAGCTCCTTGCGACGACCTCCCCCTGCTTCCAACTCGTCTCCTCCTCCTCTCTGTCTCCCCATCTGAACTTTCCCCCTGTTCTTCTTCTCTTCGAGCGGGCACCCACGTGACATCCACGGACACATCGTCATCATCAACCACTTCACTAGTATCTGACAACTCAGCAAAGGAAGCAGCAGTGGGTACAACATTATCATCATCACACCGTACGTCCATGTGTGTAATGCTGCCTGACTGAGACATATCCCTGTTATCTACATCCTCTGGCAATAATGGTTGCGCATGACTCATTTCTTCCAACTGATGTGTAAATAACTCCTCCGACAGATCAAGTGAAGCGGCTGTGGTGCTAGTGTTGGTGGTGGCGGCAGGCGGGCGAGTGGTAACTTGAGAGGTGCCCAAAGCTGAGCTGGAGGAGGATGGTGCGTCAAGGTTCCGAGCGGAAGCTGTAGAAGATTGGGTGTCCTGTGTTAGCCAGTCAACTATGTCCTCAGAACTTTTCGAGTTCAGGGTACGTGGCCTCTGAACACTGGGCATTAGTCTAGGGCAAAAGGAATCACAGCACCACGACCACGACGGCCCCTGCGGGGTGGCCTGCCTCTGCCTGTCATTTTTTTTTAGATTAGTTAAGTTGTACTATGCGTGCAAGCTACTGTGACACAAGATATGAGTTGCGCTGAAGTGACACTATGCACTGCACTGGGCCTTAAACACACAAACACGTGTGTAACTGACTGCTATTTATTCAGCCAAAATTGTTTTTTTTATTTAAATGGAATCGAATGCAACACAAGATATGAATGGCGCTGAAGTGACACTATGCACTGCACTGGGCCTTAAACACACAAACACGTGTGTAACTGACTGCTATTTATTCAGTCAAAATTGTTGTTTTTCTTTAAATGTAATCAAATGTGACACAAGATATGAGTTGCGCTGGTGACACTATGCACTTGCAGGGCTGTGAGCCTGACACACACGCTGGCAGGCAGGCAACTGCAATTTGATTACACAGAAAAAAAAAAAAAAAAGCAGACTGATGTTCTAGCCCTAAAAAGGCTTTTTGGGGTGCTGTCCTTACAGCAGAGATCAGATGAGTCTTTCAGGACTGGAGTGGACACTGAATACACTAGCCTAGCTATCGATTTCCCTATTAAATCAGCAGCAGCTACACTGTCCCTCCTCTCACTAAGACTGCAGCTTCCGAATAAATCTAAAATGGATGCTGTCCGGGAGGTGGGAGGGTTAGGGAGGGAGGGTCTGCTGCTGATTGGCTGGAATGTGTCTGCTGACTGTGAGGTACAGGGTCAAAGTTTACTCAATGATGATGTATAGGGGGCGGACTGAACATCGCATATGTTTGCCCGCCGCGGCGAACAAGCTATGTTCGCCGGGAACTATTTGCCGGCGAACTATTCGGAACATCTCTATTTAGGAGTAGGAGTAGTTCTTCCAACACACCAGTGCCCACCCTTATAATTACCTATAGCAGGCAGTTTGATGCGATCAAACAAATCGTCTCACATTGTTTGCCGATTTTATACGAGGATGAGAAGACATATGCCATTCTGGAAGAAGGTTACAGAGCGGTATCTAAACGCTCTCCTACCCTGGCTTCAGCACTCTCGCCGTCTATGTTTTCATCTATTGCACAAAAAAGAAACCGCACTTGGCTACATCATAGAGGGTTTTTTCGCTGCGGCAGCCATCCCTGCGGTTATGTTGCCCCAGTGAAGAAATTCCATGACTCAGATAATAAAATGGAATTCAATATTAATTCATATATGAATTGCAACAGCTCCTATTTGATATATGTCATTTCCTGCACACATTGCAACCTATTATATATAGGTAGCACTTCCAGGAAATTCAAACAACGAATACTGGAACATCTTAATTACATCACAAATCCCTCTTACATCAACATATCAGGGGCTGCCAGGCACTTCATAAATGAACATAATAGAAATACCAGTTTTTTCAAAGCATATGGAATAGAAAAAATTCTCCCTTTGTCCAGAGGCGGTGATTTAAAACATAAATTACTGTTGAGGGAGTCCTTCTGGATATTTAAATTGAACACACATTTTCCCAAAGGATTAAATTATAGAAAGGAAATGCTTCATTTTTACTAGTGTTTCAATGTTGCCTCTCCACTGGTTTTCCTTTTCCAATCAGCACTTTGAATATGCAACTGTATGTTACTGTTCACATTGATGAGCAGGGTCGGTTGCGGTTTCAGCTTGACTTTCTGTTTTAACATAGCACTGGTTGACCATAGTTCACATTGATATATGAGAGACAGTGCGGTTTTCTGTATTCACTAGGAACCCAAGCAGCAATTAGCTTTTTGCTTCTTGATGGACAATTTGTCCACCGTTAAGACAGTTTAGTGGTGCGCCTATTTTCTGTAGTGTTTTTTGGTATTTGTTGTTTTTAATGAATAAAGATTGAATAGACTACTGCAACAGAACTTATTCGGGCAGCCATGGGCGTCTTCCTCTGCAATATAATTACAACACCTGTCCTTACTCTCCACCCCTGTGGGAGGGAGGTTGTTATTTTTAATGGGATATAAATCCATTCATTGCAGAGGAGACCCTCACAAAGTCATGAATAAGAACTGTCGACTGACACAAGACCGCTGTGTTTTTACCGC
Source organism: Bufo bufo (assembly GCF_905171765.1). NCBI lineage: Eukaryota > Metazoa > Chordata > Amphibia > Anura > Bufonidae > Bufo > Bufo bufo. Next base: position 530,577,596 of record NC_053391.1, on the reverse strand, counting down.
TTTGGATGTGAACAGCTGTAATATTTGTATCCACCGGAATAAAGAAGCTACAGCTGGAAACTAACATTGAAAGTGCTGGATTTTTCTTTTCTTCTGGTATATGCTACATGCAAGGTTTTACCTTACAATCCGTGCACAGGAGGAGCCCGACGGCTGATCATTTGCAAAGCAGGTGAGCTGGATCCTCTCTCTTTCTTACATAATGCACATATGTCACAGTCAAGGAAGAATGTAGTGATATCACAGCACAAGAAAAATGCAAAAAGTAATGCCGAAGTGGTAATGCAAACAGAAGAAGTAACTTTGAGGCTCTTCCGCACAACGAAGAATGGGGTAGTAATCTGTTATCCATCTTATATCAGCTGTGTCAACTGGTTACTTTTGTTATTTAGAATAGTAAGCCTACATGCACACGAACATATGTGTTTTGCAGTCTGCAAATTGCAGATTCACAAAAAGCCGAGCAGGAAAAAATGCAGCTCGGATGCGGAACCAAACCACATTTGTGTGCATGTAGGCTAACATTGTTTCTTTCAGTGTAATGCAGCTTTCACAGGGATAAAGTGAGCTGTCTCCGTACTTGGTACAGTCTCACTCTTCCTCTGTCCCTGCGCTACATTAGCCATATGCTTCTAAGTATTTGCTATTGTCCAGTCCACAAGCTGAAACCTAAAATCGGTTTAAAAACTGCCCCCCCCCCCCCCCCCCTCCCGACATGTTTCACCAGATGAACTGGCGTCTTCAGGGGATCCGGGCAGAGTGTGAACACCTTATGACGCAATTCTAAAAGGAAAAAAAAATTTCCCAGAGGGGCAAGACTCCGGTGCGTCTCCCTGTGCCTCCAACACCTTCATCTCTAGGTCAGGGTATAGAGTGCATATCACCACCCCCTCCGACAGTATTGGACTCGTATTTTCAAAAACACCACCTCCAGGAAAACTACGTGACAAGGCATCTGCCTTGAGGTTCTTAACCCCAGGACGATAAGTGACAATGAAATAGAATCTGGTGAAAAACAAAGAACATCTGGCCTGCCTCGGGTTCAGTCATTTAGCCGAGTCCGGGTAAGCCAGATTTTTGTGATTTGTGAACACCGTGATCAGATGAATTGCACCTTCCAACCAATGACGCCACTCCTCAAAAGCCAACTTAATGGCCAGCAACTCTCTGTTACCCACTTCGTAATTTCTCTCTGCGGCTGAGTTTTTTAGAGAAAAATGCACATGGGTGCCATTTACCAGGTGACAAGCCCTGTGATAAAACTGCTCCTACTCCCACCTCGGATGCATCCACTTCCACAATGAAAGGTTGTGATACATCCGGCTGCACCAATATAGGGGCAGATGCATTGCACTCCTTAACCACAGAGAAAGCTCGCAACGCCGAATCCGACCCCACTGAGACACCACTGTCAAATAGGTCTGAATAAATTTTCGGTAATAGCTGATGAACCCCAAAAACCACATAAGAGCCTTCAGATTTCCGGGTGGATCCCAGTCCAATACAGAACAGACTTTCTCTGGATCCATTTGAAAACCTGAAGATGACAGCAGGTAGCCCAAGAATTGCACCTCATGTACAGCAAAAACACACTTCTCTAATTTTGCATACAATTTATTATCTCTTAGGTAGAGGTGGCCTTGCGGTTCGCCCGGTGGTCGTTTCGCAGTGAACTTTGCGTGTTCACGATTTGTCGAACATATGGAGAAATTTGCGCCCGCCATATTCTTTTACATTATGAAGAACTTTGACCCATAACATATCCATCAGGTGGAACAGGACAGCCAATTGAGACGTTTCAGCACATGGACATACCCCCTACCTTATAAATAAACCTGATCTGTTCTCCATTTTACATTCAGTGTTTTGCCAGTGTAGGGAGAGGTTGCTGTGGAGCAGGGACAGGCTGTTAGGGACACCAAACGCTAGCTAATAGGGCCACAAAAGTCATTTTAAGGACTAGTATAGGTGTGCTATCTATATGTGTGATACACAGAGGGGTGCGATATACTTATATAGATAAACACATAGATCTATATAGTGATCACCTGGAAGTCAGGGGCCTAGGGGCTTACTAGGGCAATTTTTATATAGGGTAAGGTTCCGGACGGGGTCGCTTTTATCAGGGCGGGTGGTCTGTGGTTAGGCTATCAGGGCCAGAATAGCACCCCCCTGTCGGGCAATATCAGGGACAGTTCTTTGCCCACCCTGTCCTTCAATACCACATCATCATCTAGCCCAGGGATGGATGTTTTTTTGCTTTCCCTCCGGGATTCATGGATGTGCACTGGAACCCCCGGATTGTGGTAGGACATATGGTTTCTGATTTGGTGCCGCCGAGCACCTGATTTAGTGCCGCCGAGCACTTGTTATTGCCTACCACATGCTTTTGTGCTTAAAGGGGTTCTGCACTTTGTTTTAACTAATGATCTATCTTCTGGATAGATCAGCATCTGATCGGCGGGGGTCCGACACCCGGGACCCCTGCCGATCAGCTGTTTGAGGAGGCAGCGGCGCTTCAGCAGCGTCGCTGCCTTCTCGCTGTTTACCGCTGGCCCAGTGACGTCACGACTAGTATCAACTAGCGTGGGTGGGGCTAAGCTCTGTTCACTTGAATGGAGCTTAGCCCCGCCCACGCTAGTTGATACTAGTCGTGACGTCACTGGGCCAGCGGTAAACCGTTTGAAGGCCGCGCCGCTACTGGAGCGCCGCTGCCTTCTCAAACAACTGATCGGCAAGGGTCCTCGGTGTCGGACCCCCGCCGATCAGATGCCTTATGATCTATCCAGAGGATAGATCATCAGTTTAAACAAAGTGCAGAACCACTTTAACTTTAATAATTTAATTTATTTTCATTTTGAGGGATATCTTTTCCATTCACACGTCCGCAAAATGGGTCCGCATCCGCAATTTTTCGGAACGGGTGCAGACCCATACATGTTCAATGGGACCGGAATGTGCTGTCCGCATCCGCGGATCCGCACTTCCGCATCTGTGCTTCCGTTTCCGCCAAAAAAATAGAACATGTCCTATTCTTGTCCGCAATTGCAGACAAGATTAGGCATTTTCTATTATAGTGCCGGCGATGCGCGGTCCACAAATTGCGGAATGCACATTGCCGGTGTCCGTGTTTTTGCGGATCCGCAAAACACTTACGGACGTGTGAATGAACCCTCATAGTAAAATTATTAAAGGTTAGGTTTTATCTGTATGTATATTCTAATGGATTGCCTTCCTTGTACAATGTTATAATATAGTTTCTATGTTAGAAAGTATATTATAGTGCATTTGTATTGTGCGGCAGTTGTGTGCGGTTCTGCTGCGATACTGCAGGTATATAGAGGGACAAGCGTTATTGGAACAAATAATTTCTACTGGTGTGATATACCAGTCGCCCCCCAAAAAAACTGATTGAAGCGGTGTGTTATATACCAATATACTTTCTTTGTAGTGAGTTTGGGCACTGTATAGTGCATTTGCGCATGCGTGTACGCGAAAATTACATTGCCGATATTTCGCATTGAAAAAAATAATAAATGGAGATCGCAAATTCGAATAATACATCTGGTATGTCACTGTCCATGTTTTGCAACTATTTGTGCACTTCTAGTAATTATTTCTTGGCTGCAAATATGAGCTGAAGGTTTTTCAGGTTCGCCTGCCTGCGGTTCGCAAACATTTGATCGCGAACCGTCCCGGCAGATGTTCGTCCATCACTACTCTTAGGATCTGTAACACCTGTCTAACAAATCTCCCCACCAGGTGATGAAAAATGTCATTCACAAAATGCTGGAAAACCGGAGGAGCATTGGTCAACCCAAAAGGCATGACCAGGTTCTCAAAGTGACCCTCTAGGTTAATAAAAGCCGTATTCCATTCATCCCCTTCCTTGATCCTGACCAGATTATATGCCCCCCTTAAGTCCAACTTGGAGAATACCTTATCAACAATCTGGTTAAACAAATCAGGAATCAAAGGAAGGGGGTAAGGATCACAGACAGTAATCCGATTGAGCTCACGGAAATCCAGATATGGCCTAAGAGTTCCATCCTTTATTGGGGAATGCAGGGACTGCAGTGCCGCAAATCTGGTTGCTAAGTCTGAAAATTTATTCCCACCATTGTAGTATTAAGGTGCAATGCCACCAAATATGTATGAAGATTCCCTTATCTTATAAGCATCTCCAGCAAGTGTCGGAGGTGAATGTGGAATGCAGGCATATTTTATACTATCTGGTTAGAACTTTGTATCCACTTTTTTGGATTCTAACACATCTTGAAGATGTGTGTGGAAATAATAAGATATTCAGTTCAGTAGTGGTGAAGTCTCACATAAGATCTTTCTCCCCTAGTCTAATGAAGGCCAAAGTAACCTCCAGAGGATGGGATGTTGCTTATCATTCCCTCAAAGCAGACCTGTGGACGGATCAGGTCACCCCTCTCAATATGTTGAGTTAGGATCGAAGACAGAGCAACAGGGGAAACTGAGATCTCTGTATGTCAAACAGTGAGCCCATTTTCTCCATGCTCAAAGCTCCATTCTCCTAATACAGGTCACCAATATGTAGAGTACAGTTCCTCACAAAAGAGAGTAAGCTCTCCTGGAGGGCTTTGGAGGCAGAATGGAAAATATCTAGTTTTCTCTCCTTTTATGATCCATATAAAACATAGTAACATAGGCTGTAAAAAGACGTACGTATATCCAGTCCAGTCTATTATACTACAAAATTGATCCAGAGAAAGGCAAACACCCTCATGAGATAGAAGCCAAGTTTCCTCATATTAGAGGAAAAATTCCTTCCCGACTCCAATCGGGCAATCAAAATAACTCACTGGATCAATGACCCTTCACCAGAATTCTAGTAACTGTAACCTGTAATATTATAACACTTCAGAAATATATTCAGGTCATTGAAGTATTTTAGTGTACTTTCACACTAGCGTTATTCTTTTCCGGCATAGAGTTCCGTCAAAATGGCTCTATGCCGGAAAAGAACTGATCAGGCATATCCCAAGGCATTCTGAATGGATAGAAATCAGTTCAGTTTGCATCAGTATGCCTTCCATTCAGTCACTGTCAGGCGTTTTGGCCGGACATAATACCACAGCATGCTACGGTATTATGTCCGTCCAAAATGCCTGATCAGTCGCCGGCATTAATTCTCATTGACTTGCATTAGTGCCGGATCCGGCATTGCAAAACAACTGAAGGACAGATCCGTCTGGGAAAACTGTGAAAAAGACTGCAAGACGGATCCGTCCATCCGCATGACGAGCGGAGAGACGGATCCGTTCTTGCAATGCATTTATTTTTATTTTTATAGTGTTTATTTATATAAAACATTTAAAGATTTCCAAACTACACCAAAACTACACCAAATCCCAAGGGGATACAAAAACAAAGACAGCAGACAATATATTGCTAGACAAGTAGGCAGTCCCGTGTTACATCATGGCATATTAACGAGTCCAGGACGAGACACCCATTCACACACACACACACACATACATCCTGGAGTCCCACAGCCTTGCACCTACAATCAGATAGTACCCTGCACACTTAACCACAAGCCTCAGATCTGATCTAACCTATCAGGAGTCCCTTTCGCTGCATAAGTGAGTTTGTACAACTGCAGGTCAGCGTTTATTAGTTGGATCCAGGAACCAAGGGTGGGGTTCTTCGGTGGTTTCCAATTCAAAAAGGATTGTTTTCCTCCCATAGAACATAAGTAAACAGAGCAACTTCCTTCCATATTTGGTAGGAACTATTTCTGTCACCAAACCCAACAAACAGACAGTAGGAGAGAGTATCCCCGGGAGCCCCAGCTTTGAGGAGATAAAACCACAAATTTCACTCCAGTACCCCCGCATGACAGGACAAGTCCATATTATATGATACAAAGAACCTCTCTGCTCTCCACACCTGGTACAAGAAGGGTCTGAGAGCTTACGCATATGATGCAGACGCACTGGAGTGAGATAAACCCTATGTACCCACTTAAGTTGAATGAGCTGGTCATGAGAGCTTATTACCGTGTTCTTCCAAACAGAGCTCAGTTCCTCCAGGTGAGACGCCTCCAAATCTGGAATATCAACCCTCCAACGCTCAAAGGGGCGACAGAGCAGAGAGTCCTGCATTTTCCTAATTTCAACATAAAATGATGAAATAGGTTTGTATGGTTGTTTCAACCGAGCCACAGACTCAATAGGGCAACACTTTAAACACAGAGATAAAGCTTTAAATTGGGCCTCACAGGCGTGCCTCAGCTGGAGGTACCGATAGAAACATGTACGGGGTATTCTCTGTGAAGACTCTCAAATGAGCAGAAGACTCCATCTACATACAATTGAGTGAGGTACTTCACACCCCTTTGTCACTTACCGGACTATGAATTTTGGCCCCACAGTTCCTGCAACTGCTTATTGCGCCACAATGGTACATATGGGGACCAAGCATCACTCCCCTCACTCTCCATGTGCGTCGCCACAAACTGCTTCCAAGCCATCACCACTGCCGCCATCGCTTCAGTGTAATGCAAGGGTGAGGTCACTCCCACCCAATATACCAAGTTAGCCAATGCCTCATAAGAGCCCACCAGAGCCGCCTCTAATACCACTGCAGGATTATTAGCATCCGCTCTAATCCACCAGGAGGCATACACTAACTGGGCAGCAATATAGTACAAATACATGTCTGGTAGTGTTAAACCTCCCTGATTATATAGGGCTTTCAGAGATTTCATAGCAATGCGAGGGGACTGGTGTTTCCACAGAAAAGGGGACAAAATCTTATCCAGGGAATCAAAATGGGTATGGAGCTGCTCTGCATAGATATAGAAGTTTCGGCAACAACCATTTTTATCATATTTGTTCTACCTATCAATGTCAGTGGCAAATTTTCCCAAGCCTCCAGTTTACGAGTAATATACTACATAGTGGGGACTACATTGAGCCGATAGAACTGTTTGGGATCTCTGTGGACCTTGATCCCCAAATAGACAAAACATTCAACTACCTTCAAATATGACAGGGGCGTTATATCTGCGGGATCCATCTCATCTATTAAACAGAGACTAGATTTAGTCCAATTGACTCTGAGGCATTAGTATTTCCCAAAGCCATCTATGGTATCCAAAAGAGCCTCCAGGGAGGGACCTGCATCAGCTAGATTACAGCAGGTCATCAGCGTAAAGCGAAATCTTTTCCTGTATTCCAGCTATAGACTAGTGTTGATCACAAATATTTGAATTGCGAATTTTTATTGCGAATATCGGCACTTCGAGAATTCGCGAATATTCTGAATATCGCTAAATATATTTGTAATCGCGAAAATTAGATTTTTTTTTAAATACCAGTTCATGCGAATTTTATATGAATATTTTATGCAAATTTTCGCAATCAAGAAAATAATGCCTGGAGATCATGAATTCACGAATTCTCGAATATATGGCGAATATTCGCACAAATATTCACGAAATATCGCAAAAACGAATTTTGCCCCTGCCGCTCATCACTACTATAGACCATCCCTCAATCAAACCCGATCTATTGACTAATTGGGTAAGGGGTTCCATAACTAGGGCAAATAACATAGGTGATAAGGGACACCCCTGTCTAGTAACTCTATGAAGGGCAAAGGGACGCGACAGGTATCCATTTTTCCTAACCCTTGCCATGGGGGCTTGGTATAGTAATTGTACCCACCTTATGAAGGATTGGGGGAAGCCCAGACAACATAATGTCTCCCACAGAAAATTCCATTCAACCGAGTCGAATGCCTTTTCATTATCGAGGGACGCTATCACTTGGGATCCTGCGTTATCATGTGAGACCTGTAAGTTGGTAAATCTTCTAAGATTAATATCAGTGGTCTTACCCGGCATGAAACCAGATTGATCAGGATCAATCACTGACAAAATAACATCTCTGAGGCGTCTAGCGAAATTTAGCTAGGATATTCGCATCTACGTTTAAAGGGAGATTGGTCTATAGGAGCTGCACTGGTCCGGAGGTTTCCCTGGTTTGTGGATTACCACAATAGTCACCTCCATGAATGTTGGGGGCAATCTATTGCACTCAAAGGCGTAGTTAAAGAGTTTTAACAACCATGCACTTTGTTTGTCTATATCTGTCTGATACCATTCTAACGGCAAACCATCCGGACCAGGAGATTTCCCCACATCATGCTTTCTATTGCTGCCCTAACTTCCCCCACCAACAGGAGCATCCAGAAAAGATCTGTCCGAGTGCGAAAGTGGCGTAAGCTGGACGTTCTTCAGAAACCCCTGAATATCACTAGCTGCATAGGGCGTTTTAGAGGTGTATAAATCACAATAAAAACAGGCAAATTTAGTACAAATATCCCCTTCCGCTTTAGCAATAAGGGAGACTACTGTTTGAGGGTTTCTGTTTTCGCTAAATAAGCCAAAGCTCTCCCATTTTTGTCCCCTTCTGAGAACACCACTTGTTTCTGATACAATAGCTTCTGAGTATATTCTAACAGATAAAGACGATATCTCCTCTGGGCCTCTTCCCACTCACCTCTGGTCTCTGGGCTAGGACTCTGAGTGTACTCATGTTCTTTGTTAGCTATCTCTACTTCTAGTTTGGTCCTAGTACTCACTAATTCTTTCCTATGTGAGGCAATGGCATGTATGAATGTGCCGCGCTGCACTGCCTTAAAGGCCTCCCATTCAACAGCAGGATTAGTTGACCCCTCATTTGACGCCCAGTAGTCAGTTGCTCCCTCAAGAGCTGCACAGGCCACCGGTAACACCTCCAGCCATCTAGCATTGAGACGCCATTGCCTGTCCGGGGATGCCAGCGGCATGGCCAAAATCACTAGCATCGGGGCATGGTCAGAGATACCCCGCGGAAGGTATTCCACCTTAGACAGCCACGGCAATAACGCCCTGTTCACAAACACCAAATCTATACGGGACAAGGTATCAAAAGAAGCTGAGTGACAGGAATATTGACGATCATTTGGGTGAAGAAATCTCCATCCCTCCAACAGAGCATGTGCATCAGCCTAGTTGGCAAGTGACCTATTATGCGATGTCTGAGGGCAGAGTCTATCTGCAATTGGATCCAGAACTGCATTATAGTCACCCATCATGATTAGAGGGTCAGTCGGCAAAGTCGATACCTTCCCCATAATATCATCTAGTACTCCTCTCTGAAATGGGGGGGGGGGGGGGGAATGTATAGGCCCACCACTATGTAGTCTCTTCCCCGCATAGCAGCGTGTATACTAACATACCGCCCAGACAAATTGGTCTGCACCGAGTGGAGTGTAAAAGGCATTGATTTAGATACCAGGATAGAGACTCCCCTGGCGTAATTACTGTATATAGCATGGAATGATAAACCCACCCATGGGCGCTTTAATGCTAACAACTTTTGGCCTCTCAAGTGAGTCTCCTCGAGTAGTACCATATCTGGGGAAAATTTCTTCAAATAATTAAACATGAGATCTTTTCACTTTGTCGTTGAGTCCCCTGACGTTCCAGGAGATAAAGTTACAGCACGCCATCATGTAATAGGGCCAACCACATAAGTCACAAAACTCCCAGGAGATCCAGGCCATTACGTCGCCCACACACACCACAAGACAAAAGACAAACATACATAACATTTAGTAACCCATAACAGTAGCAATATTAGGCTTGACCCCCCCACCCTGCCCAGACCACCCCAACCTATCTGAGCCTATCATCCCAAACTTAAGGCTAGCAATTCTTTGCTAAATCTGAGAGTCCCAGTAAACGTAAACTAAACAGTCCCCAATTTAACTTGAGAACATGTAAATCTACGGTAAGTGAAGATGTTCAGACTATCTTCAGCTCCCACAGATAGTTTGGACATCCGTGAAGTGCACCATGGTATTGAAGCCTAGGAAGTCCTGGAAGCTCAGCCTCTCCTGTCAAGCCAGTCCAAGACCTCTGCTGGAGCAGTGAAGAATTTAACAGAGTCTCCATTTTGGATCCTTACGTGCGCAGGATACAACATTACATTTGCTAACTAGTGGTCCCTAAGGACCTGTTTACGTTTTTGGATCCAGCACTGTTTTTTCTTTTAAAACTTCACTTTTATTTCATTATTTTAATAAATACAATCCTTTTATTCAAATATTTATATTATTACTATGTTACAGACGTATTTAAAACTATCAGTGATGCGGAATGGCTCTAGATTCTTTGCTCTTGGTGATATATATTCTTATAGTGATACATAGCATTTACTGCGACCTTCTTAATATATGGCTCTTTTTTTCTTTCCTATTCATGTGTGGCAACTATTTTGAAAATATACACGAGGAGGTACGGCCCTAAAAAATTTAAATGTGTTTTGGGTACGAGTGGTTAGTGAAACGAAAATAAATGATAAAATATCATATTCTTTAAAGTAAACATCGAAAAATTAGACACTAAAAACTCCCTCTATTTCCATCCCCCAAAAAAATGAATCCCCACTTTGAAAAGCGTATATAGGCATAGATATAGGTATATACATGCATATGCCTACCATGAGAATGAAAGAGTAACCACAAAATCCAAGAGGTCAAAGAGACGGTTTAAAAAGAAAGAAAAAGAAAAAATAAACATATATACAATATAAACACCCCCTATAAAGAAAAGAATGTTAAATATCAAGGAAATGAAAGTAAAATGTAACTCCGGTGTAAAGGATGGTGTACACACATGGTGTATATGTGTCAATACGTATACACCATTACATATGTCATTAGGGAAAGATCACCCTGAGTTATGACATCCTAACTGAGACCAAGTTAAAAAACAAGAGGACCAACTGGAGATAAAACCCAAACCTGTAAAATATAATTAGGAAAATGTGGGTACATGAAGGCTTTGGCAATAAATGTACTAATATAATAATGAAGATATGTGCTGAACAGAAACTGCATACAGTACCAGTATAAAGAATGAAGTACTACAGAAACGATGAAAGGCCAGGGTAATCCAGCTAAGAGTCCGCGCCTGCGTCGATAACGCGATAGAATAGAAGCGAACTGTCAAAGCCTAAGTCCGCAAGCACGCGCGGATCGGGTAGTTAACAAATCCAATGACAGAAATATATAAGTCCTCGCGCATGCGCGAGAATAGCGGAGGTCTCGCGGCAACGCAGTGAAAGATGATCATAGTGACGTGACATGCAAATGTAAGTCATGATCACATGATGGACCGGAGCCAATTGAAAAAGAGGGCGTGAATAAAGTAGAATGCCGTGCATTACAATCCTAGTGACGTGATGCATGTCTGTGAGTCACCAGCACATGACGGACTGGAGCCAATTAAAAAAGAGGGTGTGAATAAAGGACACATATAGGTATGACGTACCAGCAAGGGATTGGAGGCTGAAAGCATGTGACCCAAAGCGAGCCTTCAAAGCCTGGACCCCGCCCCCAACACTCACACCTGCATCATCCCCTGAAGACTCTGTGTAACAGCGAAACATGTCGGGATGCAGGGCGTGTGAGAGTTAGCGTTTTTAGGCAGTGATATGCGGAAAAGCTCTAATAACTGTCACTAAAGAAAACGCTATAGCAGCAGCGAACCATAGGGCTTAGACCTGAATAGATGCAGACAGCATAGGAGGCAGTGGCTACTAGGAGTGCATAGGAGATGGAGATAGACTGATATGAAGTGAGAGGAGGAACGTACGTAGGAGATAGAGAGTGACTGATATGAAGTGAGAGGAGGAACGTATCAACAAGAAAAATAATAGGTGTCACTACCAGTGTAATAGCATGATACATGTCCCTATACCTAAGGGAATGGTAATAGTCAATAGATCGTGACGCTCCTCTAACATATCGTCTCCTTAGTGAGGGCAATAAATAATAGAACAATTTCCCCTCGCCCTCCCTCCTCCCCCTGTCCCCCCCTCCCTTCTTCCCCCCCTCCCCTGTTCAAAATAGTTGCCACACATGAATAGGAAAGAAAAAGAGCCATATATTAAGAAGGTCGCAGTAAATGCTATGTATCACTATAAGAATATATATCACCAAGAGCAAAGAATCTAGAGCCATTCCGCATCACTGATAGTTTCAAATACATCTGTAACATAGTAATAATATAAATATTTGAATAAAAGGATTGTATTTATTAAAATAATGAGATAAAAGTGAATTTTTAAAAGAAAAAACAGTACTGGATCCAAAAACGTAAACAGGTGCTTAGGGACCACTAGTTAGCAAATGTAAAGTCTAAAACGTTGACAAGTACTGTGAGGTCAAAAGCTATAAAAATTTGCAACAGGATACAACATAGCATAACGGAGGCCCTTTTCCCTCAGGCCAGCTCTCACCGCAGAGAACTGGCGTCTAAATTTTTGGACCTCCGAGGAAAAGTCCGGGTAGAATGAGATCCTGGAGTTTTCAAATCTAATATCTTGTATCTGACGGGCCGCCGCCAGGATAGTATAACGGTCCCGATAATTCAGAACTTTCAATATGAAGGGGCGCACCGGAGCACCCGGCGGCAAGGGTTTGGTAGGTATTCTGTGCGCTCTCTCAACAACAAAAGTGGTGGAAAGATCTATGGGATCCAGACATTTTTTGATGAGCTGCTCTCCAAAGATCTCCGGTGACTGGCCCTCAGCCTTCTCCGGTAGGCCCATAATACGTATGTTATTTTGCCTATTACGGTTCTCGGTGTCATCCACTTTAGCTTGCAAGGCCTTCACCTGCTGCTGTAGGGCTCTGATGTGATTGTCTCCCAAGTGGGCCACATCCTCCACTTCACCCAATCTCCTTTCAACTTCAGTGGTTCTGTCCCGGATTTTATCAATATCATGCCTAAGGCAGGTGAGGTCAGACAGTAGGTGATCTATTTTAACTGTGAGAGTGGACTGACACTGCGTGATAGCTGACATTATTTTACTCAAATCGATCGCCTCTTGGTCAGGTGGGCTATCAAACCCCTTGTCTTCCGTTTGACTCATGACATCCACCATTAATTTAGGAGGAAGGGGTCCACCAGAAACTCCCATCTTGTGGCCCATGTATATATGGCTTGAGATAGGGAGGCAGAAGAGGGCTGTCAACCCCCAGACCCAGGTAGAGCAAGCGGTCTTTAGGTCACACAGACCAATCTCCCCACAGAGAGCAGTGTACAGTGTAAAATGGACCCTGTCGATCCCAAGGGCTTGAGCAGTAAGAAATAGCAGTCTGAGATGTAGAGAGCCCACAATCTTCCCCAGTACCTGCTAAGGATATGTTGACAGTCTTTCCTTCACATACTGGTGTCGCCAGACAAAGATGTGTAGGCCGATCATAGTAAATTCGGGTAGGGACCGAAGATATTAATAATAGAGTCGCCGGTCAGCCCCACCGATCCACAAGCCCTCCTTCAATCCAGGAACTGGCGGCGCAGCATCCGCTGCTCACCGCTCCAGCGCACGCAGGTCCCGATGTAGCAGCCGGATGCAGTCCACACACCAGCGTGGCAGCGATCACCCGCAGGCTGCGGTATCAAGTCTCAGGGTCACCACAGGGAGAGGACCGGGGCAACCGAACTACCCCCTCACCAGCAGTCAGAGGTCCGCAGGCACCAGGCAGGAGACAAGCGCTGACAGCCCGCATTGCGGAATCCAAGATGGCGCCAGGACATGCGGGTCGGAGGCAGGTAGTAGGCCTTACAGGGTCCATAGACCTCGGAGGATAGGGATATGGCCCCCAGACAGCTCCATTCCTCTTGTTTAGCTGAGTTCCCGTGCTTCAAAGCCAAAATCAGCACGGATGGCCAGGATATACATCGGATGCTGGAGGAGATGATGCCAGAAGCGTCCTCACTCCATGACAGTTAGGCCACCCCCTGCAATGCATTTGTAGATGGATCCGCACCTGAATCCGTCTACAAATGCTGTCAATTGTCACACTGATCAGCGGATCCGGCAGGCAGCTCCGACGACGGAACTGCCTGCCAGATCACACTAATGCTAGTGGGAAAGTACCCTTAGGCTACTTTCACACTAGCGTTCGGGGCTCCGCTTGTGAGCTCCGTTTGAAGGCTCTCACAAGCGGCCCCGAACGGATCCGTCCAGCCCTAATGCATTCTGAGTGGATGCAGATCCGCTCAGAATGCATCAGTTTGGCACCGTTTGTCCTCCGCTCCGCTCAGCAGGCGGACCCCTGAACGCAGCTTGCAGCGTTCGGGTGTCCGCCTGGCCGTGCGGAGGCAAACGGATCCGTCCAGACTTACAATGTAAGTCAATGGGGACGGATCCGTTTGAATTTGACACTATATGGCTCAATTTTCAAACGGATCCGTCCCCCATTGACTTTCAATGTAAAGTCAAAACGGATCCGTTTGCATCATCATGAACAAAAAAAAAAAAAAAAATGTTTTTTTTTTTGTTCATGGTAATGCAAACGGATCCGTTCTGAACGGATCTAAGCGTTTGCATTATAGGTGCGTATCCGTCTGTGCAGATACCAGACGGATCTGAACGCAAGTGTGAAAGTAGCCTTACTGAGTTCACCATCACCACCTCCTCAGGCAGAGGATATTACAGTAAGGAAACTTCTTCTATGATTTAGAAATCATCTTTCCTCTAGTTCTAGTGGATGTCCCTTTATCATGGTCAGTCCTGGGTATAGATAGATCATGGGAGAGATCTCTGTAATGATTAGTGGAGTAACTAGAAATGACTGAGCCCCACAACAAGTTTTTGAAGGGGCCTCCCCCGAGCAGCAACTTCTTTGCGACGCCTGATAATAAAATCTTTTAGTCCTCCTCCTTGGTAGGCTCCTTTTGAGTTTGGGCTCCAAAGTAGCCATTTCTCCTGCTTCCCCTATAGCTACCCCCCTGGTACTGACCCTTAATAAATATATATATATATATATATATATATATATATATATATATATATATATATATATATACGGTTATTAGATCTCCTCTTTTTTCTAAACAAAATAAACCTAATTTTGACACACTCTTTCAGCATCAGTTCATAGTGCGCACACTACGTTCTTATGCTGTATGCAGTCAGGACAGTGCAGCATGGGCCCGGAGAATGCCAGGGAGGGGTGAGTACAGGCCTCTCTTGAAGCCCACCACTCACTGCTTCCTCCGCCTGCTGCATAATAGTGAGTGCTTCCATAATAGAGCTCACTAGTATTCACTTTATAACATACTGCCTTCTACCTCCCCCCCACCCCCACAGTTTTAGGGGAAAAAAGTCTTATAAAACGAAAAGTATGGTGACTTTCTGAAGATATTTTAATTTATTGAGATACACCTGTAAAGTATAAAGCAATAAAAATGAACATCAGATATTCTGTTGTACACACAGATTAAAGAATGTCACATACATACTGTACATTGCCTGGCAATTGCTTAGTTCTGTCTATATAGTAAATATTAAACACTTGTGCACTATAAATCAGACAGTTGACACAAATGCCTTTAAAATAGTTTCTCGGGGACATTTGAATAAATATCATGGGTCCCACTTGCCTTTTTTTTTTATTTATAGTTTTTTCATGGCTTTCTGCTTGAGGACTTAAATGCATTCTAGTCTGAAAAGACTCTATAGCACCTCTAAGCTTTAAAGCACGAGATGTTATATCAGCATTTAAGGTCAACATCGGGTGAAGTCATTGAGAAATCTATATGAAAGATGTTCTGTAAGAAGTGAGCATCCTGGAATTTCAATAGACAAGTAGCTCCATTTACAGTTTCATAAGTGGATTGAGAGTAACCATGATTCTGCATTAATCATGCTTACCAGTATGAAATTGTTTGCCACATTTCTTTTGATTTTCAGATATTATTTAAAAAATATGAGTGAAAGCACACGCTGTTCTGTAGGTCATATCTCAGTCATAAGGATTTTTTTTCCCACTATTTCTTAAGAAATAAAACTAAGATGGGTTTTAACATTGGCTTCAGTACTCCATAGTATAGGCTTAGAGGTCAATGATAATATGAACTGCTGCAGAAAACAACATATGTACCTGTCTAGCAACTTACATATCTAAAGCTGTTAGTGATGCTCATTACTCATCCCATTTACATTATTATACTGCAGAACAATCTCACCTTAACCTATTGTAAGATACCAACAGCTTCTAACTTCATTAGCTGCTGTATGACCACTGATTATATATGTGGGATAAAGCAAAGAAAATGCACAATAGAAAATACATTTTTATAACTAATGTTCAGTGAACTTTCCATTTTCCTGTATTAATTATTGAATTCTACATTTATCGCTGAGAGTTATGTGATTTGGGAGATTATACAATTATGTGTACAATGTCAGAGGCCGTGGCTGTGATTGCCCATATTGATTTGTAAGGTTAACAGGCTTTAGACTTTGGATAGTATTAATTGCCTGTAGCTTCTTTGCATGATGGCATTAATTGATTAGGACAAAAGATGTCGGTATGCACAAATGGACAATACTACATCTGTACTGTATACTAGCGATGGACGAACATCGGTCGGGTAGGTTCGCAAACGCGCATTCACGATCAATTGTTCACGAACCGTGATCGCGGCGGGCCCCAATGACTTTAGCCCCTTAAGGACTCGGCCCAATTTAACGGACTTGGCCATTTTTTGCAAATCTGACCAGTGTCACTTTAAGTGCTGATAACTTTAAAATGCTTTGACTTATCCAGGCCATTCTGAGATTGTTTTTTCATCACATATTGTACTTCATGACACTGGTAAAATAAAGTCAAAAAAATTCATTTTTATTTATAAAAAAATACCAAATTTACCCCAAATTTGTAAAAAATTGCAAATTTCCAAGTTTCAATTTCTCTACTTCTATAATACAAAGTAATACCTGCAAAAATAGTTATTACTTTACATTCCCCATATGTCTACTTCATGTTTGGATCATTTTGGGAATGATGTTAAATTGTTTGGGGATGTTACAAGGTTTAGAAGCAAATCTTGAAATTTTTCAGAAATTTTCAAAAACCCAATTTTTAGGGACCAGTTCAGGTCTGAAGTCACTTTGCGAGGCTTACATAATAGAAACCACCCCAAAATGACACCATTTTATAAACTACACCCCTCAAGGTATTCAAAACTGATTTTACAAACTTTGTTAACCCTTTAGGTGTTCCACAAGAATTCATGGAAAATAGAGATACAATTTCAAAATTTCACTTTTTTGGCAGATTTTCCATTTTAATAATTTTCTTCCATTTACAAAGCAAGGGTTAACAGCCAAACCAAACTCAATATTTATGGAGCTGATACTGCAGTTTAAAGAAACACCCTATATGTGGTCGTAAACAGCTGTATGGGCACACGGCAGGGCGCAGAAGGAAAGGAATGCAATACGGTTTTTGGAAGGCAGATTTTGCTGGACTGGTTTTTTGACACCATGTTCCATTTGAAGCCCCCCTGATGCACCCCTAGAGTAGAAACACCAAAAAAATGGCCCCATTTTAGAAACTAGGGGATAGGGTGGCAGTATTGTTGGTACTAGTTTAGGGTACATATGATTTTTGGTTGCACTGTATTACACTTTTTGTGAGGCAAGATAACAAGAAATAGCTGTTTTGGCACCGTTTTTATTTTTTGTTTTTACAACATTCATCTGACAGGTTAGATCATGTGATATTTTTATAGACCAGGTTGTAACGGATGCGGCGATACCTAATATGCATACTTATTTTTTTTTTTTTTAAGTTCTACACAATGATTTCTTTTTTGAAGTGAAAAAAATCATGTTTTAGTGTTTCCATAGTCTGAGAGACATATATTTTTTTCAGTTTTTGGGCGATTACCTTAGGTAGGGTATGATTTTTGCGGGATGAGATGACGGTTTTATTGGCACTATTTTGGGGTGCGTGTGACTTTTTGATCGCTTGCTATTACACTTTTTGTGATGTAAGGTGACAAAAAATGGTTTATTTAGCTCAGTTTTTATTTAAAATTTTTACTGTGTTCATCTCAGGGATTAGGTCATGTGATATTTTTATAGAGCCAGTTGATACGGACGCGGCGATACCTAATATGTATACTTTTTTTTTATTTATGTAAGTTTTACACAATAATATCATTTTTGAAACAAAAATAAAAAATCATGTTTTAGTGTCTCCATATTCTGAGAGCCATAGTTTTTTCAGTTTTTGGGTGATTATCTTAGGTAGGGTCTCATTTTTTGCGGGATGAGATGACTGTTTGATTGGCACTATTTTGACAAAAAATGGTTTATTTAGCATAGCTTTTATTTTTTACGGTGTTCATCTGAGGGGTTAGGTCATGTGATATTTTTATAGAGCCGGTCGATACAAACGCAGCGATACCAAATATGTATATTTTTTTTATTTAAGTTTTACACAATGACAGCTTTTCTTAAACAAAAAAATGATGTTTTAGTGTCTCCATATTCTGAGCCATAGTTTTTTTTTATTTTTTCGGCGATTGTCTCAGTTAGGGTCTCATTTTTTGCGGGATGAGGTGATGGTTAGATTGGTACTATTTTGGTGGGCAAACGCCTTTTTGATCGCTTGCTGTTGTACTTTTTGTGATGTAAGGTGACCAAAAAATGGTTTATTTAGCAAAGTTTTTATTTTTTACGGTGCTCATCTGATGGGTTAGGGCATGGGCATGTGATATCTTTATAGAGCCGGTCAATATGGACGAGGTGATATCTAATATGTATACTTTTTTTTCCCCCTATTTTTTACCAATTTTTTTTAAAATTTATTTGGGGAAAATGACGTTTTTGTTTTTTACTTGAAACATTTCATTTTTGGGGGGAAAACTTTCTTTTTTAAACTTTTTTTTTTCACTTTATTTTTTGTCCCACTTTGGGACTTGAACTTTTGGGGGTATATTCCTTTACAATGCATTCCAATACTTCTGTATTGGAATGAATTGGCTGTATGAGTAATACTGTGTGTATTACTCATACAGCTTCCGGGGCCTGTGAGATTCAGGGGCCTGGATCTCACAGACACTTCACCGGAAGGCAGCGCGATGCCTTCCTTAGACATCGCGCTGCCTTCCATGCCATCGGGTCCCCCCCACAGCCGCATGGGGACCCGATGGCACCGCCGCACAGCCGCTGTAACGGCAGGTAAAGCCTCAAACCGCAAGTCTGAATTGACCTGCGGTTTGCGCCAATACGGGGGGTCACATGACCCCACCGGCGTTGTGACAGGATGCCCGCTGAATAATTTCACCGGGCATCCTGTTCCGATTAACCCCCGCCGCGCCGCAATCGCGGTTTAAATACATGACGTACCAGTACGTCATGGCTCCTTAAGGACTCGGGAAACATGCCGTACCGGTAAGTCATGCGTCCCTAAGAAGTTAATCAGTATTTTGTGGAAGAAAGTATATTGCAGGCCTCAATCAATATTTCGTGAAAACAGGAAAATCAAACCCCTTAATTAGTATTTTGTGGAAGCAGGTATATCATAGGCCTCAATCAATATTTGGTGGAAATTGGTATATCAAACCCCTTAATAAATATTTTGTGGAAGTGTCACGGAACCATGAACTAGACGTACAACAAGGGATAAGTGAAAATAAGAAGGCTTTATTGAAAATAAAGCTGTAAAGCAAAAGTCCAAACGGATGGCGAAACCGAAGCAGAGTCTTTGCGAAGCCAGAGGTCAGGAACCAGAAGGGTAGTCAGACGAAGCCAGGATCAGGAACCAGCAGGGTAGTCAGACGAAGCCAGGATCAGGAACCAGCAGGGTAGTCGGACGAAACCAGGATCAGGAACCAGCAGGGTAGTCGGACGAAACCAGGATCAGGAACCAGAAGCAGCAGCAGTCTAGAAGCATGTGAACACAGGAGGACCAAGCAAGGAACTGAAGCCACAGACCTCCTATATATATGAGCTGGGCATCCAGCTCCTCCCAGTGGGAAGGAGGAGCCGCAGGGTGGGAGGCTACAAGAAACCCAGAAACCAAGATGGCCGCCAGCACATGTCAAACGAAGGAGAACAGCAAGAAGGTAAGACCATGACAGGAAGCAGGTATATCGCAGCCCTTAAAGAGGACCTTTCACTTGTAAAAACAATGTGAACTAAGTATGCTGACATATAGAGCGGCGCCCAGGGATCTCACTGCACTTCCTATTATCCCCGGACGCCGCTCCGTTCTCCCGTTATGCCCTCCGGTACCTTTGCTCTGTAAGTTATAGTAGGCGGTGTCTTCCCTTGTCATGTGGGCGTCTCCTTCTTCTAGACTGTAGTGCTGGCCAATTGCAGCGCACAGCTCACAGCCTGGGAGAAAAAAACCTCCCAGGCTGTGAGCTGTGCGCTGCGATTGGCCAGCGCTGCAGCCTAGGAGAAGGAGACGCCCACAGGATAAGGGAAAACACCACCTACTATAACTTACAGAGCAAAGGTACCGGAGGGCATAACGGGAGAACGGAGCAATGCCCGGGGATAATAGTAAGTGCAGTGAGATCCCCGGGCGCCGCTCTATATGTCAGCATACTTAGTTTACATTGTTTTTGCAAGTGAAAGGTCCTCTTTAATCTGTATTTTGTGGAAGCAGGTATATCAAACCCCTTAATCAGTATTTTGTGGAAGCAGGTCTATTGTAGGCCTCAATCAATATTTGGTAGAAACAGGTACATTAACTCTTTAACCACTTCCCGCCACGCTAACGCCGAAAGGCGTCATTTCTGCGGCGCTCCCAGGTCACACTAACGCCGATTGGCGTCATCTCGCGTGAGCCGAGATTTCCTGTGAACGCGCGCACACAGGCGCGCGCGCTCACAGGAACGGAAGGTAAGAGAGTGGATCTCCAGCCTGCCAGCGGCGATCGTTCGCTGGCAGGCTGGAGATGTGATTTTTTTAACCCCTAACAGGTATATTAGACGCTGTTTTGATAACAGCGTCTAATATACCTGCTACCTGGTCCTCTGGTGGTCCCCTTTGTTTGGATCGACCACCAGAGGACACAGGTAGCTCAGTAATATGTTGCACCAAGCACCACTACACTACACCCCCCCCCCCTGTCACTTATTAACCCCTTATTCACCCTTGATCACCCCATATAGACTCCCTGATCACCCCCCTGTCATTGATTACCCCCCCTGTCATTGATCACGCCCCTGTAAAGCTCCATTCAGATGTCCGCATGATTTTTACGGATCCACTGATAGATGGATCGGATCCGCAAAACGCATACGGACGTCTGAATGGAGCCTTACAGGGGCGTGATCAATGACTGTGGTGATCACCCCATATAGACTCCCTGATCACCCCCCTGTCATTGATTACCCCCCCTGTCATTGATCACCCCCCTGTAAAGCTCCATTCAGATGTCCGCATGATTTTTACGGATCCACTGATAGATGGATCGGATCCGCAAAACGCATACGGACGTCTGAATGGAGCCTTACAGGGGCGTGATAAATGACTGTGGTGATCACCCCATATAGACTCCCTGATCACCCCCCTGTCATTGATCAACCCCCTGTAAAGCTCCATTCAGATGTCCGCATGATTTTTACGGATCCACTGATAGATGGATCGGATCCGCAAAACGCATACGGACGTCTGAATGGAGCCTTACAGGGGCGTGATCAATGACTGTGGTGATCACCCCATATAGACTCCCTGATCACCCCCCTGTCATTGATTACACCCCTGTCATTGATCAACCCCCTGTAAAGCTCCATTCAGATGTCCGCATGATTTTTACGGATCCACTGATAGATGGATCGGATCCGCAAAACGCATACGGATGTCTGAATGGAGCCTTACAGGGGCGTGATCAATGACTGTGGTGATCACCCCATATAGACTCCCTGATCACCCCCCTGTCATTGATCAACCCCCTGTAAAGCTCCATTCAGATGTCCACATGATTTTTACAGATCCACTGATAGATGGATCGGATCCGCAAAACACATACAGGCGTCTCCCTGGAGCCTTCCAGGGGGGGTGATCACCCCATATAGACTCCCTGATCACCCTCCTGTCATTGATCACCCCCCTGTAAGGCTCCATTCAGACATTTTTTTGGCCCAAGTTAGCAGAAATTTTTTTTTTTTTTTCTTACAAAGTCTCATATTCCACTAACTTGTGTCAAAAAATAAAATCTCACATGAACTCACCATACCCCTCACGGAATCCAAATGCGTAAATTTTTTTTAGACATTTATATTCCAGACTTCTTCTCACGCTTTAGGGCCCCTAGAATGCCAGGGCAGTATAAATACCCCACATGTGACCCCATTTCGGAAAGAAGACACCCCAAGGTATTCCGTGAGGGGCATATTGAGTCCATAAAAGATTGAAATTTTTGTCCCAAGTTAGCGGAAAGGGAGACTTTGTGAGAAAAAAATAAAAAATATCAATTTCCGCTAACTTGTGCCAAAAAAAAAAAAATTCTATGAACTCGCCATGCCCCTCATTTAATACCTTGGGGTGTCTTCTTTCCAAAATGGGGTCACATGTGGGGTATTTATACTGCCCTGGCATTCTAGGGGCCCCAAAGCGTGAGAAGAAGTCTGGTATCCAAATGTCTAAAAATGCCCTCCTAAAAGGAATTTGGGCACCTTTGCGCATCTAGGCTGCAAAAGTGTCACACATCTGGTATCGCCGTACTCAGGAGAAGTTGGGGAATGTGTTTTGGGGTGTTATTTTACATATACCCATGCTGGGTGAGAGAAATATCTTGGTCAAATGCCAACTTTGTATAAAAAAATGGGAAAAGTTGTCTTTTGCCAAGATATTTCTCTCACCCAGCATGGGTATATGTAAAATGACACCCCAAAACACATTCCCCAACTTCTCCTGAATACGGCAATACCACATGTGTGACACTTTTTTGCAGCCTAGGTGGGCAAAGGGGCCCATATTCCAAAGAGCACCTTTAGGATTTCACAGGTCATTTACCTACTTACCACACATTAGGGCCCCTGGAAAATGCCAGGGCAGTATAACTACCCCACAAGTGACCCCATTTTGGAAAGAAGACACCCCAAGGTATTCCGTGAGGGGCATGGCGAGTTCCTAGAATTTTTTATTTTTTGTCACAAGTTAGTGGAAAATGATGATTTTTTTCTTTTTTTTTCTTACAAAGTCTCATATTCCACTAACTTGTGACAAAAAATAAAAACTTCCATGAACTCACTATGCCCATCAGCGAATATCTTGGGGTGTCTTCTTTCCAAAATGGGGTCACTTGTGGGGTAGTTATACTGCCCTGGCATTCTAGGGGCCCAAATGTGTGGTAAGGAGTTTGAAATCAAATTCTGTAAAAAATGACCAGTGAAATCCGAAAGGTGCTCTTTGGAATATGGGCCCCTTTGCCCACCTAGGCTGCAAAAAAGTGTCACACATCTGGTATCTCCGTATTCAGGAGAAGTTGGGGAATGTGTTTTGGGGTGTCATTTTACATATACCCATGCTGGGTGAGAGAAATATCTTGGCAAAAGACAACTTTTACCATTTTTTTTATACAAAGTTGTCTTTTGCCAAGATATTTCTCTCACCCAGCATGGGTATATGTAAAATGACACCCCAAAACACATTCCCCAACTTCTCCTGAATACGGAGATACCAGATGTGTGACACTTTTTTGCAGCCAAGGTGGGCAAAGGGGCCCACATTCCAAAGAGCACCTTTCGGATTTCACCAGCCATTTTTTACAGAATTTGATTTCAAACTCCTTACCACACATTTGGGCCCCTAGAATGCCAGGGCAGTATAACTACCCCACAAGTGACCCCATTTTGGAAAGAAGACATCCCAAGGTATTTGCTGATGGGCATAGTGAGTTCATGGAAGCTTTTATTTTTTGTCACAAGTTAGTGGAATATGAGACTTTGTAAGAAAAAAATAAAAATAAAAAAAATCATCATTTTCCGCTAACTTGTGACAAAAAATAAAAAGTTCTATGAACTCACTATGCCCATCAGCGAATACCTTAGGGTGTCTACTTTCCGAAATGGGGTCATTTGTGGGGTGTTTGTACTGTCTGGGCATTGTAGAACTTCAGGAAACATGACAGGTGCTCAGAAAGTCAGAGCTGCTTCAAAAAGCGGAAATTCACATTTTTGTACCATAGTTTGTAAACGCTATAACTTTTACCCAAACCATTTTTTTTTTACCTAAACATTTTTTTTTTATCAAAGACATGTAGAACAATTAATTTAGAGCAAAATTTATATATGGATGTTGTTTTTTTTTGCAAAATTTTACAACTGAAAGTGAAAAATGTCATTTTTTTGCAAAAAAATCGTTAAATTTCGATTAATAACAAAAAATGTCAGCAGCAATGAAATACCACCAAATGAAAGCTCTATTAGTGAGAAGAAAAGGATGTAAAATTAATTTGGGTGGTAAGTTGCATGACCGAGCAATAAACCGCTAAAGTTGTGGAGTGCCGATTTGTAAAAAAGGACCTGGTCTTTAGGGGGGTATAAACCTGTGGTCCTTAAGTGGTTAATCAGTATTTTGTGGAAGCAGGAAAATTGCAGCCCTCAATCAGTATTTTGTGGAACCAGGTTTATCCCAGCCCTCAATCAATTTTTGGTGGAAGCAGGTATATTAAACCCCTTTATCAGGATTTTGTGGAAGCAGGAATATCGCAGGCCTCAATCAATATGTGATGGAAACAGATATATCGAAACCATTTATCAATATTTTGTGGAAGCAGGTATATCAAACCCCTTAATCAGCATTTTGTGGAAGCAGGTATATCTCAGGCCTCATTTAATATTTGGTGGACGCAGGTATATCAAACCGCTAGATCAATATTTTGTGGAAGCAGGTATATCGCAGGCCTCAATCAATATTTAGTGGACGCAGGTATATCAAACCCCTTAATCAATATTTTGTGGAAGCAGGTATATTGCAGCCCTTAATCAGCATTTTGTGGAAGCAGGTATATCAAACCTCTTAATCAGTATTTTGTGGAAGCAGGTATATCGCAGGCCTTTTTCAATATTTGGTGGAATCAGGTATATCGAACACCTTAATCGGAATTTTGTGGAATCAGCAATATCAGAGGTCTCAATCAATATTTGGTGGAAACAGATATATCGAAACTCTTAATCAGTATTTTGTGGAATCAGGTACAGTCCTGATCAAAAGTTTAAGACCACTTGAAAAATGGCAAAAAAATCATATTTAGCATGGCTGGATCTTAAAAAGGTTCCAAGTAGAGCTTCAACATGCAACAAGAAGAAATGGGAATGAGACAAAACATTTTTTGATCATTCAATTTAATGAAAACAACGAATAAACTGAAACAGGCTGTTTTTCAGCTGATCAAAAGTTTAGGACCACATGCCTTTAAACGGCCAAAGATGTTGATTCATTGTCATTTTCTGTCAGGTAGTCACACGTTGTGATGGCAAAGGCAATAAAGCTCTCCATTTTTGAACGTGGTTGGGTTGTTGAACTGCATAAGCAGGGTCTCTCACGGCACACCATCGCTGTTGAGGTGGGACGCAGTAAGACAGTCATTTGGAATTTCTTAAATGATCCTGAGGGTTATGGAACAAAAAAGGCCAATGGAAGACCCCAAAAAATTTCATCAGCATTGAGCCGGAGGATCCAATTGGCTGTCCGTCAAGACACTGGACGATCCTCGACCCAAATTAAGGCCCTTACTGGTGCTGACTGCAGCCCCATAACCATCAGATGGCATCTGAGACTGAAGGGTTTCAAAAACAAAAAACGTCTTCAAAGACCTCGTCTCCTTGAATGCCACAGAACTGCTCGTTTGGACTTTGCAAGAGAGCACCAAACATAAGACATTCAACGGTGGAAGAAAGTTTTATTCTCCGATGAGAAATTTAACCTAGATGGTCCTGATGGTTTCCAACGTTACTGGCATGACAAGCAGATCCCACCTGAGATGTTTTCTACGCGCCACAGTGGAGGGGGCGCCATAATGGTCTGGGGTGCTTTTTCCTTCAGTGGAACAATGGAGCTTCAGGAAGTGCAAGGGCGTCAAACGGCCGCTGGCTATGTCCATATGTTGCAGAGAGCATTCCTCATGACTGAGGGCCCTCGTCTGTGTGGTAACGTCTGGGTTTTTCAACTGGACAACGCTACAGTACACAATGCCCGCAGGACAAGGTACTACTTCCAGGAGAATAACATTACTCTTTTGGCCCATCCTGCGTGTTCCCCTGATCTAAATCCAATTGAGAACCTTTGGGGATGGTTGGCAAGGGAAGTTTACAAATATGGACAACAGTTCCAGACAGTAGATGGCCTTTGTGCGGCCGTCTTCACCACTTGGAGAAATGTTCCCACTCACCTCATGGAAACGCTTGCATCAAGCATGCCGAAATTAATTTTGGAAGTGATAAACAATAACGGCGGAGCTACTCCTTACTGAGTTCATGTTTGGAAGTTGGATTTCATTTTTTTTTTTTTTTTTTTGAGGTGTGGTCCTAAACTTTTGATCAGCTGAAAAACAGCCTGTTTCAGTTTATTCGTTGTTTTCATTAAATGTTTTGTCTCACTCCTATTTCTTCGTGTTGCATGTTAAAGCTCTACTTGGAACCTTGTTATGATCCAGCCATGCTAAATATGATTTTTTGCCATTATTCAAGTGATCTTAAACTTTTGATCAGGACTGTATATCGCAGCCCTTAATCTGTATTTTGTGGAAGCAGGTATATCAAACCCCTTAATCAGTATTTTGTGGAAGCAGGTATATCGCAGGCCTCAATCAATATTTGGTAGAAACAGGTATATCGAACCCCTAATTAGTATTTTGTGGAAGCAGGTATATCGCACCCCTCAATCAATATTTTGTGGAAATAAGTATATCGAACCACTTAATCAGTATTTTGTGGAATCAGGTATATCACAGGCCTCAATCAATATTTGTTGGAAACAATTATATCGAACCCCTTTATCAGTATTTTGTGGAAACAGATATATCGCAGGCATTAATCAATATTTAGTGGAAGCAGGTATATCAAACCCCTTAATCAATATTTTGTGGAAGCAGGTATATCACAGCCCTTAATCTGTATTTTGTGGAAGTAGGTATATCAAACCCCTTAATCAGTATTTTGTAGAAGCAGGTATATCGCAGGCCTCAATCAATATTTAGTGGAATCCGGTATATCAAACCCCTTAATCAATATTTTGTGGAAGCAGGTTTATCGCAGCCCTTAATCAGCATTTTGTGAAAGCAGGTATATCAAACCCCTTAATCAGTATTTTGTGGAAGCAGGTATATAGCATGCCTTATTCAATATTTGGTGGAATCAGGTATATCGAACACCTTAATCGGAATTTTGTGGAATCAGGAATATCGCAGGCCTCAATCAATATTTGGTGGAAACAGATATATCGAAACCCTTAATCAGTATTTTGTGGAAGCAGGTATATCGCAGCCCTTAATCTGTATTTTGTGGAAGCAGGTATATTGCACGCCTAAATCAAAATTTTGTGGAAATAAGTATATCGAACCACTTAATCTGTATTTTGTGGAAGCAGGTATATCATAGGCCTCAATCAATATTTGGTAGAAACAGGTATATCGAACCCCTTTATCTGTATTTTGTGGAAGCAGGTAAATTACAGCCCTCAATCAGTATTTTGTGGAATCAGGTATATCATAGGCCTCAATCAATATTTGTTGGAAACAATTATATCGAACCCCTTTATCAGTATTTTGTGGAAGCAGATATATCGCAGGCATTAATCAATATTTGTTGAAAGCAGGTATATCAAACCCCTTAATCAGTATTTTGTGGAAGCAGATATATCGCAGGCATTAATCAATATTTGTTGAAAGCAGGTATATCAAACCCCTTAATCAGTATTTTGTGGAAGCAGGCATATCGCACCCCTAAATTAATATTTGGTGGAAACAGTTATATTAAACCCCTTAATCTGCATTTTGTGGAAGCAGGTATATTGCAGGCCTCAATCAATATTTGGTAGAAACAGGTACATTAACTCTTTAATCAGTATTTTGTGGAAGCAGGAAAATTGCAGCCCTCAATCAGTATTTTGTGGAGCCAGGTATATCGCAGCCCTCAATCATTTTTTTTTGTGGAAGCAGTTACATCAAACCCCTTAATCAATATTTGGGGAAGCAGGTATATCGCAGGCCTCAATCAATATTTGGTAGAAGCAGTTATATTAAACCCCTTAATCAGTATTTTGTGGAAGCAGGTATATTGCAGGCCTTAATCAATATTTGGTAGAAACAGGTACATTAACTCTTTTTAATCAGTATTTTGTGGAAGCAGGAAAATTGCAGCCCTCAATCAGTATTTTGTGGAACCAGGTATAACGCAACCCTCAATCAATTTTTTGTGGAAGCAGCTATATAAAACCACTTAATCAATATTTGGGGAAGCGGGTATATCGCAGGCCTCAATCAATATTTGGTAGAAACAGGTATATCGAACCCCTTAATCAGTATTTTGTGGAATCAGGTATATTGCAGCCCTCAATCAATACTTTGTGGAAATAAGTATATCGAACTCCTTAATCTGTATTTTGTGGAAGCAGGTATATCATAGCCCTCAATCAGTGCTTTGTGGAAACAGATATATCAAACCCCTTAATCAGTATTTTGTGGAAGTAGGTACATCGTAGTCCTCAATCAATATTTGGTGGAAACAGGTATATCGAAACCCTTAATCAGTATTTTGTGGAAGCAGGTATATTGCAGCCCTTAATCAGTATTTTGTGGAAACAGGTATATCAAACCCCTTTAATTAGTATTTTGTGGAAGAAGGTATATCAAACCCCATAATCAGTATTTTGTGGAAGCAGGTATATCGTAGCCCCTCAATTAATATTTGGGGCTACGAAATATTATAAATAAATCTGATATAGCCACCATTGTACTTTTTTAGTCTTCTGCCAATGTAGAGAGAGGTTGCTGTGTGGAGCAGGGACAGACTGTCAGGGACACCAAACGCTAGCTAATAGGGCCTCAAAAGTCCTTTTAAGGATGGGTATAGGTGTGCTATCGATAGGTGTGAGTTACAGAGGTGTGTGATATACTTCTAATATACTTTCTAACATAGTAAGTATATTATATTGCATTTGTATTATGCAGAAGTTCTGTGCGTTTCTGCAGCTTGGCAGAGGGGCAAACGCTCTTGGAACAAATAATTTCAACAGGTGTGATATACCAGTCCCCCCCCCCCCCCCCCAAAAAAAAAAAGTGAGTGAGGCAGGGGTGTGATATACTTTCTTTCACAAATACTGCTCTTTTATAGGGACTTTTGTCGCAGGGTCATTTTGAAAATGACAGGCAGAGGAAGAGGCAGGCCATTCCGCAGTGGTGGTAGGGGTTGGGCAGGTGTACCAGACCGGAGCCTAAGTGGGAAGTTGCAGAAGGTGCATGCGATACACCAGAGATGTTTGAGGGGCTCACTCAGCCTTGCGCTTCTTCACCCTCTTCACTCTCTTCTCTGTGCACCCCCAAAAACACCACCCCCACCACCACCATATAACCTCCACTTGAGTCAGAGGAATTATTTTCCCATCCGTTCCAAGACCTTACCGATACCATTCTTGGCATCGGATCAGGAAGAGGAGGTATCAACGGTCGCCACACAGCAATCTAACGACAGTACCTAGATCAGTACAAGGAGGGTGGTCCCCACTGTTTCTGCATACTCTGAGATCTCTAATGTCAGTGGTGGTGAAGGTGACGATGATGACATTTCGATGGACGTCACGTTGTTGCCCACAAGAGAGGAAGGATTTTAGGAGGATGGGACCCATGTGGAAGTCCATACCCTCAGTGGAGACACTTCGTCGGCGCAACTGAACGACCAGGCAGATATGGATAAGAAATTATATTTATTTTTGAAGATGAGAACGCGTTTCAGAGCGAAAAGGGCTCCTTTTTCAAGTCAAGGTGCCGATGACCAGCGGTTGCTGACGCTGGACTGCGGGAAGCCAGTTGGTTCAATTAGATTACAGGCCCCAAAAATTATGCATTCCACCATACATAAAAGATCAAGTGATTATGTGGCTGGAGGAATATTAGATGGTCATTGGATATCAATTTTACTGCAGGCCAGTGGACTACAGCTCCAAAAAATTATTCATTCACAGTACAGAAAAGAACAATTGATAATGTGGCTGGAGGTAAATTAAGCAGTCACCGTGTAACAATTTTACTGTTGGCCAGTTAGATTACAGGCCCCAAAAATTAGGCATTCCACCGTAGATAAAGGATCAAGTGATTATGTGGCCAGAGGTATATTAGACGGTAAATGGATATCAATTTTACTGCAGGCCAGTGGACTACAGGCCCCAAAAATTATTTATTCACCGTACAGACAATAACAATTGATAATGTGAATGGAGGTACATTAGGCCGTCACCGTATAACAATTTTACTGTTGGCTACTTAGATTATAGGCCCCAAAAATTATGCAGTCAACGTACATAAATGATCAAGTGATTATGTGGCCAGAGGTATTTTAGACAGTCAATAGATATGAATTTTACAGCAGGCCAGTTGACTACAGGCCCCAAAAATTATTCATTCACCGTACAGAATAGCACAATTGATAATGAGGCTGGAGGTGAATTAGGCGGTCACCGTATAACAATTTTACTGTTGGCCAGTGAGATTACAGGCCCTAAAAATTATGCATTCACCGTACATAAATGATCAAGTAATTATGTGGCTGGAGGTATATAAGACAGTCAATGGATATCATTTTTACTACAGGCCAGTGGATTACAGGCCCCAAACATTAGGCATTCACCGGACAGAAAAGAACAAGTAATTAATTATGTGGCTGAAGTATTTTAGACAGCCATTGGCACAGTGAAAAGAAACCAAGCTCCCCAGAACCTGTCCTGCCACAGAGTTCGTACAGGAAGTTGTTAATGGCACATTTCTGCTGGAGAAGCCTGTCAAGCATATACTAGGTGGAGTTCCAGCTAGTCGGTCAGTCACAAAATAGATGTCAGACGGGCAAGTGTTGTCGCCACTGAGCATCAGGAAGGCGAGCCATGGCAGTGTAAGATCTTCTATTATATTATATTATATATAAATTATATTATAAGTAAATCACACCCCTGCCTCAATCAGTTTTTTGGGGGGGCAAATTTTATATCACACCAGTTGCAATTAGTTTTTCCAATGGCATTTGTCCCTCTGTATAGCTGCGGTATCTCAGCAGAACCGCACACAAATGCTGCACTATACAAATGCACTATCTAGAAATTATATTATAGAGATATCACACCCCTGCCTCAATCATATTTTTTGGGGGGCAACTGGGATTTCACACCACCTGCAATTAGTAGTTCCAATGGCATTTGTCCCTCTGTATAGTTGCAGTATCTCAGCAGAACCGCACACAAATGCTGCACAATACAAATGCACTACATAGAAATTATATTATAGGTATATCACACACCTGCCTCAATCAGATTTTTTGGGGGGCAACTGTTATATCACACCAGTTGCAATTAGTTGTTCCAATAGCATTTGTCCCTCTGTATAGCTGCAGTATATCGCAGCAGAACCGCACACAACTGTTGCACAATACAAATGCACTATAATATACTTTCTATGTTAGAAAGTATATTATAAGTATATTACACCCCTCAGTAAGTCACACCTATTGATAGCACACCTATACCAGTCTTTAAAAGGACCTTTGTGGCCCTATTAGCTAGTGTTTGGTGTCTCTATACTCTCTAACAGTCTGTCCCTGCTCCACACAGCAACCTCTCCCTACACTGGCAAAAAACAGAATGTAAAATGGTGGCCAGATCGGGTTTATTTATAGAGTAGTGGGTGTGTCCATGTGCTGAAACGTCTCAATTGGCTGTCCTGTAACACCTAATGGATGTGTCATGGGTCAAAGTTCTGCACAATGCAAAGAATATGGCACCGGCGGACATCGCCATATGTTCGCCTGTTCGGCGAACAGAGAATGAGCAAAGTTCGCCTCAAAGCGACCACTGGGCGAACCGCAAGGCCATCTCTAGTGTCCATGCGCTGAAACATCTCAATTGGCTGTCCTTTCCCATCTGATGGATGTGTCATTGGTCTAAGTTCGGCCTGATGCAAAAGAATATAGCGCCGGCGGACATCGCCATATGTTTGCATGTTCGGCGAAACGCGCACCGCAAAGTTTGGCGAATCGCGAACGTGCAAGAATCTCACCCTCATCCTACATAGACACACTGTACTCAATACTCCGGGCCCCAATATAAAGCTACTGTATTCAAACTCTTCTTCTTCCCTCCCTGTGACTGAAATCACCATTCAGTCCTGTTTCACACACTGCCCACCACATAGCTCCTTGGCAGGGACTGTTACATCTTCACTTCCTCCCTCCTAGTCCTGAAGGTGCCAAAAGAGGAGTGAAGGAGGAGCTGCATGATATTTAAGGTGTGTGGGTCTAGGTGGAGGAGCTCGGCTTTACACATCATACAGAGAGGCATTGCGACTTCTTAATGTTCCCATAATGTATGTCAGAATAAAATTCCCCTATATAGTGACCCAGTAAATGCCCCATAGTGCTCCTCTCCCCCTTCCTCATAGTGCCCCCCATAATGTGCCAGTATAACATATCCCATCTTAGTGCCCCCAGCACATAACTCCATTGTGTTCTTCTCCCCCTTCCCCATAGTGCCCCCAATAATATGCCAGTAAAAAATGCCCCTTCTTAGAGGCCCCAGCAGATTGCCCTATAATGCTCCTCTCCCCCATAATGTGCCAGTAAAAAAATGACCGTATAGCGCCTCCAGATGCCCCCCCCCATAGTTCTTCTCTCCCCATAATGTGCTAGCAAAAATGACCTTCTTAGTGGCATCAGATGCCTCAAAGTGCTCCTCTCCCTCATAAATTGCCAGTAAAAATGCCCCTTTAGTGCCACCAGATTCCCCCATAGTGCCTCCATAATGTGCAAGTAAAAAATGTCCCTTTAGTGCCACCAGATGCGAGCATAGTGCCCCCATAATGTGTCAGTAAAAAATGCCCCTTTAGTTCCCCCATTTAGATGCCCCCATAGTGCTCCTCTCTAGCATAATGCCCATATAGTGCCACCAGGTACTCCATAGTTCTCCTCTCCCCCATAGTGCCTCCCATAATGTGCTAGTAAATAATGCCCCTATGGTTCCACCACATGCCCTATAGTGCCACTCTCCCATATAGTGCCTCCCATAATGTGCCAGTAAATAATGCCCCTATGGTTCCACCACATGCCCTATAGTGCCACTCTCCCATATAGTGCCTCCCATAATGTGCCAGTAAAAAATTGCCCCTTTAGAGCCACCAGATGCCCCCATAGTGCCCCCATAATGTGCCAGTAAATAATTCCCCTATAGTGCCACCGGATGCCCCATAGTGCCTCCCATAATGTGCCAGTAAAAAATGCCCCCTTAGTGCCACCATATTACATAGTGCCCTCCATGATGTGCCAGTAAAAAATGCCCCTTTAGAGCCACCATTTGCCCCCATAGTGCTTCTCTCCCCCATAGTTCCCCCCATAATGTGCCAGTAAGAAATGCCTCCGGATGCCCCCATAGTGCTCCTCTCCCCCATAGTGCCCTCCCCAAAATCGGCCAGTACGAAATGCCCCCAGATGCCCCCCCATAGTGCTCCTCTACCCCATAGAGCCCCCATAATGTGCCAGTAAGAAATGCCCCCAGATACCCCCATAGTGACCCTCCCAAAATGGGCCAGTAATAAACGCCCCTTTAGTGCCACCAGGTGCCCCCTATAATGTGCCAGTAAAAAAAAAATGCTCCTAGATGCCCCCATAGTTCTTCTTTGCTATATTGTGCAATCTATTAACACTAATACTTACATACCTTTATGCGGCTGTCAGCGATGCGAGGCAGGCCTCTTTCGGCCTGTGTCCCACACCGTATGTTGCCCGGCTCAGACAGCGCAATGATAATGACGTCATCGCACCGCCTGAACCGGCCTCTGATGGGCAGCAGGCACTAGTGCCTGCAGCCTATCAGAAGAATGGGGAAGGGAGACGCCTCTCTCCGCTGCCCTGCCGCAGCACAGCCATCTGTATCGCCATCCTGAGGAAGCGCTAATCTCCTACTGCCTGCCGTCATTTAGATCCAGCCTGAGGCTATCAGAAGACACATGGAGTGTAAGAAAAAAAACATTCTCCACAGCATACCTGACAGAAATTGTTTATCGATTTATGCTGCTTATGCCAAACTCAGCATGGTGAATGGAAATGTCGACTCATTTGATCACATAATGTTTCTTCACTGCTCAGTAATCAAGTTTGTGTGCTCTTCTGCCCACTGGAGTCTTGCCTTTCTGTTTCTCTTGGACAATGATGGCACTGCTGTTACAGCCGATCATGGTTAACTTGCAATGGGTTGTGTGTTTGGACACGTTAGTTGGAGAGTGTGTTGTATTCCACTGCTATTTGCACTGACCTGTTTATCACAACTATTGTTGATACCTTCTCTGACAATTTTGATTGAGTTGTTTGTATCCACAAGATCCTCTTCCACTGAATGTTTTTCCTCAGTCACACAGTTGTTGGTTTACTTTTGGTATTTTTCCTCATCAGTTTTTTAAATACTGGCCCCAAGTAGTATAGCACCCATTATAGTGTCTCATTGAAAGTCACTTTGATCACTTAAACCGAAACTGAGCTTTGCTCACTTGATTTTATGCTGCACTCTGGGGCCACGTGTCTACTTTCCATACAAGGAAGCTCCAATTGTGAA
The DNA here is from genome assembly GCF_905171765.1 of Bufo bufo. Lineage (NCBI taxonomy): Eukaryota > Metazoa > Chordata > Amphibia > Anura > Bufonidae > Bufo > Bufo bufo. The sequence goes on along the minus strand of NC_053391.1, from coordinate 530,542,944 downwards.
AGGGTAAGTATCTCCTATAAAGTGTCCATTCAGAGTATATAACTAATTTAATAGAAAATTTAATAGAAAGTGACCATTTTATGGCACAAGGGTCTATTAGGGTACGAGAAGTGCCTTAGAGAAACATGTGGGATAGCTGATGAGTGAGCAAAAGCTTTTACAAAAACTTTTTAATAACAATTATGAATAGAGTTGAGCGAACACCTGGATGTTCGGGTTCGAGAAGTTCGGCCGAACTTCCCGGAAATGTTCGGGTTCGGGATCCGAACCCGATCCGAACTTCGTCCCGAACCCGAACCCCATTGAAGTCAATGGGGACCCGAACTTTTGGGCACTAAAAAGGCTGTAAAACAGCCCAGGAAAGAGCTAGAGGGTTGCAAAAGGCAGCAACATGTAGGTAAATCCCCTGCAAACAAATGTGGATAGGGAAATGAATTAAAATTAAAAAAATAAAAATGAACCAATATCAATTGGACAGAGGTCCCATAGCAGAGAATCTGGCTTCATGTCAGCAGAGAATCAGTCTCTTCATGCCATAGCAGAGAATCTGGATTCATGTCAGCGCAGAATCAGTCTTCATGTCATAGCAGAGAATCAGGCTTCACGTCACCCACCACTGGAACAGGCCACTGTCACACATTTAGGCCCCGGCACCCAGACAGAGGAGAGGTTCATTCAACTTTGGGTTGCCCCGCAATATAATGGTAAAATGAAATTAAAAATAGTATTGAATGAGGAAGTGCCCTGGAGTAGAATAATATATTGTTAAGGGGAGGTAGTTAATATCTAATCTGCACAAGGGATGGACAGGTCCTGTGGGATCCATGCCTGGTTCATTTTTATGAACGTCAGCTTGTCCACATTGGCTGTAGACAGGCGGCTGCGTTTGTCTGTAATGACGCCCCCTGCCGTGCTGAATACACGTTCAGACAAAACGCTGGCCGCCAGGAAGGCCAGCACCTCCAAGGCATAAAAGGCTAGCTCTGGCCACGTGGACAATTTGGAGACCCAGAAGTTGAATGGGGCCGAACCATCAGTCAGTACGTGGAGGGGTGTGCACAGGTACTGTTCCACCATGTTAGTGAAATGTTGCCTCCTGCTAACACGTTCCGTATCAGGTGGTGGTGCACTTAGCTGTGGCGTGTTCACAAAACTTTTCCACATCTCTGCCATGCTAACCCTGCCCTCAGAGGAGCTGGGCGTGACACAGCTGCGTTGGCGACCTCTTGCTCCTCCTCTGCCTTCGCCTTGGGCTTCCACTGGTTCCCCTGTGACATTTGGGAATGCTCTCAGTAGCGCGTCTACCAACGTGCGCTTGTACTCGCGCATCTTCCTATCACGCTCCAGTGTAGGAAGTAAGGTGGGCACATTGTCTTTGTACCGGGGATCCAGCAGGGTGGCAACCCAGTAGTCCGCACAGGTTAAAATGTGGGCAACTCTGCTGTCGTTGCGCAGGCACTGCAGCATGTAGTCGCTTATGTGTGCCAGGCTGCCCAGAGGTAAGGACAAGCTGTCCTCTGTGGGAGGCGTATCGTCATCGTCCTGTGTTTCCCCCCAGCCACGCACCAGTGATGGGCCCGAGCTGCTTTGGGTGCCACCCCGCTGTGAACATGCTTCATCCTCATCCTCCTCCACCTCCTCCTCATCCTCGTCCTCCTCGTCCTCCAGTAGTGGGCCCTGTCTGGCCACATTTGTACCTGGCCTCTGGTGTTGCAAAAAACCTCCCTCTGAGTCACTTCGAAGAGACTGGCCTGAAAGTGCTAAAAATGACCCCTCTTCCTCCTCTTCCTCCTGGGCCACCTCCTCTTCCATCATCGCCCTAAGTGTTTTCTAAAGGAGACATAGAAGTGGTATTGTAACGCTTATAACGGCGTCATCGCCACTGGCCATGTTGGTGGAGTACTCGAAACAGCGCAACAGGGCACACAGGTCTCGCATGGATGCCCAGTCATTGGTGGTGAAGTGGGTCTGATCCACAGTGCGACTGACCCGTGCGTGCTGCAGCTGAAACTCCACTATGGCCTGCTGCTGCTCGCACAGTCTGTCCAGCATATGCAAGGTGGAGTTCCACCTGGTGGGCACGTCGCATATGAGGCGGTGAGCGGGAAGGCCGAAGTTACGCTGTAGCGCAGACAGGCGAGCAGCGGCAGGGTGTGAACGCCGGAAGCGCGAACAGTTGGCCAGCACTTTATGCAGCAGCTCTGACATGTCGGGGTAGTTGCGAATGAACTTCTGCACCACCAAATTCAGCACATGCTCCAGGCAAGGGATGTGCGTCAAACCGGCTAGTCCCAGAGCTGCAACGAGATTTCGCCCATTATCGCACACCACCAGGCCGGGCTTGAGGCTCACCGGCAGCAACCACTCGTCGGTCTGTTGTTCTATACCCCGCCACAACTCCTGTGCGGTGTGGGGCCTGTCCCCCAAACATATGAGTTTCAGAATGGCCTGCTGACGTTTACCCTGTGCTGTGCTGAAGTTGGTGGTGAAGGTGTGTGGCTGACTGGATGAGCAGGTGGAAGAAGAGGAGGAGGAAGCTGAGTAGGAGGAGGAGGAGACAGGAGGCAAAGAATGTTGCCCTGCGATCCTTGGCGGCGGAAGGACGTGCGCCAAACAGCTCTCCGCCTGGGGCCCAGCCGCCACTACATTTACCCAGTGTGCAGTTAGGGAGATATAGCGTCCCTGGCCGTGCTTACTGGTCCACGTATCTGTGGTTAGGTGGACCTTGCCACAGATGGCGTTGCGCAGTGCACACTTGATTTTATCGGACACTTGTTTGTGCAGGGAAGGCACGGCTCTCTTGGAGAAGTAGTGGCGGCTGGGAACAACATACTGTGGGACAGCAAGTGACATGAGCTGTTTGAAGCTGTGTGTGTCCACCAGCCTAAATGACAGCATTTCATAGGCCAGTAGTTTAGAAATGCTGGCATTCAGGGCCAGGGATCGAGGGTGGCTAGGTGGGAATTTACGCTTTCTCTCAAATGTTTGTGAGATGGAGAGCTGAACGCTGCCGTGTGACATGGTTGAGATGCTTGGTGACGCAGGTGGTGGTGTTGGTGGTACATCCCATGTTTGCTGGGCGGCAGGTGCCAACGTTCCTCCAGAGGTGGAGGAAGAGGCCGAGGCGGCGGCAGCAGCAGCAGAAGAGGCCGAGGCGGCGGCGGCAGCAGCAGAAGAGGTAGCAGGGGGAGCCTGAGTGACTTCCTTGTTTTTAAGGTGTTTACTCCACTGCAGTTCATGCTTTGCATGCAGGTGCCTGGTCATGCAGGTTGTGCTAAGGTTCAGAACGTTAATGCCTCGCTTCAGGCTCTGATGGCACAGCGTGCAAACCACTCGGGTCTTGTCGTCAGCACATTGTTTAAAGAAGTGCCATGCCAGGGAACTCCTTGAAGCTGCCTTTGGGGTGCTCGGTCCCAGATGGCGGCGGTCAGTAGCAGGCGGAGTCTCTTGGCTGCGGGTGTTCTGATTTTGCCCACTGCTCCCTCTTTTGCTACGCTGTTGGCTCGGTCTCACCACTGCCTCTTCCTCCGAACTGTGAAAGTCAGTGGCACGACCTTCATTCCATGTGGGGTCTAGGACCTCATCATCCCCTGCATAGTCTTCCACCCAGTCTTGATCCCTGACCTCCTGTTCAGTCTGCACACTGCAGAAAGACGCAGCAGTTGGCACCTGTGTTTCGTCATCATCAGAGACGTGCTGAGGTGGTATTCCCATGTCCTCATCATCAGGAAAAATAAGTGGTTGTGCGTTAGTGCATTCTATCTCTTCCACCCCTGTGGAAGGGCTAGGTGGATGCCCTTGGGAAACCCTGCCAGCAGAGTCTTCAAACAGCATAAGAGACTGCTGCATAACTTGAGGCTCAGACAGTTTCCCTGATATGCATGGGGGTGATGTGACAGACCGATGGGCTTGGTTTTCATGCGCCATCTGTGCGCTTTCTGCAGAAGACTGGGTGGGAGATAATGTGAACGTGCTGGATCCACTGTCGGCCACCCAATTGACTAATGCCTGTACCTGCTCAGGCCTTACCATCCTTAGAACGGCATTGGGCCCCACCAAATATCGCTGTAAATTCTGCTGGCTACTGGGACCTGAGGTAGTTGGTTCACTAGGACGTGTGGCTGTGGCAGAACGGCCACGTCCTCTCCCAGCACAGAGGGTCCACTAACACCACCACGACCATGTCCACGTCCGCGTCCGCGTCCCTTATTAGATGTTTTCCTCATTGTTCCCGTTCACCACAATTTTGAGAATGGCAAATTTGGGAATGCTTTTTCAACCCAGAAAAAAAAGTATGCTTTTACGGTCACTACAAATAACTTGACCAGCTAAAACAGTGCAGATTTGGTTGAATAGAGATGTGAGACCTGTTTTTTTTTGCGCTGTGTGACAGGTATAGGTTTAATCACAGAATCACACTTCTATCAGCACGCTAGCGTGTGTCTTAGGTTTTTCTGAATGACACTATCAATACCTTCAATGTAAGATTTTCTTTTTGGGATAGATTTCAAGTAGGCCTCAAATACCAGAAACTAGTTATTTTGAGAATGGCAAATTTGGGAATGCTTTTTCAACCCAGAAAAAAGTGTGCTTTTACGGTCAATACAAATAACTTGACCAGCTAAAACAGTACAGATTTGGTTGAATAGAAATGTCAGGTCTATTTTTTAGGCGCTGGGTGACAGGCTCAACTTGCCCCTGATGTAATATATGGCCAAAAAATAACCACACTGTTGATGGTTAAATGCACTTGGGTGACACAGGCTCAGCCTGCAGCTGATGTAGGATATGGCCAAAAAATAACCAGACTGTTGATGGTTAAATGCACTTCGGTGACACAGGCTCAGCCTGCAGCTGATGTAGGATATAGCACAAAATAACCACACTATCGATGGTTAAATACACTTGGTGATAGCTCGTGCTGGCGCACCACAAGTCACAAAATGGCCGCCGATCACCCCAGAAAAAAAGTGATCTAAAAATAATAGCACTTCAATGATCCACAGCTGCAGATCGATCACAGAATGAAGTCTTTTGGAGGAGTTAATCTGCCTAATCTCGCCCTAACGTCGCAGCTGCAACCTCTCCCTATACTGATCATAGCAGAGTGACGTGCGGCGCTACGTGACTCCAGCTTAAATAGAGGCTGGGTCACATGGTGCACTGGCCAATCACAGCCATGCCAATAGTAGGCATGGCTGTGATGGCCTCTTGGGCCAAGTAGTATGACGCTTGTTGATTGGCTGCTTTGCAGCCTTTCAAAAAGCGCCAAGAAAGCGCCGAACACCGAACCCAGACTTTTACGAAAATGTTCGGGTCCGTGTCACGGACACCCCAAAATTCGGTACGAACCCGAACTATACAGTTTGGGTTCGCTCATCCCTAATTATGAAACAAAATGCGTCAAATATGCAGAATGTGAGGTAAAGTACAAGCAGAAGGAAGTCAGGAAGTAAGAAAGACATAGCCGATGGGTTTCTGCTGTTTTAACCCCTCAAATGCTTTGATCAATTGTGACCATAGCAGTTGAAAAGTGAGACCCCGGGAGCACCCCTGAGGCCTGAATGGGTTTTTCACACTAAGATCAAGAAATCCTGTGCCAGCCTTGGGCCCTCTGAAGTATCCGAGGCCTGCACATTTATGTTCCTATGGAGCCCTGTGGCAGAACTCCATAGGAACATAGCGAATCAGACAATTGCATTTTTAAATGCCCTAGGGGGAATTTAAAGACTGTAAAAAAGGTGTTTAAAAAATATAAAAATATATAAAAATTCAAATCGCCTCCTTTCCCCATATTAACATAAATAAATGATCAATAAATAAATAAATAAATAAACATCAAAGGCACTGGTGCATCCCAAATCACCCAAACTATTAAAATATAAACATATTTATCCCATATGGTGAACACCGTAATGGAAAAAAAATGACTGATTCCTCTTCTTTTTTTTTTTTTTGTTTTGTTTTTTGCCAGTTCACCTTCCAAACAAATTAATAAAAGTTGATAACAAAAATCACAATACTGCAAAATGTAATAAAAAAACAAAGTGCTCATACAGTGCCATAGATATAATCATCTATCTGAAGTGGAATTCGATCTGAAGTTTAGGAAAAAGTTGATTCTCCATGAATATGAATTTCCTTGCACTTCATGCTAATTGATAAATTTTTTTCTGAAATGGCTGCTGCACATGTTACAAAGTGAATGCGATATGACTCATAATGCTGTGCAGCCAGCCAATCTGTAGAAAGCGATCCCCTGTGATGTCACAGCCCTATAAAAGCCTAATCCTGCACAGTCCCTGCCATTTCACTGTGAGCTGATATCAGGGTGAGACATGACAAACGCTTATACATTAGCAACAGTGTTGAAGAAAACAATTTCAAAAAGAATATTGGATAGGGAGAGTGCAGGAACAGTGGAGGGAAATCATAGGGAGAGTTTTTTGAGACTGTAGAGAGACAGCAGGGACACTGCAGGTTCAGTGTAATTTCTGTGTGCATATTGTTAAACTACTGCCACATGCTTAGTTAATCTGTTATTTTACACATAGACGTACTTTGAGACTCAGTATTAAAAGGTGGTCTAATATCTCACCGTGTGCATCTTGTTGCGATTACTTAAAGAGGACCTTTCACTACTTCTGACAGGCCTGTTTTAATAGCTTCATGCATTCCCTGTGTAAAATCAATTCTGCAGCATCTATTCTTATGGCTCTATGTTGTGTCATTCCTTTATTATTTCTACTAGAAGTTATGCATGAATTGCTAGCTGTCTGCCGTAAAGGGTACAAAGGGGTGGTAACCAGTTGGTGGGGTGTACCTACAGTCTGAAAATGGCAGCACTGATTGGATAGAGTGAGTCTGCACAGGTACTATAGTCACTCGCTTTCCATGTAGTTGACTATGGAAGTAGTATGCAGTAGAATATAGAAATATGTTTTTTATTTATGCACCCCTAAGCGGGGCCAGGTCTCAATGATGACCATCCTTATCTTTTGCTGGATTTACTTCTTCCAAATCATCCTTTGCAATCTGAGAAAAGTTAGCAAGATGCAGACAGAGGAGGAGCTGGATACTTCAGATGACATATATTATTGGTATTAGATGATGTGGAGAAGGAGGAAAAGCAGGTGGCAGAAGAAAGGTCTTCCACCTGTAGGGCAAGAGTAGTTGGGGTTGGAAAAGTGGGTGTGCAACTAGGGGGTGGGGGGGGCTTTCTTCTTGTGTCGCTCCAAGAATGCCCGATTACCTTTTCTTTCTCCTCTTTTATCACCTGCTGTGCTACGAGGTATTTGTCATATTTAGTTTCGGGATGCAAAGGTTAGAGATAAGTGTACCTTTAATTATTAGATAAAATGTATATAGTGGTCAACTTTTGGCCCCATATGGCCCCTTTATGTAACTCTAATTCAAAAGGGGCGTTTTCAGGAGATTGCAGGCCACGAACAGCAATAGTTTGCATATTGTGCCAAGCACCTAACCAGCCAAATCACATACCAGCAACAGCCTCTGTTTGGGTAACATACTATATGGCAGCTACTAGTTTTCAGGCTCCTGCTCCTTATGGCAATAATCCTGCCATGGTTGATCCATCTACCATGTTTGGGCCCATGTCGTATGAACTGTAATATATGTTTAAAGTGAAATACCATCCGGTTCATAGTATATATTTGCATAGTTCACTTCAGATGGAAAAAAATTATTCTAAATTACGAATATATAGCCCTATATTGAATATAGTGCTATATATTAGTTTTTTAGAATATTCAGCATTTTTTTCCATCTGAAGTCATGATTCCTCCCTGCTTAAGTTGCTTGTGGGCCAATGACTCATTGACCCACAAGCAAGAAGCAGTGAGGAATCATGTGTTCAGATGGAAAAAATTATTCTAAAAACTAATATATAGCACTTTAGTCTATGGCGCTATATATTCGTTTTTGACCCACTTCTATATTGATTGCGTAATATTCGCATATTACGCGATCATTACCTTGCCGATTTTCGAGAAAAAAAAAGAATGTAGAATATAATGAATATTTGAATTCGCAAATATTTAACGAATATTCTACAAAATATTTGCGAAATATCACGAATTTGAATATGATCCCTGCTGCTCATCACTATTGTTCACATCAGCGTTCAGCCTTTCCATTGTTCTGCTCAATAACAGAGCAGAAGAATGGAAACGCTGATGTGAACGCAGCCTAAGTAAAAATAAAATGATGCCACCTTTGCCTAGTGTAAAATGGAACACTAAAGGCACTACTAAACAAAACAGTCAATCAGCTCATGAATTTCATCAGTATAGTCCCAACTGATTGTCTGTCTTTAATTACCTAAAAATGATGTGCTGATTGGTTGTAGACAGTTTTTGTTTAGTTAATTGTGCATTTTGCTTGGTTGGATCTTCAAGCCAATTGGAAGTGCCCCAGATTGTCACTGCTAGTATTGTAAGTTGATTATCAAGGGACCAGAGAAGGCCATTGTAAGTATATAGTAACTTGATGGACCACTGTAACCTTCATAACTTGTTAAACTGTCCTCTTATACTTTAAGGGAAAAAAAACTGCATTAGAGTAAATCTGTAAGTGGTTCCATCTCTGCTTTATCTGCCAGTTTGGTAAACAGTAAAAGGTAAAAAAAAAAAAAAATCTACGTTGTTGAGATGAAAAAACAGAAAACAAAGGTAAATGTCTATCTATGTTTATTAATGTAGATCTTGAAAAATAGATTGTATGTAATCAGAGTTAATTTTATTGTTTTACTTTCCTTTTTAGAGAGTCTAATTCATGACGTATAAGGCCTCTTTCACACTTGCGTTGTTGGGATCCGGCATGCACTTCCGTTGCCGGAGGTGCCTGCCGGATCCGTAACAACGCAAGTGTACTGAAAGCATTTGAAGACGGAACCGTCTTCCAAATGCTTTCAGTGTTACTATGGCACCCAGGACGCTATTAAAGTCCTGGTTGCCATAGTAGGAGCGGGGAGCGGGGGAGCGGTATACTTACAGTCCGTGCGGCTCCCGGGGCGCTCCAGAATGACGTCAGAGCGCCCCATGCGCATGGATGACGTGATCCATGTGATCACGTGATCCATGCGCTTGGGGCGCCCTCACGTCACTCTGAAGCGCCCGGGGAGCCGCACGGACGGTAAGTATACTGCTCCCCCGCTCCCCGCTACACTTACCATGGCTGTCAGGACTTTAGCGTCCCGGCAGCCATGGTAACCACTCTGAAAAAGCTAAATGTCGGCTCCGGCAATGCGCCGAAACGACGTTTAGCTTAAGGCCGGGTCCGGATCAATGCCTTTCAATGGGCATTGATCCCGGATCCGGCCTTGCGGCAAGTCTTCAGGATTTTTGGCCGGAGCAAAAAGCGCAGCATGCTGCAGTATTTTCTCCGGCCAAAAAACGTTCCGTACCGGAACTGAAGACATCCTGATGCATCCTGAACGGATTTCTCTCCATTCAGAATGCATTAGGATAATCCTGATCAGTATTCTTCCGGCATAGAGTCCCGACGACGGAACTCTATGCCGGAAGACAATAACGCAGGTGTGAAAGAGCCCTAATATCCATTTACCAATGTATTTGTCTCTCTTCAAGGTTTTCCTCATACAAGTTTTTGATACATTTTTGATTCAGTTTGTTATTTAGTTTTTTTTATTGGATCCAAAAGGGAAGAAAACACTATATTAGTCAATTATGAGAAAATCTGTAAGTGATTCTATCTCTGCTATTTCTGCCAGTTTAGTAAACAGGTAAAATACTCACTTATTAGAAGTATTTGCAATGTATATAATTTAATGACCCAAAGCAGCAAAATCTACTCTTAAAGTCATAAAAATGGTCAATTTTAACATCACTGATTCAAACAATCCCACTGGCACCTTCTATACTTGTCTCTTTTGCTTTAATTAGTGACCTATAGTTAATGTAGGAAAACAGATATATGTCTGCAGTTAATGATGGTCTGGGGACACCAAGGATCTGCAATCTTCTCCATGCTTTAAAAATTTAAAAAATGGTTATTGTAAACAGATCTAAAGGTATGTAAATTTACTGAGAGCAAACCTCCTGCAGAAGTCAGTGACATGAATATGTTAATGGAAGAGGTTGTTTCTTGCAGAGCCAAAGCTAAAATAGATGAAAGATTTTATTTGGAGGTTATGGTATTTTAACTGAATCTCTGAGGTAGCTGCAGGCTACCCACAGCTTCCAATTTTCAGAAGCTATTAAAATACTGCTCAGTGTGAATTTGGATAAAGAACATATCCTATTGTTTAGACATAATCATCAGGGTTTTTTTTTTCCATATACTGCCAACATTTATAACTGGAGTTATGAACAAGCAACTTTTGTCCTGGTCTAAATGTTGTTTCTTTTCAAGTAATAAAAATCCATTTCCTGTTTTAAAGATGCATATTGCATTTTACTTTCCTGGGCTTCTAATGTCTTTATAAATACAGGAGAGGGTAAATTTAAACTCGAAGCTCAAAAACAGCAGGAGATTTGTGTTACTCATCTCTAATTCAAATTCCATTATTACTGAATATTTATTGTTTGATTGCGTTTGTTTGTGAAAGCGACAGAATTTATGGCTTTCATTTACATAAAAATCTACAAGGACTTGCCCCATCCGTGCCAAACATTACATCCTTTTGTAGCAATCTTTTTAACTGGATCAAAATGAGAATTAAAGTAACAGCGACATTATAAAAAAAATAAGAAATCTTGGCAGTAAATATAACAGTAAGTGTCCACCATTTGGAAATCATCAGCTATGCGTTCAGCAAATGTCAAATCTAGTTTCTTTGTGATATAAAGATGTGTCCATCATTACCTTTACTTCATTGTGGTTAAAGGGGTTGTCCCACAAAAAATATTCTACAGTTTTCAAACCAGCGACTGGATCTGAATACTTTTATAATTGCATGCAATTAAAAATTTTGTATAGCCATTAAGTTATTCAGTAAAATGTATCTTTATAGTGCCACTTAATTTCTTATTTCTTTGACCTGCTCACTGATAAGGCCGCACATGCTCAGTTTAATCTTTTAACTGCTTCCTGAGCTGTGATAGGGAGAGCATGGACACGCCCCCTTAGCTGCAGCAGAAAAGACACTCCCCTTGAGCTTTCAGCTTGATATAAATCTAGCAGAGGAATGAATGGGGATATCTCTGGACCTATGTGAGGTATAGGGCTGGATTTGGGCTTTATTAGAAAGGTATTGTCATGGATTATATGAAGCTTGATTTTCATTTTTTACATTATTCATGGGATAAACCCTTTAAGGATTCCAATTTCTCACAAAACAAATTCAATACAATATTGTGACATATTAGCAAAATCCTTGACTGACTTCAATGCAAATCATGACCACTGGGTTTTCCCCAATGTAGCATAAGCCTTGCCTGAAAGAGTACCGTGAAATCATTTTTTTTTTTCAAAAATTTATTTCGATCACTCAAAAAATGTCCAGAAGTAGACTGTTAGCTGTTGACAGGTCTTATTTATTCTGTGGCTTGTGTAGATTTTTGGCTTTGTGAACCATCATGAATTAAAAGATGGATTCTAAGATAAATCATGTAGCAGATAAAAAGTGTGTTGGTAGTGTTTGGGTAACTACTGAGTTTATTTATCTTATAGACTTTAAAAATACAGAAATTTGGTGAAATGGGGAAAATAAAGATGAATTACTAAAATAAAACTAGAGATTATATATATATTTACTGACTGTGTAGCAAGCGCTATTTAAAGGGTCACCTCTGGGGCTATAAAAGGTTTTTGTCATCAGCATTATACACTCACCTAAAGAATTATTAGGAACACCTGTTCTATTTCTCATTAATGCAATTATCTAGTCAACCAATCACATGGCAGTTGCTTCAATGCATTTAGGGATGTGTTCCTGGTCAAGACAATCTCCTGAACTCCAAACTGAATGTCAGAATGGGAAAGAAAGGTGATTTAAGCAATTTTGAGCGTGGCATGGTTGTTGGTGCCTTGTGGATGCTAGAGGTCAGAGGAGAATGGGCCGACTGATTCAAGCTGATAGAAGAGCAACGTTGACTGAAATAACCACTCGTTACAACTGAAGTATGCAGCAAAGCATTTGTGAAGCCACAACACGCACAACCTTGAGGCGGATGGGCTACAACAGCAGAAGACCCCACCGGGTACCACTCATCTCCACTACAAATAGGAAAAAGAGGCTACAATTTGCACGAGTCTCGATTTCTGTTGAGACATTCAAATGGTAGAGTCCGAATTTGGCGTAAACAGAATGAGAACATGTATCCATCCTCTGATGGCTACTTCCAGCAGGATAATGCACCATGTCACAAAGCTAGAATCATTTCAAATTGGTTTCTTGAACATGACAATGAGTTCACTGTACTAAAATGGCCCCCACAGTCACCAGATCTCAACCCAATAGAGCATCTTTGGGATGTGGTCGAACGGGAGCTTCGTGCCCTGGATGTGCATCCCTCAAATCTCCATCAACTGCAAGATGCTATCCTATCAATATGGGCCAACATTTCTAAAGAATGCTATCAGCACCTTGTTGAATCAATGCCACGTAGAATTAAGGCAGTTTTGAAGGCAAAAGGGGGTCCAACACCGTATTAGTATGGTGTTCCTAATAATTCTTTAGGTGAGTGTAGGTCAACTGTTTCCAACTGTTGCCAAATCTGATAATATACTATTAATCTGTGTCAGCTTTTGATTTTTATAGACACTATTGGTTTGATAATATGAGTGCTGTTTGGCTCTAGGTTAGCTAAAATGTTTGTAAACTTTATTAACTGGTTCTGGACCATTTTTCTATGTTCATGACCAGACAAACAGATTTTTATATAGGTTTGAAAGATGTAACTTTTTGTTGTTGTTTGGTTATTCAAATCATTTTGGCATATTTTATGGTGATACATGGGGTTTTGGTTTTATGTCATTTTTATTGTTTCATACCCAGTAAAAATGTGTAAAGTATATGTTTTTTTAACTTTTTATAATAGCACAGATTGCAATAAAAAAAAATTCCATTATGCTCTTTTTTTATGAATGGTATGGGGGCTAGTGGCATTCTTCTGTGTAAGTGAATCTGACAAATTTATATCCAGTTACCAATGCAACCACCGAACATACAGTTACCAATGCAACCACCGAACATTCTCTTTATTAATTTTCAAAAAACATATCATATCTCCCAACATATTGACATGTTAACTTATTAAACATTGCAATTAAGTCATTATAATATACATATTTTCACCCTACCTCCCACCACCCCTCCCCCTCACCCTCCCACTCCGAGGGAACACACAAGGGGGAATAGGAAGAAAAAAAATTATAAAAAGAATTTAAAAAAAAACACTCTCTCCTCCACCTCTCTCTCCTCCCGCCTGTTCCCCCCCTTCCTCCGTTTACTCCCTCCCCCCTCATATCAACCATTTTCTCCATTGCTTTTCGAATACCCCTTTTTTTTCTCCGGGATTTAATACTTTATAATTCGCACTTGATTACACATTTTACTTGATTCTCCCATTCTCTTAAAGTGGGGGGACTTTTTTTTTACCCAGTGTTTAATTATAGATCTCCTTGCCTGAAATAATAGTTTAGTCACAATCTCCTGAGATATCTTATCTCCCTTACTTCCTATTTCTCCCAAAATACATACTTCTATATTCCTAGTGATTTTAACCGGGTACTCGCGCTCTATTTGTAAGATCACCATATTCCAGAATGCCTGTATATGGATGCATTCCTATAATAAATGTATATCATCTACTCCATTTTACCCACATTTCCGGCATTTAAATTCTTTGTTTTTATAGAACCTCATAAGCTTTTTTGGGGAATAATACAGGTGATGCATCACAAAAAACTGAGTCGTTCTATGGGAAGGATTTCCTGTAGTTCTCCTTCTATCCCCCATAATCTGGTCTCATCTCTCTTCACTCATTTGTGCTACTATTTCCTCCCATTTTTGCTTTACATTTAATGTCCCTATTTTCTTCGATCTTTGGGATATTAGTATATTGTAAACAATTGATATCTGCTTTCCCTCTGTTGATAAATTTAATATCTTTATTAGTGGTTGAGGGAGTCTATTGATTTTATGCCCTTTTCCTATTTTCTCTCTTAATGCATGTCTCAACTGGAAATAGTAAATCATTTCCCTATCCAAAAATCCATACCTTTTTTTTAACTTCTTGGAATCCTATCATATCCTCATTTTTCCATACCTGTCCTAAGTTAAAGACTCCATGCTTCATCGATATTTCCCTTTCTATAGTTTCAAGTTCTTCCTACCTTGAGTTATAATTGCTTGTACATGCCCTCATCATCTCCCGCCTAGACTACTGCAACACTTTCCTCTGTGGCCTTCCATCTAGCACTCTCGCACCCCTCCAATCTATCCTCAACTCTGCTGCCCGACTAATACACCTCTCACCCTATTACTCCTCTGCCTCTCCCCTTATGCCAATCACTTCACTGGCTCCCCATTGCCCAGCAAGTTCACTTCAAAGTACTAACAAATACATACAAGGCCATCCATAACCTGTCCCCTCCCTACATCTCTGAGCTACTTTCCCGATACATCCCCACACGCACTCTCCGATCCTCACAAGACCTCCTTCTCTCCTCTCCTCTTATCACCTCTTCCCACAATCGCCTCCAAGATTTCTCCCGTGCATCCCCCTTACTCTGGAACTGGCTACCCCAACATATCAGACTCTCACCTACAGTGGAATTCTTCAAAAGAAACCTGAAAACTCACCTCTTCAGACAAGCCTACAACCAGTGACCCCTGCTGCCTCTATCGCCATGACCAACTTCACCCGCACCTACTGTGTCCTTCTCCCATACCATGTAGATTGTAAGCCCTCACGGGCAGGGCCCTCTCTCCTTCTGTACTAGTTTGTAACTCGTCTTGTTTATGATTTAGTACAATTGTCTGTATTATGTATGTATTCCTCTTCCCATATGTATAGCGCTATGGAATGAATGGCGCTTTAATAATAAATAATAAAAATAATATCAGGGAATCATCATGTAACAAGTTCTCATGCCATAGGGATTTTATCTCCTGCCAGCTTTTGGCCATTAATTTTATTGTCGGGGATTTTAAGAACTGATATTTTAAATGCACTCCTGCCTCCAATAGAGAACACATTTTTAATTTCATTATTTTTTTATTAATAATTACCATATTTGATCTATAGATCTGGAGAGCACTCCACATCTGAATCTTCTTTATTTGACCTGCCAAAAAATTAAGCTTTAAATCCGGGACCGACATTCCCCCATTTACTTACGGGCATTGCAATATTTGTTTCCTAATTCTAGGCTTCCGTCCCCTCCATATTAATTCACTCAACAGATTCTCTATAATCTTAAAAACTCTCCTTGGGATCTCTATTGGGGAATTCCAGAGAACATAATTAATCATTGGTATCAAACACATTTTAATCAAAGCAATTCTTCCGGCCATGGAAAGAGGAATCCTTTTCCATACGTTTATCTTACTTTTGACTTTGTTGATAAGGAGGGTCACATTTTGTCTTATGTAATCTTGTATGCTAGAGGAGATATTTATGCCTAGGTATTTTATACTCTCCCCTTTCTCCTTTGTCTCTAATAATCCGGGTAAAAAACTGCCCAGCGGGTCCATTGGGATACATACAGATTTTTCCCAATTTTTTTTCAGGCCAGCCAACCTTCAATACTTTTCAAACAGTGCAAATATTTGTGTCAATGATTCATGTGATCCCACAAATAACATATCATCCGCATATATATTTTTTCCTCTTAGTTCCCATATCCAAATCATCTAATATTGCCATGTTGTCTTATTGCAGCCACAAGAGGCTCCAATGCTATTGGAAATAGTAATGGAGAGAGGGGACAGCCCTGTCTGACCCCTCTGCCCATCACGAACGACTTAGTCAATTCTTCATTTACTATCGCTCTTGCTCCTATTTCAGTATATAAGAGTTCAATCCAGGAGACAAAATAATTACCAAACCCCAATCTCCTTAGTGTAGCTAACAAAAAGGGCCATTCAACAGTATTGAACGCTTTTGATGCATCAATTGATACAATTATCCACCCTCCTCTATTATTCGGTTCTATCTGCATATTCATAAAGCATCTCAGGATATTTTCGTACGTTTCTTGCATTTAAAACAGTAAAACAAGTTTTTTACTATAATATAATTGCAGTTGCCTGCCAGCGTGTGTGTCAGGCCCACAGCGTGTACTGTGTACACTACTGCCAGTGCCCACCACTCATATCTGGTGTCACAGTAGCTTGCATTTAAAACAGTAAAAAAAATAATCACTGTAATATAATTGCATTTGCCTGCCAGCGTGTGTGTCAGGCCCACAGCGTGTACTGTGCCCACTACTCATATCTGGTGTCACAGTAGCTTGCATTTAAAACAGTACAACTATTTTTTCACTGTAATATAATTGCAGTTGCCTGCCAGCGTGAGTGTCAGGCCCACAGTGTGTACTGTGCCCACAACTGCCAGTGCCCACCACTCATATCTGGTGTCACAGTAGCTTGCATTTAAAACAGTAAAACAATTTTTTCACTTTAATATAATTGCAGTTGCCTGCCAGCGTGTGTGTCAGGCCCACAGCGTGTACTATGCCCACTACTCATATCTGGTGTCACAGTAGCTTGCATTTAAAACAGTAAAACAATTTTTTCACTGCAATATAATTGCAGTTGCCTGCCAGCGTTTGTATTAGGCCCACAGCATTTACTGTGCCCACTACTCATATCTGGTGTCACAGTAGCTTGCATTTAAAACAGTAAAACAAGTTTTTCACTGTAATATAATTGCAGTTGCCTGCCAGCGTGTGTGTCAGGCCCACAGCGTGTACTGTGCCCACTACTCATATCTGGTGTCACAGTAGCTTGCATTTAAAACAGTAAAACAAGTTTTTCACTGTAATATAATTGCATTTGCCTGCCAGCGTGTGTGTCATGCCCACAGCGTGTACTGTGCCCACTACTCATATCTGGTGTCACAGTAGCTTGCATTTAAAACAGTAAAACAATTTTTTCACTAATATAATTGCAGTTGCCTGCCAGCGTGTGTGTCAGGCACACAGCGTGTACTGTGCCCACTACTGCCAGTGGACACCACTCATATCTGGTGTCACAGTAGCTTGCACGCATAGTACCACTAATAGAAAAAAAAATGACAGGCAGAGGCAGGCTACCCTGCAGGAGCCGTCGTGGTCGTGGTGCTGTGATTTTCTTTTGCCCTAGAATAATGCCCAGTGTTCAGAGACCACGTACCCTGAACTTGAAAAGTTCTGAGGACATAGTTGACTGGCTAACACAGGACACCCAATCTTCTACAGCTTCCGCTCGGAACCTTGACGCACCATCCTCCACCAGCTCAGCTTCGGGCACCTCTCAAGTTACCACTCGACCGCCTGTCGCCAACACTAGCACCACAGCTGCTTCACTTGATCTGTCAGAGGAGTTATTTACACATCAGTTGGAAGAAATGAGTGATGTGCAACCATTATTGCCAGAGGATGTAGATAACAGGGATATGTCTCAGTCAGGCAGCATTACACGCATGGACGTACGGTGTGATGATGATGATGATGTTGTACCCGCTGCTGCTTCCTTTGCTAAGTTGTCAGATACAAGTGAAGCGGTTGATGATGACGATGTGTCCGTGGATGTCACGTGGGTGCCCGCTCAAAGAGAAGAAGAACAGGGGGAAAGTTCAGATGGGGAGACAGAGAGGAGGAGGAGACGAGTTGGAAGCAGGGGGAGGTCGTCGCAAGGAGCTAGTGGCACAGTCAGACAGCATGTATCGGCACCCGGTGTCAGCCAGACAGCACGCCAATCAACGCATGCTGTTGCCACCAGTAGTGAAGCTTCTATATTATTCGTCAAAAAAGTGACAGGTACCACGCCTCTTTTCATTGTCTACCAAAACCCCTTTCGTCAAAGTGACAGGTACCACGCCCCTTTTCATTGTCTACCAAAACCCCTTTCATCAACACGCCCCTTTCGTCCTCTTAACAGGTCCCCACGCCCCCACCCCTACCCCTCCTCGCTCCCAAGCGCCTCCTCCCTCCCAAATCTGAATAATGCATGCCTGGGCATGTCACATTATATTATTATGCTCAGTGCAGGGGTCTCATGTATTTCATATCATTATGGTAGATTGCGTCCTCCTCTCATGGCCGGGGGTCTCATGTATTTGATATCATTATGGTAGATTCGTGTCTGAACATGCCTCAGGGGTCTCTGGGGTCAGGAGTAAGCTCTAACAGACTTTTACAACAAATATTTCCATCTCATGGCAGGGGGTCTCATGTATTTGATGATATTATGGTAGATCTAGAGGCCCGCACAGCGAGCCCCCCTTATTGACAGTGAGCTAATTGAGTACAAACAAAATAAAAGTTTTAAAAACTTTATTGAGTAGATAAACAACTTGCAGAAAAGTGGCAATGTTACAACACATATATAAATACAAAAATACGTCTAGCTGTGTTACAATATACATTACATTAATAAATATCTACACATAATCAGTATTCACACAAAAATACGTCTAGCATGGTTACAATATACATGACATTAATAATATCTACACATAATCCGTATTCACAAGCTTAACCAAGAAGATTGTAACATTGGCGATGTCCTTCTTTTAGGTAGCAGGCTACCCTGTCTTATACCCATAGGTGTGGAGGGGTCAGTGAGGAACGTGCGATTAGGTGTGGCACTTACAGGCGACTCATTCAACTTCGTTTTTTAAACCGTCCAGAATCTCTCTAGTAGATGAATTACCCACAACAGTAGACGGCATATTTATGTCCGCCATGGCATGCATAAATGCAACCCAGCCTGGCGGGTTTTTGTTTTTTGACAGTCTGTGGTTTTGCGTCGCATTGCGCACAAGATCCATCATGTTAGAACCAGGAATAACATCACCCTTATAAATAAATTCACCTTTATCATTCCACGTTGTAACACTGGTATTCTGCTTCAACCTGCTTAACAAAAGTTCAGCATTTTTCTTAAAACGGGGGTTGACATGTGTTACAATTTCAAGGACAGAATCGTATTTATTAGCGGGTGTATTTGGCAGTTGTTGATGATTAGGATCAGATTGGTTAACAAGGTTTAAAGTCGCTAGCTCTTTAGTCTCCTGTTTGGCTGGAACCAAGTATCTTTGCATTATATCGGTGTATCTTTTAATTTTCCCATCATCCGGCAATCCAGAGCTGTGTAAAATACCGTTAATTTCATCATCCAAGCGTTGTATCACGCTCTGCCTTACACCGTGCGGCGGTGTAAAGACCTGACTCACCCTCTTGAGCTCGTGTTTTGGAACCAAGTACATTTTCTCCGCATGATCCATTATTTGTTAAAAAGCAAACTCGTTATTAACGGAATTGCAAACCCCAATAGCGGCCCTATGAAACCACCTGTCTGATTCACTAAGCGCTTCTTTTTCATTATGGGGATTGTTTTATTACACATCCGCCTTATAGCCTTACGCCACTTCTTTAGTATCTTTTTCTGACGTTTCTTTAGCGGAATTCGTCCTTTTAGGATGTTTAAGGCGATTTTCCCTATGGCGGCTATTAAATCAGCGCTCGCATGGCGCAAAATACATTTTCTGACAGGTGGTGTCGCTTTTACAAGCGTTTTTAAGACAGCCCAATTACGGCGTAATCTCTCCGACGTCTTGTCGCTGCTATAAAAATATCACATGACCTAACCCCTCAGGTGAACACCGTAAAAAAAAAAAAAACACTGTAAAAAAGGCCTTTTTTGTCACCTTACATCACAAAAAGTGTAATAGCAAGCGATCAAAAAGTCATACGCACCCCAAAATAGTGCCAATTAAACCGTCATCTCATCCCGCAAAAATCATACCCTACCCAAAATAATCGTCCAAAAACTGAAAAAACTATGGCTCTCAGACTATGGAGACACTAAAACATGATTTTTTTTGTTTATAGAAACATAGAAACATAGAATGTGTCGGCAGATAAGAACCATTTGGCCCATCTAGTCTGCCCATTATACTGAGTACTATGGATAGCCCCTGGCCCTATCTTATATGAAGGATGGCCTTATGCCTATCCCATGCATGCTTGAACCCCTTCACTGTATTTGCAGCTACCACTTCTGCAGGAAGGCTATTCCATGCATCCACTACTCTCTCAGTAAAGTAATACTTCCTTATATTACTTTTAAACCTTTGCCCCTCTAATTTAAAACTGTGTCCTCTTGTGGTAGTTTTTCTTCTTTTAAATATGCTCTCCTCCTTTACCGAGTTGATTCCCTTTATGTATTTAAAAGTTTCTATCATATCCCCTCTGTCTCTTCTTTCTTCCAAGCTATACATATTAAGGTCCTTTAACCTTTCCTGGTAAGTTTTATCCTGCAATCCATGTACTAGTTTAGTAGCTCTTCTCTGAACTCTCTCTAGAGTATCTATATCCTTCTGGAGATATGGCCTCCAGTACTGCGCACAATACTCCAAGTGAGGTCTCACCAGTGTTCTGTACAGCGGCATAAGCACTTCACTCTTTCTACTGCTTATACCTCTCCCTATACATCCAAGCATTCTGCTGGCATTTCGTGCTGCTCTATTACATTGTCTTCCCATCTTTAAGTCTTCTGAAATAATTACTCCTAAATCCCTTTCCTCAGATACTGAGGTCAGGACTGTGTCAAATATTCTATATTCTGCCCTTGGGTTTTTACGCCCCAGGTGCATTATCTTGCACTTATCCACATTAAATTTCAGTTGCCAGAGTTCTGACCATTCTTCTAGTTTTCCTAAATCCTTTTCCATTTGGCGTTTCCCTCCAGGAACATCAACCCTGTTACCTATCTTTGTGTCATCAGCAAAAAGACAAACCTTACCATCGAGGCCTTTTGCAATATCACTTATGAAGATATTAAACAAAATCGGTCCCAGTACAGATCCCTGTGGAACCCCACTGGTAACATGACCTTGTTTTGAATGTTCTC
Source organism: Bufo bufo (assembly GCF_905171765.1). NCBI lineage: Eukaryota > Metazoa > Chordata > Amphibia > Anura > Bufonidae > Bufo > Bufo bufo. The sequence goes on along the minus strand of NC_053391.1, from coordinate 530,521,898 downwards.
CATTGACTACCACCCTCTGTTGTCTGTCACTCAGCCACTGCCTAATCCACTCAACAATATGGGAGTCCATGCTCAATGACTGCAGTTTATTGATAAGTCTTCTATGTGGGACAGTGTCAAAAGCCTTACTAAAATCTAGATATGCGATGTCTACTGCACCTCCACCGTCTATTATTTTATTCACCCAGTCAAAAAAATCTATAACATTTGTTTGACATGATCTCCCTGAAGTAAACCCATGTTGTTTTTCATCTTGCAATCCATGGGATTTTAGATGTTCCACAATCCTATCCTTTAATAGGGTTTCCATTAATTTGCCTACTATTGATGTCAGACTCACTGGTCTATAGTTGCTCGATTCCTCCCTACTACCTTTCTTGTGAATGGGCACGACATTTGCCAATTTCCAATCTTCCGGGACGACTCCTGTTACTAATGATTGGTTAAATAAATCTGTTAACGGTTTTGCCAGCTCACCACTAAGCTCTTTTAATAATTTTGGGTGTATCTCATCAGGCCCCTGTGACTTATTTGTCTTCACCTTAGACAGCAAACTTAGAACATCTTCCTCTGTAAAGATACATGCATCAAACGATTTATTAGTCATTCTTTCTAGTGGAGGTCCTTCTCCTTTTTCTTTTGTAAAAACTGAACAGAAGTATTCATTAAGGCAGTCGGCTAGCCCTTTATTCTCTTCTACATACCTTCCGTCCTTTGTTTTTAATTTAGTTATTCCTTGTTTTAATTTCCTTTTTTCATTTATATATCTGAAGAATGTCTTATCCCCTTTTTTCATAGACTGAGCTAGTTTTTCTTCTGCCTGCGCTTTAGAAGTTCTTATAACTTGCTTGGCCTCTCTCTGCCTAATCTTGTAGATTTCCTTATCTTCATTGCTCTGGTTTTTTTTTATAATTACAAAATGCTAGCTTTTTATTTTTAATGATTTGGGCCACTTCTGCTGAGTACCACAGTGGTCTCCTCCTTTTTTTGTTTTTACTGACAAGTCTAATGACAATTTTCTGTTGCCTTCAATAATGCACCTTTTAAGTAGTCCCATTTCTTAAAAGGTGCATTATGTTTCAAAAATGAAATCATTTTGTAAAACTTAGATAAATAAAAATAAAGTAGATATATTAGGTATCGCCGCGTCCCAAATAACCTGATATATAAAAATATCACATGATCTAACCTCTCAGGTGAATACCGTAAATTTTTTAAAATAAAAACTGTGTAAAAAAAGCCATTTTTTGTCACCTTACATCACAAAAAGTGTAATAGCAAGCAATCAAAATGTCATACGCACCCCAAAATAGTGCCAATCAAACCGTCATCTCATCCTGCAAAAATCCTACCCTACCCAAGATAATCGCCCAAAAACTGAAAAAACTATGGCTCTCAGACTATGGAGACACTAAAACATGATTTATTTTGTTTAAAAAAAATGAAATCATTGTGTAAAACTTACATAAATAAAAAAAGGAAACATATTAGGTATCGCCGCGTCCGTAATAAACTTCTCTATAAAAATATCACATGATCTAACCCCTCAGGTGAATACCGTAAAAAAAAAAAACATTGTAAAAAAGGCCTTTTTTTGTCACCTTACATCACAAAAAGTGTAATAGCAAGCAATCAAAATGTCATACGCACCCCAAAATAGTGCCAATCAAACCGTCATCTCATCCTGCAAAAATCCTACCCTACCCAAGATAATCGCCCAAAAACTGAAAAAACTATGGCTCTCAGACTATGGAGACACTAAAACATGATTTATTTTGTTTAAAAAAAATGAAATCATTGTGTAAAACTTACATAAATAAAAAAAGGAAACATATTAGGTATCGCCGCGTCCGTAATAAACTTCTCTATAAAAATATCACATGATCTAACCCCTCAGGTGAATACCGTAAAAAAAAAAAACATTGTAAAAAAGGCCTTTTTTTGTCACCTTACATCACAAAAAGTGTAATAGCAAGCGATCAAAAAGTCATACGCACCCCAAAATAGTGCCAATTAAACCGTCATCTCATCCCGCAAAAATCATACCCTACCCAAAATAATCGCCCAAAAACTGAAAAAACTATGGCTCTCAGACTATGGAGACACTAAAACATGATTTTTTTTGTTTCAAAAATGAAATCATTGTGTAAAACTTACCTAATATGTTAACTTTTTTTTATTTATCTAAGTTTTACACAATGATTTCATTTTTGAAACAAAAAAAATCATGTTTTAGTGTCTCCATAGTCTGAGAGCCATAGTTTTTTCAGTTTTTGGGCGATTATTTTGGGTAGGGTATGATTTTTGCGGGATGAGATGACGGTTTAATTGGCACTATTTTGGGGTGCGTATGACTTTTTGATCGCTTGCTATTACACTTTTTGTGATGTAAGGTGACAAAAAATGGCATTTTTTACACCGTTTATTTTTATTTATTTTTTACGGTATTCACCTGAGGGGTTAGATCATGTGACATTTTTATAGAGCAGTTTATTATGGACGCGGCGATACCTAATATGTTTACTTTTTTTTATTTATGTATCGCCGCGTCCATAATAAACTGCTCTATAAAAATATCACATGATCTAACCCCTCAGGTGAATACCGTAAAAAATTAATAAAAATAAACGGTGTAAAAAATGCCATTTTTTGTCACCTTATATCACAAAAAGTGCAATAGCAAGCGATCAAAATGTCATGCGCACCCCAAAATAGTGCCAATCAAACCGTCATCTCATCCCGAAAAAAATGACCCCCTAAACAAGACAGTCGCCCAAAAAAGAAATCAAACTATGGCTTTCAGAATGTGGAGTCACTGAAGAATCATTTATTTATTTTTTTATAAATACTTTGTTATGTAAAACTGAAACAAATAACCAAAAAAAGTAGTCCTATTTGGTATTGTCACCTCCGTGACAGACTGCTCTATAAAAATACCACATGATCTAACCTGTCAGATGAATGTTGTAAATAACAAAAAAATTTAACTGTGTCAAAACAGCTATTTCTTGTTACCTTGCCTCACAAAAAGTGTAATATAAAGCAACCAAAAATCATATGTACCCTAAAATATTACCAACAAAACTGCCATGCTATCCAGTAGTTTCCAAAATGGGGTTACTTTTTTGGAATTTCTACTCTAGGGTTGCATCAGGGGGGCTTCAAATGGGACATGGTGTCAAAAAAACAGTCCAGCAAAATCTGCCTTCCAAAAAACGTATGGCATTCCTTTCCTTCTGCGCCATGCCGTGTGCCCGAACCACTAGTGTACATACAGGGGTCGCAGTTGCAACCGGGCCTGGCACTCCAGGGGGCCCGGGCCGCCTGTGGACACCCCCCCCCCCAGGCTGCTGGCAGGGACCCCGCTGTACTCACATGTAATGGAGCGCTCTGATGGGGCCCAACATGAAGTACAGTGGCAATTTCGGGCCCCATCAGAGCGCCCCATGCCTCCATTACATGTATAATATGGAGGGGGGAGCGCGCACTCACTCACTCACTCACACCCAGCCAGGCAGTTCCGTTTCCATAGTGAAGCAGGGAAACCTCTCTGCTCCCTGCTTCACTGATCTTCAGAGCTCAGGAGCTCCCCCTGCTTGCCCCACATCGCGCTGCTAGCTGTGGGAGGAGAGCTGAAAGCCCGGCAATCTGCCTCCTGTCATCAGGGAAGAAGGTAAGTAGTATTATTTTTTTTTTCTAACGCTGCAGATTGGGGGCAGGGGGCGGGGGGGTTTGATGGGCACAACTAGAGTGAGGAGGCACAAAAGTGGGCATCTCTACTGAGGGGCACCTAATCTGCCATAGCTAATTTGAGGGGGCACCTAATCTGGCATAACTACTATGAGGGGGGCATATATGAAGGCATAACTATGTGGGGGCACATATGAAGGCATAACTACTGTAAGGGGGGACGTAATCTGGCATAACCACTGTGCGGGGCACATATGTGGGCATATCTAATGTGGAGGGGCACATAATCTAGCATAACCACTCTGAGGGGGCACATATCTGGGCATAAATACTGTGAAGGGGCACATAATCTCCCATAACTGCTGTGAGGGGCACATCATCTGGCATTACTACTGTGAGGGGGCACATAACTGGGCATAAATACTGTGAAGGGGCACATAATCTGCCATAACTGCTGTGAGGGGCACATAATCTGGCATTACTACTGTGAGGGGCACATAATCTGGCATTACTACCGTGAGGGGACACATATTTGAGGGGCACATATCTGAGCATATCTACTTTGAGGGGGCACATAACCGGGCATAAATACTGTGAAGGGGCACATAATCTGGCATTACTACTGTGAGGGGACACATAATCTGGCATAACCACTCTGAAGGGGTCACATAATCTGGCATTACTACTGTGAGGGGACACATAATCTAGGCATTACTACTGTGAGGGGACACATAATCTAGGCATTACTACTGTGAGGGGACACATAATCTGGGCATTACTACTGTGAGGGGGCACATATTTGGCATTAAAACTGTGAGGGGGCATATAACTGGGCATTACTACTGTGAGGGGACACATAATCTGGGCATTATTACTGTAAGGGGGGCACATATTTGGCATTACTACTGTGAGGGGGCACATAACTGGCCATTACTACTGTGAGGAGACACATAATCTGGCATTACTACTGTGAGGGAGGAACATATGTGGGCATAACTACTGTAAGGGGACACATATTTGGCATAACTACTATGAGGGGCACATATCTGGGCATAACTACTGTGACAGGAACAAAGGTGGGCATAACTACTGTGAGGGGCCACAAGGTGGGCATTAGTACTGTGTGGTTGCACTTAGGGGAAATGTCCTAGATTACCCTACTATACATTGGCATGGCTCAGTCTTACAGAACCAGCACAGCGCCCCCTGCTGGTGATTTCACAGGGGCAGTCACCATCCCTTCCTTATGTGATTATTCATTTTTTCTTACCACAGGGACCTTGTTTTGGATCCAGCGGACATCACGCCGACGCTAGCGACACCCTGGATAAGGTAGGACCAGATTTTATTAGGACTGAGTGAGTGAGTGTAGCCATGCATTGGGCTTAGGGCTCTTTCACACGAGCGGATCCCGTGCGTGGAATCTGCTGCGTGAAAGTGCCAAGCCCCGTTCCGGACAGCAGAGACACGGAGCGTTAACATGATTGATAATACTCCATGACTCTCTGTGATCTTTTTACTACAAAATCACAGTTAGATAAAGTTGTCACCGTGATTTTGTAGTAAAAGCATCACAGTCAATCATGTTACTGCTCTGTGTCTCTGCTGTCCAGAATGGGGCTTGGCACTCATTCACGCAGCGGATTAGCCGCATGGAAAGAGCCCTTAGTAAGAAAATCTGCCGCTTCTTTGTAAAAATGTTTGCACTGTGGCCCATAACACTATAGTTACACCACTGGTAGGGGAGGTAGTGGTGGGGGGTGGAGGCAGGTTGGGAGGGGGCCCCATGGATCAGTTTCGCACCGGGGCCCCATGGATTGTGTGTACGCCACTGGCCCGTACAGCAGTTTACGACCACATATGGGGTGTTTCTGTAAACTACAGAATCAGGGCCATAAATATTGAGTTTTGTTTGGCTGTTAACCCTTGCTTTGAAACTTGAAAATGGATTGAAGTGAAAAATCTGCCAGAAAAGTGAAATTTTGAAATGTTATTTCTATTTCCATTAATTCTTGTGGAACACCTAAAGGGTTAACAAAATTTGTAAAATCAGTTTTGAATACCTTGAGGGGGGTAGTTTGTAAAATGGGGTCATTTTTGGGTGGTTTCTATTATGTAAGCCTCACAAAGTGACTTCAGACCGGAACTGGTCCTAAAAAAGTGGGTTTTAGGCCTCATGCACACGACCGTTGTTAGGGTCCGCATCCGAGCCGCAGTTTTTGCGGCTTGGGTGCGGACCTATTCACTTCAATGGGGCTGCAAAAGATGCGGACAAGAATAGGCATTTCTACAATGTGCCGCCCGTTCCGTTCCGCAAATTGCGGAAGGCACACGGGCGGCTTCCTCTTTTGCGGATCCGCAGTTTGCGGACCACAAAAAAACGAAACGGTCGTGTGCATGAGGCCATAGAAATTTTCCGAAAAATTTCAAGATTTGCTTTTAAACTTCTAAGCCTTGTAACGTCCCCAAAAAATAAAATGGCATTCACAAAATGATCCAAACATGAAGTAGACATATGGGGAATGTAAAATAATAACTATTTTTGGAGGTATTACTATGTATTATAAAAGTAGAGAAATTGAAATTTGGAAATTTGCAAATTTTTCCAATTTTTTGGTAAATTTGGTATTTTTTTATAAATAAAAATGATTTTTTTTTACTTCATTTTACCAGTGTCATGAAGTACAATATGTGACGAAAAAAACAATCTCAGAATGGCCTGGATAAGTAAAGTTATTCACACATAAAGTGACACTGGTCAGATTTGCAAAAAATTTGTAAAAAATTGCCTGGTCCTTAAGGTGAAATATGGCCGTGAGACTGACTGAAAAAACTGGGGGTCTTTGGCTAAGCAGACTTGGTTTCCGAAAATGGGCCTCATGCACACGACTGTTCCGTTTTTTGCAGTCAGCCCATTGTAGAAATGCCTATTGGACAAGAATAGGACATGTTCTATTTTTTTTGCGGGGCCACGGAACGGAGCAACGGATGCGGACATCACATAAGTGCTGTCCGCTTCTTTTGCGGCCCCATTGAAGTGAATGGGTCTGCATCCAAGCTGCCAAAACGGCGGCTCGGATGCGGACACAAACAACGGCCGTGTGCATGAGGCCTTAAAGGGAACCTGTCACCTGGATTTTGGGTATAGAGCTGAGGACATGGGCTGCTAGATGGCCGATTTGATACATATGCAAATTAACCTGAGATGAGTCAGAGCTTGAAAATATGACTTCTCTGGTCACACAAGTAAGATATGACTCTTTTATGTTAATTTGCATATGTATCAAATCGTTTTTTTTACACAATAAAAGCACCGAGAGCTATGGGGACTGGGTATTGTGGATGTGCTAGTGGCCATCTAGCAACCCATGTCCTCAGCTCTATACCCAAAATCCCAGTGACAGGTTCCCTTTAAGGTAACTTTTATGACTGAATATGCCAGACAGTGGCAGCATATAAAGCTGCAAGAAAACCTGGCCAAGGAGCTGGGTTATGGCCCAAGTGAAATGGCGTGTTTTGATGTAAAGTGGGAGGAGTTAAGAGCGCAATTGCAGTGGGCCCGCGAGACAGATTCTCCAACGCTGAGTGGACCCTCTGTAAGTGTCCAAGGTGTGGGTGGTGTGCCTGGAGTTCGAGAGGAAAAGTGGATCTATGCCGTTGCCAAGGGCAACCGTCGGGAAGACAAAGAGGTGGAGAGCGGTGCGGCTCTCAGGAGTGCCTGGGTTTCCTGTGATTGTGCACAAGGTCCTAAAGGGTGCGCCTGGAGTGACTGTCTGGGAGAGGTCCGGACTCCAGGCCATGTGGTTTCTGGTAGCAACAGTTGCATTAAGGAGTCTGCCGGTGGTCGTGGTACCAGGAACCCAGAGAATGCTGGAGATCTCGGGAGAGATGATCTTGGCATATCTTCATCTCCAGAGACTGCCGAATCCGCGACGTCATGCGGTAAGAACATTCCTGTATTTATTGGGCTGGCAGACCCCAGGGCAGTACACCAACGACAGTTGATACCTGCTGGGTCGGCAGGTGGTAAGTCCCAGAGGCAAGGAACTGTCGCAAGGGGATGTGTAACATCCCGGAGTATGTCACTAAACTCTTTCTCCCCGCTACAACATGTTAGGTGTATATTTATTGTCATCTTGTGTAATCTAACAATGCATCTTTCCTGTATATGTATTTTCTAGGCCTGTTTTATAATTGATGCTGTAATTTTTATGTGCACCAGCAGGTGGCAGCAATATGTTTAGTAGGACCTTAGCCAGTTTAGTATATCTGCACTGGAATAGTACATACCAGTCTAGCTCCCCCTCTTTGGGGAGGTGTGGAATGTTCCCACATCCTGCCTCATGGGGAGGGAATGAAAAGTTCTAGTTAGTGTACCAGCCCCCCTGCTTAGGGTAGGCTGTGTTGGTAGGAGCTCCCAGACATAGGGATCCCAACTAGGATCCAGCCTCGACTGAGGCCAGAGATCCCTCTTCCCAGACTGAGCCTTCAGCCTCAGTGCTGGTGGACAACAAGCAGCACCTCCAGAACTACAGATCTCCAGGAAGAAACATTCCCTGCGAGCAGAACTGTGAGTGTTAATCCAAAGACCCGGAGAAGCCAAATTCCTCCTCCAGCTAGCCAGGCCCATATCAAGCAGAAGACAGACAGAGCAGAAGACAGATCCCTGCCATATTCACTAGGCATATGTTAAGAAGCAGAATAGATGGATTTATGCTGCCACTCAGTAAAGACAAGTTGAACTTCATTACAAGTCTGGATTTCCTTCATTCCTCAGTTACTCCTACTAACAGCACTCATTTTATTGCATGTGAGCCAGGATCCAGGAGTCCAGCCGTACCAAGGTAGGAGACACCGTTGACACTACACAGAGACACTATCCTCACTCTGGCATTCCTCACCTGGTACGTGAGTTATAACATCTTAAAGGGCCCTGCAACAGTACCTGCGCAAGCTGCAATTGGCGTCACTAACTACTTATAGACTTTTATACACATATCCTAACCCACTGCAACATTGGCCACCGTACCATGGTCCTGCTCATGGCATTAAGTGGCGTCACAAACAGGATCGGATTGAATTGTGTGCTATCCCTGTCCAACAGAACCGGATCCAATTGTGTGTTAAACTGATCCCATCGCATATCTCACAGTATTGCAAACGCTGCCGCTTGTGCAAAGACCCTACAAAGTGACTTTATTGCTTTATCGCTATGCCAGAAAGCGCTAAACGTGCGCTCCAGCATTTCAAGAGTTAATTCGCCATATTTGTTTAATCTTCTTCATGCCAAAGAGCGCGAAAATGCCGAATACGCCCCCCAGAAGCGGGAAAACTTTGCAACGCCCTCTCAATAGCGCGAAGATATCGAATACGCCCCCCAGAAAGCGGGAAAACTAAAGACTGCCCCCAGTGAACTTTCTATTGTGAGCCGAGGGGATAAAGACTCCTCCCTCTGGGCTCCACCCTCAGATCTGGCAGTTTGCTTATTCCAAGAGGCAGCAATGGCGTACCCACGTCCCAAATGGAACCAGATGTCCATCGGCGGAGAGCCTGTGTACGAGGAATATCCTCTGGAGATCCAGGTCTCCCAACTACTCAAGCGACGTGGACCATCTATCTTTGGCACCAGCCCGGAGGCAGTGGATCCCTCCCTGGACAAAGAACCTGTGCCACCTACCTTGGCCAGCATCCCCGAAGTTCTGGAAGAGGCCCCAGTCGACACCCCGGTCCCTGCAAAGACAGATCGGGACTTGATTGAGTTCCCAGAGGCCGCATATCCCTCCGCCAAGTCAAGTGCCCCCACGGAAGACCACGTACTAGTCTAGATGGGCGCTGACGTGAAACCTGTTCCCGCGGAGGACGCCGCTGACGTCGCCACGCCAGTTATTGACGAACCTGCAGTCCAGACGGCACTTGGAGCTCCAGATGGCAACCAGGAGGCACCGGAACCAGCCGCCCGGCCGCAACTACAGGTAGGAGCTGTCGCGCTCCCTGAGGCCCCGGCCCGGTCGGTGTCTGCCCCTGCAACACGTCCTGCGACCCCAGCACCCGCCACCAGGCCTAGGCCTGCTCCGCTGCAGTCACCTACTGGTGCGGCGGAGGTGGCTGGCGTTTCCACTCCGCCGCCCAGCTCCACTCCCAACAAGCTCAAGAGCCTGAACCCTGAGGTCCCTCACGAGATCACCGCTTTTGCCCAGACGGCCTGGGAGTATAAATCAGCCGTCGAGGAGTGGGTCAAGCAGGTGATAGATGACCCCCAGCCAGGGGACCCCACACTAGTCCGACGTACTGGGACCGTTCTATGGTTCTCGGTGGAACGAGGAGTCGGGTTCTTGCAAGATAACTACTCCGGTACAGAAATATTTGTGGGCCGTCGCTCGGTCAAGCAACACTACCTGCCACAGGCCCGGCACAATTTATATGTGGGAGATCAAGTCAAGTATACTCCTATGCGCTCTATACAGGGCCCATTCGCGGCCGGAGTCACGTTGCTGGACAAGCCGCTCACCCCTGCCGTAGTCCCAGAGACCTGGCATGAAGATCCAAGTAGGGTGAGGAGTCTCCAAGAAACCCCAGATGGCCGTATGAGATTTAGGGAGCAGCCCCAACCTGAGCCTGCACCCCTTATACCAGATTTGGCCGCACCACCAGAAAGCGATAGGACAGATAAGCAATTCAGTCCTCACGTTTAATCCCAAGGTGCAGCCCTACATTCTCCCATGGGAGCAGCCACAAGCACCTGCTCCAACGCTTCCTGAGCCCCTTCAGCCAGAGGTCCTGAGCCCCTCTGTGCCGGCTGGAGAATCCGGGCTACAGCATGTGACTGCCGCGTTTTCCAGGCTGTCAGCAGAGCCAGTACCTGCAGCAACCAGCAGAGGGCAGTGGCGCACCACAACCGCCGCTACCATGAGTTACCACCAGAGGCAGGAGCATCCCCTCATGTGATTTAGCAGTTCTAGCAGTGAGGAGGATATGGATACCTTCCTCTAAAAGGTGTCCCTAAAGAAACCAGTGACATTTGGGAGCCACTCCGTGGACTGATTTCTGACGGGTGAGGACCTGTTGGCTTTATGTGTTTTAATGTTTTTATGTTTCAGGTTGCCTGGTTAGTCCTCACCCTGATGGTCATGCTCAGTAAGGACTCCCCCCATCAGTACTTAACCCCCTCATGTCCAAGTCCATTGTTTTATCCGCTCTCTCAGGTTACTTGATAGCCTGTCGCTCTTGAGCATTTTAACCCTTTGGATTACAATTAACTTTTATCTCCGTGGATTACAAGTGACTTTTATCAGTTTCCAGAGGATTCTACAATTTCAAGCACTTCCAGGAAAAAGGACTCAAGTTATTGTTGAGCCTATCCTTACACTAATAAAATTTGCACTACTTTTATAAAAAATGTTTTATTGCAACATAAAAGCTTGCACCCAAAGAAAAGACTCAAACGTGATACCTGAGCTCTTTGTGATTTCATACTGTAATATTTTTGCACTAGTACCAGTTTACATGTTATGCAACGTTTAAGATAACATGCCCATTGTGTGTATTATCCTTCTAGGTGCCGCAATGTGAATTTATGCACTGTTTATGATGATTGCACTAACCATTGCACTTAAAAAAAATGTAGCAACTTACTTAAGTGTGCCTTAACTTAACAGCTCTTGTTCTCTCCCCTTTTATACGGACTGTCTTCATACAGATGCTGAATACTAATGGCCTACACCCGGTGATATATACCCATAGGTACCCAGGGTAGGACCAAGTGGTAAGTCCAGGCAGATCCAGTAACTTCACAGGTACCCCTGCTGCTTCGGGAATCGTTAGAAGCCCTAGGCTGCTCCTTCCCGCTTGTTAAATGTTCAGGATTGTTCCCATCCTGAGGTGTCTCATTTCCAGGAGCGCACGGGATTAAAGGCCCTCCTAATGTGACTTGCCAGAAGATGCGGAGACGATAAATACCTGCCCTTCTGAGCCTTTTGCCTAAGGTATGGTACCTCAAGCCTTAGAGCCACATATTTTAGCTTCCTCTTAGTCATCATAGTGATCTTGCTACAAGCCAAATTTCTTCAGGCTATGGTGCAGGGAAGGGAATACAGGATAAAGCCACCCTTTCATTTGCAGGCATTCCATTACATAATGGTGGGATTACGGAGTAAAGACACCACCATGCTTTCTTTGATGTCAACAGCGCTAAAGACATACAAAGTCAGTCAGTAAAGGTTTTGCTTTGTGCAGTATTTAGGTTACCCCTGTTATACCAAGAGAAGGAAACTGTGTGTTGGACACCTTACTCTAGCGGGCAGGAACCTCGAGAAAGCCGTTTCATGTTTGTCTATGTACGTCATTATATGTATATTCACTCAGCACTTTGTATTTATTGGGTACCCAGAGCTGATTCTTTATCACCCTCCTAAGCATACGCCGAGGACGGCTTACCTTAAAGTAAAGGGGAATGTAACATCCCGGAGTATGTCACTAAACTCTTTCTCCCCACTACAACATGTTAGGTGTATATTTATTGTCATCTTGTGTAATCTAACAATGCATCTTTCCTGTATATGTATTTTCTAGGCCTGTTTTATAAATTATGCTGTAATTTCTATGTGCACCAGCAGGTGGCAGCAATATGTTTAGCAGGACCTTAGCCAGTTTAGTATATCTGGACTGGAATAGTACATTCCAGTCTAGCTCCCCCCTCTTTGGGGAGGTGTGGAATGTTCCCACATCCTGCCTCATAGGGAGGGAAGGAAAGTTCTAGTTAGTGTACCAGACCCCCTGCTTGGGGTAGGCTGTGTTGGTAGGAGCTCCCAGACATAGGGATCCCAACTAGGATCCAGCCTCGACTGAGGCCAGAGATCCCTCTTCCCAGACTGAGCCTTCAGCCTCAGTGCTGGTGGACAAGCAAGCAGCACCTCCAGAACTACAGATCTCCAGGAAGAAACATTCCCTGCAAGAAGAACTGTGAGTGTTAATCCAAAGACCCGGAGAAGCCAAATTCCTCCTCCAGCTAGTCAGGCCCATATCAAGCAGAAGACAGACAGAGCAGAAGACAGATTCCTGCCATATTCACTAGGCATATGTTAAGAAGCAGAATAGATATATTGATTCCTGCCACATATTGCCAATACCTGCTGGGACCCAAGACTACGGCTGTACTCGTATGGATTTATGCTGCCACTCAGTAAAGACAAGTTGAACTTCATTACAAGTCTGGATTTCCTTCATTTCTCAGTTACTCCTACTAACAGCACTCATTTTATTGCATGTGAGCCAGGATCCAGGAGTCCAGCCGTACCAAGGTAGGAGACACCGTTGACACTACACAGACACTATCCCCACTCTGGCATTCCTCACCTGGTACGTGAGTTATAACATCATAAAGGGCCCTGCAACAGTACCTGCCCAAGCTGCAATTGGCGTCACAAACTACTTATAGACTTTTATACACATATCCTGACCCACTGCAACATTGGCCACCGTACCATGGTCCTGCTCATGGCAGATGTGTCTCTGTGGAAACCACAGCGTCTGAACAGGCGTGTAAGCCTGTTGCGGTTGCTCTTTCACGGGAATCCGCAGGGGAGAAGGGTATTGTGTGGCCCAAAATGAAAGTTAGAGACCCTATGCTAGTTTGGGTAAGGGGTAGCACGATGCTGAAAACTAAGACTGGTATAATGGAAAATATGCTGGACAGACATGTGATTAAAAAAGGACTGTCAGTAAGTTCCCACCGGATGTGAGACTATGGTGACAACTAGAACCAATGGTGCCAAGTTATCTGCATTGCCTAATGCAAATGTGAAGTCATGTAAAACTAGGTGATAACGATGACACCCCTTTTCCTTTGCAGGCTGTGATCAGAAAAAAGGCTACCCCTGCTAGTTTAATTGTATATGTGGTAGGGATGTTGATTGATGGTGAAGGCACACAGCTAAAGGAACCCCCTGTGATAAACGTACAAGAAAATGAGGCAATGCTAGAAGGGATACCACATGTACTAGGTACAGATAAGCAATTTCCACAGGGTTCTATGGTTAGTGAGCTTCGGTGGAAGATAGATAAAAGTGGTGTGACCTATAATGTGAACCAGACACCTGAAAGAGAGCCTAAGCAAGTGCAGGTGGTTCTCACTGAGTGGGAGTCTCTAGTGATAACTGGGTCTTGTGGACCTGATGTTAAAAATATGTTCATATATGATGTAATGTTGGGCTGTGATATTGTTTTGTTGTTGTGGGGTAAGGTAGACACTTCTGCAGATAGTGACAAAACTCCTGCAGAACCTGTACTTGCCAGTTTAAATGAAGGTCTAAGGGAGCTGCACATTGACCACCATGGGAAAAGAAAATTGCCTATTGAAAACAATGGTGCTGATAAGGTGCAAAGCGATTGTGCCAAGTTTGCGGAAAGGCATAATGAAAAGGTGAAATATGTGATGATGACATGCATTTTCCGTTGCAGGATGTGGTCAGGGGAATAGAGCCCCTGTGTGGAAAATGTGTGAAGGATGCAGAAGTGCAGATAAATGTTGTGAGCACTGAGTGGAGCAATCCTACTCTGGTGAACATGCAAGAAAGGGTAGCAGTCCTAGAGGGTGTATCGCACGTACCAGAGGTGCACATGCAGTCTCCACAGTGTTTTATGGTCAATAAAGTAATGTCCCAGGTAGGGATTAACTTGGCAGTGCCCCTAGAGGTCAGCATTATTAATGACACGAGTGACATAGGTGATGTATGTGCTGTGACCATTAGCAACTCTGAGAGGGAAGCTACCAGGTCAAGGTATTGCGAAATTCAGGCGGTCACTAGTAGCGACCAGACGACAGTTATACCTGATGTGACGAGAGCTGAGTGGGGAGATGGCAGCCTAGTGTCTGAGACCCATACCCAGGCAGGAGTAGATGACCTGACACGTCAGTACAGCTGCAATCCTGAAGATTGTTCTGTCTCCACATGGTCCCTAGATATGATAGAGAAGGGACTAGCTGTCTTCATAGAGTCACCAAAGAAGACTGCAGTAGACACAAACAAAGTGCTTAAAGGGACCCTGGGTGGAACCCCCTCAGGGTGGCCAAAAGAGAAAGGTGATAATCCTACATCGGCTGCACCAGAGCAGAGTGAAGAGCATCTGGAACAGGAGGTCCTCTCCTTGGCTCGATCCCTTGAAGAAGCGCTTGAGGAGCGAGATGAATATGAGAGGCTGAACAAGCAACTCAGAGCAGGGATTGCATGAGCTCATGAGTTCAAAAGATGATGTTGGGAAGAATGTCTATGAGTTGAAGAAGTCTAAGCCAGAGCCTGTTAAGAATGGGTCTGGAGATGGTAATAATTTTACAAATGCCTAGGAAAGCAATAAGACCTATCTTGACCCAGGTGAAATTTAATACTTCACTTTTATTATTATATATATTAGGGCTCTTTCACACTTGCGTTGTTCTGTTCCGGCATAGAGTTCCGTCGTCTGGGCTCTATGCCGGAAAAATCCTGATCAGGATTATCCCAATGCATTCTGAATGGAGAGAAATCCGTTCAGGATGCATCAGGATGTCTTCAGTTCAGGACCGGAACGTTATTTGGCCGGAGAAAATACTGCAGCATGCTGCGCTTTTTTGCTCCGGCCAAAAATCCTGAACACTTGCCGCAAGGCCGGATCCGGAATTAATGCCCATTGAAAGGCATTAATCCGGATCCGGCCTTAAGCTAAACGTTGTTTCGGCGCATTACCGGATCCGACGTTTAGCTTTTTCTGAATGGTTACCATGGCTGCCAGGACGCTAAAGTCCTGTTTGCCATGGTAAAGTGTAGTGGGGAGCGGGGGAGCAGTATACTTACCGTCTGTGCGGCTCCTGGGGCGCTTCAGAGTGACGTCAGGGCGCCCCATGCGCATGGATGACGTGATCCAGGCGATCACGTCATCCATGCGCGTGGGGCGCCCTGACGTCATCGCCTGGATCACGTCATCCATGCGCATGGGGCGCTCTGACGTCATTCTGGAGCGCCTCGGGAGCCGCACGGACGGTAAGTATACTGCTCACCCGCTCCCCACTACTACTATGGCAACCAGGACTTTAATAGCGTCCTGGCTGCCATAGTAACACTGAACGCATTTTGAAGACGGATCAGTCTTCAAATGCTTTCAGTTCACTTGCGGTGTTACGGATCCGGCGGGCACTTCCGGCAAATGGAGTACACGACGGATCCGGACAACGCAAGTGTGAAAGCAGCCTTAAAATCTGAATTACTGAGTGAGTGCTCATTTTATTTACCTTTATTAACTATTTTACAAACCCCAAAAATACTATGTTTAAAAATACAGTCAGCACTCCACTAGAGAATTGAGATGTTGAACGGCAATGACGGGGCGTGGAGGGGTGCACTACCTCCCACCCTATTACTTGTAATACAGGGCTATGCCGTATTACTTAGTGCAGGGCTGTTGCCAACTGAATATTGTTGTCAGTATGGCAGTGTAAAGCAGTGGGGAACAGGCGGCATAAACCCACTGTCAGAGGGATACTAATGACCCCCTTATACACGTGAGGCCAGCTTAATGCCAGACCACAGATAGCCCTACAAGCTATAGTACACACCATAAGCTTGTGTTTGAACTGAATAGCTTGATTGTTCTCTCTATTGAGATGTAGTCCAGCCGGACTGAACACAGTTGGATCACAATGGAGTGGAAGACTGAATCTAAAACTGCAAACTACAACTGCCCCCCGCAGTTTTTGCCTTCCTAGGCATTTGTAAAATTATTTGTTAATAAACCTTACCCAGGTTAGGTCCTAACCATTATTATTTTGGTCTGGAGATGGTGGCGCCGTGGTGCCGACCGAAGCGGAGAAGATGGAAGATCTTTTTGCTGAGCCCGCTGATGGGGCTGTTGTAAATGCAGAGGCCAAGAGACTTGTGGCAATGAGTAGCCAGGACCTGGCCATTAAAGATATTTCCTCTGCCGTCAGTGCCTTTCAGAAAGCCAGCGGTCTGCTGGAGAAGAAATACCAGGAGACAGACGACCATCATGCAGATGGTGTCTACTACTGTGAGATGACTCTCCTAGAGCCTAAACGAATGGAGAACAAAATCCTGGGTGAACCTCTGGAGGGCTTGCAAGAAGACGACTAGTATAGTGAAGATCCCGATGTCCCCAGGGCTTCCAACCTTGATGAGAAAGAGGAGGAGGAGGAGTTAAGAAGGCAAGGATATGATGCCATGATGCCTTGGTCCCAGGCTATAGTTTCATATACCTTCCATAACTTAGTGTGTGATTCCATTTCATGGGTTTGAACCCTGCCCTTTGCCTTGCCCTTTTGATTTGTTATTCTTTTAATGCTGAAAGTGGTCTCCATTTACTAGTGTTGAGCAAAGCCAGCTTCGGATTATAGATCCGAAGTCTCTTTGGTCAAAACTTTGTTTGAATGCTGTACAGAAATCTATCTCTGTATAGCATTAAATGTATGGGCTCCAGCGACATGAAATTTGTTATCTCCGAAGTCTCGCGAGACTTCGGTGAATAACTTTGGCAATCGATTTTTAAACTTGAAAACCATTTTAAAACTTGAATCTGAAATCAGATTCGGTAGCGAGGTACCAGCCAGCACCAAATCCAACTTCAGGTTCTCATGAGACTTTGGAGATAACAAATTTCACCTCGCCGGAGCCCATACATTTGAATGCTGTACAGAGACGGATCTCCGTACAGAATTTAAATTAAGTTTTGACCGAAGGGACTCACTGAACCCTACCGTTCACGTCTATGCCTCTTTGACCACGTTGGATCATGTTGGCTGATACTGCTTGCAGCTCTTCAGCAATGATGCTGCGGATAGTGTTTGTGATGTTTTCCTTGAGATCTTCCAGGATATGTGGATTATTAGCGGACACTTTCTGTTTGAAATTTCCCCACAGATAAAAATCACATGTGGACAAGTCTGGGGAACGTTGTGGCCATAACCCCCTGCTCACAGTTTGCTCCTCCGTAAACAGTTCATGAACCAGTGGCAGAAGCCCAATCACTAGTGTACATAACCATTAAGGAAATGGGGACTATCACAGTCAGACATGGTATGCTTTAACATATACTCCCACTAACATCACAGCTTATGCATTTATGTATTTTGCGGTCCGCAAAACATGGATCTGCAAAAAACAAAACTACAAAAAACAGATGACATCCATGTCCATGTTGCATCCATTTTTTTGTGTGGATCCATTGTAACAATGCCTGTCCTTGTCTGCAAAATGGACAGAAATAGGACACACAAAGTCATTTCCTTTATTTATTTATTTTTCATTCTTTATTGAAGAAAATTGTGATATTACAGAAAATTCTGTTAAGAGACAATAGACATATTATCAAAACAAAACAACTTATCAGGTATACTGCAAGATGATGTTACAAATCATGGTGTAAGGACAGGCTTAAGATAATCAGGGCAAAACCGTTTACAAGGTGATCTGCTTAAAGAAGGGTTCTAAGTATAATTATTCCACCATTAGTAATTCTTAAAAGAAGACCATGGTAGCCGACACCTCCTAAATGTGATTATTCTATTGTTTTCCCCTGAAGCTATTTCCTCAAACCTGTAGAGTAGGACTATTCTAGATAACCATTGGGGTATGGGTGGTGTATCTTCGGTTAACCAATAGCGGGGAATCAAGAGACGAGCTGCGTCTAGAAGGTAGTTAAACAGTGAAGGGATAGCCTCCGTTGTATTGGGAATGTAAATCCCTAGGAGAGCAAGTTGTGGTGACATTTGAATAGTTGAGTGGCATATCTCGTTACATTTTTCAAATATTTCTGACCACCATGCTTTGATTCGAGGGCAGGTCCACCAGATATGAAAGTATGAACCTTTGTCTTTACCGCATCTCCGACACTTATCTGATCTATCTATGTTATATCTACAAGTTATGTCTGGGGTTTTATACCATCTTGTTAAAATCTTGTAGGCATTTTCCTGTATTCGGACACATCTTGATGCTTTATGAGGTCTCAAGAGGATTTTTGAAGTTACTGTTTGGGTAAAGGAGGTCTCAATATCTTTTTCCCATAGACCAATAAAAGCAGGTTTTGGCATAAGTATAGGGGTACACAAGTTTTTGTATATCAGAGAGATCAGTTTAGGTTGTGGGTCAGACCTTGATAACAGGCTCTCAAACCAAGTAAACGGGCAAAATAAGGAACTTTTTGTTATATGTTTGGAGATAAAGGAACGTAAAAAGGAAATTAAAGGGGGTGAAAATTTACATTCTGGAAAGAGTTGAGATATATATATCGGTTCCAATAACTTCCCGCAGTCATCAAAAAGAGACACTACTGGATATGTTGAGTATCTTATAGATGTAGGTAGGCTACTTAATAAGGCGTTGGGTGCAAATGCTAAAATATCTCTGACTTGGAGTAGAGGGGAAGGCAACGGAAAGGTGTATTGAGGGGATTGAAACCATTCCCAAGCTCCCAGGGTAGATTTGATTATGGGATTAAAGGATTTGACCGTATTCGTAGGAATATTAGTTCCTACTAGAAGTCCTCTGAAAGGGAGGGTAAAATGCGATTGTTCTAGGTCAACCCAAGGCTCTTTCAGTGTTCCTTTAATCCAACCCACCAATCTAGCCATCAGAACTGCGTTATTGTATAACTCAGGGTTGGGCATCCCTATCCCACCAAAGGGTTTAGGTTTGTTTAAGGTAGTAAAAGCTATACGTGCTCTCTTCCCTGCCCAAATAAATGACCTGATCATTTGGTTCACTGTTTTGTAAAATTACTTTGGTACTGGGATTTGTAGAACCTGCTGAAGGTTGGTCAATCTGGGTATTATTAGGGAAGCATTTCCTTTTTTTTAAGTGAATGCAAAGAAAATGGAACTGACACGGGAAGAAAATACGGCATATGCATGAGCCCTAAGATGTAGATCTGGTACTGTTTCTTTGGGATGCTTACCCATTTCAATTTATGCACCATTTGTCCAATCACACTGCAGTTGTGTAGAAAATACAAAATGAACTAGTGTAAACCCAACTTCAATGCTACAGTCTAATAGTAAATAATTTAAAAATACCATTCATAGAACCACAATTTCCTAGAACTGAATCTCTAAATAAAAATGAATGTTTTGCACATTTTTGGCTTTGTGTTTTGTCACTACCTTGCCATCTGATTGCAACTGTGACTCAGATGAGAACAAGAGTCCATCACTTTTCTGCAGCTTGCAAAATGATTTAGCTTTCCTGGAAAAATGATTAGCATACTCGAAACTGCAATTCAATGTCTCCAAATGTAAACTAATGCATTTAGAGAAGAGTATTGTATCGGCAGTTCTGTGTTAGCAAGGACTTCAGAAGAGAGGGATTTAGGGGTTTTGAATTTTGACAGCTTCAGAATGAGTCAATAGTTTGGGCAGACAGTAGGAAAGGCAAGTAGGATGATCAGCTACATAGCTAGGGGTATAACCAGTAGAAATAGGGAGATTGAGGACTTGCTGTATAGAGCTCTAGTAAGACCCCATCTGGAGTACTGTGTGCAGATATAGAAACGTCACAGATAAGACATTACTAAAACTGAATGGGTCCAAAGACTAACTATAAAAATGGTTGAGGGTCCTTAAAGGGGTATTCCCATCACAATGATCACAGTTTAATCTGTTAATAGGGTGCCAAAGAGAATTTTTGTAAATATATTGTATAAGCAAATTCCCACCCTTCTTGATCAAATTCTTTCCCTCCTACCTCATTGTTGTCCTTTGGTCTCCCATAGTTACGGCCACAGCTGCCTGGCGATTCCATGGGCCGCGCCTGCGCAGATGACCCACATCCAGCCAGTGGCCGGCCTCTCAATTCATTCATGAACGAGCATGCCGTCTGAAACAGAGCCGCGCATGCTCTGTTTGCAGGGCAGACTTCAGAGACTCTGTAAGGACCTTCTGATTTTCACAATATCACGTGACATCCCTAGGTCACGTAGGTCGGCAGCCGGAGCGCTCTGTTATCACAGGCACTGGCCGAATGTTTACAGAGTAGGAAGGTCTGCAGCACTGAGAGGGGAGAGCGTCTGAAAGTGCTGGAGAGGTGGATGTAACTACTGGGGAGGGGTTGAGAATTGTATGTAGGGGGGAATTCTGTGTGGGACTGTATGCTGGGGGGAGGGGGCTGTGTGAGATTATATACTTGGGGGGGGTGGATGTGTGGGATTGTATGCTGGGGGGGCTGCTGTGTGAATGTAGCCTTACCCATAGTCAACTACACAGATCGGATGCACAGAAATCAGCAGGTCCTACTCCAGGTTGCCATAACAACTGATCACAGGTTTTAGCAGTTTGCAGGTCCTTAAATATTCAGTCATATGACGTATGACGGCACAACTACACTGCTACATGCATGGGGGGCAGGGGCCACTATTAAACAGAAGGGTGCTGTGGAGTTCACTGTTAAAGGGGCGGGCAATGTGAAGGTCACTGTTAAAGGGGCAGGCACTGCGGAGGTCACTGTTAAAGGGGAGGGTACTGTGATGGTCACTGTTAAAGGGGTGGCCACTATGAAGGTCACTGTTAAAGGGAGGGTCAATGTTAAAGGGGCAGGTACTGTGGAGGTCACTGTTAAAGGGGCGGGCACTGTGGAGGTCACTGTTAAAGGGGCAGGCACTTTAGAGGTCACTGTTAAAGGGGCGGGCACTATTAATGGGACGGGCAATGTGGAGGTCACTGTTAAATGGGCGGGCACTGTGGAGGTCACTGTTAAAGTGGCAGTCACTGTGAAAAGTGGCGGGCATTGTAGAGGTTACTATTAAAGAGGCAGACACTGTGGAGGTCACTATTAAAGAAGCGGGCACTGTGGAGGTCAATGTTAAAGGGGCAGTCACTGTTAAAGGGGCCGGCACTGTAGAAGTCACTGTTAAAGGGGCGGGACTTGTGAAGGTCACTGTCAAAGGGGCGACCACTATGAAGGTCACTATTAAGGGGGTGGTCAATGTTAAAGGGGAGGGCACTTTGGAGGTCATTGTTAAAGGGGCAGGCACTGTAGAGGTCAATATTAAATGGGCAGACACTGTGAAGGTTACTGTTAAAGGGGTGGTCAGTGGTAAAGGGGCAGGCACTGTGGAGGTCACTGTTAAAGCGGAAAGTACTGTGAAGAACACTGTTAAAGGGGCGTGCACTGTGGAGGTCACTGGATAATGGGGCGGGCAATGTGGAGGTCACTGTTAAAGGGGCAGTCAATATTAACCACCTCAGGACCGCCGTACGCAGGATTGCGTCTTTGCGGCGGCCCTGCTCTTCTGGGTGGACGCGCCGGTGCGTCCTCTCGCGAGACGCGAGATTTCCTGTGAACGCGCGCACACAGGCGCGCGCGCTCACAGGAACGGAAGGTAAGAGAGTTGATCTCCAGCCTGCCAGCGGCGATCGTTCGCTGGCAGGCTGGAGATGTGTTTTTTTTAACCCCTAACAGGTATATTAGACGCTGTTTTGATAACAGCGTCTAATATACCTGCTACCTGGTCCTCTGGTGGTCCCCTTTGTTTGGATCGACCACCAGAGGACACAGGTAGCTCAGTAAAGTCCCACCAAGCACCACTACACTACACTACACCCCCCCCCCGTCACTTATTAACCCCTTATTAGCCCCTGATCACCCCATATAGACTCCCTGATCACCCCCCTGTCATTGATTACACCCCTGTCATTGATCAACCCCCTGTAAAGCTCCATTCAGATGTCCGCATGATTTTTACGGATCCACTGATGGATGGATCGGATCTGCAAAACGCATACGGGCGTCTGAATGAAGCCTTACAGGGGCGTGATCAATGACTGTGGTGATCACCCCATATAGACTCCCTGATCACCCCCCTGTCATTGATTACCCCCCTGTCATTGATTACCCCCCTGTAAAGCTCCATTCAGATGTCCGCATGATTTTTACGCATGCACTGATAGATGGATCGGATCCGCAAAATGCATCCGGACGTCTGAATGAAGCCTTACAGGGGCATGATCAATGACTGTGGTTATCACCCCATATAGACTCCCTGATCACCCCCCTGTCATTGATCACCCCCCTGTAAAGCTCCATTCAGATGTCCGCATGATTTTTACGGATGCACTGATAGATGGATCGGATCCGCAAAACGCATCCGGACGTCTGAATGAAGCCTTACAGGGGCATGATCAATGACTGTGGTGATCACCCCATATAGACTCCCTGATCACCCCCCTGTCATTGATTACACCCCTGTCATTGATCACCCCCCTGTAAAGCTCCATTCAGATGTCCGCATGATTTTTACGGATGCACTGATAGATGGATCGGATCCGCAAAACGCATCCGGACGTCTGAATGAAGCCTTACAGGGGCGTGATCAATGACTGTGGTGATCACCCCATATAGACTCCCTGATCACCCCCCTGTCATTGATTACCCCCCTGTAAAGCTCCATTCAGATGTCCGCATGATTTTTACGGATGCACTGATAGATGGATCGGATCCGCAAAATGCATCCGGACGTCTGAATGAAGCCTTACAGGGGCATGATCAATGACTGTGGTTATCACCCCATATAGACTCCCTGATCACCCCCCTGTAAAGCTCCATTCAGATGTCCGCATGATTTTTACGGATGCACTGATAGATGGATCGGATCCGCAAAACGCATCCGGACGTCTGAATGAAGCCTTACAGGGGCGTGATCAATGACTGTGGTGATCACCCCATATAGACTCCCTGATCACCCCCCTGTCATTGATTACACCCCTGTCATTGATCACCCCCCTGTAAAGCTCCATTCAGATGTCCGCATGATTTTTACGGATGCACTGATAGATGGATCGGATCCGCAAAACGCATCCGGACGTCTGAATGAAGCCTTACAGGGGCGTGATCAATGACTGTGGTGATCACCCCATATAGACTCCCTGATCACCCCCCTGTCATTGATCACCCCCCTGTAAAGCTCCATTCAGATGTCCGCATGATTTTTACGGATGCACTGATAGATGGATCGGATCCGCAAAACGCATCCGGACGTCTGAATGAAGCCTTACAGGGGCGTGATCAATGACTGTGGTGATCACCCCATATAGACTCCCTGATCACCCCCCTGTCATTGATTACACCCCTGTCATTGATCACCCCCCTGTAAAGCTCCATTCAGACGTCCGCATGATTTTTACGGATCCACTGATAGATGGATCGGATCCGCAAAACGCATCCGGACGTCTGAATGAAGCCTTACAGGGGCATGATCAATGACTGTGGTGATCACCCCATATAGACTCCCTGATCACCCCCCTGTCATTGATTACCCCCCTGTAAAGCTCCATTCAGATGTCCGCATGATTTTTACGGATGCACTGATAGATGGATCGGATCCGCAAAACGCATACGGACGTCTGAATGAAGCCTTACAGGGGCATGATCAATGACTGTGGTTATCACCCCATATAGACTCCCTGATCACCCCCCTGTCATTGATCAACCCCCTGTCATTGATCACCCCCCCCTGTCATTGATCACCCCCCTGTCATTGATCAACCCCCTGTCATTGATCACCCCCCCCTGTCATTGATCACCCCCCTGTCATTGATCACCCCTCTGTAAGGCTCCATTCAGACATTTTTTTGGCCCAAGTTAGCGGAATTTTTATTTATTTTTCTTACAAAGTCTCATATTCCACTAACTTGTGTCAAAAAATAAAATCTCACATGAACTCACCATACCCCTCACGGAATCCAAATGCGTAAAATTTTTTAGACATGTATATTCCAGACTTCTTCTCACGCTTTAGGGCCCCTAGAATGCCAGGGCAGTATAAATACGCCACATGTGACCCCATTTCGGAAAGAAGACACCCCCAGGTATTCCGTGAGGGGCATATTGAGTCCATGAAAGATTGAAATTTTTGTCCCAAGTTAGCGGAACGGGAGACTTTGTGAGAAAAAAATAAAAAATATCAATTTCCGCTAACTTGTGCCAAAAAAAAAAAATTTCTATGAACTCGCCATGCCCCTCATTGAATACCTTGGGGTGTCTTCTTTCCAAAATGGGGTCACATGTGGGGTATTTATACTGCCCTGGCATTCTAGGGGCCCCAAAGCGTGAGAAGAAGTCTGGTATCCAAATGTCTAAAAATGCCCTCATAAAATGAATGTGGGCCCCTTTGCGCATCTAGGCTGCAAAAAAGTGTCACACATGTGGTATCGCCGTACTCAGGAGAAGTTGGGGAATGTGTTTTGGGGTGTCATTTTACATATACCCATGCTGGGTGAGAGAAATATCTTGGTCAAATGCCAACTTTGTATAAAAAAATGGGAAAAGTTGTCTTTTGCCAAGATATTTCTCTCACCCAGCAAGGGTATATGTAAAATGACACCCCAAAACACATTCCCCAACTTCTCCTGAATACGGCGATACCACATGTGTGACACTTTTTTGCAGCCTAGGTGGGCAAAGGGGCCCATATTCCAAAGAGCACCTTTAGGATTTCACAGGTCATTTACCTACCTAACACACATTAGGGCCCCTGGAAAATGCCAGGGCAGTATAACTACCACACAAGTGACCCCATTTTGGAAAGAAGACACCCCAAGGTATTCCGTGAGGGGCATGGCGAGTTCCTAGAATTTTTTATTTTTTGTCACAAGTTAGTGGAAAATGCTGATTTTTTTTTTTTTTTTTTTTTTTTATACAAAGTCTCATATTCCACTAACTTGTGACAAAAAATAAAAACTTCCATGAACTCACTATGCCCATCAGCGAATACCTTGGGGTCTCTTCTTTCCAAAATGGGGTCACTTGTGGGGTAGTTATACTGCCCTGGCATTCTAGGGGCCCAAATGTGTGGTAAGGAGTTTGAAATCAAATTCTGTAAAAAATGACAAGTGAAATCCGAAAGGTGCTCTTTGGAATATGGGCCCCTTTGCCCACCTAGGCTGCAAAAAAGTGTCACACATCTGGTATCTCCGTACTCAGGAGAAGGTGGGGAATGTGTTTTGGGGTGTCATTTTATATATACCCATGCTGGGTGAGAGAAATATCTTGGCAAACGACAACTTTTCCCATTTTTTTATACAAAGTTGGCATTTGACCAAGATATTTATCTCACCCAGCATGGGTATATGTAAAAAGACACCCCAAAACACATTCCTCAACTTCTCCTGAATACAGAGATACCAGATGTGTGACACTTTTTTGCAGCCTAGGTGGGCAAAGGGGCCCATATGCCAAAGAGCACCTTTCGGATTTCACAGGTCAATTTTTACAGAATTTGATTTCAAACTCCTTACCACACATTTGGGCCCCTAGAATGCCAGGGCAGTATAACTACCCCACAAGTGACCCCATTTTGGAAAGAAGAGACCCCAAGGTATTCGCTGATGGGCATAGTGAGTTCATGGAAGTTTTTATTTTTTGTCACAAGTTAGTGGAATATGAGACTTTGTATGAAAAAAAAAAAAAAAAAAAAAATAATCATTTTCCACTAACTTGTGACAAAAAATAAAAAATTCTAGGAACTCGCCATGCCCCTCACGGAATACCTTGGGGTGTCTTCTTTCCAAAATGGGGTCACTTGTGGGGTAGTTATACTGCCCTGGCATTCTAGGGGCCCAAATGTGTGGTAAGGAGTTTGAAATCAAATTCAGTAAAAAATGACCTGTGAAATCCGAAAGGTGCTCTTTGGAATGTGGGCCCCTTTGCCCACCTAGGCTGCAAAAAAGTGTCACACATCTGGTATCTCCGTACTCAGGAGAAGGTGGGGAATGTGTTCTGGGGTGTCATTTTATATATACCCATGCTGGGTGAGAGAAATATCTT
This sequence comes from Bufo bufo, assembly GCF_905171765.1. NCBI lineage: Eukaryota > Metazoa > Chordata > Amphibia > Anura > Bufonidae > Bufo > Bufo bufo. The sequence continues at coordinate 530,495,412 of NC_053391.1, read as the reverse complement.
GGCAAAAGACAACTTTTCCCATTTTTTTATACAAAGTTGTCATTTGACCAAGATATTTATCTCACCCAGCATGGGTATATGTAAAAAGACACCCCAAAACACATTCCTCAACTTCTCCTGAGTACGGGGATACCAGATGTGTGACACTTTTTTGCAGCCTAGGTGGGCAAAGGGGCCCATATTCCAAAGAGCACCTTTCGGATTTCACTTGTCATTTTTTACTGAATTTGATTTCAAACTCCTTACCACACATTTGGGCCCCTAGAATGCCAGGGCAGTATAACTACCCCACAAGTGACCCCATTTTGGAAAGAAGAGACCCCAAGGTATTCGCTGATGGGCATAGTGAGTTCATAGAACTTTTTATTTTTTGTCACAAGTTAGTGGAATATGAGACTTTGTAAGAAAAAAAAAAAAAAAAAAAAAAATCATCATTTTCCGCTAACTTGTGACAAAAAATAAAAAGTTCTATGAACTCACTATGCCCATCAGCGAATACCTTAGGGTGTGTACTTTCAGAAATGGGGTCATTTGTGGGGTGTTTGTACTGTCTGGGCATTGTAGAACCTCAGGAAACATGACAGGTGCTCAGAAAGTCAGAGCTGCTGCAAAAAGCGGAAATTCACATTTTTGTACCATAGTTTGTAAACGCTATAACTTTTACCCAAACCATTTTTTTTCTACCCAAACATTTTTTTTTTTATCAAAGACATGTAGAACTATAAATTTAGAGCAAAATTTCTATATGGATGTCGTTTTTTTTGCAAAATTTTACAACTGAAAGTGAAAAATGTCATTTTTTTGCAAAAAAATCGTTAAATTTCGATTAATAACAAAAAAAGTAAAAATGTCAGCAGCAATGAAATACCACCAAATGAAAGCTCTATTAGTGAGAAGAAAAGGAGGTAAAATTCATTTGGGTGGTAAGTTGCATGACCGAGCAATAAATGGTGAAAGTAGTGTAGGTCAGAAGTGTAAAAAGTGGCCTGGTCTTTCAGGGTGTTTAAGCACTGGGGGCTGAGGTGGTTAAAGGGGTGGGTACTATGAAGGTCATTGTTAAAGGGGTGGGCACTGTGAAGGTCAATGTTAAAGGGGCGGCACTGTGGAGGTCCCTGTTAAAGGGGTGGTCAATGTTAAAGAGGCGGGCACTGTGGAGGTCACTGTTAAAGGGGCAGGTCCTGTGGAGGTCATTGTTAAAGGGGCGGGCACTGTGGAGGTCACTGTTAAAGGGGTGGGCACTATGAATGGGAAAGGTAATGTGGAGGTCACTGTTAAATGGGCAGGCACTGTGGAGGTCACTGTTAAAGGGGCAGTCACTGTTAAAGGGGAGGGCATTGTGGAGGTTACTGTTAAAGGGCCGGACACTGTGGAGGTCACTATTAAAGAAGCGGGCACTGTGGAGGTCAATGTTAAAGGGGTGGGTACTGTGAAGGTGACTGTTAAAGGGGAGGGCATTTTGGAGGTCATTGTTAAAGGGGCGGGCACTGTGGAGGTCACTGTTAAAAGTGAAGACACTGTGAAGGTCACTGTTAAAGGGGTGGTCAATGTTAAAGGGGCAGGCACTGTGGAGGTAAGTGGAAAATGGGGCGGGCACTGTAGAGGCCACTGTTAAAGGGCGGGCACTATTAAAGAGACGGGCAATGTGGAGGTCACTGTTAAAAAGGTGGTCAATGTTAAAGGGGCGGGTACTATGAAGGTCACTGTTAAAGGGGTGGTCACTGTTAAAGGGGCGGGCATTGTGGAAGTCACTGTTAAAGGGGCTGACACTGTGGAGGTCACTGTTAAAGGGGCAGGTACTGTGAAGGTCACTGTTAAAGGGGCAGGCACTGTGGAGGTCACTGGTTAAGAGACGGGCACTGTAGAGGTCACTGTTAAAGGGGAGGGCACTGTGGAGGTCACTGTTAAAGGAACAGGTACTGTGAATGCTAAAAACACAGAAATATAGTGGCAATACAGGAGGAGCTGCTCAACCCCTAACACTGTAGCGTGTTTTTCATTGGGGGAGCAGCCCCACCGCATGTGGACCGCAGCAAACGACTATCCCCAGCAAAAAATGCATACGGTGGAGGATGTCGGCGCGGTCCACATGCACCACAAGGGCATCCTACACAAAACGGAGCATTGTGCGGATGTAAATACAATCATATAAATCACAGAAAAAATGCACCAAACGGATATGCCACTGACTATACTGGCTAGTCATAAATGCAGATATTAAAAGCTGAGACTTTCGCCAATATATTCCTGTCAGGAAAATATCGGAGCCCTTCATGCACCACGTCACGGTCACTCAGCATGGCAAAGGGTCCTACCACTACGCTAGCTATGGTGTGAACAAGGCCTTTAGTAAAGGTCGTGGTGCATGAAGGGCTCCGATATTTTCCTGACAGGAATATATTGGCGAAAGTCTCAGCTTTTAATATCTGCATTTATGACTAGCCAGTATAGTCAGTGGCATATCCGTTTGGTGCATTTTTTCTGTGATTTATATGATTGTATTTACATCCGCACAATGCTCCGTTTTGTGTAGGATGCCCTTGTGGTGCATGTGGACCGCGCCGACATCCTCCACCGTATGCATTTTTTGCTGGGGATAGTCGTTTGCTGCGGTCCACATGCGGTGGGGCTGCTCCCCCAATGAAAAACACGCTACAGTGTTAGGGGTTGAGCAGCTCCTCCAGTATTGCCACTATATTTCTGTGTTTTTGTCTTGTTTTATATGTAGTGTATGTGCCTTTACCTGGCATTCAAACACTCTTTTGCACCTGGTGACCTCCATCACAGGGTCTGATATGGGTGTGGCTTGCAGTCTGGCTTTGTTCACATTGCACTAGTTGTCCTGCTAGGCGTTTGTGTGGAAGCCTGGCTGTGAGCTGGTTTACATCACCTTCAGACCTTGTTCACACCATAGCTAGCGTAGTGGTAGGACACTTTTCCATGCTGAGTGACCGTGACGTGGTGCATGAAGGGCTCCGATATTTTCCTGACAGGAATATATTGGTGAAAGTCTCAGCTTTTAATATCTGCATTTATGACTAGCCAGTATAGTCAGTGGCATATCCGTTTGGTGCATTTTTTCTGTGATTTACTGTGAATGTTACTGTTAAAGGGGCAGGCACTGTGGAGGTCACTGTTAAAGGGGCGGGCACTTTTAAAGGGAGGGACGGACAATGTGGAGGTCACTGTTAAAGGGCTTCTGTCACCCCACTAAAGTCTTTTTTTTTTTTTTGGGCTAGTTAAATTACTTATCCTGCGATATATGAAAATATAATGGTGTTACTTACTTTGATTCAGCAGTTTCTTCTAAAAACGAACTTTTATAATATGTAAATTAGGTCTCTACCAGCAAGTAGGGCGGCTACTTGCTGGTAGCAGCTGCAGAAAACCGCCCCCCTCGTCGCGTTGATTGACAGGGCCAGCCGGGATCTCCTCCTCCGGCTAGCCCTGTCGGCATTTTAAAAATCGTGCGTCTGCACAGGCGCTCTGAGATGAGGAGGCTCGCCTCCTCAAAACTCCCTCAGTGCGCCTGCGCCGATGACGTCTTCTATTTCGGTGATGTCATCGGCGCAGGCGCAGCCTCCTCATCTCAGAGCGCCTGCGCACGTTGGGTGTATTACTGAATTAATTATAATGCTTGAATAATTACTCTGGATGGATCAAAAGTTTGATGTATGAACTATCATGAATTAAAAAACCACTAATTGACAAAATTTTTATTCTGACATCTAATACCCCCCCTGTGTTTTTTGAAGGCTGTTAAGATCTCTGACTGTAGGGGGTGTGGCTTGCTAGGCATGTGAGCGGTCGCACGCTGCGAGAGCTCCCGCATCTGCCCGGCCATTAATCCAGAATTTACCCTGATTTCAGCGGAGATATTAAGCCTGAACAGTCGGGGATCAGTGCAGATTAGTGCGGTAACCGAGACTGAGGCTTTGGTCAGCGGGAGAGGCAGACATGTCAAGGAAAAGAGAAGGCAGAGTGACTGATAAGGAGTCCCAAGATGGCGCTGGGCTGAGCACGCCGAAGCGGCGAGATCGTACTGCAGAGCTGCAGAAAGAAACAGCGGTGAAGCTGAGTCAATTCGTGAGATACTCTCAGGCTGCCAACAACAGACTGCGCCAGGGAAGTCAGGATGAAGTGCCACCGGATCAAGGGGACAACTCAGACCATGAAGAGCGGGTTCCCGCCACTACAACGCGGCAGAGCGCCAACAGGTATGCAGCTTTACAAGTGAATGGAGAGGAGCTGGAGCGTGAAACTGGCGACTCGGAATCTGGGGAACCCACGTTAAAGGATGTGCTACATGCTATATCTAAATTCGGCAAGTCCCTGAGTGCACTATCGGTCCAGGTAGGCGCCATTAAAGAGGACATTTCTATTATAAGACATGACTTCAGAAAACTGGCTGAACGCACCACAGCTCTAGAGGATAGAGTGGGAGAGGTGGAGGATGAGGTACAGCCTATAAAGAGGGACACTGCTGAACACTCCAGATTGTTAAATGTTATAATGGCTAAGTAAGACGATATGGAGAACCGTCTGCGCCGCAATAATGTTCGCATTGTGGGAGTACCTGAGAAGGTGGAAGGGAGGAATCCCATCGAATATTTTGAGGCATGGCTGAAGGAGAACGTGGGGCAAGACGCAATAACTCCACTGTTTGCAGTCGAACGCGCTCATCGGGTGCCAACTAGGCCTTTGCCCCCAGGAGCATTGCCGAGAACGGTCTTGGCCAAGTTATTACATTACAGAGACCGAGATGTCCTCCTGCGCAAGGCCAGGGAGCTACAAGACCTTTCCATTGATGGTCACAGAATCTCATTGTTCCCGGACTACTCCATGGAAGTTCAAAAAAGGAGGGCTCGCTTTTTAGAAGTTAAAAAGAGACTGAGAAATCTGGGGGTCCCATACTCTATGTTATATCCAGCTAGATTGCGAGCAGTGGCTCTGAATACTACCAGTTTCTTTGAAGATCCTAGGGAAGCGGCAAAATGGTTGGATAGAAATGAACGTCAGATCATGATGGAGCTCCAACCCCCTAACTAATGGGACTCAGTTTTCATTCTGCAAGTGATTATTTGAATGCCTTTTCTATGTTCTGTCTTCCCTCTCTTTCTAAATGTTATCTATAGATCTTCCTTGCTAGGGGGGCTACGGAGAAAAGAAGGGGAAGGGAAAGTGATATGCCAGGCTGTAATGACCGTATATTGCAGTATATTGCGGTGAATTTATATGCTGATGCGCTACCATAGATATAGACATGACTGCTTTGCCTTGTTTTTTACCCGATTGTTGATCAAGATATCACGGGCAAAGTACTACATTTCTTACTTGTGGTAGTTATGTTATGTATTCCCGGGTAAGATGCGGGAAGCTAGAGGGCGATTGGCTATAATAAGTGTGTGTGTAACAGTTCTTTCAAGTGTTCACATTGATAAAATACTACTAGTAGTCAGTTCTGACTACGCTCCTCCGGCTAATACGGATTATTGGCTGGTGTTCTGCTGATCTCACCGATTGGTGCAGTATTTTTCCACAGGCCTTGTACTAGGCCGAGGGGTGGAACCAATCGGTTAGCTCAGGGAACCGTAGTTCTTTATAGTGTTTTGCCAGCTAATGGCAAGTTTACAACTTTGGGGAGGGTTGGGGAATGTTATGAGACAGGGTAATTCTGGTTATGACTGGCAATATGGCTGGTTGAGTGTGGTGTGGATGGGGGTGTGCCTCCCTCTGGGGCAAAGAGAAAAAGATATTGTGGTACAGAGTGTGTCAAAATCGGTATACAGGAGATTGTCTTCTAATACTAATGGCTAATTGCATTAATTTCCTTAGCTGGAATGTTCGGGGAATCAAGGAAAAAAACAAAAGGAAGGCGATTCTGGAAAGCGTCCGTCCGTTACATCCTCTCATATGCTGCCTACAGGAGACACACTTGCTGCCGGAGCAGGTACACTTTCTTAAGCTGGCCTGGGTGGGGATGGGATTTCATTCCACATATTCTACGTATGCTAGAGGAGTCAGCGTCTTGATTCATAGAAGCATTCCGTTTTGCTGTATTTCTAGCAAGGTGGATGCTGATGGGTGTTATGTGTGCTTATATGGTACACTCTATAACCAGCCATGTGTGATATGTGGAGTGTATATCCCGCCCCCATACTCTCCGTTAGTGATCAGGAAGGTTTTAGCTTTCATGACGGATTTCCCAGGGGTGCCAACCATCATACTGGGGGATTTTAACAATGTAGTAAGCCCTGACATTGATAGGGTGGGGGCAACGGAAAAGGACTCCCCAGGAGAATATACCACATTTGGAAGACTCATACAAGAAGTGTCCCTAATAGACATAGAGAAATCTGCAGGAGAGGCAGTACTCATGTTGTTCTAGTACATTTGGCTCGCTGTCCAGGATTGATCTGGCACTAGTAAACTCTGAAATGGGGAGATTAATACAAAAAATTGCTTATCTTCTGCGTCGGCTGACGGATCATTCCCCTTTGATGGTCTCCGCTGCTTTTAGGCCCGCTAGAATAGGACAAGGAATGATGTGGGCATTTAATCCCTTCTGGTTATCTGTCCTGCCAGAAGTGAGTAGTATTAAGGAACAACTAGAGGAATTCTTTAGGATTAATTTGCCTACCATTTCTAGGTCAATAGTATGGGATGCCATAAAGGCTTTCATGCGAGGATTGCTTATAGCTCAAATTAGTAGGAAAAAGAGTGAAACCAAAGCTAAGGTCCAGGCTTTAATACGGGCGGTGGAAATAACTGAAGCTAATTATGTGAAAACACCAGACAATAGGTGTAGAGAATTGTGGAAGGGGGCGCAAAAGGAGTTAAATGACAGGCTGCTACTTAATGTCAAAAACAAGCAATTCTTCCAAAAACAAGTATACTATGAAGAAGGAGAGAAGACGGGAAGAATGCTGGCTCTGGTATCTAGGGCACAGTGACCCCCCAGTTATATAGCGGCCCTCAGGGATACAGCTGGGAATTTGTGTAGTAATTCGGAGCAAATACTGGAGATTATGAAGGGATTTTACTCTAACCTGTATGTGTCTCGCCTGGCAGCCTCAGATGAAGAAATAGACTTATTCTTGGATGGGCTTCACATACCTTCCCTTACCCCTGATCAGCGTAGTAAATTGGACTCTCCTATAACAATACTGAGTTGGAGGTGGCGCTATCAAATATGTCTAACAATAAGGCTCCAGGAGGTGATGGGTTACCGGCGGAGATATACAAACGATTTGCCTCAGTCATGCTGCCTCAGTTGTTAGAGGTCTTCAAGGAGGCGATGATACAGAAAAAACTGCCCCCCAGTATGACTGAGGCGATGATTGTAGTCCTTCCAAAGGCGGGCAAAGACATACAGGAGGCCGAGTCCTATAGACCGATATCACTGCTTCAGGTGGATATTAAAATCCTGGCTAAGGTTTTAGCCAATCGTCTGAACCAGACTATATCCAATCTTATTCACCCGGAGCAGGCTGGATTTATGCCAAACATGTCTACGGCAGTTCACATCAGGCGCCTCTACTTAAATATTCAGAGTAAGGGACGCGCTTCGGATGCGGCGGTCGCATCTCTTGATGCGGCCAAAGCATTTGATAGTGTAGAATGGGAATACTTGTGGAAGGTACTGAGGAAGCTAGGGTTTGGCCAATCTTTCATAGGGTGGATTCAGCTTTTATATGACAAGCCATCGGCTAGGATTAGGGTAAATGGCAATTTATCAGATAGCTTCACATTATATAGGGGGACGAGGCAGGGTTGCCCCTTATCGCCTCTGCTATTTGCGATTGCAATCGAACCTCAGATTGCAATCGCAAATATCTTCTGCAGAGATTAGAGGCTTTAAGTATGGCTCCTTAGAGGAGAAAGTGGCATTATATGCAGATGATTTGTTGTTATTTATGGATGATTGGAGAACCTCTCTCCCGGTAGCGATGGAAGTTATTAATGGGTTTGGGAAAATGTCAGGTTTATGTATCAACTGGACTAAGTCCGTGCTGATGCCACTGAAGGAGGGCATGGATGTCGGGGACTCTTGGGAAGAGGGCCTACAGGTTGTACACTCTTTCAAATATCTGGGCATTCAGATCTCTTGCAATGATCTAGATTTTAAAAAACTGAACATCTCCCCTCTTCTCCAGAAGTTTAGACAGAAGGTGAATGCCTGGACAAAGCTGCAGTTATCAATTATAGGTAGAGCAAATCTAGTTAAAATGATACTGATGCCACAGCTTCTCTATGTGCTGCACAACTCTCCGGTATGGCTTCCCCTGAGGATCTTTTATGTAATTAATGCTATCTTTAGGGACCTTATATGGAAGAAGGGAACACCTTGCATCAAGCTGGCAATTCTATGTAGGCCAAAGACTAATGGAGGCCTGGGGGTTCTGGATCCGTGGATGTATTACCTGGCGGCACAAATGCAGCATATGAGGGGACGGGAATCGACGGATGGCTTCGGAACTGCTTGTAGAATTATTCAGTCATTGGTAGGATGTAAAAATTTGAGATCTGCTCTGGAGGAGGGTACTTTCCATGCATTAGGTGGTAATTATCGGATATTGCGCGCCATTCATAAAACGTGGTGGAAGGTCAGGGAAATAATAGGGATACAGGGCTACTCTGATATCACTCCTCTCTGGCCAAATTATATGTACGCGGAAGTGAATAAAGTTAAAGGGATCAAGGTATGGGCTGATTCTGGGCTTAAATATATGTGTCAACTCTTTGACAATGATGTCCATAAGGAATTTTCAGGGTTACAGCAGGAATTTGGATTGCAAAAATCCCAATTTTATCTTTATTTGCAACTTAGGCACGCTCTACGCGCTCAATAACAGGTAGGGGCAGTACGTCCTGCAAAGAAAAATTCAATAGTAGACTTGGTAAAATCTGGGGGAGGTACAGCGGGAGTAATATCCCTAAACTATGCATGTCTTATGGAAGCGCAATTTAATAGACAGGAATTCCTGCTTTATGATAAATGGAGGAAGGATGTCCCTGATTTGACTGAGGAGCAATGGGATACTGTATTGGAGGAGCTCACACAAGTAGCGGTGAGCGAAGCTCAAAGGGTATCGCAACTCCTATTGCTGCACAGAGTATACAAAACACCTGTCCTATTGAAAAGAATGGGATACAGAGCGGATGACTGCTGCCCGAGGTGTGGTGTGACGAATGCTGACCTTATCCATCTGATGTGGAACTGTCCTAGGCTAAGAAGGTACTGGAGTGGGGTAGTGGGGACTGTGAAAATGGTTTTGGATGTTGAACTTAGTATGGATATTGCGACGTGTGTTTTGGGATGCGTGGAGGTACCAGGATTGGTGCCTGAAAGGAGACTAGCTATAATAAGAATCCTTTATCAAGCTAGGAAGGTAATTGCTTTCCACTGGATAGATGTTCAACCACCAACAGTGGATGAATGGGTAAAAAAAGTGCATGTACTGATTAGCCTAGAAAACTATGTATACCAAAAGAGGAACTGTGTGAAAATTTTTTAAAAGATATGGTCACCTTGGATTCAACATTATAATTTACAAACGTAAGGGAGTGAATGTGGGATTGAGTGAGGAATATATGAGAGATATGTAGGAAGGTGAGGTGAGAGAGGAGAAATAATAATATAATAGTAATGGGATATTGAAAGGGTAGTCTAGGAAAATGAATGCTCCAGGATGAAGGGGTCACATAACAGGGGAACCTGAATAAGTGATCTTGTAGAATGTGCCATATGGCTGAAACTATGTTACACTGATTTGAAATATTTAAATGTGTAAAATTATTGTACTGTACTGAAGTGTCAGTCCATGTGATACAAAAATATTTTTATGCTCTTGTCTCAAGGGGTTATGTTGGGGGGAGGGGGGGAATTGGGTGGACAGTGTTTTGTATGTGTTTAAAACTGAAAATCTTCAATAAAAAATATCTGATTATAAAGATCTCTGACTGTAACTGGCGGGAATGAAGTTGAGCCCACTCCACCGCCGGGATGCAGGAAACTAGAGACCCCAGGACCGACATTGCCTTTCGAAGAGTCAGAGAGGTGGAAGAAAGGGATCTGATTTGATTCAAAAAAATTTAAATTTTTTCTTCTGGGAGATATACCTTCTGAGTCTCTGAATCCAAAACTAGGCCTAGGAACCTCTGTTTTTTTACAGGTTTTAATCTGGATTTTTTGTAGTTTATTATCCACCCCAGTTCTTGGAAGGTCTGTACAACTACCGTATCTGAATGCTCTTCTCGCAATTGAGCTGGGAATTCGCTATGATTAAAAAATCGTCCAGATATGGAACTATCATAACGTTTTTGATTCTTATGAACGAAACAACCTCTGCCACCACCTTTGTGAATATCCTCGGGGCCATAGACAGGCCAAAGGGCAATGCCTGGAATTGATATTGCTGAATCTGACCCTCCATGGGAATCGCCACTCTGAGGTATTTTTGAAACTTCTGGTGCATGGGAATATGAAAATAGGCGTCTTTTAAATCTATTACGGCCATGAAACAATGAGGAAAAAGAAGCTGGATCGTATTCCTCATTGTTTCCATTTTGAACTTTTTGAAAACCAGAAATTTGTTCAAATCCCTTAGATTGATGATAGTCCTGTGTGTACCATCTAGTTTCGGACCTAGAAAAAGATTGGAGAAATAGCCTTCGGATTGCTCTTTTACACAAATGCTTTTTGTAATAATGAATCTTTGCGGAGGCAAGGAAAGGAATTCTGGTTTCAGACATGACCGAATAATCTCCAAGACCCAAGGCCCTGCAATCCTTTCCCAGGCTGTCAGGAAGAATTTTAGCCTTCCACCCACTTCTAACCTGGCGTCATTGTTGAGGTTGTTTTTTATTTGTAGAGGAAGAGTTTCCAAATAGGAATCCTTTCCCCCCAAAATTCTTGGATCTGAATCTATGATCTTTATCTCTGCCTGGTCTTCTACTCGCATTATTCCTATAAGGACGAAAGGACTGTCTATTCCTGGAACCAAATACCGCAGCAGGATAAGGGACCGGAAACCTTCTCTTCCTATCAGCAGCTTTCTCTAAAAGGTCATTTAGCTCTGGACCAAACAAAAATTCTCCCTGGCAGGGGATGTTACATAACCTTTGTTTGGAGGCTATATCCCCCCCACTTCAACTTTTTAGCCAAAGGGCCCTCCGTGCGGAATTGGTGAGGGATGCCAACTGCGCACCGAGCTTAATAGAATCGACTGACGCGTCTGTTAAGAAGTCAGCCGCTTTTTGCAGAGTTGACAAAGAGGATAAAATCTGTTCCCTAGGGGATCTTTCTTTTAGTTGCACTTCCAGTTGCTGCAACCAAAGAGCTAATGTTCTAGTCGTAACAGTAGCAACTATGGCAGGGCAAAAGGATAACGTAGAGGCCTCCCAGGCTCCTTTAAGGAAAGATTCAGTCTTTTTGTCTAGGGGTTCTTTAAGCATACCAGTATCCTCAAAGGGAAGGGAGGATTTTTTATTCACCTTTTGAGATGGCAACATCAATTTTAGGGGCTTTCCTCCAAGAGGAGGAATTTACTTCCTCAAACGGATACTTCCGCTTAAAGGCCCTAGAGGCAAAGACTTTCTTGCCTGGCTTTCTCCATTCCCTCTGAATTAAGGACATGATACTACCATGTACAGGAAAACAACGACCCTTCCTTTCCTGTAACCCCTCAAACAAAGAGTCTGCTACTGATTTATCCTCTTTGACATCCTCAATGTTCATGGTAGATCTTATGACCTTTAGCAACTTGTCCGTATCTTCCGGAGGAAAAAAGGTATTAGTCATAGTTTCATCTTCAGAGGAAGAACCCGAAGAAGACGACTCCCGCGGTGAGTCACTGTCATCGGATGAGTAGTTCTGGGACAGGCTAAATTTTGAACTTTTATCCTTCACAGATGTTCTCGCCCTCTTGCCTGACTTTAAGGAATTTTTAACTTCCATTTTAATAAGTGATCTTATGTTTTCTAACAATGAAGGGGATTCGTCAGAAATGGTTTTGTCGATGCAAGTTTGGCATAATTTCTTCCCGTAAGAAGAAGATAGCGATATTCTACACAGCGCACACTCCTTGTTTTTTCTTTTCGCCAGCATCTTCTTCGGCTTAGGCTGGAAATTTTTTTTGAGATGGGGCATCATAACTGAGCCACTTACCCCAAGGAAGATAGGTCAACTACCAGGATGGGATTCACCATTTCACCCTCAGCAGATTCTTGTCTTCTTTCTTCCTCCATTGTCAGAAAGGAGGAGGTAGGGAGTCTATTCACTTAAGAAAAACAGAATAATTAATCTTTTAGTCCGCACCATGACTAATCGTGAGGAATGTTTCCATTGAAAGAAATTTCCCATACATGCAGTCAAGCACAGACCGTCATGCAATAGCTCAGGGACTGGTCTGGCTTGTACCTCTTAAATAGCACGAGCGGCTTCCTCCACAGGAAGCACGTCAAAATGCGCTCTGCTCCGGCGTCCAGTTCCCGGAAGACTCCGCCCACTTTGGGTCATCACGTGGACGTCATGCGTTCCACCGCCTCTCGGACGCTGCCCACGTGATCAGCCGGAAGTGCGTCATCACGCGCATCGCCTACCGGAAGTGACCGCCCATCAACATCACGTGCCCGATAGCGTCCGCACCAGCCCGCTCCCTTAGAAATCCATGTGGCAGAGCCCTTCCTCAACGATGTCCACATTAATCGCTACTCCGATGGCGCTTTCCACTGGGCAGAGCTCTCCCTGAGAGGTAACCCACATGCCTGCAGCAAGATACAGAGGGCCCCCTGGAGCACCTCCATATCCTAGGGTCCTGTCAGCCTGCCCAGCAGCACGATGGACCCGGGAAGCTACTGTCAGCCCTCTAGGGACCCCCTAGGAATAAAAGACCGATGGTAATAACCTAAAAGGAAAAACTGTAGGTCTCCCACTCCAGGGACAGGAAACCACTGAATGGGTATAGAGGCTCCACCCTTTTATTTCTGTAGGTTTCCTGGCCCTGGGGGTGGATCCCTCTCTCTATGGTGCTGTTGTGGGGGAAGGGAAAAAATCGCTATAGATCACCTACAGAATTAACAGCCAGAACAATTACTATATTTCTGTGTCAGGGGTGCAAAGATGGTGCATTGCACCAACAAAAGATCACTATAGGTCACCCACAGAATTAACAGCCAGCTTTAGTATTATATTTCTGTATCAGGGGTGCAAAGCTGGTGCATTGCACCCACAAAAAATCTTTATACTGTTAGTCACCCACAAAACAAATAGCCAGATTCCTAACTCTCTCCCACAGTTCAGCTGGGTGCTTCCTATCCCTGCAATACTCAGAGCTGATGGGCGGTGCTACATGTGACCCAGCTTTCATGAAAGCTGGGTCACATGATTCACCGGCCAATCACAGCCATTCCATTAGTAGCCATGGCTGTGATAGCTTCTAAGTGCCTATGGAACTCTCTGCCTGAGGAGGTGGTGATGGTGAGTACAATAAAGGAATTCAAGAGGGGCCTGGATGTATTTCTGGAGTGTAATAATATTACAGGCTATAGCTACTAGAGAGGGGTCGTTGATCCAGGGAGTTATTCTGATTGCCTGGTTGGAGTCGGGAAGGAATTTTTTATTCCCCTAAAGTGAGGAAAATTGGCTTCTACCTCAAAGGTTTTTTTTGCCTTCCTCTGGATCAACTTGCAGGATGACAGGCCGAACTGGATGGACAAATGTCTTTTTTCGGCCTTACAGGGAGTGCAGAATTATTAGGCAAGTTGTATTTTTGAGGATTAATTTTATTATTGAACAACAACCATGTTCTCAATGAACCCAAAAAACTGTTTTTAGTTTTAGCTATTTTAGGGGGATATCTGTGTGTGCAGGTGACTATTACTGTGCATAATTATTAGGCAACTTAACAAAAAACAAATATATACCCATTTCAATTATTTATTTTTACCAGTGAAACCAATATAACATCTCAACATTCACAAATATACATTTCTGACATTCAAAAACAAAACAAAAACAAATCAGTGACCAATATAGCCACCTTTCTTTGCAAGGACACTCAAAAGCCTGCCATCCATGGATTCTGTCAGTGTTTTGATCTGTTCACCATCAACATTACGTGCAGCAGCAACCACAGCCTCCCAGACACTGTTCAGAGAGGTGTACTGTTTTCCCTCCTTGTAAATCTCACATTTGATGATGGACCACAGGTTCTCAATGGGGTTCAGATCAGGTGAACAAGGAGGCCATGTCATTAGATTTTCTTCTTTTATACCCTTTCTTGCCAGCCACGCTGTGGAGTACTTGGACGCGTGTGATGGAGCATTGTCCTGCATGAAAATCATGTTTTTCTTGAAGGATGCAGACTTCTTCCTGTACCACTGCTTGAAGAAGGTGTCTTCCAGAAACTGTCAGTAGGACTGGGAGTTGAGCTTGACTCCATCCTCAACCCGAAAAGGCCCCACAAGCTCATCTTTGATGATACCAGCCCAAACCAGTACTCCACCTCCACCTTGCTGGCGTCTGAGTCGGACTGGAGCTCTCTGCCCTTTACCAATCCAGCCACGGGCCCATCCATCTGGCCCATCAAGACTCACTCTCATTTCATCAGTCCATAAAACCTTAGAAAAATCAGTCTTGAGATATTTCTTGGCCCAGTCTTGACGTTTCAGCTTGTGTGTCTTGTTCAGTGGTGGTCGTCTTTCAGCCTTTCTTACCTTGGCCATGTCTCTGAGTATTGCACACCTTGTGCTTTTGGGCACTCCAGTCATGTTGCAGCTCTGAAATATGGCCAAACTGGTGGCAAGTGGCATCTTGGCAGCTGCACGCTTGACTTTTCTCAGTTCATGGGCAGTTATTTTGCGCCTTGGTTTTTCCACACGCTTCTTGCGACCCTGTTGACTATTTTGAATGAAACGCTTGATTGTTCGATGATCACGCTTCAGAAGCTTTGCAATTTTAAGAGTGCTGCATCCCTCTGCAAGATATCTCACTATTTTTTACTTTTCTGAGCCTGTCAAGTCCTTCTTTTGATCCATTTTGCCAAAGGAAAGGAAGTTGCCTAATAATTATGCACATCTAATATAGGGTGTTGATGTCAGACCACACCCCTTCTCATTACAGAGATGCACATCACCTAATATGCTTAATTGGTAGTAGGCTTTCGAGCCTATACAGCTTGGAGTAAGACAACATGCATAAAGAGGATGATGTGGTCAAAATACTCATTTGCCTAATAATTCTGCACGCAGTGTATGTACTATGTTACTATGTTACAGCTTAAAAGCTTGTTGATTGGCTGCCCTGCAGCATGTGAAATTGATTGTCACTCAGTGTTGCTTCCTAAGTGAACAGTTTGATTTCACAGAAGTGTGATATTAGTTTTTTAGAATATTCGTCATTTTTTTCCATCTGAAATCATGATTCCTCCCCGCTTAAGTTACTTAATCAGGGAGGAATCATGACTTCATATGGAAAAAAATGGTGAATATTCTAAAAAAAACTAATATATAGAGCAATATAGCTAATATAGTGCTATATTCGTTTTTCAGAATATTCGTAATATTCTAAAACAAAAATACACTGCTCAAAAAAATAAAGGGAACACTTAAACAACACAATGTAACTCCAAGTTAATCACACTTCTGTGAAATCAAACTGTCCACATAGGAAGCAACACTTCCTGACAATCAATTTCACATGCTGTTGTGCAAATGGGATAGACAACAGGTGGAAATTATAGGCAATTAGCAAGACACCCCCAATAAAGGAGTGGTTCTGCAGGTGGTGACCACAGACCGCTTCTCAGTTCCTATGCTTCCTGGCTGATGTTTTGGTCACTTTTGAATGCTGGCGGTGCTTTCACTCTAGTGGTAGCATGAGACGGAGTCTACAACCCACACAAGTGGCTCAGGTAGTGCAGCTTATCCAGGATGGCACATCAATGCGAGCTGTGGCAAGAAGGTTTGCTGTGTCTGTCAGCGTAGTGTCCAGAGCATGGAGGCGCTACCAGGAGACAGGCCAGTACATCAGGAGACGTGGAGGAGGCCGTAGGAGGGCAACAACCCAGCAGCAGGACCGCTACCTCAGCCTTTGTGCAAGGAGGAACAGGAGGAGCACTGCCAGAGCCCTGCAAAATGACCTCCAGCAGGCCACAAATGTGCATGTGTCTGCTCAAATGGTCAGAAACAGACTCCATGAGGGTGATATGAGGGCCCGACGTCCACAGGTGGGGGTTGTGCTTACAGCCCAACACCGTGCAGGACGTTTGGCTTTTGTCAGAGAACACCAAGATTGGCAAATTCGCCACTGGCGCCCTGTGCTCTTCACAGATGAAAGCAGGTTCACACTGAGCACATGTGACAGACGTAACAGAGTCTGGAGACGCCGTGGAGAACATTCTGCTGCCTGCAACATCCTCCAGCATGACCGGTTTGGCATTGGGTCAGTAATGGTGTGGGGTGGCATTTCTTTGGAGGGCTGCACAGCCCTCCATGTGCTCGCCAGAGGTAGCCTGACTGCCATTAGGTACCGAGATGAGATCCTCAGACCCCTTGTGAGACCATATGCTGGTGCAGTTGGCCCTGGGTTCCTCCTAATGCAAGACAATGCTAGACCTCATGTGGCTGGAGTGTGTCAGCAGTTCCTGCAAGACGAAGGCATTGATGCTATGGACTGGCCCGCCCGTTCCCCAGACCTGAATCCAATTGAGCACATCTGGGACATCATGTCTCGCTCTATCCACCAACGTCACGTTGCACCACAGACTGTCCAGGAGTTGGCAGATGCTTTAGTCCAGGTCTGGGAGGAGATCCCTCAGGAGACCATCCGCCACCTCATCAGGAGCATGCACAGGCGTTGTAGGGAGGTCATACAGGCACGTGGAGGCCACACACACTACTGAGCCTCATTTTGACTTGTTTTAAGGACATTACATCAAAGTTGGATCAGCCTGTAGTGTGTTTTTCCACTTTAATTTTGAGTGTGACTCCAAATCCAGACCTCCAGCGGTTGAAAATTTTGATTTCCATTTTTTTATTTTTGTGTGATTTTGTTGTCAGCAGTATTTCAGAAGAATATTTAATTAATTCAGATCTAGGATGTGTTATTTTTGTGTTCCCTTTATTTTTTGAGCAGTATATATAGCAATATAGCGAATAAAAAAAAAAATATATATATAGAGCAATTTAGCTAATATAGTGCTATAATCTTTTTTTTAATAGTCGTAATTTTTTTCCAATGTGTACTTCAGATGAGAAAAAAAATTACAACAATTAGACACAGATTATAGCAATATATTAGATAAATTGCTCTACATTCGTTTTAGTGAATATTCACTATATTGCTATATATTCTTGTTTTAGAATATTCCGATTATTAAAAAAAACAAATATAAAGCCCTATATCGAATATATTCGTTTTTTAGATTATTCTTTTTTTTTCCCCAATCTATACAGTTTTTCTACTTCGGCATACTCCTCCCCGACAAGCATCCCCGTCACCATGGGAACTCCTGGTGGTTAGAATATACCATCAGATCTGAGTTTTCACGATCTCACTAAGATCGTGAAAACTCAGATCTGATGGTATATTCTAACCCCCAGGCAAGCGTCCCCGTCACCATGGGAACGCCAAGGGTTAGCATATACCATCGGATCTGAGTTTTCACGATCTCACTGAGATCGTGAAAACTCAGATCCGATGGTATATTCTAAGTCCCAGGCATTCCCATGGTTACGGGGACGCTTGTCGGGACGGAGTATGCCGAAGTGGAACAACTGTATAGATTGAAAAAGAAAAAAAGAACAATATTCTAAAAAACAAATATATTCAATGTAGTGATATTTATTTGTTTTTTAGAATATTCGTCATTTTTCCCATCTAAAGTCATGATTCCTCCCTGCTTAAGTTGCTTGTGGGCCAATGACTCATTGGCCCACAAGCAAGAAGCAGGGAGAAATCATGTGTTCAGATGGGTAAAAATTACGAATATTCGCTATAACGAATATATAGCACTATATTCGAAATATTCGCGAATTCGAATAGTTGCGATATTCACGATAAAAATTTGCTTTTCGAATATTCGTGCTGAACACTAACTGTTATGTAGGGATCTGTGGATGACACATATATAGCATAAGATGCTATATACAGGTGAAACTCGAAAAAATAGAATGTTGTGCAAAAGTCCATTTATTTCAGTAATGCAAATTAAAAGGAATTGCATTAATGCAGCTTAAAATTAGAATTTTGTGAAAAGGTTCAATATTCTAGGCTCAAAGTGTCACACTCTAGTCAGCTAATGAATCCATATCCCCTGAGCAAAGGGTACCTGAAAATTGTGACTTTGGGCTGTAAGCCATAATCATCCAAATTATAACAAATACAGGCTTGAAATATCTCGCTTTGCATGTAATGTCTATCTCATATGTTAGTTTCACCTTATATGGCCTCATGCACACGACAGTGTTTTTTCACTGTCAGTGATTTAGCTTCAGTGGTCCGTGTCCGATTTTGCTTCAGTTGTGTTTCCTTGTGTCTTCCTTTTTTTTTGTCAGGAATTTTTGTCAGGTAATTTTATTGCACCAAGGTCTTGTAGAAAAAAACGGACACGGACGCGGACACGGATGACATACCAGTTGTGCATCCGTTTTTTTAGATGGATCCATTGACTTGAATGGGTCCGTCCTCCGTTTTCCACTGACAAGAATAGGACAGGTTATATTTTTTTGACGGACTGGAATCACGGATCACGGACACGGAGAAAAAACGGAGGACTATCATTTTTTTTTCACAGCTCCATAGAAATGAATGGGACCTCCGCTAAACTGTGAAAATGATGGAACTGACGCCGATGCACACAAAAGTCGTGTGCATGAGGCCTAAGTTGGATTACTGAAATAAATGAACTTTGCACGATATTCAAATTTTTTGAGTTTCACCTGTATGTGTCATACACAGATCCCCCCCGCCCATAACAGTGTCATCCACAGATCCCGCCATAACAGTGTCATCCACAGATATCCTCATAACAATGCGTCATCCACAGATGCCC
Source organism: Bufo bufo (assembly GCF_905171765.1). Lineage (NCBI taxonomy): Eukaryota > Metazoa > Chordata > Amphibia > Anura > Bufonidae > Bufo > Bufo bufo. The sequence goes on along the minus strand of NC_053391.1, from coordinate 530,476,360 downwards.
CCATAACAGTGCGTCATCCACAGATCCCCATAACAGTGTCGTCCACAGATCCCCCATAGCAGTGTGTCACCCACAGATCCTCCACATAACAGTGTGGCATCCACAGATCCCCCATAACAGTGTGTCATCCACAGATCCCCCATAACAGTGTCATCCACAGATCCCCCATAACAGTGGGTCATCCACAGATCCCCTCCATAACAGTGTCATGCACAGATCCCCCATAATAGTGTCATCCACAAACCACTATTAGTTCAAAACCCACCAAAAGCACACCTTTTTGTTCAAAATATTTTTTTTTCTTATTTTCCTCCTCAAAAACCTAGGTGTGTCTTATCATCCGGTGTATCTTATAAAGCGAAAAATACAGTAATTTGTTTATTGTAATTTATTTTGCTCCAGTACATTTTTGTGATTACTAAATAAATTAGGCTTATATCGTTATCCTAAAGTCCTGGTATAGAGAGATGTATCTGTAGATACCAATGCATTGTACATTAATACTACAGAAGGTTTTTAGTTAGAGAAATTCTCCTTAGGGCTCATGCACACGACCGTGCCATTTTTTGGCGACCTGCAAATTGCGGATCTGCAAAAAACGGATGCCGTCCGTGTGCCTCCGCAATTTGCAGAACAGAACAGGAGGCCCATTATAGAAATGCCTATTCTTGTCTGCAAAACGGACAAGAATAGGACATGCCTCATAATTTTTGTGGGGCCACGGAACGGAGAAACAGATGCGGACAGCACACAGAGTGCTGTCCGCATCTTTTGCGGACCCATTGAAATGAATGGTTCCGTATACGGACCGTATACGGACCGTATACGGTATCAAAATACGGCCCATATACGGAATGCAAAAAACGTTCTTGTGCATGAGCCCTTAGAGGCAGCAGTGTGCTTCGTAGCACAACTGGTAAGGCTTCTGTTTCTCAAGAAGATGGTTGTGAGTTCAAACCCCTCTTAAAAGTAGAACAGGAAAGTGTTTAAATATACAGGGGAATGCTTATACACTGTCCAAATGCTAACAGTGTTTGAGGATACCCTATATCTGTAGTTAGGCAGGGGGCTCCTAAGCAGAGCAGGAAAGGATAGAGGGTCAGTTGTCCTACTGAGAAAATTCCTGGAAAGATACCTTGCCAATCTGGCAAGAGCAGCTGCACACTATGTTGGTAAGTGGGTGTCACACCATTGTTCTCCCTCAATCCCTGGCTGGTGAGTGCAGGCCACAGTGTTCTCTACAGGATAAATAATTATATATATATATTTATCCTATTCTCTACAGTTTATATGTGTTAGGAATGGATATATTTTTAAACAAATCTTGATAGATTGTCACGAGGGTGTCAAGAGCCACGCCTGACTCCGTTATACCCGGGGTCAGAAAGTCGCAGCGGGTGGCTGCACGCTCTATGTAAAAAGATAGGGCTGTTTCTTAATGGTAGCTTTCTGGGTTTGCCTTGCAACCCTTTTTGGCTCACTCAGGGATCCGTAGCTCCTTCTCCTCAGCTGTTTCTTGTCCAGCAATCCCAACCTCCTTATATTCCCCTCTCCCACTTCTCTGGTTGCCAGATATAGAGCTTCCTGCCTGGACTTCTATACTAACCCACTGGAGCTGTGTAGCTGTGTTCCCTGGTTGTTGTTCCAGAACGTTACCCTCCGGATCCCTGTTGAACTTGTGTTGTCTGCTGTGGTCGTCCACCTGGGATTTTATGTTTTGTCTGTATTGTCTGTCCTCCCCTTGGTGTTTTCCTTTAGTGTCAGTGGTGCGGACTAGTGTTCCCACCGCCCCGTTCACTACGTAGGGCTCATCTTAGGGAAAGCCAGGGTTTAGGCACGTGATCGGCGTACGGGTGAGGAACCCGTCTAGGGACGTCAGGGCAGTCAGGTGCCAGCCTCAAGGTGAGTCAGGGGTCACCACCTTTCCCTCTCCCTTGGACAGGGCCTTCCCATTTCCCTCCCTTTGCGTACGCCGGTCATGACATAGATCCTACTGCCTTACAATGTGATTTTTATTTAGGTGTCTGATGGTATTCTGGCACTAATTGCACTACAAAATACACTATTTTTGCCATGAACATACTAGAACTTTGGCAAAAAGGTTAAAAATAAACTAATACTGTATAAACAAAACCATACATTCATTTGAAAAATGTATTGTATTCAGTGGCAAAATTGATTAAAATTGGAAAGTTGGTCTATTACTTTTTCAAAGTACTGAACACAAACACAATCATACTAATTGTTATAATAACTTTGAAATAACAACATCAAGTATTTTAATGCAGTCTGCAATGTACTTAAATTATCAGCCATTTAGAACATTTAATCTTTAATTATTTTCATGTATTCACAGTACACATCTTTTCAGACACAACAGCCAAAGCACTGAAGGAAAATAATTATTTAGTCTCCTGTAATCCTATATAGTACAAAAAAGAGTATTAACATCTCAGCTGGATATACACTGTGGTAGAATTCAGAAAGCGGACTTGTCATGTTTAATATTTTATACATAAAAATTCATGTTATAAGAATAAAATTATCATATTTGTTCTGCCTACCCGTGTCTATTTACTTTTCATCCTAAAAAACAGACAAAAAGCACCCAGCAGTGTATAAACCACTTAACAATAGAACACAAGAAGAGTAACATCGTGAAACTAGGCAGTAAAACACATTTAAGAAAACATGTTAAAGAGAAAAAGAAAGTTTTCTACCCTTTTAATTATTATTCAACACAACAAAAATGAAGTATCCAAATACCAATTCATATATCAAAGTTTATTGTCTTATCATTAAAAACACATATATATATATATATAAGATATAGGTAAGAGTGTATATATGACCAGGCTTTCAGATTTCCCTGACATGAGTCACGTATTATCGTATGTAGACTAGAATGATACCGGTCTGTTTGTATGATAGATATGGGACATGAGGCATGGTAATTATCTAACTCTTTACCTCTGATGGTGGTGTGTGGTCACCTACTATGCACCACATATAGCGGCTAGGTGTATCCTAGAAGACATTGACATACATTAGATCTAGGTTAGACTACAGACTGTTATCCTTTCGGAACTCTATATGGTGGTTTTTTAGAGGAATGCTAGCTATTGCACGTTGGCACTTTACTTTGTTTCCACACTTTGTATATATATATATATATATATATATATATATATGTGTTTTTAATGATAAGACAATAAACTTTGATATATGAATTGGTATTTTGATACTTCATTTTTGTTGAGTTGAATAATATATAGAGGAAGTACACCTGTGTACGTACCTGCTGTATTGATCTACAGGGTGGGCCATTTATATGGATACACCTTAATAAAATGGGAATGGTTGGTGATATTAACTTCCTGTTTGTGGCGCATTAGTATATTTGAGGGGGGAAACTTTTCAAGATGGGCGGTGACCATGGCGGCCATTTTTAAGTCGGCCATTTTGAATCCAACTTTTGTTTTTTCAATAGGAAGAGGGTCATGTGACACATCAAACTTATTGGGAATTTCACAAGAAAAACAATGGTGTGCTTGGTTTTAACGTAACTTTATTCTTTTATGAGTTATTTACAAGCTTCTGACCACTTATAAAATGTGTTCAATGTGCTGCCCATTGTGTTGGATTGTCAATGCAACCCTCTTCTCCCACTCTTCACACACTGATAGCAACACCGCAGGAGAAATGCTAGCACAGGCTTCCAGTATCCGTAGTTTCAGGTGCTGCACATCTCGTATCTTCACAGCATAGACAATTGCCTTCAGATGACCCCAAAGATAAAAGTCTTCAAAATGGCCGACTTCAAAATGGCCGACTTCAAAAATGGCCACCATGGTCACCACCCATCTTGAAAAGTTTCCCCCCTCACATATACTAATGTGCCACAAACACGAAGTTAATATCACCAACCATTCCCATTTTATTAAGGTGTATCCATATAAATTGCCCACCCTGTAGTTGGATAATAACCCTTTTAATTATATAGAACATAGTTTGAAAACTTTCTTGGGTGTAAATATAATTTAGAATTGCAATGTATGCCATCTGAATGCTGATAGTAGTATTGGTGCAATAGTGTTGAATTCTAGAACCTTTTTTTAACCCCTTAAGAACCCTGTCATTTTTCAACTTAACCCTTTCATGACCAAGGGTCATTGATGCCCCAGTGTCCAGGTCAAAATTTACAAATCTGACATGCGTCACTTTATGTGGTAATTGCTTTGGAACACTTTTATTTATCCAAGCCATTCTGAGATTGTTTTCTCATGACATATTGTACTTCATGATAGTCATAAATTTGAGTCAATATATTTCATCTTTATTTATGAAAAAATCGTGAAATTTTCAAAATTTTTGAAAAATTCACCATTTCAAAATTTCTATTAATCTCTGCTTCTAAATCAGAAAGTCATACCTAATAAAATATTTATTACTTAACATTTCCCATATGTCTACTTTATGTTGGCATCATTTTGAAAATGTCATTTTATTTTTTTAGGACGTTAGAAGGCTTAGAAGTTTAGAAGCAATTCTTAAAATGTTTAAGAAAATTTCCAAAACCCACTTTTTAAGGACCCATTCAGGTTTGAAGTCACTTTGTGGGGCTTACATAGTGGAAACCCACCATAAATTACCCCATTGTAGAAACTACACCCCTCAAGTTCCTCAAAACTGATTTTACAAACTTTGTTAACCCTTTAGGTGTTTCACAAGAATTAAAGGAAAATGAAGATGAAATTTCAAAATTTCACTTTTTTGGCAGATTTTCCATTTTATTAAATTTTTTTCACACATTGAGGGTTAACAGCCAAACAAAACTCAACATTTATTACCCTGATTCTTCGGTTTACAGAAACACCCCACATGTGGTCGTAAACTGATGTAAGGGCGCACGGCAGGGCGCAGAAGGAAAGGAACACCGTATGGTTTTTGGAAGGCAGATTTTGCTAAACTGGTTTTAGATGCCATGTCCCATTTAAAGCCCCCCTGGTGCACCCTTACAGTAGAAACTCCCAAAAAGTTACCCTATTTTGAAACTAGGGGATAAGGTGCCAGTTTTATTGGTACTATTTTGGGGTACATATGATTTTTAATTGCTCTATATTAAGTTTTGGCACAGTGTTTTTTTTTTTACAAGATTCATCTGACAGGGTAGATCATGTGCTATTTTTATAGAGCAGGTTGTTACGGACGCAATGATATCAAATATGTCTACTTTCTTTGTTTGTTTCAGTTTTACATAATAAAGCAATTTTGAAAAAGAAATTATGTTTTTGTGTGTCAATTTTCTGAACGCCATATGTTTTTATTTTTCTGCTGATCGTCTTGAGCAGGGGCTCTTTTTTTGCAGAAAGAGTTGAGGTTTTTATTGGTACCATTTTTGGGTACATAGGATTTTTTGATCATTCATTATTACACTTTATGGGGCAAGGTGACCAAAAAATTAGCTGTTTTGGAACAGTATTTATTTATTTTTACAGCGTTTATCTGAGGGGTTAGGTCATGTGACAGTTTTATAGAGAAGATCATTACGGAAGTGGCAATACCTAATATGTATACTTTTTCTTATTTATTTAAGTTTTACACAATAATAGCATTTCTGAAACCAAAAAAATAATGTTTTAGTGTCTCCATAGTCTGAGAGCCATAGCTTTTTTATTTTTTGAGCAATTGTCTTAAATAGGGTATCATTTTTTGCGGGATGAGGTGACTGTTTGATTTGTACTATTTTGGGGGTCATAAGCCTTTTTGATCGCTTGCTGTTGCACTTTTTTTGATGTAAGGTGACAAAAATGGCTTTTTTTACCAAGTTTTTATTTTTTATGGTGTTTATCGGACGGGGTCTATCATGTGATATATTTATAGAGACGGTCATTACGGACGCGGTGATACCTAATATGTGAATTTTATTTTATTTTTTTTCATTTTTTATAGGAAACGGCAATTTATTTTTTTAATTTTACATTTTTAATTATTTATTTATTTTTACTTTTATTATTTTCAATTTTTTTTTATCAAGTCCCTCTTGGATCTTGAAGATCCAGTGGGGCTGATGGCTGTACTATGCTTTGCAATGCTCTTGCATTGCAAAGTATAATACAATCAGATGCCCTGTAGGTGGCAACAGCGGACGCTTTTGCAAAGCGTCCGGTTGCCATGGCAACTATCGGGCGCTACCATCGCAGCGCGGCAGCCCCGATGGTGGAGAGAGGGAGCCCCCTCCCTCTATTAACCCCGTGGATGCCACTGCCGTGGCATCTATGGGGTTACAGCAGAGTGTCAGCATAGAGCAGGAATGGAGCCGGCGCCATCACACACAGCAGGGGGCCCGCACGGCATGGGGGCAGCCTTGAAAAGGGGGCCGGGGGGGTTGCGGGGGTACGGCCAGCATTGAGGGTCAGCGCAAATGGGGGCAGGAGGTGGACCGCATCAGGGCACTGGGCAGGCTGCAGGAATGTGGATGGGAGCGGGGGGGGACTTCATAAGGGGCAGGCGGGGACAAGGGGGGGCTTGGCGCACAGATCGGGGGGCACAGATCGGGGGGGCACGAGGACACTATCTGATTTCAGGATCTGATCTGCAGAGCGCAGATCAGAGCCTGAAACCGGCATTTTTTCACTGCCGCGATCCAATTGGTTAGTCTACATAGACTAACCAATCGGATTGATTGCCGGGAAGGGGCCACTCTGATTGGTCCCTTGCCGGCATTACTGCACTGTATGCTGTCTGTGACAGCACCAGGGCAGGGGCAGAAGCTTTAATCCAAGCGCTTTGCAGCGCTTGGATTAAAGAGCTGCCATGACGTCTATACACGTGGTAGCTGCACGGGGTATGTGCAGCTATCACGTATATATACGGATTGCGGTCGTGAAGGGGTTAAGGACCAGGCCATTATTTGCAAATCTGGCATTTGTCAATTTATGTGGTGATAACTTTAAAATGCTTTTACTTATCCAAGCCATTTTGAGATTGCTTTCTCGTCACATATTGTACTTCATGACAGTGGTCAACTTGAGTCAAAATATTTCATTTTTATTTAGAAAAAAATGTACCAAAAATTTTGAATTTTTTTAAATTTTCACAATTTCAATTTCTCTGATTTTAAAACAGATAGTGCTACCTCCTAAAATATTTATTACTTTACATTTACCCATATGTCTACTTCATGTTTGGATCATTTAATTTACATTTTCTTTTTTTGGGATGTTAGAAGGCTTAGCAGTTTAGAAGCAAATCTTAAAAAAAATTCTGAAAATTTCCAAAACCCACTTTTTCAGGACCAGTGCAGGTCTGAAGTCACTTTGTGAGGCTTACATAATAGAAACCACCCATAAATGGACAATTTTAGAAACTACACCCCTCAAGGTATTCAAAACTGATTTTATAAACTTTGTTAACCCTTTAGGTGTTTCACAAGAATTAAAGGAAAATGTAGATGACATTTCAGAATTTCACTTTTTTGGCAGATTTTCCATTTTAATAAAAAAAAATCTGCTACCATAGCAAGGGTTAACAGCCCAAAAAAATTCAATATGTATTTCCTGATTCTGTAGTTTACAGAAACACCCCATATGTGGTCGTGAACTGCTGTATGGGCACACGGCAGGGCGCAGAAGGAAAGGAACGCCATATGGTTTTTGGAAGGCAGATTTCACTGGGATAATTTTAAGTTGCCATGTCACATTTGAAAACCCCCTGATGAACCCCTAGAGTAGAAACTCCAAAATGTGACCACATTTTCAAAACTACAGGATAAGGTGGCAGTTTTGTTGGTACTTAGGGTACATATGATTTTTGGTTGCTCTATATTGCACTTTTTGAGAGGCAAGGTAACAAAAATAGCTGTTTTGGTACAGTTTGTATATTGTGTTATTTAGAATGTTCATCTGACAGGTTAGATCATGTGGAATTTTATAGAGGAGGTTGTTACGGACGCAGCAATTCTAAATATATTTTATTGTCTCCATATTCTGAAAGCCATAGTTTTTTAAATTTTTGGGCGACTGTCTTATGTAGGGTATCATTTTTTTTTGTATGAGATGCCGGTTTGATTGGTGCTATTTTAGGGTGCGTATGACTTTTTGATCGGTTGGTATTACACTTTTTGTGATATAAGGTGACCAAAAATGGATTTTTTTTTACACACTTTTTTTATGGTGTTCATCTGAGTGGTTAGGTCATTTGATATTTTTATAGAGCAGGTTCTTACGTATGCAGCAATACCTTATATGTATACTTTTTTATTTATTTAAGTTTTGCACAATAACAGCATTTTTGAAACAAAAAAAAATCATGTTTTAGTGTCTCCATAGTTTTTGTATTTTTTGGACGATTGTCTTAGGTAGAAATTCATTTTTTACGGGATGAGATGACGGTTTGATTGGCACTATTTTGGGGTGGATATGACTTTGTGATCGTTTGCTATTACACTTTTTGTGATGTAAGGTGACAAAAAAATGGCTTTTTGACACCGCTTTTTTCTTTTCTTACGGTTTTCACTGAGGGGTTAGGTCATGTGGTATATTTATAAAACAGATTGTTACGGACGTGGTGATACCTAATATGTCTGCTTTTTTTATTTATTTAAGTTTGAAACAATAGTAACATTTTTTAAACAAAAAATAGCGTTTTAGCGTCTCCATAGTCTGAGAGACAGTTTTTGGTTTTTTTGGGCGATTGTCTTAGGTAGGGTATCATTTTTGCGGGATGAGATGATAGTTTGATAGGCACTATTTTTGGGTGCATATGATTTTGTGATCGCTTGTTATTACACTTTTTGTGATGTAAGATGACCAAAAAATAGTTTTTTTACACTTTTTTTTTAATGGTATTCACCTGAGGGGTTAGATCATGTGATATTTTTATACAGCAGGTTCTTACGGACTAAATACCGCAATACCTAAGGCTATGTTCACATCTGCGTTCAAGCTCTCCGTTCCTGTAGTCCGTCCGGAAGTAGAAAAAAAAATCAAAAAATGTATCTGTTCAACCTCCCATAGAAACAAATTGACGTATGTATGCATACGTTTGACTCCGTTAGTTGGTAATACGTTCGGAATCCGTTTTTTCAGACGGAAAACAAAATCCTGCTTGCAGGATTTTTTTCTAAGTTCAGAAAAGCAGATTCTTGACGGAGCGTCCATTCACGTTCATTGTAGTAAATGAGAAACGGATTGTTAAACTTTTCTTTCGCGGACATAACGTTCCTATAGTAAGTTTTTTTTGTTTATGAACATGCGCAGAACAAACAGGAACTTCCAAACGAAGACAGTAAAACAAGGGAGTGTCATGTGACAGTCACGTGAGCGCTACTCCTCACCATTTCTGAAAGCTGATGTTCAAGTTGGAGAAAGTCTCAAGAAAAGGGTATGAATTGATGCAATTGAAAAGTATTTACTTTTCATCTACTGGGGCATGCTATTTGGCTACTGGGGGCTAATATCTTGAAACTGTGGATGCTATTAGGCACATGGGAGATGTTATTAGCCTTTTGTGAGATGCTATTACGCTACTGGGACATGTTATTTGGCTACTGGGGGCAAATATTTTGAAACTGTGGATGCTATAAGGCTACTGGGGAATGCTAAGGCTACTGGGGGATACTATAAGGCTACTGGGGAATGCTATACGGCTACTGGGTAATGCTTTTATGCTACTGTGGAAGGATATTGGAGGATGCTATTACGCTACTGGGGGATGCTATTCGGCTACCCGGGGGGTGCTACTAGGCTACTGGGGGATGCTATAAGGCTACTGGGGGATGCTATAAGGCTACTGGGGAATGCTATAAGGCTACTGGGGGATGCTATAAGGCTACTGGGGAATGCTATAAGGCTACTGGGGAATGCTATAAGGCTACTGGGGGATGCTATAAGGCTACTGGGGAATGCTATAAGGCTACTGGGGGATGCTATAAGGCTACTGGGGAATGCTATAAGGCTACTGGGGGATGCTATAAGGCTACTGGGGAATGCTATAAGGCTACCATGGGCCGGATTAGAGTCATGAGGATCTAATATGCCGTCTGATTTTGTGTGGGTCATTCACAATGTACAGTCGCGGCCAAAAGTTTTGAGAATTATAATATAAATATTGGAAATTGGAAAAGTTGTTGCTTAAGTTTTTATGATAACAATTTGCATATACTCCAGAATGTTATGAAGAGTGATCAGATGAATTGCCTAGTCCTTCTTTGCCATGAAAATTAACTTAATCCCCAAAAAAACTTTCCTCTGTATTTCATTGCTCTCATTAAAGGACCTACTGAGATCATTTCAGTAATCGTCTTGTTAACTCAGGTGAGAATGTTGACGAGCACAAGGCTGGAGATCTGTCACTACCAGAGCTTTGGGACGTTCTCACAGCTCTGTTTCTCCACCCCTGTGATGATGTCACTACTAGAGCTGGGAGGAGTTTTCTGTTTCCTTCCTCCCAGCTGTTCCTCCTCCGTTTGATTCCCCTGCCTTTATATTCCCCCTCCTCCTATTGTAGGTGTGGATTATATTTCTCATTTGGGTTGTAGCTCTTGCTTGAGTATCTTCCCTTGTATGCTATCCTTTCACTGGACCTGTGTTCTGCTGCAGCAAGTACTCCGGATATTGCCAGCCTGTCTTTGGATCCATCTTCACTGCGGCTGCAGCCCTTCAGCTAAGTGTGCAGACATTGCTGTGTATCTGTGTGTTTTCTGACTGGATCCGAGGCGACCACGGTTCCCTCCATATACTGAGCAGGGCACCGGTGGCCGTGCCCCTTCCACTATTGTAAGGGTTACAGTTGTCATCAGTCTTAGGTACGCGGGCATGCCTCCTTCCACCATTTGGATCCGGGCATGGGCTTAGCAGCATAGGGAGAGCTTTTGATGGTCTGACAGGGGTCACCCTTTATCCTCCCTAGTTTGGGTCCGGTCAGTAGCTCTATTTTCTGTGCATGCTCTTGTTGCTCACATACAGCCGTGACATTATAATCCACCAAAACCGTCTTTTTTGACATGGATCCGCTTTCTGGCCTGGTTGACCGCATGCAGGGTCTTTCTTTGGAGGTAGCGGATCTCCGTCAATCTATGACTCAGCTTCAAGCATTGGGCTCTGCTCCGGCCCATGGAGTCTGTTGCGAGCCAAAGGTCTCACTTCCGGAAACGTTTTCCGGGGGCAGTGAGAGTTTTGTTCGCTTCAGAGAGGCATGCAAACTCCATTTTTGCTTGTGTCCACATTCCTCTGGTAATCAGGAGCAGAGGGTGAGGATTGTCATCTCCCTGCTCAGGGGTAATGCTCAGACTTGGGCTTTTTCGCTGCCATCAGGGGATCCCTCCCTTCGATCCGTGGAAGCATTTTTTGTGGCCCTGGGGCAGATATATGATGACCCGGATCGTGTTGCTCTGGCCGAATCTAACTTATGTTTTTTATGCCAGAGCAAACTGTCTGCGGAGCTTTATTGTTCTGAATTTCGGAGATGGGCAGCTTATTCAGGTTGGAATGATGCTGCACTCCGGAGTCAGTTCTGTCATGGTCTCTCAGAGAGATTGCATGAGAGACCAACGTCCTTAGAGTCTGCCATGTCATTGGCGGTACGCCTTGACAGGCGTCTAAGAGAAAGAAACGAGACCTCTCTGTCCAGCCATTGTCAGTCCAGGGGCAGTGGTGCGGACTCATTCAGTGTGCAGGGGCCTCATCCTGTCTCGCTCCCCTCTGAGGAGGAGCCCATGCAGCTAGGTCGACTTGCCCCTGATAAAAGAGGATTTAGTCCTCAGAGTATGGTGTGTTTTTGTTGTGGGGGCATAGGTCATTTGGCAAATGTTTGTCCGTCTAGGAGATTCTTGAACTGTACTAAGAGCGATAATAAGAGAAAAACCTCAAAAGGTAAATCATCAAACTCTGCTTCATCTGCTACTTTGGGCAAAGTTGATGTAGGAATTGATGCTTTTCCTCTGACCTGCAGTTCCCGTTTTCTCCTGTCTGCCAGGGTGGCGCTAGAGAGCAAAGTCATTTCTTGTGAGATTTTTGTTGATAGTGGAGCGGCCGTCAATCTTATTGACACTCAATTTGTAGCCATGCATGGTTTTCAGGTTTGCACATTAGAAAAGGATATACCTGTTTTTGCTATTGACTCTGCTCCACTCTCACAGAGATCTCTGAAGGGCATTGTTCACAATATCCGGTTAGCTGTAGGTGACACTCATGTGGAGGATATATCTTGTTTTGTCCTTAACGGATTGCCTTCTCCTCTAGTTTTGGGGTTACCCTGGCTCACTAGACATAACCCCACTATTGATTGGCAAGGAAGGCAAATAAATGAGTGGAGTGACTTTTGTAGAGAGAATTGTCTTACAGCGACTTTTGCAGAGGTGTCTACTAAAACTGTGCCATCATTTCTCTCTGATTTCTCGGACGTGTTTTCCGAGAGCGGTGTTCAGGAGCTACCTCCTCACCGGGAGTTTGACTGTCCCATTAATCTCATTCCCGGCGCCAAGCTGCCAAAAGCTCGCCTCTACAATCTCTCACAACCGGAAAGAATCGCAATGCAAACCTACATCTCCGAGAGTCTCGATAAGGGGCATATTCGTCCCTCAAAATCAGCTGTTGCCGCTGGTTTTTTTTTTGTTAAAAAAAAAGATGGCTCTCTGAGACCTTGCCTAGATTTTAGGGAGCTGAACCGTATCACGATTCGCGATCCCTATCCCCTTCCTCTGATCCCGGACCTCTTCAACCAAATTGTTGGGGCCAAGGTTTTTTCCAAATTGGATTTGAGAGGCGCGTACAACCTGGTCAGGGTCAGAGAGGGGGATGAATGGAAAACGGCCTTTAATACCCCTAACGGGCATTTCGAGAATCTCGTTATGCCTTTCGGCCTGATGAATGCTCCGGCCGTCTTTCAGCATTTTGTTAACAGTATTTTCTACCATTTAATGGGGAAATTTGTATTGGTGTATCTTGATGATATTTTGATTTTTTCCCCTGATGTTCAGACCCATCAGGATCATCTTTTTCAGGTTCTGCAGATTCTGCGGGAAAATAAATTGTACGCCAAGCTGGAGAAATGTGTTTTTATGGTATCGGAGATTCAATTTCTGGGTTTTCTCCTCTCTGCTTCTGGTTTTCGCATGGATCCGGAGAAGGTCCGTGCTGTACTTGAGTGGGAGCTTCCTGAGAATCAGAAGGCATTGATGCGCTTTTTGGGTTTTGCGAACTATTACAGAAAGTTCATTTTGAATTATTCCTCTGTGGTCAAACCCCTCACTGACATGACAAAAAAGGGGGCGGATTTTTCCTCTTGCTCGGAGGAGGCGCTTGCAGCTTTTTCTAAGATTAAAGAGAGTTTTGCATCTGCTCCCGTCTTGGTGCATCCCGATGTTTCCTTACCTTTTTATTGTTGAGGTGGATGCTTCCGAGGTGGGTGTGGGTGCGGTTTTGTCCCAGGGCCCTTCTCCTGCCAAATGGCGACCCTGTGCCTTTTTCTCTAAAAAACTCTCCCCGGCAGAGAGAAACTATGATGTGGGAGATAGGGAGTTGTTGGCCATCAAGTTGGCTTTCGAGGAATGGCGCCATTGGTTGGAGGGGGCCAGGCACCCTATCACCGTTTTTACCGACCATAAGAATCTGGCATACTTGGAGTCGGCCAGGCGTATGAATCCGAGACAGGCCAGATGGTCTCTGTTCTTCTCCAGATTCAATTTTGTCGTCACATTCCGCCCTGGGATCAAAAATGTGAAGGCTGATGCTCTCTCTCGCTGTTTTCCGGGAGGAGGAAACTCCGAGGACCCGGGTCCCATTTTGGCGGAGGGGGTAGTTGTTTCTGCTCTATATTCGGATTTGGAGGCCGAGGTCCAGGCTGCCCAGACTGAGGCACCTGCCCGTTGTCCTTCTGGGAAGTTGTTTGTGCCTCCTGAGCTACGTCACAAACTCTTCAAGGAGCATCATGATACTGTTCTTGCTGGTCACCCCAGGAGTAGAGCCACGGTAGATCTCATTGCTCGGAGATTTTGGTGGCCGGCTCTTCGTTAGTCGGTGGAGGGTTTTGTGGCTGCTTGTGAGACGTGCGCTCGCGCTAAGGTCCCTCGTTCACGGCCTTCAGGTTCCCTTCTCCCGTTACCCATACCTTTCCGTCCTTGGACACACCTGTCCATGGACTTTATCACGGATCTTCCTCGTTCCTCAGGGAAGTCGGTGATCCTGGTGGTGGTGGACCGTTTTAGCAAGATGGCTCATTTCGTACCTTTCCCTGGTTTACCCAATGCTAAAACGTTGGCGCAAGCTTTTGTCGACCATATTGTTAAATTGCATGGCATTCCCTCTGATATTGTTTCCGATAGAGGCACGCAGTTTGTGTCCAGGTTCTGGAAGGCTTTCTGTTCTCGCCTGGGGGTTCGGCTGTCCTTCTCTTCTGCTTTTCACCCGCAGTCGAATGGTCAGACTGAGCGTCTCAATCAGAATCTGGAGACATATTTGCGCTGTTTCGTGGCAGAGAACCAGGAGGATTGGTGTTCATTTCTCCCTCTTGCTGAGTTTGCTCTGAACAACCGCCGTCAGGAATCTTCTGATAAGTCGCTATTCTTTGGTGCATATGGGTTCCATCCGCAGTTTGGGACATTCTCGGGAGGGGCTCTTTCTGGTTTGCCTGAGGAGGAGAGATTTTCCTCGTCTTTGTCTACCATTTGGCAAAAGATTCAGAGTAATCTTAGAAAGATGAGTGAGAAGTATAAGCGTGTGGCTGATAAGAGACGTGTGCCTGGTCCGGACCTGAGTGTGGGTGATCTGGTGTGGTTGTCTACAAGAAATATTAAACTGAAGGTTCCCTCCTGGAAATTGGGTCCCAAGTTTATTGGGCCTTATAAAATCTTGTCAGTCATCAATCCTGTTGCCTTCCGTCTTGATCTTCCACGGGTTTGGAAGATACATAATGTATTTCACAGATCTCTCTTAAAACCATATGTCCAGCCCACGGTACCCTCCTCTTTGCCTCCTCCTCCGATTTTGGTTGATGGCAATCTGGAGTTTGAGGTTTCCAGAATTGTGGACTCTAGCATTGTCCGCAGTTCTCTCCAGTACCTCGTTCATTGGAAGGGTTATGGTCCTGAGGAGAGGATGTGGGTTCCGGTGTCGGACATTAAAGCCACTCGCCTCATCAGGGCATTTCATAGGGCTCATCCTGAGAAGGTGGGTCCTGGGTGTCCGGAGTCCACCCATAGAGGGGGGGGTACTGTCACTACCAGAGCTTTGGGACGTTCTCACAGCTCTGTTTCTCCACCCCTGTGATGATGTCACTACTAGAGCTGGGAGGAGTTTTCTGTTTCCTTCCTCCCAGCTGTTCCTCCTCCGTTTGATTCCCCTGCCTTTATATTCCCCCTCCTCCTATTGTAGGTGTGGATTATATTTCTCATTTGGGTTGTAGCTCTTGCTTGAGTATCTTCCCTTGTATGCTATCCTTTCACTGGACCTGTGTTCTGCTGCAGCAAGTACTCCGGATATTGCCAGCCTGTCTTTGGATCCGTCTTCACTGCGGCTGCAGCCCTTCAGCTAAGTGTGCAGACATTGCTGTGTATCTGTGTGTTTTCTGACTGGATCCGAGGCGACCACGGTTCCCTCCATATACTGAGCAGGGCACCGGTGGCCGTGCCCCTTCCACTATTGTAGGGGTTGCAGTGGTCATCAGTCTTAGGTACGCGGGCATGCCTCCTTCCACCATTTGGATCCGGGCATGGGCTTAGCAGCATAGGGAGAGCTTTTGAGGGTCTGACAGGGGTCACCCTTTATCCTCCCTAGTTTGGGTCCGGTCAGTAGCTCTATTTTCTGTGCATGCTCTTGTTGCTCACATACAGCCGTGACAAGATCATTATGTCAGGCTGATTGGGTTAAAATGGCAGACTTGACATGTTAAAAGGAGGGTGATGCTTGAAATCATTGTTCTTCCATTGTTAACCATGTTGACCTGCAAAGAAACGCGTGTAGCCATCATTGCGTCGCATAAAAATGGCTTCACAGGCAAGGATATTGTGGCTACTAAGATTGCACCTCAATCAACAATTTATAGGATCATCAAGAACTTCAAGGAAAGAGGTTCAATTCTTGTTAAGAAGGCTTCAGGGCGTCCAAGAAAGTCCAGCAAGCGCCAGGATCATCTCCTAAAGAGGATTCAGCTGCGGGATCGGAGTGCCACCAGTGCAGAGCTTGCTCAGGAATGGCAGCAGGCAGGTGTGAGCGCATCTTCACGCACAGTGAGGCAAAGACTTTTGGAAGATGGCCTGGTGTCAAGAAGGCCAGAAAGAAGCCACTTCTCTCCAAAAAAAACATCAGGGACAGATTGATCTTCTGCAGAAAGTATGGTGAATGGACTGCTGAGGACTGGGGCAAAGTCATATTCTCCGATGAAGCCTCTTTCTGATTGTTTGGGGAATCTGGAAAAAGGCTTGCCTGGAGAAGAAAAGGTGAGCGCTACCATCAGTCCTGTGTCATGCCAACAGTAAAGCATCCTGAGACCATTCATGTGTGGGGTTGCTTCTTATCTAAGGGAGTGGGCTCACTCACAATTTTGCCCAAAAACACAGCCATGAATAAAGAATGGTACCAAAACACCCTCCAACAGCAACTTCTTCCAACAATCCAACAACAGTTTGGTGAAGAACAATGCATTTTCCAGCACGATGGAGCACCGTGCCATAAGGCAAAAGTGATAACTAAGTGGCTCGGGGACCAAAACGTTGACATTTTGGGTCCATGGCCTAGAAACTCCCCAGATCTTAATCCCATTGAGAACTTGTGGTCAAGAGGCAGGTGGACAAACAAAAACCCACTAATTCTGACAAACTCCAAGAAGTGATTATGAAAGAATGGGTTGCTATCAGTCAGGAATTGGCCCAGAAGTTGATTGAGAGCATGCCCAGTCGAATTGCAGAGGTCCTGAAAAAGAAGGGCCAACACTGCAAATACTGACTCTTTGCATAAATGTCATGTAATTGTCGATAAAAGCCTTTGAAACGTATGAAGTGCGTGTAATTATATTTCACTACATCACAGAAACAACTGAAACAAAGATCTAAAAGCAGTTTAGCAGCAAACTTTGTGAAAACAAATATTTTTGTTATTCTTAAAACTTTTGGCCACGACTGTAGAGTGATCTAAGTTGTGGTCTGGTCTGTTGATGTTGGCAAAAGTCGAATTGCAATAGGGGGTTGATATAATTTTAAGGATCAGAGGAGCAATTTTGTGTTTTGACTAATCCCTGTTTTAACCCTTGTTGCATCTTGTGCCAATGTGTATGTTGAAATATGTCTAAGCTCTTTTCTATAATGGTTCTGTAACATTTTCAGATGTCTTCGCCTTCTCCTTCGGTTGGCAGTCGAAGTACTCCATCCTTTCACATGCAGGTAAAAAATCTTTAAATAAAAATAAATTATTAATGTTCCAAATAATAAATATGTCTGAACCACAATACATATTTATATATTTCAGGGACACTCCGACACTGAATCCTCTGCTGGCGAGGAATTGCGTTTTTCTCCTGAACCAATGGAGTCAGTAAGTGTGGAATATTAATAATGTGTTATATTTAGATTATTTGGTTTCTACACATCCATAATTGGTACAATGGATATAAACTCGAAAGGTACATGATTTGCCAACACCGCAAAAGGATAGATAGGCCAATGTATTGGCAACAAGATTTGAAAGAGTGTATATGGGTGATGCATTTTGGTTGCTACAGGGCAGGCAGACGGCAATTTTCAGTGAATCCAAAACTGTGTTTGTTTTTCAGACACAGGAGGGTACACATTCCATTGAAAATCCGCGAAGTAGACGTCATAACGACGACGATGTTAGTATCTATACTTAGATTCTCTAAAGTAATCAATTGTCTTTTGTGATAACTATCAATTGTCTTTTGTGATAACTATATTATTTATTAGGACACAAACAGGCAAAGTGAAAATCCATCACCTGTTCAAACAAGAACTTCCAGGCGTGGTGGTCGCGGACAACGTGGTCTTGGCAGTCGTCGTGGACGTGTAGGCCGTGTGAGTAGGCACATGTGCTGTGATGTGAGCTGTCCACATTGCCCCCAGTATACAGTATCATATATCACCTATAAGATAACGTGGCCATCATGCCCCAAAAAAAATTATTATTATAAGAAATGACCATGAGGATTGGAGACATTGGTTTTACCCAAACAAAAATTTAAGTGTTGCTTATCCCATAATGGACATACCATGAACAGGGGCTACTCTCATATTAAATTAAAAGCAACAACCCGCTCGCCAAGTCTATATCTTTATAGCCCTTCACACCCAAAGACCAAATACAAGGAAACCAAAAAATGTTTAATTTTTTTTTATTAAAACCAAAGATGCAGTGGGTAGTGGTGGCACATGCAACATATTCGCTATACAAGTTTTAACAAAAACACTTAAGTGCAGTTGGAATTGCAGGTAGCTTTTTAAGGTAATGATAACATTTGTTTTAAACCAAATAGGGTAGACAGCAAGAATTGGACGAGGAAGATAGGCAATTTCTCCCAATCATAAACTGTGAGCTGCTAATACAGCTTGTAGAAGCAAGGCCAGCTCTATGGGACCAAACAGACCGTAAACACTCGGACCACAACATGACTCGTCGACAATGGCAAGAGGTCTATGCCAATGTGGTTCCCACATGGAACGATTTGAGCCGTCAGGCTCAAAATAATTGTGGTACATTAATTTGATAGTGATGTTTCTAGTTGGAAGAATAGTGAAGTGAGCATATGTTTTCTGTTCGGAAAACTTGGTTTCAACAACTGATACAGCCAATTCAGGTACCGGGCAAAATAACAGTTATATACAATGAAGAATGTTTGACTGCCTGGGGAAACAGTTTTTTATGCAATCCGATGTCGACAGAAAAGAATATATATAGCAGTATATACGGTTATTATAATTGATCTTTATTTTCTAGCTGAAATCATATCAACACACTGGAGGTCAATACGTGATAGGTTTATGCATGACCTCAATCATGAACGAACGGCGCCAAACGGTTCGGGTGCTTCTTGGAGGAAAGCTTACCAATATGCACCACATCTTCAATTTCTTCAACGTTGTTTTCAGCTGCGCACGTGAGTTAAATATCCTAAAGAGAAGCAAAAAATAATAATGAATATAAAAATTATACCTTTTATTTCCCTATCTATTTTAGGACTCATTCAACACACTCCCTCCTGAAGCAGAACCTCTTGAACATGAGGAATCAACCGAACAATTGTCTGGACGATCTACCGATCAAACTTCGCTACCATCTCAGTCACAGGATTCTGCTCTGGAGTCGCGCGGCCGCCAAACTGAGACATGTGCTCAGATTGAAGATACTCGACAGTTCATTTCTTCTGCCTTTGACAGAGTTTTAGGTAGGCCGAGACCACTTCGAAGACCACATAGAGTCTTTGAGGATATTTCACTGATCTTCCGAGATTGTTTATTAAAAATAGAGGAGGAGCAAACTCGGTATAAGCAAGAGTTAACTACCATGATCAAGCATGTCGAGGTAGTTTGTCGTCCAGAACCCCTTAACCATAATCAGCAGTTTCTCTTAACGTTAAGTCATTGGATGGACAACATGACTCCAGAGCAGAATTTTGATTATCGAGTGACATTGATCAAAACTGTTTGGAATATTAAACACCCACCACCCTCTCATTTTGGTCCTCTGGCTCAGTCGTATCCCGCAGCCACCTCCTACCCAACATCCATTACTTCTCCACCTGCTCACTCATACACTGAGCCACATATCGCTCCCCAGTCACAAAACTTTCAACAGTCACAAAACTTTCAACAGTCCCAAAACTTACCCCTATCCCAAAACTTTCAACAATCACAAAACTTTCCCCATTCACAAAACTTTAGCCAGTTTCAAAACTTTCCCCCATCCAACACTTTACCTCCGTACCACAACTTCCCACAGGCCCAAAACTTAGGCACTGCACAAAACTTTCCAGCTTTCCACAACTTTCCATCAACATCCCACAACTTTATTCCATCCCAAAGCCATCCACCGTCCCAAAGACAACCTACGTCCCACCAATACCCAGCGTCTCACACATTTCCACCTTCTCAAAGCCATAGCACATCCCTCAGCTATCAACCTGCATCAACCTTTCAAGAGACTTTAAGCCAATCTCAATCACAGCTACCTTCCTATGTCTCTGCACAAACACCTTTGCAATCCAAAAGCACTGGTAGTTCTCAAACACGTCTACAGACACCTATGTCAACTCCAAATAGAATCTCCAAAAACGAAGGTGTTTCTACCTCTGTTTTTCCCACTCCCACCGCTTTTAATACCTTTTTCTCAAACAAATCTGTTCCATACCAATCTGGTACTGATTCATATTCCCTTCATACTCCACAACATCAACAACAGGGTGAATATGTCAGACCACAACAGTCGTTCATGCAATCACTCCTAGACCAAAGTGCAGAAGATGATGGGTTCCCAACTGCAGCCCCAGGAAAGGCTGCATTCACTCAACCACCACCCTAGTTAACACAATATATATTATGTTTTCTTGAAGTTTATAAATGAGTACCTCACAAGGTTTATATTGACCACTGTGTCAATTTTTGCACTTTAATGATGTTGAACTTGAAAAATGTTCTATGTTTTATACTTTTATAGTTTTAGATTACTTTTAAGGATGTTTCAGATATGTGTGTAATTATTGTGCACTTATCAGCTTTCAGAAGCCCATACAAGCTGCTAAATATAGGCAGGTGGTTTGATTTCCTCGTTCGGACATTTAGATTTTCAAGAACTAACATGATAATCATAGCAGATTGGACCCTGAAAAGAGTAATTGGCCTTATTATTCATAAGTTACTTTTTCTCCAGGCCAAGGTGCTGATGACTGACAGTTTTCCAGCTATTTTTTTTCTCCTTGTATTAAGGAGAAAAATGCCATTTATCAGCACATGGGTCAGAGACACAGAGATTAGCTACCATGACTAGACTCAGGTTGGTTCAACTCTTTTACGGTAATGGACTGCAATGATTATGATGATAGTTCTTGAGTATATAGAAGGATTGCGCTGCAGGAGAGAAATCTTATTTGTGTGAATAAATGTTCCTTTTATCAGTCTTCAACCAGTGTGAACACAGGCCAACCTCACAATCCGACACTGGTATGGAGACCTGTGGTGTAATAAAAAGCGCACTATGGTGTAGCAAATTCCAAGCACTTAACGCACCATGTGAATAGATTATACTCACAGGATTTCCAGTGGGTAAATGCTTGTAGAAAATGAGTATAATCCCTATACGCGTTAAGTGCTTGGAATTTGCTACACCATAGTGCGCTTTTTATTACACCACAGGTCTCCATACCAGTGTCGGATTGTGAGGTTGGCCTGTGTTCACACTGGTTGAAGACTGATAAAAGGAACATTTATTCACACAAATAAGATTTCTCTCCTGCAGCGCAATCCTTCTATATACTCCTATACAACAGACTTTTCCCACATTGTCTTTGGATTTGCAGCGCTAGAGAGGACGAGTATTTTCTACAGAGACTTCATTTTATTTTATTATATGATGATAGTTCTTGTTTACCACTTGTGAGTGAGTGACACAGTACACAAATCCATATACTGTCACTTATTCAGCACCTTGCGTGGTCTGCACAAAGCTGATGACCTTTTCAGTCTTCCACCTGTTGTTGTTCCATTGCTATTGTCTCACTATCGTGATCCTCCATTGTACACTTGCTTGAAAACGATGCAAATACAAGACTAGAAATGGCATATG
The DNA here is from genome assembly GCF_905171765.1 of Bufo bufo. Taxonomy (NCBI): domain Eukaryota; kingdom Metazoa; phylum Chordata; class Amphibia; order Anura; family Bufonidae; genus Bufo; species Bufo bufo. Next base: position 530,454,578 of record NC_053391.1, on the reverse strand, counting down.
TCATTACTATTTTCTTTGATATAATGTCTCATGCACAAGACTGAACACACTCAGAGACATGGGGTTTGTCAAAAAAAAATTGTACCTGCTGATGTAATTTAAAGGGGTACTGGAGGACACACCATCAGTGATTACACTGATTATTTGCATGTTGTGCCACCCACATGGCTGTAGTCTAGCACTTTTTACATCATATTGATGATGCACAGTAGCCCTGTGTTTGGTAAGACATGCATAGCATGTGCATAATGTGCACTTCCATTTGCATGTTCCATGTCACCATATAACTTCTGGCCCGCTCAAGGAAGACATGTCTCGCGGTGCATACTGTAGTGTGATGATTCTGAACTTGGTATGATGATGCTATCACATAGCATGTGCAATCATGAGAATGGTGTACACTTGGTCATGTACTAAGGAGGATCACAGTCACAGATAGAACAACCTTTTTACAATGGACATTTTGGTATTCCTACATGTACGGTAGAGAATATCTTATCCTTTTCTAATGTGAATTCTACTTCCTTTGTGTTGAGCTATGTGCTTTTATGGAAGTTTATTTGTAAACTTATGCAAATGATTATTAAAATATAAAAACATATTTAAAAAAAAGTCTTTATCTAAATAAATACTTTTATTATTTCAAATATACTTTGTCAGTGGTTTTAATACAGTCAAGACTCAAAACGACAAACAAGGGATATGGAGATGGTTGGAGAGGCATAGCTTACCTTTTGCTGAATTAAGGCAATAAATGTAGGTAGATCGATGCATCATGGTTGACTCAACAATAAACAACAATATATTAAGAACAAACAATAAAATAAACTATTATGTACATAACAAATTAAAACTTTCAACTGTACATATTTAATAAACAAACAGTAACAAACAATAGAGAATTTTTTTTTGAAGAACAACGCTGGAATATATAAGTTCAAATATGTTCATCCTGTCAAGGCACAGATCAGCTGAAGAAATGAAATATTCTGCAAATTGATCGCACATGTGACTCACAGCAACTGTTGATCTTGGGCCAGTTTTATATGTGATCTCCTGGTGGATTTAATGACAGTGGCTCCGTAGGCAAAGGCTCTTTGATCAGAACATAATTGTGCAACACAACACATGCTTTTATGACATCATCCACAGTATCTGTTTTCAATTGTATTGCACGAGTGAATATTCGCCATTTTGCAGTCAATATGCCAAAAGCACACTCGACCATTCTTCTTGCGCGAGTCAGTCTGTAATTGAACACTCTTTTGCGATAGTCTAGACCACGGCTGGCATATGGCTTCAGTAAATTTCCACACATTTGGAAAGCTTCATCTCCGACTAGAACAAATGGAAGAGCAGGGTTTGTAGTACCTATTAAAGGCCTGGGCTCTGGTATACCAAAGTTTCCCGAGTACAGCCTTCTTCCCATATTAGAATTTTTAAAAACACGTGAGTCATTTGTTCGTCCAAAAGCTCCAATATCAACAGCCACAAATTTGTAATGTGCATCAACAATTGCCATTAGGATCACATAAAAATACTTTTTATAGTTAAAAAACGAGGATCCACTACGTGGGGGCTTCAAGACCCTCACATGCTTCCCATCCACTGCACCAATACAATTGGGAAACTGTGTCACCTCATAAAACTTGTCAGCAAGTAGGATGGGGAAGAAATTCTTCACGCAGAAGATTCCAAATTGCCTGGCAGGTATCTTTAACAATGTAAGATATTGTAGATTTTCCTAGTCGAAATTGAAAATGAAGACTGGAAAAACTTTCACCACTAGCCAAAAACCTACAAAAAAATAAAATAAAATGTAACAAAATTTTTACACAAATACTATTCACAAGAAATACACTGCAGCAAAACAACTTTTCGGATTGTCCCACAAGCATTAATTCAAGATCCTTCACAGCAAACAGATCAACATTACCTAGCGGTTGAACGGAAAATGGTATAAAATTTGGATGCATTTACATATTTTAGGTAATTACTATATATAAAAAGTTGTCTCTTGAGATTAATCATATACTCTCAATAATAATAAAAACAAAAAGGCTCTGAAACACAGTAGAAGCAATAATGGAAAGTTGTACCATACATACCGCAGAGTGACCATGAGTCTTTCTTCTGGAATTACACTTCGACGAAATTTCGTATCCTTCCATCTCAATCGGCGACGTAAACGTTGGGAAAGGTCATCAAAGCTTGCGACACTGACACAGAGATATTCTGAAAATTTGACAGGTTGTTTTCTGAGTTCTTGATAAAGGGTCAAATAAACACCTCGATGTAATGGGATGCACCCAATATCGCCGTTTCCTTGGATGACATTCGCATGTTTCGAAGTTTCCATACCATATAGTCCACAGAAAAAAGGACATGAGCGGGCAGCATTGTTCCTCTTCCAGCAATTGGATGTCACAATATAGCACCATTATATAGCATGCAGATAGGGGAGGGACAACTGAAAAAAAAAAAAAAGGGAAAACGGATCCGTTACCTGAGTAACTGAACGGATTGAACGGACATTTAACTGACATTTCTAATCCGTTTATTAACGTATCCGTTAGATGGTATCCGTTTAAAAACGTAGCAAAATATGTCCGTTCCATTCCGTTATGAATGAATCCGTTTCAATTTTGAGACGGACGCAAGTCATAACAGAAAGCCGAACGGAGGACTAAACGCTGATGTGAACAAGGCCTAATATGTCTACTTATTTTTAAAGGGAATCTGTCACCTGGTTTGACCATATTAAGTTGTCACCATTGCCATGTTTAATAAAATACCTTATTTCCTGCAGTGGTTTTCTTTCTTCTTTTCATGATTTTTTTTATTATTATGCAAATGAACCCTAAAGGTGCCCAGAGGGGCGTTATTAATCACCCTCTGAGCCCAGTTACACCCCCCTGCAGTGCCTAGACCACCTTAATTTAGAGCCCAAGCACGCCTCCTCATTATGCAGTATCGTCCCATAGCCTAGTTTAACGGCGCCACCCCCTCTGCCACGTCAACTAATTCATTCTAGCCACGCACCTGGAATCTTCAATTCATCCGTCTGAAATCTCGTGCAGGCGCAGTACCGCCTACTGCCTGCGCCTGTGCGATCCAATAGCTCCTGAGGGCAACTAGGCTGTGGGACGATACTGCATAATGAGGAGGCGTGCTTGGGCTCTAAATTAAGGCAGTCTAGGCACTGCAGGGGGGTGTTACTGGGCTCAGAGGCTGATGAATAACGCCCCTCTGTGCTGTCCGCATCCATTGCTCCTTTCCAAGGCCCCGCAAAAAAAATATAGCATGTCCTATTCTTCTCCGTTTTGCGGACAAGAATAGGCATGTCTACAATGTGCCGCCCGTTCCGCAAATTGCGGACCGCAAAAAACGGCACGGTTATGTGCATGAGGCCTTATTCACACGCCAGTGTTCGGTCAGTGATTTCCATCAGTGATTGTGAGCCAAAACCAGCAGTGGAGGCTACACAGGCATAAGGTATAAGGGAACATTCTGCACCTGTTCTGTGTTTAGAGTCACACCTGTTTTTGGCTCAAAATCACTGATGGAAATCACTGACCGAACACTGAGGCCTCATGCACACGGCCGTTGCCCGACAGTGGCTGTATTGCGGCCCGCAAACAGCAGGTCCACATTATGTAGGCACCAGTCACAGATACAGACCTATTTACTTGAATGGGTCCGCAATCCGGAGCTGCAGTGCATTCAAGTTAAATGGGTCTTGATCCGTCCCGGCCGCTGCACGGAAGTTGCCTGTGCATTGGGGACTGCAAATTGCAAACGGCCTGACTGTGTGAGTAAGGGCTAAGACATGAGTCATAAATCAGTGAGGGTGTATTCACACATTCTGAACTGCATTATCTTTTTGCTGTGTGGCCAATTAGGCTACCCGCACATGTTGCTGATGACATGTTTTTTAAGATTTTTGTGTGGAAAAACTTCAGTGCAATACAGTACCAGCAAAGTAAATCTCATGCACACTTTTTATTTTATTTTTTTCATGCAGAAGGATTTTGAAATCTGCAGCATGTCAATTGTTTGTGCAGATTTCATCCTTAAATCTGGGCAAAACCACATTAACCCCTTTGCTACTTGAACGGCACTGGAGCTATGTGTAAACATGGGGCCCGCTCGCACATGCAGCGGGCGTCATGGCTGGCAGATCTCTGCTGTTTCATATAGCAGAGACCTGTGGCTCCTTACCATGACAGGCAATAATGCCGATCACGGTAATTAAAGGCTTTAGATGCCATGATCAAGCGAGATCACGGTATCTAAATGCGCAAAAACCTCCTACCAATGCCCCGTGTGGTCAATTTGGGCATCGGTAGTTGTGCTGAACACTTTTAGCCTCGCTGATGAGGCTGAAAGTGTTCATGCTGCAATTCTTATTTTGGACACCAGATGGCAGGCCAGGATAAGAAATGAGCAAGTGAGGGTTTAAATGTCAATTTAAAAATTCCTGATAGTACAAAATCAAAAATTGTAATAACATTATTTATAGGCTCATATATGAGCTTGAAAATGATAAAAAAAAATTTACAATTTTTAAAAAAATATATAAAAAATAAAAATATAAAAGTTTAAATCACCCCCCTTCCATATAATTAAAAAATAAATACCTAAATAATAATAAATATAAATATCATAGGTATCATTGTGACCCAAAACGACTGTACTATTAAAATATTGTAAAAAATTTCCAATATGGCGAATGGCGTTATGGAAAAAAGGGTCAAAATGGTCAATTTGCCATTTTTTCATTGCTTGAATTACCAGAATTTTTTTAATAAAATGTAATCAAAAAGTCACGAACATTCCAAAATGGTATCAATTAAAACTACAGATTGTTCTGCAAAAAATGAGCCCCTAAACCTCTCAGTAGACATCAGTATTAAAGAGTTATGGGGGTCAGAATATGGTGATGTAAGAATTTTTTTTATCAAAGTTTAAATTTATTTTTACACTATTTAGACATAAAAAAACCTACACATATGGGGTATCGTTGTAATCGTAAAGACGCAGAGAATGAAAATCATGGGCCAGTTTTGCCATAAACGAAACGTTGTGGGAGCAAAACACGTAAAACTGTGGAGGAATTCAATTTTTTTCCAATTCCACCCCATTTAGAATTTTGTTACAGCTTCCCACTACATTTTATGCCATAATTAATGGTGGCATTAGAAAGTACAACCTGTCCTGCAAAAAATAGCTATGTGACCGGAAATATTTAAAAAGTTATGGCTTACAGAAAATAGGGAAGAAAAATGAAAACCTCCGGTTTACAAAGGGTTAAAAATGGCGATTTTGGTGTGGAAGGACTGAAAAATCTGCTCAAAAATCCACATGGAAATTCTATTTGTAAATATGGACCCATGTGCAGGCAAGCCTTAGGACCCTTTCACACGAGCAAGTATTCCGCACGGGTGCAATGCATGAAGTTAACGCATTGCGCCTGCAGGGAATCCGGACCAATTCATTTCAATGGAGCTGTGTACATGTGCGTTGGTTTTCACGCAATACTGGCCCCTTAGAAGTGAATGGTACTGCATGATAATCGCATTGGATCCGCAAGCAAGTGCGGATGCAATGCGTTTTTCACGGATGGTTGCTGAGAGATATTGTTTGTATACCTTCAGTTTTTTATTATGCGCATGCAAAATGCATTAAATCGCTTTGCACCCACACGAAAAAAACTGAATGCGATCGCAGACAAACTGAATGAATTTACAAAATTGAGGGCAATGCTAGTATCCGTACAGCGCCCCGGGATACAGCAGGATGGAATCAACTAGTCTTCAGACAGCGTTCCATGACGAGGAGGAGGAGGCAGCCGTGGACTATAAGGATGTAGACAGAAAGGAAGTCTGGTATGATGCCCTGGAAAATGCCCATCAGCGGCGAGGTGAGAGTCTCCCCAGTTATGAGCAGTGGCTACAGAAGCGAGTGGCGATGCGGATGGGTCTCTTGGGAGAGCAGCCCCTGGATTAGTGGGTAACAGAGCTCCAGAGCCTGGTATGTAAGGAGCTTTGGCTAGAGGACGCTTACCGGGCCATAAGGTGGCATGTCATTCAAAATTCCCCCTGGACGGCCGAGCACGACTTACCTGAAGGGAAGGATTATGATTGAACTGGGTTACTATGGGAGGCCTTGGAGGAGGACATTGATCTCGGCAGCATGGAGGAGTCTAGGTTTTGGGACCTCTACGACTACTGGATGGGCATGCATGTTTATGCTGACGGATGGAAGGTGAGCAAAGACATGACGCACATGGTAACAAGGGAGTAGGAGCTGGAGCAGACCTACCAACACCTGCTCAGCTCCATTCAGCTCCAACCTACCCAACAAGCAGAGCCATATCTGCCATCCTACAACTGGGAAGACTGGGCAGCAATACCCCCTGCTTCCCTAACAGCTCCCAAAGTAGGGAACTTCATCGACTGGTTCTGGGAAGACCTCCCAACAGCAGGTAGAGATAGGACCGAAGTCTCTGCATCGGCACTACAGGGATGCTGGGCAGCCGACGCAGATCCCCAACTACAGCTAGCGTTACCCGGAGTCCAGACAGTCTGTCTGACTCCCCAACGCAGCCGGAGTTTCAGGGAGTAGGGACAGTCGGTCCTGCTCCCTAGTGGCAGTATGTTTTGCAGGGAGAGGAGAGAAGCGTCTCCATTCCCCAGCGGCATTGTACCTTGCAGGGAGAGGAGACAACCGGTCTCTCGACCCAACCACAGGGGGACAGCACCCCTAACTCTGATGGTGCAGATGGGACTGCGGTCTCTGCACTAGATCTACAGGGATGCTGGACGGCTGGTACAGATCCCCAACCAACTCCGCAGAAATGCCAGGAGGAGGAGGTAAGCGATCCCTTCTCTCCACAGCCGATCCACAACCGGGTCCTGGGGGTAGGATTCCCTGACCCCATCCCAGCAGAAGAGCTGGAATCTGGGCAGAGTGCAGTTGGCCTCTGCCCTCCCCTATCCTCTTATCTAGAGCCTGACTCCACACAGGCTACCCCAGCGGAAGAGCTGGCATCTTGGAAGAGTGCAGTCGACCTCTGCCCTCCCCTATCCTCTTGTCCAGAGCCTGACTCCCCACAGACTACCCCAGCGGAAGAGCTGGCATCTTGGCAGAGCGCAGTCGGCCTCTTCCCTCCCCTATCCTCTTGTCCAGAGCCTGACTCCCCACAGGCTACCCCAGTGGAAGATCTGGCATCTAAGCAGAACGCAGTCGGCCTCTGCCCACCAAGTACCCACAGCTCCAAGCTAGAGAGCAACAAGGCAGCAAGGAGTAACAGATGCACACTCAACAGCTGGGGACATACAGAACAGAGCCAGGCCCCAGAGTTCAACAGGACCAGTGTTTGTTTATGGGTGGGCTACTCGACTAACTCAGGCACTGACTGACACGAGGTCAGGTACCTGGTTGGTCTACTGTTGGGAGAGGAGAAATGTGATGGACTGAATCGTCACTGGGACTGCTGGAGAAGCCTGAGGGCTAGCCTCCTTCCTGCGGACTATGGACCCAGAACTATGGAGGCTCCCTCAGACCTTTTGGGGTTACAAGGAACTATGAACCCTGATTTATGTGTGGAATTTATATGACACAAATTTCCTATTGCCCATTAAAGGTGCAGGGTGTGAATTCAGCAACACAAAAAGGGGTTAACTCTGCACTGAGACTCCCACTGATTGTGTTAGTGATGGGATTAAGATAGCTGACTCTAGGAGCAGCCCACTCCTAGATGATTAGATCACCCTATGATACACTCAGGAGATAATCCCATCACATGTGTCTCCTCTCTCCCTATTCATTCATTATGGAGTAGGGGGGGATGTCTGTTTGCATGTTGTTCATGGTTGATTGCGTTAAGTTGTTAGACTTCTTGAACTGTATATGCAGTTGCAAGAAAAAGTATGTGAACCCTTTGGAATGATATGGATTTCTGCACAAATTGTTTTATAAAATGTGATCTGATCTTCATCTAAGTCACAACAATAGACCATCACAAAAGTATAAAAGTTCCGTAGGCGGCGCTCATCTGGTCAGTCTTGCAGTGAAAGCACGACGGTGCTTGGAAGGGGCACCAGTTGCAAACGTGTCATGAATAAGGATCAGTATTAGAGCATCCGAAACATGTAGACCTGCTTGCCGTGTTGGATTGTTTTTTATCCTGTGTTATTTTGGAATAAAGAACAACGTCTTTTTTGGTAAGCTGGACATCCCGTCTTATTTTCATACAATAGACAATCACAGTCTGCTTAAACTAATAACACACAAAGAATTAAATGTTATCATGTTTTTATTGAACAAACCATGTAAACTTTCACAGTGCAGGTGGAAAAAGAATGTGAACCCTTGGATTTAATAATTGGTTGAACCTCCTTTGGCAGCAATAACTTCAACCAAACGTTTCCTGTAGTTGCAGATCAGAAGTGCACAACGGTCAGGAGTAATTCTTGACCATTCCTCTTTACAGAACTGTTTCAGTTCAGCAATATTCTTGGGATGTCTGGTGTGAATCGCTTTCTTGAGGTCATGCCCCAGCATCTCAATCGGGTTGAGGTCAGGACTCTGACTGGGCCACTCCAGAAGGCGTATTTTCTTCTGTTTAAGCCATTCTGTTGTTGATTTACTTCTATGCTTTGGGTCATTGTCCTGTTGCAACACCCATCTTCTGTTGAGCTTCAGCTGGTGGACAGATGACCTTAAATTCTCCTGCAAAATGTCTTGATAAACTTGGGAATTCATTTTTCCTTCTATGATAGCAATCCGTCCAGGCCCTGATGCAGCAAAGCAGCCCCAAAGCATGATGCCCCCACCACCATACTTCACAGTTGGGATGAGGTTTTGATGTTGGTGTGCTGTGCCTCTTTTTATCCACACATAGTGTTGTGTGTTTCTTCTAAACAACTCAACTTTGGTTTCATCTGTCCACAGAATATTTTGCCAGTACTGCTGTGGAACATCCAGGTGCTCTTGTGCAAACTGTAAACGTGCAGCAATGGTTTTTTTGGACAGCAGTGGCTTCCTCTGTGGTATCCTCCCATGAAATATATTCTTGTTTAGTGTTTTACGTATCGTAGATTCGCTAACAGGGATGTTAGCATATGCCAGAGACTTTTGTAAGTCTTTAGCTGACACTTTAGGATTCTTCTTCACCTCATTGAGCAGTCTGCGCTGTGCTCTTGCAATCATCTTGACAGGACAGCCACTCCTAGGGAGAGTAGTAGCAGTACTGAACTTTCTCCATTTATAGACAATTTGTCTTACCGTGGACTGATGAACAGCAAGGCTTTTGGAGATACTTTTATACCGTTTCCAGCTTTATGCAATTCAGCAATTCTTAATCGTAGGTCTTTTGAGAGCTCTTTTGTGTGAGGCATCATTCACATCAGGCAATGCTTCTTGTGAAAAGCAAACCCAGAACTGGTGTTTGTTTTTTATAGGGCAGGGCAGCTGTAACCAACACCTCCAATCTCATCTCATTGATTGGACTCCAGTTGGCTGACACCTTACTCCAATTAGCTCTTGGAGATGCCATTAGTCTAGGGGTTCACATGCTTTTTCCACCTGCACTGTGAATTTTTACATGGTGTGTTCGATAAAAACATGGTAACATTTAATTCTTTGTGTGTTATTCGTTTCAGAAGACTGTGATTGTCTATTGTTGTGAATTAGATGAAGATCAGATCACATTTTATGACCAAGTTGTGCAGAAATCCATATCATTCCAAAGGGTTCACATACTTTTTCCTGCAACTGTATATTGAGTTTGTCTTCAATAAAGGGAGTTCCTGTTTTACATTCAACATAGAGCCTCGTCTCATGTGTGTGGGGATTGCTTTACGCTGTATACTCCCCTGGCTATAACCCCTAGCTCTTGTAAGAGCTGTTCCTGTTCCTTGTTCCTGTGGTGGTTACGATGTCGAGTGGAGTGCTTGGAGCCCTCGGGAAGCACTAGGAGCATCCATCAACGGAGGTACCCAGTCGGGGTGCCAGGAGATCTGTTACAACTTTGTTTGCGAAATCGCGCATTTTTCACTGAACGCATTTGCAACTCATCCGGACCTAATCTGCACACGCTCGTCTGCAAGGGGCCTTACTGTTCAGCAAAAACATGAATGTTTTCCCATGGATTGCCATGGTTTTGCAATGTGTCTAGAAAAGCTGTGGGTCCAAAAATCCCATTGCAAAACTGTGGCAGTTCACAATAAAATGTATGTCGTTTTAGTGTTGTTGGCTATATCGCAAGAAGAAAGTGCAGTTTGAAATATGTGAAAGAACCCTGAGAGAAAGAGAAAACTGTTAATGATCTTCAGGCTAGTCTAGTGGTTCACTGATTATGGCTATGCTTCTCAAGTGATCATAACATAACAATAACATTTGTAAAGCGCTTTTCTCCCATAGGACTCAAAGCTCATAGATATGTCTCAGATCCATACAGGGTTGCAGGCTGGACTGTGTTACAGAGGAAATAGTCAGGTGTTCATAAATGCCAGACTAAACAGGTGGCTTTTCAGTTTGGACTTAAATGCTTCCAGGGATTGGGATGTCATAATTGGGTGTGGGAGGGAGTTCCAAAGTGTAGGGGCGACATGACAGAAGGCTCTGTCTCCAAAAGTTTTGAGGTGGACTCTGGGGGTGATCAAGTTATTAGATCCTTTTGATATAAGATTGTGGGAGGGGGGTGATGCAGTTGCAAAAAGTCCTTCAGGTATCCAGGGCCTTGATTGTGCAAGGATCTGAATGTCAATAAGCCAATCTTAAACAGAATTCTCAATTTTATCGGTAGGCAGTGTAGTGAGCAAAGGGTTGGTGTTAGGAGGCAATGGCGGGGTTGGCTTCTTAACAGCCTTGCAGTGGCATTCTGTACTAATTGCAGGCGATGCAGGTCTTTGTTTGGAAGGCCTGTATAGAGAACATTGCGGTAGTCCAACCGTGATGTGATGAAGGCATGAATAAGGTTTGGGAGATCTGCTGGAGGTATGAGGTGTTTAATTTTTGCAATGTTCCTTAGGTGAAAGAACAGCTGAGATTTGATTCCTGAAGTTTAATTCCCCATCAATCAAGACGCCCAAGCTGCGCACAAAATCTGATTTGTTCAGGTCTGATCTCCCTATTCTTAGTGGTGCTAGCTGAGACTGGAGCCGCTTTGCTGTCGAGCGCTGACCTCCGATAACAAGAACCTCAGTTTTGTCAGCACTTAGTTTTAGACAGTTATCAGTCATCCACTCCTGAAGTTGAGCTAAGCACGCATTTATTTGTGATGCCAGGTTTGAAAGATAAATATAGCTGGGTGTCATCCGCATAGCAGTGATAGGTCAGGCCATGTTTTTGTACAATTTTTCCAAGTGGCAGCATGTATATGGTGAACAGTAAAGAGGATAGTATCGCACCCTGGGGTACACCGTATTTTAGTGGTATAGGGTTGGAGAAGAAGGGCCCCAAGGATACCCTTTGAGTTCTGCCAGCCAGGAAGGAGTTGAACCACTGGAGAACTAACTCATCTATGCCACAGTACTCTTGTAGCCTGTTAAGCAAGATTTGTGATCAACTGTGTCAAAAGTTCAAGTTGGAGATAGACAGTCTTTTCAATAACTTTCCCCAGAAAAGGGAGGTTGGAGACAGGTCTGTAGCTGTGTAAAGCATCTGTGTCTAAGGATGGTTTCTTGAGTAGCGGTCTGACTATTGCTTCTTTCAGACAGGTGGGAAACCTGCTTTCTTGTAAGGAACAGTTGATTATTTTGTGGAATGCTGGTCTAAATAGCTTAGGGCATTTCAACATGAACTCAGTTTGGCCAGCATCTAGTTCGCAGATAGTTTGGCGAAGGTTTAATAGGATATCTAGGATATCTTCTTCAGTAATTACCTTGAAATCAGACCATGGTGGTAGGCTATTTTTGCAACCATTATATGGCTCTGCTTTGGTTTCCGGTGCTGTGAATTGAATGGCAGATCGTATGGAGGAGACTTTGTCTGAGAAGAAGTGGGCAAATTTCTCACACAGGTCTTGTGAAGGTCTGATGCTGGATTTCCAGCACGATGGGTTACAGAGGTTGTTGACTATGCGGAAAAGCTGGGCAGGTCTGTTGGCTGCATTTTCAATCTCCTGAGACAGGAATAAGGACTTTTTCTTGTTGATCAGTGTTTGATATTTTTTCAGGTGCGAAATTAGGGAATGTTTGTCTTCGGAGGAATAATGTTTGCGCCATTTTCGTTCCAGTCTGTGCCCCTCTTTCTTCAGTTCCTTTACAGAGTTGTCAAACCAGCGAGCGTGATGTAATGGAACATTTAATGCGTAAGGGAGCTATGGAGTCAAAAGCAACCGAGACATAGTGGTTATATTTGAGGACCAAGGATTCAAGGCCTAAGTTGTGATCTATCAGTTCATCAAGATTGAGGGTGTTCTGAAGGTGTTGGGGTGACAGACCTTTCAAGGAACGGTATTTTATTAGTTCTTTTACTTGGTGTTTTTTGGCTGGTGCTGTAAGGGAGAAGTGGATTGTATGGTGGTCTGACCAAACTACTGGATCAATTTCCACATTGGATATTAAAAGTTCTTAATGGAATATGAGGTCCAAAGTGTGGCCTTTTTTGTGGGTGGGGAGGTTGATGGCTTGAGAGAAGCCCAGTTCATTCATAGAAAGAAATAGCTCTCTTCCTAACTAAGAGGAATGTGTATCCACCCATGCATTAAAGTCTCCTAGAATTATACACCATGGGTGTTTCAGTGTAGGAGACTAAAATGGCACAAATTTTTTAAGGCATCTAACAGGGGGATCTGTGACAGGTTGGGATTGGACGAAGGTGACTTTGGTGATTTACAAACCCTCACTGAATTGAGTGAGGATCATAACCGTGATCCTGGCAGGGGTCCCTTCACCACACTTAGGTCAAAAAGCAAAAAGATGCCACCCCCTGCTAATTACGAACACGTCGATATTTTTCTTCAGATGGTCACCACTGATCTTGACCGGATGGGTCAAATTGACCCCAAATCCTTTAATCTTTCCTCTGTGGAGATGCAGGCACTGATGTCACTTGAAAAGGACGACTCAATTGTCATCAAGCCGTCCGATAAGGGCGGCAATTTAGTGGTCCTAGACTGTGATCTCTATATGCGTATGTGCCTGGATCTCCTTAAGGATAAGGACGGTTATAGGATTCTACCTGTTAACCCGACCCTGTCCTTCCTGGAGGACTTGAGACAGTTGCTGCTGACTGGTCTTAATAAAAAGGTAATCAGTCCCACAGAATTTGACTTTCTTTTTCCTGCCAAACCCCTGATAGCTAAACCCCTGATTTTATGGGCTACCAAAAATACATAAGGGTACGACACCACTGAGGGGCCGCCCAATAGTTTCGGGTGTGAACTCCCTGACTCAGAACTGTGGTGTCTACCTGGATCAGGTGTTGAGGCAGTTTGTTGTGTCCCTCCCGGCCTATACGAGGGACACAATGGAAATCCTCAACAAGATCGAGACCCTGAATCTTGATCCAGACTGCCTGTTAGCAAGTATCGATGTTGAATCGTTATATAGCTCTATTCCACATCGATATGGACTTGTAGCTGTCGAGTATTTTCTCCGTACTAGGGGTATACACTGTGGCCCACATAATGAGTTTCTTTTGAAACTCTTGGAGTTTACATTGACCCATAATTTCTTTTTGTTCAATGCACGTTTCTACCACCAGCTCAGGGGGACGGCAATGGGCAGTCCGTGTGCCCCCACTTATGCCAACCTCCTCCTGGGCTGGTGGGAGGACACCCACATTTTTCCTGATCATGTCGTCTGGTGGTCCAATAACATCCAATTCTGGACACGCTACATTGATGACGTGTTTGTTGTGTGGAAAGGAGGGTCAGCGGATTTAAAAGATTTGTCTTAGACCTCAATAAAAACAAAATAGGCCTCCGGTTCACTTTTGATCTGGATCTGGAGAGCATCACTTTTTTGGATGTTCGAGTCACTAAGATAGGTGATAAGTTAAGTTATCTACGAACATCCATAGGAAGGCCACGGCCACAAACTCCTTGCTTCACTGGAGTAGTCATCATCCGGCCCCCCTCAAACGGGGCATCCAGAGAGGTCAATACCTCCGGGTCAGGAGAAATTCCTCAGATGATGCGTCTTTCTTCAGTGAGGCAAGAGGTTTGCAGGAGAGATTTAGGGCCAGGGGATACCCGCAGTTGGAACTGAGAGATGCTTTCAAGCAAGCGTTGGCAAGGGATCGGGCTGACCTGCTAGTCCCGAAACTGAGAACTACGGATTGCTCCCAGCCTCTGGGATTATCTCCGATTTCGATGTGGCTAACCGTGAGGTCATGCAGGTGCTCAGGAAGTATTGGCCTATCCTACGGATGGACTCTGACTTGTCTGACATAGTCGCTGAGCACCCTGCCATTTCCTACAGGCACGGCAGGAGCCTTAAAGACCGTCTAGTGCGTAGCCACTTTACACCACCCGTTAGGGCGGGTACGTGGTTAGATCATAAGCCTGTCGGTGTCTTTAAATGTGGGACGTGTAAGGCGTGTGAGTACATGTCCACCGCCAAGATCATTACGTGCTCAGCGACTGGACAGACTTTTCAAATCCAAGACTTCATTGATTGTAAGTCTAAAGGTGCTATATATTTGTGTCAATGTTCGTGTCCCATGGACTACGTCGGGAAAACAGTGAGAGAGGTGAGAAGGAGGGTACTTGAGCATATTAATGATGTAATCAAAAAAAACGTGACACCGGTAGCCACCCATGTGAAAGACCTCCATTGTGGTGATCCGAGAAGTCTTAAATTCTCAGTCCTGGAACTGGTACCTCCTTCCCCCCACGGGGGTGACTGGGATAGGAGGATCCTACAGAAGGAGAGCGAGTGGATACATAGGTTCCGATCCCAGTCCCCCGTGGGATGAATGAAAGACTGACTTTTTCCTGCTTTCTCTGACTGTCCCTTTCCTAGTTGTTCTTTTTTTCCCCCTCCTTCCCGTCTTTACCATCACCTTGTCTAGCCTGCTACCTTGCTTCTGTGCTGGCTGTCCCTGTCCCTACTTGGCTTGGCCAAGAGTAAGCAAATGTCCCTTTAACTGGCCAGGTGCGCGAAATACCTTAATTATTAATTATCATGCACAGTGAACGTAAATTGGTTCATTGACACTGCTAACACCCCCTCTTGACCATGAGTGGGTGATATTGATAACTGTTTGTTGACGGCTTTCCCTTCACAATTACCCCTGTGTATATCCCCTCTTTATCTGACCATATCGGACGCGCGCTTATTATTAATACATCTCCCTTTTTCTGTGGCATTGTGGTTGCTCACTATTCTAGCCCCTTATCCATTGGGGTTATTCTAGGTCATCCTTCTGGGTGCAAGATAAACTTCGATATGTATTTAATACCATACATACTAAGTAGCAAACACTTACTACTCAAGCCCCTAATCCAGTGGGGCTACTCTAGGTCATTATTATGGGCACAGGATAAACTTTGGTATATACTTAACATCTTACATATCATTTGCTAAAGGTACCGCCCCCTAAATCGGCGTAACCTACTGTGCCAAACCATATGTTCCACACTTGTTACGAGCATTCTGACTATTAGGCCGGAAGTATGTTGTGGTCCAACCACCAGAAGGGGCGTTTTGCATACCACGGACCGGCACCTACAGTGTATTTACGGCATAGTGAGCGTGCATTCCAACAGCCGGAAGTCGCTGCCTCCGGATGCGTTCCAAGGAGGAACGCATGCATCTGATTATGATTGCTCACCGCTGAGCCTAACCGGAAGTGAGATCACCAACTGGGCGACATAGGGGAAGATTGGAGGGATATTTAAATGGGGGTAATGGATAAGCACACTATCGGACCTGAGGAGGAGCCGATATGGACCATCGGATACCGTGACCATTGATTGTGAGTAGGAACTGAGCTTTCCTGCTGTATTCTATTTTTAGGAAAGCTGTTTTCACTGAATGTGCTTCTTTTGCAACCCAGGTGATCTAATGTGGCTTTTGGCCATCTATCAATCCACTGGATTTTGTCCATTGAACAGTCTGTGTGAGGTAGCTTTATGATCTGGGGACTTCTAGGTGGTGGTCACGTTTTAACATATGTACCGCTGGTATTAGCATATATGTTTCTCCCCCACAGATATAAGCCTGAACTTTATGACCGCATTTGGTGTTGGAACTGCTGGGCATATTGATTGTGCCCTATGTTGCTACTCTAGACATCTAGTGTGGCCACTGCAATCTTTTATTTGACCGGATACCTGGCATTTTGCTGACACTGTCAGTTATATGTGTGATCATGGTGATCATCGGTGGTGGCCACGATTGAGCATTTGGATCACTGTTACTAGTGTAAGTGTATTTTTTCCCCCACAGATGCTCCTCCTGAATGCATGACCGCATGGAAGCAACTACCTTCCTCCTCTCTGGTCGCCGGATTGGACTGGCTCCCTCCTCTTATTATTATCATAATTATCGGTGATCTACACCCGTTTTACGGAGTTTGCATTATAATATGGGTCTCCGTTTTCTATGATATCAATTCAACTATCTATCTTTACCTACCCTGATGATCCCACACCATGGGGGAAACGCGTTGGGATTTTTTGATGTAATTATTTATTGCATTATCTGTTTAGGGTGTGTTTTAATTTTGTATTCTTTGATGTACTTTGTACCTTTGATCAGTGCTTGCATCAATAGGGTTGTATACAAAGTCCATCTATATGTGTGTATGTTAATGTGTTTATCCTGTAGTCTACCACTAGGCGAGTACCCTATATGTCATTACTACCCTAGGGTTGTATTAGGAGTTTGCTAGCCCAGGTTCGAGGACAGGGAGTCCCCACCATTAGGGGCCGTCCCTGGGCTGAGTTTTAGATTAGGGTGTAAATGTAGGGATAGCTTCCCCACCCATAAGTGTTTAACCTAGTGACTGGTAGTTCTACTTTAGTAGATGTGTTTTGTACGTCATATGTGTTGGATTATTATTAAAGTATACTTTATTATTAAAGTATTATTAAAGTATACTTTTTGTAAGGGTTATTACTATTGCTGGAATTAGTGTTTCAGTGTTATGCAAGATACAAGTTCTGCTAATTCCTTAAGAAAGGCTGAGCCATCACCAGGGGGGCGGTAGACAAGCAGTATGTTTATGTTTTTCTCAGCTGAAAGTTGGGCTTCCAGACATTCAAAAGAGTGGGTGGCGGTTACTGCGAGAAGTTTGACGTTCAAACTGCATTTGAAGCACATCTTTTGCGGCCCCATTGAAGTGAATGGGTCCGCATCCGAGCCGCAAAAACTGCGGCTCGGATGCGGACCAAAACAACGGTCATGTGCATATAGCCTAACACTGAGTAGTTGGCTGGCACAGCAGCTTCCAGAGTGAGTCCCGAGTTCTGATCCAGCCACATCTCTGTAATTAAAGCTGGAACTGAGGCTTCTATTAGGTCGTGAAAAAATGCTGTTTTGTTGTTAATAGATCTGGCATTGCAGAGTACTGCTTTAATGTAGTTTGCCTTAACTTTGAAGCCTTTGTTCCTAGCTGGCTGGGGCCTGCATTCTGGAGTGTTAGAGAAGTCAGGGTGCTGATATACAGTTGCAAGAAAAAGTATGTGAACCCTTTGGAATGAAAAGGATTTCTGCACAAATTGGTCATAAAATGTGATCTGATCTTCATCTAAGTCACAACAATAGACAATCACAGTCTGCTTAAACTAATAACACACAAAGAATTAAATGTTACCATGTTTTTATTGAACACACCATGTAAACATTCACAGTGCAGGTGTAAAAAGTATGTGAACCCCTAAACTAATGACATCTCCAAGAGCTAATTGGAGTGAGGTGTCAGCCAACTGGAGTCCAATCAATGAGATGAGATTGGAGGTGTTGGTTACAGCTGTCCTGCCCTATAAAAACACACACACACCAGTTCTGGGTTTGCTTTTCACAAGAAGCATTGCCTGATGTGAATGATGCCTCGCACAAAAGAGCTCTCAGAAGACCTACGATTAAGAATTGTTGACTTGCATAAAGCTGGAAAGGGTTATAAAAGTATCTCCAAAAGCCTTGCTTTTCATCAGTCCACTGTAAGACAAATTGTCTATAAATGGAGAAAGTTCAGCATTGCTGCTACTCTCCCTAGGAGTGTCCGTCCTGTAAAGATGACTGCAAGAGCACAGCGCAGACTGCTCAATGAGGTGAAGAAGAATCCTAAAGTGTCAGCTAAAGATTTACAAAAGTCTTTGGCATATGCTAACATTCCTGTTAGCGAATCTACGATACGTAAAACACTAAGCAAGAATGGATTTCATGGGAGGATACCACAGAGGAAGCCACTGCTGTCCAAAAAAAACATTGCTGCACGTTTACAGTTTGCACAAGAGCACCTGGATGTTCCACAGAAGTACTGGCAAAATATTCTGTGGACAGATGAAACCAAAGTTGAGTTGTTTAGAAGAAACACACAACACTATGTGTGGAGAAAAAGAGGCACAGCACACCAACATCAAAACCTCATCCCAACTGTGAAGTATGGTGGTGGGGGCATCATGGTTTGGGGCTGCTTTGCTGCATCAGGGCCTGGACGGATTGCTATCATCGAAGGAAAAATGAATTCCCAAGTTTATCAAGACATTTTGCAGGAGAACTTAAGGCCATCTGTCCACCAGTTAAAGCTCAACAGAAGATGGGTGTTGCAACAGGACAACGACCCAAAGCATAGAAGTAAATCCAGGCAAAGCCCAGTCAAAGTCCTGACCTCAACCCGATTGAGATGGTGTGGCATGACCTCAAGAAAGCGATTCACACCAGACATCCCAAGAATATTGCTGAACTGAAACAGTTCTGTAAAGAGGAATGGTCAAGAATTACTCCTGACCGTTGTGCACGTCTGATCTGCAACTACAGGAAACGTTTGGTTGAAGTTATTGCTGCCAAAGGAGGTTCAACCAGTTATAAAATCCAAGGGTTCACATACTTTTTCCGCTTGCACTGTGAATGTTTACATGGTGTGTTTAATAAAAACATGGTAACATTTAATTCTTTGTGTGTTATTAGTCTAAGCAGACTGTGATTGTCTATTGTTGTGACAGATGAAGATCAGATCACATTTTATGACCAATTTGTGCAGAAATCCATATCATTCCAAAGGGTTCACATACTTTTTCTTGCAACTGTAGCTGTAATTGATGTTGTTTTGGTGATATATGAAGATTGCTTTGCCTTTGTAACACCATTATGAGTGCCTGATCGTTCTCCTCTCTTTCCTCGTCTTGTTTTTTTTAGAATCCCAAGGGATTTTAATGGGATAATTAAAGCAGGGTCAATTTGTAGAAGTTCCTTTGTCAAAGAAGTTCCAATACTGATAAGCATTTTGGATGTGTATTTGAGTGCTGGCATTTGGACAGCTGATAGGCGTCCTGCTGAGATCAAAGGGGTCTTTGCAAGCCGCAATTCTCAGGGACAGGGAGATGCTCCAAAGTTGTTTAAATTTAAAAATTAAAGAATAGATGTAGAAAGAGAGACAGTCATGTAACACGAAAGGCACACAAGATGTTTTTTCTGTTTCCGCTACTTACAGAAACGTCCAGGAGCTGAAGGTTGAAGAAAGTTGAAGAATTTCAAGGTCTGAGGTCAGCTCCTAGCAGGCTAGGGATGATCAGTCCATGTCCAATTTTAATCCAGTTTAAATCTCAGCCATCCAAAGTAATCCACAATTTCTGATGGGCTGTAGTTGTTGCTAGAGAGGTGAAGAATAGGATTCCTCTGAATTTTGGGTCCTGCCTGCGCTCAAATGTATTTGAATGATCAAAATTCTGAGATAAGATGTAGAGCAGCTTAGAGAGCTAAAGCCCAGTTTGGGTGCGCTCAGTAGAATGGGTCACTAAGCTATTCAAAAACCTTTGATATGTCATAGTATATGACATATCAAGGGTTTTGATTGGTGGGGTTTGAGTGCTAGAACAAGGAAAGCTCACAAATATGGATGAACAAACCCAAACCGGAATGTTCGGGTTCGTACCCGAACACAGACTTTGCCGCGGAAGTCCGTGTTCAGTGTTCGGATGATAAAGCTTGTTGAAAGGCTGCAGTGCAGCCAATCAACATGCTGTAAGGCTAGGGCTGTGCGACTCATAGGGCATAACTACACTGCAACATGTGTTGTGCAACATTGATGTCACACCAATGTCTCACGACAGAAAAATCCATTTGGATGGGTTTTTTGTGACTATCGTGTCGCAGTCGCAGCATGTCGCATGTTGCAGAGCGACACCATAGACTATCATTAGAAAAATTGTTGCGCGACATTGGTGCGACAAAATGTCATGCTACAAATGTCCTATAGCCATTTTTTGGTGCGCAAAAGACTTTCTTTGTATCTGTGACACAGAAATAGAATAGTTACTCAGTCTGTTAATTCTGTGGGTGGCAAGCCCATTTTTTGGGGCGCAAAACACCTCCTTTGCATCAGTGACACTGTAATAGAACAGTTAATCAGTCTGTTATTTCTGTGGGTGACATAAACCCATTTTTGGGTTGTAAAATACCTCATTTGCATCCATGACACTGTAATAGAATAGCTAATTAGTCTGTTAAATTGTGTGGGTGGCATAAACCCATTTTTTGGAGTGCAAAACACCTCCTTTGCATCCATTGCACTGAAATAAAATAGTTAATCTGGCTGTTAATTCTGTTGGTGACATAAACCCTTTTTGTGGGAGGAGAAAAACACCTCCTTTGCATAGGTGACACTAAAATAGAATAGTTGATCTGGCTGTCAATTTTGTGGGTGCCCTCAAAAAAATAAGAACATCAAATAAGCGACGTGGCCATGGTCGCAGTGTTGCTGGTGGTAGTGTTGGTGGAGCTCCTGCTACAAGGAGAGGACAGGCCCAAATTAAACACCTTCTTCTGGTGCATACAGGCAACAGGATGTTCTGCCTAATTTTGTAGGCCTAAATACCTCAATGGTGAGGCCAGAACAAATAGAGGCGGTAGTAGATTGGATAGCCGCGAGTGCCTCCAGTTCCTTTACATTGTCTTCCACCCGGTCCACTGCTGAAAAAACAGAGTTAGCACCGGCGGCCCACAGGCATCCGTCATCCACCTAAACCCCCTGCATATCAACCAAGCAGTCTGAGCGCTAAGTCATGCAGCAGTCACTTATGCTTTTTGGTGACTGCTGGCAAGGTTTTTAGTGGACCATCTACCTAGCCCTGCCCCAGAAGTGACAGAAATTTAGTGCACTGATGCCCAAATACTTATGTTTCAGGATAAAGACATGGGAGGACCACCGCAGCACGTCACTGATGATGATGACAAAACACAGGTGTCAACTGCTGCGTCTTTCATCACTATGCAGACTGGCAAGGAGGGCAGGGGTGAGGAGTAGGTGGAAGATGATGTGGAGGATGATGAGATCCTAGACCCCACATAGAATCAAGGTAATCCGAGTGACGTGTGCAGTTTGGAGGAGGAGGTGGTGGTCACGCAGCGCCAGCTGCACAGCAAAAGAGGGAGAAGGGTGCAAAACCAGAGCAGCTGGCCCCTAGCCAGTATGCTTGCTACTGCCCACCACGCTGAGGGACAGAGCAGACAAAACCAGCTCAAAAGAGTTCCTTGGCATGGTAGTGTCAAACGTAATAGGGAGGGGATAACACCAAATGACACACAGAAGTAATAGACCGGAGTCTAGGCCTCAAAGCTAAGGGAAAGGCATGGTGACCTCCTAGGAATGCCTAGACCTCTCCGTGACTCCTGCCAGTATGAGTAGACTCCGAAGGTGGAAATACTTATACACTGTAACCTAGGCCCTGAAGACCCTGGAAGGCCCTAGGAGTGTTGGCAGGGAATAAGACTACTGGTTCCTTCCCAGATGAAGGAACCAGTATCTCCCTGAGGCCTAGACAACAATACACACAAGCGAACAACAAAATGCAAGACAAAATGCACTTAGCTTAAAGCAGAATGGAGGAGCAGGAGATACAAAGGAACAACACAACAGCTCAAACAACTCCAGCAGGAAATATCAACCGCATGGTAAGCAGTGTGAATCAGAACTAAATAGGGCCTCTGTAATGATTACAAGCGGCACCTGACAAGAGGTCTGGTTATAACAAAACAACAACACTGCAAGGAGAAAACAGAGAGACTGTCAGATACCCTCACCGCCAGTCTCTCCGATCTTCTCACATCTGTCATGGAAGGGACAGTGATAGTACCCCCCCACACCCCTCTAAAGGGTGACCTCCGGACATCCAGGGCCGACTTTATTAGGATGCGCCCTGTTAAAGGCTTTCACAAGACGACTGGCATTAACGTCGGTCGCAGGAACCGGAATTCTTTCCTCTGGACCGTAACCTTCCAGTGCACGAGATACTGAACAGATCGACGGAAAATTCGTGAGTAGAGTTGAGCAGACACCTGGATGTTCAGGTTCGACGGGTTCGGCCGAACTTCACAAAAAAGTTTAAGTTCGGGACCCGAACTTGACCTGAACTTGACCACGAATACGAACCCCATTGAAGTCAATGGGGACCCGAACTTTGAGCACTAAAATGGCTGTAAAAAAATGTCATGGAAAGGGCTAGTGGGCTACAAATGGCATCAAAATGTGGTTAAGGCCTCATGCACACGACCGTTCAGTTTTTTGCGATCCACAAACCGCGGATCCGCAAAAAAACGGAAGCCGCCCGTGTGCCTTCCGCAATTCAAGAACTGCGGCTCGGATGCAGAATTAAAAAACGGTCGTGTGCATGAGGCCTAAGAGCATGGCAAGTGCTCTGCAAACAAATGTGGATAGGGAAATTACTTTAAATAACATAAAATACTTACACGTACAGATGTAGACTAGGCCGCAATTTAAGATTTTTGCCCAAAATGGGTGTTTTTCTAATAGCAGAATAGAACCACAGTATCTAAAGGGTGTATCTAACACGTACAGATGTAGAATAAGCTGCAATTTAAGATTTTTGCCAAAAATTGGTGTTTTTCTTATAGCAGAGAAGAACCACAGTATCTAAAGGGTGTATCTCACAATGACATATGCAGCAAAGGCGGCAAAATTAATTTTTTTGCACAAAATAGGCGTTTTTCTAATAGCAGAATAGAACCACAGTATCTAAAGGGTGTATCTCACACGTACAGATGTAGACTAGGCCACAATTTAAGATTTTTGCCCAAAATGGGTGTTTTTTTTAATAGCAGAATAGAACCACAGTATCTAAAGGGTGTATCTCACAATGACATATGCAGCGAAGGCTGCAAAATGTATTATTTTCCCCAAAATTGGTGTTTTTCTAATAGCAGAATATAACCACAGTATCTAAAGGGTGTATCTCACACGTACAGATATAGAGTAGGCCGCAATTTAGGATTTTTGCCCAAAATGGGTGCTTTTTAAATAGGAGAATAGAACCACAGTATCTAAATGCTGTATCTCACACGTACAGATGCAGACTAGGCTGCAATTTAAGATTTTTGCCCAAAATGTTTTTTTTTTTTTTTATAGCAGAATAGAACCACACTATCTAAAGGGTGTATCTCACACATACAGATGTAGACTAAGCCGCAATTTAAGATTTTTGCCAAACTGGGTATTTTTCTAGTAGCAGAATAGAACCACAGTATCTAAAGGGTATATCTCACAATGACATATGCAGCAAAGGCTGCAAAATTTGTTTTTTTGCCCAAAATGGGTGTTTTTCTAATAGCAGAATAGAACTACAGTATCTGAAGGGTGTATCTCAGAAGTACAGATGTAGACTAAGCCGCAATTTAAGATTTTTGCCAAAATGGGTGTTTGGCATATGCAGCAAAACCTACAAAAGGGTGTTTTTTTACTAACAGAATATGACAGCAGTGTATAACACTTGAATTTTACACGTGCAGATGCAGCAAGGGCTGTACAATTGTATATTTTGCCCAAAAATTGTGTTTTATAAAACCCAGAAAAATATAGCTGTATTTCTAGCTTAAATTGCACACTGACTAATGTGGCAGAGGCCCAAGATGAAGGTTATTGCCAAAAGTGGGTGTTTTTTCAAAGTCAGAAAATTATTGAAGTATTTCAAACTTGTTTTTAACAATCACAGATGCAGCAAAGGCTACAATATTAAGTATTTTGCCCAAAAAGGGTGTTTTATTACTAACAGAATATGACAGCTGTATATAACGCTTGAATTTCACACGTGCAGATTTAGCAAGGGCTGTAAAATTTTGTATTTTGCCCAAAAAGGGTGTTTTCTAAAACCCAGAAAATTATAGCTGTATTTCTAGATTAACCCCTTAGGGACGAAGGACGTCCCGGTACGTCAAGGATTTAAAACACGATTGCGGCGCGGCGGGGGGTTAATCGGAACAGGATGCCCGCTGAAATCATTCAGCGGGCATCCTGTCACAGCGCCGGGGGGGTCATGTCAATTCAGAGCTGCGGTTTGTGGCTTTACCTGCGGTTGCGACGGCTGTGTGGCGGTGCCATCTGGTCCCCATGCGGCTGTAGGGGGGACCCGATGGCATGGAAGGCAGCGCGATGTCTAAGGAAGGCATCGCGCTCCCTTCCGGTGAAGAGCCTGTGAGATCCAGCCCCCTGGATCTCACAGGCCCCGGAAGCTGTATGAGTAATACACACAGTATTACTCATACAGCCAATGCATTCCAATACAGAAGTATTGGAATGCATTGTAAAGGAATATACCCCCCAAAGTTCAAGTCCCAATATACCCCCCAAAGTTCAAGTCCCAAAAAAAAACAGTTTAAAAAATAAAGTTTCCCCCCAAAAATGTTTAAAGTTTCAAGTAAAAATAAAGAAAAACATAATTTTCCCCAAATAAAGTAAACAGAAATTGGTAAAAAATTGGGGGGAAAAAAGTATTCATATTAGGTATCTCCGCGTCCGTATCGACCGGCTCTATAAACATATGGCCTAACATGACCTAACCCCTCAGATGAACACCGTAAAAAAAAAAAACTGTGCTAAATAAATCATTTTTTTGTCACCTTACATCACAAAAAGTACAAAAGCAAGCGATCAAAAAGGCGTTTGCCCACCGAAATAGTACCAATCTAAAAGATGATTTTTTTGGGCTTCAAATAAAATCATTGTGTAAAACTTACATAAATAAAAAAAGTATACATATTAGGTATCGCCCCGTCCGTATCGACCGGCTCTATAAAAATACCACATGACCCAACCCCTTAGATGAACACCGTAAAAAAAATTAAATAAAAACTGTGCTAAATAAACAATTTTTTGTCACCTTACATCACAAAAAGTGTAATAGCAAGCGATCAAAAGGTCACACGCACCCCAAAATAGTGCCAATAAAACAGTCATCTCATCCCGCAAAAATTATACCCTACCCAAGGTAATCGACCAAAAACTGAAAAAATTATGGCTCTCAGACTATGGAAACACAAAAACATGATTTTTTTTTCTTCAAAAATGAAATCATTGTGTAAAACTTACATAAATAATAAAAAGTATACATATTAGGTATCGCCGCATCCATGACAACTTGGTCTATAAAAATATCACATGATCTACCCTGTCAGATGAATGTTGTAAATAACAAAAAATAAAAACGGTGCCAAAACAGCTATTTCTTATTATCTTGCCTCACAAAAAGTGTAATATAGAGCAACCAAAAATCATATGTACCCTAAAGTAGAGTACCAACAATACTGCCACCCTATCCCGTAGTTTCTAAAATGGGGCCACTTTTTTGGAGTTTCTACTCATGGGGGCTTCAAATGGGAGATGGTGTAAAAAAAAACAGTCCAGCAAAATCTGCCTTCCAAAAACCATATGGCATTCCTTTCCTTCTGCGCCTTGCCGTGTGCCTGTACAGCTGTTTACGACCACATATGGGGTGTTTCTGTAAACTACAGAATCAGGACCATAAATATTGAGTTTGGCTGAGTTTTGTTTGGCTGTTAACCCTTGCTTTGTTACTGGGAAAAATTGATTAAAATTGAAAATTTGCCCAAAAATTGAAATTTCATCTCCATTTGCCAATAACTCTTGTGGAACACCTAAAGGGTTAACGACATTTGTAAAATCTGTTTTGAATACCTTGAGGGGTGTAGTTTATAGAATAGGGTGGTTTCTATTATGTAAGCCTCGCAAAGTGACTTCAGACCTGAACTGGTCCCTAAATATTGGGTTTTTGAAAATTTCTGAAAAATTTCAAGATTTGCTTCTAAACTTCTAAGCCTTGTAACATCCCCAAAAAATAAAATATCATTCCCAAAATGATGCAAACATGAAGTAGACATATGAGGAATGTAAAGTAATAACTATTTTTAGAGGTATTACTATGTATTATAGAAGTAGAGAAATTGAAACTCGGAAATTTGCAATGTTTTACAAATTCTTTGGTAAATTTGGTATTTTTTTTATAAATAAAAATGAATTTTTTTTTACTTCATTTTACCAGTGTCATGAAGTACAATATGTGATGAAAAAACAATCTCAGAATGGCCTGGATAAGTCAAAGCGTTTTGAGTAGGGATGAGCGAACCCGAACTGTATAGTTCGGGTTTGTACCGAATTTTGGGGTGTCCGTGACACGGACCCGAACCCGAACATTTTCGTAAAAGTCCGGGTTCGGGTTCGGTGTTCGGCGCTTTCTTGGCGCTTTTTGAAAGGCTGCAAAGCAGCCAATCAACAAGCGTCATACTACTTGGCCCAAAGGGCCATCACAGCCATGCCTACTATTGCCATGGCTGTGATTGGCCAGTGCACCATGTGACCCAGCCTCTATTTAAGCTGGAGTCACGTAGCGCTGCACGTCACTCTGCTATGATCAGTATAGAAAGAGGTTGCAGCTGCGACGTTAGGGCGAGATTAGGCAGATTAACTCCTCCAAAAGATTTCATTCTGTGATTGATCTGCAGCTGTGGATCATTGAAGTGCTATTATTGACTTGCTCACTTTTTTGAGGCTGCCCAGAGCGTTTTTAGATCACTTTTTTTCTGGGGTGATCGGCGGCCATTTTGTGACTATGGGTGCGCCAGCACGAGCTATCACCAAGTGTATTTAACCATCGATAGTGTGGTTATTTTGTGCTATATCCTACATCAGCTGCAGGCTGAGCCTGTGTCACCGAAGTGCATTTAACCATCAACAGTCTGGTTATTTTTTGGCCATATACTACATCAGCTGCAGGCTGAGCCTGTTTCACCCAAGTGCATTTAACCATCAACAGTCTGATTATTTTTTGGCCATATACTACATCAGCTGCAGGCTGAGCCTGTGTCACCCAAGTGCATTTAACCATCAACAGTGTGGTTATTTTTTGGCCATATATTACATCAGGGGCAAGTTGAGCCTGTCACCCAGCGCCTAAAAAATAGACCTGACATTTCTATTCAACCAAATCTGCACAGTTTTAGCTGGTCAAGTTATTTGTAGTGACCGTTTTTTGTTCTGGGTTGAAAAAGCATTCCCAAATTTGCCATTCTGAAAATAACTAGTTTGTGGTATTTCAGGCCTACTTGAAATCTATCCCAAAAAGAAAATCTTACATTGAAGTTATTAATAGTGTCATTCAGAAAAACCAAAGACACACGCTAGCGTGCTGATAGAAGTGTCATTCTGTGATTAAACCTATAACTGTCACACAGCGCAAAAAAAAACAGGTCTCACATCTCTATTCAACCAAATCTGCACAGTTTTAGCTGGTCAAGTTATTTGTAGTGACCGTCAAAGCAGACTTTTTGTTCTGGGTTGAAAAGCATTCCCAAATTTGCCATTCTGAAAATAACTAGTTTGTGGTATTTCAGGCCTACTTGAAATCTATCTCAAAAAGAAAATCTTACATTGAAGTTATTGATAGTGTCATTCAGAAAAACCTAAGACACACGCTAGCGTGCTGATAGAAGTGTCATTCTGTGATTAAACCTATAACTGTCCCACAGCGCAAAAAAAAACAGGTCTCACATCTCTATTCAACCAAATCTGCACAGTTTTAGCTGGTCAAGTTATTTGTAGTGACCGTCAAAGCAGACTTTTTGTTCTAGGTTGAAAAAGCATTCCCAAATTTGCCATTCTGAAAATAACTAGTTTGTGGTATTTCAGGCCTACTTGAAATCTATCCCAAAAAGAAAATCTTACATTGAAGTTATTGATAGTGTCATTCAGAAAAACCTAAGACACACGCTAGCGTGCTGATAGAAGTGTCATTCTGTGATTAAACCTATAACTGTCACACAGCGCAAAAAAAAACAGGTCTCACATCTCTATTCAACCAAATCTGCACAGTTTTAGCTGGTCAAGTTATTTGTAGTGACCGTCAAAGCAGACTTTTTGTTCTGGGTTGAAAAAGCATTCCCAAATTTGCCATTCTGAAAATAACTAGTTTGTGGTATTTCAGGCCTACTTGAAATCTATCCCAAAAAGAAAATCTTACATTCAAGTTATTGATAGTGTCATTCAGAAAAACCTAAGACACACGCTAGCGTGCTGATAGAAGTGTCATTCTGTGATTAAACCTATAACTGTCACACAGCGCAAAAAAAAACAGGTCTCACATCTCAATTCAACCAAATCTTCACAGTTTTAGCTGGTCAAGTTATTTGTAGTGACCGTCAAAGCAGACTTTTTGTTCTGGGTTGAAAAAGCATTCCCAAATTTGCCATTCTGAAAATAACTAGTTTGTGGTATTTGAGGCCTACTTGAAATCTATCCCAAAAAGAAAATCTTACATTGAAGTTATTGATAGTGTCATTCAGAAAAACCTAAGACACACGCTAGCGTGCTGATAGAAGTGTCATTCTGTGATTAAACCTATAACTGTCACACAGCGCAAAAAAAAAACAGGTCTCACATCTCAATTCAACCAAATCTGCACAGTTTTAGCTGGTCAAGTTATTTGTAGTGACCGTCAAAGCAGACTTTTTGTTCTGGGTTTAAAAAGCATTCCCAAATTTGCCATTCTGAAAATAACTAGTTTGTGGTATTTCAGGCCTACTTGAAATCTATCCCAAAAAGAAAATCTTACATTGAAGTTATTGATAGTGTCATTCAGAAAAACCTAAGACACACGCTAGCGTGCTGATAGAAGTGTCATTCTGTGATTAAACCTATAACTGTCACACAGCGCAAAAAAAAACAGGTCTCACATCTCTATTCAACCAAATCTGCACAGTTTTAGCTGGTCAAGTTATTTATAGTGACCGTCAAAGCAGACTTTTTGTTCTGGGTTGAAAAAGCATTCCCAAATTTGCCATTCTGAAAATAACTAGTTTGTGGTATTTGAGGCCTACTTGAAATCTATCCCAAAAAGAAAATCTTACATTGAAGTTATTGATAGTGTCATTCAGAAAAACCTAAGACACACGCTAGCGTGCTGATAGAAGTGTCATTCTGTGATTAAACCTATAACTGTCACACAGCGCAAAAAAAAACAGGTCTCACATCTCTATTCAACCAAATCTGCAGTGTTCTAGCTGGTCAAGTTATTTGTAGTGACCGTCAAAGCAGACTTTTTGTTCTGGGTTAAAAAAGCATTCCCAAATTTGCCATTCTCAAAATTGTGGTGAACTGGAACAATGAGGAAAATATCTAATAAGGGACGCGGACGTGGACATGGTCGTGGTGGTGTTAGTGGACCCTCTGGTGCTGGGAGAGGACGTGGCCGTTCTGCCACAGCCACACGTCCTAGAGAACCAACTACCTCAGGTCCCAGTAGCCAGCAGAATTTACAGCGATATTTGGTGGGGCCCAATGCCGTTCTAAGGATGGTAAGGCCTGAGCAGGTACAGGCATTAGTCAATTGGGTGGCCGACAGTGGATCCAGCACGTTCACATTATCTCCCACCCAGTCTTCTTCAGAAAGCGCACAGATGGCGCATGAAAACCAAGCCCATCGGTCTGTCACATCACCCCCATGCATATCAGGGAAACTGTCTGAACCTCAAGTTATGCAGCAGTCTCTTATGCTGTTTGAAGACTCTGCTGCCAGGGTTTCCCAAGGGCATCCACCTAGCCCTTCCCCAGGGGTGGAAGAGATAGAATGCACTAACGCACAACCACTTATTTTTCCTGATGATGAGGACATGGGAATACCACCTCAGCACGTCTCTGATGATGACGAAACACAGTTGCCAACTGCTGCGTCTTTCTGCAGTGTGCAGACTAAACAGGAGGTCAGGGATCAAGACTGGGTGGAAGACGATGCAGGGGACGATGAGGTCCTAGACCCCACATGTAATGAAGGTCGTGCCAGTGACTTTCACAGTTCGGAGGAAGAGGCAGTGGTGAGACCGAGCCAACAGAGTAGCAAAAGAGGGAGCAGTGGACAAAATCAGAACACCCGCCGCCAAGAGACTCCGCCTGCTACTGACCGCTGCCATCTGGGACCGAGCACCCCAAAGGCAGCTTCAAGGAGTTCCCTGGCATGGCACTTCTTCAAACAATGTGCTGACGACAAGACCCGAGTGGTTTCCACGCTGTGCCATCAGAGCCTGAAGCGAGGCATTAACATTCTGAACCTTAGCACAACCTGCATGACCAGGCACCTGCATGCAAAGCATGAACTGCAGTGGAGTAAACACCATAAAAACAAGGAAGTCACTCAGGCTCCCCCTGCTACCTCTTCTGCTGCTGCCGCCTCGGCCTCTTCTGCTGCTGCCGCCGCCTCGGCCTCTTCTGCTGCTGCTGCTACCGCCTCGGCCTCTTCCTCCGCCTCTGGAGGAACGTTGGCACCTGCCGCCCAGCAAACATGGGATGTACCACCAACACCACCACCTGCGTCACCAAGCATCTCAACCATGTCACACGGCAGCGTTCAGCTCTCCATCTCACAAACATTTGAGAGAAAGCGTAAATTCTCACCTAGCCACCCTCGATCCCTGGCCCTGAATGCCAGCATTTCTAAACTACTGGCCTATGAAATGCTGTCATTTAGGCTGGTGGACACACACAGCTTCAAACAGCTCATGTCACTTGCTGTCCCACAGTATGTTGTTCCCAGCCGCCACTACTTCTCCAAGAGAGCCGTGCCTTCCCTGCACAAACAAGTGTCCGATAAAATCAAGTGTGCACTGCGCAACGCCATCTGTGGCAAGGTCCACCTAACCACAGATACGTGGACCAGTAAGCACGGCCAGGGACGCTATATCTCCCTAACTGCACACTGGGTAAATGTAGTGGCGGCTGGGCCCCAGGCGGAGAGCTATTTGGCGCACGTCCTTCCGCCGCCAAGGATCGCAGGGCAACATTCTTTGCCTCCTGTCTCCTCCTCCTCCTCCTACTCAGCTTCCTCCTCCTCTTCTTCCACCTGCTCATCCAGTCAGCCACACACCTTCACCACCAACTTCAGCACAGCACGGGGTAAACGTCAGCAGGCCATTCTGAAACTCATATGTTTGGGGGACAGGCCCCACACCGCACAGGAGTTGTGGCGGGGTATAGAACAACAGACCGACGAGTGGTTGCTGCCGGTGAGCCTCAAGCGTGGCCTGGTGGTGTGCGATAATGGGCGAAATCTCGTTGCAGCTCTGGGACTAGCCGGTTTGACGCACATCCCTTGCCTGGCGCATGTGCTGAATTTGGTGGTGCCGAAGTTCATTCGCAACTACCCCGACATGTCAGAGCTGCTGCATAAAGTGCGGGCCGTCTGTTCGCGCTTCCGGCGTTCACACCCTGCCGCTGCTCGCCTGTCTGCGCTACAGCGTAACTTCGGCCTTCCCGCTCACCGCCTCATATGCGACGTGCCCACCAGGTGGAACTCCACCTTGCATATGCTGGACAGACTGTGCGAGCAGCAGCAGGCCATAGTGGAGTTTCAGCTGCAGCACGCACGGGCCAGTCGCACTGCGGATCAGACCCACTTCACCACCAATGACTGGGCCTCCATGCGAGACCTGTGTGCCCTGTTGCGCTGTTTCGAGTACTCCACCAACATGGCCAGTGGCGATGACGCCGTTATCAGCGTTACAATACCACTTCTATGTCTCCTTGAGAAAACACTTAGGGCGATGATGGAAGAGGAGGTGGCCCAGGAGGAAGAGGAGGAAGAGGGGTCATTTTTAGCACTTTCAGGCCAGTCTCTTCGAAGTGACTCAGAGGGAGGTTTTTTGCAACACCAGAGGCCAGGTACAAATGTGGCCAGACAGGGCCCACTACTGGAGGACGAGGAGGACGAGGATGAGGAGGAGGTGGAGGAGGATGAGGATGAAGCATGTTCACAGCGGGGTGGCACTCAAAGTAGCTCGGGCCCATCACTGGTGCGTGGCTGGGGGGAAACACAGGACGATGACGATATGCCTCCCACAGAGGACAGCTTGTCCTTACCTCTGGGCAGCCTGGCACACATGAGCGACTACATGCTGCAGTGCCTGCGCAACGACAGCAGAGTTGCCCACATTTTAACGTGTGCGGACTACTGGGTTGCCACCCTGCTGGATCCCCGGTACAAAGACAATGTGCCCACCTTACTTCCTACACTGGAGCGTGATAGGAAGATGCGCGAGTACAAGCGCACGTTGGTAGACGCGCTACTGAGAGCATTCCCAAATGTCACAGGGGAACCAGTGGAAGCCCAAGGCGAAGGCAGAGGAGGAGCAAGAGGTCGCCAACCCAGCTGTGTCACGCCCAGCTCCTCTGAGGGCAGGGTTAGCATGGCAGAGATGTGGAAAAGTTTTGTCAACACGCCACAGCTAAGTGCACCACCACCTGATACGAAACGTGTTAGCAGGAGGCAACATTTCACTAACATGGTGGAACAGTACCTGTGCACACCCCTCCACGTACTGACTGATGGTTCGGCCCCATTCAACTTCTGGGTCTCCAAATTGTCCACGTGGCCAGAGCTAGCCTTTTATGCCTTGGAGGTGCTGGCCTGCCCGGCGGCCAGCGTTTTGTCTGAACGTGTATTCAGCACGGCAGGGGGCGTCATTATAGACAAACGCAGCCGCCTGTCTACAGCCAATGTGGACAAGCTGACGTTCATAAAAATGAACCAGGCATGGATCCCACAGGACCTGTCCATGCCTTGTGCAGATTAGATATTAACTACCTCCCCTTAACAATATATTATTCTACTCCAGGGCACTTCCTCATTCAATACTATTTTTAATTTCATTTTACCATTATATTGCGGGGCAACCCAAAGTTGAATGAACCTCTCCTCTGTCTGGGTGCCGGGGCCTAAATGTGTGACAGTGGCCTGTTCCAGTGGTGGGTGACGAGAAGCCTGATTCTCTGCTACGACATGAATACAGATTCTGCGCTGACATAAGGCCAGATTCTCTGTTACGGGACCGCTCTCCTCTGTCTGGGTGCCGGGGCCTAAATGTGTGACAGTGGCCTGTTCCAGTGGTGGGTGACGTGAAGCCTGATTCTCTGCTATGACATGAATACAGATTCTGCGCTGACATAAGGCCAGATTCTCTGTTACAGGACCTCTCTCCTCTGCCTGGGCCTAAATGTGTGACAGTGGCCTGTTCCAGTGGTGGGTGACGTGAAGCCTGATTCTCTGCTATGACATGAATACAGATTCTGCGCTGACATAAGGCCAGATTCTCTGTTACAGGACCTCTCTCCTCTGCCTGGGTGCCTGGGCCTAAATGTGTGACAGTGGCCTGTTCCAGTGGTGGGTGACGTGAAGCCTGATTCTCTGCTATGACATGAATACAAATTCTGCGCTGACATAAGGCCAGATTCTCTGTTACGGGACCGCTCTCCTCTGTCTGGGTGCCGGGGCCTAAATGTGTGACAGTGGCCTGTTCCAGTGGTGGGTGACGTGAAGCCTGATTCTCTGCTATGACATGAATACAGATTCTGCGCTGACATAAGGCCAGATTCTCTGTTACGGGACCTCTCTCCTCTGCCTGGGCCTAAATGTGTGACAGTGGCCCGTTCCAGTGGTGGGTGACGTGAAGCCTGATTCTCTGCTATGACATGAATACAGATTCTGCGCTGACATAAGGCCAGATTCTCTGTTACGGGAACTCTCTCCTCTGCCTGGGTGCCTGGGCCTAAATGTGTGACAGTGGCCTGTTCCAGTGGTGGGTGACGTGATGCCTGATTCTCTGCTATGACATGAAGACAGATTCTGCGCTGACATAAGGCCAGATTCTCTGTTACGGGACCTCTCTCCTCTGCCTGGGTGCCTGGGCCTAAATGTGTGACAGTGGCCTGTTCCAGTGGTGGGTGACGTGATGCCTGATTCTCTGCTATGACATGAAGACAGATTCTGCGCTGACATAAGGCCAGATTCTCTGTTACGGGACTGCTCTCCTCTGTCTGGGTGCCGGGGTCTAAATGTGTGACAGTGGCCTGTTCCAGTGGTGGGTGACGTGAAGCCTGATTCTCTGCTATGACATGAAGACAGATTCTGCGCTGACATAAGGCCAGATTCTCTGTTACGGGACCGCTCTCCTCTGTCTGGGTGCCGGGGCCTAAATGTGTGACAGTGGCCTGTTCCAGTGGTGGGTGACGTGAAGCCTGATTCTCTGCTATGACATGAAGACTGATTCTGCGCTGACATGAAGCCAGATTCTCTGCTATGGCATGAAGAGACTGATTCTCTGCTGACATGAAGCCAGATTCTTTGCTATGGCATGAAGAGACTGATTCTCTGCTGACGTGAAGCCAGATTCTCTGCTATGGGACCTCTGTCCAATTGATATTGGTTCATTTTTATTTTTTTAATTTTAATTTTAATTCATTTCCCTATCCACATTTGTTTGCAGGGTATTTACCTACATGTTGCTGCCTTTTGCAGCCCTCTAGCTCTTTCCTGGGCTGTTTTACAGCCTTTTTAGTGCCCAAAAGTTCGCGTCCCCATTGACTTCAATGGGGTTCGGGTTCGGGACGAAGTTCGGTTCGGGTTCGGATCCCGAACCCGAACATTTCCGTGAAGTTCGGCCGAACTTCTCGAACCCGAACATCCAGGTGTTCGCTCAACTCTAGTTTTGAGTCCTTAAGTTCTGAGTCCTTAAGGGGTTAAATTGCACACTGACTAATGCGGCAGAGGCCCCAGATGGAGGGTATTGCCAAAAATTGGTGTTTTTTCAAAGCCAAAAAAATATTGAAGTATTTCAAGCTTGTTTTTTACAATCACAGATGCAGAAAAGGCTGCAATATTAAGTATTTTGCCCAAAAAGGGTGTTTTTTTTACTAACAGAATATGACAGCAGTATTTAACACTTGAATTTCACACGTGCAGATGCAGCAAGGGCTATTAAATTTTATATTTTGCCCAAAAAGTGTGTTTTTTAAAACCCCGAAAATTATAGCTGTATTTCTATTTTAAATTGTACACTGCCTAATGCTGCAAAGGCACCAGATGTAGGATATTGCCAAAAAAGGGTGTTTTTTGAAACCAGATTATTATTACAGTATTTCAAGCTTGGATTTGAATGTCGCAAAAGCACATATGCAGTGCTGGTGCACTGAGCTTGCATAAAATGGCCGCCGCCGCCCACCTAACTAACAGACGTGGGCTCAGGGCAGGGTAAAAAGATTGTGCACTGCACCCACACAGCAAAATCTATGTAGATCGCTGAGTTTAATTGGAGTTCTGATTAAAGATTCTGTCCTATTCTCTCCCTCACAGCAGCAGCATCCTATCCCTACAGAGTGACGTGCAGCGCTATGTGACACCAGCTTATATAGAGGCTGGGTCACATGCTGCACTGGACAATCACAGCCATGCCATTAGTAGGCATGGCTGTGATGGCTTCTAAGGGCACACAGTTAAACGCTTGTTGGTTGGCTGCTCTGCAGCCTTTCAAAAAGCGCTAAGAAATAGCCGAACATCGAACCCGAACCCAAACTTTTACAGAAATGTTCGGGTTCGGGTCTGGGGACCAAAAATCCTAAAGTTTGGTACGAACCTGAACTTTACAGTTCGGGTTCACTCAACCCTATTCGTGAGTTCACTATCCTGGCAATCTGAAATTCAAGATTACCGTCGAACAAGACAGGAGCAGGACGTAAGGAGGACGGTTCAGCAGGTTCGAAGTATCTTTTCAGTAATGATTCGTGAAAAATATTATGAATATTTAAAGCCTGTCGGAGTTCAAGACGAAAAGCAACCAGATTAATAATGGCAGAGGTCTTATATGGCCCAATAAATCTTGGGCCTAACTTCCAAGAAGGTACCTTCAACTTAATGTTTCTTGTGGACAGCCACACAGAATCACCCACTCTCAGGTCCGGACCACTCATACGTCTCTTGTCAGCCATACGTTTATACTTTTTGCAAAATTTTTTAAAAGAGGAAAATCTTTCTTATTCCGGTATACCAGAGGTCTCAGTACCAGAAAATTTGTAAAACTGCGCATGGAACCCTTATGCTCTGAAAAACGGCGATTTATCAGTGTACTCCTGCCTACGGTTATTTATGGCAAACTCAGCCAACAACAAAAATGAAGACCACTCCTCCTGATACTCCGAGACAAAATATCTCAAATAAGTCTCCAGATTCTGGTTAGTGCGCTCAGTCTGTCCTTTCGACAGAGGATGAAAGGTCGAAGAGAAGGACAATTGGACCCCCAGGCAAATACAGAACGTCTTCCAGAATCTGGAAACAAACCGAGTCCCCCTATCAGACACCACATCAGAGGGGATACCGTGTAGTTTCATGATGTTATGGACAAACACTTGTGTGAGAGTTTTAGCATTAGGAAGACCTGATAATGCTATAAAGTGCAACATCTTGCTGATGCGATCAACAACCACCAGAATCACAATTTTCCCTGAGGAATTAGGCAAATCTGTGATAAAGTCCATGGACAAATGAGTCCACGCTCGGGACGGGATAGACAAGGGAAGTAGAGATCCTGAAGGGCGAGTATGTGTCACCTTGGCACAAGCACAAGTCCCACAAGCTGACACATAGCCCGCAATACATTTACGCAATCCTGGCCACCAGAATCTCCTGGAAATGAGATCAACCGTGGATCTGCTCCCAGGGTGTCCCGTAAAAACTGCACTGTGATGTTCCGGGAACACCTTGTGCCGTAGTTCCAAAGGAACAAACAACTTCCCTGGAGGACAAGAGTCAGATGCGTCTCCCTGGGCCTCCAACACCTCTGCCTCAAGGATAAAGGGCAGACCACCCCATCAGCTAATATCAGGCCAGGATGTAATGGGGCACCGAAGGCGCACTCGATCTCCCATCAGCCGCAGACCTGCTGCTTAGCTTCGGGAGCAAGGATCTGTGTTTGGCCTCGTTCCCAGGGTGGTTTTGTTAGCTCGGAGGCTCCCTGCTCCTAGGTCTGCCTTGAGCGCCGAGCTGATCACTCGGTGCTCGACTTGTCTGTCTGTCGGTCATGTGACGCTGCCACGTCACATGACCCTCACTCCCCACTATAAATACAGGCGGCCTGCTGGGTACAGTTTGCCTGTGATTTTCGTCTCTAGGGCTGTGTGTACTATTATTATTGCTTCCTACTTGACCTCTGGTATTGACCTTGTTTGTTTCCTGACCTCGCTTTGCCCACTCCCT
The DNA here is from genome assembly GCF_905171765.1 of Bufo bufo. Lineage (NCBI taxonomy): Eukaryota > Metazoa > Chordata > Amphibia > Anura > Bufonidae > Bufo > Bufo bufo. Next base: position 530,417,083 of record NC_053391.1, on the reverse strand, counting down.
TGGTACCTACGCTATCTCTCGGATTTGACCTCGGCTCGTTCTCGGATTTCATTTCCTGCCTCATCCCTTGTATTGACGTGACCTCCCGGACCGACCTCGGCTAGTTGACCCGCGATTGTCTTTCCCAGTCCTGACTCTTTAGAGGAGACCATGACCTTAGCCATCAGATTAGACAGATGGATTAGAGAGAGAGAGCAGGAGCATTTGTTTTCTCCTCATCCCCTTCTCAAACCTGAGACTTCTCCTACCAAACCCAAGATGGAGGCTCAATTGGAGGAGCCCATGCAGCTCAGGATGACGCGAAGAGAACTACGCCATCGTCGCGGCTCTTGTTTTTATTGTGGCGATTCCGACCACTGGGTTCGTCAATGTACCAAAGCTCCTCCTTCCGGAAGATCGTCCAAGTCAGAGGGATCCAAGGACAAGGTATTCCCAGAGGTGGTAAGAAGCAAACTATTGCTGCCTGTCTCAATTTCCTTTGGGATCTTAAAGGGGTCAGGAAGTGCTTTTGTGGATTCTGGGTCAGCATTTAGTTTTGTTGATCTCAAATTTGTTGAACGGGTAGGGATCCCAATACTAAAATTGTTTTCAAGTGGCCACAGTCTTGGTTCAGCCTAATCCTGAGGAACCTTTTGTGGTGGAGGTGGATGCCTCAGAGGATGGTGTGGGGGCCATTCTTTACCAGGGGTCTTCCAACTTCACAAGTTTAAGACTGTGTGCCTTCTTCTCTCGCAAGTTCTCTCCTTCGGAGAGAAATTACGACATTGGAAACCGTGAGTTACTGGCCATAAAATGGGCATTTGAAGAATGGAGGCATTTTTTAGAAGGGGCTAAACACTGTATTACGGTCCTCACTGATCATAAGAATTTAGTGTTTCTTGAGGCGGCTAAACGCCTTAATCCTAGGCAGGCTAGGTGGGCTCTATTTTTTACTCATTTTAACTTCTCTGTTACTTTCAGGCTAGGAAGTAAAAATATTAAAGCAGATGCCTTGTCCCAGAGTTTTAATGCCATCCAACCTCCTGATGCTCTTCCTGAACTCATCTTACCGGCATGCATCTTTGTGGCAGCGATATCCTTGGATCTTTCCTCTGAAATTCAACGAGCTCAGCAACTTGCTCCTCCACAAACTCCTTCAGATAAGTTGTTCGTTCCCGAGCATTTTCGTTTTCGTCTTATGGGTGAGTGTCATGACTCTGTTCTGTATGGTCATCCAGGCATCGCTGCCACTAAGGAATTGCTGCTGAGGTCCGACTGGTGGCCTACTTTGTCTAAGGATGTACGATCTTATGTTTTGGCTTGTGAGGTATTTGCCAGATCTAAGACCCCGAGAACACATCCCGCTGGTGAACTACAACCACTACCCATTCCCTGCAAAGCATGGTCACACATTTCCATGGATTTTATTTCTGACCTGCCCCCCTCCGAGGGGAAGTCAGTGGTTTGGGTAGTGGTTGACCGTTTTAGCAAGATGGTGCATTTTGTTCCTTTAAGTAAGCTCCCTGATGCGAAAACCTTAGCATCCTTGTTTATTGAACATGTGGTACGCCTGCATGGTGTCCCTGAAAAAATCGTCTCTGATAGGGGCGTTCAGTTTGTTTCTGGATTCTGGAGAGCTTTTTGTCAAAGATGCAACATCTCTTTATCCTTTTCATCTGCTTTCCATCCAGAGACTAATGGGCAGATGGAGGTGTTATGTATCGCACAATCAGCTTTTATGGGTGAGATATCTCCCGTTAACAGAGTTTGCCATCAACATTCGGGTTAATTCGTCCACGGGAGTATCTTCTTTTTTTTGTAATAGTGGTTTTCATCCTCGTTTTAGCGCTAATTCCTCTGCGTTCTCACTCAACCCACAGGCAGATACTTTCACCTCTAGACTGTGCACAGTCTGGGCGCAGGTTCAAGCGAACCTGAAAAAGGCCCAGGAGTTTCAGCGTAGACATGCCAAAAAGAAACGTTCCAAGGGAGCAAATTTTGTACTCGGCAATAAAGTATGGTTGTTGACTAAGAATCTTTCTTTGAAACATTGTTCTCGAAAATTCTCTCCGCGTTTCATAGGACCATATAATATTATTGAGGTTATTAACCCGGTGTCTTTTAGAGTAAAACTACCCGACTCCCTTCATATACATGATATGTTTCATAAGTCTTTACTCAAGAAATATGTGTCGTCAGTGGTTCCTTCTAAAAAACCTCCCCCACCTGTGGAGGTTCAAGGTCAGGAAGAATTTGTCATCTCTAGAATCATGGATGTTAGAAAGGTTAGAAACTCCTTTCAATACCTGGTCCACTGGAAAGGTTTTGGACCCGAGGACAGGTCCTGGGTACCTGTGTCCAGGATGCATGCTTCCAGATTAATTGCTAAGTTTCAACGAGAACACCCTGAGAAACCTCGTCCACAATACTTGGGTCCAGTGGCCCCTCGTAAAAGGGGGGGTACTGTAATGGGGCGCCGAAGGTGCACTCGGTCTCCCATCAGCCGCACACCTGCTGCTTAGCTTTGGGAGCAAGGATCTGTGTTTGGCCTCGTTCCCAGGGCAGCTTTGTTAGCTGGGAGGCTCCCTGCTCCTAGGTCTGCCTTGAGCGCCGAGCTGATCACTCGGTGCTCGACTTGTCTGTCTGTCGGTCATGTGATGCTGGCCACGTCACATGACCCTCTCTCCCCACTATAAATACAGGCGGCCTTCTGGGTACAGTTTGCCTGTGATTTTCGTCTCTAGGGCTGTGTGTACTATTATTATTGCTTCCTACTTGACCTCTGGTATTGACCTTGTTTGTTTCCTGACCTCGCTGTGCCCGCTCCCTTGGTACCTACGCTATCTCTCGGATTTGACCTCGGCTCATTCTCGGATTTCGTTTCCTGCCTCATCCCTTGTATTGACGCGACATCCCGGACCGACCTCGGCTAGTTGACCCGCGATTGCCTTTCCCATCACTGGGTACTGTTGTCTTATCTACCTCCCTGTCTATCCGTTTGCCTTAGTCTTGTGTACCGCCTTCTGCCTTGGCTGTCTGTTCCTCTCTTTCTCTGTTCGCTCTGCTCTACACTTACGTAGGTCAGGGACCATGGCCCAGTTGCGCCCCGTCACCTAGGGCGGGTGGTGCAAATAGGCAGGGACAGGGTTGAGGGTGGCAGTTTAGGGGGTGCACTTCCTCTCTACCTTCCTTACCCGTGACACAGGATTCACTGAATCACCCCCCCCGGGAAAGCTACGCAACAAAGCATCGGCTTTGACATTCTTCACCCCCACAGGACAATAGGTGGCAACAAAATTTAATCTGGTAAAAAACAACGACCATCTGGCCTGCCTTGGATTCAGACGTCCTGCATTGGGTTCAGATGTTTAGCTGACTCCAGATAAGCCAGATTTTTGTGATGAGTTATTGCCGTAATGGGATGAATCGCACCTTCCAACCAATGACGCTATTCCTCAAAAGCCAATTTAATGGCCAGCAACTCTCTATTACCTACATCATAATTTCTTTCATCAGTAGACAGTTTTTTTGAGAAAAAGGCACATGGGCACCATTTGCTAGGAGAAGGACCCTGCGACAAGACTACACCAACCCCTACCTCAGATGCATCAACTTCCACAATGAATGGCTGTGACACATGAGGTTGCACCAGTATAGGAGCAGAAGCAAAACACTCCTTCACCACTGAAAAGGCATGTAATGCCTCATCAGACCAGACTGAGAAATCCACACCTTTCTTAGTCATATCTGTTAATGGTTAACCAACAGTCGAGTAATTCAAGATGAATCTGCAGTAGTAGTTGGTGATCCCCAAAAATCGCATGAGCCCTTTCAGATTTTCGGGTCGATCTCAGTCCAACACAACATGGACTTTCTCCGGATCCATACGAAAACACGAAGATGAGAGTAGGTAACCCAGGAATTGAACTTCCGGAACCGCTAATCCTCACGTCTCCATCTTAAACATACAATTTATTCTCCCATAGGATCTGTAAGACCTGTCTCACGTGATCCTGATGGTTCTTCATGTCGGGGGAATAAATTAAGATATCATCCAGATTCACCACCACAAACCTGCCCACCAGATGATGAAATATGTCATTGATGAAATGTTGAAAAACCACAGGAGCATTGGTTAACCTAAAAGGCATGACCATATTTTCAAAATTACCCTAAGGGGTATTAAAAGCCATCTTCTATTCGTCCCCCTCCTTGATCCTTATCAGATTATATGTCCCACTCAAATCCAACTTCGAGAACACCTTGGCACTGACAATCTGAACAAATCTGAAATCAAAGAAAGGGGATAAGGATCACGGACATTAATGCGATTAAGCTCACGGAAGTCTAAACATGGCCTAAGAGTTCTGTTCTTTTTCTTAACAAAGAAGAACCCAGCATCCACTGGGGTTTTAGATGGTCTAATACAGGCATGGCCAACCTGAGGCTCTCCAGCTGTTGTAAAACTGCAACTCCCACCATGCCCTGCTGTAGGCTAAAAGCTGTAGGCAGTCTGGGTATGCTGGGAGCTGTAGTTTTGCAACAGCTGGAGAGCCTCAGGTTGGCCATCCCTGGTCTAATATGACCGTTGGCAAAGCTCTCGGTGATATATTCTCGCATGGCGGCTCTTTCGGGTTTGAAAAGATTATATATAGTAACATTGTATATAAGGCCTAAAAAAGACATTTGTCCATCCAGTTCGGCCTGTTATCCTGCAAGTTGATCCAGAGGAAGGCAAAAAAAAAAACCTGTGAGGTAGAAGCCAATTTTCCCCACTTAAGGGGAAAAAAATTCCTTCCTGACTCCATTCAGGCAATCAGATAACTCCCTGGATCAACTTCCCCTCTCTAGTAGCTATAGCCTGTAATATTATTACACTCCGGAAATACATCCAGGACCCTCTTGAACTCTTTTAGTGAACTCACCATCACCACCTCCTCAGGCAGAGAGTTCCATAGTCTCACTGCTCTTACCGTAAAGAATCCTCTTCTATGTTTGTGTACAAACCTTCTTTCCTCCAGGCGCAGGGGATGTCCCCTTGTCACAGTCACAGTCCCGGGGATAAATAGATGATGGGAGAGATCTCTGTACTGACCCCTGATATATATATACATAGTAATTAAATCTCACCTCAGTCAACTTTTTTCTAAAGTGAATAACCCTAATTTTGATAATCTTTCAGGGTACTGTAGTTCCCTCATTCCAGTTATCGAACTGCCTGCCGGATCCGTCAAAACGCATGGAAACTGATGGCATTTGTCAGACGGATCAGGATCCTGATTCAGATCCGTATGAGAAATGCATTGAAATGCCGGATCCGTCTCTCTGGTGTAATCCGGAAAAAAACGGATCCATTTTGCCGGAACACTTGGGGCCAGATCCGGCATTAATGCATGTCAATTGGAAAAAATGCCGGATCCGGCATTCCGGCAAGAGTTTCGGTACTTTGGACGGAGATAAAACCGCAGCATGCTGCGGTATTATCTCCGTCCTGAAAGGTCAAAAAGACTGAACTGAAGACATCCTGATGCATCCTGAACGGATTGCTCTCCATTCAGAATTATTTAGGATAAAACTGATCAGTTCTTTTCCGGTATTGAGCCCCTAGGACAGAACTCAATGCCAGAAAAGAATAACGCTAGTGTGAAAGTACCCTTAGAAAACCTTCGAACAGTTTACCCACGGCGGATGTTAAACTTACCTGCCTATAGTTTCCGGGCTCTGTATACAAACAAGACTTGGGCAACGTAGCTCCGGGAATCATACTCCCGATGTGGAGGCAGCTCCTGGTCTCCACTTTTAGAGAATACATTATAAAAATCCGAAATAAACGAAGGTACAACTTTAGTGGTTCCACCAGAAAGCGACGTGCTAAGACAGTTGTCTATGCAAAAATCACTCCAATCAAGAATCTGTCTCGCTTGCTAATCGATGGTAGGGTTATATTTGGATAACCACGGTAAACCTAGCACCAGAGGAGCAAGCAGATCCTCCAGCACAAAACATGAAATGGATTCTTGATGAGAATCTCCCACCTTTAGGTGAATGTCCTGCACAATTTGTGGAGCAGAATCAATCGCAAACACCAAAATATTTTTGTCTAATGCGCTTGTTGTCAAACCATGCATATGGACAAATTGGCCATCCACTAGGTTGATTCCTGCCCCACTGTCAATAAATACTTCAATTCCCACAGTTTTGGAGTCTAGCGCCACCTTAGCAGGCAGGATAAATCGGGTACTACCGGTAAATGACAAAAGTACATTCTCGGATTCCCCACCCACACCACCAATAGTGAGAAGAGGACTAGTGAGAAGTTTTTTTTTTTTCACCTTGACTTTTAACATAAGGACATACGTTAACAAAATGTCCCCCATTACCACAGAAAAAGCAGAGTCTTTTCTTAGCCCTAACGTTTTTATTACCAGGTCCAGGAGTGATTTTGGCTCATCATCAGCCATAAGCTCAAGTACCTCCCTACCCAAAATATCAGAAGAGGTCGCCTTCACATTTGGTAGTGTGTCCCAAACGAGAGGAACCTTAGATCTCTGCCTCAGGCATCTATCAATACGTACAGCCAGAGACATGGGCACCTCCAATGATTCTGGATATTCGTAAAATGCCAATGCGTGCTTCAGATTCTCGGATAACCCTTGACAGAATTGACTACAGAGGGCTGGGTTATTCCACTCAGTATCAGTTGCCCATCTCCTAAATTCAGAGCAATAGGACTCCGCAGAAAACTCTCTCTGCCGTAAGCCACGAAATTTAGTCTCGGCCAGGGAGACCCTATCTGGGTCATCGTAGGTAAGCCCCAGAGCTCTGAAAAATTCATCTACCGACCGGAGGGATTGTGATCCGGTCGGCAAAGAAAAAGTAGACCCTGAAGGTGGAAATACTCATACACTGGAACCTAGGCCCTGAAGACCCTGGAAGGCCCTAGGAGTGGTGGCAGGGAATGAGACTACTGGTTGCTTCCCAGGTGAAGGAACCAGCGTCTCCCTGAGGCCTAGACAACACACACAAGCGAACAATAAAATGCAAGACAAAATGCACTTAGTTTAAAGCAGAATGGAGGAGCAGGAGATACAAAGGAACAACACACCAGCTCAACCAACTCCAGCAGGAAATATCAACCGCATGGTAAGCAGTGTGAGTCAGAACTAAATAGGGCCTCAGTAATGATTACAAGCTGCACCTGACAAGAGGTGTGGTTATAACAAAACAACAACACTGCAAGAAGAAAACAGAGAGACTGTCGGATACCCTCACGTGACGCCAGTCCCTTCGATCTTCTCACCTATGTCATGGGAGGGACCATGACAGGCAGTTCTTCAGGCCATGTGCTGACCACAAGACACGGGTGGTGTAGTGGAGTAGACACCTAAAAAACCACGCAAGATCTGAGGCTCCTCCTGTTCCCTCTTCTGCTGCGGTCTCGATCTCTTCCTCCATCTCTGGAGCAACAAGGCCACCTGGCACCCCACAAAGAGAGGATTTAACAGCAACACCATAACCACCAGCAGTGTCACAGAGCACCTCCACATGGAAACGTTCAGCTGTCCATCCTCCAAACACTGGAAACAAAGAGGAAGTACTCCCCTAACCACCCGCGAGCCCTGGCCCTGAATGCCAGCATTTCCAAATTCCTGGCCTTTGAAATGCTGCCATTTCATCTGGTGTAGGCAGACAGTATTAAAAACCTTATGGCGGTGGCTGTACCACGGGACGTTGTTCGCAACAGCCATTACTTTTCTAGGCGGACCATCCCTGCCTTGCACGAACAAGTGGTGGACAAAATCAGGTTTGCGCTGCTAATGCCAAGTTCCACATAACTACTGCTACATGGACCAGTAAGCATGGGCAGGGAAATTATATCTCCCTAACTGCCCAGTGGGTGAACATAGTGGCGGCTGGGCCTGAGGCGGAAAGCCGTTTGGTGCATGTCCTACCACCACAGACGATTCCTGGACGTTTCTCTGTGCCTCCTGTTGCCTCCTCCTCTACTCCTTTATTTTATATACCTTGCACTACTGGGGAGGAATGGAGGAACATTATATACTGGCACTATGTGGTACATTATATATATATACTGCCACTATGGAGGGGAGCATTATATATTTGAACTAGTGGGGAGCACTACAGGGGGACATTAGAGCCACTTGGAGCAATGTACTTGTAATGTACTCTGATATTACATAACAAGCTGGACATGCTGGGAGTTTTAGTCCTCTCCTCATACCTCATCTTGTAATGTACTCTGCTATTACATACTAGGAGGTATAAGAGGAGAGGACTACAACTCCCAGCACTTCCTTGGCACTTACATTGAATCCTTCACTTCTTCCAATGCATCACTTGTCTTCTTTATTACTTTACTGCACTGATTAGCTCCGCCTCCTGTTCTAGTCACATGATGGTAAGGTTCACAGGTCCTTCATCCACCTCTTCACTGCTGAGCTTTACCTACTGCAGGTGACATCATGGCAGGTCCTACAGCTCTAGTAGAAGAGTTTTTATGGTGTCTGGAGCTGTCAGTTTGCAGAGCAGCATTGTGGTAATGACTTGTTTTATGTGTACAGGGAGGGGGCCTTACACTGCATTGTAAAGTGCAGCTTTTTCTGGTTTCCGCCCGTCCGCTTCCAGGGCCGTTCAGCTGAACAGCAGAACTGAAGCAGGGGGCCCCTTATAGGATGGGGGCCCTGGGCAATTGCCCAGTTTGCCCCCCCTCCCCCCAAAAAACCCCACAAAGTATTAGCTACCTCCTCCGCCTCTTCCCCCTACACTGACTCGTTCACCACCTCCTCAACCTCCTACTCCACTTGGACCTCCACCTCCTGGTTCAAGCTAATAATTTTTTTCACATTTGTTTGCGGCCCTCTAGCCCTTTCTATGACTGTTTTACATCCATTTTACAGCACCAAGATTCAGGTCCCCATTATCTTTTATGATGTTCGGGGTCATGTTCAGGTCAAGCTCGGGTACCCGAACTGTACTTTGAAACAAACTTCGAACCCGAACATCCACGGGTTCTCTCATCCCCATTTATGAGCTCTCAAGAAAGTACAGATATGGGCTACAGACTGATCAGCCAGAGCTGCTCCCTGAAGGATTCACTGTGAAGCAGAAAGAAATGGACTGCAGATACATTGAAAGTGGAGGCAGTAAAACAAATAATAACTTGTTCCTAGGGGTTTTACAAGGTAGAACAGCATATTTTTTCTTGCCTATCAGTGGCACTAAACCCAGATATAATAGAACAGAAGTCACAAAAATCCTATAGAACTTATGGAGATCATTTTTAACAAAACACACATAACTAAGAAATGCCAGTGTGAACATAGCTGAACAAATCCATAATTTAGTTACAGCGCAAAAAAAAACATGGTCAGAGTAGTAGTGACAAGTATATAACTTGTAGATAATTAAACGGGTTGACCACTTTCTGTCTGTACTGTTGATCAATGTGTTTGTAAGATATGGCATTTACTGATATAGCCTTTGTTGATATATTGCACCATTTGTGTGTTTAAATTAGGGAGGCTGAGTGTTGTTTCTATTCACATGGACCTCTATCAGTGGACATCTTATAGACAGGAACTCTATGTGGACAGCACAAGCCCAACAAAAAAAACAAGTCTTATGAAATAGAGCAAACGGCACATAATATCAACCAAGGCTACGTATATTAGTAAGTGTCACATAGTCATTTTACTTACACATTGGTGTATAGTACCCATAAGGTGACCAACACCTTAATACATGATATAAAAATATCTCAACAAAGGATCATGCTTATCTAATTTTTAACTGTACTGCTCTGTAACAAATTAATTTTTATTCCCTGAGTTGTTCGAAAAGTATGTTACAATTGTTAGTATTTATTACATTTTATTTTAACATTATAATTAGACATTTATATATAAGTGCAAGATATCTGTTTTTTACAAAATGTTTTAAAATATATGGATGTATGATTCTATAGAAATTTTATAAAAAACTTACTTTAATAACTGAAATACACACAGTTTGAAAATGCTGCATTCAGCCTTGTACAAGAAAATACCACTATGCTAGTTTGACACATTTTTATCATTCAAATAACTAGAGAACTGTCATTAAATCATGTTAGCTCAGTCTAATCAAGTACCCTGCTGGAAACTTTCATTTGGTTTTGTCATGTTGGGTTGCCTGTCTAGCATCCAACAGAGGTACAGATTAAATACTGGATTTCATTCCTGAAAACCAGTGGTCCCTTGTAACCCTCAAAGCCCAAAAAAAGTCAATTTTGCTGCTTTTATTGCAAGAGAAATAAGCCTTTGAGGTGAGAACAAAGTATGTTACACCGTATGCCAATATGTTTTTACTCCAGAGACATAAAATCATTTCTTCTTCAGCCAGATAGTTTTCTTCAGTTGATTTGCCAAATTTAGGTATAAAGTAAAATTGAAACACATAAACCATAAAACTATGTCTCATTGTTACAAAGTTTTGCATAATATTTAACCCTTTCAGCCCCAGAAGATTTTTTTTTTTTTTTACCCCCTATATTTCAGGAGCCATAATTTTAGAATTTTTCTGGTAACATAGGTGTAACAGATCTCCTGGCACCCCGACTGAGTACCTCTGTTTACGAATGCTCCTAGTGCTTCCCGAGGGCTCCAAGCACTCCACTTGACACCGTAAGCACTGCAGACCCCACGAACCGCCACAGCTTGGTTGGGATCTCGCCATCTTCCTTCAGAAAGTAATGCAGGAACAAGGAACAGGAACAACTCTTACAAGAGCTAGGGATTATAGCCAGGGGAGTATACAGCGTATAGCAATCCCCACACACATGAGACCAGGCTCTATGTTAAAGGTAAAAATTGAAGACCAACTCAGTATATATACAGTTCAAGAAGTCTAACAACATAAATCAATCAACCATGAACAACATGCAAACAGACATCGTCATTAGGAATGAGCGAACCCGAACTGTATATTCGTAAAAGTCCGGGTTCGGTGTTCGGCGCTTTCTTGGCGCTTTTTGAAAGGCTGCAAAGCAGCCAATCAACAAGCGTCATACTACTTGCCCCAAGAGGTCATTACAGCCATGCCTACTATTGGTGATTGGCCAGTGCAGCATGTGACCCAGCCTCTATTTAAGCTGGAGTCACGTAGCACCGCAAGTCACTCTGCTCTGATCAGTGTAGGGAGAGGTTGCAGCTGCTGTTAGGGCGAGATTAGACAGGGATTAACTCTGCAAAAACACCTAATTCAGTGATCGATCTACAGCTGTGGATCATTGAACTGCTGCTATTTAATTGCTCACTGTTTTTAGGCTGCCCAGAGCGTTTTTATGTCACTTTTTTCTTGGGTCATCGGCGGCCATTTTGTGTCTTGTGGTGCGCCAGCACAAGCTGCCACCAAGTCCATTTAACCATCAATAGTGTGGTTATTTTTTTGCTATATCCTACATCAGGGGCTTGGCTGTGCTTGCTATTTTATTGAGGGGTAAAATACAATTGGCCAAAATAGCAGTACCCTAAATCTGGTGTTTCAGCTGTGGCTAGCCAATTGTAATACTGTCTGCTGTCTGCCGAAGCACAGTTTTTGTTCTGGGTTGAATACAATTCCCAACTTAGCAATCCCCTAAATAATTTTTTTCTGCTGTATCAGGCCAAGTTTAAATTGATCCATAAAAGGGTATATTAGATTTAAGGTGCGGATAGTGTCATCCTCAATAACTTCACACGCTACCATGCATTTCCAAGTTTAATTCTGTCCGTAAACGTATACCTGTCACCCAGCGCCTAAATAATAGGCCTAAAATTTATATTCAGCTAAATCTGTGGTTATTGCTGAGGCTGGTCAATTCATTAGTGTCCGCCAAAGCACAGTTTTTGTTCTGTTTTGAATACAATTCCCAACTTAGCAATCCCCTAAATAATTTTTTTTCTGCTGTATCAGACCAAGTTTAAATTGATCCATAAAAGGGTATATTAGATTTAAGGTGCTGATAGTGTCATCCTCAATAACTTCACACGCTACCGTGCATCTCCAAGTCTAATTCTGTCCGTAAACGTATACTGGTCATCCAGCGCCTAAATACTAGGCCTACAATTTATATTCAGCTAAATCTGTTGATACTGCTGTGGCTGGTCAATCTATTTAGTGTCTGCCAAATCACAGTTTTTGTTCTGGGTTGAAATACAATTCCCAACTTAGAGCAGAAACCACAAATTTAGGGAATTACTATCAGGCCAAGGTTAAATCTATCCATAAAAGGGTATATTAGATTGAAGGTGCGGATAGGGTCATCCTCAATAACTTCACATGCTACCGTGCATTTCCAAGTTTAATTCTGTCCGTAAAAGGGATACCTATCATCCAGCGCCTAAATACTAGGCCTACAATCTATATTCAGCTAAATCTGTCGTTACTGTTGTGCCTGTATTAGTGTAATACGGTACCTAAATAGATAGCCAGATAGTGTTAGGTGCCTGTAAAAAAAGGCCTGAATTTGAATTCAATACATTGGGCCAAATAATTTTTTTCTTATTGTGGTGAACGGTAACAATGAGGAAAACATCTAGTAAGGGACGCGGATGCGGACATGGTCGTGGTGGTGTTAGTGGACCCTCTGGTGCTGGAAGAGGACGTGGCCGTTCTGCCACAGCCACACGTCCTAGTGAACCAACTACCTCAGGTCCCAGTAGCCAGCAGAATTTACAGCGATATTTGGTGGGGCCCAATGCCGTTCTAAGGATGGTAAGGCCTGAGCAGGTACAGGCATTAGTCAATTGGGTGGTCGACAGTGCATCTAGCACGTTCACATTATCTCCCACCCAGTCTTCTGCAGAAAGCGCACAGATGGCGCATGAAAACCAAGCCCATCAGTCTGTCACATCACCCCCATGCATATCAGGGAAACTGTCTGAGCCTCAAGTTATGCAGCAGTCTCTTATGCTGTTTGAAGACTCTGCTGGCAGGGTTTCCCAAGGGCATCCACCTAGCCCTTCCCCAGGGGTGGATGAGATAGAATGCACTAACGCACAACCACTTATGTTTCCTAATAATGAGGACATGGGAATACCACCTCAGCGCGTCTCTGATGATGACGAAACACAGGTGCCAACTGCTGCGTCTTTCTGCAGTGTGCAGACTGAACAGGAGGTCAGGGAGGAAGACTGGGTGGAAGACGATGCAGGGGACGATGAGGTCCTAGACCCCACATGGAATGAAGGTTGTGCCACTGACTTTCAGAATTCGGAGGAAGAGGCAGTGGTGAGACCGAGCCAACAGCGTAGCAAAAGAGGGAGCAGTGGGCAAAAGCAGAACACCCGCCGCCAAGAGAGTCCGTCTGCTATTGGCCACCGCCATCTGGGACCCAGCACCCCAAAGGCAGCTTCAAGGAGTTCCCTGGCGTGGCAGTTCTTCAAACAATGTGCTGACGACAAGACCCGAGTGGTTTGCACGCTGTGCCATCAGAGCCTGAAGCGAGGCATTAACGTTCTGAACCTTAGTACAACCTGCATGACCAGGCACCTGCATGCAAAGCATGAACTGCAGTGGAGTAAACACCTTAAAAACAAGGAACTCACAGAGAAAGCGTAAATTCCCACCTAACCACCCTCGATTCCTGGCCCTGAATGCCAGCATTTCTAAACTACTGGCCTATGAAATGCTGTCATTCAAGCTGGTGGACACAGACAGCTTCAAACAGCTCATGTCGCTTGCTGTCCCACAGTATGTTGTTCCCAGCCGCCACTACTTCTCCAAGAGAGCCGTGCCTTCCCTGCACAACCAAGTATCCGATAAAATCAAGTGTGCACTGCGTAACGCCATCTGTGGCAAGGTCCACCTAACCACAGATACGTGGACCAGTAAGCACGGCCAGGGACGCTATATCTCCCTAACTGCACACTGGGTAAATGTAGTGGCGGCTGGGCCCCAGGCGAAGAGCTGTTTGGCGCACGTCCTTCCGCCGCCAAGTATCGCAGGGCAACATTCTTTGCCTCCTGTTGCCTCCTCCTCCTACTCGGCTTCCTCCTCCTCTTCTCCCACCTGCTCATCCAGTCAGCCACACACCTTCACCACCAACTTCAGCACAGCCCGGGGTAAACGTCAGCAGGCCATTCTGAAACTCATATGTTTGGCGGACAGGCCCCCACCGCACAGGAGTTGTGGCGGGGTATAGAACAACAGACCGACGATTGGTTGCTGCCGGTGAGCCTCAAGCCCGGCCTGGTGGTGTGCGATAATGGGCGAAATCTCGTTGCAGCTCTGGGACTAGCCGGTTTGACGCACATCCCTTGCCTGGCGCATGTGCTGAATTTGGTGGTGCAGAAGTTCATTCACAACTACCCCGACATGTCAGAGCTGCTGCATAAAGTGCGGGCCGTCTGTGCGAGCTTCTGGCGTTCACATCCTGCCACTGCTCGCCTGTCTGCGCTACAGCGTAACTTCGGCCTTCCCGCTCACTGCCTCATATGCGACGTGCCCATCAGGTGGAACTCCACCTTGAACATGCTGGACAGACTGTGCGAGCAGCAGCAGGCCATAGTGGAGTTTCAGCTGCAGCACGCACGGGTCAGTCGCACTGCGGAACAGCACCACTTCACCACCAATGACTGGGCCTCCATGCGAGACCTGTGTGCCCTGTTGCGCTGTTTCGAGTACTCCACCAACATGGCCAGTGGCGATGACGCCGTTATCAGCGTTACAATACCACTTCTATGTCTCCTTGAGAAAACACTTAGGGCGATGATGGAAGAGGAGGTGGCCCAGGAGGAGGAGGAGGAGGAGGAAGAGGGGTCATTTTTAGAACTTTCAGGCCAGTCTCTTCGAAGTGACTCAGAGGGAGGTTTTTTGCAACAGCAGAGGCCAGGCACAAATGTGGCCAGACAGGGCCCACTACTGGAGGACGAGGAGGACGAGGATGAGGAGGAGGTGGAGGAGGATGAGGATGAAGCATGTTCACAGCGGGGTGGCACCCAACTCAGCTTGGGCCCATCACTGGTGCGTGGCTGGGGGGAAACGCAGGACGATGACGATACGCCTCCCACAGAGGACAGCTTGTCCTTACCTCTGGGCAGCCTGGCACACATGAGCGACTACATGCTGCAGTGCATGCGCAACGACAGCAGAGTTGCCCACATTTTAACGTGTGCGGACTACTGGGTTGCCACCATGCTGGATCCCCGGTACAAAGACAATGTGCCCACCTTACTTCCTGCACTGGAGCGTGATAGGAAGATGCGCGAGTACAAGCGCACGTTGGTAGACGCGCTACTGAGAGCATTCCCAAATGTCACAGAGGAACAAGTGGAAGCCCAAGGCGAAGGCAGAGGAGGATCAAGAGGTCGCCAACGCAGCTGTGTCACGGCCAGCTCCTCTGAGGGCAGGGTTAGCATGGCAGAGATGTGGAAAAGTTTTGTCACCACGCCACAGCTAACTGCACCACCACCTGATACGGAACGTGTTAGCAGGAGGCAACATTTCACTAACATGGTGGAACAGTACGTGTGCACACCCCTCCACGTACTGACTGATGGTTCGGCCCCATTCAACTTCTGGGTCTCCAAATTGTCCACGTGGCCAGAGCTAGCCTCTTATGCCTTGGAGGTGCTGGCGGGCCCGGCGGCCAGCGTTTTGTCTGAACGTGTATTCAGCACGGCAGGGGGCGTCATTACAGACAAACGCAGCCGCCTGTCTACAGCCAATGTGGACAAGCTGACGTTCATAAAAATGAACCAGGCATGGATCCCACAGGACCTGTCCATCCCTTGTGCAGATTAGACATTAACTACCTCCCCTTAACCATATATTATTGTACTCCAAGGCACTTCCTCATTCAATCCTATATTTATTTTAATTTTACCATTATATTGCGGGGCAACCCAAAGTTGAATGAACCTCTCCTCTGTCTGGGTGCCGGGGCCTAAAAATATCTGACAGTGGCCTGTTCCAGTGTTGGGTGACGTGAAGCATGATTCTCTGCTATGACATGAAGCCTGAATCTCTGCTATGGGACCTCTCTCCTTTGTCTGGGTGCCGGGCCCTAAATATCTGACAATGGACTGTTCCAGTTTTGGGTGACGTGAAGCATGATTCTCTGCTATGACATGAAGCTTGAATCTCTGCTATGGGACCTCTCTCCTCTGTCTGGGTGCCGGGGACTAAATATATGACAATGGACTGTTCCAGTTTTGGCTGACGTGAAGCCTGATTCTCTGCTATGACATGAAGACTGATTCTCTGCTGACATGAAGCCTGAATCTCTGTTATGGGACCTCTCTCCTCTGTCTGGGTGCCGGGGCCTAAATATATGACAATGGACTGTTCCAGTTTTGGCTGATGTGAAGCCTGATTCTCTGCTATGACATGAAGACTGATTCTCTGCTGACATGAAGCCTAAATCTCTGTTATGGGACCTCTCTCCTCTGTCTGGGTGCCAGGGCCTAAATATATGACAATGGACTGTTCCAGTTTTGGCTGACGTGAAGCCTGATTCTCTGCTATGACATGAAGACTGATTCTCTGCTGACATGAAGCCTGATTATCTGCTATGGGACCTCTCTCCAATTGATATTGGTTAATTTTTATTTATTTTATTTTAATTCATTTCCTTATCCACATTTGTTTGCAGGGGATTTAACTACATTTTGCAGCCCTCTAACCCGAAACGTTCGGGTCCCCATTGACTTCAATGGGGTTCGGGTTCGGGACGAAGTTCGGGTTGGGTTCGGATCCCAAACCCGAACATTTTCGGGAAGTTCGGCCGAACTTCTCTAACCCGAACATCCAGGTGTTCGCTCAACTCTAATCTTCATCCCCTCCCTAATGAATGAATAGGGAGAGAGGAGACACATGTGCTGGGATTATCTCCTAAATGTATCATAGGGTGATCTACTCATCTACACTGGAGTCGGCTACTCCTAGAGTCAGCTATCTTAATCCCATCACTAACACAATCAATGGGAGTCTAAGTTTAGAGTTAACCCTTTTTGTGTTGCCGGATTCACAACATGCACCTTTAGTGGTCAATAGGAAATATGTGGCATCTAAACTCCACACATAAATCAGGGTTCATAGTTACTTGTAACCCCAAAAGGTCTGAGGAGGTCTCATTAGTTCTGGGTCCATAGTCCGTAGGAAGGAGGCTAGCCTTCAGGCTTCTCCAGCAGCCCCAGTAAAGGTTCAGTCCGTCACATTTCTCCCCTCCCAACAGTAGACTAACCAGGTACGTGACCTCCTGTCGTTCAGTGCCGGAGTTAGTCGAGTAGCCCACCCATAAACAAACACTAGTCCTGTTGAACTCTGAGGCCTGGCCCTGTTCTGTATGTCCCCAGCTGTTGAGTGTGCATCTGTTACTCCTTGCTGCATTGTTGCTCTCTAGCTTGGAGCTGTGGGTACTTGGTGGGCAGAGGCCGACTACGCTCTGCCCAGATGCAAGCTCTTCCACTGGGGTAGCCTGTGGGGAGTCAGCCTCTGGACAAGAGGATAGGGGGGAGCAGAGGTCGACTGCGCTCTTCCCTGGTTGCATCGCTTCTGATAGGACAACCTGTAAGCAGTCAGGCTGTGGATCAAGGGAAAGGGTAGCGCAGAGGCTAGCAGCACTCTGCCCAGATGCCAGCTCTTCTGCTGGAAGGGGGTCAGTGGGTATTAACGTCTCTTTCACTACCCCCAGGACTCGGTTGAGCAGATGCTTATTGTGACGAATACCACACCTCGTGCCTACTTAACGTCAACTACGTCGAGCTCACGAGACGCAATATTGTCCCTGATTACCAAAAACGTGATGTTACACCCTCTGGGAGGAGCAGGTAAGGTCAGGTTGGTATAGTTTACACACACACCTCCTGTCCACGCGGGCACAGAGAAGCAACAAGCTGAGGGAGCCTTTTCACTGCCGCAGTGAAAACAGCGCTGTCTCAGCCCGGGAAATCTGCCACCAGCTTCTCGTTTGATATAAGCCCGGTCCGCTAACGGGATTATATAGGGTGAGAAACCAACCCGCGGTAGCTCATAACTAGGCCAAAACACGGATGTGGGGATTCGTGATCGAGATACAAGATTAAATGATAGATTTAATCGCCGTAAGGGCACACTAGATTTAACACAATATACACAGAGAATATATAGTGGTCTGAGGTTACAGATTATATGGGTACAACAGGGTTAAGCAGTGTAAACGTCAGTTACCGGGTAGATGAAAGTTCCATTGGGTCATAAGGGTGGAATAGTTCTTGGCTTCAATCAGGGGAGAGCGGTGATGTCAGCGGTTTCCAGGTCTCTCCAAATACATTTGCACGATGTGACCCCCTTTCAAAAAAAGACACGCCCGCTTGCTGGAACAAGTCTTTTAACCTGTAGCTGGCCCCTCCCCTCCCGACCTCAGGGAGGGGTCCACTCCCCCTCTTCTGGGCTGGCAGCAAATGACCCACAAAACCCTTTAGGGTTCATAGCTCCAGACCAGAGGGTCACAGGGAGATGGTTCTGGTACCAACGGACCTGCCTGGGTTCCGGCTACAAGTAGAGTCCACACCTGGTACCGTTATGTGGTTTCTATGGGGAGATATAGATATCTTGTTTCCCTGGCATGCACCCATCAAATAAAGCCCATAGGCTCGTACATCGTGGCCACTGGGACACAAATATGTATCCGGTTTGCGCCTGCGATGGCTGGGCGATTCATAATTCCTTATGAAATGTAGGTGCCAACAGGTCTGGAAGGTATACTTGATCCTGGCAAGAGCTGATACCTCCTGCTGGGGGGTTTTCCTGCAGGATTTAGCTTGTCTCCAAACTGGTGGATTGAGGTGTGACCTTCTCCACCTGGGGCCTCCTTGAAGCCTGGACCCCTGGGGCTTTCTTACGTGCCAGCTGACAATAAGATGGCTGGGGGGTGGAAAATTATTTTACATGTACACTGATGAACATGCCAAAAGGTGAATCAAATGACAATCAGGGCTGGGGCTTTGAAGCAGGGCCCTCCTGTGGAGTTCACTACCTCTGATATCTGTCAGCAAATGGGGGTGTGAGGACATGGCTGAGTGGCAGTAAATACTAATCCATATTCCTCACACTGATGGAGAGGGGGACCAGTTGTCCCCTCTCTCTGTAACATACACGGCCTCTGGGGCATGGGACCAGGAGTCTCCACTCCCTGTAGGACACACTGCCGCTGGGTAGAGAGAACGGTTGTCTCTTCTCCCTTTACAAAGCACTGCCGCTAGGGAGTAATACCGACTGTCTCGACTCCCGGTAACACTGATTGGGGATTAACCGCCTGCTGCTGCTGGGACGAGGGACCGACAATTTCCTCTCCCTGAAATCCTGTCTGCCACTGGGGAGAGAGACCGGTTGTCATCTTTCCCTGCAAGGTAAGCTGTCGCTGGGAAGTCAGACCGACTGTCTGGACTCCGGGTAACACTGGCTGTAGTTGGGGATCTGGGCCGGCTGCCCAGCATCCCTGTAGGGCCGGTGGAGAGTCTTCGGTCCCATCTCTACCTGCCTTCTGGAAGTCTTCCCAGAACCAGTCGATGAAATCCCTAGTTTGGGAGCTGGTAGGGAATCAGGAGGTATCGCCGCCCAGTCTTCCCAGTTGTGGGATGGCAGATATGGCTCTGCTTGTTGGGTAGGTTGGGGCTGAACGAAGCTGAGCAGGGGTTGGTAGGTCTGCTCCAGCTCCCACTCCCTTGTTACCAGGTGGGTCATGACTTTGCTCACCTCTCATCCGTCAGCATAAACATGCATGCCCATCCGGTAGTCATAGATGTCCCAAAACCTAGACTCCTCTGTGCTGCCGAGATCAATGTCCTCCTCCAAGGCCTCCCATAGTAACCCAGATCCATCATAATCATTCCCTTCAGGTAAGTCATTCTCGGCTGTCCAGGGGATATGTTGAATGACATGCCACCTTAGGGCCTGGTAAGCGTCCTCTAGTAGGGTTGAGCGAACCCGAACTGTAAATTTTCGGGTTCGTACCGAACTTTACGGTGTTCGCCACCCGAACCCGAACATTTCAGTAAAAGTTCGGGTTCGGTGTTTGGCTAATATTAATATACCATCGGATCTGAGTTTTCTCCAATCTGATGGTATATTTTAACTTGAAGCGTCCCCATCACCATCGGATTTGAGTTAGATCGTGAAAACTCAGATCTGACAGTATATTCTAACACAGAGGCATTCCCATAGTGATGGGGACGCTTCAAGTTAGAATATACTGAGAACTGTGGACATAACGGCTCCCTGCTGCCTGGCAGCACCCGATCTCTTACAGGGGGCTGTGATCCGCACAATTAACCCCTGAGGTGCCGCACCTGAGGGGTTAATTGTGCGGATCACAGCCCCCTGTAAGAGATAGAGTGCTGCCAGGCAGCAGGGGCCAGACCCCCCACCCTCCCCAGTATTAAAATCATTGGTGGCCAGTGCAGCCCCCCCTCCCTCCCCAGTATTAAAATCCTTGGTTGCCAGTGCCGCCCCACCCACCCCCCCCTATTAAAATCATTTGTGTCCAGTGCGGCTCCCCCACCCCTAATTAAAATAATTGGTGGCAGTGGCCACAGGTTAACAACCCCCCTCCCCCCCATCATTAGTGGCAGCGGAGCGGCAGTTCCGATCGGAGTCCCAGTTTAATCGCTTGGGCTCCGATCGGTTACCATGGTAGCCAGGACGCTACTGCAGTCCTGGCTGCCAAGGTTACTTAGCACTTTTAGCAGCATTATACTTACGTGTGCTGTCTGTGGCCGGCCGGGCGCTCCTCCTACTGGTAAGTGACAGGTCTGTGCTATAATCAATGCGCCGCACAGACCTGTCACTTACCAGTAGGAGGAGCGCCGGCCGGCCACTTACAGCGCACGTAAGTATAATGCTGCTAAAAGTGCTAAGTAACCATGGCAGCCAGGACTGCAGTAGCGTCCTGGCTGCCATGGTAACCGATCGGAGCCCCAGCGATTAAACTGGGACTCCGATCGAAACTGCCGCTCCGCTGCCACCAATGATGGGGGGAGGGGGGTTGTTAACCTGTGGCCACTGCCACCAATGATTTTAATTAGGGGGGTGGGTGGGGGGGCGGCACTGGCCACCAATGATTTTAATACTGGGGAGGGAGGGGGGGCGCACTGGCCACCAATGATTTTAATACTGAGGAGGGAGGGGGGTCTGGCCCCTGCTGCCTGGCAGCACTTGATCTCTTACAGGGGGCTGTGATCCACACAATTAACCCCTCAGGTCCAGCACCTGAGGGGTTAATTGTGCGGATCACAGCCCCCTGTAAGAGATCAGGTGCTGCCAGGCAGCAGGGGGCAGTTATGTACACCGTTCTTAGTATATTCTAACTTGAAGCGTCCCCATCACCATGGAAACGCCTCTGTGTTAGAATATTCATGATCGTGAAAACTCAGATCTGAAAAAGCTAATACTATTATTTTCCATTATAACCATGTTATAACGGAAAATAATAAAGTGAAGTTCGGGTCCCCATTGACTTCAATGGGGTTCGGGTCCAAGTTCGGATTAAGTTTGGGTCCCGAACCCGAACTTTTTTTTAAAGTTCGGCCGAACTCCCCGAACCTGAATATCTAGGTGTTCGCTCAACTCTATCCTCTAGCCAAAGTTCCTTACATACCATGCTCTGGAGCTCTGTTACCCACTCGTCCAGGGGCTGCTCTCACAAGAGACCCATCTGCATCGCCACCCGCTTCTGTAGCCGCTGCTCATAACTGGGGAGACTTTCACCTCGCTGCTGCTGGGCATTTTCCTTTCTGTCTGCATCCCTGTAGTCTGCGTCATGGAACGCTGTCCGAAGACTAGCCGATTCCATCCTGCTGTAGCCAGGGGAGCTGGACGGATACTAGCGTTGCCCTCAAAATACTGCACACATTACCGATGTCTCCGAGCTGCCACCACTGTAACGGATCTCCTGGCACCCCGACTGGTTACCTCCATTGATGGATGCTCCTAGTGCTTCCCGAGGACTCCAAGCACTCCACTTGACACCGTAAGCACTGCCGACCCCCCAGACCACCGCAGCTTGTTTGGGATCTTGCCGTCTTCCACTAACCCTGGGCCCAAGACCAGGATCCAGCTTCCAGTGGGTAGAACAGTGTTGTAATCCCAAGGGAGTGTAATACCGATAGCAATCCCCAGAGTAAATATAGCTGTGCCCCCACACATGAGACGAGGCTCTATGTTGAAGGTAAAACAGGAACTGACTTTATTGAAGACCAACTCAGTATATGTACAGTTCAAGAAGTCTAACAACCATGAACAACATGCAGACAGACATCTTCACCTCCTCCCTAATGAATGAATAGGGAGAGAGGAGACATGTGATGGGATCATAGGGTGATCTACTCATCTACACTGGAGTCGGCTACTCCTAGAGTCAGCTATCTTAATCCCATCACTAACACAATCAGTGGGAGTCTCAGTGCAGAGTTAATCCTTTTTGTGTTGCCGGATTCACACCCTGCACCTTTAGTGGTCAATGGGAAATATGTGGCATATCAACTTCACACATAAATCAGGGTTCATAGTTCCTTGTTTCCCCAAAAGGTCTGAGGGGGTCTCTATAGTTCTGAGTCCATAGTCCGTAGAAAGGAGGCTTGCCCTCAGGCTTCTCCAGCAGCCCCAGTGAAGGTTCAGTCCGTCACAATAGACATATGAGAGCTTGTTTTTTGAGTGGGCAATTAGCAATACATGTGGTAAAAATGACCTGTGCTCTTCATTTTGCAGTTCAGTACCATTACAACGATACCACATTTGCTTTTGTTTTGAAGCAAATAAAAATAATAAAATAATAACAGAGCTGTTTGAGGCTATTTTATTTTGCAGGACAATCTGTAATTTTTGTTAATACCATTTTGGTGTGTGACAGAGGAATAGATAAAAAACCCACATAAACATAGACCCCAGAAAGCCTTTAAACAACTAAATTTAGAGTGCCCAGAACCCATAAACAAATACAGATCCCTAAATAAATACAGAACCCCAGACCAGATCAGAGTTGAACCCAAACATAAGCTCCACTTCATTCATTTACCATGTATGAGTGGAGCACCAGAGCATTTGTAGCTCCAATGATGCCCCTTGCCCTGTGCTCCATAGCGCAGGACAAGAGCTGTTTGTTTATTGCCGGTGACGTACCTGGCTTTTTCTCAGTATGCTAGGTGGAGGCTTCTGTCTAGCAATGATCCTGGTGTCATTACTAATGGGTAGTCTTTAGCACTGCACTAGCCTATGATATTACCGGGCTCACTGCTAGGTGGAAGTCTCCGCCTAGCATACCCATTTGAAGCCTGTTACGTCACCGGTAGTAAAGAAAAGGCCCTTGCCCTGCACGATGCAGTGTAGGGCAAGTGGAGCATTGGAGCAAGAAATGCTCTTATGCTCCACTTATGCATGGTAAATGAGTAAAGGGAAGTTTATGTCTGGGTTGAGCTCTGAACGCAGACAACCCCATTAAATACATTCTGACACAAACCTCCTAAATAAAGCGAAACATTTGTACAAGTCTTTTAATAGTAACAGGAACTACACTTATGTGGTCATAATATAACCTTATATATGCAGGTCCTTCTAAAGGTCCCGTGGATCATTGCACAAGGCAGTTTTGTTGTATTTTTTCCTGTGATTCCTGGCACAATCATGATAAAATGCAAATAAATGCAAATCTTTCCTGCAGGTAATGGTGACAATACATATGTAAAATAATAATTAACAATAATGACCAGTTTCCCAGTCCTGGCTGATGAAAAACTTCCCCACAGCATGATGCTGCCACCACCATGTTTCACTGTGGGAATGGTGTTCTTTGGATGATGTGATGTGGGTTTGCTCCAGACATAGCATTTTCTTTGATGGCTGAAAAGTTACATTTTAGTCTCAGCAGACCTGTGCGCCTTCCTCCATACATTTTGGGAGTCTCCCACATGCCTTTTCGCAAACTCAAAACGTTCCTTTTTGTTTTTTGCTGAAAGTAATGGTTTTCTTCTGGCCACCCTGCCATAAAGCCCAACTCTATGGAGCGTACGGCTATTGTCGTCCTATGTACAGATACTCCAGTCTCTGCTGTGGAACTCTGCAGCCTCTCTTTGTGCTGCCTCTCTGATTAATGCCCTCCTTGCCCGGTCCGTGAGTTTTGGTGGGCGGCCATCTCTTGGCAGGTTTGCTGTTGTGCCATGTTCTTTCCATTTGATTATGATAGATTTGACGGTGCTCCTAGGGATCATCAAAGATTTGGATATTTTTTCATAACTTAACCCTGACTTGTACTTCTCAACAACATTGTCCCTTACTTGTTTAGAGAGTTCCTTGGTGTTCATGGCAGTGTTTGGTTAGTGATGCCTTTTGCTTAGGTGTTGCAGCCTCTAGGGCCTTTCAAAAAAGGTGTGTATATGTAATGACAGATCATGTGACACTTAGATTGCATACAGGTGGACATCATTTCACTAATTATGTGACTTCTCAAGGTAATTGGTTGCACCAGAGATTTTTATGGGCTTCCTAACAAAGGGGGTGAATACATATTGCCAATTTTCAGTTTTCTATTTCTAAACAATAATTTTATTTAAATATTTTTCTCATTTCACTTCACCAACTTAGACTATTGTGTTCTGATCCATCACATAAAATTCAGATTAAGAAAACATTGAACTTAAGATTGTAATGTAACAAAATTAGTCAAGGGGGTAAATACTTTTGCAAGGCACTGTGTATAAAATGATTATATATATATATATATATATATATATATATATATATATATATATATATATATATACACACACACACACACACATATACATACAGTTAGGTCCATCAATTTAGTTTTTATTACCTGTTTACTGTTGTACTGTTTGCATATTCAAGTTATAGTTATATAATGGACATGGACATAAAGTCCAAACTTTTAGCTTTCATTTGAGAGTATACACATTAAAATTGGATGAAGGGTTTAGGAGTTTCAGCTCCTTTACATGTGGCACCCTGTTTTTAAAGGGACCAAAAGTAATTGGACAATTGACTCTAAGGCTGCTTCATGGAAAGGTCTAGGCAATTTCTTCATTATTTTATTCTCAATTAAGCACATAAAAGGCCTGGAGTTGATTTGAGGTGTGGTGCTTGCATTTTGAAGATTTTGCTGAGAAGTAAACATGTGGTCAAAGGACCTCTCCATGCAGGTGAAACAAGCCATCCTTCATCTGCGAAAACAAGAAAAAAAACATCAGAGAAATTGCTACACTATTAGGAGTGGCAAAATCTACAGTTTGGTACATCATGAGAAAAAAAGAAAGCACTGGTGACCTCAGCAATGCAAAAAGACTTGGACGCCCATGGAAGACAACAGTGGTGGATGATCGCAGAATAATTACCATGGTGAAGAGAAACCCCTTCACAACAGCCAACCAAGTGAACAACGCTCTCCAGGATATAGGCGTATCAATATCCAAATCTACCATAAAGAGAAGACTGCATGAAAGTAAATATAAAGGATTCACTGCACAGTACAAGCCACTCATAAGCCTCAAGAATAAGAAGGCTAGATTGGACTTTGCTAAAAAAAAAAAAAAATCTTAAAAACCAACAAACTTCTGGAAAAACATTCTTTGGACAGATGAAACCAAGCTCAACCTCTACCAGAATGATAGGGGGGGGGGAAGTATGGCAAAGGCATGGTACAGCTAATGATCAAAAGCATACCACATCATCTGTAAAACACAGCGGAGGTAGTGTGATGGCTTGGGCATTTATGGCTGCCAGTGGCACTGGGTCCCTCATGTTTATTGATGATGTGACACAGGACAAAAGCAGCCAGATAAATTCTGTGGTTTTCCGAGACATACTGTGTGCTCAAATCCAGCCAAATGCAGCCAAACTGATTGTCCATCTGTATTATGAAAGCCTGACCGATAAATGACCCAAAACATAAAGCCAAAGCAACCCAGGAGTTTATTAAAGAAAGGAAGTGGAATATTCTTGAATGGCCGAGTTACCGGATCTGAACCCAATAGAGCATTTTACTTGTTAAAGACTAAACTTCAGACAGAAAGGCCCACAAACAAACAGCAACTGAAAATCACTGCAATAGAGGTCTGGCAGAGCATTAAAAAGGCAGAAACACAGCGTCTGGTGATGTCCATGAGTTTAAGACTTCAGACAATCCTTGCCAACAAAGTGTTTTCAACCAAATATCAGAAATTAACATTTTATTTACAATGATTTAATTTGTCCAATTACTTTTGAGCCCCGGAAATGAAAGGATTGAGTTTAAAAAATGATTTAGTTCCTCATGTCTTTATGCAATCATTTTGTTCAACCAACTGAATTAAAGCTGAAAGTCTGAACTCCACCTGCATCTGAATGGTTTTGTTCAAAATCCATTATGGTAATGTACAGAACAAAAATTTGAAAAATGTTGTCTCTGTCCAAATATATATGGATCTAACTGTGTATGTATGTATGTATGTATGTATGTATGTATATATACAGGGTGGGCCATTTATATGGATACACCTTAATAAAATGGGAATGGTTGGTGATATTAACTTCCTGTTTGTGGCACATTAGTATATGTGAGGGGGGAAACTTTTCAAGATGGGTGGTGACCATGGCGGCCATTTTGAAGTTGGCCATTTTGAATCCAACTTCATAGCAACACCGCAGGAGAAATGCTAGCACAGGCTTCCAGTATCCGTAGTTTCAGGTGCTGCACATCTCGTATCCTCTGAAGGCAATCGTCTATGCTGTGAAGATACGAGATGTGCAGCACCTGAAACTACGGATACTGGAAGCCTGTGCTAGCATTTCTCCTGCGGTGTTGCTATCAGTGTGTGAAGAGTGGGAGAAGAGGTTTGCATTGACAATCCAACACAATGGGCAGCACATTGAGCACATTTAAAAGTGGTCAGAAACTTGTAAATAACTCATGAAAGAATAAAGTTACGTTAAAACCAAGCACACCATTGCTTTTCTTGTGAAATTCCCAATAAGTTTGAGGTGTCAAATGACCCTCTTCCTATTGAAAAAACAAAAGTTGGATTCAAAATAGCTGACTTCAAAATGGCCGCCATGGTCACCACCCATCTTGAAAAGTTTCCCCCCTCACATATACTAATGTGCCACAAACAGGAAGTTAATATCACCAACCATTCCCATTTTATTAAGGTGTATCCATATAAATGGCCCACCCTGTATATAGACAAAAAAGGAGTGCCAGCGGCTGTGGAGGCGATCCCCCGCCAAATAATAAGCTGAAAGAATTCCACGGCACTTCCAAGGCGTAAAATAGTAGAAAAAAAACTTTATTCACCAGACCCGCAATGTTTCGATCCGCTTACTGGGATCTTTCTCAAGCAGTGTCACTGCTTGAGAAAGATCCCAGGAAGCGGATCGAAACGTTGCGGGTCTGGTGAATAAAGTTTTTCTACTATTTTACGCCTTGGAGGTGCCGTGGAATTCTTTCAGCTTATATATATATATAGATAGAAGTTGAGAAAGAGACGCGGCACTCACCGGACTTCTGAATGCTGGTGGCTGTTTATTACAGGTGCGACATCATGCGCAGGCAGGGGGGGCGGGATGGCCACAGTGTGCGTCGGCGGCGACGGCCGTTTCGCGCTGGGATAGCGCTTCTTCTGGCCGGATATCCGGCCAGAAGAAGCGCTATCCCAGCGCGAAACGGCCGTCGCCGCCGACGCACACTGTGGCCATCCCGCCCCCCCTGCCTGCGCATGATGTCGCACCTGTAATAAACAGCCACCAGCATTCAGAAGTCCGGTGAGTGCCGCGTCTCTTTCTCAACTTCTATCTAGTTACCGCTTTATCACGCTGAGCACCACCCCCTGCTGGGTCCCACATCACGGCTGCCTCCCCTGGATTTGACACGGACGCACGAAGGTATAGGTGTTTTGCAAGTAGTGCCGCTGCATTTTCCTTTCCCTGTCTCCCTGCTCCACTGTTTATATATATATACACTCACCTAAAGAATTATTAGGAACACCATACTAATACAGTGTTGGACCCCCTTTTGCCTTCAGAACTGCCTTAATTCTACATGGCATTGATTCAACAAGGTGCTGATAGCATTCTTTAGAAATGTTGGCCCATATTGATAGGATAGCATCTTGCAGTTGATGGAGATTTGAGGGATGCACATCCAGGGCACGAAGCTCCCGTTCCACCACATCCCAAAGATGCTCTATTGGGTTGAGATCTGGTGCCTGTGGGGGCCATTTTAGTACAGTGAACTCATTGTCATGTTCAAGAAACCAATTTGAAATGATTCGAGCTTTGTGACATGGTGCATTATCCTGCTGGAAGTAGCCATCAGAGGATGGATACATGTTCTCATTCTGTTTACGCCAAATTCGGACTCCATTTGAATGTCACACACACTCACCTAAAGAATTATTAGGAACACCTGTTCTATTTCTCATTAATGCAATTATCTAGTCAACCAATCACATGGCAGTTGCTTCAATGCATTTAGGGGTGTGGTCCTGGTCAAGACAATCTCCTGAACTCCAAACTGAATGTCAGAATGGGAAAGAAAGGTGATTTAAGCAATTTTGAGCGTGACATGGTTGTTGGTGCCAGACGGGCCGGTCTGAGTATTTCACAATCTGCTCAGTTACTGGGATTTTCACGCACAACCATTTCTAGGGTTTACAAAGAATGGTGTGAAAAGGGAAAAACATCCAGTATGCGGCAGTCCTGTGGGCAAAAATGCCTTGTGGATGCTAGAGGTCAGAGGAGAATAGGCCGACTGATTCAAGCTGATGGAGGAGCAACGTTGACTGAAATAACCACTCGTTACAACCGAGGTATGCAGCAAAGCATTTGTGAAGCCACAACACGCACAACCTTGAGGCAGATGGGCTACAACAGCAGAAGACCCCACCGGGTACCACTCATCTCCACTACAAATAGGAAAAAGAGGCTACAATTTGCACGAGCTCACCAAAATTGGACTGTTGAAGACTGGAAAAATGTTGCCTGGTCTGATGAGTCTCGATTTCTGTTGAGACATTCAAATGGTAGAGTCCGAATTTGGCGTAAACAGAATGAGAACATGTATCCATCCTCTGATGGCTACTTCCAGCAGGATAATGCACCATGTCACAAAGCTCGAATCATTTCAAATTGGATTCTTGAACATGACAATGAGTTCACTGTACTAAAATGGCCCCCACAGTCACCAGATCTCAACCCAATAGAGCATCTTTGGGATGTGGTGGAACGGGAGCTTCGTGCCCTGGATGTGCATCCCTCAAATCTCCGTCAACTGCAAGATGCTATCCTATCAATATGGGCCAACATTTCTAAAGAATGCTATCAGCACCTTGTTGAATCAATGCCACGTAGAATTAAGGCAGTTCTGAAGGCAAAAGGGGGTCCAACACCGTATTAGTATGGTGTTCCCAATAATTCTTTAGGTGAGTGTATATATATATACACACAGTACAGACCAAAAGTTTAGACACACCTTCTCATTCAAAGAGTTTTCTTTATTTTCATGACTATGAAAATTGTAGATTCACACTGAAGGCATCAAAACTATGAATTAACACATGTGGAATTATATACATAACAAACAAGTGTGAAACAACTAAAAATATGTCATTCTAGGTTCTTCAAAGTACCTTCACCTTTTGCTTTGATTACTGCTTTGCACACTCTTGGCATTCTCTTGATGAGCTTCAAGAGGTAGTCCCCTGAAATGGTTTTCACTTCACAGGTGTGCCCTGTCAGGTTTAATAAGTGGGATTTCTTTCCTTATAAATGGGGTTGGGACCATCAGTGGCATTGAGGAGAAGTCAGGTGGATACACATCTGATAGTCCTACTGAATAGACTGTTAGAATTTGTATTATGGCAAAAAAAAACAGCTAAGTAAAGAAAAACGAGTGGCCATCATTACTTTAAGAAATGAAGGTCAGTTAGTCAGCTGAAAAATTGGGAAAACTTTGAAAGTAAGGGCTATTTGACCATGAAGGAGAGTGATTGGGTGCTGCGTCAGATGACCTGGCCTCCACAGTCACCGGACCTGAACCCAATCGAGATGGTTTGGGGTGAGCTGGACCGCAGAGTGAAGGCAAAAGGGCCAACAAGTGCTAAGCATCTCTGGGAACTCCTTCAAGACTGTTGGAAGACCATTTCTGGTGACTACCTCTTGAAGCTCATCAAGAGAATGCCAAGAGTGTGCAAAGCAGTAATCAAAGCAAAAGGTGGCTACTTTGAAGAACCTAGAATATGACATATTTTCAGTTGTTTCACACTTGTTTGTTATGTATATAATTCCACATGTGTTAATTCATAGTTTTGT
Source organism: Bufo bufo (assembly GCF_905171765.1). Lineage (NCBI taxonomy): Eukaryota > Metazoa > Chordata > Amphibia > Anura > Bufonidae > Bufo > Bufo bufo. The sequence goes on along the minus strand of NC_053391.1, from coordinate 530,386,789 downwards.
TGCCTTCATAGTTATGAAAATAAAGAAAACTCTTTGAATGAGGTGTGTCCAAACTTTTGGTCTGTACTGTATATATATATATATATATATATATATATATATATATATATATATATATAAATGTTGGGAGGTCTGGGCAGCACACCTTGTAAAGCAGCTTAGTGGCAATGGGTGCCAGCGGTGTTACACTTTACCAAAGTGATGATCGATAGGAATAAATAAATACACTGCAGCACTTCCAATAGGTGAAAATAGTGGGATCCTTTATTCACCCATGCAACGTTTCGATCCACTTGCTGGGACCATTTTCAAGCTTGAAAATGGTCCCAGCAAGTGGATCGAAACGTTGCATGGGTGAATAAAGGATCCCACTATTTTCACCTATTGGAAGTGCTGCGGTGTATTTATTTATTCCTATATATATATATATATATAAAATGTTATTCTATAACACAACTGGCATGACTATGTCCTATAAACATTAATGGGAAACAACATAATAAAGTTCCCTCCATTAAACCAGATAAAACATTTTATAGCCTTGGACTTGATGGTCACCAGTGGTCCATTTGACTGTTTTAACTCAAGCTGCTTTTACCTACCATCAAAATCACTAGTAAGAAATCACTATGAGACTGTCATAAGCTTACTGATGGCTACAGTTTATTTTCACTTATTGTATAGCACCTTTTCCAGATCACTGTTGACTCTGTGGGTAGCATTATAAATTGATATTTGATCTATTAGCAAATGAATACCATTTGTCATAGCAATAAAACTTATTTGGATGAAGGTAGAATACTATAGTTTTGCACTATGTTTGTGTTGCTTTGTCTGCATAAGCTACAAGCAGAGAATGAAGATGAAAAGCTATGAAAATATAATGTAACTTTTTCAACAACAAACTTGCTCAAAGATTATTATTTTCTTGTACTATTTTTGTGGTGTTTCTTATTCTCAGCCTTTTAGAGACCTACAGTATATAACCACGGCAATAATCAATATAATGCATTTGTTTCCATTGTAACAATTACTGGCTAGTATAAAAACATAAAAACAGAAATGATACAAAATAAAACTATAATTAAACTTTGAACACATTGTGTGCATTACATTGTGCTTATGTAATGTGGCAGCATATGAATCATCACTGTATACAGTTGCAAGAAAAAGTATGTGAACCCTTTGGAATGATATGGATTTCTGCACAAATTGGTCATAAAATGTGATCTGATCTTCATCTAAGTCACAACAATAGACAATCACAGTCTGCTTAAACTAATAACACACAAAGAATTAAATGTTACCATGTTTTTATTAAACACACCATGTAAACATTCACAGTGCAGAAGACCTACGATAAAGAATTGTTGACTTGCATAAAGCTGGAAATGGTTATAAAAGTATCTCCAAAAGCCTTGGTATCTCCAAAAGTCCTCAGTAAGACAAATTGTCTATAAATGGAGAAAGTTCAGCACTGCTGCTACTCTCCCTAGGAGTGGCCGTCCTGTAAAGATGACTGCAAGAGCACAGCGCAGACTGCTCAATGAGGTGAAGAAGAATCGTAGAGTGTCAGCTAAAGACTTACAAAAGTCTCTGGCATATGCTAACATCCCTGTTAGCGAATCTACGATACGTAAAACACTAAACAAGAATGGATTTCATGGGAGGATACCACAGAGGAAGCCACTGCTGTCCAAAAAAAACATTGCTGCACATCCAAATAACTCAAGTATGAACGCAGCCTTACAGTTAGATGTGTACATAACCTGTTCTATTAAACGCGTATACAAGTAGAGCCCCCCGGACAGAGAGGAGAGGAGTGTGAGCAGTAAGCTTGTGTTTACATCACTGATTAATTTGCCCTTCCTCTGATCCATCAGAATAACCCGCAAAAAACGGACCCTGTCTGTGGAGCATACACCTTCACTCAGTCACCATTTGCTCAATAATCCATCAGTATTGCTAATGCCCCAAAAAAACTGGAGTGGATCTAAAACAGAGATAACACGCAAATGGAATATTTGCATGTCTTCTGTGTTTTATACCCACTCCTGCTTTTGGCTACCAAATCATAAGCCAATTCTGATGGGACCATACAGGCCTTACAGCTGCTACACAGACAGGATCTGTTGTGAGTCTCATTTTTCTTCCTTCTGACAGATCAGAAGAAAGGTCAAATAAATCATGATGTCAGCCAGGCTTAAAAGTCAAAATAGTGGCCCAATCATGAAGTGGGAAGGGTGGGAACAGCATGAGAAGTTCACAGAGTAGACCCATGACATAGTGGTGAGGTGGAAGCAGCATGAGGAGACCACAGAGTGGCCCAATGACAGGGTCTGGAGGTGGAAACAGTATGAGGAGGCCACTAAGTGGTACAATGACAGAGTCTGGAGGTGGCAGCAGTATGAGTAGGCCACCGAGTGGCACAATGAAAGAGTCAGGAGGTGGAGGCAGCAGCATCAGTAGAAGGCCACTGAGCGGCACAATGACAGAGTCTGGAGTTGGCAGCAGTATGAGGAGGTCACCGAGTGGCACAATGACCGCGTATGGAGTTGACAGCAGTATGAGGAGGCCACTAAAATGGCACAATGACAGAGTCTTGAGGTGGCAGCAGTATGAGGAGGCCACTGAGTGGCACAATGACCAAGTCTGGAGTTGGCAGCAGTATGAGGAGGCCACCAAGTGGCAAAATGACCGAGTCTGGAGGTGGCGGCAGCATGAGGATACCACAGAGTGGCCCAATGACAGAGTTTGAAGGTGGCGGCAGCAGCAGCATGAGGATACCACAGAGTGGCAAGGTGACATAGTGTGGAGATGGCAGTAGCAGCAGCAACAGGATATAACACAGTGGCAAGGTGACATAGTGTGGAGATGGCAGCAGCAGCAGCAGCAACATCAGGATACCACAGAGTGGCAAGGTGACATAGTGTGGATAAGACAGCAGCAGCAACATCAGGATACCACAGAGGGGCAAGGTGACATAGCATGGAAATGGCAGCAGCAGCTGCATCAGGAGACCACAAAGTGACCTGGTGACAGAATGTGGAAGTGGGTGGCAATACCAGTACCCGCTGACAAAGGTGTGTGAAAGAAGGAGCACTTGGCATCAGATGTGTGGCATCAGGTAGGTGGCAGCATCAGAGTTGTAGCTGAGGCAGGTATCCAGAAGAAACCAGTCTCTTTTGTCAAAGTGTTGGTGTGGCACCATGGATGATCTAGTCTGATGCATCAGGAATTGGCGGGTGGAAATCCTGGCTGATCCATGCCTGATTCATCTTGACAATGGTCAGTTTCTCCACATTTTGGCTGGGCAGGCGAGTTCTCCATGCGGTAACTATGGCCCCCGTCGCACTAAACACCCACTTTGATGCCACACTTCTGGCCGGGCAGGACAGCTTTTCCAGGGCAAAGTCTGCTAATTGCGGCCACAAATCCAGTTTGGCTGCCCAGTAGTCCAGCGGATCTTCAATGTGGGTTGGCAGGGTGCTGTCCAAGTATGCCACCACCACCTGCTGGTTCAGATCCTGCTCCAGGTCTACCTGCTGCTGCTGGTGAGTAGTTTCTTCACTATGCGGGTGAAGAAAGCTACTCATCAGCGATTGAAGACTCAGGCTGCTGCTGATGGAGCTGGTACTGCTCCTGCCACCCCACCCCTCCCCAGCAGCCATGGCAGTGGAACGTGAGTGCAGAGGGCCCCCCCGATGAGACCTGCAAGAGGATGGACAATGGCGCAGATAGGCAGTGGCCAACTGACTACATAGGATGTCTCTGTAGTAGTTCAGTTTGTCCTCCCTCTCAGTGGGTGTAAAAAAAGGAACCCATTCTGGACCGATAACGAGGGTCCAACAAGGTGAAGAGCCAGAAGTCATCCCTCTGCCGAATAGTGACAATTCAGCTGTCAGTACGCAAGCAAGTGAGCATGCATCGGGCCATTTGTGCATGTGACTCGGAGGACTCCCTACCTCCATCTCCACTGCATACTGCCACGGTGTGTCTGGGTCCTCTGTCTTGTCTTCCTCATCGCCCTGTAGCTCCTCTGGCTTCTCCTGCTCCTCCTCTCCTGTCACCTGAGTAGAAAAATCACCCATTTCGCTACACATTGCCTGTGCTCCAATGTCCTCCTCCCCCTCCTCTTCCAGTGCAGCCCCCACAGGGCTCATGTGGCTGTGAGATCTAGGCGCCACATCTCCAGTCCCCTGACCAGCCCATGTTACCACCATCTGTTCCAGGACATGAATCAGTGGAATTATGTAATTCATCCCATAGTCCTGCCGACTGTCAAATAACGTGGCATCCTCAAAGGGCCTGAGAAAACGGCAGGTGTCATGCATGAGCTGCCACTGGCTGACATCAAAGTTACACAGGGGAGTACTCCTATCCGCTTGCATCATCAAGAAATCGTTGATGGCCTTTCTCTGTTCATATAATCGGTTCAACATATGGAGGGTGGAATTCCAACAGGTGGAAAGGAGTGTGTGCTTTGTGGTGTACAAGTGGCTGAAGTGCATGCAAAGTTTCCTGTCCATTTGTAGGATGTCTTAGAGGGGCTCAACAGTTGAAACTCGTCGGGACACAGTTTCTCCTCTGGGTGACCCCTTGGGATAGAATACTTTAACCTCTAAGGTTAAAGATACCCAGGACAACCATCAGCATTAGGGCTCTGTAGGGCCTGGATAATATGGTAAGGTTTCAGATGGGGCCGCCCCTTTCAGGGCGATGACTCAGTATTAGGAGGTCTTTAGGGTTTGTTAGCCAGACTAGGGCAAACTAGGGTTAGTACTAGATTCCCTACCACTACCCCTACCCCGTCCTTATATCTTACCCTGCGATAAGTTAGCAAATACAGTGCAGTATATTCCTCTTACTGTCAATCCTGCCCCGGTCCCTGCCTCCGCCACATCCGCATTATGAGATTCTACTACACTGGTAAGATCTATCCTTTTTATTGCCGAATTTGTGACCTACCCCAAGGTAGTCTAGTGTTGCAATGTGTGTGGCATTTGGGACTGTATATAACGCTTTTGTTTTGGGTCCTTTTTTGGCTAGTACACTTATTGTCTGGCCTAGGTCTTTGTTTGATTGTCTTTTTAGGGGCCATTTTATTCGCATTTGAATTAAATGTTATGTTTTATTACGTGATACTGCCCCCCATTTAATCATTCAGTTGCTCAATTTGTGCAGTTATCTGTGAGAGGCACAGACAGTTACTTTCTCACAATTAGCATTTGTTTTTATTTGGCAATAAATGCTTTCACCACATATAACTACAGAAGTGAAATGCGTATAAATTTTTCTTTCTGTACTGAAATAGGCCACTAAATGCTTTAACCACAAATAACTGCAACAGTGAAATGCGTATATAACTTCAAATTGAATATAGGGACGCCGCGCACCTCTTCTTAGCTACTATATGCTATGATATGGGGGTACTGTTTAGAGGTCAAGCCTAAAGGGCTGTTTTACCTTATTTTCTTTGCATATCCTCCTCGCGACTATTGGTGAGTCCGCTGAGGGTTCGGTTCAGATTTTGTAAATGTTTCTTATTTTTCGTGTTCAAGGGGTTTCAACGGTCTCCACTGAAGGCAGACAAAGTTCTTTTAACAGTCTTTTTCAAAACTCGCCCCGGCCGGTGGCGCAGCCTTTACTTTTGAAACTCGCCCGTGCTCACAATGTGGAGCAGGTGACGTCATCAGAGCTACGGTTCCTCTCAGACACCAAGAAGGGGAGTTCATCCAATGCGTTTCTTCGTCAGGGATTCTTCTGGGTGCCATCTTTGTCTTTTATCAGCTGCGATCCTTGTATGTTTAACCCTTAAACTGCTGTAATGTATTTAGTCAAATCCAAACAACTCAATTTCTTTATTTAACCCCCTCGGTTCCGTTTTTTATTTTGTGTTTGCCTGCATGCAGCACATTTTTTGCAAGGATAAAAGCCTGTCAATGGGTTCTTTAATGATTTATTATTGGTTATTGCTGCACATTTTTTTGTTTGTGCAATTATATTTCCAATGTTAGCTGCTTTCCTGTATACAAAAGCCGGCGCTTCTGGTATCAGTTCCCCAATCCATTTGTCTTCCCTCAATATGTCCCAATGTCTGCCTACATATGTGTCTGGGAATTAAAGGGGATTATGATAGGTGGTATTTCTTTATTCCCATACTTATCTCCCTCTATTGCTTTTTTATTTAATTTCCTGGACCTCACAATTTATGTTGAAATGAATAAAATTTTTACAAAAACCTATGAAAAACCCACGGACTCCAACAGCTACATATCAAGAACAAGCTGCCACCTCCCCCGGTGGCTAGATAATATCCCCAGAAGCCAATTTATGCGCATAAGGAGAAACTGCACAGACGTCACAGAATATGACAAGGAGGCTGAAAAACTGCAGAATAAATTTGAGGATAAAGGATAAGAAATAAATTAACTAACAGTGCAGAAGGGGGAGGTTAGGGTATTAGAAAGAGCACAACTATTGGGGGATAGTAATAGGGACAAAAAAGGAATAGAGGGAGATAAGTATGGGAATAAAGAAATACCACCTATCATAATCCCCTTTAATTCCCAGACACATATGTTCAGGAAAATAGTAGGCAGACATTGGGACATATTGAGGGAAAACAAATGGATTGGGGAACTGATACCAGAAGCGCCGGCTTTTGTATCCAGGAAAGCAGCTAACATTGGAAATATAATTGCACCAACAAAAAAATGTGCAGCAATAACCAATAATAAATCATTAAAGAACCCACTGACAGGCTTTTATCCTTGCAAAAAATGTGCTGGATGCAGGCAAACACAAAAGAAAAAACAGTGGCACATATAAATTTCAAATAAAGGATCCTATATCCTGCAATACAAAAAGGGTTATCTACGCCATAGAATGTCCATGCCAGAAGATCTGCATAGGGCGCACTAAAAGGTTATTAAAAAAGAGAATAAGTGAGCACCTATATAATATAAAAAAGAAAACAGATGACCATCCTCTATCCAGGCATTATAAAGAACGGCAAAGAGGTAGATTTGAAGGCTCTTCCTTTTATGGGGTCGAAATAGTAAAGGCGGACATACGTGGAGGAGATCACATTAAATATATGTCAAAGAAAGAGACACAGTGGATCTTCAACATGGATTCAATGGAACCGAGGGGGTTAAATAAAGAAATTGAGTTGTTTGGATTTGACTAAATACATTACAGCAGTTTAAGGGTTAAACATACAAGGATCGCAGCTGATAAAAGACAGACAAAGATGGCACCCAGAAGAATCCCTGACGAAGAGCACCGTAGTGCTAGAAACGCGTTGGGTGAACTCCCCTTCTTGGTGTCTGAGAGGAACAGTAGCTCTGGTGACGTCACCTGCTCCACATTGCGAGCACGAGCGAGTTTCAAAAGTAAAGGCTGCGCCACCGGCCGGGGCGAGTTTTGAAAAAGACTGTTAAAAGAACTTTGTCTGCCTTCAGTGGAGACCGTTGAAACCCCTTGAACACGAAAAATAAGAAACATTTACAAAATCTGAACCGAACCCTCAGCGGACTCACCAATAGTCGCGAGGAGGATCTGCAAAGAAAATAAGGTAAAACAGCCCTTTAGGCTTGACCTCTAAACAGTACCCCCATATCATAGCATATAGTAGCTAAGTAGAGGTGCGCGGCGTCCCTATATTCAATTTGAAGTTGTTTTCTGTGTGTGACTACAGCGGAGGTACGGCGCTGTCTGGGACACTGCTGCATTATTGTTACAAAGTAGCGCCGATGGACTGTGGCGTTGCCACCTAGTAAATAGAAATGCGTATATATTTTTCTTTCTGTACTGAAATAGGCCCCTAAACGCTTTCACCACATATAACTGCAGAAGTCAAGGCGATCTCAGTAAGACGGGAACCTAACACTAAATACCACATTCACTCGTGCCATACTGGGCTCTATTACATTCAGGGAATGCAGGTTCCACATGCATGTTGAGCCCACATTATATTATGACTCTTACGGTGCCAAAATGGCCTCCATTATATTAAGAGGATACAGGCTCCTCATGCATGCCGAACCCACACTATATAATACCTCTTTGGTGCCAGCCTCCATTAGGTTCATGGAATGCAGGTTCCACTAGCATGCTGAGCCCACTCTGTATTCCATCTTACCTGGTGCCAAATGGCCTCCAATACATACAGGGAGAGTAGGCTACAGCTTTATAGCTATACTAATTAAAACCAGCTTATAGGGCAGACAGGTTAATCAGGAGTACACGACCAACAGAGTCAGCCACACCTTCAGAGGTATTATATAGGTAGTCTCTACTGATATACTGACTCCACATATAACTGCAGAGGTGAACTGAGAATATATTTATATTTTTGTACTGAAATACGCCAATAAATGCTTTCACCACAAATAACTGCAACAGTGAAGTGCGTATATATTTTTCTTTCTGTACTGAAATCGGCCACTAAACACTTACCACATATAACTGCAGAAGTGAAGTGAGAATATATTTATATTTTTGTACTGAAATAGGCCAATAAATGCTTTAACCACAAATAACTGCAGAAGTGAACTGAGAATATATTTATATTTTTGTACTGAAATAGGTGACTAAACGCTTTCACCACATATAACTGCAGAAGTGAAATGCGCATATATCTTTCCTTCTGTACTGAAATAGGCCACTAAACGCTTTCACCTCATATTAAAGTGTTTTGGATATGACCGCGCTACAACAGGATTACCGGACACCTTTTTATCACAGGATTTTTCATCAGCAGATGTAGACAAAGAAGACACTCAATCTTCACCAATGTGCTTCCTTCCTCCAACACTGCAAACACAAACTTGTGCAGCAGATGTACATATAGAGGGTCGGGCAATGGAATGATCTTTTTAATATGTCTGATATGCTGTACACAAGTTTGTGTTTGTGAGTATAATAAATGTTTTTATATAAAAAAGAGAAATCAGTACTTCACTATTAGTGCGACCTCTTGGTTCCCATCGGCTGTGTTGGAGGAGGAAAGCCTATTGGTAGAGATCGACTATCCTCTATATGTACATGTGCTGCACAAGTTTGTGTTTGCCGTGTTGGAGGAAGGAAGCACATTGGTGAAGATTGAGTGTCTTCTATGTCTACATCTGCTGATGAAAAATCATGTGATAGAAAGAAGGTGTCCGGTAATCCTGTAGTAGCGCGGTCCTATACAAAATGCATGAATTTACTGTGTGATTTTGACCCAAGTCACTCTTTGGGACCAGGCAACGTATCGGAGGTTTTATATAGTATTCTGACTGCATTAGTGAAATGCCTATATATTTTTCTTTTTGCACTAAAATAGGCCACTAAAGGCATTTCAACATAGCACTTGCACCCTAATTACAAGAACAAATTGCTGGAATAACAGACTGTATAATGGCTATTTCGATCCCCAAATAATCTTTCCCTGCACTTGTAAATCGCTTTTCTAGCACTATCCCTAGCGCCTTCTGATGTCTCTCCCTGCACTAAGATGCTGTAAAATGATTCCTCCCTATCGTTTCCCTGCACTTGTAAATCGCTTTTCTAGCACTGTCCCTAGCGCCTTCTAACATCTCTCCCTGCACTAAGATGCTGTGAAATGATTCCTCCCTATCCTTTCCCTGCACTTATAAATAGTTTTCTTCAGGGTTTTTTTCACAATGAGCTTTTTCCAATTGCTGTCCCTAGTGTCTTCTCACGTCTGTCCCTGCACTCAGAACGCTGGAAAATGTCTGACTCTAAGATGGCTGTCGTATTTATAGGGCTGTGACATCACAGGGCTGCCTGGCTGCTGATTGTCTGCATCATGCATGTCAGTCTGGGTGATCCCGCCTTCCCATACTTTCTTTCTCTATGTCCTCACACATGCAGCAGCCATTTTAGGAAAATTGTGATTCGTTTACCACCGCATTGATTGGGAATCAAATTCATCTCTAACAGGAAGTATACTGAAAGGTATGTAACCTTTTATTTATTAAAAACATAACATTTATTTCTGGAAATCCAGAATAACTCTTAAAGTTATGCAATGCTATCTAGTCCTTGAGTATAGTATTTTGACCTTATAACTAATGGTAAATTTACCCATGTAGCATTAATAAAATTTTGGGTAAATCTTTTCTCTGAGACTTGGACAGTTTTAGCTCTGACTTTGCTCTAGTACACAGAAGTATGTTGTTTTTCCTTACTTTGTTAGCAGAAGGTGTACAATACTATTATCTAGAAAAGATATCATAACTCTATATATACCAGCACCACCACATCTGAACATTGTAAAGCAAGGACAGAAGTACAATGGGTAATATAGCGATAAGTATATGACCTTTTTTATTAAACAGACAAAATACAGGTCTCCAGGAAGCCTAAAATTATATGTCTTACCAAATAGCAACATGCTGGCATCATGGTCACAGTCAAGCTACTGTTATAGAGACACTAGACACTTCTTTGGCCTCTTCTGTCACTACTACCTCCCAAAGTGCTAGAAAACCCACAAGGTTCCTCAGTAGAGTCTTCAATGGACCCATTTTCATACTGTTTACACTGGAAGGAGTCTCCTAATGGGATATTTACATTATTTTCCCAAGTATCATTGTAAAGGTACCTATTAACACGGGATATGGTGATGGCATCTGTTAGACATACAGAGGCAACACTGTATGAAACCTATACTGGGAGTTCCAGTTTTCCCATGTTAAACGGCTTGACCCGCATCCACTGTTAACCATTAGTGATGGACAAACATTGGCCGGGACGATTCGCAAACGCGATCGCACTAACGCGATAAAATGTTCGCGAACCGTAAGTTTGCGGCGGGCCCCATTCACTTTAATAGCAGGCGAACCTGAAAAACCTTTAGGTCATATTTGCAGCCACTAAGTACTTACTAGAAGTGCACAAATCCTCCTACAACATGGACAGTGACATACCAGAAGGGTATCAATGGCAAAAATTCCCACAAAAAATATGTATTTTAATCAGGGGCCATTTTTATGCATCTTAAAGGGAAACTGTCAAAAATGCGCCCTGCTGGAGCCTAGAAAACTTTAATTTTAGACCATGGGAGTACAGTCCCCAAACATTAGGAATTCACTGGACAGAAAACATCAAGTGATTATGTGGCTGGAGGTATATTAGACGGTCATTGGATAACAATTTTACTGCAGGCCAGTGTAGTACAGGCCGCAAAATTATTCATTCAACGTACAGAAAAGAACAAGTGATTATGTGGCTGGAGGTATATTAGACGGTCATTGAATATCACTTTTAGTCCTCTTTCACACGGGCGTCATGTTTTTGGGCCTGATAAGATGCGGGTGCGTTGCGGGAAAATGCACAATTTTTCCGCGCGAGTGTAAAACATTGTAATGCGTTTTGCACGTGCGTGAGAATAATTTGCATGTTTGGTACCCAAACCCGAACCCGGACTTCTTCACAGAAGTTCGGGTTTGGGATCGGTGTTGTGTAGATTTTATTATTTTCCCTTATAACATGGTTATAAGGGAAAATAATAGCATTCTTAATACAGAATGCATAGTACAATAGGGCTGGAGATGTTAAAATAATAATAATAATAATAATAATAATAATAATAATTTAACTCACCTTAATCCACTTGCTCGCGCAGCCCGGCTTATCTTCTTTCTTCTTCTTTGAGGAATAGGACCTTTGATGACGTCACTGGGCTCATCACATGGTCCATCACATGATCCATCAACATGGTGATGGATCATGTGACGGACCATGTGATGAGCATAGTGCAGTCACCACAGGTCCTTTTCCTGTGCCCAGCAAAGATGAAGACAGAAAAGAAGCCGAGCTGCGCGAACAAGTGGATTAAGGTGAGTTAAAAAAAATTTTTTAACCCCTCCAGCCCTATTGTACTATGCATTCTGTATTAAGAATGCTATTATTTTCCCTTATAACCATGTTATAAGGAAAAATAATAATGATCGGGTCCCCATCCCGATCGTCTCCTAGCAACCGTGCGTGAAAATCGCACCGCATCCGCACTTGTTTGCGGATGCTTGTGATTTTCACGCAGCCCTATTCACTTCTATGGAGCCTGCGTTGAGTGGAAAACGCACAAAGAGGAGCATGCTGCGATTTTCACACAACGCACAAGTGATACGTGAAAATCACCGCTCATGTGCACAGCCCCATAGAAATGAATGAGTTCGGATTCAGTGCAGGTGCAATGCGTTCACCTCACGCATCGCACCCGCGCGGAAATCTCGCCCGTCTGAAAGGGGCCTTACTGCAGGCCAGTACAAATACATTGCATAGTATTACAGACTGGCACTCGGCAACTGGTGTCACTGCGGAGTGAAGTATTTTATTTCCGTAAAACACAAATATACATATAGATCACAGTAAGAAATCTAAACATTAAAAATGAACCTTCAAAGATGACCTTAACATATAACAATCTGTGGTATATTATAGTTGTCCGCCCAGTATCCCGCAAATCGTCACACTCTTAGTTGTCTGGTTCTGGTATTAATATTATCATTGTGGCGCTCTCCGATCTAAGCAGTTCAAACCAGCCATAACCCACCATGTAAATAATAGTTAAAATTTGCTATTGGATAAATTATATACACCTCACCCAAATTCGCTCACTATCTATATAGCAACAAACAATTATTCAGCATATAGAATTATAACGCAGTTCCAGCATTAAAATATATAAAAGTTCCAAGGGTTTGAGGCAGACTTTTGCTCTTAAGTAGAGTTCAGCGAACCCAAACTGTAAAGTTGGGGTTCGTACCGAACATTACGTTTTTTGGACCCCGGACCCGAACATTTCAGTAAAATTTTGGTGTTTGGCGATTTAATGGAGCTTTTTGAAAGGCTGCAGAGCACCCAATCAACAAGCGTTTAACTCTGTGCCCTTAGAAGCCATCACAGCCATGCGTACTAATGGCATTGCTGTGATTGGCCAGTGCAGCATGTGACCCAGCCTCTATATAAGGCTGAGTCACGTTTGATGACTCTGCTAGCAGGGTTTCCCAGGGCCATTCAAATAGCCCTGCCCCAGAGGTGGAAGAGATTGAGTGCACCGATGCCCAACCACTTATGTTTCAAGATGAGTACATGGGAGGACCACCTCAGCACGTCTCGGATAATGATGAAACACAGGTGCCAACTGCTGTGGCTTTCTGCAGTGTGCAGACCGACAAGGAGGGCAGGGGTGAAGACTGGGTGGAAGATGATGTGGAGGACGATGAGGTCCTCGACCCCACATGGAATCAAGGTCATGCGAGTGAGCTGTGTAGTTCAGAGGAAGAGGCGGTGGTCGCACAGAGCCACCAGCACAGCAGAAGAGGGAGAAGGGTGCAAAAGCGGAGCGGCCGTCCCCTAGACAGTAGTGATGAGCGCCAGGGGTCATATTCGAATTTGCGATATTTCACAAATATTTTGTAGAATATTCGGCGAATATTCGCAAATTTGAATATTCATTATATTCTACAATTTCTTTACTCGAAAAATCGGCAAGGTAATGATCGCATAATATGCGAATATACTAATTTTTTTAATGCAAATTCTCGGAATGCGAATTTTTATTGCAGATTTTTCAAGTACTGCATTTTATAAGTGCATCTGAGATATTCAGGAGATACTCAGGAGGTAATCTGGAGGTGGATACAATCTAAAAAAGTAAGATTTGTTTGTTTAAAATCTTTCCCCTCTTTAAAATGGCAGACCTTGTTCTGTGCAGGAATTGTTGTACTTTTATTTCAGGTTCCACTCTTCGGAGGTTTGGATGCTGTCTGATCTGTAGACAGCTCTCCATAATGCAGCAGGAAATTGCATTTTTGAAATCTGAGATTTGTAAATTAACTGTTAAACAAACTCAGACTGGGAATGTTGCAATGCCACTGCCACAGAGGCCCCCTAGAAATGGAAGATGGGTTACTGCAGGTTCTGGTAGACTGAAAGTTGTTGATAGAAGACATGTCCCACACAATGTGGCTCTCCATAATTCATTTGCAGCACTTTCAGAGTGCAAGAGCAACATGGAGGATGGCTCAGGCACAGTGGGTGAGGAACAATCATCTCCCATGCCTAAAGTATGCAAGACTGCAGCCAAAGACAAAAAGGATAAGATGATGACTGATAGTAAGCAGCTGTTGGTGGGCGATTTTATCATAAGAGGTGTGAAGTTTGAGGAAAATGGTGTTGTGAGATGTCTCCCTGGTGCTACCGCTAGCAGGGATAGACGACATATCCTTAATATTGTTAGGCAAGAATTGTTAGGAAAAGGAGGTGGATGGTATTGTCCATCTTGGGACAAATGATCTGGCTTGCAATGAGGTTTTAAAGGTGAAGGAAGCTTTTTACACACAATGATTTACGGGAGATTGCATCAACTGTTTCATTCTATGCAGTTTTGCCTGTGCATAACCTTCAGCATGACAGGAAGATGCGCATTACGGAATTCAATGTATGGCTTGGTGAATGGTGTCTGAACCAAGGGTTTGTCTTTGTGTCTTATGTTAGCTCTTGTTGGAATGGAAAAGAACTGTTCAAGAAAGATAGTTTGCATCTTTCGTTCAAGGGAACGAATGTCCTCAGTGAACAGTTCGAAGTATTTACTAAGGAGCATTTAAACTAGGAAAGTGGGGCAAAAGGGTGATAATCCAGCAGTCCGACTGCCCCCTGGAACAATGCCAGAAGATGCCAGTAGCACATAGGTTAAGAAATGACGAACTCAGAGTCTTGTCTACAAATGCTCGCAGTTTAGGGAATAAGATCAATGAACTTGAGTCTATAATGGCATCTGAGAATATAGATTTAGTGGCTGTTACTGAGACATGGTTCAATGGGAGTAATGACTGGGATATAACAATACCAGGGTTCTCTATATACAGGAAAGACAGAGAAGGCAAGAAAGGGGGAGCGGTGGCCCTGTATGTGAAAGATAGCATAAAATCTAATTTAATACAAGTTAGCGAAACCAATTTAGAGGCAGTTTGGGTTACCTTGCAGCTTGATAATCATAATGTAACTCGTGTAGGTGTGATATATAGACCACCTAGCCAAGTCAAAGAATTAAATGATGTACTAGTTGAGTAAATAGCTAAAATGACATTGAAAAAGGAAGTTATCATTATGGGAGACTTTAATCTTCCTGATGTAAACCGGAAAACCAAAATAGCTAGTTCTGCCAGGAGTACAGATATTCTAAATTCCCTACTGGGATTATCTCTACAGCAAGTAGTGGAGGAGCCAACCCGGAAGGAGGCCATTTTAGATTTAGTATTCACAAATGGGAATTTGGTATCTGACATTACTGTAGGGGAAAGCTTGGGATCTAGTGATCACCAGTCAGTGTGGTTTACTATAAGTACAGTGACTGAGTCACACCACACAAAATCAAAAGTTTTAGATTTTTGAAAAACTGACTTTTCTAAAATTAGATTAGTGGTATACGAGTCCCTATCAGATTGGAACAGTTTCAATGGAGTCCAGGAGAAATGGGACTACTTAAAAGTGGCACTATTATAGGCAACAGATAATTGCATTAGGATTGTCAGTAAATGCAAAAAAAGGAAGAGACCACTGTGGTACTCAACAGAAGTGGCCAAAATCATTAAAAACAAAAAGATTGCATTTAGTAATTATAAAAAAAAACTAAATGAGGATGACAGGCAAATTTATAACATTAGGCAGAGAGAGGCCAAACAAGTTATAAGAGCTTCTAAAGCACAGGCAGAAGAGAAATTAGCTCAGTCAGTGTAAAAAGGCGATAAGACATTCTTCAGATACATAAATGAAAAAAGGAAACTAAAACAAGGAATTAACAAATTAAAAACAAAAGAAGGAAGGTATATGGAAGAAGATAAAGAACTAGCTGACTGCCTCGATGAATACTTCTGTTCAGTTTTTACAAAGGAAAAGGAAGGAAAAGGACCTCAGTTAGGAAGGAAGAATAATGAATCTTTTGATGCATGTGTCTTTACAGAGGAAGAGGTTCTAAGTCAGCTGTCTAAAATTAATACAAATAAGTCACAGGGGCCTGATGGGATACACCCAAAGCTATTAAAAGAGCTTAGCGGTGAACTAGCAAAACCATTAACAGATTTATTTAAACAATCACTGGCAACAGGAGTCATCCCAGAAGATTGGAAATTAGCAAATGTTGTGCCCATTCACAAGAAAGGTAGTAGGGAGGAATCGGGCAACTATAGGCCAGTAAGCCTAATATCAATCAAAATTAATGCTAACCATACTTAAGGAGAGGATTGTGGAACATCTAAAATCCCATGGATTAAAAGATGAAAAACAGCATGGGTTTACTTCAGGGAGATCATGTCAAACTAATCTTATAGATTTTTTTGATTGGGTGACTAAAATAATAGATGGCGGAGGTGCAGTAGAAATCGCTTATCTAGACTTTAGTAAGGCTTTTGATACTGTCCCACATAAAAGGCTTATCAATAAATTGCAGTCTTTGGGCTTGGACTCCCATATTGTTGAATGGATTAGGCAGTGGCTGAGGGACAGACAACAGAGGGTTGTAGTCAATGGAGTATATTCAGACAATGGTTTTGTTACCAGTGGGGTACCTCAGGGATCTGTTCTGGGACCCATATTGTTTAATATCTTTATCAGCGAAATTGCAGAAGGCCTCGATGGTAAGGTGTGTTTTTTTGCTGATGACACAAAGATTTGTAACAGGGTTGATGTTCCTGGAGGTATAAACCAAATGGAAAAGGATTTAGAAAAACTAGAGGAATGGTCAAAAATCTGGCAACTAAAATTTAATGTTGATAAGTGCAAGATAATGCACCTGGGGCGTAAAAACCCAAGAGCAGAATATAAAATCAGTGATACAGTCCTAACCTCAGTATCTGAGGAAAGGGATTTAGGGGTCATTATTTCAGAAGACTTAAAGGTAGGCAGACAATATCATAGAGCAGCAGGAAATGCCAGCAGAATGCTTGGGTGTATAGGGAGAGGCATTACCAGAAGAAAGAGGGAGGTGCTCATGCCGCTCTACAGAGCACTAGTGAGACCTCATTTGGAGTATTGTGCTCAGTACTGGAGACCATATCTCCAGAAGGATATTGATACTTTGGAGAGAGTTCAGAGAAGAGCTACTAAACTAGTACATGGATTGCAGGATAAAACTTACCAGGAAATATTAAAGGACCTTAACATGTATAGCTTGGAAGAAAGACGAGACAGAGGGGATATGATAGAATCTTTTAAATACATAAAGGGAATCAACAAGGTAAAAGATAAGAGAATATTTAAAAGAAGAAAAACTGCTATCAAAGGACATAGTTTTAAATTAGAGGGGCAAAGGTTTAAAAGTAATATCAGGAAGTATTACTTTACTGAGAGAGTAGTGGATGCATGGAATAGCCTTCCTGCAGAAGTGGTAGCTGCAAATACAATGAAGGAGTTTAAGCATGCATGGGATACGCATAAGCCCATCCTTCATATAAGATAGAGCCAAGGGCTATTCATAGTATTCAGTATATTGGGCAGACTAGATAGGCCAAATGGTTCTTATCTGCCGACACATTCTATGTTTCTATGGTTCTGCTTCTTGCTTGTGGGCCAATGAGTCATTGGCCCACAAGCAACTTAAGCAGGGAGGAATCATGACTTTAGATGGGAAAAATTACGATTATTCTAAGAAACGAATATATAGCACTATATCGAATATATTTGTTTTTTCGAATATTCGTAATATCCTGAAACAAGAATATATAGCAATATAGCGAATATTCGAAAAAAAAAAACGAATGTAGAGCAATTTAGCTAATATAGTGCTATAATTTTTTTTTTTAATAGTTGTCATTTTTTTCCAATCTGAACTTCAGATGAGAAAAAAATGTTGGATCTTAACAAGGTTCCAAGTAGAGATTCAACATGCAACAAGAAGAAATGGGAGTGAGACAAAACATTTTTTGAGCATTCGATTTAATGAAAACAACAAATAAACTGAAACAGGCTGTTTTTCAGCTGATCAAAAGTTTAGGACCACACCTCCAAAAAAAAATAAACCCCCCCCAAAAAAAAATCCAACTTCCAAACATGAACTCAGTAATGAGTAGCTCCGCCGTTATTATCACTTCAAAAATTTGTTTCGGCATGCTTGATGCAAGCGTTTCCATGAGGTGAGTGGGAACATTTCTCCAAGTGGTGAAGACGGCCACACGAAGGCCATCTACTGTCTGGAACTGTTGTCCATTTTTGTAAACTTTCCTTGCCATCCATCCCCAAAGGTTCTCAATTGGATTTAGATCAGGGGAACACACAGGATGGGCCAAAAGAGTGATGTTATTCTCCTGGAAGAAGTCCCTTGTCCTGCGGGCATTGTGTACTGTAGCGTTGTCCAGTTGAAAAACCCAGTCGTTACCACACAGACGAGGACCTTCGATCATGAGGAATGCTCTCCGCAACATCTGGACATAGCCAGCGGCCGTTTGACGCCCCTGCACTTCCTGAAGCTCCATTGTTCCACTAAAGGAAAAAGCACCCCAGACCATTATGGCGCCCCCTCCACTGTGGCGCGTAGAATACATCTCAGGTGGGATCTGCTTGTCATGCCAGTAACGTTGGAAACCATCAGGATCATCAAGGTTAAATTTTTTCCCATCAGAGAATAAAACTTTCTTCCACCTTTGAATGTCCCATGTTTGGTGCTCTCTTGCAAAGTCCAAACGAGCAGTGCTGTGGCGTTCAAGGAGACAAGGTCTTTGAAGAAGTTTTTTGTTTTTGAAGCCCTTCAGTCTCAGATGCCGTCTGATGGTTATGGGGCTGCAGTCAGCACCAGTAAGGGCCTTAATTTGGGTCGAGGATCGTCCAGTGTCTTGACGGACAGCCAATTGGATCCTCCAGCTCTGTGCAGATGACATTTTTTTGGGTCTTCCACTTTTTTGTTCCATAACCCTCAGGATAATTTAAGAATTTAAGAAATCTCAAATGACTGTCTTACTGCATCCCACCTCAGCAGCGATGGCGCGCTGTGAGAGACCCTGCTTATGCAATTCAGCAACCCGACCACGTTCAAAAAGGGAGAGTTTTTTTGCCTTTGCCATCCCAACATGTGACTACCTGACAGAAAATGACAATGAATCCACATCTTTGCACAGATTTGGTCTTTTAAAGGCATGTAATCCTAAAATTTTTATCAGCTGAAAAACAGCCTGTTTCAGTTTATTCGTTGTTTTCATTAAATTGAATGCTCAAAAAATGTTTCGTCTCAGTCCCATTTCTTCTTGTTGCATGTTGAAGCTCTACTTGGAACCTTGTTAAGATCCAGCCATGCTGAATATGATTTTTTTCAATTTTTCAAGTGGTCTTAAACTTTTGATCAGGACTGTAGTTGTAATTTTTTTCTCATCTGAAATTCAGATTGGAAAAAAAATACAACTATTAAAAAAAAAAAAGATTATAGCACTATATTAGCTAAATTGCTCTATATTAGTTTTTTTTTTTTTCGAATATTCGCTATATTGCTATATATTCTTGTTTTAGAATATTACGAATATTCGAAAAAACTAATATATTTGTTTTTTTCAATATTCGTAATATTCTAAAACAGAAATATATAGCAATATAGCGAAAAAAATATATAAAACGATTTTACTAATACAGTTCTATATTCTTATTTTTTAATAGTCGTAATTTTTTTCCAATCTGAACCTCAGATGAGAAGAAAATTACAACTATCAGACAATGAAGATTATAGCACTATATTAGCTAAATTGCTCTATATTATTGAATTTTTTTTGAATAGTCGCTATATTTCTATATATTCTTGCTTTAGAATATTACGAATATTCGAAAAAATTTATATATTCGATATAGTGCTATATATTAGTGTTTTAGAATACTCGTTATTTTTCCCATCTAAGGTCATGATTCCTCCCTGCTTAACCGCTTTACGTCCGCCCAAAGGATATAAACGTCCTATGGGTGGACCTCTATTTCTGAAAGCACGTTTTAAAATGTCCTTTCAGAAATAGCAGCTGCACGCTAATCGTGCAGCTGCTGATCGGGTTGCCCGCTGTCAGTGTCCCTGCCACCTGGATCGCTGCAGACACAGCGCTCACCGAGCGCTGTGTATGCAGAGAAGAAAGCGCTATGCGCTTCCTGTTCCGGCCCGGCGGTCATGTGACCGCCGGGACCAGAGAGTGCAGGGGCTGTGTGAGGTCTCTCAGAGACCTCGATCAGCCCTGCTCTGAGGCTGTACAGCGCTGGATTGCTGCTGTACAGCCTCTCTAGGGGTGCATTTCTTCTGTAACTGGGGCTACTATGTCAGCCCCAGTTACAGGAGAAATCAACAGTGAAAAAAAAAAGAAAAAGTGAAGTAAATGTCCCCCAGAGGTCTTGTATGACCTTATGGGGGACGAAAAGTGTAAAATAAAATAAATAAAAATAAAAGGTAGAAAATTAAAAAATAAAAAAAAGTTTCACATGTAAAAAAAAAAAAAGTCCCCAAGTAAGGAATGAAAAAAAAATGTTAAAAATAGAAAAAATAAAATAAAATAGACATATTTGGTATTGCCGCGTCCGTAAAAACCAGCTCTATAAAAATATCACATGACCTAACCCCTCGGGTGAACACCGTAAAAAAAAAAAAAAGTCAAAACAAGCAATTTTTGTCACCTTGCATCGCAAAAGGTGCAACACCAAGTGATCAAAAATGCGTATGTCCCACAAAATAGTACCAATAAAACAGTCACCTCATCCCGCAAAAAATGAGCCCCTACATAAGAAAATCTCTCAAAAAATAAAAAAAACTATAGCTCTCAGAACATGGACACATTAAAACATAATTTTTTTGTTTCAAAAATGCTATTATTGTGTAAAACTTTAATAAATGAGAAAAAGTATACATATTAGGTATCGCCACGTCCGTAACAATCTGCTCTATAAAAATGTCACTTGACTGAACTCCTCAGGTGAACGCTGTAAAAATAAATAAATAGAAACTGTGCTAAAACAACCAATTTTTTGGTCACCTTGCCCCATAAAGTGTTATAATGAATGATCAAAAAATCATATGTACCCAAAAATAGTACTAATAAAACTGGCACCTTATCCCCTAGTTTCCAAAATGGGGTCACTTCTTGGGAGTTTCTACTGTAAGGGTGCATCAGGGGGCTTCAAACGGGACATGGCATCTAAAAACCATGTGGAGTTCCTTTTCTTCTGCGCCCTGCCGTGTGCCCATACAGCAGTTTATGACCACATGTGGGGTGTTTCTGTAAACCGCAGAATCTGGGTAATAAATATTGTGTTTTGTTTGGCTGTTAACCATCGATGTGTTAAATAAAAAAATTGATTAAAATGGAAAATCTGCCAAAAAAGTGAAATTTAAAAATTTGATCTCCATTTTCCTTTAATTCTTGTGGAACGCCTAAAGGGTTAACAAAGTTTGTAAAATCGGTTTTGAATACCTTGAGGGGTGTAGTTTCTACAATGTGGTCATTTATGGGGGTATCCACTATGTAGGCCCCACAAAGTGACTTCAGACCTGAACTGGTCCTTAAAAAGTGGGTTTTGGCAATTTTCTTAAAAATTTGAAGAATTGCTTCTAAACTTCTAAGCCTTCTAACGTCCTAAAAAAATAAAATGACATTTCCAAAATGATGCCAACATAAAGTAGACATATGGGGAATGTTAAATAATAAATATTTTATGAGGTATCACTTTCTGTTTTAAAAGCAAAGAAATTGAAATTTAGAAAATTGCGAATTTTTAAAATTTTGGGGTAAATTTGGGATTTTTTCATAAATAAAGGTGAAATATTTTGACTCAAATTTATGACTATCATGAAGTACAATGTGTCACGAGAAAACAATCTCTGAATGACTTGGATAAATAAAGGCGTTCCAAAGTTATTACCACATAAAGTGAGATATGTCAGTTTTGCAAAATTTGGCCTGGTCAGGAAGGGGGCAAATGGCCCAGATGGCAGGTGGTTAAGTTGAATGTGGGCCAATGACTCATTGGTCCACAAGAAAGAAGCAGGGAGGAATCATGGTTTTACTCGGCAATTGAAAAATTTGCAATAAATATTCGCATTAAGAAAATTCTTAATCAACACTACTCCTAAAGTCAAAGATACTGCAGCCTTCTCATTGGCCCACAAGCTAGAAGCAGGGAGGGATCATGTGTACTGATTTTAAAAAAATTCTAAATTACGAATATATATCACTATATTCTAAATATTTGCGAATTCTCGAAGTGCCTATATTCGCAATAAAAATTAGCAATTCGAATATTCGTGATCAACACTACAGTATGCCTGCTACTACCCAACGCAGCAAGGGACTGAGCACACCAAAGCCAGCTCTAAGGAGTTCCCTGGCGTGGCAGTTCTTCAGACAATGTGCTGACGACAAGACACGAGTGGTTTGCACGCTGTGCAATCAGAGTCTGAAGCGAGGCATAAACGTTCTCAACCTGAGCACAACCTGCATGACCAGGCATCTAAATACAACGCACGAGCTGCAGTGGAGTAGACACCTCAAAAACCAAGAAAGGTCTTTGACTTCTCCTGCTTCCTCTTCTGCTGCAGTCTCGGCCTCTTAATCCACCTCTGGAGTGACAGTGCCACCTG
Organism: Bufo bufo; assembly: GCF_905171765.1. NCBI lineage: Eukaryota > Metazoa > Chordata > Amphibia > Anura > Bufonidae > Bufo > Bufo bufo. The sequence continues at coordinate 530,364,186 of NC_053391.1, read as the reverse complement.
CCACCCCGCAAACAGAGGATCTGCCAGCAACACCAACACCTGGGTCACCAACCATCTCCACAATGTAACACGGAAGCGTTCAGCTCTCCATCTCCCAAACACTGGAGCGGAAGAGGAAGTACCTCCTACCCACCTGTGATCCCTGGCCCTGAATGCCAAAATTTCAAAATTACTGTCCTTTGAAATGCTGTCATTTGGTCTGGTGGAGACGGAGAGTTTTAAAATCCTTATGGCGGTGGTTGTCCCACAGTACGTCGCGCCCATCTGCCACTACTTTTCCAGGTGTGCCATCCCTTTCCTGCACAACCAAGTGGGGGATAAAATCAGGTGTGCACTGCGCAACGCCATCTGTGGCAAGGTCCACCTAACTATGGATACGTGGACCAGTAAGCACGGTCAGGGACATTATATCTCCCTAACAGCACACTGGGTAAATGCAGTGGAGGCTGGGCCTCAGGCGCATGTCCTTCCACCACCGAGGATTGCAGGGTGCTACTCTTTGCCTCCTATTGCTTCCTCCTCCTACTCCGCTTCCTCATCCTCTACTGGCTCCTCATCCGGTCAGCATAACACCTTCACCACCAACTTCTGCACAGCCAGGGGTAAACGCCACCAGGCAGTTTTATTATTATTATTAATTATTAAAGCGCCATTCATTCCATAGTGCTGTACATATGAGAAGAGGTATACATACATAATACAGACAATTGCACTAATCATAAACAAGACGAGTTACAAACTGGTACGGAAGAAGAGAGGGCCCTGCCCGTGAGGGCTTGCATTTTATATGGTATGGGAGAAGGACACAGTAGGTGCAGGTGAAGTTGGTCATGGCGGTATAGAGGCAGCAGAGTCACTGGTTGTAGGCTTGTCTGAAGAGGTGGGTTTTCAGGTTTCTTTTGAAGGATTCCACTGTAGGTGAGAGTCTGATATGTTGGGGTAGCGAGTTCCAGAGTATGGGGGATGCACAGGAGAAATCTTGGAGGCTATTGTGAGAAGAGGTTATAAGAGGAGAGGAGAGAAGGAGGTCTTGTGAGGATCGGAGAGTGTTTGTGGGGATGTATCGGGAAAGTAGCTCAGAGATGTAGGGAGGGGACAGGTTATGGACGGCCTTGTATGTATTTGTTAGTACTTTGAAGTGAATTCGCTGGCAATGGGGAGCCAGTAAAGTGATTGGCATAAGGGGAGAGGCAGAGGAGTAATAGGGTGAGAGGTGGATTAGTCGGGCAGCAGAGTTGAGGATAGATTGGAGGGGTGCGAGAGTGCTAGATGGAAGGTCAAAGAGGACAGAGTTGCAGTAGTCTAGGCGGGAGATGATGAGGGCATGTACATGGATTTTCGCAGATTCAAAGTTAAGGAAAGCGCGGATGCGGGAGATGTTTTTAAGTTGCTAGCGGCAGGTGGTGAAAAGGGCTTAAATGTGCGTTCAGAAGGAAAGGGCAGAATCCAAGGTCATTCCAAGGCAGCGGACTTGGTTGACTGGGGATAGTGTGCAGCCATTGATTAGTTTTAAAACGTATCTGTTTGGTGGACGAACCCCATACCGCGTAGGAGCTGTGGACGGGCCTTGAACAACAGACCGCCTGTCAGCGCTGCAGCGTAAAATCGGCCTTCCCGCTCACCGCCTCATATGCGACGTGCCCACAAGGCGGAACTCCACCTTGCACATGCTGGACAGACTGTGCGAGCAGCAGCAGGTGATAGTGGAGTTTCAGCTGCAGCACGCACAGGTGAGTCGCTCTGCGGAACAGCACCACTTCACTACCAATGACTGGGCCTCCATGCGAGACCTGTGTGCCTTGTTGCGTTGTTTCGAGTACTTCACCAACATGGCCAGCGCCAATAAAGCCGTTCTCAGCGTTACTATCCCACTTCTATGCCTCCTTGAAAAAACACTGCTGGCAATGATGGAAGAGGGTTTCCGGCCAGTCATTCACAAGTGGCTCCGAGGTTGGGTTCCTGCACCAACAAACGCCAGGTACACAATTGTCCAGCCAGGGCACAGTTCTGGAGGATGACAAGGTGGAGGATGAGGAGGAGAAGATGGAGGAGGAGGAACAGTGTTCACAGCAGGGTGGCACCCAAACCAACTCATAGCCATCACTGGTGTGTGGCTGGGGGAATACAGAGGACACAGACGATACACCTCCCACAGAGGACAGCTTTTTGTTGCCTCTAGGCAGCCTGGCACACATGAGCGATTACATGCTGCAGTGTCTCCGCAACGACCGCCAAGTTGCCCACATTCTAACTTGCGCTGATTACTGGGTGGCCATGCTGCTGGATCCCCATTACAAGGACCATCCTTTATTCACTCACTTGAGTGTGATCGAAAGATGCGCGAGTACAAGCGCACGCTGGTAGACGCACTGCTGGTGGCATTTTCACCTGGCAGCGGGGGCACAGTGGAAGCACAAGGCGAAGGCAGAGGAGGAGGAAGAGGTCGCCAACGCAGCTGGGGCACCGCCAGCCCCTCAGAAGGCAGGGTTAGCATGGCCGAAATGTGTAAAAGCTTTGTCAGCACGCCACAACAACCAGCACCACCAGCTGATATGGAATGTCTTAGCAGGAGGCAGCATTTCAGCAACATGGTGGAGCAGTATGTGTGCACATACCTACATGCACGGAATGACAGGTCTGCCCCCTTCAACTTCTGGGTCTCCAAATTGGGCACATGGCCTGAGCTTGCCCTTTATGCCTTGGAGGTGCTGGCCTGTCCTGCAGCCAGTGTATTGTCTGAACGTGTGTTTAGCACGGCAGGGGGCGTTATCACAGACAAGCACAGCTGCCTGTCAACAGCCAATGTGGACAAGCTCACGTTCATTAAAAATGGATCGCACAAGACTTGACTGTACCTTGTGCAGAATAGACATGTATACCGGCCTTAACCAGCCATTGTTATACTGCAGCGCAATTGCTCATTGTTGTATTTTGGATATTTCACACTCTTTTGGAGTGTACCCTAATAAAAAAAAATATATAATTAAAACCAAAAACGAGTGTTGGCTACCTCATCCTCCTCCACCGCTGCTTCCACCTACACCTCTACGTCCACCGCCTCTTTAACCTCCTACTCCATATGGACCTCCACCTCATACATCAAGATTTTTTTTTTTTTATTTGAATGTATTTTATTTTATGTCATTTTACTAATTTGTCTGTTACATTTTCGGGTGAAATTCACCAATTTTTGGCTGTGATATACCGCTGCTCTACCTAGTAGACAGGTTAATAAATTTCACTATTTTTTCTGTTACATTGTCGGTGACATTCACCAATTTTTGGCTGTGATATCCCCCTGCTCTACCTAGTAGACAGGTTAATAAATTTCACTAATTTTGTTGTTACATTGTCGGGTGACATTCACCAATTTTTGGCTGTGATAAACCCCTGCTCTACCTAGTGGACAGGTTAATAAATTTCACTATTTTTTCTGTTACATTGTCGGGTGACATTCACCAATTTTTGGCTGTGATATACCGCTGCTCTACCTAGTGGACAGGTTAATAAATTTCACTATTTTTTCTGTTACATTGTCGGTGACATTCACCAATTTTTGGCTTTGATATACCCCTGCTCTACCTAGTGGACAGGTTAATAAATTTCACTATTTTTTCTGTTACATTGTCGGTGACATTCACCAATTTTTGGCTGTGATATACCCCTGCTCTACCTAGTAGACAGGTTAATAAATTTCACTAATTTTTCTCTTACATTCTTGGGTGACATTTTACTATTTTTGACGTGAATAACCCCCTGCTCTGCATAGGTGACAGGGACCGAAATTTTAAAAAATCATCTGTTCCATTGGTGGGTGACATTAACCCATTTCTGGGGATGAAAAACCCCTGCTCTGCATAGCTGACAGGGAATTAAATTTGTAAAATTAGTCTTTAATTGGCCATTTCATTCGATCCTTCCGCTTTAATAACTTGTCCCACTTTTCAGCTCGATCACATTGCAGCCATTGACCTCCCTTGGATGTGGTATCCCTTTCTCACACTCCCTCTCCGGCATGGAACCCTGATTCGCCGATAACCGTGATCAACATGGTAGGAGCAGAAAAGAACATCTAAAGTTGATAGAGAAGATATCCAAATCGATTGTGGATGTCAAGGGGACGTGCGATCAGGCAGAAGTTATGTAGAGTCAACAAAGCGGCGGCTCTCCTGTCTAACGTTTCCAAATCCTAAATACCCCAGTGACATTCCCTATATTTTTGTATTACTCATTCCAATAACAGGGCATCTTAAGAGTCCTGTATTGTTATTTATCGTCACTATCTCCACGAGTCGGGAGTGGGTAATTGCTTTCCTTTGATTCTTCCGTTTTAATAGCTTCTCCCACATTTCCGCTCGATCACAATTAAATTTCATTCATTGATCTCCCTTGGATGTGCTATCCCTTTTTTCACACTCCCTCTCCGGCATGGAACCCTGATTCGCCGATAACTGTGATCAACATTGTAGGCGCAGAAAAGAACATTGAAAGTTGATAGAGCAGATATCCAATTGGATCGTGAACATCACAGGGACGTGCGACATGGTGGAGCAGTATGGTGCACACGCCTACACGAACTGACTGATGGGTCTGCCCCCTGCAACTTCTGGGTCTCCAAATTGGGCACATGGCCTGAGCTTGCCCTTTACTCCTTGAAGGTGCTGGCCTGCCCTGCAGCCAGTGTATTGTCTGAACGTGTCTTTAGCACGACTGGAAGGGGTTATCACAGGTTTTATTTCCCAATGTTTTGGGGTGTACACTAATTTAAAAAAACAAAAATACATTTAAAACCAAAAAGCAGTGTAGGCTGCCTCCACCGCCGCTTCCACCTACACCGCCACATCCACTGCCTCCTCAACCTCCTACTCCATATGGACCCCGTCCTCCTAGATCAAGATTATTATTTTTATTTTTACCTTTTTTATGTTATTTGAAGTCATTTCCCTATCCACATTTGTTTGCAGAGCACTTGCCATGCTCTTAACCACATTTTGCTGGCATTTGCACCCCTCTAGCCCTTTCCATTACATTTTTAGAGCCATTTTAGTGCTCAAAAGTTTGGGTCCCCATTGACTTCAATGGGGTTCGAGTTCAGAGTCAAGTTCGGATCCAGAACTCAAACTTTTTTTTTTAAGTTCGGCCGAACCCGTTGAACCCGAACATCCAGGTGTCCGCTCAACTCTACTCTTAAGGACTTTCTTTTCCTGCAAGATAAACAAAAATCAACAGACCATTATCCGTCTGGGGTAACTTCATATCCTCCCCACTCGGGATTAAGTACAAGCCGTTTAAATCCTCTGTGCAAGGTTTTTCATCATTTGTTTGTGACATTATTCAGTTAAGTAAGTAAGTGTAGTTGTTCCAGTACTTACTATTTGTAGAATCAGCTCATCAGTACAGAGCTCCCAGTGGCGTCCCACTCGATAGATGGAGCAACGTCTGTCTCTTACCTGCGCTTAGTTGTATACAGTAGTATAGTACACCAAATTCACTGCCGTCCTTTAATCGCCACTTCCTTGGTGTTCATCTGCATTTAGTTGCAGCACTCCACGTGGTGAGACCAGTGTGTTCGGGATACACCCAATCCAGGTAATCTCCCAGGTCCCAGGTGCAACAGTCTGGAGTAGTAGTTAACACTTGTTTTCACAGTTATAAAATAAAACAATTCTTTGATGAATTCTGCTAGCAGATAAAAAGTCACTCGTCATGGGTACCTGAAGGCGGAGTATATATACGACTAGTGCACCGTATCTATTTCCTCAAACAATAGAGCCATCCCTCATCTAAAATATCATCAGTACAAATACATGTTTAAATGAACTAAAAATATTAAAATGGATAAAAAACTTGGCTAACGAAATCTTCCCTATTGAAAAAAAAAACTAATGATAATAGTTGAAATTCGATAACACGTGGTCTTCAAAGGTGTTGAATTCCTCTGCGGCCCCAAACATTAGGCATTCATAGGACAGAAAAGGCCTTTTATGCCGCTGTATTTACATAAGACAGGGACCGTTATTTGTTTTGGGTGATAACGGATATGTGTGGACTGGCATGAAAAAAAAATAATTAAACGTGGTGGTTGAATTCCTCCGAAATTCATGCCTCATTCATTTTTAGAAATGTGAGGTAGTCCACACTGTCGTGAGCTAAGCGAGTGCGCTTATCGGTCACGATCCCCCCTGCTGCGCTGAATATCCTTTCAGACAGGACACTCGACGAGGAGCAAGCCAAGAGTTCCATGGACAATTGTGCCAGCTCTGGCCACAGGTCAGACCTGAACACCCAGTAGTCCAGGGGTTCCTCCCTTCTCAGAGTGTCCACATCGGCCGTTAACCCAATGTAGTCGGACACCTAGTACTGGTCCTTGCCCTTTATGCTTTTTATACATGGGTCCCTCTTCAAACACTGGAGCATGAAGGCCCCCATTTGCACTAAATTGGAAGCGGTGGAGCGGCCTGGCTTCTGATCATCGCCCAGGAGAATGTCATCCTCGATCTCCCCCCATCAACGGACAATACCAGGGATCACAGAAAAGTTTAAAGCCTGCTCTTCTTGCTCCTACTCCCCCCAGGCACCATCCAATCATGGGCAGTCACAAATCAGACGTCTGACGGGCAAGTGGTGTCGCCGCTGAACGGCAGCAAGGCGAGCCATGGCCGTGTAAGATCTTCTAAAACGGCCAGGGATGTTCCTGGCCTGCTGCAAGACGTCCTGGACCCAGGGGTATTTGGCAACGAATCACTGCATGACTAAATTCAGGACGTGTGTCATGCACGGCACATGTGTAATTTTGTCCTGTTTCAGCTCATTTAGCAGATTGGCACCATTGTCACACACCACTTTACCAACTGCTAAATTGTGCGGGGTTATCCACTGATCGGCAGGTGACCGCAGAGTGGAAAGGAGTGCAGGACCGGTGTGGCTCTTTGCTTCCAGGCACAACAGCCACAGAACAGCATGGTAATGTCTCACCTGGCACGTCAAAAAGGTTCTGGGTGTCACGGATGGTGTTGCAGAAAGCTGGAACTTATAAATAAACATCCGACTGGCTCGATCCCAAACTAAGGAGCATATGGGTGAGCCCTATAAAACCCCTAGAGCTCTCCCTGACTGCTATGCCCATGCAAAGATCTTTATGGTAGACGATTGCATGCCCTCATACCTTATGCTATGTGACACCTGAAAACCCTATAATAGTGAGGGGACACGACCACCGGCTCCCTGCACTTAATACGGACGGAGTCAGGGTCACCTACAATCAAGCCAGCAAGAAACACAAATAAAGGAAACAGACTTATCTGAGGAATCAGGAGAAGCAGCCTCCAGCAGTGAACACAATCCAGGAAGAAGTATAAACCGCAAAGTGAGGCAGTATGGGAGGGAATATAAAGGGAGACAATCAGTGCAAATAGGTGACAGCTGGGAGATGGAAAGGAGATGAGAAAGTGAAACAAAAACAAAGAACATCATACAACAGGTAGAGAAGAAGGTCTGCCAGATCTTCTCACAGAGCTGGCGGTACAACTGGGTACCTGGGGGGGGGGGGGGGCAGCGGAAGAGGCGGTAGCAGTGGAAAAGGAGAAGTCAGCCGAGGAGGAGACGGAGAATGGAGTAGGAGGAGAAGAAGAGGCAGGCCTGTATGCAATCCATGGAGGTGCAGAATTCCTTAAAAAACTCAGACCACTGTCCGGCGCTGCAGGCATAGAAATCAGTCCTTGAGATGAATAAGATTCTTTTTATTATAGTCTATAATAAAAAAAAAGAATCTTATTCATCTCAAGGACTGATTTCTATGCCTGCAGCGCCGGACAGTGGTCTGAGTTTTTTAAGGAATTCTGCATATCTATTTCCCTGGAACCATTTGGACAGGAAAAGACCCAGGCAGCAGCACGGCATCCCCTAATGCTGGTGGGGAAATATACCAGCTGAGGCACATCCAGCTGTTGTGACTTTCACAACGGAATCCGGTAAGCGCAATACGCACCATAATTGTATATCTCCATAAGGCGGTACCACACATGAGGCGCTGTGTTTTTTTGTCTTTTCTCCTTCCCCAATCCATGGAGGTAGCACCACATCCACACAGGTGCCAGGGGTTACATGCTTTAAGGCCGTTAGAAGGTTCACCCAGTCGGCAGTAAAAGTTATGTACCTTCCCTGCCCGTGTTTGCTAGATGTATCTTGGCACTGACACTGTGTGCCAGAGATATATTAACTTGCTGCTGAACGTGGCCATGTAGTTCAGGGATGCCCTTCTGGGAAGAATATTTCCTTCCAGGGACCTTCCATTGCGGTGTGCCAATGGCCACAAATTTTCTAAAGGCCTCCGAGTCCACCAATGTATATGGCAGTAGTTGGCAGGCTAGCAGTTCCGGCAAGCCAGCGTTCAGCCTTTGGGCAGAGGATTATCCAGTGTCATAATTTTTTTACACACGAACATTTGGGCCACGGAAGCCTGCCTTGTGCCAGATGAACACGAAGACAGCACGGTGGAAGGTGGAGTGGAGGACAAATGGGAGGAGAGAGGAGAAGGACAAGGAGAAGAGGCAGAACATGGAGCACTGGGAGTGTGGGTTTGAGGGTTCTGACGGTGTTGCTCCCACTGGGCTCTGTGATGGGAGGCAAGGTACCTACTTAAGGCGGTCATCCCTAGGTGAATTTTGGGCTTACCGTGACTTGTGCGATGACAGAACAGGCTGCAGATGGCAACACTATTTTCAACAGCTGACACGTTAAAAAAAGCCCACTCTGCGGAGCCATTTGCCAGTGTCCTGGGAGCGCAAGATGTGACTGTGCATGGTGGATGGCTCACTCAAGATACATTTGCAGTTGATTTTTGCCTCCTGTGCACTGTGAGTTCTGCCTGTTTTTCCTCCTTCTCCTCCGTATCTGCTGCTCCGTCTCTCCCTCTGAATTCCCCTCCTCTTCCTCTCTTGTGAGCACCCATGTGACGTCCATTGAAACGTCATCATCGTCACCTTTACCACCACTGATATTAGAGATCTCGGAGTAGGCAGCAACAGCGGGGACCACCCTACTTGGGCTGCTACCTCCTCTTCCTCATCTGATGCCAAGAATGGCTGCGCATCTGTAAGGTCTGGGAATGGATGGGAAAATAATTACTCTGACTCGAGTGGAGGGGCTATGGTGGTGGTGGTGTCTTTGGGGGTGCACACAGCATAGAGTGAGGAGGGTGCAGATACAGAGGATGAGTAGGGTGCAGAAGCGGAAGGATGAGTGAGCCACTCAACCAACTCTGGTGCACCCTTTGAAGTAATCGCCTTCTCCAACTTCCCACTTAGGCTCCGGCCTGGTGCACCTGCCCGACCCCTACCATCCCTGCTGAACAGTCTGCCTCTTCCTCTGTCATTTTGTAAATAACGCTCTGCATAAGTCCGTAGTCAATAGCAGTATTTGTAGAAGAAGGTATATTGCAGCCCTCAATCAGTATTTGGTGGAAAAAGGCATATAGCAATAGCACCCCTCAATCAATATTTTGTGGAAGAAGGTATATGGCACCCCTCAATCAGTATTTGGAGGAAACAGGTATATAGCACCACTCAATCAGTATTTGGCGGCAGCAGGTATATGGGACCCCTCAATCAGTATTTTGTTGAAGCAGGTGTATTGCAGATCTCAATGAGTATTTGGTGGAGGAAGGTATATAGCAATAGCACCCCTCAATCAGTATTTTGTTGAAGAAGGTATATGGCACCCCACAATCAGTATTTGGCGGAAACAGGTACAGTCAGGTCCATAAATATTGGGACATTGACACAATTCTAACATTTTTGGCTCTTTACACCACCACAATGGATTTGAAATCAGGTGATCGGTGTAGGAATTACAACAGTTTGCATATGTGGCTCCCACTTGTTAAGCGACCCAAAGTAATGGGACAGAATAATAATCATAAATCAAACTTTTACTTTTTAATACTTTGTTGCAAATCATTTGCAGTAAATTACAGCCTGAAGTCTGGAACGCATAGACATCACCAGATGCTGGGTTTCATGCCTGGTGATGCTCTGACAGGCCTCCACTGCAACTGTTTTCAGTTCCTGCTTGTTCTTGGGGCATTTTCCCTTTAGTTTTGTCTTCAGCAAGTTAAATGCATGCTCAATTGAATTCAGGTCAGGTCATTGACTTGGCCATTACATAACATTCCACTTCTTTCCCTTAAAAAACTCTTTGGTTGCTTTTGCAGTATGGTTTGGGTCATTGTCCATCTGCACTGTCAAGTGCTGTTCAATAAGTTCTGAAGCATTTGGCTGAATAGGAGCAGATAATATTGCCCGAAACACTTCAGAATTCATCCTGCTGCTTTTGTCAGCAGTCACATCATCAATAAATACAAGAGAACCAGTTCCATTGGCAGCCATACATGCCCATGACACTACAACTACCACCACCATGCTTCACTGATGAGGTGGTATGCTTAGGCTCATGAGCAGTTCCTTTCCTTCTCCATATTCTTCTCTTCCCATCACTCTGGTGCAAGTTGATCTTGGTCTCATCTGTCCATAGGATGTTGTTCCAGAACTGTGAAGGCTTTTTTAGATGTCGTTTGGCAAACTCAAATCTGGCCTTCCTGTTTTTGAGGCTCACCAATGGTTTACATCTTGTGGTCAACCCTCTGTATTCACTCTGGTGAAGTCTTCTCTTGATTGTTGACTTTGACATACTGTAGAGGGAAGTCAGGTGGGCGTATGTATATGGATATATATATGCATCTGCCCCTTCATTAATATGTGTATGTACGTATATGGGGCCACTTATATGGCCAATAGGGATATATATTCCCTGTATGGCCGTGTATATATTCCCTCTTATGTAGATTTATATATGGAGATGTGTTGTATGCAGTGCATACATCTGTATATGTGTATCTGCCATGGCTCTCCCCAGGTATATATATATATATATATATATATATATATATATATATATATATATATATAGGCCTATAACTGCCCATGTATGCCCTAGGTTTATAATGAGTATATATAGATGCGCCCCAAGTATCTATATACATATATATACTTAAATGCGGCCAATTTTCCTAACCAGCCCTCTCCTGCATGCCAGTTCCTGCAGGGGCGGATATGTCTCCAGGTGGCTGGTGACTTCAAAGGTTAAGGGATCAATAGATCTGAGGCCTTTTGTTGAGTTTTCCCAGCTTATCAGCCTAGTTACTATGCTCTCCCCCACATTGTGTTTGTGACATGGCTGGGCGTGTGGTGCTGCTAGCCTCAGGGGGCCAACTGGCAGTCCTGAGTGCAGGCATAGGTCACAGTCACACTATGATGTCACATCCCTGAGGAGGGGGGAGGTGAGCTGTTTCTGAGGCTGATATATGAGCCCCAAGCCAGGAACACGAGGTCTCTTGGAACTGGACTACAAACAGAGACACAGGGGGAACAGCTTCCTGAAGGAAGAGAGGCAGAGTCCCACATGCCCCTGGAGATGGCTGAGTAACCCTTTCCCTCCAGCATTGCAGTACCCCTAATACCCCTGCCTTCATTTACCCCTATTAACCCCTGGCCTGCATTGGATTTACCCTAACCCCTGCATTTAACCCCTTTTTACTTATTCCACCGATAACCCCTGCTGCATAACCCTTGCACTGCCATCATTTACACTTTCTACCCCGTAGGGAGAGTGAGTAGCCAGGCGGGTGGGTTGCTGCTTATGAATGTATGTAAGTGTAGGGATCGTCTCTTTTCAGGGGGTCACACTCACAGCAATCTTCGCAGACACGATTATAATGTCCAAACTCTTGCTTTATTTCAGACACTTTAGCAAAGCACAGGTTAAGAAGTTGCAGCTTCAACTTATCACATGTGACATCCACACAAAATAACAAACCCTTGCTAGGCTCCAACTAAACACATAAGCATATCCCTGACTCACCTAGAGAGCCCTGTTCACACATGGAACACAAATGCGGTTTCCTCAGCCATTCAGTCCAGCAACCTCCAGGCTTTGACACTTCAATACCTTTTGGGGGATTGTGGCCCAGTAGTCCTCCCGACTCTCGCCTCGTGATCCTTGTTTCACAGGCGTCACTGGGTCCCCCAAAGTTCAGGCTATCGCCTAGCCTCGTGCCCCCTGGAAGAGATGGCCAGCGTCACATGCTTCCCTTTATTTTGCCAGACCCAGGCCATCAGAGCTTGGTTTGTCATAAACACTGCCTTCCTACCTAGACTACAGTGTCTAAGGGCCTCCTCCATCTCCTCTTCGCTGGAGAACTTAGCTTTCTGGCTTGCTTCTTTTCTAGATTTCTTCTTAGGCCCACAACCTTTAACTTCCACAACCTTTACAGCCGCGTTTGCCACGGGGAGCTCCCGCCTCCTCCTTTTGTTGGAGATCCGGCTGGTCAGTTTTAAACCACCCTTCAGCCGCTCTAATGTCACCTGGTGTTCCCACTCACTTTGTTTCTTTATTCTATCACCAGATAGCACTTCTCTTTTTTCTTTAGTCCCCACAGGGGTTAGCTCAGGTTTGGCTTCAGTATCAGAGTCTTCTGCTTCTTCCACATCAGCCCCATCAACTGGTTCAGCAGATACATCTTCTATCTTCTTCTCTGCCTCGGCCGGCACCACGGCGCCACCATCTCCAGTCCCATTCTTAACAGGCTCTGACTTCTTGGCACCCTCCAGAGGATCTTCCTCTTCCGGTTTCTCATTTTCTTCCACCTGCTGTGCAGGAGCACGCTTAGGCTTCTCCAACTCATAGATGGCATTTTTTGAGCTCATGAGAGCTTCTATCTCTGCTCTGAGTTGCTTGTTTAGCCCCTCTAATTCATTTCGCTCCTCAAGCACTTCTTCAAGGGCTCTAGCCAAGGAGAGGGCCTTGGACTCTTTCTCCCAAGCATCAGCCTCCGCTCGGTCACGTTCTTCGGCATACCGAGCCAATATGTATTTCTCTGCAGCCAGGAGCTGGCCAAACTTATGTTCCTTCTTAGTTTTTCGCACTAGCTTGTTGGAAGCGCCCCACTCTTGGGCCTCCTGTTACAGCGGCTCTTTACTCTGTTCTGCTGCCGCATCAGCCGAAGGAGTACCACCCTTCTACTTTAGACACTTTGTGGGATTTCCACCCACTCTTCAAGCCCATTGTCGATGTCGACTACAGACTCCGTGTCTTTCTGGAGTCTTTCCTCTTCTCCGGGACACCAGACTGTAGACCCTTAAGTTCACTCATCTTTTCCGGGGTCTCTTCTTTTGACCCTTCTGCAGCCTTCTTCAATGTCTTTATGATGACAACTAGTCCCTTCTCTATCATATCTAGGGACCGTGTGGAGAGAGAGAGAAATCATCTTCATGATTGCAGCTGTACTGACAGGTCAGGTCATCTACCGCTGCCTGAATATGGGTCTCAGACACTAGGCTGGCATCTCCCCACTCAACTCTAGTCACGTCAGGTACAACTATCGTCTGGTTGCTACCTGTAACTACGTCAATTTGGCAAGAACTCTACATGGTAGCCTCTCTCTCCGAGTTGCTATCGGCCACGGCACATGCGTCACTTATATTACTTGTGTCATCATTATCAGTTCTGACCTCAAGGGGCACCGATGCACTAATCCCCACATTGGACACTTCTCCAGCAACCAAAAAACCCAGTGGGTACTGCATATCCACCTCTGGTACGTGTGGTACACCCTCTGGGCTCACAACATTAACCAGCATTTTTGTATCACATATATTTTTACCAGGAGGGGGCACTTCTCTCCTGATCACATCCTGAAAGGGAAAAGGCATGTCATCATCATATACTTCACATGACCTCACATTTTCATTTTTTACTTCAACTACATCACTGTTTTCATTATGCATTTTGGCAAACATGGTACCATCACTTTGCACCTTATCAGCTCCACTGTTTCTAATGGTCACTTCATTTAATGGGCTAGGTACCAGTTCTGCGGGAGTTATGTGACCGACTGCAGAAGTGTTTCTACCCCACAAATCACGGAACAACCTTCTCTCATGTACGGGCGAATTTACGGCATCAAGTCCATCAGTCCCAGCTGTCACTATTGCCTCACACTCAGTGAGAACTACCTGACAGTCCTCATTAACCGCATGTCTGTTCAGCATATTTATCACTTTATTTATCTCAGGTTTCTATATTGTGCTACCTCTTACCTGGGCCATCATAGGGTCTCTAATTTTCCCCACCCCATGCCTAGCCTTGGTCACGGGCATTTTGGGCAACACAACAACCTTCTCCCCCGCAAAGTCCTGCAAGGGAACAACCGCAACAGGCTTACCCGCCTGTTCAGACCCTGCGTTTTCTCCAATGTCACACACTTCTGAGACAGTTCCTCGCCTCGGTGATTTATCACTCACCGTCCCAGCAGGTATCCCCTGCCGTCGGCTCACTGTCACAGGGTCTGTCACATAATTAATAACAGGAGCGATCTTACCCAGCGATGTCACGGGTTTGGCAGTCCCAGAATCCAAGGATACTCCAGGATCCTCCATTACAAAATCACCTGCAGCCTCCTGACTGCAGTGGTTGCTACGAGAAATGCCATGACTCCATCCTCCTTCCAGATGTGGAGTCACACTCTCGGGAGACATGTCCTTGGGATCTCCAGCCACAGAATATGAGCCACTTGCTCCGCTCCATAATTTCTGGGCAGCCGCACGCTGTTGTGGTTTGTTGCCCTTAGCAACAGCCTCGCAGATCCTCGGCACATCCTCTCTAGGACTCTGTCTCCACTGGTAGGGAACATTCGACCTCCTGAGAGCTGAACCGCTCTCCCCCTCTTTATCTTCCCGACGGTTGCCCTTGGCAACGGCATATCTTTGCTTTTCCCCCGATAGTCCCGGCACACCACCAACCTCTTGGAACTTTGTACAGGGTCCATACAGTGTTGAGAACCCATTTCTCAAGGCCAGCTGCAACTGTGCATCCAAAGCCTCTCGCTCTGCATCAATTTTCTCCAATTCATTTTTAGTGTTGCCAATTGCTATGGCCTTTTTTTCTGCCTGTTGTATGCGCCAGCGCCGCCGGACGTACTCTTCCCCAAGACCCATGGTAGCAGGAAAAACTTTCAGCCACAAGCCCTTTAATTCACTGCAGTTTTACTTGCACCACAGCAAAATAGTCCACACTCTTATTAGCAGCACCTGCTCCACTGGACAAAAATAAAAAGATTCCGGCCCTTTAACTCCACACACGTAAAAAAAAAACTGCTTTTACTCTCATAGACAACTTGCCCGCATCCGACACCAATTGTAGGGGATCGTCTCTTTTCAGGGGGTCACACTCACAGCAATCTTCGCAGACACAATTATAATGTCCAAACTCTTGCTTTATTTCAGACACTTTAGCAAAGCACAGGTTAAGAAGTTGCAGCTTCAACTTATCACGTGTGACATCCACACAAAATAACAAACCCTTGCCCGGCTAGGCTCTAACTAAACACATAAGCATATCCCTGACTCACCTAGAGAGCCCTGTTCACACATGGAACAAAAATGCAGCCTCGTGATCCTTGTTTCACAGGCGTCACCGCGTCCCCCAAAGTTCAGGCTATCGCCTAGCCTCGTGGCCCCTCAGCCCACCCGGCTGAGACCACTCACACAGAGCCTCACCAGGACTCTGCTTCACAAGACACTCTAGAGTGAGACACACCCAAGATCCAATAGCAGGATTAAATAGGATTCCTGGACATGAGCATGCCTCAAGTCCTGGACTGGAACCTGGGGAAACAACACCTCAATGTTCACATTGCAACAATAGATAGTGTGTGGGGTGGAATTGGGAATTGTGTAGTGTAGTACTATCTGTGTTGTAGGTGTTTATTGTAATAATCTTACTGTACTGTGATGTGTGTGTCTATAAGTATATATATCTATAACCATTGATCTATAGATAATATAGATATAGCGTATTAGTAGACTATTGTGAAATAAATATTTTATTATTTAAGGACACAGTGTCTGGTCCATTATTATAGTACAGTAAGGCGCAGGCAGTTGGCTTTCAGCGCAGCGTGCAGGCAAGGCGAGGGTGCATATGTTATATTATATTAAGGGAATAAATGGGCGGGATCACAGTAGATGACTCACGCCTATTTAGAAATATTAATTATTGGTATTGACATAAATATTGGTAATTAATAAGCCCCCCTTAACACATACATACACCTACCTCCTGGAAAGTGTTCTTGATCTGGCCAACTGTTGTGAAGGGTGTTTTCTTCACCAGGGAAAGAATTCTTCGGTCATCCGCCACAGTTGTTTTCCGTGGTCATCCGGGTCTTTTGGTGTTGCTGAGCTCACCGGTGCGTTCCTTCTTTTTAAGAATGTTCCAAACAGTTGTTTTGGCCACGCCTAATGTTGTTGCTATCTCTCTGATGGGTTTGTCTTGTTTTTTCAGCCTAATGATGGCTTGCTTCACTGATAGTGACAGCTCTTTGGATCTCATCTTGAGAATTGACAGCAACAGATTACAAATGCAAATAGCAGACTTGTAATGAACTCTGGACCTTTTATCTGCTCATTGTAATTGGGATAATGAGGGAATAACACACACCTGGCCATGGAACAGCTGAGAAGCCAATTGTCCCATTACTTTTGGTCCCTTAACAAGTGGGAGGCACATATGCAAACTGTTATAATTCCTACACCGATTATCTGATTTGGATGTAAATACCCTCAAATTAAAGCTGAGAGTCTGCAGTTAAAGCACATCTTGTTTGTTTCATTTCAAATCCATTGTGGTGGTGTATAGAGCCCAAAAATTTTGAATTGTGTCCATGTCCCAATATTTATAGACCTGAATGTATATAGCACCCCTCAATCAGTATTTGGCAGATACTGGTATATAGCACCCCGAAATCAGTATTTGGTGGAAACAGGTATATAGCATCCCTCAATCAGGATTTTGTGGAAGAAGGTATATCACAGCCCTCATGCATTTCTTTTGGGGGTGGGGGGGGGCAACAGGTATATCACACCCGTTGCAATTAGTTACTTCAATTGCGTTTGTCCTATCTAGCTGCAGTATCTCAGCAGAATCGCACACAACTGCTGCACAATACAAATACAATATAATATAATTTCTATGTTAGAAAGTATATTATAAGTATATCACACTCCTCTATATCACACATATCGATAGCACACCTATACCAGTCCTTAAAAGGACTTTTTTGGCCCTATTAGCTAGCATTTGGTGTCCCTAACTGTCCCTACTCCAAAATGCAACCTCTCCCTACACTGGCAAAACACAGAATGTAAAATGGCTGCCAGATCTGGTTCTGTTATAGGGTTAGGGGTGTGTCTATGTGCTGAAACGTCTAAATTGGCTGTCCTGTCCCACCTGATTGATGTGTCATGGGTCAAAGTTCGGCGCTATGCAAAAAAATATGGCGCGTGCGAATATCACCATATGTTCGCATGTTCTGCAAATCGCGAACAAGCAAAGTTCGCTGCGAAACGACTGCTGGGCGAACCGCAAGGCCATCTCTATGGATCACTGTTAATAGTGCTCTAAAGGTTATTATCCATAGAATTACTAATCTGTTAAGCTGTGTAGAAAGGTTGAAAGCAGCTACAAGAAGAAGACATAATATGAAGCAATATGAAATAGTCCTTATTTCAGCAACAGTCCCATTCCTCCTAATGGACTGTGAAGAAATACATAATTGTGTTGTAGACACAACCTGATTCAGATGATCAGAATAGATTTTCAGCGGTAGATATTTCTGCAACAAATCTCCTGGATGTGAACTTAACCTAAATATGTCGAGGACAGAATCCCATCAATATAGAGAGTTCAATTTGGATGGGATGTAGTCTCTGCTTTTCATATTTTAATTGCCACTTTATAGAAGTCAATAGAAGTTGGCACAATTTTGCAACAATAGACAGCACATCCAATGATATTTATAGGGAGAATTATTTTTCCCCCAGTAACTATTGAAAAAATATAGCTTAGATATTAAATTCTTATTATTTTAGACTTCTTATCCTCATCATTTATATATAGCTTAGATATTAAAAACTTATTTTAGACTTCTTACATAGAAACATAGAATGTGTTGGCAGATAAGAACCATTTGGCCCATCTAGTCTGCCCAATATACTAAATACTATGAATAGTCCCTGGCCCTATCTTATATGAAGGATGGCCTTATGCCTATCCCATGCATGCTTAAACTCCTCCACTGTATTTGCAGCTACCACTTCTGCAGGAAGGCTATTCCATGCATCCACTACTCTCTCAGTAAAGTAATACTTCCTGATATTAGTTTTAAACCTTTGCCCCTCTAATTTAAAACTATGTCCTCTTGTATCAGTTTTTCTTCTTTTAAATATTCTCTCTTCTTTTACCTTGTTGATTCCCTTTATGTATTTAAAAGTTTCTATCATATCCCCTCTGTCTCGTCTTTCTTCCAAGCTGTACATGTTAAGGTCCTTTAATCTTTCCTGGTAAGTTTTATTCTGCAATTCTTATCCTCATCATTTATATATGAAGCAACAAACTTGAATGTGACACTTTAGTTTAATGTAATTATTGTAATGAAGACCTTTCCTACAATATATTATATAGCTAGTATTATTCCTAGTGCCAACAGTACTGTGTATCTCTACAATGTCAGAAATACAGTATTATGGAAGAGATGACACATTTAATGCTTGCTCTTTCGCTTTTTCTCCCTGTGATTTGTGTTGCAGCCTTGACATTATTCCAAATTGTATTCACTGGTGACATCACCACAATGTGTCAGCCATTAATGCATTGACATCTAGACTGCAGTATTTTAACATAAAAGGTCTTTGATTTTTTTTTTGTGCTATTTGGTTAACTGTGTACACTTCACAACATCGTCATTGTTTTTAGCCTAAAAGTGCTGTAACAATGTGTGTGGAAAAGAGCTGGAAGAGGTGTATATTTCACCCACAGTCCTCAGCTGGGGGGAATAAAAAGAATTCAGAAAGCTGTATCTGTTTCATCAAAGTATAGTTTGCTGGAGCTGTTTTGTTCAGACGTTTGTTATTGGCTGGATTTTGTTTGGACTGGTAGGTAGGTTTGGTAGAGGGACCTACCAGTCCACACCCTTACTCCAGAACAGCTATTCCCCCTGGCCTGAGGAGATCCCAAGTGTGACTACTGGGATCATTACTGGGGAATAAATAGAGGTCTCAAAGCCTCAGTCAGAGTCAGAGCATAGTAGCTGGTTGGCCTTGTGGCTGTGCAAAGTCAGATCCCTGATGCAAAAATACTTTATCCAGCTCACCTGCCTGGTCAATGAATAATCCAGACTCCAGAAACCCTAGGGGTGTGTCCCCATTGCAGGCTGCAAGTAACTTGAAAAGGAATGGTCTCGGATACAAATGGAGATCCTCTTTAAAAACTTCTTCTTTATTAGTGTGTTACATAAACCGCAGACACAGCCACTTGGTACACAGAATCAAAGCGTTGACGCATTTCGGGTACTAGACCCTTAGTCGTAACAATGCTACATAGTGTGACCCCACCATTTAAATGAGTTTAATGCCCATCCCTCCAAAATTCTAGAGGGAGGGCCATTTGCTCTATTGGTTGTCTCACTATGTATCACACCCTTCTTTCAACCTGCTAATCACAGGATTGATGTGTTACACCATGTGCGGGAACTCTGGATCCAATTTAACCCCTGGGGAACTAAGATCCCAACCTCATGAACAATTACAAGGGAAAGAGAGAAACCGCACAGTGTGAACAGCATATTCCATATAACATATAAAAACATAAATCTCAAAACCAATATACCCAAATACCCCCCGGTGGATTGCAACATCACGGGGATTGCAACCATATTTTATTTCTGATTTGTACTAGAGCAGAAAAATACATACAGTTTTTATTTTTATTTCTATTACTGGTAAATGTACATCAATTCTTTTTTCAGATTCAAGCCAGTTGGAACCCTGGTATTGAGTCTGAATATCCAAAAAGCCTCTCGTAGGAGGAGTTTTTTTTCGATGATCTCCCCCTCTCGTGGGTGAAAAAACCCTCTCTATTGCAAAGGCTTTAAAACCCTTTACCTGGCGGGCATGCATCTGTATGAAATGTCTTGCTGCATTTGAGATGTTCAATGCACTCAGATTATTAATGTAATTCAAATGCTCCAGGAGTCGATTCTTAAATTTTGGAATCGTGCTCCCGACATACAATAAATCACAGTCAGTGCACCGGATAACATAAACCACTCCGGCAGTGTTACAATTAATATAACTTTGTATGGGAAAACTGCAGGAGTGGTCAGATTTTTCAAATGACTGTAAGGGGATAACATAATTGCAGGTTTTGCACGGGTTGCCCCCGCATCTTGTGAAACCCTTATAGTTGAGCCAGCTTGATTTTTTATTTGCTCCTGATCTGTTAGAGGTGAAGGGGGATGGAGACAGTGAGCAGGACAACGTGGTAGCTCTCCTGGAAACAATTTTGCAACCTGATTTTAAGGCATTATATAGAATCTCATCATCAAATAAGATGGGTAAGCATCGCTTTATTGTAGAGCTAATTTTATTAAATTCCTTACTATATGCTAAGGATAAAGTTGGGATGTTGTCCTGGTCCCTGTCTCCATACACCCTCACTCCCCCATCCGAGGTGTTGGACTTATTTCCGTCCCCTGTCTTTCCAAAGAGCATTTCGCTGATCCCTGATGACATGCTGAAGGTATATTTGAGAGATATAAGTTCTCTGTACAGTCAGTGTTTGTTTGATTTGTTTGTGTTATGCCTATTGTGCCGTGTCTTCACCCCAAGTGACTGTTAACTTGGATGTGCTGTATTGTGCTATGCTAGATGAAAATTAAAGCAACATTTGGACTTTTAACCCCCGAAGTC
This sequence comes from Bufo bufo, assembly GCF_905171765.1. NCBI lineage: Eukaryota > Metazoa > Chordata > Amphibia > Anura > Bufonidae > Bufo > Bufo bufo. Next base: position 530,343,325 of record NC_053391.1, on the reverse strand, counting down.
TGAGATTCTGCCATTACTGACCCCACCGCAAGTACACCGATATATACAGTGCCCATACACCTTCAATAGCTATCAGCCAAACACATGATTTCCTATGCACATACACTATTAGCTCAACCAAGCATGTATTTGTTTTTACGGAGCTGAGAGGAAAAAAGCACTGCCAGACACTTCTGATGGCTAATGCTACTGTCACATCTATATAATATTCTTCTGTAGTCTGTTCGGGCAGAGGAACAGACCATCGAAGTACACCACATCCAGCACAGCCTGACACTGACAGGCTCTGCCAGATCCCCATTGACTATAATAGGACTGGAGAAGGAGGAGGGGCAGTGAATTCCGGCATAAATGTTCTGTTATTTGTCTGGTAGAAAGCTGGCATTTATGCAAGAAATCCACAAGATCCTCATCAGATCCCATTATAGTCAATGGGGATCCAACAGTGTTCTGCGGTGTCTGGCTATGCAAACTACTGGAGTACACACTGGAGATGTGAATGTAGCCTTGTGTCGCTGGAGAACAATTGTATCAAGTGCTAAAATTTAAAAACAATAGGCTTGTCCCACCAAAAATATCAAGATTGCGGGGCCTTAAGAATATTCACTGAAGACCAGTAAAATCATGTCTTAACTACCATAAAAGCAAAAAGCCAGGCAGGACTAGGGAACATTCATGTGAAGTATTTCAGTAGTACAGTAAAAAAATAAAAATAAATGGCAAATCATAGTAAGGCTTTCACATACATTTTTCAGCATTTTTTTTTTCTTGTAAAAAAAAAAAACATGAATTTCAAGTGTGTTCATTTTATACATTTCTAATATTTCTTGGCATTTTTCAATCATGCTGCATTTTATACATAATGACAATATGCACAAAAATCCCATAAACACAAATGCATTGTTTGCATTGAAAAAGGAAGTGCATTTAAAAAAAAATAATAATAATAATAATAATCTTTATATGTCACTAACATATTCTGCAGTGCTTTATAATCAGGGGGTTAAAGTAAAAACAAAGTCATAAATAACATAGCAGCAAACAGGTAACAAGTAAAACAAGAGGAATGAGAGCCCTGATCGCAAGAGGAGAGGAGGTGGGGGTGACACAAAAGGTGACACAATAGGCAAAAAGTGCTTGTTTTATTCAATGGTCTGGCCATCTTAGCACAATGGGGGATATAAAGCTGCATGGACCATTGACCAGCCGATATTAGTAGTGCATCTGAGCGCATGGGGTGTGGTGGATATTGATAGATCAGGTTCAGAGGAATAATTCTGAAGGTGGGAGTGAATGGAGAAGGGTTTGATCAGGGGATGCAGTAGGCTAACCTAAAAAGATGTGGTTTTAGGGAGCGCCTAAGACTGGATGCTATGGATTAACCAAATTGCTTGGGGTAGTTCATTCTAGAGAACTGGAGCAGCTCGGGAGAAGTCTTGGAGACGGGAGTGAGAGGTCCAGATTACGTTGGATATTAGTCGTAAGTCATTAGCTGAATGGAGAGCACAGGTAGTATAGTAGACAGACATGAGGGAGGAGATGTAGGAGTGGAGGGCTTTGTGGGTGAGAATGAGCAGTTTAAATTGAATCCTGTACTGTATGGGCAACTAATGCAAAGACTGGCACAGTGTGGAGGCATCGGAGTAGTGGTTAGACAGATAGATAAGCCTGGCTGCTGCGTTCAGAATATATTGGAGAGAGGAGAGTCTGGTGAGGGGAGGCCAAATAATAATGAGTTAGAATAATCAAGGTGGGAATGGATCAGGGCAACAATGAGAGTTTTTGTCTTTTCCATAGTAAGAAAGGGGCAGATTCTAGAGATGTTTTTGAGGTACAGGTGGCATAAGAGGGCAAGAGATTGATTATAGGAGTAAAGGAAAGATCAGTGTCAAACATAACACTGAGACAGTGGGTGTGCTGCACAGGAGTTATGATAGTGCCACACACTGAGAGGAGATCTATCAGGTTTGGGTAGGTTAGTGGAAGGAGAAAACACCAGTGGTTCAGTTTTTAAAAGATTACATTTTGGATAGAGAGAGGACATTATGTTAGAGACAGAGGACAGGCAGTCACTGGTGTTCTGTAGTACAGCAGGTGTGATGTCACAGGAAGAATTATATAGTTGGGTGTCATCGGCATAGAGATGGTACTGGAAACCAAATCTGCTGATAGTCTGTCCAATAGGTGCACTGTAGAGAGAAAAAAGGAGAGGACCAAGTACTGAACCCAGTGAAACCCAAAAGCAAGAGGGAGTAGATGGGAGGTAGAGCCAGCAATTGATACACTGAAAAAGAGGCCATGAAGATAGGAAGAAAACCAACAAAGAATGGTGTCCCTAAGGCCAATTGGAGCATGGTGAGGAGTAGATGGTGGTTTACAGTGTCGAATGCAGCAGAGAGATAGAGGAGAATTAGTAAAGAGTAGTCACTGTTGCATTTAGCTGTCAGGAGATCGTGGGTCACTTTGGTGAGGGAAGTTTCTGTAGAATGTAGGGTGCAAAAAACAGATTATAATGGATCAAGGAAAAAAAGCGGATGAGGCAAGAGTAGACCAGATGCTCCGGGAGTTTAGAGATGAAAGGGAGATTAAAGACAGGTCTGTATATCTTGTGGTGCATACGTTTTTCTCAATAGGCGTTTGGTGCTTCTGGAGTAGTGATGGTCAAACATCGGCCCAGGACGATTTGCGATCAAATATGCGCGGTTCTCGGCAGACCCCATTGACTTTAATGGCAGCCACCAAATACTTTCTAGAAGTGCACAAATAGTCCCACAACATGGACAGTGACATACCAGAGGGGATCAATGGCAAAAATTCCCACAAAAAAATATGTCTTTTAATCAGGGGCCATTTGGATGCGTCTTAAAGGGAAACTCTCAAAAATAGGAGCCTAGAAAAATGTTATTTTAGGCCACGGGAGTACAGGCCCCAAAAATGAGGCATTCATCTTACAGAAAAGAACAAGTGGCTATGTTGCTGGAGGTACATTAGGCGGTCAGAAGATAACAATTTTACTGTAGGCCAGTGGAGTACAGGCCCCAAAAATTAGGCATTCACCTGACATAAAAGAATAAGTGGTCATGTTGCTGGAGGTACATTAAGCGGTCACTGAATATCAATTTTACTGTAGGCCAGTGGAGTACAGGCTCCAAAAATTAGGAATTCACCTGACAGAAAAGAACAAGTGATTAGGAGATACATTAGGCGGTCACTGAATAACCATTTTACTGTAGGCCAGTACAGGCCCCAAAAATTAGGCATTCACCTGACAGAAAAGAACAAGTGATTATGTGGCTGGAGGTATATTAGACGGTCACTGAATAACAATTTTACTGTAGGCCAGTGGAGTACAGACCCCAAAAATTAGGAATTCATCTGACAGAAAAGAACAAGTGATTATGTGGCTGGAGGTACATTAGGCTGTCACTGAAAGACAATTTTACTGTAGGCCAGTGGAGTACAGGCCCCAAAAATTAGGCATTCACCTGACAGAAAAGGCCTTTTATGCCGCTGTATATACATAAGACAAGGACCATTCTTTGTTCTGGTGGTATCGGATATGTGTGGGCTGGCATGAGAAAATTCAATTACATGTGGTCGTCACAGATGTTGAATTCCTCCGAGATCTATGCCTCATACATTTTTAGAAATGTGAGGTAGTCCACACTGTCGTGAGCTAGGCAAATGCGCTTAATGGTCACGACCCCCCCCCCCTTGCTGCGCTGAACGTCCTTTCGGACAGGACACTCAACGAGGGGCAAACCAAGAGTTCCATCGCAAATTGTGCCAGCTCTGGCCACAAGTCAAGCCTGCACACCCAGTAGTCCAGGGGTTCCTCGCATCTCAGAGTGTCCACATTGGCCGTTAACCCAATGTAGTCAGACACCTGTCGGTCTAGGTGTTCCCTGAGGCTGGATCCGGAGGGCGGCTGTCGATGGGTTAGCTGCAAGAATGATCTCATATCTGAAGTGACCAACACATCTTCAAACGGCCGTCTTCTTGCAGGCATGGTCGGATTGGTACCCTCACCTGTTTCGCTGTGGGTGGAAATTCCTCTGCCAGTGCCCGCAACAGCAGAATGCAGCATCTCTTGCAGCAAGGCCTGGCAATGCACTAAATTGGAAGCGGTGAAGCGCCCTGGCTCCTGCTCATCGCCCAGGAGAATGTCATCCTCAGTATTCTCCCCCCAGCCACGGATAACACCAGGGATTTTTCCTTCCGGGGACTTTCCATTGCGGTGTGCCAATGGCCACAAATTTTCTAAAGGCCCCCGAGTCCACCAATTTATATGGCAGTAGTTGTTGGGCTAGCAATTCCGACAAGCCAGCGGTCAGCCGTTGGACAAGAGGGTTATCCGGCGTCATCAACTTGGTGGAAGCAGGTATATCAATCCCCTAATCAAAATTTTGTGGAAGCAGGTGTATCGCAGGCCTCAATCAATATTTGGTGGAAGAAGGTATATCAAACCCCTCAATCAGAATTTTGTGGAAGCAGGTGTATCGCAGGCCTCAATCTATATTTGGTGGAAGCAGGTATATCAATCCCCTTAATCAGTATTTTGTGGAAGCAGGTGTATCGCAGACCTCAAATAATAATTGGTAGAAGCAGGTATAACAATCCCCTTAATCAGTATTTTGTGGAAGCAGGTGCATTGTAGGCTTCAATCAGTATTTGGTGGAAGCAGGTATATCAATCCCCTTATTGAGTATTTTGAGGAAACAGGTGTATAGCAGGGCTCAATCAGTATTTGGTGGAGGCAGGTATATCAAACCCCTTAATTAGTATTTTGTGGAAGCAGATATATAGAACCCCTTAATCAATACTTGGTGGAAGCAGGTATTTCGCACCCCTCAGTTTGTATTTTGTGAAGGCAGGTATATTAAACCCCTAAATCAGTTTTTTGCGGAAGCAGGTGTATCATACCCCTCAATCAATATTTTGTGTAAGCAGGTATATCAAACCCGTTTATTAGTAATTTGCGGAAGCAGGTGTATCTTAGCCCTCAATCAATATTTGGTGGAAGCAGGTATATCAATCCCCTTAATTTGTATTTTGTTGAAGCAGGTGTATCGCAGGCCTCAATCAATATTTGGTGGAAGCAGGTATATCAATCCCATTAATCAGTATTTTGTGGAAGCAGGTGTATTGTAGGCCTCAATAAAAATTTGGTGGAAGCAGGTATATCAATCTCCTTAATCAATATTTGGTGGAAGCAGGTATATCAATCCTCTTAATTAGTATTTTGTGGAAGCAGGTATATAGAACCCCATAATCAATATTTTGTGGAAGCAGGTATCTAGAACCCCTTAATCAATATTTGGTGGAAGCAGGTATATCGCACCCCTCAATCTGTATTTTGTGGAAGCAGGAATATCAAACTCCATAATCAATATTTTTTGGAAGCAGGTATATCAAACCCCTTAATCACTAAATTGTGTAAGCAGGTATTTTTCACGCCTCAATCAGTTTTTTGGGGGGCAACAGCTTTATCACACCGGTTGCAAATAGTTGTTCGAAAAGTGCTTATCCCTCTATATACCTTCGGTATTGCAGCAGAACTGCACACAACTGCTGCACAATACAAATGCACTATATACTTTCTATGTTAGAAAGTATATTATAGGTATATCACACCCCTGATTCATTTTTTTTTGGGGGGGGGGGGGCAACAGGTATATCACACCAGTTGCAATTAGTTAATCCAATAGCGTTTGTCCCTCTATATAGCTACGGTATCTCAGCAGAACCGAACACATCTGCACAATACAAATGCATTATAATATACTTTCTATGTTAGAAAGTATATTATAAGTATATCAAACCCCTCAGTATATGACACCTATCGATAGCACACCTATACCAGTTCTTGAAAGGACTTTTGTGGCCCTTCTGTGTAATATGGCTGCCAGATCGGGTTCTATTATAAGGTGGGTGTGTGTCCATGTGCTGAAACGTCTCAATTGGCTTTCCTGTCCCACCTGATGTGTGTGTCAGAGGTCAAAGTTCAGCGCAATTGCGAACGCGCAAAGTTCGCCGCGAGTTTTAGGTATAAGCCAGGGCGGCTTTTGTCTCTGGGGGTTCTGAGTTTAAGAGGCGCTACTTCAAATGTCACATTGTGTGACATCACCCTAAGGCTGGAATAATATTTGTAATTTTATGTTGTTTTTAACCCCTTCTACCCCAGGCAATTTTTCACCTTCCTTCCCAGGCCATTTTTTTCAAATCTGACATGTGTCACTTTATGTGGTAATAACTTTGGGACGCTTTCACTTAGCCAAGCCATTAGCCACTTAGCCAAGCAAAATTTACAAAAAATTGGAAAAATTTAAAATTGTAAAAATGTCTATTTCTTTGCTTTTAAAACAGATAGTGATACCTCATAAAATAGTTATTACTTAACATTCCCCATATGTCTACTCTATATTGGCATCATTTTGTAAATGAAATTATCTTTTTTAGGACATTATAAGGCTTTGAACTAGGTTTGCGCAAACCCGAACTGTAAAGTACCTACATCTGGGTCCTTTGCTGCATTTGTCACTGTGAAATACAAGATTGAAACTTTAGGATTTTTGGACCCCGGACCCAAACTTTTCAGTAAAAGTTCGGGTTCGGTGTTCGGCGAGTTAACAGCGCTTTTTGAAAGGCTGCAGAGCAGCCAATCAACAAGCGTTTAACTTGTGTGCCCTTAGAAGCCATCACAGCCATGCCTACTAATGGCATGGCTGTGATTGGCCAGTGCAGCATGTGACCCAGCCTCTATATACAGTAAGCTGGAGTCACGTAGCACTGCATGTCATTCTGCTCTTATTAGTGTAGGGATAGGATGCTGCTGCTGTAAGGGAGAGAATAGGAAATAATCTTTTATCAGAAGTGCTTGTTAACTCAGCGATCTATATCGATTTTGTTCTGTGGGTGCAGAGCACAATTTTTTTACCCTGCCCTGAGCCCAGTGACACAGAAAAATAACTTTTAGCCATCTGTTAGTTAGGTGACTGTTGGTGGCCATTTTATGCAAGTTCAGTGCACCAGCACAGCATATGTGCATTTGTAACAGTCAAGAAAAAGCTTGAAATACTGCAATTATATTCTGGGTTTAAAAAAATCTACAATTTTCTGCAAGACCCTACAACTGGGTCCTTTGCTGCATTTGTCACAGTGAAATCCAAGCTTGAAATACTGCAATAATATTCTGGGTTTAATAAAACACAAATTGTTGGCAATACCCTACATCTAAGTCCTTTACTGCATTTGTCACTGTGAAATACAAGCTTGAGATATTGTAATAATATTTCTGGTTTAAAAAAACACCCATTTTTGGCAAAACACTACATCTGGGGTCTTTGCTGCATTTGTCACTGTAAAATACACGCTTGAAATACTGCGATAATATTCTCGGTTTAAAAAAACACCTATTTTTGTCAATACCCTACATCTGGGGCCTTTGCTACATTTGTCACTGTGAAATATAAACTTGAAATACTGCAATAATATTCTGCGTTTAAAAACACACCCATTTTTGGCAATACCCTACATCTAGGTCCTTTGCTGCATTTGTCACTGTGAAATACAAGCTTGAAATACAGCAATAATATTCTAGGTTTAAAAAAACACCCATTTTTGCCAATACCCTACATCTGGGGTCTTTGCTGCATTTGCCACTATGAAATACAAGCTTGAAATACTGCAATAATATTCTGGGTTTAAAAAAACACAGATTTTTGTCAATACCCTACATTTGGGGCCTTTGCTACATTTGTCACTATGAAATATAAGCTTGAAATACTGTAATAATATTATGAATTTAAAAAACACCCAATTTTGGCAATACCCTACATCTGGGGCCTTTGCTACATTTGTCACAGTAAAATATAAGCTTGAAATACTGCAATAATATTCTGCGTTTAAAAACACAACCATTTTTGGCAATACCCTACATCTAGGTCCTTTGCTGCATTTGTCACTGTGAAATACAAGCTTGAAATACAGCAATAATATTCTAGGTTTAAGAAAACACTCATTTTTGCCAATACCCTACATCTGGGGACTTTGCTACATTTATCACTGTGAAATATAAGCTTGAAATACTGCTATAATATTCTGGGTTTAAAAAAACACCCATTTTTGCCAATACCCTACATCTGGGGCCTTTGCTGCATTTGTCACAGTGAAATACAAGCTTGAAATACTGCAATAATATTCTGGGTTTAAAAAAAACTATTTTTGACAATACCCTACATCTGGGGCCTTTGCTACATTTGTCACTGTGAAATATAAGCTTGGAATACTGCAATAATATTCTGAGTTTTAAAAAACACCAATTTTTGGCAATACCCAACATCTGGGGCCTTTGCTACATTTGTCAGTGTAAAATACAAGCTTGAAATACTGCAATAATATTCTGGGTTTAAAAAACACCTATTTTTGGCAATACTTTACTTTTGGGGCCTTTGCTACATTTGTCACTGTGAAGTATAAGCTTGAAATACTGCAATAATATTCTCGGATTAAAAAAACACAATTTTTTGCAATACCCTACGTCTGGGTATTTTGCTGCATTTGTCACTGTGAAATACAAACTTGAAATACTACAATAATATTCTGGGTTTAAAAAAAACACCAATTTTTGTGAATACCCTACATCTGGGGTCTTTGCTGCATTTGACACTATGAAATACAAGCTTGAAATACTGCAATAATATTCTGGGTTTAAAAAAACACAGATTTTTGTCAATACCCTACATTTGGGGCCTTTGCTACATTTGTCACTGTGAAATCTAAGCTTGAAATACTGTAATAATATTCTGGGTTTAAAAAACACCCAATTTTGGCAATACCCTACATCTGGGGCCTTTGCTACATTTGTCACTGTGAAATATAAGCTTAAAATACTGCAATAATATTCTGGGTTTAAAAAACACCCATTTTTGGCAATACCCTACATCTGGGGCCTTTGCTGCATTTGTCACTGTGAAATACAAGCTTGAAATATTGCAATAATATTCTGGGCTTTAAAAAACACCTATTTTTGGCAATACCCTAAATCTGGGGCCTTTTCTACATTTGTCACTGTGAAGTATAAGTTTGAAATACTGCAATAATATTCAGGGTTTAAAAAAACACCCATTTTTAGCAATACCCTACGTCTGGTTATTTTGCTGCGTTTGTCACTGTGAAATACAAGCTTGAAATGCTACAATAATATTCTGGGTTTAAAAAAACACAAATTTTTGCCAATACCCTACATCTGGGGTCTCTGCTACATTTGTCACTGTGAAATACAAGCTTGAAATATTGCAATAATATTCTGGGTTTAAAAAAACACCCATTTTTGCCAATACCCTACATCTGGGGCCTTTGCTGCATTTGTCACAGTGAAATACAAGCTTGAAATACTGCAATAATATTCTGGGTTTAAAAAAACCTATTTTTGACAATACCCTACATCTGGGGCCTTTGCTACATTTGTCACTGTGAAATATAAGCTTGGAATACTGCAATAATATTCTGAGTTTTAAAAAACACCCATTTTTGGCAATACCCAACATCTGGGGCCTTTGCTACATTTGTCAGTGTAAAATACAAGCTTGAAATACTGCAATAATATTCTGGGTTTAAAAAACACCTATTTTGGCAATACTTTACATCTGGGGCCTTTGCTACATTTGTCACTGTGAAGTATAAGCTTGAAATACTGCAATAATATTCTCGGATTAAAAAAACACAATTTTTTGCAATACCCTACGTCTGGGTATTTTGCTGCATTTGTCACTGTGAAATACAAACTTGAAATGCTACAATAATATTCTGGGTTTAAAAAAAACACCAATTTTTGTGAATACCCTACATCTGGGGTCTTTGCTGCATTTGACACTATGAAATACAAGCTTGAAATACTGCAATAATATTCTGGGTTTAAAAAAAACACAGATTTTTGTCAATACCCTACATTTGGGGCCTTTGCTACATTTGTCACTGTGAAATATAAGCTTGAAATACTGTAATAATATTCTGGGTTTAAAAAACACCCAATTTTGGCAATACCCTACATCTGGGGCCTTTGCTACATTTGTCACTGTGAAATATAAGCTTGAAATACTGTAATAATATTCTGGGTTTAAAAAACACCCATTTTTGGCAATACCCTACATCTGGGGCCTTTGCTGCATTTGTCACAGTGAAATACAAGCTTGAAATATTGCAATAATATTCTGGGTTTAAAAAAACACCTATTTTTGGCAATACCCTAAATCTGGGGCCTTTTCTACATTTGTCACTGTGAAGTATAAGTTTGAAATACTGCAATAATATTCAGGGTTTAAAAAAACACCCATTTTTAGTAATACCCTACGTCTGGTTATTTTGCTGCGTTTGTCACTGTGAAATACAAGCTTGAAATGCTACAATAATATTCTGGGTTTAAAAAAACACAAATTTTTGCCAATACCCTACATCTGGGGTCTTTGCTACATTTGTCACTGTGAAATACAAGCTTGAAATATTGCAATAATATTCTGGGTTTAAAAAAAAAAAAAATTTTGCCAATACCCTACATCTGGGGACTTTGCTACATTTATCACTGTGAAATATAAGCTTGAAATACTGCAATAATATTCTGGGTTTAAAAAAACACCCATTTTTGCCAATACCCTACATCTGGGGCCTTTGCTGCGTTTGTCACTGTGAAATACAAGCTTGAAATGCTACAATAATATTCTGGGTTTAAAAAAACACAAATTTTTGCCAATACCCTACATCTGGGGTCTTTGCTACATTTGTCACTGTGAAATACAAGCTTGAAATATTGCAATAATATTCTGGGTTTAAAAAAATAATAATTTTTGCCAATACCCTACATCTGGGGACTTTGCTACATTTATCACTGTGAAATATAAGCTTGAAATACTGCAATAATATTCTGGGTTTAAAAAAACCTATTTTTGACAATACCCTACATCTGGGGCCTTTGCTACATTTGTCACTGTGAAATATAAGCTTGGAATACTGCAATAATATTCTGAGTTTTAAAAAAACACCCATTTTTGGCAATACCCAACATCTGGGGCCTTTGCTACATTTGTCAGTGTAAAATACAAGCTTGAAATACTGCAATAATATTCTGGGTTTAAAAAACACCTATTTTTGGCAATGCTTTACATCTGGGGCCTTTGCTACATTTGTCACTGTGAAGTATAAGCTTGAAATACTGCAATAATATTCTCGGATTAAAAAAACTCAATTTTTTGCAATACCCTACGTCTGGGTATTTTGCTGCATTTGTCACTGTGAAATACAAACTTGAAATGCTACAATAATATTCTGGGTTTAAAAAAAACACCAATTTTTGCGAATACCCTACATCTGGGGTCTTTGCTGCATTTGACACTATGAAATACAAGCTTGAAATACTGCAATAATATTCTGGGTTTAAAAAAACACAGATTTTTGTCAATACCCTACATTTGGGGCCTTTGCTACATTTGTCACTGTGAAGTATAAGTTTGAAATACTGCAATAATATTCAGGGTTTAAAAAAACACCCATTTTTAGCAATACCCTACGTCTGGTTATTTTGCTGCGTTTGTCACTGTGAAATACAAGCTTGAAATGCTACAATAATATTCTGGGTTTAAAAAAACACAAATTTTTGCCAATACCCTACATCTGGGGTCTTTGCTACATTTTTCACTGTGAAATACAAGCTTGAAATGCTACAATAATATTCTGGGTTTAAAAAAACACCCATTTTTAGCAATACCCTACGTCTGGTTATTTTGCTGCGTTTGTCACTGTGAAATACAAGCTTGAAATGCTACAATAATATTCTGGGTTTAAAAAAACACAAATTTTTGCCAATACCCTACATCTGGGGTCTTTGCTACATTTGCCACTGTGAAATATAAGCTTAAAATACTGCAATAATATTCTGGGTTTAAAAAAAAACACCCATTTTTGGCAATACCCTACATCTGGGGCCTTTGCTGCATTTGTCACAGTGAAATACTAGCTTGAAATATTGCAATAATATTCTGGGTTAATTGCACTGTTCAGACCCTGTTCACACACCACGGGCAGGTTAGTGGTAGGACCCCATGCATGCTAAGATATCATGACGTGGTGCATGAGGGGCTCAGATATGTTCCTGACAGGAAGATATTGGCAAAGTTCTCAGCTTTTGACATCGGCCTGAGTAATTAGCTAGTATTGTCAGCTGCACAATATATCATTTTGTGTAAGATGTTCTTGTGGTGCATGCGTTCGGCGCCGGCATCCTTCATTGTACGTATTTTTTGCTAAAGAATGCCGTTGTCTGCGGACCGCATGCGGAGGAATTGATCCCCCGGGTATATACACGGTACAGTGTCTGGGTTTGGAGCATTTTCACCCATTTAGACCACTTTTTTCAGTGAATTTTTTGCAATACCCTACATTTGTGGCCTTTGCTGATTTTATCACAGTGAAATACAAGTGTTAGATAGTGCTGTCATATTCTGGTATAAAAAAAACACATATTTTGTCGAGTTAAAAAAAATTGCATCCTTTGCTGCATTTGTCACAGTGAAGTACAAGCATTAGGTAGTGCTGTTATATTCTGTTATTAAAAAAATACCCATTTTGGGCAATATCCTAAATTTGAATCTTTTGCTACATTTGTCACAGTGAAATACAAGCTTGAAATACTGAAATTATATTTTGGGTTAAAAAGAAACACCACTTATTTGCAATACCCTACATCTGGTGCCTTTGTTGCATTTGTCACAGTGAAATGCAAACTTAAAATACTGCAATTATATTCTGGGTTTAAAAAAACACCCATTTTTTGCAATGCCCTACATCTGGTGCATTTGCTGCATTTGTCACAGTGAAATACAAGCGTTAGATACTGCTGTTATATTCTGTTATTAAAAAAACACCCATTTTGGGCAAGATAATAAATTTGCGGCCTCTGTTGCATTTGTCACAGTGAAATGCAAGATTGAAATACTGCATATATATTCTGGTTTAAAAAAAAAATTAAAATACCATACATCTGGTGTCCCAGAGAAATACAAGCGTGAAATACTGCAATTAAATTCTGGGTTTAAAAAAACAACCATTTTTGGTAATACTTAACACCTGTTGCCTTTGCTACATTTGTCACAGTGAAATACAAGCTTGAAATACTGCAATTATATTCTGAGTTTAAAAAAACACAATTTTTTTACAATACCCTACATCTGGGGCCTTAGCTGCATTTGTCACAGTGAAATACCAGCTTAAATTACTGCAATTATATTCTGGGTTTAAAAAAAACACCCATTTTTGGCAATGCCCTACACCTGTTGCCTTTGCTGTATTTGTCACAGTGAAATACAAGCTTAAAATACTGCAATTATATTCTGGGTTTAAAAAAACACACATTTTTTGCAATACCCTACATCTGGGGCCTTAGCTGCATTTGTCACAGTGAAATACAAGCTTAAATTACTGCAATTATATTCTGGGTTTAAAAAAACACCCATTTTTTGCAATACCCTACATCTGATGCCTTTGCTGCATTTGTCACAGTGAAATACAAGTGTTAGATAGTGATGTTATATTCAGGTATTAAAAAAAACACCCATTTTGGGCAAGATAATAAATTTGCGGCCTTTGCTGCATTTGTCTGTCACGGATGGTGTTGCAGAAAACTGGAAGTTATAAATAAACATCCGACTGACTTGATCCCAAACTAAGGAACATATGGGTGAGCCCTATAAAACCCCTAGAGCTCTCCCTGACTGCTAAGCCCATGCAAAGATCTTTATGATAGAAGATTGCATGCCCTCGTACCTAGACTGTGTGACACCTGAAAACCCTATAATAGTGAGGGGACACGACCACCGGCTCCCTGCACTTAATACGGAGGGAGTCAGGGTCACCTAGAATCAAGCCAGCACGGAAACACAAATAAAGGAAAAAGACTTTTCTGAGGAACCAGCAGTTGCAGGCTCTAGCAGTGAACACAATCCAGGAAGTAGTATAAACCGCAAAGTGAGGCAGTATGGGAGGGAATACAGGGAGTGCAGAATTATTAGGCAAGTTGTATTTTTGAGGATTAATTTTATTATTGAACAACAACCATGTTCTCAATGAACTCAAAAAACTCAATAATTAATATCAAAGCTGAATATTTTTGGAAGTAGTTTTTAGTTTGTTTTTAGTTTGAGCTATTTTAGGGGGATATCTGTGTGTGCAGGTGACTATTACTGTGCATAATTATTAGGCAACTTAACAAAAAACAAATATATACCCATTTCAATTATTTATTTTTACCAGTGAAACCAATATAACATCTCAACATTCACAAATATACATTTCTGACATTCAAAAACAAAACAAAAACAAATCAGTGACCAATATAGCCACCTTTCTTTGCAAGGACACTCAAAAGCCTGCCATCCATGGATTCTGTCAGTGTTTTGATCTGTTCACCATCAACATTGCGTGCAGCAGCAACCACAGCCTCCCAGACACTGTTCAGAGAGGTGTACTGTTTTCCCTCCTTGTAAATATCACATTTGATGATGGACCACAGGTTCTCAATGGGGTTCAGATCAGGTGAACAAGGAGGCCATGTCATTAGATTTTCTTCTTTTATACCCTTTCTTGCCAGCCACGCTGTGGAGTACTTGGACGCGTGTGATGGAGCATTGTCCTGCATGAAAATCATGTTTTTCTTGAAGGATGCAGACTTCCTCCTGTACCACTGCTTGAAGAAGGTGTCTTCCAGAAACTGGCAGTAGGACTGGGAGTTGAGCTTGACTCCATCCTCAACCCGAAAAGGCCCCACAAGCTCATCTTTGATGATACCAGCCCAAACCAATACTCCACCTCCACCTTGCTGGCGTCTGAGTCGGACTGGAGCTCTCTGCCCTTTACCAATCCAGCCATGGGCCCATCCATCTGGCCCATCAAGACTCACTCTCATTTCATCAGTCCATAAAACCTTAGAAAAATCAGTCTTGAGATATTTCTTGGCCCAGTCTTGACGTTTCAGCTTGTGTGTCTTGTTCAGTGGTGGTCGTCTTTCAGCCTTTCTTACCTTGGCCATGTCTCTGAGTATTGCACACCTTGCGCTTTTGGACACTCCAGTGATGTTGCAGCTCTGAAATATGGCCAAACTGGTGGCAAGTGGCATCTTGGCAGCTGCACGCTTGACTTTTCTCAGTTCATGGGCAGTTATTTTGCGCCTTGGTTTTTCCACACGCTTCTTGCGACCCTGTTGACTATTTTGAATGAAACGCTTGATTGTTCGATGATCACGCTTCAGAAGCTTTGCAATTTTAAGAGTGCTGCATCCCTCTGCAAGATATCTCACTATTTTTGACTTTTCTGAGCCTGTCAAGTCCTTCTTTTGACCCATTTTGCCAAAGGAAAGGAAGTTGCCTAATAATTATGCACACATAATATAGGGTGTTGATGTCATTAGACCACACCCCTTCTCATTACAGAGATGCACATCACCTAATATGCTTAATTGGTAGTAGGCTTTCGAACCTATACAGCTTGGAGTAAGACAACATGCATAAAGAGGATGATATGGTCAAAATACTCATTTGCCTAATAATTCTGCACTCCCTGTATAAAGGGAGGCAATCAGTGTAAATAGATGACAGCTGGGAGAAGGAAAAGAGATGACAAAGTGAAACCAAAACAAAGAACATCATGCAAGAGGTAGAGAAGAACGTCTGCCAGATCGTCTCACAGAACTGGCGGTGAAATTGTCACAATGAAATACAAGCTTGAAATACTGCAATTATTCTGGGTTTAAAATAAAACACCCATTTTTGGCAATACCCTACACCTGTTGCCTTTGCTACATTTGTCACAGTGAAATACAATCTTGAAATACTGCAATTATATCTGGGTTTAAAATAAAACACCCATCTTTCGCAATGCCCTACACCTGTTGCCTTTGCTGTTTATGTCACAGTGAAATACAAGCTTGAAATACTGCAATTATATTTTGGGTTTAAAATAAAACACCCATTTTTTGCAATACCCTACACCTGTTGCCTTTGCTGCATTTTGTCACAGTGAAATACAAGCTTGAAATACTGCAATTATATTCTGGGCTTAAAAAAACACCCATTTTTGGCAATACCCTACATCTGTGGCCTTTGCTGCATTTTTCACAGTGAAATACAAGCGTTAGATAGTGCTGTTATATTCAGGTATTAAAAAAATCACCAATTTTGGGCAAGATAATAAATTTGCGGCCTTTGCTGCATTTGTCACAGTGAAATACAATCTTGAAATACTACAATTATAGTCTGGGTTTTAAAAAACACGAATTTTTTGCAATACCCTACATCTGGGGCCGTAGCTGCATTTGTCACAGTGAAATACAAGCTTAAAATACTGCAATTATATTCTGGGTTTAAAAAAGCACCCATTTTTTGCAATACCCTACACCTGGTGCCTTTGCTGCATTTGTCACAGTGAAATACAAGCATTAGTGCTGTTATATTCTGGTATTAAAAAAACACCAATTTTGTGCAAGATGTTAAATTTGCGGCTTTTGTTCCATTTCTCACAGTAAAATACAAGCTTGAAATACTGCATTTATTTTCTGGTTTTAAAAAAACACCCATATTTTGAAGTACCATACATCTGGTGCGTTTGTTTCATTTGTCACAGTGAAATACAAGCGTTAGATACTGCTGTTATATTCTCATATTAAAAAAACACTAATTTTGTGCAAGATGTTAAATTTGCGGCTTTTGTTCCATTTCTCACAGTAAAATACAAGCTTCAAATACTGCATTTATATTTTGGTTTTAAAAAAACACCCATTATTTGCAATACCCTCCACCTGCTGCCTTTGCTGCATTTGTCACAGTGAAATACAAGCTTGAAATACTGCAATAATATTCTGGGTTTAAAATAAAACACCCATTTTTGGCAATACCCTACACCTGTTGCCTTTGCTGCATTTTGTCACAGTGAAATACAAGCTTGAAATACTACAATTATATTATGGGTTTAAAAAAACACAATTTTCTTGCAATACCCTACATCTGTGACCTGCATTTGTCACAGTGAAATACAATCGTTAGATAATGCTGTTATATTCAGTGAAATACAAGATTGAAATACTACAATTTTATTCTGGGTTTAAAAAACACAAATTTTTTGCAATACCCTACACCTTTTTGCCTTTGCTGCATTTTGTCACAGTAAAATACAAGCTTGAAATACTGCAATTATATTCTGGGTTTAACCCCTTAAGGACTCTATTTCACCTTAAGGACTTGGCCATTTTTTGAAAATCTGACCAGTGCTGATAACTTTAAAATGCTTTGACTTATCCAGGCCATTCTGAGATAGTTTTTTCGTCACATATTGTACTTCATGACACTGGTAAAATGAAGTTAAAAAAAATAATTTTTATTTATAAAAATTTCCAAGTTTCAATTTCCCTACTTCTATAATACATAGTAATACATCCAAAAATAGTTATTACGTTACATTCCCCATATGTCTACTTCATGTTTGGATCATTTTAGGAATGATATTACATTTTTGGGGGATGTTACAAGGCTTAGAAGTTTAGAAGCAAATCTTGAAATTTTTCATAAATTTTCAAAAACCCAATTTTTAGGGACCAGTTCAGGTCTGAAGTCACTTTGCGAGGCTTACATAATAGAAACCACCCAAAATGACCCCATTCTATAAACTACACCCCTCAAGGTATTCAAAACTGATTTTACAAACTTTTTTAACCCTTTAGGTGTTACACAAGAATTAATGGAAAATAGAGATACAATTTCAAAATTTCTCATTTTTGGCAGATTTTCCATTTTTAATAATTTTTTTCCAGTTAAAAAGCAAGGTTTAACAGCAAAACCAAACTCAATATTTATGGCCCTGATTCTGTAGTTTACAGAAACACCCCATATGTGGTCATAAACCGCTGTACGGGCACACGGCAGGGCGCAGAAGGAAAGGAATGCCATACGGTTTTTGGAGGGCAGATTTTGCTGGACTGTTTTTTTTGACACCATGTCCCATTTGAAGCCCCCCTGATGCACCCCTAGAGTAAAAACTCCATAAAAAAGTGACCCCATCTAAGAAACTACACCCCTCAAGGTATTCAAAACAGATTTTACAAACGTCGTTAACCCTTTAGGTGTTCCACAAGAATTAATGGAAAATAGAGATACAACTTCAAAATTTTACTTTTTTGGCAGATTTCCCATTGTAATATTTTTTTTACTTTTACAAAGCAAGGGTTAACAGCCAAACAAAACTCAATATTTATAGCCCTGATTCTGTAGTTTACAGAAACACCCCATATGTGGTCGTAAACCGCTGTACGGGCACACGGCAGGGCGCAGAAGGAAAGGAATGCCATATGGTTTTTGGAAGGCAGATTTTGCTGGACTGTTTTTTTTTACACCATGTCCCATTTGAAGCCCCCCTGATGCACACCTAGTGTAGAAACTCCAAAAAAGTGGCCCCATTTTAGAAACTACGGGATAGGGTGGCAGTATTGTTGTACTAGTTTATGGTACATATGATTTTTGGTTGCTCTATATTACACTTTTTGTAAGGCAAGATAACAAGAAATAGCTGTTTTGGCACCGTTTTTATTTTTTGTTATTTACAACATTCATCTGACTGGTTAGATCATGTGATATTTTTTTAGACCAGGTTGTCACAGAGGCGGCGATACCTAATATGTTGACTTTTTTTTTATTTATGTAAGTTTTACACAATGATTTCATTTTTGAATCAAAATGAATCATGTTTTAGTGTTTCCATAGTCTGAGAGCCATAATTTTTTCAGTTTTTGGGCGATTACCTTGGGTAGGGTATGATTTTTGCGGAATGAGATGACGGTTTTATTGGCACTATTTTGGGGTGCGTGTGACTTTTTGATCGCTTGCTATTACACCTTATGTGATGTAAGGTGATAAAAAATGGTTTATTTAGCACAGTTTTTATTTAAAAAATTTTACGGTGTTCATCTGAAGGGTTAGGTCATGTGATATTTTTATAGAGACGGTCGATACGGACGCGGCGATACCTAATATGTATAGTTTTTTTTTATTTATGTAAGTTTTACACAATGATTTCATTTTTGAAGCAAAAAAAAATCATGTTTCACTGTTTCCATAGTCTGAGAGCCATAATTTTTTCAGTTTTTTGGCGATTACCTTGGCTAGGGAATAATTTTTGCAGGATGAGATGACGGTGTTATTGGCACTATTTTGGGGTGCGTGTGACTTTTTGATCGCTTGCTATTAGACTTTTTGGGATGTAAGGTGACAAAAAATGGTTTATTTAGCACAGTTTTTATTTAAAAAAATTACGGTGTTTATCTGAGGGGTTAGGTCATGTGATATTTTTATAGAGCCGTTCGATACGGACACGGCGATCCTAATATGTATACTTTTTTTAATGTAAGTTTTACACAATAATATCATTTTTGAAACAAAAAAAAAAATCATGTTTTAGTGTCTCCATAATCTGAGAGCCATAGTCTTTTCAGTTTTTGTGCGATTATCTTAGGTAGGGTCTCATTTTTGTGGGATGAGATGACTGTTTTATTGGCACTATTTTGGGGTGCATATGACTTTTTGATCGCTTGCTATTACACTTTTTGTGATGTAAGGGGACAAAAAATGGTTTATTTAGCACCGTTTTTTTTTTGTTTGTTTTTTACGGTGTTCATCTGAGGGGTTAGGTCATGTGATATTTTTATAGAGCCAGTCGATACGAACGCGGCGATACCAAATATGTATACTTTTTTTTATTTATGTAAGTTTTACACAATAACAGCTTTTTTAAAACAAAAAAAATTATGTTTTAGCGTCTCCATATTATGAGTCATAGTTTTTTTATTTTTTGGGCGATTGTCTCAGTTAGGGGCTCATTTTTTGCGAGATGAGGTGACGGTTAGAATGGTACTATTTTGGTGGGCAAAAACCTTTTTGATCGCTTGCTGTTGTACTTTTTGTGATGTAAGGTGACAAAAAAATGGTTTATTTAGCACAGTTTTTATTTTTTATTTTTTATGGTGTTCATCTGAGGGGTTAGGTAATGTGATATGTTTATAGAGCCGGTCAATACGGACGCGGTGATACCTAATATGTATACTTTCTTTTCCCCCCTATTTTTTACCTATTTTTTTTTACTTTATTTGGGGAAAATGACGTTTTTGTTTATTTTTACTTGAAACTTTGAATTTTTGGGGGGGAAAACTTTTTTTTTCAAGATTTTTTTCACTTTATTTCTTGTCCCACTTTGGGACTTGAACTTTTGGGGGTTAAGTCCTTTACAATGCATTCCAATACTTCTGTATTGGAATGCATTGGCTGCATGAGTATACTGTGTGTATTACTCATACAGCTTCCGGCCTGTGAGATCCAGGGGGCTGGATCTCACAGGCTCTTCACCGGAAGGCAGCGCGATGCCTTCCTTAGACATCGCGCTGCCTTCCATGCCATCGGGTCCCCCCTAAAGCCGCATGGGGACCCGATGGCACTGCCGCACAGCCGCCGCAACCGCAGGTCTGAATTGAACTGCGGTTTGCGGCAATCGCCTATACGGGGGGGGTCACATGACCGCCCCCGGCGTTGTAACAGGATGCCAGCTGAATGATTTCAGCGGGCATCCTGTTACTATTAACCCCCGCCGTTAGGACGTACCGGTACGCCCTGAGTCCTTAAGGACTCGGGAAACAGGACATACCGGTACGCCTTAAGTCCCTAAGGGGTTAAAAAAACACCAATTTTTAGCAATACCCTACATCTGTGGCCTTTGCTGCATTTGTCACAGTGAAATACAA
Source organism: Bufo bufo (assembly GCF_905171765.1). Taxonomy (NCBI): domain Eukaryota; kingdom Metazoa; phylum Chordata; class Amphibia; order Anura; family Bufonidae; genus Bufo; species Bufo bufo. Next base: position 530,322,507 of record NC_053391.1, on the reverse strand, counting down.
GCGTTAGATAATGCTGTTATATTCAGGTATTAAAAAAACACCCATTTTGGGCAAGATAATAAATTTGCGGCCTTTGCTGCATTTGTCACAGTAAAATACAAGCTTGAAATACTACAATTATATTCTGGGTTAAAAAAAACACCCATTTTTTGCAATACCCTACATCTGGTGCCTTTGCTGCATTTGTCACTGTGAAATACAAGCTTGAAATACTGCAATTATATTCTGGGTTTAAAAAAACACCCATTTTATGCAATACCCTACATCTGGTGCCTTTGCTGCATTTTTCACAGTGAAATACAAGCGTTAGTGCTGTTATATTCTGGTATTAAAAAAACACCAATTTTGTGCAAGATGATAAATTTGCGGCCTTTGTTGCATTTCTCACAGTAAAATACAAGCTTGAAATACGGCATTTATATTCTGGTTTAAAAAATAATAATTTTTTGCAATACCATACATCTAGTGCCTTTTCTTCATTTGTCACAGTGAAATACAAGCTTGAAATTCTGCAATTATATTCTGGGTTTAAAAAAACACCCATTTTTTGCAATACCCTACACCTGTTGCCTTTGCTGCATTTTGTCACATTGAAATACAAGCTTGAAATACTGCAATTATATTCTGGGTTAAAAAAAACACACCCATTTTTGGCAATGCCCTACACCTGTTGCCTTTGCTGTGTATGTCACAGTGAAATACAAGCTTGAAATACTGCAATTATATTTTGGGTTTAAAAAAACACAAATTTTTGGCAATACCCTACATCTGTGGCCTTTGCTGCATTTGTTACAGTGAAATACAAGCGTTAGATAGTGCTGTTATATTCATGTATTAAAAAAACACCCATTTTGGGCAAGATAATACATTTGCAGCTTTTGCTGCATTTCTGACAGTCCAATGCAAGTGTTAGATGCTGCTGTTGCATTCTTGTTTTAAAAAAAACAATTTTGGGAAAGATAATATATTTGCGGCCTTTGTTGCATTTGTGACAGTCAAATACAAACTTTAAACACTGCAATTATATTCTGGGTTTAAATAAACAACAATTATTTGCAAGACCCTACATCTGTGGCCTTTGCTGCACATGTCACAGTCAAATACAACCAGTCAATACTGCTGTTACATTGTTGGTTTACAAATTAAAAAAATTTGGGACCGTGAAGTAATTGTATAAACTTGGCCTGTCACACTGTTGTGTGACCTCAAGAAATTTCTCATCTTTATGACACCGGCACTGCCTAACTGTCAGTGAACTTAATTGTTGACTATTGGCGGTTACATTGTCGCATGAAAAAAAACATCTGTTAGTTTGGTGGGTGATCGCAAAGAATGAGGAGAGCGTCAAATAAGGGACTTGGCCCCGGTCGTGGTGCTGCTGGTTGAGCTCCTGTTGCAGGGAGAGGACGTGGTCGATCTGTGCCAGCTACACGCACAAGTGAAACACCTACCTCAGGTGCGAGTAGGCGACAGAACCTTCAGCGTTATTTGGTATTGCCGAATGCGGCTCTCTGAATAGTGAGGCCACAACAAGTACAGGCGATAGTAGATTGGGTTGCTGACAGTGCCTCCTGTTCCTTCACATTGTCTCCCACCCAGTCTCCTGCTGAAAGATCAGAGTTGGCACCTGCAGCTCATCTACATCAATCCTTCACCTCACCCCCTTGCAAATCAGCCAAGCAGTCTGAGCCCCAAGACATGGAGCAGTCTCTTCTGCTTTTTGATGACTCTGCTAGCAGGGTTTCCCAGGGCCATCCCAATAGCCCTGCCCCAGAAGTGGAAGAGATTGAGTGCACCGATGCCCAACCACTTATGTTTCAGGATGAGTACATGGCAGGACCACCGCAGCACGCCTCGGATGATGACAAAATACAGGTGCCAACTGCTGGGGCTTTCTGCAGTGTGCAGACCGACAAGGAGGGCAGGCGTGAAGACTGGGTGGGAGATGATGTGGAGGACAATGAGGTCCTCGACTCCACATAAAATCAAGGTCATGTGAGTGACCAGTGTAGTTCGGCCCCCCCCCCTAGACAGTACGCCTGCTACTGCCCACCGCAGCAAGGGACCGAGCACACCAAACCCAGCTCCAAGGAGTTCCCTGGCGTGGCAGTTCTTCAGACAATGTGCTGACGACAAGACACGAGTGGTTCGCACGCTGTGCAATCAGAGCCTGAAGCGAGGCATAAACGTTATCAACCTGAGCACAACCTGCATGACCAGGCATCTAAGTGCAAAGCACAACCTGCAGTGGAGTAGACACCTCAAAAACCAAGAAAGGTCTCTGGCTCCTCCTGCTTCCTCTTCTGCTGCAGTCTCGGCCTCTTCATCCATCTCTGGAGTGACAGTGGCACCTTCCACCCCACAAATAGAGGATCTGACAGCAACACCTGGGTCAGCAAGCATCTCCACAATGTCCCACGGAAGCGTTCAACTTTCTATCTCCCAAACACTGGAGAGAAAGAGGAAGTACCCCCCTACCCACCCGCGATCCCTATCCTGGAATGCAAGCATTTCAAAATTACTGGCCTTTGAAATGCTGTCATTCCGGTGGACATGGAGAGCTTTAAAAGCCTTATGGCGGTAGCTGTCCCACAGTACGTCGTGCCCAGCCACCACTACTTTTCCAGGCGAGCCATCCCTTCCCTGCACAACCAAGAGGGGGACAAAATTGAGGTGCGCACTGCGCAACGCCATCTGTGGCAAGGTCCACCTGACTACGGATACGTGGACCAGTAAGCACGGTCAGGGACATTATATCTCCCTAACAGCACACTGGGTAAATGCAGTGGCGGATGGTCCTGAGGCGGATAGCAGTTTGGCGCATGTCCTTCCACCACCGAGGATTGCAGGGAGCTTCAGTTTGCCTCTTGTTGCTTCCTCCTCCTACTCCGCTTCCTCATCCTCTACCGCCTCCCCATCCGGGCAGCGTAACACCTTCACTACCAACTCCAGCACAGCCAGGGGTAAACGACAGCAGGCAGTTTTAAAACGTATCTGTTCGGGGGACAAACCGCACACCGCGCAGGAGCTGTGGACGGGCATGGAACAACAGACCAATGAGTGGTTGGTGCCAGTGAGCCTCAAGCCCAGCCTGGTGGTGTGCGATAATGAGCGAAATCTCGTAGCAGCTCTGGGACTAGCCGGTTTGATGCAAATTCCTTGCCTGGCTGATGTGCTGAATATTGTGGTGCAGAGGTTCCTTAAAAATTACACCGATATGTCAGAGCTGCAGCAGAAAGTGCGGGCCGTCTGTGCGCACTTTCGGCATTCTCACCCTGCTGCTGCTCGCCTGTCAGTGCTACAGCGTAACTTCGGCCTTCCCACTCACCGCCTCATATGCGAACTCCACCTTGCACATGCTGGCCAGAATGTGCGAGCAGCAGCAGGCAATAGTGCAGTTTCATCTGCAGCATGCGCGGGTGAGTCACTCTGTGGAACAGCACCACTTTACCACCAATGACTGGGCCACCATGCGAGACCTGTGTGCCTTTTTGCACTGTTTCGAGTACTCCACCAACATGGCCAGTGCCGATGAAGCCGTTCTCAGCACTTCTATGCCTCCTTGAAAAAACGCTTCGGGCGATGATGGAAGAGGATGCGGCACAGGAGGAGGAGGAAGAGGGAATATTTCATAGGGTTTCAAGCCAGTCATTCACAAGTGGCTCCTAGGGTGGGTTCCTGCACCCGCAATTGCCAGGTACACAATTGTCCAGCCAGGGCACAGTTCTGGAGGATGACGAGGTTGAGGATGAGGAGATGGAGGAGGAGGAACCGTGTTCACAGCAGGGTGGCACCCAAACCAGCTCATGGCCGTCACTGGTGCGTGGCTGGGGGGATACAGAGGACACAGACGATACATCTCCCACAGAGGACAGCTTTTCGTTGCCTCTGAGCAGCCTGGCACACATGAGCGATTACATGCTGCAGTGTCTCCGCAACGACCGCCAAGTTGCCCATATTCTTGTGCTAAATACTGGGTGGCCATGCTGCTGGATCACCATTACAAGGACAACGTACCATCCTTAATTCCGTCACTGGAGCGTGATCGTAAGATGCGTGAGTAGAAGCGCACTCTGGTAGACGCGCTGCTGGTGGTATTTCCACCTGACGGCGGTGGCACGGTGGAAGCACAAGGTGGCACACCACAGCTGGCGCACCACCAGCATCTCAGAAGGCAGGGTTAGCATGGCCGAGATTTGGAAAAGCTTTGTAAGCATGCCACAACAACCAACACCACCAGCTGATATGGAATGTCTTAGCAGGAGGCAGCATTTCAGCAACATGGTAGAGCAGTATGTGTGAACATGCCTACATGTACTGAATGATGGGTCTTCCCCCACTTCAACTTCTGGGTCTCCAAATTGGGCACATGGCCTGAGCTTGCCCTTTACGCCTTTGAGGTTCTGGCCTGCTTTTCAGCCAGTGTATTGTCTGAATGTGTGTTTACCACGGCAGGGGGCGTTATCACAGACAATCGCAGACGCCTGTCCACAGACAATGTTGACAAGCTCATGTTCATTAAAATGAACCAGGCATGGATCCCACAGGACTTGTCCGTACCTTGTGCAGAACAGACATTTATACCGGCCTTACCCAGCCATTTTTATACTACAGCGCAATTGCTTATTGTTGTATTTTTCATATTTCCCACTCTTTTGTGGTGTACCCTAATTTAAAAATAAATAAATAAAAAATTGAAACCAAAAACCAGTGTTGGCTACCTCGTCCTCCTCCACCGCAGATTCCACCGACACCGCTATGTCCACCGCCTCGTCAACCTCCTACTCCATATGGACCTCCACCTCATACATCAAGATAGTTTTTTTGTAAATTTTTCCTTATTTTATTTTAAGTCATTTCACTCATTTTTCTGATACATTGTTGGGTTACATATACCAAATTTTTGGCTGTGATATACCGTACCCCTGCTCTACCTAGTGGACAGTTTAATAAATTTCACTAATTTGTCTGTTACATTGTCGGGTGAAATTCACCAATTTTTGGCTGTGATATACCCCAGCTATAACTAGTGGATAGGTTAATAAATTTCATTAATTTGTCTGTTACATTGTCGGTCGACATTCACCAATTTTTGGCTGTGATATACCCCCGCTCTACCTATTAGACAGGTTAATACATTTTACTAATTTGTCTGTTGCAATGTCGGGTGAAATTCACAAATTTTTGGCTGTGATATACCCCTGCTCTACCTAGTGGACAGGTTAATAAATTTCACTAATTTGTCTGTTACATTGTTGGGTGACAGTCACCAATTTTTGGCTGTGATATACCCCTGCTCTACCTATTAGACAGGTTAATAAATTTCACTCATTTTTCTGTTACATACTTGGGTGACATTCACAAATTTTTGGCTGTGATATACCCCTGCTCTACCTAGTGGACAGATTTATAAATTTCACTAATTTGTCTATTACATTGTCGTGTGAAATTCACCAATTTTTGGCTGTGATATACCCCTGCTCTACCTAGTGGACAGGTTAATAAATTTCACAAATTTGTCTGTTACATTGTCGGGTGAAATTCACCAATTTATGGCTGTGATATACCCCTGCTCTACCTAGTGGACAAGGAAATACAGTCCATTTCACTAATTCGTCTGTTACATTCTTGGGTGACATTTTAGCATTTTTGCCATGAATAAACCCCTTCTCTGCATAGGTGAGAGGGACCTAAATTGCAAAAAATCGTGTGTTACATTGTCAGGTTACATTTTACCAATTTTGGCGTATACAAACCCCTGCTCTGCATAGGTGACTGGGACCTTATTTTTTGTAAAAATTGTCTATTGAATTGGTGGGTGATATGAACACAGTTTTACTGTGAATAAACCCCTGCTCTACATAGTGCACAGGGCCCGAAATTTTTTAAAATCATCTGTTACATTGGTGGGTGACATTAACCCATTTTTGCAGATAAAAACCCCTGCTCTGCATAGGTGACATGGACTTAAATTTCATTCGATTCTTCCGCTTTAATAACTTGTCCTACATTTCAGCTCAATCATATTGCAGCCATTGATCTCCCTTGAATGTGGTATCCCCTTCTCACGCTCCCTCTCCGGCGTGGAACCCTGATTCGCCGCTAACCGTGATCAACATGGTAGGTGCAGAAAAGAACATCGAAAGTTGATGGAGAAGATATCCAATTGGATCGTGGACGTCACGGGGACGTGCGATCAGGCAGAAGTTATTTAGAGTCAACAAAGCGGCAGCAGGAAATCTCCTATCTAACGTTTCTCAATCCAAAATACCCCAGTGACATTCCCTATAATTTTTTACTAATCATTCCAATAACAGGGCATCTTACGAGTCCTGTATTGTTATTTATCGTCACTACCTCCCCGATTCGGGAGTGGGTAATTGGCGCCCCCCCTCCTTTACTTGGAAGCTTCGGCTTCAGTAATTTGTCCCACATTTCCACTCGATCAGATTTCATTTCATCCATTGACATCCCTTGGATGTGTTATCCCGTGTCTTACGCTCCCTCTCCGGCGTGGAACCCTGATTCGCCGCTGACCGTGATCAACATGGTAGGCGCAGAAAAGAACATCGAAAGTTGATAGAGCAGATATCAAATTGGATCGTGAACATCACGGGGACGCGCGACATGATGGAGCAGTATGTGTGCACACGCCTACACCTACTGACTGATAGGTCTGCCCCCTTCAACATACAAATTGGGAACATGGCCTGAGCTTGCCCTTTACGCCTTGGAGGTGCTGGACTGCCCTGCAGCCAGTGTATTGTCTGAACGTTTATTTAGCATGGCTGGAGGGGGTTATAACAGGTTATATTTCACAATGTTTTGGGGTGTACCCTAATTTAAACAAAAAAAAATAAAATTCATTAAAACCAAAAACCAGTGTAGGCTACCTCCTCCACCGCCGCTTCCACCTACACCACCACATCCACCGCCTCCTCAACCTCCTACTCCATATGGACCTCGTCCTCCTAGATCAAGATTATTATTTTATATTTTTACACATTTGTTTGCAGAGCACTTGTCATGCTCTTAGCCACATTTCGATGCCATTTGCAGCCCTCTAGCCCTTTCCATGACTTTTTAGAACCATTTTAGTGTTTTCCAAAGTACGGGTCCCCATTGACTTCAATGGGGTTCGGGTTCGGGGTCAAGTTCGGGTCAAGTTCGGGTATCGAACGCAAACTTTTTTGTGAAGTATGGCCGAACCCGTCAAACCCGAACATCCAGGTGTTCGCTCAACTCTACTTAGAACTTTAGAAGCAATGAAATTATGAAGTCACTTTCTGGGGCTTACATATTAGAATGGCCCCATTTTAGAAACTACACCCCTCGAGCTGTTAAAAACTGATTTCACTAACTTTGTTAACCTTTTCAGTGTTCCTCAAGAATTAAAGGCAAATGGAGATGAAATTTCTAAATTTCACATTTTTTTTGCAGATTTTCCATTTCAATCCATTTTTTCTGTAACACAGCAAGGGTTAAAGGGGTTGTCCGAGTTCAGAGCTGAACCCGGACATATCCCCATTTTCACCCAGGCAGCCCCCCTGACTTGAGCATCAGAGAAGTTCATGCGCCGATGCTCTCCTTTGCCCTGCTCTAAATCTCGCAGGGCAAAGGCATTTTCCGGAGTTCCAGTGACGAACCGGGCTCTCCATAGGGCTGCCAGTAAAACAGCTAAGGCAGCGCTAAAGCCCGCCCATCAGAGCCGGTGACGTTGCTGAACAAACTGCCGGGCAGAAGCTTCCGCCCGGCAGTGTGTTATTGTAAACAAAAGAGCCCTTGCCCTGGTCTATGCAGCGCAGGGAAAAGTAGAGCATCGAAGCATGAGATGCTCTGATGGTAACATCAGGGGGGTTGCCTGGGTGAAAATATGGGTATGTCCGGGTTCAAAATCTACAGTCAGGTCCATAAATATTGGGACATCGACACAATTCTAACATTTTTGACTCTATACACCACCACAATGGATTGGAAATGAAACTAACAAGATGTGCTTTAACTGCAGACTGTCAGCTTTAATTTGAGGGTATTTACATCCAAATCAGGTGAACGGTGCAGGAATTACAACAGTTTGCATATGTGCCTCCCACTTGTTAAGGGACCAAAAGTAATGGGACAATTGGCTTCTCAGCTGTTCCATGGCCAGGTGTGTGTTATTCCCTTATTATCCCAATTAAAATGAGCAGATAAAAGGTCCAGAGTTAATTTAAAGTGTGCTATTTGCATTTGGAATCTGTTGCTGTCAACTCTCAAGATGAGATCCAAATTGCTGTCACTATCAGTGAAGCAAGCCATCATTAGGCCGAATGCACACGGCCGTGTTCCGCGGCCGAGAGTGGTCCATGGTATGCCGGGCTAGATTCCTGTTCAGAGCAGGAGCACACGGCGTCATTGGTTGCTATGACGCCGTGCGCTTCATGCCGCCGCTGCTGTACAGTGATACACTCGTATAGATCATAAGAGTGAATTACTGTAGTGTAGCGGCAGCATGAAGCGCACAGCGTCATTACAACCAATGACGCCGTGCGCCCCCTGCTCTGAACAGGAATCCAGCCCGGCATACCACGGACCGCTCTCGGCCGCGGAACACGGCCGTGTGCATTCGGCCTTAGGCTGAATAAACAAAACAAACCTATCAGAGAGATAGCAAAAACATTAGGCATGGCCAAAACAACTGTTTGGAACATTCTTAAAAAGAAGGAATGCACCGGTGAGCTCAGCAACACCAAAAGACCCAGAAGACCACGGAAAACAACTGCGGTGGATGACCGAAGAATTCTTCCCCTGGTGAAGAAAACACCCTTCAGAACAGTTGGCCAGATCAAGAACACTCTCCAGGAGGTAGGTGTATGTGTGTCAAAGTCAAAAATCAAGAGAAGACTTCACTAGAGTGAATACAAAGGGTTCACCACAAGATGTAAACCATTGGTGAGCCTCAAAAACAGGAAGGCCAAACAACATCTAAAAAAGCCTTCACAGTTCTGGAACAACATGCTATGGACAGATGAGACCAAAATCAACTTGTACCAGAGTGATGGGAAGAGAAGAGTATGGAGAAGGAAAGGAATTGCTCATAATCCTAAGCATACCACCTCATTAGTGAAGCATGGTGGTGGTAGTGTCATGGCGTGGGCATGTATGGCTGCCAATGGAACTGGTTCTCTTGTATTTATTGATGATGTGACTGCTGACAAAAGCAGCAGGATGAATTCTAAAGTGTTTCAGGCAATATTATCTGCTCATATTCAGCCAAATGCTTCAGAACTCATTGGACGGCGCTTCACAGTGCATATGGACAATGACCCAAAGCATACTGCAAAAGCAACCAAAGAGTTTTTTAAAAGAAAGAAGTGGAATGTTATGCAATGGCCAAGTTAATCACCTGACCTGAATCCGATTGAGCATGCATTTCAATTGCTGAAGACAAAACTGAAGGGAAAATGCCCCAAGAACAAGCAGGAACTGAAGACAGTTGCAGTAGAGGCCTGGCAGGGCATCAGCAGAGATGAAACCCAGCGTCTGGTGATGTCTATGCGTTCCAGACTTCAGGCTGTAATTGACTGCAAAGGATTTGCAACCAAGTATTAAAAAGTGAAAGTTTGATTTGTGATTATTATTCTGTCCCATTACTTTTGGTTCCTTAACAAGTGGCAGGCACATATGCAAACTATTCCTACACCGTTCACCTGATTTGGATGTAAATACCCTCAAATTAAAGCTGACAGTCTGCAGTTAAAGCACATCTTGTTCGTTTCATTTCAAATCCATTGTGGTGGTGTATAGAGCCAAAAATGTAAGAATTGTGTCGATGTCCCAATATTTATGGACCTGACTGTATTATACTGATTCCGCAGTTTACAGAAACACTCCATAGGTGGTCGTAAACTGCTGCATGGGCACACAGTGGGGTGCAAAAGGAAAGGAGCACCATATGGTTTTTGGAGGGCAGATTTAGGCTACTTTCACACGAGCGTTCATCAGACGGATCCGCTCCGATAATGCAGACGTTTGCATCCGTTCAGAACGGATCCGTCTGCATTATTACTTAGAAAATGTTCTAAGTCAGAAAGTAGCCTGAGCGGATCCGTTCAGACTTTACATTGAAAGTCAATGGGGAACGGATCCGCTTGAAGATTGAGCCATATGGTGTCATCTTCAAGCGGATCCGTCCCCATTGACTTCCATTATAAGTCAGGACGGATCCGCTCGCCTCCGCATGGCCAGGCGGACACCCGAACGCTGCAAGCAGCGTTCGGGTGTCCGCTCACTGAGCGGAGCGGAGGCTGAGCGCTGGCAGGCGGATGCATTCTCAGTGGATCCACCTCCACTGAGAATGCATTAGGGCCAGACGGATCCGTTCGGGGCCGCTCGTGAGCCCCTTGAAAACGGAGCGCACGAGCGGACACCCGAACGCTCGTGTGAAAGTAGCCTTAGCTGGACTGGTGTTTAGGCACTATGTTACATTTGATGACCTCCTGATGCACCCTACAGTAGAAACGAACAAAAGTAATCCCAATTTGGAAACTACAGGATAAGGTGACAGTTTTGTTGGTGCTATTTTGGGGTAAATATGATTTTTTTTTTCGCTCTATATTAAGCTTTTGTGAGGCAAGGTAACAAACTTTTTGGCACAGTTTTATATTTTTTTGTTTTTTACAATGTTCACCTGCCAGGTTAGATCATGTGCTAGTTTTATAAAGCAAGTTGCTATGTACACAACAATACCAAATGTGTCTAATTTTATAATTTTTTTGTTTTAGTTTTACATAATAAAGCATTTTTGAAAAAATCATGTTTTTATGCCCCTGTCTTATGTCTGTTTCTGAAAGCCATATTTTTTTATTTTTCTTCCAATTGTCTTGTTTAGGGAGTTGTTTTTTGTGGAAGGTGACCAAAAAATTTGTTTTGGTTGTTTTTTTATGGCAACTACATTAGGGGTTATATCATGTATTATTTTTATCGAGCAGGTTGTTATGGACGCATTGATATGGTATGCCTACTTTTTTAAAAATATATTTCAGTTTTACATAATAAAAGCATTTTTGAAAAAAAATCATATTTTAGTGTCTCCATTTTCTGAAAGCCATATTTATTTATATTTTTTGGGTGATTGTCTTATGTAGGTGTTCATTTTTTGATGCAGCGAATCGTTACTTCGAGTTCCGCTGGCTTCTCGAACAGCTGATCTGCGGGGGTCCTGGTTTTCGGACCTCCACCAATTAGATGCTGATGACCTATCTAGACGATCGGTCATTAGCATTAAAATCTCGGAAAACCCCTTTAAATGTAAATCATTTACTGCAGTTTTGCTGATATCCTAAGGTGATCTGATATTCCAAATATGGTTAACATATTTGTTCCACAAAGGAAGTTTTTCAAAGGTAGGTAAGGAAGATTAATCAAAGGATTAAATTATTCATATTTTTAAAATATAGATTACATGATTTTATCTGAGGTTTGTTGTGGTCGAGTAAAAACATTTAAGAAAGAGATGACCCTCAAAAAATGTAAGAAAAAATAGAAAGGGAAAAGCTGTTCGGAAGACGTTGGGTAGTAGATATGGATAAAAGGGAGATTGATATGATTCATATGTTCATTATAAACCTATAAACTTTATAAGAAAAATGATTTAAGATATTGGCACATTCTGAAGTGTAATAAAACATTAGGCAATGAGTGTATTACATTCTCCACTGATTTTTCTCTTGAGTATAATCCGACTATTTCCTTGATACTGGCGTACTATCGGAACATTTTTAATACTGGGGGCACTACTTGGGCATTTTTAATGGGGGTATTATTGCTGAAGACACTGTAGGGGCATTTTTATTACTAGGGGCACTTTAGGGGATATTATAATTAGAGTTGAGCGAACACCTGGATGTTCGGGTTCGACGAGTTCGGCCGAACTTTCGAAAAATGTTCGGGTTCGGGATCCGAACTCGACCCGAACTTCATCCCGAACCCGAACCCCATAGAAGTCAATGGGGACCCGAACTTTTGGGCACTAAAAAGGCTGTAAAACACACCCGGAAAGGGCTAGAGGGCTGCAAAAGGCAGCAAAATGTAGTTAAATCCCCTGCAAACAAATGTAGATAGGGAAATGATGAGTTAACATAAAATAAATAAAAATTAAACAATATTAATTGGAGTGAGGTCCCATAGCACAGAATCAGGCTTCAAGTCACCCACCAATGGAGAAGGTCACTTACTATTATTTTGACCACAGCACCCAGACAAAGGAGAGAGGTCCCACAGCAGAGAACCAGGCATCATATCACCCACCACAGGAGTAGGCCACCATTTAGTTACTTTGACCCCTACACCCAGACGGAGGAGAGAGGTTACACAGCAGAGAATCAGGCATTTAGATCACCCACCACAGGAGTAGGCCACCATTGAATCAGACCCCGGCAACCATGTCAGATGGCACAAGCATAAGCTTTATATCAATCAGCACAGGAGAAGGCGACTTTGACAGACTTTGACCCCTACACCCGGACGGAGGAGAGAGGTTTCAAAGCAGAGAATCAGGCATTTAGATCACCCACCACAGGAGTAGGCCCCAATTTAATGGGACCCCGGCAACCATGTCAGATGGCACAACCATCAGCTTCATATCAATCAGCACAGGAGAAGGCGACTTTGAAAGACTTTGACCCCTACACCCAGACGGAGGAGAGAGGCTTCACAGCAGAGAATCAGGCATTTAGATCACCCACCACAGGAGTAGGCCCCCATTGAATCAGACCCTGGCAACCATGTCAGATGGCACAACCATCAGCTTTATATCAATCAGCACAGGAGAAGGCGACTTTGAAAGACTTTGACCCCTACACCCAGATGGAGGAGAGAGGTTTCACAGCAGAGAATCAGGCATCATATCAACCACCACAGGAGAAGCCACCATTTAGTTACTTTGACCCCTGCACCCAGGAAGAGGAGAGAGGCACCACAGCACATATTCTGGCATCATATCAGCCACCACAGGAGAAGCCACCATTGAGTTACTTTGACCCCCGCACCCAGGAAGAGGAGAGAGGCACCACAGCACATATTCTGGCATCATATCAGCCACCACAGGAGAAGCCACCATTGAGTTACTTTGACCCCCGCACCCAGGAAGAGGAGAGAGGCACCACAGCACATATTCTGGCATCATATCAGCCACCACAGGAGAAGCCACCATTGAGTTACTTTGACCCCTGCACCCAGGAAGAGGAGAGAGGCCCCACAGCACATATTCTGGCATCATATCAGCCACCACAGGAGAAGCCACCATTTAGTTACTTTGACCCCTTCACCCAAACAGAGGAGAGAGGTTCCACATCAGAGAATCAGGCATCATATCAACCACCACAGGAGTAGGCCACAATTTAATGGGACCCCGGCAACCATGTCAGATGGCACAACCATCAGCTTCATATCAATCAGCACAGGAGAAGGCGACTTTGAAAGACTTTGACCCCTACACCCAGACGGAGGAGAGAGGTTTCACAGCAGAGAATCAGGCATTTAGATCACCCACCACAGGAGTAGGCCCCCATTGAATCAGACCCTGGCAACCATGTCAGATGGCACAACCATCAGCTTTATATCAATCAGCACAGGAGAAGCCACCATTGAGTTACTTTGACCCCTGCACCCAGGAAGAGGAGAGAGGCCCCACAGCACATATTCTGGCATCATATCAGCCACCACAGGAGAAGCCACCATTTAGTTACTTTGACCCCTTCACCCAAACAGAGGAGAGAGGTTCCACATCAGAGAATCAGGCATCATATCAACCACCACAGGAGTAGGCCACAATTTAATGGGACCCCGGCAACCATGTCAGATGGCACAACCATCAGCTTCATATCAATCAGCACAGGAGAAGGCGACTTTGAAAGACTTTGACCCCTACACCCAGACGGAGGAGAGAGGTTTCACAGCAGAGAATCAGGCATTTAGATCACCCACCACAGGAGTAGGCCCCCATTGAATCAGACCCTGGCAACCATGTCAGATGGCACAACCATCAGCTTTATATCAATCAGCACAGGAGAAGCCACCATTGAGTTACTTTGACCCCTGCACCCAGGAAGAGGAGAGAGGCCCCACAGCACATATTCTGGCATCATATCAGCCACCACAGGAGAAGCCACCATTTAGTTACTTTGACCCCTGCACCCAAACAGAGGAGAGAGGTTCCACATCAGAGAATCAGGCATCATATCAACCACCACAGGAGTAGGCCACAATTTAGTTTATTTGACCCCTGCACCCAGGAAGAGGAGAGAGGCCCCACAGCACATATTCTGGCATCATATCACACACCACAGGAGAAGGCCTCTTTCAGTGATTTAGGCCTTTGGACCCAGACAGAGGAGAGAGGTCAGAGATTAGCTTCATATCCCCCAGCACAGCAGAAGACCGCTTTATTTGACTTAGGCCTCAGCACCCAGACAGAAGACAGAGGTAGCATGGCAGAGGTTATGGCTTCATGTCACCCGTTAGTTTAACCGGCCACTTTCATCTGGTTAGGCCCCGGCGCCCAAACAGAGAAGAGTTTCATTCAACTGTGGGTTTCATAAAATTTGTATCAAATAAAGAAGTGGCCCGTAGCACAACAAGACATGTTTTAGGCAGTTAATAAGGACTACTCTGCACAAGGGAGGGACAGGTCCTGTGGGATCCATGCCTGGTTCATCTTTATGAAGGTCAGCTTGTCCACGTTGGCTGTGGACAGGCGGCTGCGCTTGTCAGTAATGACGCCCCCTGCCGTGCTGAATACGCGTTCAGATAAAACGCTGGCCGCCGGGCAGGAAAGCACCTCCAAGGCATAACATGCTAACTCTGGCCACGTGGACAATTTCGAAACCCAGTAGTTGAATGGGGCCGAACCATCCGTCAGGATGTGGAGGGGTGTGCAGACATACTGTTCAACCATGTTAGTGAAATGCTGCCTCCTGCTAACACGTTCCGTATCAGGTGTCGGTGCAGATAGCTGTGGCGTGGAGACAAAACTTTTCCACATTTCTGCCGTGCTAACCCTGCCCTCAGATGAGCTGGCCGTGACACAGCTGCGTTGGCGACCTCTTGCCACTCCTCTGCCTTCACCTTCCACCTGTTCCCCTGTGACATGTGGGAATGCTCTCAAGAGCGCCTCTATCAGCGTGCGCTTGTACTCGCGCATCTTACGGTCGCGCTCCAGTTCAGGAATTAAAGTGGGCACATTGTCTTTATACCGGGGATCCAGCAGGGTGGCCACCCAGTAGTCTGCACACGTTAAAACGTGGGCAACTCTGCTGTCGTTGCGCAGACATTGGAGCATATATTCGCTCATGTGGGCCAGGCTACCCATGGGTAAGGACAAGCTGTCCTCTGTGGGAGGCGTATCGTCATCGTCCACCGTATCCCCCCAGCCACGCACCAGTGATGGGCCTGGGCTGCCACCCCGCTGTGAACTTGCGTCATCCTCGTCCCCCTCCACCTCCTCCTCCTCATCCTCCTCGTCCTCCAGTACAGTGCCTTGGCTGGCGACTTGTGAACCTGTCCTCTGCTGCTTAAACAAACCTCCCTCTGAGCCACTTCGAACAGACTGGCCCGAAAGTGTTAGAAACGAGCCCTCATCCTCCTCCTCCTCCTCCACCTGGGCCACCTCCTCTAACATCATTGCCCTAAGTGTTTTCTCAAGGAGACATAGAAGTGGTATTGTAACGCTGATAACAGTGTCATCGCCACTGGCCATGTTGGTGGAGTACTCGAAACAGCGCAGCAGGGCACACAGGTCTCGCATGGAGGCCCAATCATTGGTGGTGAAGTGGTGCTGTTCGGCAGTACGACTGACGCGAGCGTGCTGCAGCTGAAACTCCACTATGGCCTGCTGCTGCTCGCACAGTCTCTCCAGCATGTGCAAGGTGGAGTTCCACCGGGTGGGCACGTCGCATATGAGGCGGTGAGCGGGAAGGCCGAAGTTCCGCTGTAGCGCAAACAGGCGAGCAGCGGCAGGATGTGAACGGCGGAAGCGCGCACAGACGGCCCGCACTTTATGCAGCAGCTCTGACATGTTGGGGTAGTGGTGAATGAACCTCTGCACCACCAAGTTCAGCACATGCGCCAGGCAAGGGATGTGCGTCAAACCGGCTAGTCCTAGAGCTGCCACGAGATTTCGCCCATTATCGCATACCACCAGGCCTGGCTTGAGGCCCACCGGCAGAAACCACTCGTCGGTCTGTTGTTCAATACCCCGCCACAACTCCTTTGCGCTGTGGGGCCTGTCCCCCAAACATATGAGTTTCAGAATGGCCTGCTGACGTTTACCCCGGGCTGTGCTGAAGTTGGTGGTGAAGGTGTGTGGCTGACCGGATGAGCTGGTGGAAGCAGTGGAGGAGGAAGCCGAGTAGGAGGAGGAGGCTACAGGAGGCAGAGAATGATGCCCTGCGATCCTAGGGGGCGGAAGGACGTGCGCCAAGGAACTGTCCGCCGGGGGCCCAGCCGCCACTACATTCATCCAGTGTGCAGTTAGTGAGATATAGCGTCCCTGGCCGTGCTTACTGGTCCACGTATCTGTGGTTAGGTGGACCTTGCCACACATGGCGTTGCGCAGTGCACACTTGATTTTATCGGACACTTGCATGAGCAGGGAAGGCACGGCTGTCTTGGAGAAGTAGTGGCGGCTGGGAACCACATACTGCGGGACAGCCATGGCCATCAGCTGTTTGAAGCTGTCTGTGTCCACCAGCCGGAATGACAGCATTTCAAAGGCCAGCAGTTTAGAAATGCTGGCGTTCAGGCCAAGGGCTCGAGGGTGACTCGGGGGGAATTTGCGCTTCCTCTCTAAGGTTTGAGATATTGAGAGCTGAACGCTGCTGTGTGATATAGTGGAGACGCTAGTTGACGGTGGCGGTGGTGGTGGTGTCGGTGGCACATCCTCTGTTTGCTGCTCGGCAGGTGGCAACATTCCTCTCGAGGCGGAAGCCGAGGCAGCAGCGGTAGAGGGAGCAGGGGGAGCCTCAGCGAGTGCCTGGTTTTTAAGGTGTGTACCCCACTGCAGTTCATGCTTTGCATGTAGATGCCTGGTCATGCAGGTTGTGCTGAGGTTCAGAACGTTAATGCCTCGCCTCAGGCTCTGATGGCAGAGCGTGCAAGTCACTCGGGTCTTGTCGGTAGGACATTGTTTAAAGAAGTGCCATGCCAGGGAACTCTTTGAAGCTGCCTTTGTGGGGCTGGGTCCCTGTTGGCGATGTCCAGTAGCAGGCGAACTCTGGGGGCGGCGGCTCGTCTGCTTTGGCCCCCTGCTCCCTCTTTGGCTTCGCTGTTGTCTCGGTCTCACCACTACCTCTTCCTCTGAACTGTGAAAGTCATCGCCACGACCTTCAGTCCATGTGGGGTCTAAGACCTCATCGTCCTCTGCATCGTCTTCCACCCAGTCTCCCTCCCTGACCTCCTCCTGTTCAGTCTGCACACTGCAAAAAGACGCGGCAGTGGGCACCTGTGTTTCGTCATCATCAGAGAGTCGGTGACTCTGCTGTGGTGGTATTCCCATGTCCTCTTCATCTGGAGACATAAGTGGTTGTGCGTCAGTGCATGGTATGTCTTCCTCCACTGGGGAAGGGCTAGGTGGACGCCCCTGGGAAACCCTGGAAGCAGAGTCTTCAAACAGAAGAAGAGACTGCTGCATAACTTGTGGCTCAGACCGTTTCCCTGATATGCTTGGGGGTGATGTGACAGACTGATGGGCTTGGTTTTCAGGTGCCACCTGTGCGCTTTCCGCAGAAGACTGGGTGGAAGACCATGTGGTGAACGTGCTGGAAGCACTGTCGGCCACCCAATCGATTAAGGCCTGTACCTGCTCAGGCCTTACCATCCTAAGAGCGGCATTGGGCCCCACGAGATATTGCGGTACATTCTGCCGGCTAGTTGAGGGAGTTCGTTCCCTACTGTGTGCGCCTGGGGCCGAACGGCCACGTCCTCTACCAGCAACAGAGGCTCCACGGACACCACCACGACCGCGTCCTCGTCCCTTAATAGTATTTTTCTTCATTGTTGCGATTCAACTCGCACCACAATGAAATATATTATTTTTTATAAGCAAAATCCCCTCACTGGAATACTTTCAGTCTTTTGACTGTATGGATTACAGATGGAATGACTGTTATATGTGAGTACCGCTTTCTTTGACAGATTCTAGTATGGGTACATATATGTTTTCCCAACCCCAGCACATTAGTTTGCTAATTCCAGATGTATGAAACGCAGGCCTAACTGTATCTAGTATATTGAACGCCAGATAAACTAACTTGGCCTTTTTTAAATAAAAAAAATCCCCTCACTGGAATACTTTCAGTCTTTTGACTGTATGGATTACAGATGGAATGACTGTTATATGTGAGTACCGCTTTCTTTGACAGATTCTAGTATGGGTACATATATGTTTTCCCAACCCCAGCACATTAGTTTGCTAATTCCAGATGTATGAAACGCAGGCCTAACTGTATCTAGTATATTGAACGCCAGATAAACTAACTTGGCCTTTTTTAAATAAAAAAAATCCCCTCACTGGAATACTTTCAGTCTTTTGACTGTATGGATTACAGATGGAATGACTGTTATATGTGAGTACCGCTTTCTTTGACAGATTCTAGTAAGGGTACATATATGTTTTCCCAACCCCAGCACATTAGTTTGCTAATTCCAGATGTATGAAACGCAGGCCTAACTGTATCTAGTATATTGAACGCCAGATAAACTAACTTGGCCTTTTTTAAATAAAAAAAATCCCCTCACTGGAATACTTTCAGTCTTTTGACTGTATGGATTACAGATGGAATGACTGTTATATGTGAGTACCGCTTTCTTTGACAGATTCTAGTATGGGTACATATATGTTTTCCCAACCCCAGCACATTAGTTTGCTAATTCCAGATGTATGAAACGCAGGCCTAACTGTATCTAGTATATTGAACGCCAGATAAACTAACTTGGCCTTTTTTAAATAAAAAAAAAATTCCCTCACTGGAATACTTTCAGTCTTTTGACTGTATGGATTACAGATGGAATGACTGTTATATGTGAGTACCGCTTTCTTTGACAGATTCTAGTATGGGTACATATATGTTTTCCCAACCCCAGCACATTAGTTTGCTAATTCCAGATGTATGAAACGCAGGCCTAACTGTATCTAGTATATTGAACGCCAGATAAACTAACTTGGCCTTTTTTAAATAAAAAAAAAATTCCCTCACTGGAATACTTTCAGTCTTTTGACTGTATGGATTACAGATGGAATGACTGTTATATGTGAGTACCGCTTTCTTTGACAGATTCTAGTATGGGTACATATATGTTTTCCCAACCCCAGCACATTAGTTTGCTAATTCCAGATTTATGAAACGCAGGCCTAACTGTATCTAGTATATTGAACGCCAGATAAACTAACTTGGCCTTTTTTAAATAAAAAAAATCCCCTCACTGGAATACTTTCAGTCTTTTGACTGTATGGATTACAGATGGAATGACTGTTATATGTGAGTACCGCTTTCTTTGACAGATTCTAGTATGGGTACATATATGTTTTCCCAACCCCAGCACATTAGTTTGCTAATTCCAGATGTATGAAACGCAGGCCTAACTGTATCTAGTATATTGAACGCCAGATAAACTAACTTGGCCTTTTTTAACCCCTTAAGGACCTAGGACGTACCGGTACGCCCTATTTCCCGAGTCCTTAAGGACCTAGGACGTACCGGTACGCCCTATTTCCCGAGTCCTTAAGGACCGAGGACGTACCGGTACGTCCTGACTTAAAATCGGAACTCCGGCGCCGCAGGGGTTAATCGGAACGGGATTTCGGCTGAAATCATTCAGCCGGCATCCCGTAACAATGCAGGGGGGGGTCATTTGACCCCCCCGTATCGGCGATCGCAGAAAACCGCAGGTCAATTCAGACCTGCGGTTTTCTGCGTTTCCGGTCCATTCGGGTGTCCTGTGACCCGATGAACCGGAAAAAGACTGCGATCGGTGGCGTAATTATACACCACCTATCGCAGTCCGAGGATTTGGAGAGGCGGTGCTGGCCCTGGTGCTGAATGCCGCTGTCCAGGGTGCTGATTGGTGCAGGGGAGAGAGGCGCGAGATTCAAACTTCCTGCGCTCCTCTCTCCCCTCCTCTTCCTGTCCAGCACCCTGACCGTGCAGCACCGTCCAGAACGAGCTCCTGTGTCCCCCTAATCGGCATCCATCACCCTCCTGCACCCATCGCCACCCAGGTAGGTTAGGGTCAGTGAGGGAGAGGCACCGTTAGGCAGGGAAAGAAGGGAAAAGTAAGTTAGAAAAAAAAAAAAAAAAGTACTTTTATTCCAAACTTCCAAACTTCCATCTAACCCTAACCCAGACCCCTCCTGCCACTTGCCCCCCCACCCACCCCCCACCAGCCACTTCCCCCCCCCCCCACCTGCCTCCCCCCCCCACCCACCCCCTACCAGCACCCCCCACTCACCACCACTTTTTTTTTTCTGCGTGCGCTGACTGGCCGGCACTTTTTAGCGTCCGTCCACTGTTAGCGCATCGCCCGCCCCACCACCCCACCGACCGCTGATCAGCGTTGTACCGCTGATCAGCAAGTTTTAACTTTTTTTTTTTCTAACACTTGCCCATTTTTTTGCCTGGACCTTTTAGTACGCGAACACCCGTTGCCCCCACACACACGCACATATAATAAAGTTTGCCACACACGCACACCTACACGCACACACACCCATGGCCCACCGGATGTTCTCGGCCGAGGAGGCATACGCCCAGATTGCCTCCGACTCTGAGAGCCCCAGTGAGGATGAGGATGACCCCACATTCCTTTTGTCATCCGCATCCTCCTCATCATCATCTGATGACGATGAGCCACCAAGGCGGCGGAGACGCCGCCAGGCGGAGCCAGGGGCCCCACATGCTAGGGATCCTGTGGCCCACCCTAGTACGAGCCGCCCTGGGGTTCGTACTGGTTTCCCGGCCCACCAAATAAGTCCACCGGAGCCCCCTGCCGATGAACTTAGCTGGTGTCCCCCAGTGGACTTTGAGCCTGAGATTCCGGATTTTGCTGGCAATCCTGGAATCCAGATTCCCACAGTGGGGTTTACTGAAATAGACTATTTTAGTTTTTTTTTCAGTAACTCACTGGTGAATTTGATGGTGGAGCAGACGAATCTGTACGCCCAACAGTTCGTCGCTCAAAACCCAGGCTCAGTTTTGGCTAGACCCGGTGGCTGGACGCCGGTCAGTGCAGCCGAAATGAGGACATTTTGGGGCCTCGTGCTGCATATGGGTCTAGTCCAAAAACCCAGTGTCAGGCAATACTGGAGTGGGGACATACTCTACCAGACCCCACTGTACAGTATGGTCATGACACGTCACCGGTTTGAGGCCATCCGGAAATGTCTGCATTATTCCGATAATGCAGCATGTCCCCCCCGAAGTGATCCTGCCTATGACCGGCTGTATAAGATACGGCCGGTCATCGATCACTTTGGGGCCACATTTCAGCAGGCCTACGTACCTGGAAGGGAGGTCGCGGTTGATGAGTCTCTCGTTGCGTTCAAGGGGAGACTCAGTTTCCGCCAATACATTCCCACAAAGCGGGCGAGGTATGGCGTGAAGCTATACAAAATTTGTGAGAGTGCCTCAGGGTACACTTACAAATTTCGTGTGTACGAGGGGCGAGATTCCCGTATTGAACCCCCAGAATGTCCCCCCACTCTGGGTGTTAGCGGGAAACTCGTGTGGGACCTTATGTACCCACTGCTGGATAATGGTTACCACTTGTACGTGGATAACTTTTATACCAGCATTCCCTTGTTCAGGTCCCTTGCCGCCAGATCCACGTTCGCTTGTGGGACCGTGCGGAAAAATCAACGCGGCCTCCCTGCCTACCCCCTCCAGGTACCTATCCCCAGGGGTGAGACCCGTGCCCTTACCAGTGGAAACCTGTTGCTGGTCAGGTATAAGGACAAGAGGGATGTCCTTATGCTGTCCACAATCCACGGTAACGGCACCACCCCTGTCCCTGTGCGAGGTACCGCGGCAACGGTCCTCAAGCCCGATTGTATCGTCGACTACAATCGGTATATGGGAGGAGTTGATCTCTCTGATCAAGTCCTCACGCCATATAACGCCATGCGCAAAACCCGGGCATGGTACAAAAAAGTTGCGGTCTACTTGGTACAGGTTGCCATGTACAACTCTTTTGTACTATCCCGAAGCGCTGGCAGCACAGGGACATTCCTCCAGTTCTATGAGGCAGTCCTCAAAGACCTGATCTTTTCGGACCGGGAAAGAGCAGGCCGGAGTACCTCGGGAATTGGAGGCGCCCGGATCGTCCCTGGCCAACACTTTCCAGGTGTGGTCCCCCATACTGGAAAGAAGGGACGAACCCAAAAAAAGTGCAGAGTGTGTCACAAGAGGGGGATACGGAAGGACACCACTACTCAATGTGACACTTGCCCCGATCATCCGGGCCTCTGCATTATCAATTGCTTCAGGGAGTATCACACTTCCATGGAGTACTAAATTTTTATAATCCTCAACAGTCCACTAGAGAACATAAAACACTATGGCTCTCAGACTTTGGAGACACGGAAACAATTTTTCTTTCCCCAAAAAATATTAGTTTTAGAGCAGGCATCCTCAAACTGCGGCCCTCCAGATGTTGTAAAACTATAACTCCCAGCATGCCCAGACAACCTACAGCCATCAGCAGGGCATGGTGGGAATTGTAGTTTTACAATATCTGGAGGGCCGCAGTTTTAGGATGCCTGCTTAGTGTCTCCAAAGTCTGAGAGCCATACATATTGGGCATCGTCGCGTGCGTAAAAGTCGTCGCTATAAAAATAACTTTTGACCAAACGCCTCGGATGAACGGTGTTAAAAATATAAAATAAAAACTGTGCCAAAACACCAATTTTTGGGCAAAATTTCAATTTGAATCCATTTTGCCGGTAATAAAGCAAGGGTTAACAGCCAAACAAAACTAAATATTTATTGCCCCGATTCTGTAGTTTGCAGAAACACCCCATATGTGGTCGTAAATGGCTATATAGCCGCACGGCAGGGCATAGAACGAAGGGAACTCCATATGGTTTCTGGAAGGCAGATTTTGATGGACAGTTTTTTTTTTGACACCATGTCCCATTAGAAGCCCCCCCTGATGTAGCCTAGACTAGAAACTCCAAAAAAGTGACCCCATCTAAGAAACTACACCCCTCAAGGTATTCAAAAGTTACTTTACAAACTATGTTAACCCTTTAGGTGTTCCACAAAACCAAATAGTGAATGTAGAAACAATTTTAGAATTACATTTTTTTGTTACATTGCCTCAAAAAAGACTAATATAGAGCAACCAAAAATCAAATTTACCCCAAAAATAGTCCCAAAACAACAACCACCTTATCCCGTAGTTTCCTAGATGGGGTCACTTTTATGGAGTTTCTACTCTAGGGGTGCATCAGGGGGCTTGAAAGGGTACATGGTGTCAATAAACCAGTCCAGCAAAATCTGCCTTCCAAAAATGACGTTCCCCTTCTTCTATGTCCTGCCGTTTAGCCAAATAGTAGTTTACGACCACATATGGGGTGTTTTTGCAAACTACAGAATCAGGGCAACCCATTTTGAGTGTTGTTTGGCAGTTAACCCTTGTTTTACTCCTGGAAAAAATTGATTATATTGGAAAATTTTCCAAAAAATAGAAATTTCAAAATTGTTTCTCCATCTGCCATTAACTCTTGTGGAACACCTAAAGGGTTAACAAAGTTTGTAAACCCAGTTTTGAATACCTTGAGGGGTGTACTTTCTTAGATGGAGTCACTTTTTTGAAATTTCTATTCTAGGGGTGCAACAGGGGGCTTCAAATGGGACATGGTATAAACAAAACCAGTCCTGCCAAATCTGCCTTCCAAAACCCATATGGTGTTCCCCTCCTTCTATGTGCTACCGTTCGGCCAAACAGTAGTTTACGACCACATATGGGGTGTTTTTGCAAACTACAGAATCAGGGCAACCCATTTTGAGTGTTGTTTGGCAGTTAACCCTTGTTTTACTCCTGGAAAAAATTGATTATATTGGAAAATTTTCCAAAAAATAGAAATTTCAAAATTGTTTCTCCATCTGCCATTAACTCTTGTGGAACACCTAAAGGGTTAACAAAGTTTGTAAACCCAGTTTTGAATACCTTGAGGGGTGTACTTTCTTAGATGGAGTCACTTTTTTGAAATTTCTATTCTAGGGGTGCAACAGGGGGCTTCAAATGGGACATGGTATAAACAAAACCAGTCCTGCCAAATCTGCCTTCCAAAACCCATATGGTGTTCCCCTCCTTCTATGTGCTACCGTTCGGCCAAACAGTAGTTTACGACCACATATGGGGTGTTTTTGCAAACTACAGAATCAGGGCAACCCATTTTGAGTGTTGTTTGGCAGTTAACCCTTGTTTTACTCCTGGAAAAAATTGATTATATTGGAAAATTTTCCAAAAAATATAAATTTCAAAATTGTTTCTCCATCTGCCATTAACTCTTGTGGAACACCTAAAGGGTTAACAAAGTTTGAAAAAACAGTTTTGAATACCTTGAGGGGTGTAGTTTCTAGAATGGGGTCATTTTTGGGAGGTTTCTATTATCTAAGCCTCACAATATGACTTCAAACCTGAACTGGTCCATAAAAAGTGGGATTTTGAAGATTTCTGAAAATTTCAAAATTTGCTTCTAAACTTCTAAGCCTTGTAACATCCCCAAAAAATAAAATATCATTCCCAAAACAATTCAAGCATGAAGTAGACATATGGGGAATGTAAAGTCATCACAATTTTTGGGGGTATTACTATGTATTACAGAGGTAGAGAAACTGAAAATTTGAAATTTGCTAATTTTTCAAAATTTACGGTAAAAATTGTATTTTTTTATGCAAAAAAATTAACTTTTTTGACCCAATTTTAGCAGTGTCATGAAGTACAATATGTGACGAAAAAACAATCTCAGAACGGCCTGGGTAAGTCAAAGCGTTTTAAAGTTATGAGCACTTAAAGTGACACTGGTCAGATTTGCAAAAAATGGCCTGGTCCTTAAGGTGAAAATGAGCCTGGTCCTTAAGGTGAAAATGAGCCCGGTCCTTAAGGGGTTAAATAAAAAAAAAATTCCCTCACTGGAATACTTTATGGCTTTTCACTGTATGGATTACAGGTGGACTGGTATTAGTAGGGGTGACACAAGCACACCCAAGTCCCTGATGTAGGATTTCTATGGCACAGACCACTATTACAAGTGATTAATGGACGTTGGGAGAGATTGTGCTGCAGCACTAGTCCCAAGATGGCCGCCGCCTATCAGCCCAGTAACATGTGCCACAAAATGGTCTGCACAACCTTTAAAAAAAATAGCCTTGGACTGTGCTGCTAAATCGCTATTGGTCTGAATCCCAGGTGTAGATGTCTGACTTGTTTGGAGCTTTGGAATGCACACTGTGGCAGCTTCTGCTGCAGCACTACAAGTCGCAAAATGGCGGCCGGCGGTCAGCCCAGGTACATGTGGATGGAAAAATCACTCTGGCCACTCTAAAAATAGCCAATCCCTATCAAAAAAGCAGCTCAGCTGCAGTTGTTCAGATGAATCACAGGTGGAGGAGAGAAATTTGCTTCCAGTTATTCAATTATCCCTGCCTATTCTCGCCCTAGCATCAGCTGCGTCTATCCCTGTTCTATTCACATCGGGAGTGAGCACGTCCCGACGTGCGCACAAGCTTATAAAGAGGCTGAGTCACATGCTGCACTTGGCCAATCACAGCCTTGCCAATAGTAGGCATGGCTGCGATGGCATCTTAGGGCAAGTAGTATGATGCATGTTGATTGGCTGCTTTGCAGCCTTTCAAAATGCGCCAAAATACATGCCGAACGACGAACCCGAACCCGAACTTTTACGAAAAAGTTCGGGTTCGGGTCCGTGTCACGAACACCCCAAAATTCGGTACGGACCCGAACTATGCTCGAACTGTTCGCTCAACACTAATTATAATTTATTATTACTGAGAACACAATGGAAGGGATATTATTATGACAGGGGGCATTTTGGGGGACATTATTATTACTGGAGGCACTATAGAGGGTATTAATATTGATGATGGCACTACAGGGTCATTTTTATTATTACTACCACAGAGGGACACCTTTTGGGAGGTACCGTATATTGTGCTGCATTGTGGTATTTGGTTCTGCACCACAGTGCAGCACAATATACGTATTGACCGAGCAGAACCAAATACCACAGTGCTGC
Organism: Bufo bufo; assembly: GCF_905171765.1. Lineage (NCBI taxonomy): Eukaryota > Metazoa > Chordata > Amphibia > Anura > Bufonidae > Bufo > Bufo bufo. Next base: position 530,296,214 of record NC_053391.1, on the reverse strand, counting down.
ACAATACACTGCCCCAGCAGAACCAAACACAGTAGTGCAGAAGAAAATACTACCCTAGAATAACGAAATACCCTAGTTCTGTTAGGGCAGCATATTGTGCTACACTGTGGTGTTTGGTTCTGCTGGGGCAGTATATTGTGCTGCACTGTAATATTTGGTTCTGCTGGTGCAGTATATTATGCCGCATTGTGATAATTGGTTCTGCTGGGACAGTATATTGTGCTGCACTGTGTTGTTTGGTTCTGATGGGGCATTATTTTGTGGTGCACTGTGATATTTGGTTCTGCTGGGTCAGCATATTTTGCTGCACTGAGGTATTTGGTGCTTCCGGCTGCAGTATATTGTGCTGCGCTTTGGTATTTAGTGCTGCTGGGCAGTATATTGTTCTGTGCTTTCGTATTTAGTTCAGCTGTAGAACCAAATACCAAAGTATAACACAAAATCCTGACCTTCTCAGCAATTACTGGCCCCATCTACGCGTGCTAGATTGACCTGCTTGAGTTGACAATGCCTACTTGTGCCAGCCCCACTGTTTGTCAATTTGGGCCCGACTACAACATTAGGTCACTACAAAATTTCCAGTCTGTATCTGTGCCCACCCTAAACAGTGGCTACCCCATCTAACACTACCCTCATCCTGGCCCTTATAGAGAGTATTCAAACTTGGTGCCTAGGATGGCACCAGCTACAAATAAATTACTGACAAAAAAGACAGTAATGTTCAATTGGCTTAGTAATAAAACAACTGGTTTGATTTTAATGTCCTCCATGTGTACAATCAACACGTACAGGCTGTATGAAATATCTTTTTGATTTAGGGATGCATTCCATTTGGGTTATCTATAGTGATGCCACCCATTATGCTAAGTTTAGATATTTTGTAAGGAGCTTGAGATGCTTTTTGACTATTATAGGTTGTTCAGGAAATGCAATTTTAAGTCTTTCATCTACAGAAAGTAAAAGCAGTGGATGTTTAAAGGTTTTTTCTTTATAGAAATGGTCATACAGGCACACATTTTGGTTGATAGTAGCTGTATAGGTAATTTGAGACTAAACATCATTCACAATATATACATGTTCAAAAACTTAGTAAATGAGCATATGAAACCATACTAAGGCATTTTACACCCACAAAGTTTCAACGGTTCCTTGACAATAAAATGTTATGTTACTTTTATCCAAAAATTGTTCTAGTAATTTGAATCTTAACTTTGAAAATAATTTCTAGACTATTCATAAATTATCTTTTTTTACGGTTTGCCATTTTTTTGTTCAGCATCATATCCATATTTGTTCTATATTTTGCTATGTTAGTTTTTCATCCATATTCAATTTTTTATTGGATTAACATTTTATTTAGCTGTTTTTGTAATGTTGCTGACATACAGATGTAAAATAAAAAAACAAATATGCAATATGAAGTACTGTATACCGATATAGATTATGTATATTCAACTCACTGACTCCAATTTAACAAAAATTGTACCAATACGGATCTGTTAGAAAATGCTGTATATTGAAAAAATACACCATATACATAAAAAGTGCATAGTAAAAACAAAAAGTGAATAAAACCATTTAAATATGTTGACAAAATGTATTTAGAAAGAAACTGTAATATGGAAGTGTAAAAGAGTCATTATTGCAGTGTATAAAAAGTTGAACATTATGGTCCATGTTATATGTGCCCCACAATTTGCTACTTTTAGCTGATATAGACTTCAGTATCTGTTGCAAAGCAGGGCAAAGATGTACCTAATTTATTAAGAGTCACAAGCAGGTCTAAGATCGTGAAGGGTAATTCGCTGCTTATATGTGTATGGGAAGAGAACCGGCTCCTTCTCCCTGTTTAATGTGTCCTAGGGCAAGGGGTCCTGCCTTAAGGAAAATGTGTATTTAGCTACCAGTTTAGGCATCAAGTTATAGACCTTGGTGCTTGGAATAAAGGATGAAGCCACTCTTCTGTTTGTGGGCGTATCAAAGAATGTGGAGGGATTACAGTACCTGACACCCTCCATGCTCCCTAGATAACTTTGGCCAAGTGTTCATGGAGTGTTGAGCGCTTTGTGCAGTAGAAGTAAAGTAGTACTTTATAAAGTGAAGTGCGTTTATTTAGTGGTAGCCATCTTAAATATTAGTCTTCCTATGTCAGTGTTATTATGCAGCACTTTGTATTTTTTCAGTTATCCTTAGAGCATATACAGTCAGGTCCAAAAATATTGGGACATTGACACAATTCTAAAATTTTTGGTTCTATACACCACCACAATGGATTTGAAACATGAAGATGTGCTTTAACTGCAGACTGTCAGCTTTAATTTGAGGGTATTTACATCCAAATCAGGTGAACGGTGTAGGAATTATGACAGTTTGCATATGTGCCTCCCACTTGTTAAGGGACCAAAAGTAATGGGACAATTGGCTTCTCAGCTGTTTTATGGCCAGGTGTGTGTTATTCCCTCATTATCCCAATTACAATGAGCAGCTAAAAGGCCCAGAGTTAATTTCAAGTGTGCTATTTGCATTTGGAATCTGTTGCTGTCAACTCTCAAGATGAGATCCAAAGAGCTGTCACTATCAGTGAAGCAAGCCATCATTAGGATGAAAAAACAAAACAAACCCATCAGAGAGATGGCAAAAACATTAGGCGTGGCCAAAACAACTGTTTGGAACATTCTTAAAAAGAAGGAATGCACCGGTGAGCTCAGCAACACCAAAAGACCCGGAAGACCACGGAAAATAACTATGGTGGTTGACCGAAGAATTCTTACTCTGGTGAAGAAAACACCCTTCACAACAGTTGGCCAGATCAAGAACACTCTCCAGGAGGTAGGTGTATGTGTGTCAAAGTCAACAATCAACAGAAGACTTCACCAGAGTGAATACAGAGGGTTCACCACAAGATGTAAACCATGGGTGAGCCTCAAAAACAGGAAGGTCAGATTAGAGTTTGCCAAACGACATCTAAAAAAGCCTTCACAGTTCTGGAACAACATCCTATGGACAGATTAGACCAAGATCAACTTGTACCAAAGTGATGGGAAGAGAAGAGTATGGAGAAGGAAAGGAACTGCTCATAATCCTAAGCATACCACCTCATCAGTGAAGCATGGTGGTGGTAGTGTCATGGCGTGGGCATGTATGGCTGCCAATGGAACTGGTTCTCTTGTATTTATTGATGATGTGACTGCTGACAAAAGCAGCAGGATGAATTCTAAAGTGTTTCGGGCAATATTATCTGGTCATATTCAGCCAAATGCTTCAGAACTCATTGCACGGTGCTTCACAGTGCAGATGGACAATGACCCAAAGCATACTGCAAAAGCAACCAAAGAGTTTTTTAAGGGAAAGAAGTGGAATGTTATGCAATGGCCAAGTCAATCACCTGACCTGAATCTGATTGGGCATGCATTTCACTTGCTGAAGACAAAACTGAAGGGAAAATGCCCCGAGAACAAGCAGGAACTGAAGACAGTTGCAGTAGAGGCCTGGCAGAGCATCACCAGGGATGAAACCCAGCGTCTGGTGATGTCTATGCGTTCCATACTTCAGACTGTAATTGACTGCAAAGGATTTGCAACCAAGTATTAAAAAGTGAAAGTTTGATTTATGATTATTATTAGTATGTCCCATTACTTTTGGTCCCTCAAAAAGTGGGAGGCACATATGCAAACTGTTGTAATTCCTACACCGTTCACCTGATTTGGATGTAAATACCCTCAAATTAAAGCTGACAGTCTGCAGTTAAAGCACATCTTGTTCGTTTCATTTCAAATCCATTGTGGTGGTGTATAGAGCCAAAAATGTTAGAATTGTGTCGATGTCCCAATATTTATGGACCTGACTGTATTTAAAGGGATTCTGTCACCACATTTTACCCCCTACAGTAAAACATAATTACTTGTAGGTCTCCCTGAGCTGTATTAAATGATGCCCTTATTAACTAATAGTCTTGATTTATTGCATGCGCACTTCACTCGACTATGCCATTACCTGTAGTCCGCACGGGCGCAGACTACAGTGTGTAGTGCGCACACGCGGGATTTCAAACAGGCTCAGGGATTACCTCAGCATGCCGGTTCTTGAAAATATTATATTAGAGGTGGCACTGGACTCAGGAAGGTGGCACTGGGTACCGGACCGAGGGGTGCGGCTGGGCACCAAGTTAGGAAAGGATCCCCTTGGGCACCTTATGTAAGTCATTAGCATATCACTAAAATCGATTTTATAAAGAAATAAATCAAGACTATTAGTTAATAAGGGCATCATTTAATACAGCTCAGGGAGACCTACAAGTAGCTATGTTTTACTGTAGGAGGTAAAATGTGGTGACAGAATCCCTTTAAGCTAAGCACAAGCTGAGGGCCTCTTAATTCTTAGCTGTCGGGGTATGTAACGCCCCAGAGTGGCATTACCACCTCTGCACCTCTCCACTATCTCTTATGGTTGGTTCAATGTCATCATGTGTATTTATTCCAGGTTCAAACACTGTGCATTTGCTATTTTGCAACTATTGTGTGTAAATGTAATGTGCCTGGTTCACCAGCAGATGGCGGCAAGCTTAGCAGAGCTACTTTGTTTAGAATGGAACCATTCTTTCCATTCTACCCCTCTTTAGAGAGGGATGAGTTTTAGTTAGTGCAAGGCTGTCTAGCCTACCCCTTCTAGGGGTGAGGTTGAGTTGAGAGTACAACCTCTATGGGGAAGGCAGCAGGCCATAGTCCCTGCTGGACGATCCCTGCAGAAGTGAGTCTAGAGTACCACCTGCAAGGCGAAGGCAGTGTGCCAGCCATCAGAGTCCTGTCTGCTCTGCTGGAACAAAAAAAAAAAGAGAGAAAAAAACCTCAGAAGCCAAGTGGAAAGGTTCCCTGGATAAAGATAAAAATAAGGATAGAGATAAATACTGAGTCAGACTACAGAAAGCTAAGTACAGCAGAGAGGAAAAGTTTCTATTTATCCCGGATAGCACAGCAAAGCAAGAGAGTGACAGATGTAGCAGACCCGAATGTGTTTGCCTGCCAGAACTAAAGCCAAAGCCTGCTGGTAACCAAGATAAAGTTGGAAGATTGTTTTCCTGATGAAAGTTTAATCAAGTAAAGCTGTTATCAACTATATAAAAGATTTGGACTCAATTCATTCTGCAAATCCCTCAACTATTCCCCCTATTTGCTCTGCAGCGGATGACCACGCCTGGGGTTCCAGGATGTCTTAGTAGGAGCACTGTGACACATGCACAGCCACCTCTAAAGGGACATTATAGGCTACCCTTACACCACTCTGGTATTCCTACACCTGGGTACCGTTCTATCTCAAAAGGGGGCCCTGTGCCCTCATTGCTGCAAGGCAACTGGCGTCACAACAAACATTCATAACACCTTAAAGGGATCCCACGGTGCTCGGCCTTCCGCCCGAGGCACATCCACCTCCTAATAAATTAGGCGCATCTCATGTCAGTGCAAGGAAATCAAGACAGGCATATGGTTACTGGCATATGTCCTTTATACTCTCCAGCAGTCCTCTATAAATTATAACAGCATGATCCTGCCATCACCATGGTTCATGGTGTATTTTAGATGGTATGTAATGTTATGCAGGTATGTAGTGTCTTGGATTTTTTAAAGACAGAAAAACACAATGTCATGTGAAAGTTATATTTCAACAGTAGTTTTCTCTAGCTCATTAAGCAACAACTGGGGTAACATCTAAACAACAGTTGTGTGTACAATATGTTCCATCTAAAGCAGGATAGTTTATGAGTTTTTCAGAGTCACAGTAGGTTTGTTTCACTAGTACCATCCTCACAATGTCACAATTTTTGAAAATTACCTGCTTTTGGTTGATATAACGAGGTACTGTGCTGGTGGCTCAGTGGTTAGCACTGTTGCCTTTCAGCGCTGGGGGTCCAGAGTTTGAATCTGATCAGGGATACTTTGATATGCTCCAAAAATAGGCAAATTGAACCTAGCGTGTGTTGGGGTTGAGCACCTGTATGGCAGCCACTGAATTCAGAGGGAGTCACCACAGCCACACAGCTGTTCTTGTAATAAAAGCACATTACAAGTTATTGTTATTGCATTTCTTTTCAATGACTGCATTGACAAGACTCTGACAGCTGAACTCTTGGCCAGTTCTTCCCCATAACCTTAAAGCTTTAATAACTGACAAGTACTTTAGAGTGTCCTCTTTACTTCCTGATGTTTTTGTCAGGAAATCATTGGTTGGACCATAAAAATACAAGTGAATTTATTCTACATTCAATTAAAACCCCTCAACTGTATGTAGAGGATCTCAGCTTGTCTACAGCCGTATCTGTAGACAAAGCTGTGGCCATAAAACCGGGGCAACAGCACACAGAAAGTTCATATAGTACTGTAATATAGAGCTGTTAGCTGCCTTTGTGTCACCATATAATGCCTCTGTATGGTCCAGATTTACTATTCCTATAGATGAGGTCAGCTTAGGCTAGGTTCACACCTGAGCGTTTTACAGCGCGTTCCGACGCACTGTAAAACGCTCAACAGGCAAAAACCAATGTTTCCCTATGGGCATGGTTCTCACCTGTAAAACGCCCTACGCCCCAAGAAGTACAGGAGCTTCTTTGGGGCGTATTGTCACGCATAACACCTCTGTTTTTCATTGTACGCCTCTGTGGTCAATAGCAAGAACGCGCGTACGATGCGCGTTTCCAAAATACAAAAACGCCCCAAAATACGCCTCAAAAACTCCCGATAAAAACACCTGTAAACAGCGCTTATCAAATACTCTCAGGTGTGAACCCGGCCTTAGATAGGATGTATAGCCCGGCACCAAAATGTGAAGACACCATAGATACACCAAACTGCTACAATATGCGCCACTTTTTAGTCCGATTTTTGGTGTAGGATACCTCTATAAAATGGCATCATGTGAAGGTGAGAAAACACTCCCATGTGCATCCATATGAAACTAGAGCCTCAGAGAAGTACAGATCCAAAGATTTCTTTCACATGTCTTGTGAAATACATACTGTACCATAACAAGAAAGAGCTGATTTGTCAGCATGAGAAGGACCTACACAGTATAATTCAGGTAGGTTTATGTTCTGACTGCTCAGTGTATGCTCACAATAATATCCAACATAATTGTTTTTGTTCTTCATATTAAATGATGAATAACCAAATTTAACTTGGAACGTTGTTTTTTCTTGTAACAATATCCAGTCAATAAACTTTAAACCACTGAAATAACCACTGTTTCTTCTATTTAGCTTACAGGGATTCATTTGTTTATTATATTTTTTATACTGACCGGAATACATACAATTTATAGCCAAATTACATTTCCTTCATGCTGCACATAGGCAATTGTTGCTGAGGGTAACGAGCTTTACTAGAAGAGTCTTGGATATGAAATTACTCATGACATAAACATTTGTTCTTTTTATTTGCTTTAATCTTATTTGCCTTATGTTCTCTTTTTCAATTTCCTGTATACTTGCTGACCTTTTCAAGAAGATTTTATCTAGATTAGGTTGATATTGCCAAGACACTAGATATGTAGTGGAGAAGATGACCATTCATACAGAGTATATTGTTCCATACTGTATGTACCAAGAAACATACACATAGGTATAGATATGATAAATGTAATTGAACTTATATACTAGTATAGATCTTTTGACAAAAGTATATGTTGGCGTTTCCGAATGCTGTTTGTTTGCTTGTTTAACTGTCAGGGAACACAGCAGAATTAGACTGAATAATAATCGAGTCGCCTGAGGTTTTGTCAGTGAACCAAAACAAATATCTAAGAGTCCTAAAACATTTAAGTCTTTTTATCTACGCACATATAAAAAAAATACCCAATTGAGCAATTTTCAAGCTGCTAATGACGATTACCCCGGTGTTCTTTCTCTCCAATATTTTGGTTATATGTATATTTATAGTAGTTTTATTGTTGGGTTGCAATTAGCAGTTTTAATAGTACTTCCCTTCGTCTTTTCTACTGCCCATTAATCTTTTAAACCTTGTTACTGGCATCTTATTGATTTCTTTCTTAGTACTGGCAGTATTTTTAAGGAGGAGCCGATCATACTTCCGTCTAACAACATAAAAAAGTATTTAAAGAAAGGCACTTACCATAAAACACTCATATACTTCCACTTTACAAGAGAGTTAAACACAAGAGCAGATGTTTTTAAATTGCATTGGTAAATGGTTCTGTATTTTTCAGGGCAATCAATACATTTAATGCTAATTGTATTGTACCTTTGTCAAAATACATGTTTGTCTTGCAGTTAATTTCAGATTTGCTTCACATTTATTAAATGCTTCTAATCTGAAATAATTATTATGATTGTTCTCTGAGAGCAAAATGTTTTGTCTAAATGTTAGACAACAGAAAGCAAACAGGGCAATTCATCCATTTTGACAGATCATAGAATCAAGTATTGAAAAATAGCACTTTGTACATTTTCTGTTTAATATTTTATATGTATGGATCACAGTTTTATCATCATCAAGACCAGGTTATCTAAACCTATACAATGGAATTCTTCAAGGAACACTTTAGGAATACCCATTATACCATGGTATGCCAAGTGACCAGCTGTGTCCTTCCTTCCGTACCGTTATTTCTGGTTTGATACAGATGTTCAATGTGAGATGTCCAGCTTTAAAAAGTAAATAAATAAATACATTATTTCAGGAGTTTTAGGCCTCATGCACACGACTGTTATTTGGGTCCGCATCCCAGCCACCGTTTTGGCGGCTCAGATGCGGACCCATTGACTTCTAAGGGGACGCAAATGATGCGGACAGCACTCCGTTCTGTTCCCGAAAATTGCGGAAGGCAACACGGGCGGCTTCTGTTTTTTGCTGATCCGCGGTTTGCGGACCGCAAAAAATGGCACGGTCGTGTGCATGAGGCCTAAGTCTTATTTGTCTGTGTGGTCAACCACTGGCCGTAATGAAAATTGCAACCTGTTGAGGGTTTTGCTTGCATGTCAAGGCAATGTATTAAATTTGTAGAGGGAGAAATTATAGTCCTTAACAAAACATGTAGAATGCTAAGGGTAGACACATCTGAAGGGTTTGAGGTGGTCTATGATTCAAGCCTATAGTGTTCTTTGAATACATGAACCATGAATCCCTGAGTCCACCGCTCATCAAAGACACTGGATATGCATGGCTTCCTCATTGGCACAGCTCAGTGTATCAATTTTGTCTGAAGATCACATGTGGTGTACCTATTATCGATTGTCAGTGCAAAATTCTGCTTTGGAATTCTACAAAACTCCATTTACATGTTGCAGAAAAAAATATGCACAGATTTTTCAACATACTATGGATGTTCATTCCATAGCCCTAAAATACATACAGTTTTCTCTTTTAAACCACATTTATGCCATATATAGATATGGCATAAATGTGGTTTAAAAAAGAAAACTGCATGTATTTTAGGGCATGCTGTTGATTTAATAATTTTTTTAATGGAATAGTTAGGGTACGACCACACGGCACGGTCATGATCAGGTCGGGTTGTGGCTGTGCTTGGTTCAGAACCATGCGGCTAAATAGCTTGCAGCTGCCTTTCATTTAACTAATGAAGACCACACTGTTTAGTCAGTCTTCATTGTAAATGGCCGTGCTGCAACTTCAATACTGCGCTGCCTTTAACAATGAAGCCCGACTATTTTCGGTCCGCTATTTTCAGCATCAGTTATGTAGTTTGCTTCAGTTTTTGTCACTTCCGTCAGAGATTAGTTATTTTTGAAGGGGAGAAAGGTCCTGAAAAAAAGTACTTTTACTACCGTCAAAATAAGTGACCTTTGATGAAAGTGACACAAACTGATGCAAACTGAACCTCAAAATAACAGAATTTATTAGAGGTTTTTTTTTGGGTGATCTGAATGTGATATGAACTCGGCCTAACACGCTGCAGATTTTGTTGCAGAATTTTTCGTGACCGAACATCAGTTTCATTCATCTGAATGGAGATTACAGAAAGCCTTGTGCTTGCCACCCTATTCAAGTGAATTGAATAGTTTTTCCATTGCAGAAAATTTTGCAATAAAATCTACAGAATGTGAAGGCCTAATAATCACGTACTCTTCTTTTAGCAGGACATTAAGGCATTTGTCAGCTACAAGTTACACAATAATTGATATATTACAAGACAACTGAACTATTTCATGATGAATACAGGTTCTTCAAGATTGTGTCCATAATCTAGTCAAGATGGATGGAGTGATTCATTTTAAATATAGGCAATGACCAGTGAAAGCATTCACCCTGCATCTTTAATCAGCCAACATTTATGATCTAGCAATACAGTAAGTGTGGGCTATTTTTGTATAATTTTCCATTGACATGAGTTGAGAGACAAAACCAAACCATGTTTCTGTTTTAGCTTTATATCTGCAAAAGATCTTGCCCAAAAAAGTTTTACTTTACTGTATATTTATGTTTTCACTCTAATGGTTCAAAACTATCTTTGGGATAATGATGTAAGATCCAAATTATCATTTAAATCAAAGTCTATATTGAGTACACAGCCAAGTTTACTGCTGTAGTTTTGGAATCCAAACTGAAAAATGGATCATAAATGGAGAGAAAATCTAAAGAACAGATGTGACGCCTCCTTTTTTTACAATTCAAAAATGCATCATGAAACCTGAAAATGTGACTATACCCAAAGGCTTCTTGCACACAATCATATTTTGTATCCATGTCTGATCCACCTTTTTTGAATCTTACACATAGACCCATTAATTTTTTTGGGTCCACAAAAAAAAAAACATGGTTGTTGTCCATGTGCTGCCTGCATCTGTGTGTCTGTTCCGCAAATTATAGAACTTGTCCGTATTTCAGGCAGGAATAGTCATTTGTTGTAATAGGAGTGAGAAAAATGTGGATAGCACAAGAAAGGTGTTCATATTTTCTGGATCCTTGGTGAGAAAAATGTGGATTGCACAAGAAAGATGTAAACATTTTCTGGATCCTTAGTATGCAGACCACAGTACAGACACAGTCATGTGCATGAGGCCTAATAGGTGTAAATAGAGGCAGCTACGTATGCATATTTGGGAACATTGATGTGGATGCTGATCAGATACAGTACAGACCAAAAGTTTGGACACACCTTCTCATTCAAAGAGTTTTCTTTATTTTCATGACTATGAAGGCATCAAAACTATGAATTAACACATGTGGAATTATATACATAACAAACAAGTGTGAAACAACTGAAAATTTGTCATATAGCCACCTTTTGCTTTGATTACTGCTTTGCACACTCTTGGCATTCTCTTGATGAGCTTCAAGAGGTAGTCCCCTGAAATGGTCTTCCAACAGTCTTAAAGGAGTTCCCAGAGATGCTTAGCACTTGTTGGCCCTTTAGCCTTCACTCTGCGGTCCAGTTCACCCCAAACCATCTTGATTGGGTTCAGGTCCGGTGACTGTGGAGGCCTGGTCATCTGGCGCAGCACCCCATCACTTTCCTTCATGGTCAAATAGCCCTTACTTTCATAGTTTTCCCAATTTTTCGGCTGACTGACTAACCTTCCTTTCTTAAAGTAATGATGGCCACTCGTTTTTCTTTACTTAGCTGCTTTTTTTCTTGCCATAATACAAATTCTAACAGTCTATTCAGTAGGACTATCAGCTGTGTATCCACCTGACTTCTCCTCAACGCAACTGATGGTCCCAACCCCATTTATAAGGCAAGAAATCCCACTTATTAAACCTGACAGGGCACACCTGTGAAGTAAAAACCATTTCAGGGGACTACCTCTTGAAGCTCATCAAGAGAATGCCAAGAGTGTGCAAAGCAGTAATCAAAGCAAAAGGTGGCTACTTTGAAGAACCTAGAATATGACATATTTTCAGTTGTTTCACACTTGTTTGTTATGTATATAATTCCACATGTGTTAATTCATAGTTTTGATGCCTTCAGTGTGAATCTACAATTTTCATAGTCATGAAAATAAAGAAAACTCTTTGAATGAGAAGGTGTGTCCAAACTTTTGGTCTGTACTGTACATACTACAGTATGTTCCAATGACTTGTCTGAACAATCACAGTGTCATGAGGACACAAGAACATTGATACTGCAGATTATGAGCATGTAAGACCAGGAATAAACTCCTTCCCATCTTGTGCCATAATAGTACATCCCTGGATACTTTCTGCCAGCGACAGCTGCCATTCTGTTTCAGTGCAGTGTTGGCACACACTCAGGAACTGTGCCTGCATCATTACTTGCAGGTTCTGGTTGTATTATACAAATGCAACCCTACTCTCACTGCTATGAAGAGAATTAACTCCCATCCTGGAACGTTCACCCCTTAGCTTCCACAGTTGAGGCCTCATGCACAAGGCCGTTTCGGCAGCTCGTATGTGGACCCATTCACTTCAATGGGGCCGCAAAATATGCGGACAGCACTCCGTGTGCTGTCCGCATCCGTTGCTCTGCTCCGCGGCCCCGCTAAAAAAATATAACATGTCCTATTCTTGTCCTCGCTTTGCGGACAAGAATAGGCATTTATATTGACGGCCGCTCGTTCCGTTCCGCAAATTGCGGAAGGCACACGGGCGGCTTCCGTTTTTTGCGGATCCGCGAATTGCGGACCGCAAAAAACGGAATGGTCGTGTGCATGAGGCCTAATGCTGACACGGCATCTACAGTAAGTACTAATACAGAGGGAGTGGTGCAAAAGAAAAATATAGCAAAACAAGAATTTCAGTATCTTTTTGTATGTTGCTCCCCAAAAAAAAAGTTATACAATATATTAGATGCACCACAAAATGGTGCCATGTAAATTACAACTCATCCTGCAACAAACGAGTCCTCAAATGGCTATGTAGATGGAAAAATAAAAAAAGCTATGGTTCTTAAAATATGGGAATGAAAAAATTAAAACAAGTCCAAATAAGCTGTGTTTCTTTTTTAAGTTAATAGAGATGAAATAAAAATCACTAAAAATTCAATTGGAGTTTGATTCGATTAACTGATTCTATTTGGGTCCAAATCGATTATACCTGAACTGACAGTACTCCAATTGGCCTGAAAATATGTGCATGACTGTGTGGCGATTTACTGTAAAGGACATGTCTTCTCCTTAGTCTCACACTTTTTTGTTTCATTATATTTACTTTACTTAATTTTCTCTCTTGGATTTGGATGCAACTCGAATTTCAAAAAAATTTGGCCCAAATCCCATTAGTTAAGATTTAGTTCGCACATCTCTACATTAAGTAACAATAATAGCTATGCTGTCTGTAAAATAAAGCGTGGTCACGGGTCACACTGGTTGGATTTCATACAAAGAAAATAACAGTGGATTTAAGTAGAACTATTCCAAGAGGATATTTAATAGCAAAATGTCAAACCTAAGAGATTAGATATTATAGAGTAAAGCTGTGATGGAAAGGGCAAAAAAGGGAAAGGGCAATTAAGAGAAATGAGTATAGAGAAAAACAAACTGTACAAGTATAAAAATAGTCAGCAATACGATCACATCATTAATATTTGTCAAAATGATAATACAGACAACTATTTAAATCCTCAATAGAATGTTACTTGCAGTGTAACTATTGTTTCAGTTTATTTTTAATATAGTGTAGGGACAGTGGTGTTGTTGAACATTTTTATAATACACTTCATTAGGGAAAGTTGTTTCTTTAGTCTTGAAAACAGGTTGTAAAGAGTTTTTTTTTTTCGCAAAGCTCTGACATCAGAAGAGGAATCTGTCTCCAGTCTTCAGCATATTTGTGAGCACTGAAGACACCTGTGTGTAAAATACTGAGGTTTCAAGTATGCCTCTTTTTATTACAGTAGTCCCTGATTTGTGCCCTATAATTACCCTGCCTATCTGATTTGTTAGACTGAAGACACACTCTCCTTAGAAACGCTCAGTGTCATGAAAGAGTAGGGAACCGTGCAGTCCTGTACTCCACAGGCACCACTGTGCCTAACTACTTGCTTAACATGTCCCTTCTTAGCTAAGTGCCGGAGCCTAAACCAAAATGAGTAAGAATAGTAGGCCAGAAAGACATGAAAACCAGAACCGGATCAGGATTCAAAATCAGATACAAATACACAAGTGAAACCAGGAGAAAACATCAGAGACAAAGTCAGCAGGCAAAGGCAAGGTCACAAACTAGCAGAGTCAAATGCCAGGAGGTCACTTCAGAGGCAAAATCAGTATTTAGAGGCAATGTCAAAGAAACAGGGAAAGGTCAGTGATCCAGAGTAGCAAACACACAACTAGCTGGTGAGGCTTATAAGTACAATAACAGGCATCTGTGGCCAGCAGCTGCTTGTTTATATAGCCCACCTGTCACGGACATTCCCATGACAGGTGCAAAGAGATCATGGAGATTGGCAACACGTGGGTTAATCTGACTTGTTCCTTGTGGATCATTTGTGTCTGTGTTGTTTTGGCAATGACCACACCTCTTGCAGGTGTTGTTGACCATCAAGGTCAGTTCATACTGATAGTAACATAGTAACATAGTACATAAGGCCAAAAAAAGACATCTGTCCATCCAGTTCAGCCTGTTATCCTGCAAGTTGATCCAGAGGAAGGCAAAAAAAAACTGTGAGGTAGAAGCCAATTTTCCCCACTGAAGGGGAAAAAAATTCCTTCCCGACTCCAATCAGGCAATCAGAATAACTCCCTGGATCAACGACCCCTCTCTAGTATCAATAGCCTGTAATATTATTACACTCCAGAAATACATCCATAGATGATGGGATAGATCTCTGCACTGACCCCTGATATATTTATAAATAGTAATTAGATCTCCCCTCAGTTGTCTTTTTTCTAAAGAGAATAACCACAATTTTGATAATCTTTCAGGGTACTGTAGTCCATCCATTCCAGTTATTACTTTAGTTGCCCTCCTCTGAACCCTCTCCAGCTCTGCTATGTCTGCCTTGTTCACAGGAGCCCAGAACTGTACACAGTACTCCATGTGTGGTTTTGATGCAACCCATTATTTTATTGGCCTTGACAGCAGCTGCCTGACACTGGTTTCTACAGCTTAGTTTGCTGTTCAAAATACACAAGGAGAGAGGTAACATGATGTCTATATAACAAATCACTGAAAAATCCAACAAGCCAACCAAAGCAGTGATCAATTATTTCACTAAAACATAACTTTTAATTCAACAATATTAAAATGATAGGCCCTTAGGTAATATGATAGAACCAAGTAACTAGTCATAAAGAGTCACAAAACCTTGATAAGAAAACCTTTGTTCCTACCGCTCTGTCGTCAGGATCCAGAAGGCAGCCAGTATCCAGGTAACTAGGAATCAGCTCCCTTAGATGAGACTATATTCTGCAATAACTCATGAGATTTTGGGGTCTAATATATCCCTAATATGGCCCTGTGGTGGTATAACCCCAGCCAATAGATTTTGAGTTCGGGTTCGTACCGAATTTTGGGGTGTCCGTGACACGGACCCGAACCCGAACATTTTCATAAAAGTCCGGGTTCGAGTTCGGTGTTCGGCGCTTTCTTGGCGCTTTTTGAAAGGCTGCAAAGCAGCCAATCAACAAGCATCATACTACTTGCCCCAAGAGGCCATCACAGCCTTGCCTACTATTGGCATGGCTGTGATTGGCCAGTGCAGCATGTGACTCAGCCTCTATATAAGCTTGGGTCACGTAGCGCTGCACGTCAATCTGCTGATACAAGTGTAGGGAGAGGTTGCAGCTGCGACGTTAGGGCGAGATTAGGCAGTGATTAACTCCTCCAAAAGACTTCATTCAGTGATCGATCTACAGCTGTGGATCATTGAACTGCTGCTATTCAATTGCTCAGTGTTTCTAGGGTGCCCAGAGCGTTTTTCAGTCACTTTTTTCTGGGGTGATCGGCGGCCATTTTGTGGCTTGTGGTGCGCCAGCACAAGCTGCCACCAAGTACATTTAACCATCAATAGTGTGGTTATTTTTTGCTATATCCTACATCAGGGGCAAGCTGAGCCTGTCCCCCAAGTGCATTTAACCATCAATAGTGTGGTTATTTTTTGCTATATCCTACATCAGGGTCAAGCTTTCATCAAGTGCATTTAACCATCAATAGTGTGGTTATTTTTTGCTATATCCTACATCAGGGTCAAGCTTTCATCAAGTGCATTTAACCATCAATAGTGTGGTTATTTTTTGGCCATATACTACATCAGGGGCAAGTTGAGCCTGTCACAAAGTGCATTTAACCATCAATAGTGTGGTTATTTTTTGGACATATACTACATCAGGGTCAAGTTGAGCCTGTCACCCAGCGCCTAAAAAATAGGCCTCACATTTATATTCATCCAAATCTGTCATTACTGTTTTAGCTGGTCAAGTTATTTAGTGTCCGTCAAAGCACAGTTTTTGTTCTGGGTTGAAAAACAATTCCCAATTTTGCAATTCTCAAAATTAGTGGTTTCTGCTGTATCAGGCCTACTTTAAATCTATCCCTAAAAGGGTAGATTAGATTCAAGGTGCTGATAGGGTCATTCTCAAGAACTTCACACACACGCTACAGTGCGGATCCAAGTCTAATTCTGTGATTAAACGTATACCTGTCACCCAGCGCCTAAAAAATAGGCCTCACATTTATATTCATCCAAATCTGTCATTACTGTTTTAGCTGGTCAAGTTATTTAGTGTCCGTCAAAGCACAGTTTTTGTTCTGGGTTGAAAAACAATTCCCAATTTTGCAATTCTCAAAATTAGTGGTTTCTGCTGTATCAGGCCTACTTTAAATCTATCCCTAAAAGGGTAGATTAGATTCAAGGTGCTGATAGGGTCATTCTCAAGAACTTCACACACACGCTACAGTGCAGATCCAAGTCTAATTCTGTAATTAAACGTATACCTGTCACCCAGCGCCTAAAAAAATAGGCCACACATTTATATTCATCCAAATCTGTCATTACTGTTTTAGCTGGTCAAGTTATTTAGTGTCCGTCAAAGCACAGTTTTTGTTCTGGGTTGAAAAACAATTCCCAATTTTGCAATTCTCAAAATTAGTGGTTTCTGCTGTATCAGGCCTACTTTAAATCTATCCCTAAAAGGGTAGATTAGATTCAAGGTGCTGATAGGGTCATTCTCAAGAACTTCACACACACGCTACAGTGCAGATCCAAGTCTAATTCTGTGATTAAACGTATACCTGTCACCCAGCGCCTAAAAAATAGGCCTCACATTTATATTCATCCAAATCTGTCATTACTGTTTTAGCTGGTCAAGTTATTTAGTGTCCAAGAAAGCACAGTTTTTGTTCTGGGTTGAAAAACAATTCCCAATTTTGCAATTCTCAAAATTAGTGGTTTCTGCTGTATCAGGCCTACTTTAAATCTATCCCTAAAAGGGTAGATTAGATTCAAGGTGCTGATAGGGTCATTCTCAAGAACTTCACACACATGCTACAGTGCAGATCCAAGTTTAATTCTGTCCGTAAACGTATACCTGTCACCCAGCGCCTAAATAATAGGCCTCAAATTTGTATTCAGCTAAATCTGTCATTACTGGTGTGCCTGTATTAGTGTAATACGGTACCTAAATAGATAGCCAGATAGTGTTAGGTGTCTGTAAAAAAAGGCCTGATTTTGAATTCAATACATTGGCCCGAATAATATTTTTCTTATTGTGGTGAACGGTAACAATGAGGAAAACATCTAGTAAGGGACGCGGACGTGGACATGGTCGTGGTGGTGTTAGTGGACCCAGTGGCGTACCTCCAATAGAGGCAGACCACGCAGCTGCTATGGGGCCCCTGGGGGAAGGGGGCCAGCAGTGGAGGATAGGCCCCGCCCACTAATTACACTTGTATGGCTACCTGAGAAAGTAAGAGGTGGCGAAGGACCTTTGGTGATGTCATCAACTATGTGACCAGTGCAGGAAGCCAATGAATAGCAGAGCAGCAGAAATCTAAAGGACCTTTGGTGATGTCATCAACCATGTGACCAGTGCAGGAAGCCAATGAATAGCAGAGCAGCAGAAGTCTTAAAGGACCTTTGGTGATGTCATCATCATGTGACCAGTGCAGAGGACTGGTGAAAGACATGTGGCATATCACTGTGAGGGGGCGGAGCTTCTGTGTGGTGCCTGAAGGAGAGGTTAGTGGTGTTCTGGGATAGCCCATATAACATCCTAGAAAAGCTGGGAGTTGTAGTTTTGTCGTAATATATGTTTCTCAATGTAATTTAAATGTATGCCCTAGTACAGGCTGGTAATGCTGGGAGTTGTAGTTCTCTCCTCTTATACCCCCTCTTTGGAATGTATACTGATGACCCATAATAAGTCTGGCCATACTGGGGGTTATAGTTATTTCTTTTTAAAGCTCTTACCTGGTACAACTAGATGATGTCCTATAATCTGGACATGCTGAGAGTTGTAGTTCTCTTTTCTTAGGCTGGATTCTCATCACAGTTTAGTTTTCCGTTTTGCATGCAGGACTTTTTTCTGTCTAAAATAACGGATCTCCGACAGAAATGGCATAAACGGATGCCAAATGTGCAGAACTGATGCTTGAAATACAGGATCATTTTTTTTTCTTTATTTTTCTGTTTATCTGACGGATCAGAAGAACTGAAAACTAAACGGTGATATGAACCCGGCCTTATACTCTGTGTAATATCTACTTGTATCTGTTCATAACAGCCTGGACATGCTGGAAATTGTAGTTCTCTCAACTTTCACCTCTCCCTGTGTTGCTCCCTAATTTCCAATAATAATCTGGTGATGATGAGACTTGTAGTTCCCTTGTCACTATTATAATGTTCTGCAGCAGCTGAGGTGTATATTACTTGTTCACTTCTGTGCTGGTGACGGTCGCTGTTCTGCCGTCATAGGAGCACAACAACGAAAATCACCGCAGTTCCGGATCTGGCACTTCATGGACGACAACACCTGACGGATCCCGCTGACTATGATGAGATCTGTCAGGTTTCCATCTTCCAGGCTATAAAATTGTGTCCAGCATTTATGACCTGATCCACGAATGAGGCCCCAACACAGATGTGAACGAAGCTTTATATGTTCTGCAGCAGCTGAGGTATGCATTAGGAGGTTCTGACAGTTCATAAGGCAAGGGGGGCTATGGTGGCACTGGTATACTATTATGCCAGTACCACCATAGCACCCCCTGTGTGCTGCTTATAGTGGACAGTGCCCTCAGACAATGAATGGGGACAATCAAAAGCGGGTTCTATGACGGATCTCAATACAAGAAAATAGAAACGCAAGTGTGAAAGTAGCTCCTAATGTCTACACGGCTGCAACTGCTGGGGGTATGGCAGGGGAGAAGCCAGGGCAGGTGGTGGGATGGGCCAGTGGACGGAGTTAGTGGGGCCCGATTAAGATTCTTGCTATGGGGCCCAAGGATTTCTATGTACGCCCCTGAGTTGACCCTCTGGTGCTGGGAGAGGACGTGGCCGTTCTGCCACAGCCACACGTCCTAGTGTACCAACTACCTCAGGTCCCAGTAGCCGCCAGAATTTACAGCCATATTTGGTGGGGCCCAATGCCATTCTAAGGATGGTAAGGCCTGAGCAGGTACAGGCATTAGTCAATTGGGTGGCCGACAGTGCATCCAGCACGTTCACATTATCTCCCACCCAGTCTTCTGCAGAAAGCGCACAGATGGCGCATGAAAACCAAGCCCATCAGTCTGTCACATCACCCCCATGCATATCAGGGAAACTGTCTGAGCCTCAAGTTATGCAGCAGTCTCTTATGCTGTTTGAAGACTCTGCTGGCAGGGTTTCCCAAGGGCATCCACCTAGCCCTTCCCCAGGGGTGGAAGAGATAGAATGCACTAACGCACAACCACTTATGTTTCCTGATGATGAGGACATGGGAATACCACCTCAGCACGTCTCTGATGATGATGAAACACAGGTGCCAAGTGCTGCATCTTTCTGCAGTGTGCAGACTGAACAGGAGGTCAGGGATCAAGACTGGGTGGAAGACGATTCAGGGGACGATGAGGTCCTAGACCCCACATGGAATGAAGGTCGTGCCACTGACTTTCACAGTTCGGAGGAAGAGGCAGTGGTGAGACCGAGCCAACAGCGTAGCAAAAGACAAAGAGGGAGCAGTGGGCAAAAGCAGAACACCCGCCGCCAAGAGACTCCGCCTGCTACTGACCACCGCCATCTGGGACCGAGCACGCCAAAGGCAGCTTCAAGGAGTTCCCTGGCATGGCACTTCTTCAAACAACGTGCTGACGACAAGACCCGAGTGGTTTGCACGCTGTGCCATCAGAGCCTGAAGCGAGGCATTAACGTTCTGAACCTTAGCACAACCTGCATGACCAGGCACCTGCATGCTCAGCATGAACTGCAGTGGAGTAAACACCTTAAAAACAAGGAAGTCACTCAGGCTCCCCCTGCTACCTCTTCTGCTGCTGCCGCCCCGGCCTCTTCTGCTGCTGCCGCTGCCTCGGCATCTTCCTCCGCCTCTGGAGGAACGTTGGCACCTACCGCCCAGCAAACATGGGATGTATTACCAACACCACCACCTGCGTTACCAAGCATCTCAACCATGTCACACGGCAGCGTTCAGCTCTCCATCTCACAAACATTTGAGAGAAAGAGTAAATTCCCACCTAGCCACCCTCGATCCCTGGCCCTGAATGCCAGCATTTCTAAACTACTGGCCTATGAAATGCTGTCATTTAGGCTGGTGGACACAGACAGCTTCAAACTGCTCATGTCGCTTGCTGTCCCACAGTATGTTGTTCCCAGCCGGCACTACTTCTCCAAGAGAGCCGTGCCTTCCCTGCACAACCAAGTATCCGATAAAATCAAGTGTGCACTGCACAACGCCATCTGTGGCAAGGTCCACCTAACCACAGATACGTGGACCAGTAAGCACGGCCAGGGACGCTATATCTCCCTAACTGCACACTGGGTAAATGTAGTGGCGGCTGGGCCCCAGGCGGAGAGCTGTTTGGCGCACGTCCTTCCGCCGCCAAGGATCGCAGGGCAACATTCTTTGCCTCCTGTCTCCTCCTCCTCCTACTCAGCTTCCTCCTCCTCTTCTTCCACCTGCTCATCCAGTCAGCCACACACCTTCACCACCAACTTCAGCACAGCCCGGGGTAAACGTCAGCAGGCCGTTCTGAAGCTCATATGTTTGGGGGACAGGCCCAACACCGCACAGGAGTTGTGGGGGGGTATAGAACAACAGACCGACGAGTGGTTGCTGCCGGTGAGCCTCAAGCCTGGCCTGGTGGTGTGCGATAATGGGCGAAATCTCGTTGCAGCTCTGGGACTAGCCGGTTTGACGCACATCCCTTGCCTGGCGCATGTGCTGAATTTGGTGGTGCAGAAGTTCATTCGCAACTACCACGACATGTCAGAGCTGCTGCATAAAGTGCGGGCCGTCTGTTCGCGCTTCCGGCGTTCACATCCTGCCACTGCTCGCCTGTCTGCGCTACAGCGTAACTTCGGCCTTCCCGCTCACCGCCTCATATGCGACGTGCCCACCAGGTGGAACTCCACCTTGCACATGCTGGACAGACTGTGCGAGCAGCAGCAGGCCATAGTGGAGTTTCAGCTGCAGCACGCACGGGTCAGTCGCACTGCGGAACAGCACCACTTCACCACCAATGACTGGGCCTCCATGCGAGACCTGTGTGCTCTGTTGCGCTGTTTCGAGTACTCCACCAACATGGCCAGTGGCGATGACGCCGTTATCAACGTTATAATACCACTTCTATGTCTCCTTGAGAAAACACTTAGGGCGATGATGGAAGAGGAGGTGGCCCAGGAGGAGGAGGAGGAAGAGGGGTCATTTTTAGCACTTTCAGGCCAGTCTCTACGAAGTGACTCAGAGGGAGGTTTTTTGCAACAGCAGAGGCCAGGTACAAATGTGGCCAGACAGGGCCCACTACTGGAGGACGAGGAGGACGAGGATGAGGAGGAGGTGGAGGAGGATGAGGATGAAGCAGGTTCACAGCGGGCTGACACCCAACGCAGCTCGGGCCCATCACTGGTGCGTGGCTGGGGGGAAACGCAGGACGATGACGATACGCCTCCCACAGATGACAGCTTGTCCTTACCTCTGGGCAGCCTGGCACACATGAGTGACTACATGCTGCAGTGCCTGCTCAACCACAGCAGAGTTGCCCACATTTTAACGTGTGCGGACTACTGGGTTGCCACCCTGCTGGATCCACGGTACAAAGACAATGTGCCCACCTTACTTCATGCACTGGAGCGTGATAGTAAGATGCGCGAGTACAAGCGCACGTTGGTAGACGCGCTACTGAGAGCATTCCAAAATGTCACAGGGGAACAAGTGGAAGCCCAAGGCGAAGGCAGAGGAGGAGCAAGAGGTCGCCAACGCAGCTGTGTCACGGCCAGCTCCTCTGAGGGCAGGGTTAGCATGGCAGAGATGTGGAAAAGTTTTGTCACCACGCCACAGCTAACTGCACCACCACCTGATACGGAACGTGTTAGCAGGAGGCAACATTTCAATAACAGGGTGGAACAGTACCTGTGCACACCCCTCCACGTACTGACTGATGGTTCGGCCCCATTCAACTTCTGGGTCTCCAAATTGTCCACGTGGCCAGAGCTAGCCTTTTATGCCTTGGAGGTGCTGGCCTGCCCGGCGGCCAGCGTTTTGTCTGAACGTGTATTCAGCACGGCAGGGGGTGTCATTACAGACAAACGCAGCCGCCTGTCTACAGCCAATGTGGACAAGCTGACGTTCATAAAAATGAACCAGGCATGGATCCCACAGGACCTGTCCATCCCTTGTGCAGATTAGACATTAACTACCTCCCCTTAACAATATATTATTGTACTCCAGGGCACTTCCTCATTCAATCCTATTTTTATTTTCATTTTACTATTATATTGCGGTGCAACCCAAAGTTGAATGAACCTCTCCTCTGTCTGGGTGCCGGGGCCTAAAAATATCTGACAGTGGCCTGTTCCAGTGGTGGGTGACGTGAAGCCTGATTCTCTGCTATGACATGAAGACTGATTCTCTGCTGACATGAAGCCTGAATCTCTGTTATGGGACCTCTCTCCTCTGCCTGGGTGCCTGGGCCTAAATATGTGACAAAGGACTGTTCCAGTGGTGGGTGATGTGAAGCCTGATTCTCTGCTATGACATGAAGACTGATTCTCTGCTGACATGAAGCCTGAATCTCTGTTATGGGACCTCTCTCCTCTGTCTGGGTGTCGGGGCCTAAAAATATCTGACAGTGGCCTGTTCCAGTGGTGGGTGACGTGAAGCCTGATTATCTGCTATGACATGAAGACTGATTCTCTGCTGACATGAAGCCAGATTCTCTGTTACGGGACCCCTCTCCTCTGCCTGGGTGCCTGGGCCTAAATATCTGACAATGGACTGTTCCAGTGTTGGGTGACGTAAAGCCTGATTCTCTGCTATGACATGCAGTCTGATTCTCTGCTGACATGAAGCCAGATTCTCTGTTACGGGACCTCTCTCCTCTGCCTGGGTGCCTGGGCCTAAATATCAGACAATGGACTGTTCCAGTGTTGGGTGACGTAAAGCATAATTCTCTGCTAGGACATGCAGACTGATTCTCTGCTGACATGAAGCCAGATTCTCTGTTACGGGACCTCTCTCCTCTGCCTGGGTGCCTGGGCCTAAATATCTGACAATGGACTGTTCCAGTGTTGGGTGACGTAAAGCCTGATTCTCTGCTATGACATGCAGTCTGATTCTCTGCTGACATGAAGCCAGATTCTCTGTTACAGGACCTCTCTCCTCTGCCTGGGTGCCGGGGCCTAAATATATGACAATGGACTGTTACAGTGGTGGGTGACGTGAAGCCAGATTCTCTGCTATGGGACCTCTCTCCAATTGATATTGGTTAATTTTTATTTATTTAATTTTTATTTTAATTCATTTCCCTATCCACATTTGTTTTCAGGGGATTTACCTACATGTTGCTGCCTTTTGCAGCCCTCTAGCTCTTTCCTGGGCTGTTTTACAGCCTTTTTAATGCCGAAAAGTTCGGGTCCCCATTGACTTCAATGGGGTTCGGGTTCGGGACGAAGTTCGGGTCGGGTTCGGATGCCGAACCCAAACATTTCCGGGAAGTTCGGCCGAACTTCTCGAACCCGAACATCCAGGTGTTCGCTCAACTCTAATCAGGATACATAGGCAGAAAAACTAAGGGAAGATTGTGGTGGGGATATAAATAATCCCAACTAAACTGTTCTCTCTATGGATGGCAAGGTGACAAACTGTTCCCTCTATGGATGGCAAGGTGATACCAGTTATAACACACCTATTTGTCCATCCAAAAATTGTAAGGAGGAGGGGGAAAGGGAGTCTTAGATATAACTCCCTAGCCTCTCGCAGGGGCGTGATAGCAGTCACGGAACCCAAAACAAGCCAGATGGTCATTGTTTTTCACCAGATTCAATTTCACTGTCACCTAGTTTTCCTGGAGGTTTTGATTTTGAAAATCTGAGTCCGATACTGTACAAAGGGGTAGTGTTAGCCGCTCTTTACCCTGACCTTGAGGTGAAGGTGGTAGAGGGTCAGGTAGACGCACCGTCTTCGTGTCGCTCTGGGAAACTATTTGTGCCACCGGAATTGCGTCGCAAGGTTTTTGAGAAACATCATTGTACGGTTATTACTAGTGTTGAGTGAGCATGCTCGGCCGAACACCAGTTTGGCTCGAGCATCACGATGCTCGGCACATCGCGGTGTTCGGCTGAATACCGCGAGTGCCCGAGCGCGATGCTCGAGTCTCCTCCCCGGATGTTTGTTGCCTGCTACGCAGCCAATAAACGTGCAGGTAAGTGTTTCTATTCACTGTAATGCCGTAGCCATGTTGGTTACTGTCATTACACTGATTGGCTGGCCGGAAAACGTCATCTGGTGCTATAAAGCACCCGATGACACGTGGTTCGGCTCAGTCTTAGTCAGGGAGAGCTGTGTTGTAGAAGGGACAGATAGTGTAGAAAATTGAATTTTATTTTTTTGTTAGGCAGGGTTGGTGTTAGAGACCCAAAAGTCCTTTTAAGGACTATTGCTGTGTCTGGCAGCAATATATATATTTTGCCCAACCTGCGCTAAATTGCATGCAATTGTAAAGACCCAGAAGTCCTTTTAAGGACTATTGTTGTATCTGGCAGCAATATATATTTTTAGCGCAACCTGCGCTAAATAGCTTACAATTCTTTGGCCGCTGCAGACAGCCACATTATCTGCGCTACATCTCCTGTGTAACGTGTGCACAGTCTAAAAATATCAGTGACATCCAGTGTACTTTTTCGGTAGACGGTGTCCACTATGGACAGTTACATTACCTGCGCTACATCTCCTGTATAACGTTTGGGCATCTTAAAAATATCTGTGACATCCAGTGTACTATTTCCGTAGAGAGGAAAAGACAAGAAAACATGTAGATACACCTATAAAATGTAAACGTAATGGGCATAGACAGTGGTAAAGGCGGAAATGCCTAATACGGAGATGGAACGCATAAGACCGATCATGTGACCAGTTGGAACGCACACGTGTGAAAACCGGAAGTATCGACCCTGCAGCCACCACTCGAACAATACACACACAGCAGCCATCGTATAGGTGTATATACAATGAATAAATAAGATGAATAAATAAATAACCTTATTTAGGTCAGAATTTTGTGTTTTATACCTGTCTGGGCATTTGTCACTTATTTATTTTTTACCCTTTATGACCTATCTACTACTTGTCCTATTATATTATCCAGATTGTGATCTTCCATTTATCCTGTGTGTCTTTTATCCACCGCTGTACTGTCTGTATTTGAATTTTTATCCTTTTTTTTTTTGGGGTATATATTAATAAAGTGTATTCGTTATCAGTTGTGCTATGCTTTTTTCTCTTTGGTGTTGCTTATCTCCTGTATGACGTTTACACATCCTAAAATTATCTGTGACATCCAGTGTACTCATTCTGTAGACGCTGCCTGCGGACAGCAACATTTTCTGCACTACATCTCCTGTTTAACGTGTGCGCATACTAAAAATATCTGTGACATCCAGTGTACTTTTTCCATAGACGCTGCGAACAGCGACATTATCTGCACTACATCTCCTGCTTAACGTGTGCGCATACTAAAAATATCTGTGACATTGAGTGTACTTTTTCCGAAGACAGTGTCCGCTGCGGACAGTTACATAACCTGCGCTATATCTCCTATATTATGTTTGCGCAGCCTAAAAATATCTGTGACATCCAGTGTACTTATTCCGTAGACGCTGCGGACAGTGACATTACCTGATGTTACACTGGGTGAACGTTGTGAAGGCCAGGAGCGAGTTTTACATTGGGATGGCACAGGTGCTACTGATGGCAAGGATTGCGGGACCTATGTCGGTCAGGGTCAGGTGCTGACCTACGTCGGTCAGCACCTTCGTTAGTGGCTCCAACCCCCACTTTTCCTCCTCTGCCCCCTCCGCCACTTCCATCTTCGAACTATCCGCGTGCAGAACCACTCAGCCATCAGTCGCTAGCTGGAAGCAGTGTAGCACTGCAGTGGGGAAGCGGCAACAAGCCGTGCTGAAGCTGATATGCTTAGGTGACAAACAGCACACCGCTGCAGATCTGTGGTAGGGAATAAGGGACCAGACTCAGCTGTGGCTCTCGCCACTCAACCTACAACCAGGCATGGTTGTGTCTGATAATGGTCGTAATTTGGTGGCGGCTTTGGAGCTCGGCGAGTTCACACACATACCATGCCTAGCCCACATGTTAAACTTAGTGGTTCAGCGGTTTCTCAAAACCTACCCAGATTTGCCTGAGCTACTGGTGAAGACGCACCCATTTCCAAAAGTCATCGACAGCTTCCGCCAGTCTGGCAGCGCTGCAGCAGCGCTTGCAATTGCCAGTTTACCGATTGTTGTGCGACGTGAGCACGGCTGGTACTCGATGTTCCACATGTTGGCCAGGCTTTGTGAGCAGCAGAGGGCAGTAGTGAAATACCAGCTGCAACATGGTCGTCGCCTTTCCAGTCAGCTTCCGGTATTCACAAGCAAGGTGTGGGCATGGATATCTGACGTCTGTGAGGTTTTAAGAAACTTTGAGGAATCAACACAGATGGTGAGCGGCAATAACGCTATTATCAGCGTAACCATCCCACTTCTGTGTCTACTCAAATGCTCAATGCTCACAATTAAGGCCGACGCTTTGCATGTGGAAGAGGTGGAAATGGGGGAAGAAATACACAGGGTGATAGCCAGACCACCCTCATTTTGTCTTCTCAGCGTGAATTGGACGATGAAGAGGAGGAGGAGGAGCAAAATGGTAGAGAGGATGAGCAAAATGGTGCAATACCAGAAGGTCCTTGTTGAAAAATTGCTCCAAAAATCTGGTTACAGAGTCCGTAGTCCCTGGGCAACCGAGGAGGGGAGACAAGGGGAACACATAGCAATTGTAACAGAGGCAGGGCAACACTCTCCAAAGCCTGGGACAGTTTCATGACACCCTGCCAGCACCCTCAACCTGATGTGTGGCCTACTCTCACAAGGAGGGAAACATTTTGGAAGATGGTAAAGGAGTACATAGCAGACCGTGTCCTCAATGATCCCTCAGTGCCTTACAACTACTGGGTGTCCAAGCTGTACACGTGGCACGAACTGGCGCTCTATGCCTTGGAGGTGCTGGCCCGCCCTGCCGCCAGCGTTTTGTCTTAGCGGGTATTTAGTACTGCTGGTGGCATTATAACAGATAAGCGTATCAACTAAAAATGCTGACAAGTTGTCTCTTATAAAAATTAACAAGGCCTGGATTGACCCTGAATTCTTGACTCCACCAGTGGAAAGCTGATGAACATAAAGGCACTTTAAATGTGTTGTTTATAATGTACTGAATACACTGTATTCCCATGCACCCCTTCCACCACAAAAAAAGTGTATATGGTTAAATCTTCCTTTTCTTATCCTCCCCCTTCTCTTCCATCATATCAACATGCT
Organism: Bufo bufo; assembly: GCF_905171765.1. Taxonomy (NCBI): domain Eukaryota; kingdom Metazoa; phylum Chordata; class Amphibia; order Anura; family Bufonidae; genus Bufo; species Bufo bufo. The sequence continues at coordinate 530,268,275 of NC_053391.1, read as the reverse complement.
TTTTCAGCACATATAATGCCATTACATATAATGTTTTACAGGGTTGGCTTACCTGTAGGCCGTCGCATATAAAGTTTTACAGGGTTAGCTCACCTGCAGGTCCTTGCGTATAATTATTTAGAGGGTCAGCTCACCTGTAGGCCGTAACCTACAATCTTTTACAGGGTCAGCTCACCTGCAGGCCCTCGCATATAATGTTTTACCGGGTCAGCTCACCTGCAGGCCCTCGCATATAATGTTTTACAGGGTCAGCTCACCTGCAGGCCCTCGCATATAATGTTTTACAGGGTCAGCTCACTTTTAGGCCATCGCATATAATGTTTTACAGGGTCAGCTCACCTGCAGGCCCTCACCTACAATCTTTTGCAGGGTTAGATCACCTGTAGGCACTTGTATATAATGTTTTACAGGGTTAGCTCACCTGCAGGCCCTCACCTACAATCTTTTACAGGGTCAGCTCACCTACAGGCCCTCACCTACAATCTTTTAAAGGGTCAGCTCACCTGTAGGCCCTCACATATAATGTTTTACAAAGTCAGCTCACCTGGAGGCCCTCGAATATAATGTTTTATAAGGTCAGATCACCTGCAGGCCTTCGCATATGATTTTTAGAGGGTCAGCTCAACAGAAGGCCCCCACTTACAATCTTTTACAGGGTCATCTTACCTGCAGGCCCTCGCATATAATGTTTTATAGGGTCAGCTCACCTGTAGGCCCTCACCTACAATCTTTTACAGGGTCAGCTCACCTGTAGGCCCTGGCATATAATCTTTTACAGGTTCAGCTTACCTGCAGGCCCTCACCTACAATGTTTTACAGGATCCGCTCACTTGCAGGCCCTCACCTACAATCTTTTACAGGGTCAGCTCACCTGCAGGCCCTCACTTACAATCTTTTACAGGGTCAGCTCACCTATAGGCCCTCGCATATAATGTTTTACAGGGTCAGCTCACCTATAGGCCATTGCATACAATGTTTTACAGGGTCGGCTCACCTGCAGGCCCTCGCCTACAATCTTTTACAGGGTCAGCTCACCTTAAGGCACTTGCATATGTTTTACATGGTCAGCTCACCTGTAGCTCTCACCTACAATGTTTTACAGGGTCAGCTCACCTGCAGGCCCTTACCTACAATCTTTTACAGGGTCAGCTCACCTGCAGGCCCTCGCATATAATATTTTTCAGGGTCAGCTCACCTGTAGGCCCTCACCTTCAATCTTTTACAGCATCAGCTCACCTGTAAGCCCTCGCGTATAATGTTTTACAGGGTCAGCTCACCTGCAGGCCCACACCTACAATGTTTTAAAGGATCAGATCACCTACAGGCCCTCACCTACAATCTTTTACAGGGTCAGCTCATCTGCAGGCCCTCACTTACAATCTTTTACAGGGTCAGCTCACCTTTAGGCCCTTGCATATAATGTTTTACAGGGTCAGCTCACCTATAGACCATTGCATATAATGTTTTACAGGGTCAGCTTACCTGCAGGCCCTCACATATAATTTTTTAGAGGGTCAGCTCACCAGCAGGCCCTCACCTGCAATCTTTTACAGGGTCAGCTCCCCTATAGGCACTTGCATATGTTTTACATGGTCAGCTCACCTACAGGCCCTCACCCACAATCTTTTACAGGGTCAGCTCACCTGCAGGCCCTTACTTACAATCTTTTACAGGGTCAGCTCACCTGCAGGCCATTGTATATAATGTTTTACAAGGTCAGCTCACCTACAGGCCCTCGCATATAATGTTTTACAGGGTCAGCTCACCTGTAGGCCCTCGCATATAATGTTTTACAGGGTCAGCTCATCTGCAGGCCCTCACCTACAATGTTTTACAGGATCAGCTCACCTACAGGCCTTCACCTACAATCTTTAACAGGGTCAGCTCACCTGAAGGCCCTCACTTACAAGCTTTTACAGGGTCAGCTCACCTATAGACCATTGCATATAATGTTTTATAGAGTCAGCTCACCTGCAGGCCCTCGCATATAATCTTTTTAGAGGGTCAGCTCACCAGCAGTCCCTCACCTACAATCTTTTACAGGGTCAGCTCACCTGTAGGCACTTGCATATGTTTTTCATGGTCAGCTCACCTGCAGGCCCTCACCCACAATCTTTTACAGGGTCAGCTAACCTGCAGGCCCTTACTTACAATCTTTTACAGGGTCAGCTCACCTGCAGGCCCTCGCATATAATATTTTTCAGGGTCAGCTCACCTGCAGGCCCTTACCTACAATCTTTTACAGGGTCAGCTCACCTGCAGGCCCTCGCATATAATATTTTTCAGGGTCAGTTCACCTGTAGGCCCTCACCTACAATCTTTTACAGCGTCAGCTCACCTGTAGGCCCTCGCGTATAATGTTTTACAGGGTCAGCTCACCTGCAGGCCCACACCTACAATGTTTTAAAGGATCAGCTCACCTACAGGCCCTCACCTACAATCTTTTACAGGGTCAGCTCACCTATAGACCATTGCATATAATGTTTTACAGGGTCAGCTCACCTGTAGGCCCTCGCATATAATGTTTTACAGGGTCAGCTCATCTGCAGGCCCTCACCTACAATGTTTTACAGGATCAGCTCACCTACAGGCCTTCACCTACAATCTTTAACAGGGTCAGCTCACCTGAAGGCCCTCACTTACAAGCTTTTACAGGGTCAGCTCACCTATAGACCATTGCATATAATGTTTTATAGAGTCAGCTCACCTGCAGGCCCTCGCATATAATCTTTTTAGAGGGTCAGCTCACCAGCAGGCCCTCACCTACAATCTTTTACAGGGTCAGCTCACCTGTAGGCACTTGCATATGTTTTTCATGGTCAGCTCACCTGCAGGCCCTCACCCACAATCTTTTACAGGGTCAGCTAACCTGCAGGCCCTTACTTACAATCTTTTACAGGGTCAGCTCACCTGCAGGCCCTCGCATATAATATTTTTCAGGGTCAGCTCACCTGCAGGCCCTTATCTACAATCTTTTACAGGGTCAGCTCACCTACAGGCCCTCACATATAATATTTTTCAGGGTCAGCTCTCCTGCAGGCCCTTGTATATAATGTTTTACAGGGTCAGCTCACCTACAGGCCCTCGCATATAATGTTTTACAGGGTCAGCTCACCAACAGGCCCTCACCTACAATCTTTTACAGGGTGAGCACACCTATAGGCCCTCACCTACAATCTTTTACAGGGTCAGCTTATCTGCAGGCCATCAATCATAATTTTTCAAGGGTGTATGATGCCCTTCTTTATGTGATATACAGGTTGTATCGGAGTGCCTCTTCCTTGTAATTTTTTACATCACTTGCACTTTATATACAAGTAAATATACAGGAAAGAATGTTTCCTAACAATTTTTCTTCTAAAAATCGATTTCATCTTCGGTTTTGTGTGTATTATTGTCAGTCTGTAAAATTGGCGTACTACTCGGACAACATCGTTCCCAGCAGCGACCTGGGAGTCCAAGATGCATCCAGACATTCTCCCCATCCTTCCCAAACTATTTCAGTGGTGTTTCCATCAATTTCTGACCTTTTCATAGGAACCAGACACCCTCCCCTCTTCAGAACATGGGTTGCCTGGTTTAATGCTCAGGTTCTTCCATTGACTTCCATTGTGCTCGGGTGCTCGGTAGAGCACCCGAGCATCTCGAGACCTACTCGAGCACCCGGGCATTTTGGTGCTCGATCAACACTAGTTATTACGGGCCACCCTGGAAGCAGATCCACTACCAACCTCATATATCGTAGATTCTGGAGGCCAGGATGGCGTAAATGTGTTAAGGACTATGTGTCAATCTGTACCACCTGTGCACATGCTAAGGTGACACATACTCGGCCTTATGGATATTTACTTCCATTACTTATCCCTTCCAGACCATGCACTTATGTATCTACGGATTTTATCACTGATCTTCCTAACTCTTCAGGAAAGACAGTTATTCTGGTGGAAGTTGATCGCTTTAGTAAAATGGTGCACTTTATTGCTTTACCTAGCCTACCTAATGCTAAAACACCTGCACAAGTATTTGTCGACAACATTGTGAAACTCAAAGGCATTCCCTCTGACGTGGTCTCTGATCATGGGACTCCGTTTTTTCCAGATTCTGGAAAGAATTCTGTACTCGACTGGGGATACAACTGTCCTTTTCTTCGGCTTTTCATCCTCAGTCGGACGGACATACGGAGAGCACTAATCAGAGACTGGAGACTTACTTGAGATGGTTTGTATATGAGAACCAGTGGTCTTCCTTTTTGTCTTTGGCAGAGTTTGCCATAAACAATCGTAGTCAGGAATCCACTGGTGAGTTGCCATTTTTTGGGGCATATGGGTTTCACTCGCAGTCTGGCACATTTTCTGATTCTGATACTTCTGGTATCCCTAAGAAAGAAAGTTTTTCATCATCATTGTCATCGATATGGCGAAAAATTCTAAATAATTTGAAGAATATGGGCAACAAGTATAAACGTGTGGCTGATAGGAAATGTATGAATGGTCCGGACCTAAGTGTGGGTGGTTCTGTGTGGATGTCCACAAGAAACATTAAGTTGAAGGTACCTTCTTGGAAGTTGGGTCCAACTGTAGCTTTTTGTCTTGAAGTTCCTCAGGCCCCGAAAATACATAATGTGTTTTACAAATCTTTGTTAAAGAGATATGTTGAACCTTTGGTCTTCCTTACCACCTGCTCCTGTCATGGTGGACGATAGTTTGGAAAATCAGATCGTCAAGATAGTTGACTCTCGAGTTCTCCGTAGATCCCTTTAGTATCTTGTCTACTGGAAGGGTTATGGACCAGAAGAGAGGATGTGGGTACCAACGTGACTGTCAGCTGCTTAGTGAAAGCCTTTCCCAAGACTCACCCAGATAAGGTCGGTCCTGGGTGCCTGGAGGTCACTTGTAGAAGGGGGGAGTACTGTCACGGACACTCCCCTGGCAGGTGCCAGGAGATCAGAGAGATTGACAACACGTTGGTTAATTTGACTTGTTCCTTGTGGATCATTTTGTGATGACCTCGTGCCCACAAGGCCACACCTGGGGTATCCCTTGCCCCTTAGGAGATTTCTACAAAATATGTGCCTCTTATAGAGCAAGTAAACATGATGCCAGCTGCGGGTAAGCAGTGGAAGAACAAGGGTCCCTTTGTAGATGTTAATGTTGGTACCCAGGGGTAGGATTGGCATAGTTGTGCAGGGTGGCCTACAGTCCCTGTAGATGTTATATACACGTGTCATGGTGTTCCTACCTGGATATTGGTGGATCCCAGATGTGGTGTGGTCTGAAGTAGTGCAAAAGGGGTAGGTGAACTTGGATGGGGTATAAGTAGAATAAATGGAGTCCAGACTTTGTAGTAACATTGAACAGTTGCTTTTACTTGGCATGAATTGGTAATCCAAACAGCTTCCAAACAATATCTTGGTCATCATCAGGTATTGGCTTAACCTTGGCAGGCAAATACTTCTCTGCAACAATCTCAGCTCTGCTATGCTAGCTGGAGTAAATAGGAACTTTTTTTCCTCTGCTGGAACTTAGGTTTATCTGTAGTCTGTCTCTTACTTTATCTTTTAATCCTAGGAACCTCTTGTCCTGGCTTTGGAGTACCTCAAACTCTAGCTTCAGCTTGGATGTGCCCAACCTCTAGTGATAAGGCTGGCGTAGGACTAACAGAACCTGTCCAGAAAGGACCCGGCCTGCTGCCTTCCCCTTGCAGGGGTTAAGTCAGACAAGACTCCTCACACAACCTCTCTCCACGAGAGGGTAGGGTAGACTGACCTGCTCACTACCTAAACTCCTCCCTCTTTAGAGAGGGCTGGAATGGAACTAGGAGGCTCCTCTCCAGGGAAACTATCTCTGCCAATGCTGCCGCTATCTGCCGGTGGACCAGGTAATTACATGAACACAACCAGTTACATGAACGAATATGAATATTATTTGGAGATGACATGAAATGCATTAGATAATATACATTAGCACATAGGAGATGGTAGCAAGGTGCCAAAAAGAAGTGGTAATGGCACTCCAGGACATTACAATTTGTGTCTGTGTTGTTTTGGCAATGACCACACCTCTTGCAGGTGTTGTTGGTTTCGTCATTTAACTCCCCCTATTCATTACTGCTTACCCCTTCTGGATGCGATTTATAGCTTCAGTTTCTGGACTCTGAGCTAGCTTGTTGTTGTATCTCGGTTGAGCTCCTGGTGCTACCTCTGCTCCACGTGAAATTAAGTGTCATCTTACCTTTTGTATTTTGTTTGTTGTATTTCCCTGTCTCTTGTATCTAGGCCTGAGGGAGACTCATGTTCATCCTTCTGGTAGAGGAATAGGTTGTCTCAAGTCCTGTCACTATACCGGGGCCCTACAGGGTGCGTTAGGGCTCTAGGTTGGTTCCTGTGAATGAACTTTCCTACCATTAAGGTCAGTATATACTGATAGCTAGTCAGGACTTGGATTAGAGTTGTTCTAGGAGGTGACCTTCTCCTTTACCCTAGTTTCAAGGCTCAGTTCCTATCCCCTTCCCTTCTGTGCTCGGCATGGAGTTTCCCACCCACACCGCATCCATGACACCACCTCAGGAAGCATGTGACTAGTGTTGAGCGAATCGAGCTACAGATCATAGATCCGAAGAAAATTTGTTCTAACACTACGTTTTAATGCTTGCACAGACCTTTCTCTTTACAGCATTAAAATGTATCGCCTCTGTCGAGGCAAAATTTGTCTTGTCCGAAGTTGTGTGAACTTTTCTGAAGGAATTTGGTATTCATTTCTACATCTTTGAAAACATTTAAAATTAGGAATCCGAAGTTGGGTTGGATACCGAGGTACCAGCTGACACCAAACCTGACTTCGGATTCCAAATTTTAAATGTTTTTAAATATATAGAAATAAATACCAAATTCATTCACCAAAGTTTTGTGCAACTTCAGACAAAACAAATTTTTCCTCCACGGAGGCAATACATTTTAATGCTGTATTGAAACAGGTCTCCATACAGCATTAAAATGAAGTGTTTGAACGAATCGACTTCAGATCTAGTCTGATTGGACTAACTTGTCGGCTCCCTGATAGGTCGAGCAGCCCCACTGTCAGCAGGGCTTGTAGCCATAGAAACAGAGCAGCGTCAGCGCCATATTGAGGCTGGACTCGCCGCAGAGCACAGACAGGTAAGTGCTTTAAACTGAAACTACAGTTAAACTTTAAAGGAGCTGCCCACTTTACATATAATCTTATCAAATGTGTAAGAAACCTGCATGGTTAACTTACTAATATAACTTTATTATAATTTCCTGAAGCCACGCCTTCTTGTTAGTCAAATCTTCTCTGCACACTGCTCCTGTCCTGAAAATGTCACGGATGGAGGGACCATTGAAACACATTGCATCTATATTAGTTTCCTGAATGTCCAGAAGCTACACAACAGAACAGTATCACACATAGATCTCATCAACACTTGTGCAGCTACCGGACATGAATGTCGTAGAGCATGCTCACAACACTCGCAATATATTTGGTTGGGAGAATAATAATGTACATTATGCAGCATTGCATATGTTTTAGAAAGGAAACACCTTTCATTACTTTTCCGAGAACTTTTTCTTTAAAAAGAGGCGCAATTCTTAACCATGCCCCTCCTACACATAACCCTGGCCACCCTCCCTTAGTAGTGTGCATATTATGCAAACTAATAGCTAATTAACTAATAGTTATTTTTAAAAGCAGTTCTTTACTATGTGAAACATTTCTCAGGATATGACACGTGCAGCCAAAATTGTTAGAATATAGCATATATCCATTGAAAAAATGGCAACACATTCATGCGTGTGGGTTTTTTTATATGTTTTTTTTAATAACTCAGAAATTCGACATTGTTAATACGACTCTATTGTTTAGATAAAAAGTCTTAATCTGATTGTTTGGTATTTGGTTCTGATTCTTAGGAACTAATAGCACCTATATTCTTAGGGCAATTTAGTACCCTTTCTATATATATATATTTTACAATATGACAGCTTTTCTCTATTCAAAATGAAACATTTCCACAAATTATTCCAGTGAATGATGCCGTGGAAAAGTCTGTGCTTTCGGATGAAATAGCTCTCTGGCGTTAAACAATATGGTAATAGCATGTAGCCACATAAAAATAATAATAGGCAGTCCAAAGACTTCTGGGACACCTGCTGAAAGTGTTCATTGTCATGGCTGGGAGCGATTGCAGATGAGCACTACCTTGTATGCATAAATATTGATAATTTACTTCTTCTAGATCCACTAAGGAATTCTGTCTGTGTTAAAAATTCAACCTTGCCACAAGCATTTGGATACAGACATTTTCAAAATGCATTTTTTTTTTCAGGTAGATCCTTTCTGTTTGCAATGAGATTTCAGGTTGTCTGTCTATGTAACATACACTTCCCTTATTTGCATTGCACAACTTCTGCAACATTTAGTTGCTACTTTTTCAATTATCCATGTTAAATAAAAAGGTTTAAATCATGTTTAAAAATATATTGCATTTGTATCTGCTTTTTCAGTGATTTACTCTAGACGAGTACATAAAATCAAAACTATTTCAGCACCACCATTAATAAGTTATAGCCCGGTTACACAATAGAACATTCTGTTTCTTCATGCTAGAGTAGCAACCTTAGATTATTTAGAAAGACACTGATGCAATGTGAATTGCAAAAAACAATATATGGCATGGAAATATGGATTTGTTCTTTTGAAATAAAAATAAAAAAAAGGTTTTGAAATGTTTCAGTTTCCCATTTGAAATAATAGCATACCACAATCCTCAGTCTGGTTCATTTTTCTAGGTGCTACCACCAAAAATCTAGTCAGGGGCATATACAGATCTCATAGCAAAACTTAATATCATCCCCTACCTCCACCAGGGGGGAGATTTCTGATGAATTTAGGGTCTTTTAATTAGTAGACTTTTTTTTAAGTTGCTATACAGTTGCAAGAAAAAGTATGTGAACCCTTTGGGATGATATGGATTTCTGCACAAATTGGTTATAAAATGTAATCTGATCTTCATCTAAGTCACAACAATAGACAATCACAGTCTGCTTAAACTAATAACACACAAAGAATTAAATGTTACCATGTTTTTATTGAACACACCATGTAAACATTCACAGTGCAGGTGGAAAAAGTATGTGAACCCTTGGATTTAATAACTAGTTGAACCTCCTTTGGCAGCAATAACTTCAACCAAACGTTTTCTGTAGTTGCAGATCAGACGTGCACAACGGTCAGGAGTAATTCTTGACCATTCCTCTTTACAGAACTGTTTCAGTTCAGCAATATTCTTGGGATGTCTGGTGTGAATCGCTTTCTTGAGGTCATGCCACAGCATCTCAATCGGGTTATGGTCAGGACTCTGACTGGGCCACTCCAGAAGGCGTATTTTCTTCTGTTTAAGCCATTCTGTTGTTGATTTACTTCTATGCTTTCGGTCGTTGTTCTCCTGCAAAATGTCTTGATAAACTTGGTAATTCATTTTTCCTTCGATGATAGCAATCCGTCCAGGCCCTGACGCAGCAAAGCAGCCCCAAACCATGATGCCCCCCCACCATACTTCACAGTTGGGGTGAGGTTTTGATTTTGGTGTGCTGTGCCTCTTTTTCTCCACACATAGGGCCAGATTTATCATTACTCTGACAGCTCACTCCACTTTCACATATGGTTTGATGGTAGCATTTTATCCGCCAGTAAGCAGCTTTACAAAAGTCGCACGTCTTTACGAAAAGTCGTATGTTCTTGTAAAAAGTTGCATAAGATAAGCATGGTCCGCACTGGATTGATTTTGCAAATTTTTTTGCGACTTTTTAAATGGTCGCAATAGTAAATCTGTCTAGAGATTCATTTACATAAGAAAACACGGTCACTTTCAGAAAACTGGCGAGCATAGTGCAGAGCCAATAAAACTCGCAAATTTTTGCGCAGTTTAAGCGATTGCGCAAAAATGTGTGACTTTTTCACTCCATTATTCTGACTTGAGCTATAGTGTTGTGTGTTTCTTCCAAACAACTCAACTTTGGTTTCATCTGTCCATAGAATATTTTGCCAGTACTGCTGTGGGACATCCAGATGCTCTTGTGCAAACTGTAAACGTGCAGCAATGTTTTTTTTGGACAGCAGTGACTTCGTCTGTGGTATCCTCCCATGAAATCTATTCTTGTCTAGTCTTTTACGTATCGTAAATTCGCTAACAGGGATGTTAGCATATGCCAGAGACTTTTGTAAGTCTTTAGCTGACACTCAAGGATTCTTCTTCACCTCATTGAGCAGTCTGCGCTGTGCTCTTGCAGTCATCTTTACAGGACGACCACTCCTAGGGAGAGTAGCAGCAGTGCTGAACTTTCTCCATTTGAGATTGAGATGCTGTGGCATGACCTCTAGAAAGCGATTCACACCAGACATCCCAAGAATATTGCTGAACTGAAACAGTTCTGTAAAGAGGAATGGTCAAGAATTACTTCTGACCGTTGTGCACGTCTGAACTGCAACTACAGGAAACGTTTGGTTGAAGTTATTGCTGCCAAAGGAGGTTCAACCAGTTATTAAATCCAAGGGTTCACATAATTTTTCCACCTGCACTGTGAATGTTTACATGGTGTGTTCAATAAAAACATGGTAACATTTAATTCTTTGTGTGCTATTAGTTTAAGCAGACTGTGGTTGTCTATTGTTGTGACTTAGATGAAGATCAGATCACATTTTATGACCAATTTGTCCAGAAATCCATATCATTCCAAAGGGTTCACATACTTTCTCTTGCAACTGTATGTATGAAAAGTTGAGGTTTTTCATAAACATGTAGCTCAGTCTGATCACTATATTTATCAATGTACTTCAACCAAACAACTGGTATAAGTACACTGATACACCTTCTGCATATAGCTATAAGTATCCGGCTTCACTCCAGTACATGAATAAACTGGCTACCTTCATCCACAATTCAACTCTAAGGAAGTGGTAAAAAATCTCTCTCAAATGCTTTCAAATGCTTCTAGTGATGGCTGCAGGAAAATGCGTGTTAAAACATATGAAAAATGTGTGTTGAAAACAGGATATGTAGATCAGTGCTGGGCACCCTCTCACCCCGTGCCCCATAGCAGTTGTGCCGTTTGCATCCATGATAAGCAAACCACCGCTAGAACCTCCCCAACTACATGTTGTATTTTATTGAACCTGGTATCTGGTATCTGGTATCTGGTAGGACCTTAGGATCTCTTACCTTTCCTCGCATACATGCCTGAACACACAGCTGAGCCAAGCCAGCATGTAACTAAAATGACTAAAGGGTTCGTTAGTCTGAACATATAGGAGGGAATTTATCATGAGGGGAATATTTGAAGTCAGTTTTGCTTGAGTCTGTGTTGGAGTACTTTATGCCACATTTGTCAAATGTCTCATGTTACTTGATAAATTATTCTTATCCTTAAACAAAACACTTTTGTCTTGGAAAGCTGTTGCAGTTTTCTTTTTTTTTTTTTCAATTTCTTTATTGATATACAAAACAAATACACACAAGATATTCAAGCTTAATATAATTAATGCCATTTTACCCCCAACCCCCCCCCCCCTTGTGATGCGTCCACCCCTCCTCCTCCCCCCCCTAAAGGGCAGAGAAGGAAGGGGAAAAGGAAGAAAGGGAAGAGAAAAAAATAAAAAATAAATGATAGATACAAATACAATTAAGTCAACACTTCCAGTCATCCCATATCTTAGTCCATTTCTCTAGTGCATCTCTCTGCTTATAGAGAATCCGTTCGTAGTTTTTAACCTTATTAACCAAGTTTATCCAGTTGGAGTATGGCGTGCAAACCAGCTCCGACTAATCAGAACTCTGGCCAATAATAGTGTTCTACCTAACAGAATCTTTTGATATTTACGGCTACCTATTAACGAAAAGTCATTCAGTAAGAACAATTGTGGCTCAAGAGGAATCCATATTTTCAATTTAGGAGTAAGAAGATTATTAATACCGTTCCAGTAAGCTCCAAGTTCTGGACAGGCCCAGATCATGTGCAGATAATCCGCACCGGCAGTATCACATCGAGGACATTTGGAGGTGTCTCTTAATCCACACTTGTTTAACCAGGTGGGGGTAACATATAATCTATGATAAATATTAAACTGTATTAAAACATGATTAAAGTTGTGAGATAGTAAATCAAAAAAACCATTGTTTTTCTTGTGAAATTCCCAATAAGTTTGATGTGTCACATGACCCTTTTCCTATTGAAAAAACAAAAGTTGGATTCAAAATGGCCGACTTCAAAATGGCCGCCATGGTCACCACCCATCTTGAAAAGTTTCCCCCCTCACATATACTAATGTGCCACAAACAGGAAGTTAATATCACCAACCATTCCCATTTTATTAAGGTGTATCCATATAAATGGTCCACCCTGTATATTGGAAATCTTCATTCTTTGTGATATCTTCCCTAGCCACCCATTTAGCGGAGAAGTATTATCTATTTCTAACAGTGATTTGTCATTCAAACTAAAAAGTGCTGACCGAAGCTGAAAATACCTGAACCAAGAAAGGTTCGCTATATTATGTGATAGTTCCACAAACGACTTAATCTCTCTATTCTTAACAACCTGTGTGATATAAAGAATCCCATTCTTTTGCCAAAATTGATCCGTAGCTATACCCTCTAAACTCTGTAAGTGAATATTGTGCCAAAGAGGCGTGAATGTAAGTGATCCCTTCACCCTCAACCATCCTCTAGTAGTAGCCCAGATTTTCAGTAGTGATTTTGTAGTCTCTTTATGGCCCCGGTCTCTATTAATCAGTAGGCCGGATTCCAGAAGCGTAAATATATTATTATGCGAGGAGCTTCTCACTAACCTACTCAAAAATGTACTATTTTGCCATTCATAACACATCCATAGCTGAGCAGCAATAAAATAACCTTTGAAACAAGGGAGGTTTAAACCCCCCTGTTCCAAAGGTTTATACAAGTATTCCAATTTGAGTCTCACACGTTTTCTTCCCCAAACTAAATCATTTATTATTCTTTCCATAAGTTAATAATATTTATCCTCTATCCAGGTAGGTATGTTCCTAAGAACATAGAGGATTTGAGGTAGAATCACCATCTTGACCAGTGAAAGTCGATCTGCCCTACATAAAGAAAGTCTCAGGCAAGTCCCTATTTTTGCCCTAATTTTCGTTATCAATGGGATCAAATTGAGTTGTACACAATTTTCAACCTTGGGAGATATCATCATACCCAAGTATTGAAAAGTGTCAGCAACATCTAGCTGGGTTATCAAGGACTCCTTTTGGGGCAACGGATCTATTGGCATCAGAATTGTCTTCGACCAGTTTATATCTAGGCCTGATACCTCACCAAATAGTTTAACCATCCGGATAATTCTTGGGGCAGTTATTTCTGTATTATCTATAAAAAAAAAGGACATCGTCCGCATATAGGGAAATCCGATCCTCCACGCCTAGTATTCCAAATCCTTTAATTTGAGTGTCCTGCCTAATAGCCAGAGCCAGAGGCTCAATATAAATATCAAATAGGAGTGGTGACAATGGGCAGCCCTGGCGAGTACCTCTATTTAAATCAAAACTGGTAGTAAGGCACCCGTTGAGACTCAACTTAGCCGTGGGGGATCTATACAATAGTTTAATCATATTTATGAATCTCTCTCCAAAGCCCATCCTGGCCAGGACCCTCCACAGGAATCACCACTCCACCCTGTCAAAGGCCTTAGAGGCATCCAGTGACAGGATGGAGCGAGCAGACCCCTAGGGGCCTGTATATTAGCGAAAAGCCAATGAAGATTATGGTGAGTGACCTTATTTGGGATAAAACCGTTCTGGTCCAGATAGACAATGGAGGAGATGACCCCAGAGAGTCTTGTGGCCAAAATCCTTGCCAGGAGCTTTACGTCCGCGTTCAACAATGAAATCGGTCTGTAGGATCCCAGTTCTGTGGGGTCCTTACCTTTTTTTGGAAATAATATTATTACAGCTTCTGACATTGAACCCGATAGGGTCCCCTCCTCCACCGACTCAGCAAAGATCCCCAACAAGATAACTTCCTTATATTTACTATAAAATTCATATGGGAGTCCATCTGAGCCGGGGGTGGAGTTACCCGAGCAAAGTTTAATTGCCCCTTCAAGCTCCTGAATTGAGAAATCAGCCTCAAGTACCCTCCTTTGAGCCAAGGTAATAGTAGGGAAAATAATACCGTCAAGATAGACATCCATCATTTCATCCATAATCCTACAATCAGCTCTATAAAGTTCTGAAAAGTAGTCCAAGAAAACTTTCTCTATAGAATTTTGTCCAACAACTATCCTCCCATTAGCCAATCGGATATTGTCTATATTTTTCTTGGGTTCCTGACTCGAGATCACTCTAGATAGAAGTTTCCCCGGATGCCCCGATTCAGTAAAGTATTTTTGGCCCTTAAAGAATAAACTCTGTTGGGCCTTCTCCAGCAGGAAATTGGAATATACTTGTGTGGTTTTCTGCATGGTTTCCCTATTTTCCTCTGTCCAATTTATATAGTAAGATTGTGCAGCTAAGGAAGCTTGTTCCTTTAAGTTTCCCTCCTTTTCCCCGTACTCCTTTCTCAGGTTATCAATATTACTAACCATTATTCCCCTCATATAGGCCTTAAAAGTGTCCCATACTACTTGGGTTTTTGCTGAGGTATAATTAGCCTCCCAAAATTGGTTAATTTCCTTTTGTATTATTTCATGATTTTTTTATTACTGATAACCAATAAAGGTTAAGTCTAAATGGAGACCTCCTTATTTGTTTATCCTGGGTCAGGCAGAGTTCGAGGAGTAGGGGCAGATGGTCCGAGAGTGACCTAGTCTCGTACCTCATTCATTTTACATATCGCAGATATTTTTTATTAATCAAAGCATGGTCTATTCTGGACATAGATCTACCTAATTTACTAATGCATGAGAAGACCCTTCTCCCCTGTCCCAGACTTCCCCAAACATCCTCGAACCCGGCCTCCAAACAGAAACGTGTCAAGGGGGACCCCTGAACAGAGGCGTCCCCTTTGACACCAATAGAGACCCTGTCGTCCGCGGGATTGATGACACAATTGAAGTCTCCCATAATCAATGTAGGACATTCTGGCCATTTATCCATAAATTTTAGCAAAGAGTTAAGTACTAAGAAAGAAAATGGAGGTGGAATATAGACAAAGGCCAGAATGCACATCTTCCCCGCCAGCTTACAATATAGGAAGACAAATCTCCCCTGGTGGTCAACAGAGGCTGCCTCGCACATAAAATCAATCGTTCTATGAATAAAGACAGTCACTCCCCTATAATGACTAGAGAAGGTAGAATGGTACGCTTGCACAGCCCAGCCCCTGGTGACGACCCTGGAGGTCTCCCGCGTAAGATGTGTTTCTATCAAACATATAATAGCTGGGAGATGTGAACGCATCAAATCAAAAACTGCTTGTCTTTTTCTTCTATCCCCCAGGCCCCTGACATTCCAGGTAAGAATTCTGATTGACATTATAAAAATTAATAAAAATAAAAAAAACACACACAACTTTTCCCCATCCTAGACACCTCACAGCCCCCATCCAACCCCCAATCCAATTAATCCACCGCATAAAACAGCAGATCCCTCGCCTATGACCATCCCCCCCCAACCCTCCGCTCGACACCTCACCGCTATTTAACCAAAGAAAGGGAACAATATAGAGCATAATCTGCCAGCTATTGATCCCGACAAAACCTTGAGCAGTTAGATCACATGGTTTCGTTCAAGCCACTCCGCAGCTTTCTCCGTCATATCAAAAAAAAAAGTTGTATCATTGAAAATAATCCGGAGTTTGGCTGGGAAGACAAGTGAGTATTTAATATCCCTTTCTCTTAGTCTCTTTTTGACAGTAATAAACAAGCGTCTCTTTTCTTGGACATCTTTGGAAAAATCTGGGAAAAAGGCCAGTCTATTTCCATCATATAAAACAGGGGGACATTCCCTCACCCGTCTTAGTACTATATCTCTGTCTCTTGAAGCCAGCATTTTAACGAGGAGTGTCCGTGGTTGTCTCCCAGGAATTAATTTACCACCTGGGACCAGATGGACTCTTTCTACTAGAAACAAGGGCGAAAAGTGCTCCCTCCCAAAATTTTCAAGAATCATCGCCTGTATGAATTGAGTAGGGTTCTTATCTTCCGCGCCCTCTGGGATCCCCAGGATTCTTACATTGTACCTTCATGATCTGTCTTCCAGATCCACCACCTTTTTTTTAAGGCGATTAAAATCTGTCTTTAACGTGGACATCTCAGTATTTATTTCTTTGTATTCATTCTGTATAGTAGCCATAGAGCTCTCCACCTTATTGACTCTATCTCGGATTTTAGACAGATCATCTCTAATCAGTCCCACATCGACTTGAATTGCGCCAAGCTGGGTTGTAATAGCCTGTATTAGGTCCCCATTCTGTTTTACTGCCAGAAGAATTTATTTTAACGGTGAGGGGTTAGGGTTAGTCACACCTTCTCCATCTATTCCCTCCTCCCCTTGGGGATACCCAGGAGCTTTTTGTAATTCAAGTTCCATCACTTTGGGATTATCATTTTTTTTTGAGCCGGTATCCTTTTGCCCACCTCTGGTATTAACCCTTGGGGACTTCAAAAACTGGTCTATTTTCCCTCCTTCAGAGGGTTTAATAGCTGGTTTCTGACCAGAAAGGTCCACAGAACGCCTACTGGCCTTTGGTGCCATTCCCCCTTTTTTTATTTTCTATCTTATTTATTTATTTATTTATTTTCTCCTTCTCCCTTATTCGCCTTTTTTATTTTTTTATTTTTTTTTCTCTTTCTCTCCTTCCCCCTTAGTTTTCCTTTCTTTTTTTTTTTTTCCTTTTTTTTTTTTCTTGTCTCTCTCCTCTATAATATTTTCCTCACCAACCGCCTTCCTCTCTCTCTCCCCAAAACAGTTTTTTTTTTTTTTTTGGACAGAGTACCTCAATTCCTATGGGTACAATATCCCATATAGAGTATGGATGTAAGTTGAGGCTGCATAAATGTCCTTAAAATTGAAAAGGTTAGCTAGTTAGAGGATTAGTTGGTTATTAAGTTAGTAAAAATTAATGTTAATGGAAGGAGAAGTAAGGAACAATCTCACCAGTCTTCAGTTCACTATTAAGAAGCCCGGCTGGAGAGAACAAGGGGCACACACTCAGGGAGATCAGGCAGATCGCAAGTTGCAGGAGGGGCGAAGGATCCGGAAGACCAGAAAGGAACGGCCAGAGGAACAGCCACCGGAGCACACCACATGCAGCAACAGAAACCATCCAGAGGCGCCAGGATATCACCCCAAAACATCGGCAACCACCGGTATTTCACACAGGGGCTCAGGAGACACCGGGTAGCAGGGGCCCGAGGGAGGAGCAGAAGCACCAACACCGCTTGTTCAGGTCCGCGGTCCCCTATCCGGGCGTGGGTGCAGGAGGCAGGAGGCAGAGGGAGAGACGCCGCAATCAGCGGTCAGCGAGGCAGCCGAGCATCAGGGAGGAGAGGCGAGCGCGACGTCCTCACATCATCACGTCATCCCAGAATGTTGCAGTTTTCCCACTCCAACCTCTGCTGGAGTGAGATTGCGACTTGTTTTGTAATCTTTTAAAAGAATACAAAAATCACAAAATGTTTGCGCAAGTGAGTGCAAAAGGTCGCAAAAAGCCTATTTTGAATCTTTTTAAAGCCAGAATTCTGGAGTCAAGGCATGATAAGTTAGGGCCACATTTTTTAAAAGCCCCAGGACAATGTAAAACAATAAAATCATACTCACCTTATCAATTGCTCCTTCAGTTGTGATACCTCATGCTCCCCTCCTGGTCTTAACTTATTGGCTCCTCTAGAAAAACACAGGAAATGAGCAATCACCCAATCACTACACTATTTAGTTATATTTTTTATATTTTCAACATTAAAGAGAACCTGTCAACACTCCTGACATGTCTGTTTTAATAGCTTCATGCATTCCCCATGTAACAACTCTGGAGCATCTATTCTTATGTTTGTATGTTCTGCCATTCCTTCATTATTTCTACTAGAAGGTATAAATGAATTGCTAGCAGTCTGCAGTAAGGGTACAGAAGGGTGGTAACCAGTTGGAAATGTGTACCTGCACAGACTCACTCTATCTTATAGTGCCTCCAATAGTTCAGACAGCCCCTCTTAGTGCCCCCAGTAGTTCAGATAGTCCCCTATAGTGCCCCCCTAGAGGTTCAGATAGTGCACCAAATACTGTCGGTGATTCACGGACAGGTCCGTGAATCTACAGAGGGTTGGCAACCCTGATGGGAAATGCATGAAGCTATTAAAACAGACATGTCAGGAGTGGTGCAAGGTCCTCTTTAACATTATTAATATTAGCATTTTGTTTATTTATATAAAGGAGGTTTCTGCCTGGAAAACTGGCTTAGTTTCCCATAGCAACCAATCCGATTCCACCTTTCATTTTTTCAGCACTCCTATTGAAAATGAAAGGTGGAATCTGATTGGTTGCTATAGACCAGATTTCCTTTACACCAGTTTTGATAAATCTTGTCCAAAACACCAGAAAAGAGAGTGTGCTTTGCACTTAATTTAGGCTCCTAGCAGGTAGGGTGGTCATTTAATAGATGCAACTTAATTATAACCCAGTTAAAAGGATTTGTCCTGATGACAGATGTTTTATCACTCCGGTACCCAAAGAAAGGAAAAAGACTTTATTGTGTTTTCATGTAATTAGACAAGCATGTCTTGTAGCAAGTATTCAATTTTCTGCTATTGTATGAATGACATAAATCCTTTATGAAAGGGGAGAGACGCTCATTATCTTATGTCTTTCTCTGCCATCTAGATATAAATGCTTAGCAACATTGACATAAAATATGCATTTATTATAGAGCAGGGCCCACTGGACACAGTATGCATTCCACCATGACACAATTAAGAATGTTTCTACTCACTTCACTAATATTCAGAGAATTCCCCATAAGATCAAAAAATGTAATCTGCACATCAGATTAAATACATCTTTACCATATGAAAGTTCAGTGTAGAACCAATAAATCTTTCTTGTTACTAAAATGAAATTTAAAAAAAATAAAAAATTATATTTATATATATATATATAAAACAAGTGATAGCAGCTGATTGATATTTATTGACAGGTAAATGCATTACAGGCAGCCAGTATTATTTTTAAGCATCCGTCAGCATCAATCCAATGGTGACATTCTTTCAACATGTAGGAAACCATATGCCGCAGACACCCTCAGTGGTGTTAAAAAATCAATTGTCACATTAATTCTTCCTGTTATCATATGACAGGTATTTTCTTACATTTTTCATTTACCCTGAGTATCGTGAATATTTTTTTTTATTATTTAGCCTTTGATGTGAGTTACCCACATCATGGAATATTTGAAATAGATACAACATGGCAGAAAATATGCATATAAAATAGTCCTTTGCTCAAACCAAAATAGAATTTCTTTAGTTTGACATTCAGATTGAAGGATCAGTTAAAATAGACTAAGCCGCATACTTGTTATCTGAAATTGCCTAAAACATCCTAAATCTGACAACATGAAACTTTAATGATAACAAATTTGAAATGTGATAATAATGCATATGGTGAAGTGAGGCCGCAACATTCATTAATACAAGCTGCGCATATAAAAAATACAGAAGTATAAATAGATGTAAAAAGGAACTGGATGGGTGTTTAACTATGCATAAACATGTCGCATCTCCTTAATTGAATGCGTTGTGCCAGGAAACAATAGTAATTGCAGCCATTTTTAGCTTTAGTATTAGCTCATGTGGCACTGCTTCTTTATCTCTTCTCCTTTATCTGCACCGTTCACTTACAATGTTGGGTCTCATGAGCCTGAAACCCAAATGCCCCTGTGACCAGTTTGTAATAGAAGTCCTCTGCCAGTGAATAAAATTATCCAAAAGGTGACGGTCCTCTGCTCCATGAATATTGGTGGGTCTTCTGGATGACAGTCCATTTTAAATGATATCTATCCACAGACCCAAAACAGCTGTATCTAAATTGAGACCACAGTTCAGTTATTTCAGTTTGGCTGGTCGACTTCATGTTGTGTTTGCATTTCTGTCACCTAGCTTGAAGCGCACAGCAGTTAAATGAATTGCAATAAGGAGCATGGCAGAGAAATAAACATGGACACAGATGCTCAGTCTCCTTTACTTGGTAAACATGTGCTGTACACGTACCACTCCAGCAAGCAATCTACACAATTTAACCATGGCATTAGCATTCAGGAATGAGCCTGAACATATTAAGAAATCAAAGTTTCTAGAGGAGATGTACAAACAGATCGTGCTGTCGTTTTATTTCAGCTTTTTTACTACTTACATACGGTTTTGCTGTTGACGATACTGGGAAAATGTCAAACTTTCTCCTGTACATAAACGTTTTTCCATTTTAGGATGTCTCAATGTCAAAATAACCAATATGGCAAACTTTGTAGTTTTAATTATGGCCCATAACTTGTAAGTGGTCTGTCTGCCTAGTTATACAGCAATGTAGGAGTATGTGTAACTCACTGTCACAAAGTAGTGACCACTCATCTGGATGAGAAATCTTTGTGATAACTTCTTTGAAAGATATAATGTTGGCTATATTTGTTGCCATGCAGATTTTCTGGAAACAGCTCTATGAAAAGGCTGAATTCTTAATAATTTCATGTAAGAGGAAAACTCAAGGACCTATGTTGAAGGACTTATGGTTTTATTGTGTGAGAATTAATAAAATTGTATGTCCCATAAGAACCAGCTTTGACTCTAAAAGAATATCATATTAGATCTCACGAAATAATGAAAGCCAGGACCCAAAGATTTAAGCAGAGCATTGTGCAGAGCACTACATTGCTCTGGCCAGTTTGCCTTCTTCCTAGAGGACATCCTGGTGCCATCTCTTCCCCACAATGCACATGCACCAGGCCATCCACATGAAGCAAAAGAAGAAAAGGCACATTTCTCATTACTGTATGATACATGTAAGGTAGATATGGATGTAGTAAACCATAAAGTGGTTGTGTCATGTCAGACAATGAAGGCATATGGGACCCGCATCTACTGTATCTTGTAAACAGAGCAGGCAAAGTTCTAGAGGGCACACCGCACATGTGCAGCTGCCCTCGATTCATTTCTATAGGGCCGCTGAAAATAGCCGAGTGCAGGCTTGGCTATTTCCGTCAGTCCCATAGAAATGAATGGGAGTTATTCTGAAAATAGCCGAGCATGCTGCTTGGATATTTTCAGCGGAAAAATAGGAAGGCTTGGCGGTGGCCGGACCTGGCACCGCCAGCCACCACTTTTGCAGCCTTGTGTTAGGCTTCGTTTTAGAGATAGTGGCGGGTCCCACCTGCTCCTATCAGACAATGGAGGCATATTCTATCAATATGCCCCCATTGTCTGTGTGGCGAAACCAACCTCGCCACTGGTTTCAGAGGGGTCTGGCTACCAGCCTCTTGCCTCAGGATTATGGCCCATACTAACTTTAAAGGAGAAGACAGACCGGCCGCACAGCTTAAATCTGTCTTTGGAATTGTATTTTATGTTATGTGAGGGTACCCAGATAGCTAATTTTATTGTATTCGTGTAGTCTGAGTGCCATTCACCTAATAATATGCACTCAGACTTCAGCTACCTGGGATATGTTAAATGTCTGTGTTTACTGTAAGGGTTGTGACATTGCATGTTTAAATGGTGATTTCTGTCCTGTTGTCTCCACATGTGTATTGGCGATTTCCCTTTGTCTTGAGAGATAATTAAATTACTCCTCGGGTGTCTCCAGGGCAGAGAGGAGGAAACCATGATGCATTGTGGGGATGTATTGTGTCTGTGTATCCTGAATTGCTGCATATCTGTCCTGTGTCACAGTCTTCCTTCTGGTCCCCTAGGGGCGTGTCCACAAGATGGGGACCTGCATAAATACGGGGCGGGTAGCCCTCAATAAAGAGTGCCTGTTTTATCCTATATCATGTTGAGGCTGGTGTTTGGGTAACTGATCAACACTGATTGCTATACGCTGAAGATTTGCTATACTCCCCTGGCTTTACTACTAGCTCTTGTAAGAGCTGTTCCTGCTCTCTGGTTTTAGGAGAGGTTCACCCACTGGAGCCTGGAGCCTTGTCGTAGGTCCAGGGTGGGTAGGAGACGGTGAGACCTCAACCAAGCTTCGGCGGTTCGTGGGGTCTGCAGTGCGTACGGTGTCAAGTGGAGTGCTTGGAGTCCTCGGAAAGCACTAGGAGCACCTATCAACGGAGGTACCCGGTCGGGGTGCCAGGAGATCCGTTACATTTGGTGGCAAGCAGTGGGATGGCATCCTAGTGAGAGGAGAAGCAGCTCGGAGACACCGTTCGTGGATTTACTAAATTGAGGGCAACGCTAGTATCCGTACAGCGCCCCTGGCTACAGCAGGATGGAATCGGCTAGTCTTCGGACAGCGTTCTATGACGAGGAGGAGGAGGCAGCCGCAGACTACAGGGATGCAGACAGAAAGGAAGTCTGGTATGATGCCCTGGAAAATGCCCAGCGGCAGCGAGGTGAGAGTCTCCCCAGTTATGAGCAGCGGCTTCAGAAGCGTGTGGCGATGCGGATGGGTCTCTTGGGAGAGCAGCCCCTGGATGACTGGGTAACAGAGCTCCAGAACCTGGTATGTAAGGAGCTTTGGCTAGAGGACGCTTACCAGGCCCTAAGGTGGCATGTCATTCAACATTCCCCCTGGATGGCTGAGCACGACAGACCCGAGGGTGAGGATTATGATGGACCTGGGTTACTATGGGATGCCTTGGAGGAGGACATTGATCTTGGCAGCACGGAGGAGTCTAGGTTTTGGGACATCTACGACTACCGGATGGGCATGCATGTTTATGCTGACGGAAGGGAAGTGAGCAAAGACATGACCCATCTGGTAACAAGGGAGTGGGAGCTGGAGCAGACCTACCAACACCTGCTCAGCTCCATTCATCCCCAACCTACTCGACAAGCAGAGCCAGATCTGCCCTCCTACAACTGGGAAGACTTGCCGGCGATACCCCCTGCTTCCCTACCAACTCCCAAAGTAGAGAACTTCATCGACTGGTTCTGGGAAGACCTCCTGATGGCAGGTGGAGATGGGACCGAGGTCTCTCCACCGGCCCTACAGAGATGCTGGGCAGTCAGCCCAGATCCCAAACGGCAGCCGGAGTTTCAGGGAGTTGAGACATTTGGTCTGACTCCCCAGCAGCAGTGTGTTGTAAAGAGAGAAGAGACAACCGATCTCTCTCCCCAACCACAGGGGGACAGCACCCCTAACTCCGATGGTGCAGATGGGACCGCGGTCTCTGCACCAGGCCTACCGGGATGCTTGACGGCCGGTTCAGATCCCCCACCAACCCTGCAGGAATGCCAGGAGGAGGAGGTAAGCGATTCCTCCTCTCCACAGCCGATCTGCAACAAGGTTCTGGGGATAGGATTCCCTGACCACATCCCAGCAGAAGAGCTGGCATCTGGGCAGAGCGCAGTTGGCCTCTGCCCTCCTCTATCCTCTTCCCCAGAGGCTGACTTTCCACAGGCTACCCCAGCGGCAGCGCTGGCATCTGAGCAGAGCGCAGTCAGCCTCTGCCCTCCCCTATCCTCTTCTCCAGAGCCGGACTTCACACAGGCTACCCCAGCGGAAGAGCTGGCATCGGGGCAGAACGCAGTCGGCCTCTGCCCACCAAGTACCTATAGCTCCAAGCTAGAGAGCAACAAGGAAGCAAGGAGTAGCAGATGCCCCTCAACAGCTGGGGACATACAGAACAGAGCCAGGCCCCAAAATTCAACAGGTCCAGTATTGGGTTGTGGGTGGACTGCCAGACTAACTCAGATACCGACCGGCATGAAGTCAGGTATCTGGTTAGTCTTCCCTGGGAGGGGGAGATGTGTGGCGAAACCAACCTCGCCACTGGGTTTCGGAGGGGCCTGGCTACCAGCCTCTTGCCTCAGGATTATGGCCCATACTAACTTTAAAGGAGAAGACAGACTGGCCGCACAGCTTAAATCTGTCTTTGGAATTGTATTTTATGTTATGTGAGGGTACCCAGATAGCTAATTTTATTGTATTTGTGTAGTCTGAGTGCCATTCACCTAATAATATGCACTCAGACTTGAGCTATCTGGGGATATGTTAAATGTCTGTGTTTACTGTAAGGGTTGTGACATTGCATGTTTAAATGGTGATTTCTGTCCTTTTGTCCCCACATGTGTATTGGTGATTTCCCTTTGTCTTGAGACATAATTGAATTACTCCTCGGGTGTCTCCAGGGCAGAGAGGAGGAAACCATGATTCATTGTGGGATTTATTGTGTCTGTGTATCCTGAATTGCTGCATATCTGTCCTGTGTCACAGTTTTCCTTCTGGTCCCCTAGGGGCGTGTCCACCAGATGGGGACCTGCATAAATATGTGCGGGTAGCCCTCAATAAAGAGTACCTGTTTTATCCTTCATCATGTTGAGGCTGGTGTTTGGGTAACTGATCAACACTGGGGGATTGCTATACGCTGAAGATTTGCTATACTCCCCTGGCTTTACTACTAGCTCTTGTAAGAGCTGTTCCTGCTCTCTGGTTTTAGGAGAGGTTCACCCACTGGAGCCTGGAGCCTTGTCGTAGGTCCAGGGTGGGTAGGAGATGGTGAGACCTACCAAGCTTCGGCGGTTCGTGGGGTCTGCAGTGCGTACGGTGTCAAGTGGAGTGCTTGGAGTCCTCGGAAAGCACTAGGAGCACCTATCAACGGAGGTACCCGGTCGGGGTGCCAGGAGATCCGTTACAGTCTGAGATGGGAATAGCCCTTTAACTTGACACTTGGAGGAGATATATCAAGACTGGAAGAAATGATAAATGGCTTAGTTGCCTATAGCAGCCAATCTGATTCCACCTTTCATTTTTCAGAGCTCTTTTGGAAAATAAAAGGATATATCTGAATGGTTGTTATGGGCAACTACTAGTTTCACACTAAAGTTTTGGGAAATCCAGTAGGCTATCCTGGCAGGAAACAGTGTGTCAGGTCTCTCCGAATTCAGCCTTGCCAGAAACTACATGAATTCCGTATGGCCCCTTTAACTATAATGTGGACTGGCAGATATCCAGCTGCAACCTGGAAAATATGCAGAGAATCAGTAGTGGTATTTGTCAGGCCGATTCTCTGCATATTTGCCAAGTTGAGGCTGGATTTTCACTGGTTCCCATTATAGTTAATGTGGCCGGACAGCATTCATGCAGTTTCCAGCAATCCCAGATCCAGAGAGACCCGGCAATCTGTTCCCTGCTGGAAGAGCCTGCCTCATCTCTTGAATGCTAGTTCCATTCTTCTAAACTGTAATTTTGCCTGTAATTTTGGATGTATTTTTGTCAGTTTCATCTGAGATCTGTAATATTTGAAGGGGAAAAAGTCCTGTGTAACAAAAATGGATGCTCAAAATTAACAGTCAGTAGTTTTTTTGTTTGTTTTTTTTTTTTGTTCTACTGAGGGATCAGAAGAGTGGAAAACAAAATGGTGAAGTGATTGTGGCCTTAGAAATTTCGTATGATATATACAATGATGCTTTAAGGTTTGTGAAGCCTTCAGAATTTTCTATATTTCTGAATAAATTTGACTTAAAACTAAATCAGATTTTCACGCAAGTTCTAAAAGTTGATAAAGATAAAAAAATCAAACAAATGAGTCAAAAATATTACACTTGGTCATTTATTTATTGAAGAAAATATGTGAGCTTTTGCTTTCAGTATCTGGTGTGACTCCTTGTGCAGCAATAACTGCAACTAAACGTTTCTGGTAATTGTTGATTAGTCCTGAACATTGTTTTTTTCACGGGACGCCGACGAGGCGCTCGCTCTCCTCAGCGCCGTCGGTGTCCCGCCTCTGTGCAGGAGCGAGGACGCATGCAGCGTCCTCATCTCCTAGGTGATAGGGGGCAGCCAGCGTCCTCAGTTCCCCTGGCAACCAGGGGAGGTCTGAGCACCGAGCTGGGCTCTCGCTGCTCAGCTGTATTCAGCAGTGTGTGTCATGTGACGCTGGCCACGTCACATGACCCCAGCTAGTCAGTATTTAACTGTCAGCCTGCTGGGTACAGGTTGCCTGTTAATTAGATTCATTTGTGATTCTGTTACCTGGCATACTTACCTGTTCCTGTGTTCCCTGACGATCCTCTGCTCTCTTGGTATTCCGACCCCGACTCCTACCTGACGATTCTCTGTGGACTCCTGTTGTACTTTATTGCTCTCCTGGTAATTGACCCCAGCTTCTCCTGACTATTCTCTGCTTACTTCATTTGTACTTTGTTGCTCTCTTGGTATGGACCTGGTCCGTTCACTATCCGTTGTTTGTCTTGTCTGTCCTCCCAGCACGTATTCTAAGCTAGGGACTGCCGTCCAGTTGTCCCCTGTCATCAGGACTTGCTAGGCAATTAGGCAGGGCCAGGGGTGAGGGTGGAGCGCAGTGGTCTCTATCCTCCCCCCTGAGTGTGTGTGTACGTGACTGTTACAGATTAACAGGCCCTACCTAACCACTGTACCATGAATCCTCTGGTGACCCTGACAGACCAAGTTTCTAACCTGATGCAGAAGGTGCAAGAGCTTGGGGAGAAACTCTGTTCTTTTGGATTAGGACAAGGTTTTTCCATGACTCAGGCCTCCAGTCTGCATTTAGAGCCCCAGATTAAGCTTCCTGAACCCTTTTCTGGAGACCTTAAATTGTAAACTTTATTTCAGGTGGCGCCCCTTGTCCTTCGGTCCCGAGAGTCAACACGTGGGCATTGTTATTTACCCAATACAGGGTGATCCCCAGGAGTTAGCGTTCTCTTTACCAGCTGACGCCAGTTTTTTTTAACATCAGTAGAGGGGGTTTTCCAGGCCCTGGGTACCCTGTATGATGAACCAGACAGGGCACTCATAGCCGAGACTGCTCTAAAGGCACTGGTTCAGGGCAATCAACCTGCGGAGAAGAATTGCACCCAATTTAGAAGGTGGTGTGTTCCCTTAGGGTAGAATGAACCAGCCCTTGTCAGTTCAGGTCAGGTCTGTCTGATAACCTAAAGGATCTTCTAGTGAGATATCAGCTTCCTGAGACTCTAGAGATGATGACCCTAGTTGTTCAACTTGACCGACGGGTTAGAGAGAGACGACAGGAACGACAGTTCTATTCTCAGATGGTGGTCCAGCCTGAGGTCTGTCCCAGGAACAAAGCTGAGGTCTCTTCTGAAGAACCCATGCAGGTCGCAATGACCCAAGGGAATCTGCGCCGCAGACGTGGAGTGTGTTTTTACTGCGGAGATCCTGACCATTGGATCAACCAGTGTCCTAAGAAGGTCCTCTCTGACAAATCTCCCAAGGAAAGGCAAAATAAAGACCAGGTACACCCTGATATTACGAAATGCAAGTTTTTGGTACCCATAACGATTTCACTGGGTGTAAATAAATGGCCGGGTAAGGCCTTTATTGACTCTGGCTCAGCGGCCAGCTTTATTGATTGTGAGTACGCTATAGGACTGGGTATTCCAATTTTAGTTCTGCCTACGCCTATCCACATCATGGCTATCAACGCCACTCCCCTGGTAGGTGGTACGGTGAGGTCATGTACCTCAGAGATTTCTTTAACCATGGGTGTGTGCCACTCTGAGAAATGTTCCCTGTTAGTCCTGGAGAACTTACCGGTCGAGGTGGTACTGGGGTTGTCTTGGCTCCAATTATACAACCCCAATATAGATTGGTCCAGGGGAGAGTTGATGAAATGGGGACCTAAGTGCGACTCGTGCTTGTCTGTGGTACAGGCTGGGGTCTCACTATAATGTAATACATTACCAATAGTCATTAACCCCTTCCCGACCTATGACGTACTACTACGTCATGGGAACTACTGCATTCCCGCAATTTGACGTAATAGTACGTCATAGTGATCACGCAGGCACTGGAGCGGTGCGCGCGTGATCACTGCAGGGGCCCGGCAGTCCGTGGTAGCCGGGCCCCTGCTGTATCCGCCGGCATCACTTTAAAAGCCGATGCTGGTGGATTAACCCCTTCTATGCCGCGATCTGCGCTGACCGCGACATAGAAGGGGTTTGTGTCGGGTGAGTGATCGCATCGAGTCCCCGCGCTGCTGTGGCGGGGACCCGATGTGTCTCAAGGCAACCCGATGCCATGCAGAGCCTGCCCAATGCCTTGCACGGTATCGGGAACTGCCTTCTACGGGTGCTGAGGAGATCCAGCCTCAGGATGGGTCTCCTAGGCAACCTGTTTGTGTACTACTCACTGTAGTACACAATCAGGCAATGCATTACAATACAGATGTATTGTAATGCATTGCAGAGGGGATCAGACCCCCAAAAGTGAACATCATAAATAAAGTAAAGAAAAAAAGTTAAAAAAAATAGTTTTTAATAAATTAATAAAGTAATAAAATTAATAAAGTAAAAAAGATTAAAAAAAACATTTCACTTTATTTTAAAATAAAAAACTGAAAGAAAAAAAAAAACACACATATAAGGGATCGCCGCGTCCGTAATGACCGGCTCTATAAATATATCACATGATCCACCCTGCCAGATAACCACCATAAAAAAAAACTGTGTAAAAAAAGCCATTTTTGTCACCTTACATCACAAAAAGTGCAACACCAAGCGATCAAAAAGGCGTATGTCCCACAAAATGGTATCTATAAAACTGTCACCACCGCAAAAAATGAGCCCCTACCTAAGAGAATCGCCCAAAAAATAAAAAAAAACTATAGCTATAGAACATGGAGACACTAAAACATCATTTTTTTTCTTTCAAAACTGCTATTATTGTGCTAAAGTGAAATACATAAAAAATATATACATATTAGGTATCGCTACGTCACAACCAGCTAGGTTGGAGCGCAGTGGTCACCATCCTCCCCCCCCCCCCCCCTTCCCCGAGTGTGTGTGTACGTGACCGTTACAGGTTTGGAGGAATTTACCCCATTCCTCTGTACAAAACAGCTTCAACTCTGTTATGGTAAAATATATCTTGTCCACCTCACTGAGGTGGTCGTGCATGCTCACTTTAAATCTTCAACTGCCAGCAGCTTTATCTTCTATTAGAAGTTGTGGCAGTTACAGGGAAAGATCAAATTATGCACTTGTGAATGACTGGCCTGAAATCCTATGAAATGATCCCTCTTCCTCCTCCTCCTCCTGTGCCACATCCTCTTCCATCATCGCCCGAAGCGTTTTTTCAAGAAGGCATAGAAGTGGGATAGTAACGTTGAGAACGGCGTCATCGGTACTGGCCATTGGTGGTGAAGTGGTTATGTTCAGCAGAGCGACTCACCCGTGCGTGCTGCAGCTGAAACTCCACTATCACCTGCTGCTGCTCGCGCAGTCTGGCCAGCATGTGCAAGGTGGAGTTCCACCTTGTGGGCGAGTCGCATATGAGGCGGTGAGATGGAAGGCCGAAAGTTACACTGCAGCGCTGACAGGCGAGCAGCAGCAGGGTGAGAACGCTGAAAGCACGCACAGATGGCCCGCACTTTCTGCCGCAGCTCTGACATATCAGGGTAATTTTTAAGGAAACTCTGCACCACCAAATTCAGCACATGCGCCAGGCAAGGGATGTGCATCAAACCGGCTAGTCCCAGAGTTGCTACGAGATTTCACCCATTATCGCACACCACCAGGCCGAGCTTGAGGCTCACTGGCACCAACCACTCATCGATCTGTTGTTCCATGCCCGTCCACAGCTCCTGCCCGGTGTGGGTTTTTTCCCCCAAACAGATAAGTTTAAAAACTGCCTGCTGTCGTTTACCCCTGGCTGTGCTGAAGTTGGTGGTGAAGGTGTTAAGCTGATCGGATGAGGAGGCGGTAGAGGATGAGGTAGCGGAGTAGGAGGAGGAAGCAACAGGAGGCAAAGAGAAGTACCCTGCAATCCTCGGTGGGGGAAGGACATGCGCCAAACTGCTATCCACCTCAGGCCCAGCAGCCACTGCATTTTCCCAGTGTGCTGTTGGGGAGATATAACGTCCCTGACCGTGCTTACTGGTTGGTCCACGTTTCAGTAGTTAGGTGGACTTTGCCACAGATGGCGTTGCACAGTGCACACCTGATTTTGTCCCCCACTTGGTTGTGCAGGAAAGGGATGGCTCGTCTGTAAAAGTAGTGGCGGCTGGGCATGATGTACTGTGGGACAGCCACCGACATAAGGCTTTTAAAACTCTCCATCTCCACCAGACGGAATGACAGCATTTCAAAGGACAGTAATTTTGAAATGCTGGCATTCAGGGCCAGGTATCGCAGGTGGGTAGGGGTGTACTTCCTCTTCCTTTCCAGTGTTTGGGAGATGGAGAGCTGAACGCTTCCGTGGGACATTATGGAGATGCTTGGTGACCCAGGTGATGGTGTTGCTGGCAGATCCTCTGTTTGCGTGGTTGCAGGTGGCACTGTCACTCCAGAGGTGGACGAAGAGGCCGAGACAGCAGCAGAAGAGGAAGAAGGAGGAGCCAGAGACCTTTCTTGGTTTTTGAGGTGTCTACTCCACAGAAGCTCATGCTTTGCACTTAGATGCCTGGTCATGCAGGTTGTGCTCAGGTTGAGAACGTTTATGCCTCTCTTTAGGCTCTGATTGCACAGCGTGCAAACCACTCGTATCTTGTCATCAGCACATTGTCTGTAGAACTGCCATGCCAGGGAACTCCTTGGAGCTGGCTTTGGTGTGCTCGGTCCCTTGCTGCATTGGGCAGTAGCAGGCATACTGTCTAGGGGACGACCGCTCCGCTTTTTCACCCTGCTCCCTCTTCTGCTGTGCTGGTGGCTCTGTGCGACCACCGCCTCCTCCTCCGAACTACATCAGTCACTCGCATGACCTTGATTCCATGTGGGGTCGAGGACCTCATCGTCCTACACATCATCTTCCACCCAGTCATCTCCCCTTCCCTCCTTGTTGATCTAAACACTTTCGAAAGCCACAGCAGTTGGCACCTGTGTTTCGTCATCATCCAAAACGTGCTGCGGTGGTCCTTCCATGTACTCATCTTGAAACATAAGTGGTTGAGCATCGGTGCACTCAATCTCTTCCACTTCTGTGGCAGGGCTATGTGGATGGCTCTGGGAAACCCTGCTAGCAGAGTCATCAAAAAGCAGAAGAGACTGCTGCATGACTTGGGGCTCAGACTGCTTGGCTGATTTGCAAGGGGAGGAGGTGAAAGACTGATGGACATCAGCTACAGATGCTAACTCTGATCTATCAGCAGGAAACTGGGTAGGAGACAATGTGAAGGAATTGGAGGCACTGTCAGCAACCCAATCTACTATCGCCTGTACTTGTTCTGGCCTCACCATTCGTAGAGCCGCATTCCGCCCTACCAAATAACGCTGAAGGTTCTGTCGCGTACTCACACCTGAGGAAAGTGTTTCACTTGTGCCTGTAGCTGGCACAGATCGACCACGTCCTCTCCCTGCAACAGGAGCTCCACCAGCAGCACCACGACTGGGGCCACGTCCCTTATTCGCTCTCCTCATTCTCCGCAAATTTAGTATTTGGCCCAAAATGGGTGTTTTTTTAATAACAGAATATAACAGCAGTATCTAACGCGTGTATTTCAAACTGACAGATGCAGCGAAGGCCGCATATTTAGTATTTGGCCCAAAATGGGTGTTTTTTTTATAACAGAATATAAAAGCAGTATCTAACGCATGTATTTCATATTGACAGATGCAACGAAGGCCGCAAATTTTGTATTTGGCCCAAAATTAGTGTTTTTTTAATAACAGAATATAACAGCAGTATCTAACGTGTGTATTTCACACTGACTGATGCAGCAAAGGCAGCAAATTTGGTATTTTGCCCAAAATGGGTGTTTTTTTAATAACAGAAGATAACAGCAGTATCTAACGCGTGTATTTCTCATTGACAGAAGAAGCAAAGGCTGCAAATTTTGTCTTTTGCCCAAAAAGGGTGTTTTTTAAAACCCAGAAAATTATTGCACTATTTCAAGCTTAAATTTCACACTGACTAATGCTGCATAGGCCCCAGATGGAGGGTATTGCCAAAAAGGGGTGCTTTTTTTAAACCCAGAAAATTATTGCAGTCTTTCAAGCTTGCATTTAGCAATGACAGATGCAGCAATTGACACAAAATTTGGATTTTTTTGACCAAAATGGGTGTTTTTTTAATAACAGAATATGACAGTAACATAGAAACATAGAATGTGTCGGCAGAAAAGAACCATTTGGCCACTGAATACTATGAATAGCCCTTGGCCCTATCTTATATGAAGGATGGCCTTATGCCTATCCCATGCATGCTTAAACTCCTTCACTGTATTTGCAGCTACCACTTCTGCAGGAAGGCTATTCCATGCATCCACTACTCTCTCAGTAAAGTAATACTTATTGATATTACTTTTAAACCTTTGCCCCTCTAATTTAAAACTATGTCCTCTTGTAGTAGTATCTAACGCTTGTATTTCACACTGACAGATGCAGCAAGGGCTGTAAAATTTAGTCTTTTGCCCAAAAAGGGTGCTTTTTTTAACCCAGAAAATTATTGCAGTCTTTCAAGCTTGTTTTTAACAATGACAGATGCAGTAAATGATGCAAAATTATGATTTTTTGACCAAAATTTGTGTTTTTTTAATAACAGAATATGACAGTAGTCTCTAACGCTTTTATTTCACACTGATAGATGCAGCAAGGGCTGTAAAATTTTGCCAAAAAAGGGTGTTTTTTAAAACCCAGAAAATTATTGCAGTATTTCAAGCTTAAATTTCACACTGGCTAATGCTGCATAGGCCCCAAATTGAGGGTATTGCCATAAAGGGGTGCTTTTTTAACCCAGAAAATTATTGCAGTATTTCAAGCTTGTATTTAACAATGACAGATGCAGCAAACACCACAAATTTAGTATTTTTCCCAAAATGGGTGTTTTTTTAATAACAGAATATGACAGTAGTATCAAATGCTTGTATTTCACATTGACAGATGCAGCAAGGGTTGTAAAATTTAGTCTTTTGCCAAAAAAGGGTCTTTTTTAAACCCCAGAAAATGATTGCAGTATTTCAAGCTTAAATTTCACACTGACTAATGCTGCATAGGCCCCAGATGGAGGGTATTGCCAAAAAGGGGTGCTTATTTAAACCCAAAAATTTCAAGCTTGTATTTAACAATGACAGATGCAGCAAATGCCACAGATGTAGGGTTTTGCCAAAAATGGGTGATTTTTTTAAACCGAAAAAAGAATGTGCACTGCACGCACAAAACAAAATCTAGGTAGATCCCTGAGATAACAAGCACTTCAGAACAAAGATTCTGTCCTATTCTCTCCCTCACAGCAGCAGCATCCTATCCCTACACTAAGCACAGTAGAGTGACGTGCAGCGCTACGTGATTCCAGCTTATATAGATGCTGGGTCACATGCTGCACTGGCCAATCATAGCTATGCCATTAGTAGGCATGGCTGTGATGGCTTCTAAGGGCACACAAGTTAAACGCTTGTTGATTGGCTGCTCTGCAGCCTTTCAAAAAGTGCCATTAAATCGCTGAACACCAAACCGGAACCCAAACTTTTACTGAAAAATTCGGGTTCAGGTCCGGGGAGAAAAAATCCTAAGGTTTGGTACGAATCCGAACTTTACAGTGCGGGTTCGCTCAACCCTATTAATGATATCACTAATTTGCATATCAAAATGTAAACATGTGTGTCAAAAAGCAAGGCAAGAAGGAGGTACGGATATCATTGTTTTTACAAAATATGAACAGGACTTAATTCACAACTTGCTGCATGCTAGTACTTTTTATATTTAACCAGAATTTTATGTTATAATATTTAAAGAACATAATCAAAATAAGCAAAAAATTGATACCTAAGTGCTGCAAGGAGCGGTATACAGGGGCTCATGAGAGCATTAAGAATCCTAGCAAACCTGACAATGTGCAAGCATAGCATATAGAATAAATAAAGACATAGACGCATGAGTGTCACAATTAAAAAACAAATAAGTACAAATGGTTTGGTTTCAGGTCACACCTTGCTCCATATCAACACATGTATGAAGGATTAAATCCTAATAAGATAGTACTAGATGACTGAGCATGTGTCAAAATGCAAGAAAAGATGATATGTGAAACTCATGTTGAGAAAAATTAGTAATAAAGCACAAAAATCATATAATGATACTGTATTCACAGTGTGAACCAATGTATGACACTTAAAATAATGTCACCGCATTCACAGTGTGAACTGATATGAATAAAACATGATAGCTATCAATATTGAAGAATTATATCTTGTTTTACATTTAAGCCTAATGGTTGACGGTTTGAAAAAATCCAATAAGCCTCTCTGGACATCAATTTATTTTTAACTCTTTCAACCCCAGGGGAATTTTTTTGTTCTTGCGCTTTCATTTTTTAGTCCTTGCCTTTCCAGGGCCATAACTTTTTTCTTTTTCTGTTCACATACTGTAGGTGTATGAGGGCTTTCTTGTCATTTAATATTGCATACAATGTAGTGGGAGATTGAAAAAAAAAAAATCCAAATGGGGTGGAACTGGAAAAAGAAACACAATTCCATTGGAGTTTTATGGGTTTTGTTTTTAAGGTATTCCCTGTGTGTTAAAACTGACCTGTTACCTTCATTCTCCAAGTCAGTACACTACAGTGCTTAGTTTTTCTTGTGTTTTAATGCCATTTTCTGACCCCTATAACTTTTTTACAGTTATGTCTACAAAGATAATTGGCCATTTAGATTTTTTTTTTAATTTGTTGATTAGTTTTTATTGTTTCATTTTATTTTGGAGTAAAAAACAAAAATGAAAAACAGCTCTGTCAGAAAAGTGTTATAGTAATAGGTATAGTCCACATATTTATATGTAAGACAAAACTTATGCCCACTTAAAAAAATACAAAACATATTTAAGCCAAGTGTAGTGTAATCATTTGTCAGAAAATAGACTGTGACACAAGATTACCAATTGTGGGGGCTTTTTGTGGGACACATTTGTATCCTTTATTCAAGATTCCTGAAAAATAATTATTATGGTACATAATTTATTATATATATATATATATATATATATATATATATATACACTCACCTAAAGAATTATTAGGAACACCTGTTGGCCAATCGCAGCGCACAGCTCATAGCCTGGCTATGAGCTGTGCGCTGCGATTGGCCAGCGCTGCAGCAAGGGACACTCCTCATACAAGAAATCACTCCAGTACAGCAGAGGGAGCGCAGACACCGGAGCCTATACCGGGCGAACGGAGCGGCGCCCAGACATACTAGTAAGTGCAGGGGGACCCCTGGGCGCCGCTCTGCCCACTGATATAGTTAGTTTTTCGTTTGTAGAGTAGTGAAAGGTCCTCTTTAAGCAATTTTGAGCGTGGAATGGTTGTTGGTGCCAGACGGGCCGGTCTGAGTATTTCACAATCTGCTCAGTTACAGGGATTTTCACGCGCAACAATTTCTGGGGTTTACAAAGAATGGTGTGAAAAGGGAAAAACATCCAGTATGAGGCAGTTCTGTGGGCGAAAATGCCTTGTTGATGCTAGAGGTCAGAGGAGAATGGGCCGACTGATTCAAGCTGATAGAAGAGCAACGTTGACTGAAATAACCACTCGTTACAACCGAGGTATGCAACAAAGCATTTGTGAAGCCAAAACACGCACAACCTTGAGGCAGATGGGCTACAACAGCAGAAGACCCCACCGGGTACCACTCATCTCGACTACAAATAGGAAAAAGAGGCTACAATTTGCACAAGCTCACCAAAATTGGACTGTTGAAGACTGGAAAAATGTTGCCTGGTCTGATGAGTCTCGACATTCGAGACATTCGAGACATTCAAATGGTAGAGTCCGAATTTGGCGTAAACAGAATGAGAACATGTATCCATCATGCCTTGTTACCACTGTGCAGGCTGGTGGTGGTGGTGTAATGGTGTGGGGGATGTTTTCTGGGCACACTTTAGGCCCCTTAGTGCCAATTGGGCATCGTTAAAATGCCACGGGCTACCTGAGCATTGTTTCTGACCATGTCCATCCCTTCATGACCACCATGTACCCATCCTCTGATGGCTACTTCCAGCAGGATAATGCACCATGTCACAAAGCTCGAATCATTTCAAATTGGTTTCTTGAACATGACAATGAGTTCACTGTACTAAAATGGCCCCCACAGTCACCAGATCTCACCCCAAGAGAGCATCTTTGGGATGTGGTGGAGCGGGAGCTTCGTGCCCTGGATGTGCATCCCTCAAATCTCCATCAACTGCAAGATGCTATCCTATCAATATGGGCCAACATTTCTAAAGAATGCTATCAGCACCTTGTTGAATCAATGCCACGTAGAATTAAGGCAGTTTTGAAGGCAAAAGGGGTTCCAACACCGTATTAGTATGGTGTTCCTAATAATTCTTTAGGTGAGTGTATATATATATTGTGGGGATCCGCTCTGGTAGGCAGTGGTAGCGAGTGCAGTATAGAGGCAACACAGACCGGTCTTGGTGTAAAACACAATGCTTTGTTTATTCACACGGTGCATATTTGTGAAAGATAGTGCAGTTCATAGGGAGGGTGGTCACACACAGCAAAAATAACAGTTCAAACACAGCAAGTCCCTGCTGCAGGCTACTTGAGGCCTGTTTCAGTCACATAAAGCAAAGTCTATTTAAAGCCAGGAGTAATGTCACCTTTTCTCCTTGGTGAAGTAAGTCCATCGGTCCGGCTCCTAGCCACAGGACATGGATCCCTTCTGGATTCAGCTGCGGGTCCCTGCACACTCCTTTACAGGCCTCAGCACGCAGCCCAGCTCACCTCCACTCCTCACTCTCACAGCCAGAGAACCCACAAGCTCCACCCTGTGCACCACACCCTTGTTGCTGGTCAGGTTTTAACCCTTCCCTGCAAAACCTGGCCTGGACCGTGGGGAGACAGGCACCCGCCCGCATATCTGCCTGCTCCCAATAAGAGTCGGCCCGGATCCGTTGTTAACAGCGTAACCGCTGCAAAATGCACTTTTCCGGCTCTTACTCCAGCGGGGCCAGGACCCCCGCTGGCACGTACCTCCCGTTTACGACCACCCCAGGTACTCTCCTACAATATATATATACCAGTATATATATGTAATTTTGACCATGTTCTGATATTCCTTAGTACAGTATCACAGAGCTGGTCAGTTTGCCACCAATAGGCTATAGTGTTGATCGCGAATATTCTAATCGTGAATTTTTAGTGCGAATATCGGCGCTTCGATAAGATGTAGAATATAGGGCTATATATTCGTAATCGCGAATATTCGAGATTTTATTTTCATTGGTAACCTCCCTTCTTGCTTGTGGGCCAATGAGAAGGTTGCAATGTCTTTGTCTGAGCTTAGCAACATCCATAGCAACCAATAGGAAAGTTATCTACCCTTTACTATATAAGAAAATCCCCTGAGAGAGAGAGCAGTGACATTGCTGTGCTCTGTGCATTCATCTGGATCCTATTCCTTATGAAATTACATTAGATAGTTAGTTAGCTCATATATATAATACAGATAGTTAGTGGGAGATAGTCAGTGTAGGTTAGATAGTGATATAGTGTAGCTGATAGGTTCCAGTGCAGGGTGTTAGATAGTGTGATAGGAATTACTGTTTCTCTGCTGTCCATACATACATGCTACAGACATAGTGCAGTGATGTCACAACAATACTTAGTGCACCAATTAGTAATATCTACTCAGACCTGATAAAATGTGAAGTTGCATGTATTGCGCAAAAAATACCGTATGTGCATCATTAGTGCCGATTGGCACAATCGCAAAAATAATGACTGGAAATCACGTCTAGAATTTGCGAATTTATTGCGAATATTATGCGAAAATTTCTCTAAATATTGCGAAAACAAATATTGCCTATGCAGCTCATCACTAATAGGCAACAGATACCGTGGGGGTCAAAAATTAAAAAAATTCACACAAAATGACAAAACCTAAAACACAACCTTTATTAATTATAACTAAAGAAATTCTTTAAAAACAAAACTGGATGTGGAAAAAGTACACCCCTAATCCAGGGTCTACAAATACTTGGAATTTGACAGTTTGTCCGTGTGGGCTTTCCCTAGGCTCACCTTACCTAAAGTGGAATGGCCGCCCTATTAAGAGCCATCCCACTGTCTTCAAATCTCACCCTGGATGGCCCTAACCTACCATAAAATGACAGGGGAGTGTATCCAGTGTATCCAGATCCCTGCTGTGGAGCTCCCTGAGTGCAGGTTGAGCCCTGACCATGGCCCTCTAGCTATCTGGACAGTGGATTATAACTGAGCCTGAATATCAGAGGGTCTCCATTATTTTTACCACTGCTTTATGTCCGGATGTATCATAGATTTATAGCACTCGGTTTCTTGGTCCTACTATCACTGATTCTGCATTATTATTGTCTCTATAACTCCTGGAGTACCCTGGATTTGAATATTTCGCCGAGGAAATGAGTTAGGTAGGGTGAATGAGTATTAGGGTTGAGCGAACGTACCGAACGTATGGATTTTTGGACCCCGGTCCCGAACCCGAACATTTCTGTAAAAGTTCGGGTTCGGGTTCGGTGTTCGGCGCTTTCTTGCCGCTTTTTGAAAGGCTGCACGGCAGCCAATAAACAAGCGTCATACTACTTGCCCCAAGAGGTTATCACAGCCATGCCTACTAATGGCATGGCTGTGATTGGCAGAGAATCTAACTCAGCGATCTACCTAGAAATAGTTGTGTGTGTGCAGGACACAATCGTTTTACCCTGCCCTGAGGCCATTGACAAAAAAAAAAAATAACTTTTAGAATTCTGTTAGTTAGGTGGGTGGCGGCAGCGGCCATTTTATGCATCCTCAGTGCACCAGCACTGCGTCTGAGCTTTTAAGACATTGCAAATCACCATTTTTTGGGGGCAAACTACAACATCTGGATTAGTTAGTGTGCAATTTAAGGTAGAAATACACCCATCATTTTCTGGGGTTTGAAAAACACACTTTATTTTTCAAAAAACAGTATTTTCCAGATCTGCAAGTGTTAAATTAAAGTTTAATATATACAGCTTTCATATTCTGTTAGCAAAAAAATACTTTTTTGGCAATCTATAACATCTGGATTAGTCAGTGTGCAATTTAAGGTAGAAATACAACCATCATTTTCTGTGATTTGAAAAAAACACTTTTTTTTCTCCAAAAAACAGTATTTTCCAGATCTGCAAGTGTTAAATTCAAGTTTAATATATACAGCTTTCATATTTATGTTACCAAAAAAACACAATTTTGGCTAACTACAACATCTTGATTAGTCAGTGTGCAATTTAAGCTAGAAATACGTATTGGCAGAATGGGGTGGCTCTACTAATCAATGGGGATGGAATGGTGCTCAATATCTCAGTGTGAACTCCACACACCAAAGGATTAATACAAAAAGATAGTTAAGAAAGATATTGCACTCATATATCCGGAAGACTGCTCAAACATTTGATTTTATTATATTCAAATATTCTGCAGGTCACAAATTACTAAAAATATCATACATCTAAAATCAACATACAAGATACGTAAATTTCTACGTATTTCTAGTACAATTTACGTATCTTGTATGTTGATTTTAGATGTATGATATTTTTAGTAATTTGTGACCTGCAGAATATTTGAATATAATAAAATCAAATGTTTGAGCAGTCTTCCGGATATATGAGTGCCATATCTTTCTTAACTATCTTTTTGTATTAAGCTAGAAATACACCCATAATTTCATGGGGTTTGAAAAACACACTTTTTTTGACAAAAAACACTATTTTCAGGCCTTGCAGCATCAGCACGTGTGAAATTACAGGCTTATATACTGCTGTCAAATTAAGTTGTTAAACAAACACTCGTTTGGGCACAAAAAAAATTGTTGGCAGCCTTTGATGCAGATGTCATTGTGAGATACTCCCTTAATACATTTGGGTTACATTCAGAGATTTTAAAAACCGCCATTTGGTGCACCAATATTGAATTCAGGCATACACTGGTTCAGGCCCTGTGCGATACACCCTCTACATACAGGGGTTTGAATCAGGGATTTGAAATACAGCCATTTGAAATACAGCCATTTTGTGCAAAGATATATTTACTTCAGGCCTACAGTGGTTCAGACCGTGTGAGATACCCCCTCTACATACAGGGGTTTGAATCAGGCATTTGAAATACAGCCATTTGAAATACAGCCCTTTTGTGCAAAGATATACTTACTTCAGGCCTACAATGGTTCAGGCCCTGTGAGATACCCCCCTACATACAGGGGTTAGAATCAGGCATTTGAAATACAGCCATTTAAAATACAGCCATTTTGGGCAAAGAAATATTTACTTCAGGCCTACAGTGGTTCAGACCGTTGTGAGATACCCCCCTACATACAGGGGTTTGAATCAGCCATTTGAAATACAGCCATTTGAAATACAGCCATTTTGTGCAAAGATATATTTACTTCAGGCCTACAGTGGTTCAGACCGTGTGAGATACCCCCTCTACATACAGGGGTTTGAATCAGGCATTTGAAATACAGCCATTTGAAATACAGCCCTTTTGTGCAAAGATATACTTACTTCAGGCCTACAATGGTTCAGGCCCTGTGAGATACCCCCACTACATACAGGGGTTTGAGTCAGGCATTTGAAATACAGCCATTTTAAATACAGCCATTTTGTGCAAAGATATATTTACTTCAGGCCTACACTGGTTCAGACCGTGTGAGATACCCCCCTACATACAGGGGTTTGAATCAGGCATTTGAAATGCAGTCATTTAAAATACAGCCATTTTGGGCAAAGAAATATTTACTTCAGGCCTACAGTGGTTCAGACCGTGTGAGATACCCCCCTACATACAGGGGTTTGAATCAGGCATTTGAAATACAGCCATTTGAAATACAGCCATTTTGTGCAAAGATATATTTACATCAGGCCTACACTGGTTCAGACTGTGTGAGATACCCCCCTACATAAAGGGGTTTGAATCAGGCAATAGAAATACAGCCATTTGAAATACAGCCATATTGTGCAAAGATATATTTACATCAGGCCTACAGTGGTTCAGGCCCTGTGAGATACCCCCTCTACATACAGGGGTTTGAATTAGGCATTTGAAATGCAGCCATTTGAAATACAGCCTTTTTGTGCAAAGATATATTTACTTCAGGCCTATAGTGGTTCAGACAGTGTGAGATATCCCCTCTACATATAGGGATTTGAATCAGGCATTTGAAATACAGCCATTTTGGGCAAAGAAATATTTACTTCAGGCCTACAGTGGTTCAGACCGTGTGAGATACCCCCCTACATGCAGGGGTTTGAATCAGGCATTTGAAATACAGCCATTTGAAATACAGCTATTTTGTGCAAAGATATATTTACTTCAGGCCTACAGTGGTTCAGATCGTGTGAGATACCCCCTCTACATACAGGGATTTGAATCAGGCATTTGAAATACAGCCATTTTGGGCAAATAAATATTTACTTCAGGGCTACAGTGGTTCAGACCGTGTGAGATACCCCCCTACATACAGGGGTTTGAATCAGGCATTTGAAATACAGCCATTTGAAATACAGCTATTTTGTGCAAAGATATATTTACTTCATGCCTACAGTGGTTCAGACCATGTGAGATACCCCCTCTTCATACATGGGTTTGAATCAGGCATTTGAAATACAGCCATTTGAAATACAGCCATTTTTAATACAGCCATTTTGTGCAAAGATATATTTACTTCAGGCCTACACTGGTTCAGACCGTGTGAGATACCCCTCTACATACAGGGGTTTGAATCAGGCATTTGAAATACAGCCATTTGAAATACAGCCATTTTGTGCAAAGATATATTTACTTCAGGCCTACAGTGGTTCAGGCCTTGTGAGATAACCCCTCTACATACAGGGGTTTGAATCAGGCATTTGAAATACAGCCATTTGACATACAGCCATTTTGTGCAAAGATATATTTACATTAGGCCTACAGTGGTTCAGGCCCTGTGACATACCCCCTCTACATACAGGGGTTTGAATTAGGCATTTGAAATACAGTCATTTGAAATACAGCCTTTTTGTGCAAAGATATATTTACTTCAGGCCTATAGTGGTTCAGACAGTGTGAGATATCCCCTCTACATGCAGGGATTTGAATCAGGCATTTGAAATACAGCCATTTTGGGCAAAGAAATATTTACTTCAGGCCTACAGTGGTTCAGACCGTGTGAGATACCCCCCTACATGCAGGGGTTTGAATCAGGCATTTGAAATACAGCCATTTGAAATACAGCTATTTTGTGCAAAGATATATTTACTTCAGGCCTACAGTGGTTCAGACCGTGTGAGATACCCCCTCTACATACAGGGGTTTGAATCAGGCATTTGAAATACAGCCATTTGAAATACAGCCATTTAAAATACAGCCATTTTGTGCAAATATATTTTTACTTCAGGCCTACAGTGGTTCAGACTGTGTGAGATACCCCTCTACATACAGGGGTTTGAATCAGGCATTTGAAATACAGCCATTTGAAATACAGCCATTTTGTGCAAAGATATATTTACTTCAGGCCTACAGTGGTTCAGGCCTTGTGAGATTACCCCTCTACATACAGGGGTTTAAATCAGGCATTTGAAATACAGCCATTTGACATACAGCCATTTTGTGCAAATATATATTTACTTCAGGCCTACACTGGTTCAGACCGTGTGAGATCCCCCTACAAACAGGGGTTTGAATCAGCCATTTGAAATACAGCCATTTTGTGCAAAGAAATCTTTAATTCAGGCCTACACTGATTCAGGGCGTGTGAGATCCCCCTATACATACAGTGGTCTGATTCAGATTTTTGAAATACAGCCATTTGAAATACAGCCATTTGAAATACAGCCATTTTGTGCAAATAAAGCTTTAATTCAGGTCTACACTGATTCAGGGCGTGTGTGATCCCCCCTATACATACAGGGGTTTGATTCAGCCATTTGAAATACAGCTATTTTGTGCAAAGAAATCTTTAATTCAGACCTTCACTGATTCAGGGCATGTGATATCCCCCGTATACATACAGGGGTTTGATTCAGCCATTTGAAATACAACCATTTTGTGGAAAAAAATCTTTAATTCAGGCCTACACTGATTCAGGGCGTGTGTGATCCCCCCTATACATACAGGGGTTTGATTCAGCCATTTGAAATACAGCCATTTGAAATACAGCCATTTGAAATACAGCTATTTTGTGCAAAGAAATCTTTAATTGAGGCCTACACTGATTCAGGGTGTGTGAGATCCCCCCTATACATACAGGGGTTTGATTTAGCCATTTGAAATACAGCCATCTGAAATACAGCCATTTTGTGCAAAGAAATCTTTAATTGAGGCCTAGTCTGCTTCAGGCCGTGTGAGATACACCCTTTACATACTGTCGTTCTTTTCTACTATTAATTAAACACCCATTTAGGGCAAGATCTTAAATTCAAAAAATATGAGGAGAGCGTCAAATAAGGGATGTGGCCCAGGTCGTGGTGCTGCTGGTGGAGCTCCTGTTGCAGGGAAGACGTGGTCGATCTGTGCCAGCTACACGCATAAGTGAAACCCCTTCCTCAGGTGCGAGTAGGCGACAAAACCTGCAGCAGTATTTGGTCGGGCCTAATGCTGCTCTACAAATGGTGAGGCCTGAACAAGTACAGGCGATAGTAGATTGGGTTGCTGACAGTGGATCCAGTTCCTTCACATTGTCTCCCACCCAGTCTCCTGTTGAAAGACTACAGT
The DNA here is from genome assembly GCF_905171765.1 of Bufo bufo. NCBI lineage: Eukaryota > Metazoa > Chordata > Amphibia > Anura > Bufonidae > Bufo > Bufo bufo. The sequence goes on along the minus strand of NC_053391.1, from coordinate 530,224,479 downwards.
TGGCACCTGCAGCCGATGTCCATCAGTCTTTCACCTCACCCCCTTGCAAATCAGCCAAGCAGTCTGAGCCCCAAGTCATGCAGCAGTCTCTTCTGCTTTTTGATGACTCTGTTAGCAGGGTTTCCCAGGGCCATCCACCTAGCCCTGCCCCAGAAGTGGAAGAGATGCACCAATGCCCAACAACTTATTTTTCAAGAGGAGTACATGGGAGGACCATCGCAGCACGTCTCGGATGATGACGAAACACAGATGCCAACTGCTGGGGCTTTCAAAAGTGTGCAGACCGACAAGGAAGTCAGGGGTGAAGACTGGGTGGAAGATGATGTGGAGGACGATGAGGTCCTCGACCCCACATGGAATCAAGGTCATGCGAGTGACCGATGTAGTTCGGAGGAAGAGGCGGTGGTCGCACAGAGCCACCAGCACATCAGAAGAGGGAGCAGGGTGAAAAAGCGGAGCGGCCATCCTCTAGACAGCACGCCTCCTACTGGCCACCGCAGCAAGGGACCGAGCACACCAAAGCCAGCTCCAAGGAGTTCCCTGGCGTGGCAGTTCTTCAGACAATGTGCTGATGACAAGACACGAGTGGTTTGCACGCTGTGCAATCAGATCCTGAAGTGAGGCATAAACGTTCTCAACCTGAGCACAACCTGCATAACCAGGCATTTAAGTGAAAAGCACGAGCTGCAGTGGAGTAGACACCTCAAAAACCAAGAAAGGTCTCTGGCTCCTCCTGCTTCCTCTTCTGCTGCAGTCACGGCCTCTTCATCCACCTCTGGAGTGACAGTGCCACCTGGCACCCCACAAACAGAGGATCTGCCAGCAACACCAACACCTGGGTCACCAAGCATCTCCACAATGTCCCACGGAAGCGTTCAGCTCTCCATATCCCAGACGCTGGAGAGGAAGAGGAAGTACCCCCCTACCCACCCGCGATCCCTAGCCCTGAATGCCAGCATTTCTAAATTACTTGTCTTTGAAATGCTGTCATTCCATCTGGTGGAGACAGATAGTTTTAAAGGCCTTATGGCGGTGGCTGTCCCACAGTACGTCATGCCCAGCCGCCACTACTTTTCAAGGCGAGCCATCCCTTCCCTTCACAACCAAGTAGGGGACAAAATCAGGTGTGCACTGCGCAACGCCATCTGTGGCAAGGTGCACCTGACTACGGATACGTGGACCAGTAAGCACGGTCAGGGCCGTTATATCTCCATAACAGTGGCAGCTGGGCCCGAGGCGGATAGCAGTTTGGCGCATGTCTTTCCACCACCGAAGATTGCAGGGCGCTTCAGTTTGCCTCCTGTTGCTTCCTGCTCCTACTCTGCTTCCTCATCCTCTACCAGCTCCTCATCCGGTCAGCGTAACACCTTCACCACCAACTTCAGCACAGCCAGGGGTAAACGACAGAAGGCAGTTTTAAAACTTATCTGTTTAGGGGACAAACCCCACACCGCGCAGGAGCTGTGGACGGGCCTTGAACAACAGACCGATGAGTGGTGCAGAGATTCCTTAAAAATTACCCCGACATGTCAGAGCTGCTGCATAAAGTGCGGGCCGTCTGTGCGCGCTTTTTGCGTTCTCACCCTGCTGCTGCTCGCCTGTCAGCGATGCAGTGAAACTTCGGCTATCCCGCTCACCTCCTCATATGCGACGTGCTCACAAGGTGAAACTCCACCTTGCACATGCTGGCCAGACTGTGCGAGCAGCAGCAGGAGATAGTGGAGTTTCAGCTGCAGCTCGCACGGTTGAGTCGCTCGGCAGAACAGCACCACTTCACCACCAATGACTGGGCCTCCATGCGAGACCTGTGTTCCTTGTTGCGCTGTTTCGAGTACTCCACCAACATGGCCAGTGCCGATAACGCCGTTCTCAGCGTTACTATCCCACTTCTATGCCTCCTTGAAAAAACGCTTCTGGCGATGATGGAATAGGATGTGGCACAGGAGGAGGAAGAGGGATCATTTCGTAGGGTTTCCGGCCAGTCATTCCCAAGTGGCTCCGAGGGTGGGTTCCTGCACCCAAAAACCCAAGGTACACAATTGTCCAGCCAGGGCACAGTTCTGGAGGATGAGGAGGATGAGGAGGAGGAGATGCAGGAGGAGGAACCATGTTCACAGCAGCTCATGGCCATCACTGGTGCATGGATGGGGGGATACAGAGGACACAGGCGATACACCTCCCACAGAGGACAGCTTTTCGTTGCCTCTGGGGAGCCTGGCACACATGAGCGATTACATGCTTCATTGTCTCCGCAACGACCACCGAGTTGCCCACATTCTAACGTGTGCTGATTACTGGGTGGCCACGCTGCTGGATCCCTGTTACAAGGACAACGTACCGTCCTTAATTCCGTCACTGGAGCGTGATCGTAAGATGCGCAAGTAAAAGTGCACGCTGGTAGACGCGCTGCTGGTGGCATTCCCACCTGACAGCGGGGGCACAGTGGAAGCACAAGGCGAAGGTAGAGGAGGAGGAAGAGGTCTCCAACGCAGCTGGGGCACCGCCAGCACCTCAGAAGGCAGGGTTAGCATGGCCGAAATGTGGAAAAGCTTTGTCAGCACGCCACAACAACCAGCACCACCAGCTGATATGGAACGTCTTAGCAGGAGGCAGCATTTCACCAACATGGTGGAGCAGTATGTGTGCACACGCCTACACGTACTGACTGATGGTTCTGCCCCCTTTAACTTCTGAGTCTCCAAATTGGGCACATGGCCTGAGCTTGCCCTTTACGCCTTGGAGGTGCTGGCCTGCCCTGCAGCCAGTGTATTATCTGAACGTGTGTTTAGCACGGCAGGGGGCGTCATCACAGACAAGAGCAGCCGCCTGTCCACAGCCAACGTGGACAAGCTCACGTTCATTAAAATGAACCAGGCTTGGATCCCACAAGACTTGTCTGTACCTTGTGCAGAATAGACATTTATACCACCATCAAACATACATTCTTGTACTCAAGTCAAGTGCAATGATTCTTTGTTTTCTTTTTTTTTATTTGTCCCAATATTTTGGGGCCTACCAACCCCAATAAAAAATAAATAAAAAACATTGTTGGCTACCTCCTCCTCCTCCATTGCTGCCTCCACCTGCAACACCACACTCACCGCCTCCTCAACCTCCGACTCGATATCCACCTTCTTCTCTGAGTTGCAGGTTAATAATTTGTAATTTTTAGTCATTTTATTATATTTTAAGTTATTTCCCTATCCACATTTGTTTGCAGAGCAGTTACCATGCTCTTAAGCACATTTTACTGCCTTTTACATCCCTCTTGCCTTTTCAAGGACTATTTTAGAGCAATTTTAATGCAAAAAAATGCCAATTTAAGCGCCCTAAATTGAAAAAATTCTTATTTTCAATTGTCGGGTGACAGTTTATCATTTTTGACGTATACAAACCCCTGCTGTGCCATGGTGACAAGGGCCTAAATCTCTCAAAATCCTCTGTTGTATTGCTGGGTGACATGAACCCCCTTTTGCCGTGAATAAACCCCTGCTGTGCCTGGGTGACAGGGGCCTAAATCTCTCAAAATCCTCTGTTGTATTGCTGGGTGACATGAACCCCCTTTTGCCGTGAATGAACCCCTGCTGTGCCTGGGTGACAGGGGCCTAAATCTCTCAAAATCCTCTGTTGTATTGCTGGGTGACATGAACCCCCTTTTGCCGTGAATGAACCCCTGCTGTGCCTGGGTGACAGGGGCCTAAATCTCTCAAAATCCTCTGTTGTATTGCTGGGTGACATGAACCCCCTTTTGCCGTGAATGAACCACTGCTGTGCCTGGTTGACATGGGCCTAAGTCTCTCAAAATCCTCTGTTGTATTGCTGGGTGACATGTACCCCCTTTTGCCGTGAATGAACCTCTCCTGTGCCTGGGTGACAGGGGCCTAAATCTCTCAAAATCCTCTGTTCTATTGCTGGGTGACATGTACCCCCTTTTGCCGTGAATGAACCCCTGCTGTGCCTGGGTGACAGGGGCCTAAATCTCTCAAAATCCTCTGTTCTATTGCTGGGTGACATGTACCCCCTTTTCCCGTGAATGAACCCCTGCTCTGCATTGCTGACTGGGGCCTAAATCTCTCAAAATCCTCTGTTATATTGCTGAGTGACATGTACCCCCTTTTGCTGTGAATGAACCCCTGCTCTGCATTGCTGACAGGGAACTAAATTTTGCGAAAACATCTGTTACTGATCGGAAGATGCACGACTACAAGCGCACGCTGATGATAGGATTCCCACCTGATAGCGGGGGCACAGTGGAAGCACAAGGCAAAGGCAGAGGAGGAGGAAGAGGTCGCCAACGCAGCTGGGGCACCGCCAGCACCTGAGAAGGCAGGATTAGCATGGCCAAATGTGGAAAAGCTTTGTCAGTCTTGGAGGTGCTGACCTGCCCTGCAGCCAGTGTATAGTGTGAACGTGTGTTTAGCACGGTAGAGAGCATTATCACAGGCCACAGCCAATGTGGACAAGCTTACGTTTATTAAAATGAACCAGGCATGGATCCCACAGGACTTGTCCGTACCTTGTGCAGAATAGACATTTATACCAGCCTCAACCATCCATTCTTGTACTCAAGAGCACTTATTCTTAGTTTTATTTTGTTATGTCCCAATATTTTGGGGGATACCCCAATTTAAAAATAAAAAATAACACAAATCAGTGTTGGCTACCTATTCCTCCTTCACCGCCGCATCCACCTTTACCGCTACGTCAACCTACACCTCCACATCCACCCATCCACCACCTCCTCAACCTCCTACTCCTAGATCCAGATTGTTATTTTAACCTTTTCTGTATTTTATGTTATTGTTGTGCTTCTATTTCATGTTCCAGTCTTCGGAGGTTTGGATGCTGTCTGATCTGTAGACAGCTCTCCGTAATGCAGCCGGAAATTTCATTTTTGAAATCTGAGATTTGTAAATTAACTGTTAAAAAAACTCAGGCTGGGAATGTTGCAATGCCACTGCCACAGAGGCCCCCTACAAATGGAAGATGGGTTACTGCAGATTCTGGTAGACGTAGAGTTGTTGATAGAAGACATGTTCCACAGTCTGTGGCTCTCCATAATTCATTTGCAGCACTTTCAGAGCGCAAGAGTAACATGGAGGATGGCTCAGGCATCTCCTATGCCTAAAGTATGCAAGACTGCAGCCAAAGACAAAAAGGATAAGGTGAGGACTGATAGTAAGCAGCTGTTGGTGGGCGATTCTATCATAAGAGGTGTGAAGTTTGAGTAAAATGGTTTTGTGAGATGTCTCCCTGGTGCTACCGTTAGCAGGGACTGACGACGTATGCTTAATCCTTAATATTGTTAGGCAAGCTAGGCAGGAAAGGGAGGTGGATGTTATTGTCCATCTTGGGACAAATGATCTGGCTTGCAATGAGGTTTCAAAGGTGAAGGAAGCTTTTCACACACTTGGTAATGATATATGGGAGGTTGCATCAACTGTTTCATTCTCTGCAGTTTTGCCTGTGCAAAACCTTCAGCATGACAGGCAGATGCGCATTAAGGAATTCATTGTATGGCTTGGTGAATGGTGTCTGAACCAAGGGTTTGGCTTTGTGTCTCATGTTAGCTCTCATTGGAATGGAAAAGGACTGTACAGGAAAGATGGTTTGCATCTTTCTCTCAAGGGAACGAATGTCCTCAGTGAACAGTTCAAAGTATTTGCTAAGGAGCATTTAAACTAGGAAAGGGGGGCAAAAGAGCGATAATCCATCAGTCCGACTTCCCCCCCGGAACAATCCGAGAAGATGCCAGTAGCACATAGGTTAAGAAATGACAAGCTCAGAGTCTTGTCTACAAATGCTCGCAGTTTAGGGAATAAGATCAATGAATTTGAGTCTATAATGGCATCTGAGAATATAGATTTAGTGGTTGTTACTGAGACATGGTTCAATGGGAGTAATGACTGGGATATAACAATACCAGGATTCTCTCTATATATGAAAGACAGAGAAGGCAAGAAAGGGGGAGGGGTGGTTCTGTATGTGAAAGATAGCATAATATCTAATTTAATACAAGTTAGCGAGACCAATTTAGAGTCAGTTTGGGTTACGTTGCAGCTTGATAATCGTAAGGTAACTCATGTAGGTGTGATATACAGACCATCTGGCCAAGTCAAAGAATTAGATCTACTAGTTGAGGAAATGACATTGAAAGGGGAAGTTATCATTATGGGAGACTTTAATCTTCCTGATGTAAACTGGAAAACCAAACTAGCTAGTTCTGCTAGGAGTACAAATATTCTAAATTCCCTACTGAGATTATCTCTACAGCAAGTAGTTGAGGAACCAACCCAGAAGGTTTTGGATGGCCGGAAGGAGGCCATTTTAGATTTAGTATTTACAAATGGGAATTTGGTATCTGATATTACTGTAGGGGAAAGCTTGGGATCTAGTGATCACCAGTCAGTGTGGTTTACTTTAAGTACAGTGACTGAGTCACACCACACAACAACAAAAGTTTTAGATTTTAGAAAAACTTACTTTTCTAAAATTAGATTAGTGGTATACGAGTCCCTATCAGATTGGAACCGTTTCAGTGGAGTCCAGGAGAAATGGGACTACTTAAAAGTGGCACTATTGAAGGCAACAGATAATTGCATTAGGCTTGTCAGTAAAAGCAAAACAAGGACCACTGTGGTACTCAGCAGAAGTGGCCAAAATCAATAAAAACAAAAAGATAGCATTTAGTAATTATAAAAAAAACTAAACAAAGATGACAGGGAAATTTATAAGATTAGGCAGAGAGAGGCCAAGCAAGTTATAAGAGCTTCTAAAGCACAGGCAGAAGAGAAATTAGCTCAGTCAGTGAAAAAAGGTGATAAGACATTCTTCAGATACATAAATGAAAAAAGGAAACTAAATCAAAGAATTACCAAATTAAAAACAAAAGAAGGAGGGTATATGGAAGAAGATAAAGAACTAGCTGACTGCCTCAATGAATACTTCTGTTCCATTTTTACAAAGGAAAATGAAGGAAAAGGACCTCAGTTATGGAGGAAGAATAATGAATCTTTTGATGCATGTTTCTTTACAGAGGAAGAGGTTCTAGGTCAGCTGTCTAAAATTAATACAAATAAGCCACAGGGGCCTGATGGGATACACCCAAAGCTATTAAAAGTGCTTAGTGGTGAACTAGCAAAACCATTAACAGATTTATTTAACCAATCACTGGTAACAGGAGTCGTCCCAAAATATTGGAAATTAGCAAATGTTGTGCCCATTCACAAGAAAGGTAGGGAGGAATCAAGCAACTATAGGCCAGTAAGCCTGACATCACAAGTGGGCAAATTAATGGAAACCATACTTAAGGAGAGGATTGTGGAACATCTAAAATCCCATGGATTAAAAGATGAAAGACAGCATGGGTTTACTTCAGGGAGAGCATGTCAAACTAATCTTATTGATTTTTTTGATTGGGTGACTAAATTAATAGATGGAGGAGGTGCAGTAGACGTCGCTATCTAGACTTTAGTAAGGCTTTTGATACTGTCCCACATAGAAGGCTTATCAAAGAATTCCAGTCTTTGTGCTTGGATTCCCATATTATTGAATGAATTAGGCAGTGGCTGAGGGACAGACAACAGAGGGTTGTAGTCAATAGAGTATATTCAGACCATGGTCTTGTTACCAGTGGAGTACCTCAGGGATCTGTTCTGGGACCTATATTGTTTAATATCTTTATCAGCGAAATTGCAGAAGGCCTCGATGGTAATGTGTGTCTTTTTGCTTTTGACACAAAGATTTGTAACAGGGTTAATGTTCCTGGAGGGATACACCAAATGGAAAAGGATTTAGGAAAACTAGAGGAATGGTCAAAAATCTGGCAACTAAAATTTAATGTTGATAAGTGCAAGATAAGGCACCTGGGGCATAAAAACCCAAGAGCAGAATATACACTGCATGCAGAATTATTAGGCAAATGAGTATTTTGACCACATCATCCTCTTTATGCATGTTGTCTTACTCCAAGCTGTATAGGCTCGAAAGCCTACTACCAATTAAGCATATTAGGTGATGTGCATCTCTGTAATGAGAAGGGGTGTGGTCTAATGACATCAACACCCTATATTAGGTGTGCATAATTATTAGGCAACTTCCTTTCCTTTGGCAAAATGGGTCAAAAGAAGGACTTGACAGGCTCAGAAAAGTCAAAAATAGTGAGATATCTTGCAGAGGGATGCAGCACTCTTAAAATTGCAAAGCTTCTGAAGCGTGATCATCGAACAATCAAGCGTTTCATTCAAAATAGTCAACAGGGTCGCAAGAAGCGTGTGGAAAAACCAAGGCGCAAAATAACTGCCCATGAACTGAGAAAAGTCAAGCGTGCAGCTGCCAAGATGTCACTTGCCACCAGTTTGGCCATATTTCAGAGCTGCAACATCACTGGAGTGCCCAAAAGCACAAGGTGTGCAATACTCAGAGACATGGCCAAGGTAAGAAAGGCTGAAAGACGACCACCACTGAACAAGACACACAAGCTGAAACGTCAAGACTGGGCCAAGAAATATCTCAAGACTGATTTTTCTAAGGTTTTATGGACTGATGAAATGAGAGTGAGTCTTGATGGGCCAGATGGATGGGCCCGTGGCTGGATTGGTAAAGGGCAGAGAGCTCCAGTCCGACTCAGACGCCAGCAAGGTGGAGGTGAAGTACTGGTTTGGGCTGGTATCATCAAAGATGAGCTTGTGGGGCCTTTTCGGGTTGAGGATGGAGTCAAGCTCAACTCCCAGTCCTACTGCCAGTTTCTGGAAGACGCCTTCTTCAAGCAGTGGTACAGGAAGAAGTCTGCATCCTTCAAGAAAAACATGATTTTCATGCAGGACAATGCTCCATCACACGCGTCCAAGTACTCCACAGCGTGGCTGGCAAGAAAGGGTATAAAAGAAGAAAATCTAATGACATGGCCTCCTTGTTCACCTGATCTGAACCCCATTGAGAACCTGTGGTCCATCATCAAATGTGAGATTTACAAGGAGGGAAAACAGTACACCTCTCTGAACAGTGTCTGGGAGGCTGTGGTTGCTGCTGCACGCAATGTTGATGGTGAAGAGATCAAAACACTGACAGAATCCATGGATGGCAGGCTTTTGAGTGTCCTTGCAAAGAAAGGTGGCTATATTGGTCACTGATTTGTTTTTGTTTTGTTTTTGAATGTCAGAAATGTATATTTGTGAATGTTGAGATGTTATATTGGTTTCACTGGTAAAAATAAATAATTGAAATGGGTATATATTTGTTTTTTGTTAAGTTGCCTAATAATTATGCACAGTAATAGTCACCTGCACACACAGATATCCCCCTAAAATAGCTAAAACTAAAAACAAACTAAAAACTACTTCCAAAAATATTCAGCTTTGATATTAATGAGTTTTTTGGGTTCATTGAGAACATGGTTGTTGTTCAATAATAAAATTAATCCTCAAAAATACAACTTGCCTAATAATTCTGCACTCCCTGTAAAATCAGTGATACAGTCCTAACCTCAGTATCTGAGGAAAGGGATTTAGGGGTCATTATTTCAGAAGACTTAAACATAGGCAGACAATGACAGGGCAGCAGGAAATGCTAGCAGAATGCTTGGGTGTATAGGGAGAGGCATTACCAGTAGAAAGAGGGAGGTGCTCATGCCGCTCTACAGAGCACTAGTGAGACCTCATTTGGAGTATTGTGCGCAGTACTGGAGACCATATCTCCAGAAGGATATTAATACTTTGGAGAGAGTTCACAGAAGAGCTACTAAACTAGTACATGGATTGCAGGATAAAATTTACCAGGAAAGATTAAAGGACCTTAACATGTATAGCTTGGAAGAAAGACGAGACAGAGGGGATATGATAGAAACTTTTAAATACATAAAGAAAATCAACAAGGTAAAAGAGGAGAGAATATTTAAAAGAAGAAACAATGCTACAAGAGGATATAGTTTTAAATTAGAGGGGCAAAAGTTTAAAAGTAATATCAGTAAATTTTACTTTACTGAGAGAGTAGTGGATGCATGGAATAGCCTTCCCGCAGAAGTGGTAGCTGCAAATACAGTGAAGGAGTTTAAGCATGCATGGGATAGGCATAAGGCCATCCTTTATATAAGATAGGGCCAGGGGCTATTCATAGTATTCAGTATATTGGTGTCACGGAACCATGAACCAGACGTACAACAAGGGATAAGTGAAAATAAGAAGGCTTTATTGAAAATAAAGCTGTAAAGCAAAAGTCCAAACGGATGGCGAAACCGAAGCAGAGTCTTTGCGAAGCCAGAGGTCAGGAACCAGAAGGGTAGTCAGACGAAGCCAGGATCAGGAACCAGCAGGGTAGTCAGACGAAGCCAGGATCAGGAACCAGCAGGGTAGTCGGACGAAACCAGGATCAGGAACCAGCAGGGTAGTCGGACGAAACCAGGATCAGGAACCAGAAGCAGCAGCAGTCTAGAAGCATGTGAACACAGGAGGACCAAGCAAGGAACTGAAGCCACAGACCTCCTATATATATGAGCTAGGCATCCAGCTCCTCCCAGTGGGAAGGAGGAGCCACAGGGTGGGAGGCTACAAGAAACCCAGAAACCAAGATGGCCGCCAGCACATGTCAAACGAAGGAGAACAGCAAGAAGGTAAGACCATGACAGTACCTCCCCCTCAAGGGCCCCTCCTCCGCGGAGTAAAGAACGGTTTCTGAGGGAAGCGTGCGTGGAAGGCTCGGAGCAAGGCAGGAGCATGGACATCTGCGGAGGGAACCCAGGAACGCTCCTCTGGACCATAACCATGCCAATGGACCAAAAACTGCACCCGACCGCGGACCAGGCGTGAGTCCAGGATATTGCTCACCTCATACTCCTCACGATTACCCACTTGGACAGGACGAGGCCGAGGAACCGAGGAAGTGAAACGATTACACACCAGTGGCTTCAACAGGGAGACATGAAACACGTTGGAGATCCGCATGCCAGGAGGAAGCGCAAGGGCATAGGCTACCGGGTTTACCCTGCGAAGCACTCGGAAGGGACCAACAAAGCGAGGCGCCAGCTTGGGAGTGGGCACTCGAAGGTTGAGGTTGCGGGTGGACAACCATACACGGTCTCCGACCTGGTAGGAAGGAGCAGGCGCTCGTCTGCGATCAGCCTGGAGTCTCTGGCGCTGCGCAGAGACCTCAAGGGACTTCTGGATCAGTACCCAAGAAGCACGTAGGACGGAAAGGTGATCCTCCACAGCCGGAATATCCTGGGGAGAGAATACCTCCGGTAACACGGCAGGTTGGAACCCATAATTGGCCATGAAGGGAGACGTCCCAGAGGAAGAATTCACCGCCGTGTTCCTGGCAAACTCAGCCCAAGGCAGGAGGTCAACCCAATTGTCTTGGTGATCGGAGACATAGCAACGAAGGAATTGCTCCAAGGCCTGATTGGATCGTTCTGCGGCCCCATTGGACTGAGGCTGGTAGGCCGAGGAGAAGGAGAGATGAATCCCCAACTGGGAGCAAAAGGCGCGCCAGAACCTGGACACAAACTGACTCCCCCGATCCGACACAATCTCCTTGGGCAAACCGTGCAACCGGAAGACCTCCCTGGCAAAAATCGTGGCCAACTCTTGTGCAGAGGGTAACTTCTTGAGAGGAACACAGTGGCACATTTTGGAAAACCGATCCACAATCATGAGAATGACCGTATGGCCTCGGGATGCAGGGAGGTCCACAATGAAATCCATCCCCAGGTGTGACCATGGGCGCTCCCCGGTGGCTATGGGTTGCAGAAGGCCCAACGGAAGGTGCCGAGGGGACTTACTCTGGGCACAAACGGAGCATGCCGCTACATATGCGGCGATGTCGGAACGTAGGGAAGGCCACCAGAACAGACGTGAAACAGCCCAGGACAGCTGATTCTTTCCAGGATGCCCCGCGGTCTTGGAGTTATGGTAGGTTCGCAACAACCGAGTGCGCAACTCCTCAGGCACAAAACATCTGCCGTTGGGTCTCCCAGAGGGAGCACCAGATTGAGCCGCCAAAATCTGCTCACCCAGGGGAGAGGTCAGGCTGGTGCGAATGGCGGCCAAGATCTGATTCGGAGGTATGACCGAAGTCGGAATCGACTCCTCCCTGGACAGCTCGGAGTACTGCCGCGATAAGGCATCCGCCCTGATGTTCTTGGAACCGGGTAGGTAGGAGACCACGTAATTAAAACGTGACAAGAACAGAGCCCATCTGGCCTGACGTGGTGTCAATCTCTTGGCCTCAGAAAGGTAGGTCAGATTCTTGTGGTCCGTCAGGATGAGGACCGGAACCACCGAACCCTCGAGCAAGTGCCTCCATTCTTTAAGGGCCTGCACGATGGCCAATAACTCCCTGTCACCAATCTGATAGTTGCACTCCGCGGAAGACAGTTTCCGGGAGTAAAACCCACAAGGAAGTAGAGGACCCTCTGGTGTTCTACGCTGAGACAGAAGGGCGCCTACTCCCGTCTCAGACGCGTCCACCTCGAGGACAAAGGGCAACCCAGGGTTGGGATGCGACAGAATCGGAGCCGACACAAAGGCGGACTTTAGAGCCTCAAAAGCTCGGATGGCCTCGAGCGGCCAGACCTGGGAATTACTGCCCTTCCTGGTCAGATCCGTGAGAGGCTTGGCTAGCATGGAAAAGTCCCTGATGAACTTCCGATAATAATTGGCGAAGCCCAAAAAGCGCTGCAGGGAACGAAGACCACTGGGCTGGGGCCACTGTAAGACAGCCGAAACCTTCTCAGGATCCATGGAGAACCCCTCAGCGGAAATGATGTAACCTAAGAAGGTTACCTGGGATCGGTGAAATTCGCATTTCTCAAGCTTACCGAACAGCTTGTTCTCTCGTAACCGTTGCAACACTCGTCTGACATCCAGAATGTGGGCCTCCATGGATTCAGAATATAGCAAGATGTCATCCAAATAGACCACCACACACTGCTGCAACAGGTCACGGAAAACATCGTTGATGAATTCCTGAAAGACTGCGGGCGCATTGCACAACCCAAAGGGCATAACCAAGGATTCATAATGACCGGTCCTGGTGTTAAACGCGGTCTTCCACTCATCGCCCGCCTTGATCCTTACCAGGTTATATGCCGCCCTCAGGTCGAGTTTGGTAAAGACCGTGGCCCCTTTAAGGCGATCGAACAGCTCGGAAATCAAGGGTATCGGGTAAGCGTTCTTGATCGTGATGCGATTGAGACCCCTGTAATCGATGCAAGGCCTCAACTCACCGCCCTTCTTTTTCACAAAGAAAAATCCAGCCCCTGCCGGGGACGAGGATTTGCGAATGTGTCCGCGTGAAAGCGCCTCCCTCACGTACTCCTCCATGGCCTCATTCTCGCTACCGACAGTGGATAGACTTTGCCACGAGGAGGAACGGCACCAGATTGTAACTCTATGGCACAATCGTATGGGCGGTGCGGAGGTAGGGCAACCGCGCGCACCTTATCGAATACATCCCGGTACTCCTCGTATTCAGGAGGCAACAGAGAGTCCGAGGAAGTACACAGCAACTTGACAGACCCATGGATGCAACTAGCCCCACACTGCGGTGACCACGAGAGGATCTCGGCCGATCTCCAATCGAAAGTCGGATTATGCTTCCGGAGCCAGGGGTACCCCAAGACCACCGAGTAGTGTGGAGACGAAATAACCTGGAGGCAGACCGACTCTCTGTGAACGGCACCAATGGCTATCCCCACTGGAAGGGTCTCATGAGTCACGTGTGGCGGCAGAAAAGGTCTGCCGTCTATCGCCTCAAGAGCCAGTGGGGAACCTCGAGCCTGCAGAGGAATGGAATTGGCGGCAGCGAACACATTATCAATGAACAAACCACCAGCACCAGAGTCCACCAACGCCTGGGTCGTCACCGAGCCCCCGACCCAGGAGAGGACAACAGTGATCAGTGGTTTGTCAACACGGGAAACCGGGGACGAGGAGACTCCACCCAAGATCTGCCCCCGACAGGATCTCAGGTGCGAGCGTTTCCCGGACGGTTCGGACATGCCAACCGAAAATGCCCACCGAGACCACAGTACATGCATCGGCCCTCGCGTCTCCGGAGTACCCTCTCCCCCTCGGACAGGCGAGCAAACCCCAGCTGCATGGGTTCACCCCCAGACAAGTCATCCCCAGGAGGCGTGGGAGGAGAGGGAGGCACGGGTGGGACAGCAAACGTAGGCGCCAATCTGTTAGAAAACCTCCGCAGGCTCTCCTTAAAGGAAGGTCTCTCCCTGAGTCTGGTGTCAATCAAAATCAGGAAAGAAATAAGAGACTCGAGCTCCACTGGTAGGTCCTTAGCTGCAACCTCATCCTTCAAGGCATCCGAGAGACCATGAGAGAAAGCAGCGACCAGAGCCTCATTATTCCAGCCCACCTCTGCTGCCAGGGTACGAAACTCAATGGCGTATTCAGCTACGGATCGTGAACCCTGTCTGATGGACATAAGGAGCTTCGCAGCAGAGGCAGCACGAGCCGGCACATCGAATACCTTCCGAAGAGAAGCAACAAAACCGGAAAACTCGGCAACCACCGGATTGTTGTTCTCCCATAAAGGGCTGGCCCAGGCCAAGGCCTTGTCCGAGAGCAGCGAGATCAAGAAGCCCACCTTTGATCTCTCAGTGGGAAAGGCATGTGGCAGCAACTCGAAATAAATGCCCACCTGGTTAAGGAAACCTCGGCACTGAGTTGGCTCTCCCCCAAAGCGCTGTGGAAGAGGGGCAGAACCGATCATACCCCGAAACACCGCAGGTGCAACAACAGGTGTCGGGGTAGACTCTGGCGCAACAACCGGAGCGGCAGTAGGAGCGGGCCCAGGAGCGACAACCGACCCATCGGCAACGGGAGCGAAATGAGCCGTGCGTTCAAGCAGGGTTTGCAACGCCACAGCGAACCGACCCAACAGGTGATCCTGCTGATCAAGTCTGGCAACCAGCGTGGGTAGCGAGGATGGCCCTGTACCGTCAGAATTCATGGCTTGGTCCTAATGTCACGGAACCATGAACCAGACGTACAACAAGGGATAAGTGAAAATAAGAAGGCTTTATTGAAAATAAAGCTGTAAAGCAAAAGTCCAAACGGATGGCGAAACCGAAGCAGAGTCTTTGCGAAGCCAGAAGTCAGGAACCAGAAGGGTAGTCAGACGAAGCCAGGATCAGGAACCAGCAGGGTAGTCAGACGAAGCCAGGATCAGGAACCAGCAGGGTAGTCGGACGAAACCAGGATCAGGAACCAGCAGGGTAGTCGGACGAAACCAGGATCAGGAACCAGAAGCAGCAGCAGTCTAGAAGCATGTGAACACAGGAGGACCAAGCAAGGAACTGAAGCCACAGACCTCCTATATATATGAGCTAGGCATCCAGCTCCTCCCAGTGGGAAGGAGGAGCCGCAGGGTGGGAGGCTACAAGAAACCCAGAAACCAAGATGGCCGCCAGCACATGTCAAACGAAGGAGAACAGCAAGAAGGTAAGACCATGACAATTGGGCAGACTAGATGGACCAAATGGTTCTTATCTGCCGACACATTCTATGTTTCTATATTTCTATATGTCAGAGAAACACAAAAAATATGGACACTATATTTGCCCCAGATTAGTTAAATTTGCCCTAAAGAAACAGTCTTTGGATGGCGTACTGTATATTCCACAGAAAGCCACACACTATGGACCGTAGATTAGGCCAAGTTTTTTGGAATTTGCAATACAAAATCAGTTTTCTGATGCAGGACAGTATATGTCACAGAAACACATAGAATATGGGCACTATATTTGGCCCAGATTAGTTAAATTTGCCCTAAAGAAACAGTTTTCGAAGATGGCGTACTGTATATGTCACAGAAAGTCATACACTATGGACCGTAGATTAGGCCCAGATTTGGGGAATTTGCAATACAAACTCAGTTTTCAGATGCAGGACAGTATATTTCACAGAAACCCACAGAATATGGACACTAGATTAGTCCCAGATTATTGGAATTTTCCCTAAAGAAACAGTTTTCTGAGGGCGTACTGTATATGTCATAGAAAACAACACTCTATGGACACTAGATTAGGCCCAGATTATTGGAATTAACTCTAAAGAAACAGTTTTCAGATGGAGTACTGTATATGTCACGAATGTGTATTTCACGCACACACCCCTACAGAGACAGTAGATGAGGACTGGCCCCTGATTATTTAAATTTACGCTAAAGAAAGAGTTTTTGGATGGCGTACTGTATATGTCACAGAAAGCCACACACTATGGACCGTAGATTAGGCCCAGATTTTTGGAATTTGCAATACAAACTCAGTTTTTGGATATAGGACAGTATATGTCACAGAAACCCACAGAATATGGACACTAGATTAGGCCCAGATTAATGGAATTTGCCTTAAAGAAACAGTTTTCGGATGGAGTACTGTATATGTCACAGTACACAACACTCTATAGACACTAAATTTGGCCCAGATTATTGGAATTTGCTATAAAAAAACAGTTTTCGGATGGAGTACTGTATATGTCACGGATGTGTATTAAACGCACACTATAGACAATAAATGTGGCGCTGATTATTTGAATTTACACAAAAAAACACAGTCTGCAGATGATGTACAGTATATGTCACTAATAGGTATTAAAGAAAAATATCTTGCTGCTGTCAAACATACACACACAGTAGTCCTTAAAAGGACTTTGGGGTCTTGGAAAAGCTTTTGGTAGTAAAAACAGCAAATTTCTCTCCCTGCATTATCTGTCCCTTCCTCAGCACAGATGTCCCTGAGACTGATCTATTTAGCGCAGATAAAAATATATTTATATTACTGCTCTCAAACACACACACACACACACACACAGTAGTCCTTAAAAGGACTTTTGGGTCTTTGAAAAGCTTTCTGTGAATAATAACTGAGAATTTCGCTCCCTGCACTGCCGTTCCCTTCCTACCCTCTGATCTCCCTGACTATGACTGATCCGAGCACGTGTCATCGGGTGCTATATAGCACCCGATGACAAGTTCCGGCCAGCCAATCACTGTAATGCCATCAGCCAACATGGATATTGGCATTACAGTGATGGCAGTACTTACCTGCACGTTTATTGGCTGCTTAGCAGCCGCGAAACATGCGGGAAGGAGACTCGAGCATGGCACTCAAGCACATGCGGTACTCGGCCGAACTGGTATTCGGCCAAGTATGCTCGCTCATCACTAGTAATATCTAATTGACCATTTCATATTCCATAAAGTGTATAGGAGCATGGAAAAAAAATTACTGGGTAGAATTTGATAACAGTGCAATTGAGCCATTGTTTTATAGAGTTCATTTTTATAACATTCATTTTTTGTATTTCGGTCTATGGAGCTGTTCAAGGACTCTTTTGTGAGCAGGGTAATTTATTGTTTTTTTTTTTATACCATTTTGGAGGATATATGATGTTTTGATCACTTTACATTTAATTTTTTTAGGTGCAAAGTGGACAAAAATGGTAATCTCGCCATTTTGATTTTATTCTCTGTACATCTACTCCTCCTGCTTCCTCTGCAAGCCCCTCCCTTTCCTTGATTGACAGTACCAGGCAAGATGACTATACAGGAATTTTGCCCTGTCAATCGAGAATGAATAGGAGCTGAGCTGCACAGTGTCTATATACTGGATGGAATATTCTTCTGGGTTTGTCCACTGTTTTGCTTCTGGCAACAGTTAATGATAAAAATGCTTGGGTGTATAGGGAGAGGCTATAACAGTAGAAAGAGGGAGGTGCTCATGCCGCTCTACAGAGCACTAGTGAGACCTCATTTGGAGTATTGTGCCCAGTACTGGAGACCATATCTCCAGAAGGATATTGATACTTTGGAGAGAGTTCAGAGAAGAGCTACTAAACTGGTACATGGATTGCAGGATAAAACTTACCAGGAAAGATTAAAGGACCTTAACATGTATAGCTTGGAAGAAAGACGAGACAGAGGGGATATGATAGAAACTTTTAAATACATAAAGGGAATCAATAAGGTAAGGGCTCTTTCACACTTGCGGCAGGACGGATCCGACATGCTGTTCACCATGTCGGATCCGTCCTGCCGCTATTTCGCCGTGCCGCCGGACCATCATTCCGTCCCCATTGACTATAATGGGGACGGGGGAGGAGCATGTCCTGCATGTCCGACTTTTTAGTCCGGCGGCTTTCGCCGTGCACCGCCATGCTGCGCCGTGCTGCGCCGGAGCTCCGCCCCCGTCCCCATTATAGTCAATGGGGACGGAGCAGCGGTCCAGCGGCACGGCGAAATAGCGGGGGCGGAGCTCCGGTGCAGCACGGCGGTGCACGGCGAAAGCCGCCAGACTAAAAAGTCCTGCATGTCCGACTTTTTAGTCCGGCGGCTTTCGCCGTGCACCGCCGTGCTGCGCCGTGCTGCGCCGGAGCTCCGTCCCCGTCCCCATTATAGTCAATGGGGACGGAGCGGCGGTCCGGCGGCACGGCGAAATAGCGGCAGGACAGATCCGACATGGTGAACAGCATGTCGGATCCGTCCTGCCGCAAGTGTGAAAGAGCCCTAAAAGAGGAGAGAATATTTAAAAGAAGAAAAACTGCTACAAGAGGACATAGTTTTAAATTAGAGTGGCGAAGGTTTAAAAGTAATATCAGGAAGTATTACTTTACTGAGAGAGTAGTGGATGCATGAAGTGGTAGCTGCAAATAGAGTAAAGGAGTTTAAGCATGCATGGGATAGGCATAAGGCCATCCTTCATATAAGATAGGGCCAGGGACTATTCATAGTATTCAGTATATTGGGTAGACTAAATGGGCCAAATGGTTATCTGCTGACACATTCTATGTTTCTATGTTAAATCAGCTGATCACTGGAGGATGCCAAGCTCTGAAACGCAATGACAGCAACAGTAAATAATGTCTGAGTGACATTGACATACATAGCTATGGGTAAACTCACATTTGATATCATTAACATACATCATGTTTAATCACACCATGCCAGCACATGCGTCATGCTTTTTTATATTACAAATCTTCTAAAAACTTGATGGTTGGAAAGTAGCATAAGTGGCATGATAGAGGCCGCAGCAGCAGTTGTACGGAACACAATGATTGGCAAGTGAAATTAGTGGCATGATGCAGGCTGCAGTAGCAGCCAGACAGGGCGTGATGGTTGTAAAGTGGCATTAGTGACATGATAGAAAATCAAAGCAAAAAGACAGATGGCAGTGGCCTGACGGAGGCCGCAGCAGCAGTCATACCGAATGTGATGGTTAGCAAGTGGCATTAGTGGAATGAGGCAGGCCACAACAGCAGCAGTACAGAATGTGATGGTAGGCAGACAGACAGCAACAGTCGCAAGATGGGGCACCACCAGCAAAATGAGATCTATTTATCAGAATCAGCTGGAGGAGTGTGAAAATATAGGTATTGATGCAGTAATCACATATACAGTGGGGCAAAAAAGTATTTAACTCTATGCCTCTATGCTGGATGAGGCATTGGTGTACATTTTGGCCAAAGCGTAATAAGCCACTCACCACGTCAAGGTCGCCTCTATGAGTGGTCCCTAACACTAGTTCCTACCTGTTTATGGGCCATGATAGCCACACAAAGTCCAGGGAGCGCAGGCACAGCATGCACGCCAGGCACACTCTGCTTTTAACCCCATCCGGTGCAGTGACAGCTTTCATCGGATCCAGGGATGCAAGTACCAACATGCATGCTGAGCCCACTATATACTTCTCCTGGAGCCAAATGGCTACTGGTAGGCACTATAAAAGTAGACTCAGTTTTATACTGACTTTAAAACCAGCCTCCAGGGCAGACTAACTGGTCAGGTGTGCATGACTGCATGGAGATCGCCACGCCTCCAATATATACTACAAAGAAAAAATGTGGGGGATTCAGTCAGCACAACCCTGTATGCAGGTGCACATCGCTATGGCGAAATACATATACAAACTCAAAAACACAAATGCAATAGCACTCTGCAACCAGCACTCTGCCCTGCATCCCTGGATCCGATGAAAGCTGTCACGGCACCGGACAGGGTTAAAAGCAGAGTGTGCCTGGCGTGCATGCTGTGCCTGCGCTCTCTGGACTTTGTGTGGCTATCATGACCCATAAACAGGTAGGAACTAGTGTTAGGGACCACTCATAGAGGCGACCTTGACGTGGTGAGTGGCTTATTACGCTTTGGCCAAAATGTACACCAATGCCTCATCCAGCATAGAGGTAGGGCAGAATGCTGGTTGCAGAGTGCCATTGCATTTGTGTCTTTTTCTTTGTATATGTATTTCGCCATAGCAATGTGCACCGACATATAGGGTTGTGCTGATTGAATCCCCCACATTTTTTCTTTGTAGTATATATTGGAGGCGTGGCGATCTCCATGCAGTCATGCACACCTGACCAGTCAATCTGTCCTGGAGGCTGGTTTTAAAGTCAGTATAAAACTGAGTCTGCATATATAGTACCTACCAGTAGCCATATGGCTCCAGGAGAAGTATATAGTGGGCTCAGCATGCATGTTGGTACTTGCATCCCTGGATCCGACCTTGACGTGGTGAGTGGCTTATTACGCTTTGGCCAAAATGTACACCAATGCCTCATTCAGCATAGAAGCAGGGCAGAATGCTGGTTGCAGAGTGCCATTGCATTTGTGTCTTTTTCCATGATTGATTCTAGCCTCATCCATGGAAGGTGGAACAATGGGAAACCAAGGACTGTTAGGCTTGTAGTCCACATCATTTCAGGCCTTTCCACTCCCAACATTTCTGCCGCCTCTTCTGCCATGTTTACAGAGACAGAATGGTTGCAGGCAGCTATTGCCGAATGGATACCCTATTGCTTAGAAGTAGAGATGGCCTTGCAGTTCACCCAGCGGTCATTTCGCGGCGAATTTTGCTCGTTCCAGGTTCGCCGAACAGGCGAACATATGGCGATGTCCGCCGGCGACATATTCTTTTACATTGTGAAGAACTTTGACCCATGACACATCCATCAGGTGGTACAGGACAGCCAATTGAGCGCATGGACATGCCCCCTACCTTATAAATAAACCCCATCTGGCTGCCATTTTACTTTCAGTCTTTTGCCAGTGTAGGGAGAGACTGCTGTGTCGAGCAGGGACAGACTGTTAGGGACACCAAACGCTAGCTAATAGGGCCACAAAAGTCCTTTAAAGGACTGGTATAGGTGTGCTATTGATAGGTGTGACTTACTGAGGGTGCAATATACTTATACTTTCTAAGATAGAAAGTATATTATAGTGCATTTGGTTAGTGCAGCATTTGTTTGTGGTTTTGCTGCGTTAGCGCAGCTACACAGAGTGACAAATGCTTTTGGAACAAATAATTTCTACTAGTGTGATATACCAGTTGCCCCCCAAAAAAACTGATTGAAGCAGGGGTGTGATATACCAATGATATACTTTTTATATAGTGCATTTGGATAGTGCAGCATTTGTTTGCGGTTTTGCTGCGTTATCTCAGCTACACAGAGTGACAAACGCTATTGGAACAAATAATTTCTACTGGTGTGATATATCAGTTGCCCCCAAAAAACACTGATTGAGACAGGGGTGTGATATACCTTCTTCCACAAATACTGCTCTTCTATAGGGACTTTTGTCACAGGGTCATTTTAAAAAAGACAGGCAGAGGAAGAGACAGGCCATTCCGCAGGGGTAGTAGGGGTCGGGCAGGTGCACTAGGCAGGAGCCAAAGAGGAAAGTTGCAGAAGGTGCGTGCGATTACATGAAAGCACGCAACAGACATTTCTTTGAGTGGCTCACTCAGCCTTCCGCTTCTGCACCCTCCTCATCATCTCTATCTGCACTCTCTTCACTCTCTGCTGTGTGCACCCCCTGTCTTAGGTAAATATAGCGGCATAGAAGGCCTTTTCTGTCCGTTAAATGCCTAATGTTTTGTGCCTCAAAGAAATATAACATCTGTGACGACCACATGTTTCAACTGTTATCATTAGGGTTTTTGTCCAAACGGGAGGTGCCTGTAGTACACTGGCCGGCTGGAAAATTGATATCCAATGACCGTGTAATCTACCGCCAGTCACATACTTACTTGTTCTTTTATGTACGCTGAATGCATAATTTTTGGTGCCTGTAGTACACTGGCCGGCTGGAAAATTGATATCCAATGACCATGTAATCTACCTCCAGCCACATACTTACTTGTTCTTTTATGTAAGCTGAATGTATAATTTTTGGGGCCTGTAGTACACTGGCCTGCTGGAAAATTTATATCCAATGACCGTGTAATCTACCTCCAGCCACATACTTACATGTTCTTTTATGTATGCTGAATGCATAATTTTTGGGGCCTGCAGTACACTGGCCTGCTGGAAAACTGATATACAATGACTGTGTAATCTACCTCCAGCCACATACTTACTTGTTCTTTTCTTTACAGTGAATGAATAATTGTTGTGGCCTCAGATGAATTCAACACCAGTGACGACCACGTGTTATCGAATTTCAAATATTATCATTAGGGTTTTTTTTCAAGAGGATTTCGTTAACCATGTTTTTAATCCAATTTTATATTTTTAGTTCTTTTAAACATATGTATTTGACCTGTATTTGTACTGGCCTGCAGTAAAATTTATATCCATTGACTGTGTAATATACAGTCAGGTCCATAAATATTGGGACATTGACACAATTCAAACTTTTTTGGCTCTATACACCACCCAATGGATTTGAAATGAAACGAACAAGATGTGCTTTAACTGCAGACCGTCAGCTTTAATTTGAGGGTATTTACATCCAAATCAGGTGAACAGTGTAGGAATTACAACAGTTTGCATATGTTCCTCCCACTTGTTAAGGAACCAAAAGTAATGGAACAATTGGCTTCTCAGCTGTTCCATGGTCAGGTGTGTGTTATTCCCTCATTATCCCAATTACAATGAGCAGATAAAAGGTCCAGAGTTCATTTCAAGTGTGCTATTTGCATTTGGAATCTGTGGCTGTCAACTCTCAAGATGAGATCCAAATTGCTGTCACTGTCAGTGAAGCAAGCCATCATTAGGCTGAAAAAAACAAAACAAACCCATCAGAGAGATAGCAAAAACATTAGGCGTGGCCAAAACAACTGTCTGGAACATTTTTCAAAAGAAGAAACGCATCGGTGAGCTCAGCAACACTAAAAGACCCAGAAGACCATGGAAAACAACTGTGGTGGATGACCAAAGAATTCTTTCCCTTGTGAAGAAAACACCCTTCACAACAGTTGGCCAGATCAAGAACACTCTCCAGGAGGTAGGTGTATGTGTGTCAAAGTCAACAATCAAGAGAAGACTTCACCAGAGGGAATACAGAGGGTTCACCACAAGATGTAAACCATTGGTGAGCCTCAAAAACAGGTAGGCCAGATTAGAGTTTGCCAAACGACATCTGAAAAAGCCTTCACAGTTCTGGAACAACATCCTATGGACAGATGAGATCAAGATCAACTTGTACCAGAG
Source organism: Bufo bufo (assembly GCF_905171765.1). Taxonomy (NCBI): domain Eukaryota; kingdom Metazoa; phylum Chordata; class Amphibia; order Anura; family Bufonidae; genus Bufo; species Bufo bufo. The sequence goes on along the minus strand of NC_053391.1, from coordinate 530,201,035 downwards.
TGATGGGAAAAGAAGAGTATGGAGAAGGAAAGGAACTGCTCATGATCCTAAGCATACCACCTCGTCAGTGAAGCATGGTGGTGGTAGTGTCATGGCATGGGGATGTATGGCTGCCAATGGAACTGGTTCTCTTGTATTTATTGATGATGTAACTGATGACAAAAGCAGCAGGATGAATTCTGAAGTGTTTCGGGCAATATTATCTGCTCATATTCAGCCAAATGCTTCAGAACTCATTGGATGGCGCTTCACAGTGCAGATGGACAATGACCCAAAGCATACTGCAAAACCAACCAAAGAGTTTTTTAAGGGAAAGAAGTGGAATGTTATGCAATGGCCAAGTCAATCACCTGACCTGAATCCGATTGAGCATGCATTTCACTTGCTGAAGACAAAACTGAATGGAAAATGCCCCAAGAAAAAGCAGGAACTGAAGACAGTTGCAGTAGAGGCCTGGCAGAGCATCACCAGGGATGAAACCCAGCGTCTGGTGATGTCTATGCGTTCCAGACTTCAGGCTGTAATTGACTGCAAAGGATTTGCAACCAAGTATTAAAAAGTGAAAGTTTGATTTATGATTATTATTCTGTCCCATTACTTTTGGTTCCTTAACAAGTGGGAGGCACATATGCAAACTGTTGTAATTCCTACATCGTTCACCTGATTTGGATGTAAATACCCTCAAATTAAAGCTGACAGTCTGCAGTTAAAGCACATCTTGTTTGTTTAATTCTAAATCCATTGTGGTAGTGTATAGAGCCAAAAATGTTAGAATTGTGTCAATGTCCCAATATTTCTGGACCTGACTGTACCTCCGGCCAAATAATCACTTGATCTTTTCTGTCCATTGAATGCCTAATGTTTGGAGCCTGTAGTCCAGTGGCCTACAGTAAAATTTTTATCCATTGACCGCATAATGTACCTTGAGCCATTTTCTTTTATGTCAGGTGAATGCCTAATTTTTAAGGCCCGTACTCCCGTGGCCTACAATAAAAATTTTCTAGGCTCCAACAGGGCACATTTCAGAGAATTTCCCTTTAAGACGCATAAAAATGTCCCCTGATTAAGATACATATTTTTTGTTGGAATTTTTGTCATTGATCCCCCTCTAGTATGTCCATGTTGTGGGACTATTTGTACACTTAGTGTTTCCTGAGGCGATCTGAGGTAATTCAACAAACTTTATTCAGACACAAACAATATAACAAAGGTTATAAACTGTCATATCTATATAGCCTACAGGTGGCAGTAAACATGTTAACATGTATAACTCCTAACATCCTCCCTTTCTTGTGAAATCAAGTAATATATAACATAAGATGATTGGATACCAGAAAGCATTCCAAAGGTGACAATGTTTTTTTATAATGTATCTAGCATACAAAATCCTTATATCTTGTTGGTGTTCTAATAACCCTAGTTCTAGTACGTCTTGGTGTGGCAGGAGCTTCACATTGTTGCATATGATCATCCATCCCTGTTTCTTTGGGAGTTGCCTCATCTGGAGATGTACCTGGTGTAATCACTTCACTTATTTCAATGTCAGATTTGTCATCTGCAGTCCTCAGAAACTTCCTATTCCTTCTGTACAACTGTCCATTTGCTTCCACTTTATAAGATCGTGGAGCAACTTTCTCCAAACAAATACCTTGTCGCCAAATTTCATCTGTTGACGACGGCGATGGTTGTATTCGCACTGGCTGACCAATGCTTAGTTCGGGAAGTTCCTTGGCTCCTTTATCATACTATGCCTTTGCTTTTTTGCGTCTTTCAGTTAGGTTCTTGACCACTCCTTTTATAACCTTTGGAAACAGCAGTTTCTGAGCAGTCGGAAGTAAAGTCCTGGTCCTTCTTGACATTAGCCGTTGTACAGGACTACTGCTGGTGCCTTCTGATGGGGTATTTCTCCAGTCAAGAACCGCTTTCCAGATATCCTTGTCATCTTAGCTTTCTTTATGAGTGTTTTTGCTATTTTTACAGTAGCTTCAGCTTTACCGTTGGACTGACTGTGATATGGGGATGATGTAAGATGTTCAAATTCCCACTCTCTACAAAATCGTGCAAACTCTGAGCTGACAAACTGTGGTCCGTTATCTGTAATTACAGAATCAGGGATTCCATGTCTGCTAAAATGTGCTTTGCAACAATCTATAATTGTTTTAGAGGTGGTATCAGAAACTAAATCAATTTCCCAGAAATCTGAATAATAATCAACAATTATTAAGTAATCTTGTCCTGTTAAGGAAAATAAGTCCATGCCTAGTTTGCTCCAGGGTAGAGTGGGCAATTTGTGAGTCATCAGAAGTTCTTTTGTTTGTTTACGCATATACTCATTGCAAGTATTACAGTTCTTTATTGCCTCTATAATCTCTGGGCCCATGTGTGGCCAAAAGATGACATCCTTGGCCTTGCGAAGGCATGCTTCTATTCCTAAGTGGCTAGAATGAGTCCTCGCTATCATTTCTGGGCGCATGTTTTTTGGTATGATGACTCTGTGTCCTTTATACAGAATTCCATTTTGTATGCTTATCTCATCTCTAAAGCCCCAGTAGTCCCTGATACAAATCGGTATTTTTTCTTTCTGGTCTGGCCATCCTGTAGGAACAGTAGTTTTTAATAGTGATGTCGCGAACATAAAATTTTCAGTTCGCGAACAGCGAACGCGAGCTTCCGCAAATGTTCGCGAACTGGCGAACCGGGCGAACCGCCATAGACTTCAATAGACAGGCGAATTTTAAAACCCACAGGGACTCTTTCTGGCCACAATAGTGATGAGAAAGTTGTTTCAAGGGGTCTAACACCTGGACTGTGGCATGCCGGAGGGGGATCTATGGCAAAACTCCCATGGAAAATTACGTAGTGGACGCAGAGTCGGGTTTTAATCCATAAAGGGCATAAATCAACTAACATTCCTAAATTGTTTGGAATAACGTGCTTTAAAACATCCAGTGTGTGTATACGATCAGGTATGATGTTGGCACTGGCAGTGGGCACACTACAGTCAGTGGAAGAGGGCCTGACACACTGACTGGCAGCAGGCAAGCAACTGAATTTAGACTACTGTCTAAAAATTAAATGCCTTATTTATCGGCAAGCTACTGTGCCACCCGGTATCAGTGGTTGGCACTGGCAGTGGGCACACTACAGTCAGTGGAAGCGGGCCTGACACACACTGGCAGCAGGCAAGCAACTGAAATTACACTAAAGTGTAAAAATTAAATGCCTTATTTATCGGCAAGCTACTGTGCCACCCGGTATGAGTGGTTGGCACTGGCAGTGGGCACACTACAGTCAGTGGAAGAGGGCCTGACACACACTGGCAGCAGGCAAGCAACTGAATTTAGACTACTGTCTAAAAATTAAATGCCTTATTTATCGGCAAGCTACTGTGCCACCCGGTATCAGTGGTTGGCACTGGCAGTGGGCACACTACAGTCAGTGGAAGCGGGCCTGACACACACTGGCAGCAGGCAAGCAACTGAATTTAGACTACTGTCTAAAAATTAAATGCCTTATTTATCGGCAAGCTACTGTGCCACCCGGTATCAGTGGTTGGCACTGGCAGTGGGCACACTACAGTCAGTTGAAGTCGGCCTGACACACACTAGCAGCAGGCAAGCAGCTGAAATTACACTAAAGTGTAAAAATTAAATGCCTTTTTTATGCAAAGTCCTGTGCCAGCCGGTATGAGTGGTGGGCACTGGCAGTGGGCACACTACAGTCAGTGGAAGTCAGCCTGACACACACTGGCAGGCAACTAACCTTAGATTAAAGTGTAAAAATTAAGTGCCTATTTTTTAAGCAAAGTCCTGTGCCACTCGGTATGACAGGGGTGGGCACTGGCAGTGGGCACACTACAGTCAGTTGAAGTCGGCCTGACACACACTAGCAGCAGGCAAGCAGCTGAAATTACATAAAGTGTAAAAATTAAATGCCTTTTTTAAGCAAAGTCCTGTGCCAGCCGGTATGAGTGGTGGGCACTGGCAGTGGGCACACTACAGTCAGTGGAAGTCAGCCTGACACACACTGGCAGGCAACTAACCTTAGATTAAAGTGTAAAAATTAAGTGCCTATTTTTTAAGCAAAGTCCTGTGCCACTCGGTATGACAGGGGTGGGCACTGGCAGTGGGCACACTACAGTCAGTTGAAGTCGGCCTGACACACACTAGCAGCAGGCAAGCAGCTGAAATTACATTAAAGTGTAAAAATTAAATGCCTTTTTTAAGCAAAGTCCTGTGCCAGCCGGTATGAGTGGTGGGCACTGGCAGTGGGCACACTACAGTCAGTGGAAGTCAGCCTGACACACACTGGCAGGCAACTAACCTTAGATTAAAGTGTAAAAATTAAGTGCCTATTTTTTAAGCAAAGTCCTGTGCCACTCGGGATGACAGGGGTGGGCACTGGCAGTGGGCACACTACAGTCAGTTGAAGTCGGCCTGACACACACTGGCAGGCAACTAACCTTAGATTAAAGTGTAAAAATGAAGTGCCTTTTTTTTAAGCAAAGTCCTGTGCCACACGGGATGACAGGGGTGGGCACTGGCAGTGGGCACACTACAGTCAGTTGAAGTCGGCCTGACACACACTAGCAGCAGGCAAGCAGCTGAAATTACATTAAAGTGTAAAAATTAAATGCCTTTTTTAAGCAAAGTCCTGTGCCAGCCGGTATGAGTGGTGGGCACTGGCAGTGGGCACACTACAGTCAGTGGAAGTCAGCCTGACACACACTGGCAGGCAACTAACCTTAGATTAAAGTGTAAAAATTAAGTGCCTATTTTTTAAGCAAAGTCCTGTGCCACTCGGGATGACAGGGGTGGGCACTGGCAGTGGGCACACTACAGTCAGTTGAAGTCGGCCTGACACACACTGGCAGGCAACTAACCTTAGATTAAAGTGTAAAAATGAAGTGCCTTTTTTTTAAGCAAAGTCCTGTGCCACACGGGATGACAGGGGTGGGCACTGGCAGTGGGCACACTACAGTCAGTTGAAGTCGGCCTGACACACACTAGCAGCAGGCAAGCAGCTGAAATTACACTAAAGTGTAAAAATTAAATGCCTTTTTTATGCAAAGTCCTGTGCCAGCCGGTATGAGTGGTGGGCACTGGCAGTGGGCACACTACAGTCAGTGGAAGTCAGCCTGACACACACTGGCAGGCAACTAACCTTAGATTAAAGTGTAAAAATTAAGTGCCTTTTTTTAAGCAAAGTCCTGTGCCACACGGAATGACAGGGGTGAGCACTGGCAGTGGGCACACTACAGTCTGTGGGCCTGCAGCTCCTCACACACAGGCAGGCCAGGCAACTGCAATATGTATATAAAGGAAAAAAAAAAAGCAGACTAATGTTGCAGCCCTAAAAAGGGCTTTTTGGGGTGCTGTCAGGACGCTGTCCTTACAGCAGAGATCAGATGAGTCTTTCAGGACTGGAGTGGACACTGAATTCACTAGCCTAGCTATCGATTTCCCAATTAAATCAGCAGCAGTTACAGTCTCCCTCCTCTCACTAAGACTGCAGCTTCAGAATGAATCTAAAATGGATGCTGTGCAGGAGGTGGGAGGGTCTGGGAGGGAGGGTATGCTGCTGATTGGCTGGAATGTGTCTGCTGACTGTGAGGTACAGGGTCAAAGTTTGCTCAATGATGATGTATAGGGGGCGGACCGAACATCGCATGTGTTCGCCCGGCAGAGGCGAACGCGAACAAGCTATGTTCGCCGGGAACTGTTCGCCGTCGGATAGTTCGGGCCATCTCTAGTTTTTAATGCTTGCAAGACTTCATCTTGTTCTGTGAACTTTTGAATTTGTTGTAGGCGCAAATCAGACACTCTTAGATATTCTGCAAAGTTTATCTCTTCCAGTTCCTTAGAAAAGGCATCCTCTGATTGCATCAAGAAAATCTCATAATCTGGGGTGTCCTTGTCCATTGTTTTGTGAGGTAATGCTGCTCTTGATAAGAAGTCTGCAATATACATTTCTGATCCTTTTTTATAAACCACATTAAGGTTGTATTTTTGCAACTGTAGCATCATCCGCTGTAGACGTTTTGGTGCTACTAGGAGAGGTTTTTTAAAAATGCTCTCTAGTGGCTTATGATCAGTCTCAATGTTAATAATATTTTTTCCATGTAAGTACTGATTAAACTTCTGGCATGCATATACAATGGCAAGACATTCCTTTTCAATCTGGGCATATCTTTGTTCTGATGAAGACAGTGTACGTGATGCAAACGTCACTGGCTGACCTCCTTGCAAAAGTGTTGCTCCAAGACCTTTTTCACTGGCATCACATTGGACTGTTACTTCTTCATTGACATTGTAGTATCTCAAAACTGGATGTTTAGTAACAATATCTTTTATTTGCTTGAGGGCTTCATCATGGCTGGATTGCCAGGCCCACAAGCTGTCTTTGTCTGTCAGTCTGCGTTCACATACATCAGAAAGATGTGGTAAGAATTTTGAAAGGTAGTTTACAAACCCTAGCAGTCTCTGAACTGCTTGTACATTGTCAGGCTTTGGTACCTCTAAAATTGCTCTGACTTTTTCTGGATCAGGACGCAGGCCTTCTGCTGTGAGTAAATGTCCCATGTATGGTACCGAAGATAGCCTCAATCTCAGCTTCTTTTTATTGAATTTTAGGTTCAGCTTTCGTGCTCTCTCTAAGAGTCCAATCAAATTCTTGTCATGATCCTTTGTGGCCTCCTCTGTAGTGTCACCACAGCCATACACCAATATATCATCTGCAATATCTTCCACCCTGGGCAGGTCTTCTACTGCTTCATGTTGTCTACGTTGATATTCTTCTGGTGCAGTAGCAATCCCAAAAGGCATGCGTAGCCATCGGTAACGCCCAAAGGGAGTCCAGAATGTAGTGAGATAACTGCTTTTAGTGTCCAGTTTTACTTGCCAGAAGCCATCCTTAGCATCTAAGACAGAAAATACTTTTGCATTTGTTAAACTTGGCAGGATTTCCTCTATAGTGGGCATTGGATAATGTGAGCGTTTTAGTGCTTTATTTAAGTCTTTGGGATCAATGCATATTCGCAGCTTGCCTGGTTTCTTAACAGCAACCATACTACTTATCCATGTCGTAGGTTCTATGACCTTTTTTATCACTCCCAGTGTCTCTAATCTCTCTATTTTCGCCTTTAAGTCTGCTTTAAGTGGAGCCGGCACTCTACGTGGTTGGTGTTGAACAGGAGGTATTGCTTCATCTATTTCTAGGTGATACTCTCCAGGTAGACACCCTAGTCCTTTGAAAATGTCTCTATATTCAGTTGTGATCATTTCATAAGAAAAGGGTGAAGTTGTAGTTGTTTGCTGGTCATCATGTAATAATACATTATGTTCTACATTCAGTGTAAGGAGGCCCATTTTCTGACATGTTTCTGCTGAGAGAAGTGGTTTGTGTTTACCTTGGACAACTTGGAATTGCAGTGTATATGTTTTATCTTTATATGTACAATTTAGATTGCATTGGCCCATAGGTATCATTGTACCATTTTAATTTGAAATGACTCTTCTGTAATGTTGGCTTTCCTTCTTTAACAATTTTGCAATAGTCTTTGTATGTCATAAGGTTGCAGGTGGCCCCACAGTCTAACTGACAGTGTAACCTTTCCCCTGCTTCTCTGTCAATGCTGAGTTCTAGTGGTACAAACCATTGTGATCCTGGACTGCGTACTGCTCCTATTTTATGAATAATAGTGAATACTGATTCTTCTGAGCTGCTGCTCTTGATCTGTGCAGCCATATGTATTCTGGCATTTTGCTTTCTGCCTGCATACTCTAGAAAATGGTTTTGCTTTTTGCATTTACTACAGGTTTCTCCATATGCAGGACAGTGGTCTCTCCCCCAGGGGTGGTTGTTTCCACAGTATCTACATCTGATTGTTTTTACTTTGCTTTCTTTCATGGGCTTTTTATATGTTTTAGCAGTATAATGTACAGCTTCAGTTTCACTTTTGCTTTCTTGCATTGCTTGTATTTGCATTTCTGTAAGTTCATGGCTTCTACACATATCAATGGCTCTCTGTAGGTTCAGGTCTGGTACTCTGAGCATTCTCTTTCTAGCATTAATGTCTTTTGATCCCAGAACTATTCTGTCTCTGATAAGTTCATCATGTAATACTCCAAACTCACATGTAGCGGCTAGCTGCCTCAGCCTAGTCACATACTGATCTATAGTTTCCAATGGGCCTTGGTTTGTGGTATTGAATATGTACCTCTCATAAATGATGTTACGTGAAGGCATAAAATGGCTCTGTAATGCATCCAGAGTTTTCTCTATGTCCTGCTTGTCGACATCAGAGAGTGAGAGGTGCTGGTAAATACGCAGACAGTCTCTCCCCATCACTGAGCGCAGTGTCGCTATCCTTACCTTGGGGTCTTTCTTATCAAGTTCAGTTGCCACCTCATAATCTTCCCACTGGGATTTGAAATATGTCCAGTTAACTGCCAGGTCCCCTTTACAGTCCATGGGAGACGGCACAGGGAAGTTGTTTGCAGCCATTTTCTGTAACACAGTGTGTATCTTATTAATAAATTACCAGAGAAACTATTCTTGTTGATCTTTTGTTCTGATATTAGGACTTTAGTGGTTTCTAAAACACCAAAGCCCTCTGCACTTCTGACACCATGTTTCCTGAGGCGATCTGAGGTAATTCAACAAACTTTATTCAGACACAAACAATATAACAAAGGTTATAAACTGTCATATCTATATAGCCTACAGGTGGCAGTAAACATGTTAACATGTATAACTCCTAACACTTAGTAAGTATTTGGTGGCTACAAATATAAGCTGAAGGTTTTTCAGGTTCGCCTGCCATTAAAGTGAATGGGCCCGCCGCGAACTTGCGGTTTGCGAACATTTGATCGTGTTCGCGCAATAGCGTTCGAGAACCATCCCGGCCGATGTTCGTTCATCACTACTTAGAAGTATCCTGTGTTTTTCAACATCCTAACATCCAGTCGTCATACAAGCTTCACTTCCCGATAATAATTAAATAAAAAGTGATTAAAATTCATACATACCTCAAAATGATTTTAAAAATTTAGGTCAAATTCCCCCACAAAACAACAACTCTGTTAATGTAAGTATAAAAAGTTATGGGTGTCTGAAAATGGCAATGAGGAGAACAAAATCTATATAAATTTGGTACTGCTATGATCATGCTGAACCACAGAATAAAGTCATTGTGTAAATTTTATCACCCAGCTAATGCTGGAAAACCAAACTCCTAAAACAATGGCTCAACTGAATTTTTTCCAATTCCACCCCATTAATCATTTCTTCCAGCCTCCTAATACATTATATGCAATAGTAAACTGGTATTCTAGCTATGTACAGTTATCCCCTATCCTTATGATAGGTAACAACTATTAGATCGATGGGGGTCCTACTGCTGGGACCCTCACCGATCACAAAAGCAGAAACCCTGTGCACCATGGAGTCTCCCGAAAAATTACCTGAGTTGCTGGTCGGGCATGTGCGCAGTCTCTCCATTCATTTCTATGGGGGTTTTGGAGTTAGCCGAGTATAGCACTTGGCTGTCTCTGGAACTCCCATACAATGACTGAATGAATTGGTTGTGGGCATGCCTGACTGGCAGCTTTGTTCATTTTGCGGGTTTCCAGGGAATACGGGGTCCCTGTTCTCATGATTGTGGGGTCCCAACAATAGGACCCTCACAAATTGTTATCTACTATCCTGTGTATAGAGGATAACTTACCAAACTAGAATGGCACTTTAAAGTTCAATCCTGCAAAAAAAAGTCCTCATATGCCTATGTGAATGGAAAACTAAAAAAAGTTATGGCCTTTGGAAGGCAGGTTGTAAAAAACAAAAATGGCTGCATTGGGAAGGGGTTACAATATAATTAGCAATATAGACAAAAGAAAATCTTTAAAGCTATGTTTAACAAAATATAATCAACAGGTATTTTTCTGGCAATACACTTACTTTAATTTGTATTTTCTCCTCTCATGGGCCACATACTGTATCCTTTTTTACCTTTATTCTTGGCTCAGCATATGGTATATGTGGTGTGAGATAATTAGCATTGAAAAAAAAACTCGGCCATGAGATGACAATGCTATATACGTGGCCTGTCCAGTGTTTTGCTTGCATGTTGCAATACTGTATTACATTTGTTTGATGAGAAATGAAAGAGAACCAGTCACCTAGAAAACGAATATTAAAATGCCAGGAGTACCTTATTGCAGCCTGTAGCATGATTATAAAGTTGTCTGTGTTTTTTCTGTACAATGTGCCGAAAGTCTGTAAAAAGACTGTTATTCAACTGGGCACGCTATGTAATCAATAGTCTTGAGTAGTGATGGACGAACATCGCCCGGGATGATTCGCGAACGCAATCAAATGGGCCCCATTTTCTTTAATGGCAGGCGAACCTGAAAAACCTTCAGGTCATATTTGCAGCCACCAAATACTTACTAGAAGTGCACAAATAGTCCCACAACATGGACAGTGACATACTAGAGGGGGATCAATTACAACAATTCCCACAAAAAATATGTATTTTAATCATGGGGCATTTTTATGCATCTTAAAGGGAAATTCTCAAAAATGCTCCCTGCTGGAGCCTAGAAAAGTTTTATTTTAGGCCACGGGAGTACGTGCCCTAAAAATTAGGCATTCACCTGACATAAAAGAAATTGTGATTATGTGGCTCGGAATACATTATGCGGTCACTGAATAACAATTTTACTGTAGCACACTGGAGTACAGGCCCCAAACATTAGGCATTCACCGTACAGAAAACATCAAGTGATAATGTGGCTGGAGGTATATTAGATGGTCATTGGATACCAATTTTACTGTAGACCAGTGTAACACAAGCCCCAAACATTAGGCATTCACCAGCTCTGGCCACAGGTCAAACCTACACACCCAGTAGTCCAGGGGTTCCTCGCTTCTCAGAGCGTCCACATCAGAAGTTAACCCGATGTAGTCGGACACCTGCTGGTCTAGGCATTCCCTAGAGGTCTAGAGGTCGGCTGTTGATGGGTTGGCTGCAAGAATGGTCTCATATCAGAAGTGAAAAACACATCTTCAAACCGCCCTCTTCTTGTATTCGCATTAGGATTGGTACCTGCAACTGTATCTCTGTGGGTGGAAATTCCTCTGCCAGCGCCCGCAACAGCAGAATGCAGCATCTCTCGAAGCAATGCCTGGAAATGCTGTATTCTGACAGCCCTCTGTGATGCTGGTAACATGTTTGCCATTTTGTGTTTGTACCGGGGGTCTAAGTACGTTGCCACCCAGTACTGGTCCTTGCCCTTTATGCTTTTATATGGGGGTCTCTCTTCAAACACTGGAGCATGAAAGCCCCCATTTGCACTAAATTGGAAGCGGTGGTGTGCACTGGCTCCTGCTCATCGCCCAGGAGAATGTTGTCCTCGGTCTCCTCCCCCCCATCCACGGAAAACACCAGGGATCCCCGAAAAATTTAAAGTCTGCTCTTCTTGCTCCTACTCCTCCTCCCCCCCAGGCAACATCCTCCTCTGACTGCTCTTCAGACTCCTACTGACTTGTTTGAGATGGAGTATCCCCCCTGGGAATTCATTCAGCATAGCGACTTCCTCATCTTCCAGCTCCTGCTCCTCAACGGCTTGATCAATGACACGACGCAATGCACGCTCCAGAAAGAAGGCGTAAGGTACGATGTCACTGATGGCGCCCTGGCTGCGACTGACTAGTTTGGTGATCTCATCAAATGGCCACAGAAGTCTACATGCGTCGTGCATGAGCAGCCAGAACCTGTCCTGCCGCAGAGTTTGTACAGGTAGTCGTTAACGGCACGTTTCTGCTGGAGCAGTGTAACGGTCACATCCACACACACACAGGGGGGAGGATAGTGACCATTGCGCTACACCCTCACCCCTGGCCCTGCCTACTTGCCTCACGAGTGCTGATGACAGGGGACAACTGGACGGCAGTCCCTAACTTAGAATATGTGCAGGGAGGACAGACAAGACAAATAACGGATCGTGAACGGACTGGGTCAAAACCAAGAGAGCAATGCAGTACAGAGGAATAAGCAAAGAATGGTCAGGAGAAGCCGGGGTCAAATACCAGGAGAGTAGAGAAGTACAACAGGAGTCCGCAAAGAATAGTCAGGTGGAAGCCGAGGTCAAAATACCAGGAGGGATGCGCAGTACAGGAGGAGCAGGCAAAGGATCGTGAGGGAACAGGATCAGGTAAGCATACAGGAATCAAACAAATCGCCAGGAACCTAAATTAACAGGCAACCTGTGGCCAGCAGGCTGCCTGTTAAATACTAGCTAGCTGGGGTCATGTGACGTGGCCAGCGTCACATGACCCGCACCAGGAAGTACAGCTAAGCACCGAGTGCCCAGCTCAGTGCTCAGACCTCGCCTGGTTGCTGGGGGAACTGGGGACGCCGGCCGCGTGGAGGAGAAATGCGCGGCCAGTCCGTACCGCCCCCTATCACTAAGGAGACGAGGACGCTGTGCGCGTCCTCGTTCCTGCACAGAAAAGGGACACCAGCGGCGCTGAGGAGAGCAAGCGCCCCGGCGTCTCGTGACAAGCAGCCTATCAAGTAGTTACAAGGTGGAGTTCCAGCGTGTCGGGCAGTCACAAATCAGACGTCCGATGGGCAAGTGGTGTCGCCGCTGAATGTCAGCAAGGCGAGCCATGGCCGTGTAAAATCTTCTAAAATGACCAGAGATTTTCCTGGCCTGCCGCAAAACGTCCTAGACCCGGGGTATTTGGCAATGAATCGCTGCACTACTAAGTTCAGGACGTGTGCCATTTTGCCCTGGTTCAGCGCGCTCAGCAGATTGGCACTGTTGTCTCACACCACTTTACCAACTGTCAAATTGAGCAAGGTTAGCCACTGATTGGCCTGTTACCGCAGAGCTGAGAGCAGTGCAGGACCGGTGTTGCTCTTAGCTTCCAGGCACAACAACCGCAGAACAGCATGGCAACGTCTCACCTGGCATGTCGAATAGGTTCTGGGGAGCTTGGAGGGTGCAGTGCAATAGGCGGTAGCAGTGGAAAAGGAGGAGTCAGCCGAGGAGGAGACGGAGGATGTAGTAGGAGGAGGAGAAGAAGAGGCAGGCCTGCATGCAATCCGTTGCGGTAACACCAAATCCACACGGGTGCCACGGGTCACATGCTTGATGGCCATCAGAAGGTTCACCCAAAAGTTATGTACCTTTCCTGCCAGTGTTTTCTAGACCACGTGTCTGTTGTCAGATGTATCTTGGCACAGACACTGTGTGCCAGAGATATATTAACTTGCCGCTGAACGTGGTCATATAGTTCAGTGATGCCCCTCTGGGAGAAATATTTCCTTCTGGGGACCTTCCATTGCTGCGTTCCAATGGCAACACATTTTCTAAAGGCTTCCGAGTCCACCAATTTATATGGCAGTAGTTGGCGGGCTAGCAGTTCCGACAAGCCAGCGGTCAGCCGTTCGGCAAGAGGATTATCCGTCGTCATAATTTTTTACGCTTGAACATTTGGCCCACAGAAGCCTGCCTTGTTCCAGATGAACACGACGACAGCACGGTGGAAGCTCGAGTGGCGAACAAATGTGAGGAGTGAGGCGGAGAAGAGGCAGGACAGGACATGGAGTGCCGGGAGTGTGGCTTTGTGGGTTCTGACGGCGTTGCTCCTACTGGGCTCGGCGATGGGAGGCCAGGTGCCTTCTTAAGGCGTTCATCCCTAGGTGAGTGTTGGGCTTACCACGACTTATGCTTTGACAGCACAGGCTGCAGATGGCAACACTATTATCAGCAGCTGACACGTTAAAAAAAGGCCACATTGTGGAGCCATGTGCCGGCGTCCTGGGAGCGCAAGACGTGACCGTGCATGGTGGATGGCTCACTCCAGATACATTTGCAGTCTGCTTTTTGCCTCCTATGCACGGCGAGTTCTGCTTGCTTCTCCTCATTCTCCTCCCTATCTGCTGCTCCGTCTCTCCCTCAGAACTCCCCTCCTCTTCCTCTCTTGTGGACACCCACGTGACGTCCATCGACGCGTCATCATGGTCACCTTCAGCACCACTGACAATAGATATCTTGGAGTAGGCAGCAACAGCGGGAACCACCCTTCTTGGGCTGATCTGGGTACTGTCGTCAGACCGTTGGGTGGCGGCCGTTGCTACCTCCTCTTCCTCATCCGATGCCAAGAATGGCTGCGCATCGGTAAGGTCTGGGAATGGAATTCCTCTGACTCGAGTGGAGCGGCTATGGTGGTGGTAGTGGTGGTGTCTTTGGGGGTGCACACAGTAGAGAGTGAGGAGGGTGCAGATATAGATGATGAGGAGGGTGCAGAAGCCGAAGGCTGAGTGAGCCACTCAACCAACTCTGGTGCATCCTTTGAAGTTATTGCATGCTCCTTCTCCAACTTCCCACTTAAACTCTGGCCTGGTGCACCTGCCCGACCCCTACCATCCCTGTGGAACGGTCTTCCTCTTCCTCTGCCTGTCATTTTCTAAATGATAGTCTGCCTAAATCCGTAGAGAAGAGCAGTGTTTGTGGAAGAAGGTTTATCACAGCCCTCAATCAATATTTGGCTGAAAAAGGTATATGGCACCCCTCAAATCAGTATTTGGTGGAAACAGGTGTATGGCACCCCTCAATCAGTATTTGGCGGAAACAGGTATATAGCACCCCTCAATCAGTATTTGGCGGTAACAGGTATATGACACCACTCAATCAGTATTTTGTGGAAGCAGGTGTATCGCAGACCTCAATCAGTATTTGGTGGAAAATTGTGTATTGCACACCTCAATCGGTATTTGATGGAAGAAAGCATATAGCAATAGCACCCCTCAATCAGTATTTAGTGGAAGAAGGTATATGGCACCCCTCAATCATTATTTGGCGGAAACAGGTATATAGCACTCCTCAATCAGTATTTGGCAGAAACAGGTATATGGCATCCCTCAATCAGTATTTTGTGGAAGTAGGTGTATTGCACCCCTCAATCAGTATTTGGTGGAAGAAGGTATATAGAAATAGCACCCCTTAATCAGTATTTAGAGGAAGAAGGTATATGGCACCCCTCAATCAGTATTTGGTGGAAAAAGGTGTATTGCACCCCTCAATCAGTATTTGGTGGAAGAGGGTATATAGCAAAAGCACCCCTCAATCTGTATTTAGTAAAAGAAGGTATATGGCACCCCTCAATCTGTATTTGGCAGAAACAGGTATATAGCACCCCTCAATCAGTATTTGGCAGAAACACGTAAATAGCACCCCTCAATCAGTATTTGGCGGAAACAGGTATATGGCACCCCTCAATCAGTATTTTGTGGAAGCAGGTGCATTGCAACTCCTAAATCAGTATTTATTGGAAGAAGGTATATGGCACCCCTCAATCAGTATTTGGCAGAAACATATATATAGCACTCCTCAATCAGTATTTGTTGGAAACAGGAATATGGCACCCCTTAATCAGTATTTTGTGGAAGTAGGTGTATTGCACTCCTTAATCAGTATTTGGTGGAAGAAGGTATATAGCAATAGCACCCCTTAATCAGTCTTTAGAAGAAGGTATATGGCATTCCTCAATCAGTATTTGGCGGGAACAGGTATATAGCCCCCTCAATCAGTATTTGGCGGAAACAGTTATATGGCACCCCTCAATCAGTATTTTGTGGAAGCAGGTGTATTGCACCCCTCAATCAGCATTTGGTGGAAGAAAGAAAATAGCAATAGCACCCCTCAATCAGTATTAAGTGGAAGAAGGTATATGACACCCCTCAATCAGTATTTGGCGGAAAATGGTGTATTGCACCCCTCAATCAGTATTTGGTGGAAGAAGGTATATAGCAATATCGCCCCTCAATCAGTATTTTGTGGAAGAAGGTATATAGCACACCTCAATCAGTATTTGGCAGAAACAGGTATATGGCACCAATCAATCAGTATTTGGAGGAAACAGGTATATAGCACCCCTCAATCGGTATTTGGCGTAAACAGGTATATAGCACCCCTCAATCAATATTTGGCAGAAAAAGGCATATGGCATGGAACCCCTCAATCAATATTTTGTTGAAGCAGGTGTAATGCAGCCTTCTATCAGTATTTTTTGGAAGAAGGGAAATAGAAATAGCACCCCTCAATCAGTATTTTGTGGAAGAAGGAATATGGCACTCCTCAATCAGTATTTGACGGAAACTGGTAAATAGCACCCATCAATCAGTATTTGGCTGGAACAGATATATAGCACCCCTTAATCAGGATTTGGTGGAAGAAGGTATACAGCAATAGCACCCCTCAATCAGTATTTTGTGGAAGAAGGAATATGGCACTCCTCAATCAGTATTTGATGGAAACAGGTATATAGTACCTCTTAATCAGTATTTGGCGGAAACAGGTATATGGCACCCCTCAATCAGTATTTTGCGGAAACAGCTATATGCACCCCACAATCAGTATTTTGTAAAAGTAAGTGTATTGCACCCCTCAATCAGAAAGAAAGAAAATAGCAATAGCACCCCTCAATCAGTATTAAGTGGAAGAAGGTATATGACACCCCTCAATCAGTATTTGGCGGAAAATGGTGTATTGCACCCCTCAATCAGTATTTGGTGGAAGAAGGTATATAGCAATATCGCCCCTCAATCAGTATTTTGTGGAAGAAGGTATATAGCACACCTCAATCAGTATTTGGCAGAAACAGGTATATGGCACCAATCAATCAGTATTTGGAGGAAACAGGTATATAGCACCCCTCAATCGGTATTTGGCGGTAAACAGGTATATAGCACCCCTCAATCAATATTTGGCAGAAAAAGGCATATGGCATGGAACCCCTCAATCAATATTTTGTTGAAGCAGGTGTAATGCAGCCTTCTATCAGTATTTTTTGGAAGAAGGGAAATAGAAATAGCACCCCTCAATCAGTATTTTGTGGAAGAAGGAATATGGCACTCCTCAATCAGTATTTGACGGAAACTGGTAAATAGCACCCATCAATCAGTATTTGGCTGGAACAGATATATAGCACCCCTTAATCAGGATTTGGTGGAAGAAGGTATACAGCAATAGCACCCCTCAATCAGTATTTTGTGGAAGAAGGAATATGGCACTCCTCAATCAGTATTTGATGGAAACAGGTATATAGTACCTCTTAATCAGTATTTGGCGGAAACAGGTATATGGCACCCCTCAATCAGTATTTTGCGGAAACAGCTATATGCACCCCACAATCAGTATTTTGTAAAAGTAAGTGTATTGCACCCCTCAATCAGAAAGAAAGAAAATAGCAATAGCACCCCTCAATCAGTATTTAGTGGAAGAAGGTATATGACACCTCAATCAGTATTTGGCAGAAAATGGTGCATTGCACCCCTCTATCAGTATTTTGTGGAAGAAGGTATATGGCACACCTCAATCAGTATTTGGCGGAAACAGGTATATGGCACCCCTCAATCAGTATTTGGTGGAAACAGGTATATATCACCCCTCAATCAGTATTTGGCGGAAATAGGTATATAGCTCCCCGCAATCAGTATTTGGCGGAAAAAGGTATATGGTATGGCACCCCTCAATCAATATTTTGTGGAAGCTGGTGTATCGCAGCCCTCTATCAGTATTTGGTGGAAGAAGGTATACAGCAATAGCACCCCTCAATCAGTATTTTGTGGAAGAAGGTATATAGCACCCCTCATTCAGTATTTGACGGAAACTGGTAAATAGCACCTATCAATCAGTATTTGGTGGAAGAAGGTATATAGCAATAGCACCTCTTAATCAGTATTTTGTGTAAGAAGGTATATGGCACCACTCAATCGATATTTTGTGGAAGGACGTGTATTGCACCCCTTAATCAGTATTTGGTGGAGGAAGGTATATAACAATAGCACCCCTCAATTAGTATTTTGTGGAAGAAGGCATATGGCACTCCTTAATCAGTATTTGGCGGAAACAGGTATATAGCACCCCTCAATCAGTATTTGGCGGAAATAGGTATATGGCACCCTTCAATCAGTATTTGGCGGAAGCAGGTATATAGCACCCCTCAATCAGGATTTTGTGGAAGAAGGTATATCGCAGCCCTTAACCAGTATTTGGGGGCAACAGGTATATCACACCCGTTGCAATTAGTTACTCCAATAGCGTTGTTCCTCTATCTAGCTGCAGTATCGCAGCAGAACCGTACACAACTGCTGCACAATACAAATACACTATAATATAATTTCTATGTTAGAAAGTATATTATAAGTATATCACAGCAGTATCGCAGCAGAACCGTACACAACTGCTGCACAATACAAATACACTATAATATAA
Organism: Bufo bufo; assembly: GCF_905171765.1. Taxonomy (NCBI): domain Eukaryota; kingdom Metazoa; phylum Chordata; class Amphibia; order Anura; family Bufonidae; genus Bufo; species Bufo bufo. Next base: position 530,182,748 of record NC_053391.1, on the reverse strand, counting down.
TTTCTATGTTAGAAAGTATATTATAAGTATATCACACCCCTCTATATCACTCCTATTAATAGCACACCTATACCAGTCCTTAAAAGGACTTTTGTTTCCCTATTAACTAGTATTTGATGTCCCTAACTGTCCCTGCTCCAAAATGCAACCTCTCTCTACACTGGCAAAACACATAATGTAAAATGGCTGCCAGATCGGGTTCAGCTATAGGGTTGGGGGGGTGTCCATGTGCTGAAACTTCTCAATGGTGTGTCCTGTACCACCTGATGAATGTGTCATGGGTCAAAGTTCGGCACTATGCAAAAAAATATGGCGCGTGTGAATATCGCCATATGTTCAAATGTTCGGATAATCGCGAATGAGCAAAGTTCTCTGCGAAACGACCACCGGGCGAACTGCAAGACCATCTCTAGTCAAGAGGGCAGCGGCTTTCTCGCCTGAAGGCAAGTGCCCCCTTTCTCACCCCTTAGCGTTTGTTTGATAGGATTTCCTATTTCTTCACTACTGGACGCTCAAATGTAGTCTTGCGCATACGCGCAATTCCAGCGCCTGCACACTGTTCCCCTCTGCTGTGAGGTAGCTTTCAGAGGTTTACTGCTCAGGCACTTGCACATGAGAGCCTGTGCATGCACAAGACTATGTTCGAGTGCCTGGCAGTGAAGGAATTTGACATCCTATTAATCAAATGCTTAGGGATTGGAAAGGGGGCAGGGCGCACTTGACTTCAGACGAGAAAGCCTCTGGCCCCTTGACTTCAAGAATATTGCGGTCAGTTGAATAAAAGTATTTTTACAGACTTTTGGTACATTTGTACAGCAATGACACAGACAACTTTCTAATCATGGTACAGACTGCAGATCCTTTAATATGCGTTTTCTAGGTGACAGGTTCCCTTTAAATCTGTTTAATTTGGGCAAAGGTAAGGACGGACACATTTGTAGCACCTGTATTAACTGCCTTTTTCTGTATGTGCATTCTTGGTTGCATACCGTAATATATTCTATATTTTTTAACATCTAAGGCTTCGGAGCAGGAAAACGGAAAGGACGGAAAAGGAACATAACTGAACCAAACGGAGCCTAAGGACCCCATACACTATAACAGGGTCTGTTATGTTTCAGCTCAGAAGATGATTTTGGAGCGGAGACAAAAGTTGTGCATGCAGGACTTTTGTCTCCGCTTCAAAATCATCTTCTGAGCGGAAACATAACGGACCCCATTAAAGTCTATGGGGTCCTAAGGGCTCCATTTGGCTTAGTTATGTTCCTTCTCCATCCTTTCCATTCTCCTGCTCCTAAATGGAGCAGGAGAACGGAAAGGCTGAACGGTGATGTGAACGAAGCCTTACCTATTTACGTTGAATATGTAATAGTTATTTTTTATAACCTAAGTAATATAACTTTTTGTATAGTAATTAAAATGTTTAAGCAGTTCTTGGATAGTTACTTCTGAGGACAAATCTGCTCTGTATAAGCTGTATTTATTTGAATATATAAAGAAGAGATTGGCTGGATAGGTTGGACTATTAAACACTTTCATTACAGATGGGACAGGCTGAATAATTTGGTGAGTATGGAAAATCTCTCGAAGAAGTCTTGTAATTAGACTGTTGACATTTCAATGTGCGGGGTAAATTATGACAGTATAATACACGGATCTGCACAGATATTTACCTTTATGCTCATTCCTTTATAATTGGAAATGTTTAAAATGCAGATATATCATACCTTTTTTTTGGCCTTTCTTTGCTATTATCTGCACATACGGCTGCTTCTATAAACCACAGCACTATCCCAGCTAAAACATAACACTATGAAAGGTAATTGCAATTTTCAAATTGGCATATTACTGAAACAAATAAATGGTAACATTATTTGTGTAACAATGACACTTCAATTCTTTGCTAATTAGTTATAGTTCATGAAAACCAAAATTTAGGAACAGATACTAGGTGTCAGCAGCTATCACAAAAATGTACGCCAGTGCATAATATTTTAGAAAATGTCTGAAAACCATAATTGGGTGTTTTAAATAATGAAAAGTCATGAGTCGAAATCTGCTAAAGCTAGCAGCCAGTAATAAGCTCCATTGCAACCAGTTACAAAGAGCAGGGAGTTGTACACAATCAAAATACATTAACTGCAGAAATAACAAGCAATGTAATAGACTGCACAGAGATATTTTTATTGGCCTTTAAATCATGACATATCGATGCCCCATTTTAAAATGATGTTCTATAGATACAACACAAACAAGGTTGGATCGTGCTATGAATTTAAAACATTATAAAGAAGAGGTATCAGTGGCAGACACAATATGGGTATATTGCATGGCAGGTGGTTAACAAACAGGAGCAGCAGGACATGGGTCACGTGTGGAGCCAGCAGTCGGCCACACAAGGTTCAGCTGTGAAACTAAAAAACGCATAATAAATGATTACAATCATGAATTTTAATATTTAATGTTGACTTTGAGGTGGTGTAATGATGAATCCTCTCTTGTCAGGGCTGAGGGCATCACATGCAGTTAATTAATGTGAAATCTGAGTTGCAGCAATATTCACAAAAAGCCTATGCTGCTGGTAAATTTTGTCATTATTCTGTCACAATGTAGAGGAGAACATTTTCAATACTTAGATGAAGTTACTTTCATCTTATAAATATTCCTTACAATCTGTTTTTACTACAGAAAATTCTGATACCCTATGTAGGATTCATTAGGCTACTTTCACACTCGCGTTTTGGCAAACGGTCCAAAACGGATCAGTTTTGCCCTGATACATTCTGAATGGAAAGGGATCCCCTCAGAATGCATCAGTTTGCCTCCGATCAGTCTCCATTCCGCTCTGAAGGCAGACACCAAAACGCTGCCTGCTTGACGTAACTGAGCCAAACGGATCCGTCCTGACACACAATGTAAGTCAATGGGGACGGATCCGTTTTCTTTGACACAATAGAAAATGGATCCGTCTCCAATTGACTTTCAGTGGAGTTCATGTCGGATATGTCTTGGCTATGTTACAGATAATACAAACTGATCCGTTCATGACGGATGCATGTGGTTGTATTATAGTTACGGATCCATTTTGGCAGATCCATGACGGATCCTCCCAAAACGCGAGTGTGAAAGTAACCCAAGACAGGATATCTCGTCTCTTTTTCTTTCTAGAGCAGTTTTCCTCAAACATATTACCACCAGGGATAGATAGATAGATAGATAGATAGATAGATAGATAGATAGATAGATAGATAGATAGATAGATAGATAGATAGATAGATAGAATAGACAGAAGACAGATAGATAAATAGATGGTTAGATATTAGAAAGACAGATAATAGCTTGATAGATAGACAGAGATATACAGTACAGACCAAAAGTTTGGACACACCTTCTCATTCAAAGAGTTTTCTTTATTTTCATGACTATGAAGGCATCAAAACTATGAATTAAAACATGTCGAATTATATACATAACAAACAAGTGTGAAACAACTGAAAATATGTCATATTCTAGGTTCTTCAAAGTAGCCACCTTTTGCTTTGATTACTGCTTTGCACACTCTTGGCATTCTCTTGATGAGCTTCAAGAGGTAGTCCCCTGAAATGGTCTTCCAACAGTCTTGAAGGAGTTCCCAGAGATGCTTAGCACTTGTTGGCCCTTTTGCCTTCACTCTGCGGTCCAGCTCACCCCAAACCATCTTGATTGGGTTCAGGTCCGGTGACTGTGGAGGCCAGGTCATCTGGCGCAGCACCCCATCACTCTCCTTCATGGTCAAATAGCCCTTACTTTCAAAGTTTTCCCAATTTTTCGGCTGACTGACTGACCTTCATTTCTTAAAGTAATGATGGCCACTCTTTTTTCTTTGCTTAGCTGCTTTTTTCTTGCCATAATACCAATTCTAACAGTCTATTCAGTAGGACTATCAGCTGTGTACCCACCTGACTTCTCCTCAACGCAACTGATTGTCCCAACCCCATTTATAAGGCAAGAAATCCCACTTATTAAACCTGACAGGGCACACCTGTGAAGTGAAAACCATTTCAGGGGACTACCTCTTGAAGCTCATCAAGAGAATGCCAAGAGTGTGCAAAGCAGTAATCAAAGCAAAAGGTGGCTACTTTGAAGAACCTAGAATATGACATATTTTCAGTTGTTTCACACTTGTTTGTTATGTATATAATTCCATATGTGTTAATTCATAGTTTTGATGCCTTCAGTGTGAATCTACAATTTTCATAGTCATGAAAATAAAGAAAACTCTTTGAATGAGAAGGTGTGTCCAAACTTTTGGTCTGTACTGTAGATAGATAGATAGATAGATAGATAGATAGATATCAGAAAGATAGATGATATAGCTGGATAGATAGAGATAAATAGACAGACTGACAGACAAACAGATATATAGATAGATAGATAGATAGATAGATAGATAGATAGATAGATAGATAGACAGATACCAATGATAGACGTCCTGTGATAGGACTGAAATGTTGCTGCTATGAAGATGATTGAATACATAACTTTTTTGTTTTTTTGCTTATGGTTATTTGAATCCTCGGTCAAGATTAAGTACGCTGACACTCATCTTTGAACCTCATAGCTAATGAGAGTGCTGCTTCATCTTTTGCTTTTTTTTTGCAGATAGATAAATAGTGTGAGAAGGAAAAGAAATTGGGGGATCGTTATACGTACGTAATTAAATGTTTAAGTATATTGTAAGTGTATATGAAGGGGTTAATCCAAGAGATATCATGTATACAATGATCAGTGATAACAATCAAACCACCTGTTAAATATTCTACATCCTCCCTTCATGCCAGCAAAAACGATTTTACATTTTGAAGTATGGACTCCACAAGACCACTGAAGGTGTCCTATGTTGTCACAGTGCGGTTCATTGTGACAGTTTTCAGTGTAGGCTGGCTGCATGCTCCCTTGCGTACTGGCTGCAGGCCGTTACCTGTGCAGGCTGTTTGCTTTGGGCTGCGTGCTGGCTGCGGTGTCTTGAAACCGCCTGTGTATGTAAGCTCTCTCCTTGTCTGTTGTGTCTCAGGATGTTTGCATTTCCCGTGATGCTTCCCTGGTTGTCTGTGGTGTCACGGGTTGGTTGTGCTGTGGCGTATTGGCTGCGGGTATCTCCGTGCATGGTGGTTGACAGGGGCAATGGCCTGTGCCGCAGCCTGTGTGTCTTGTGTTCTGTATTCCGGTTCGGTTGGGGTTAATTCCCCTGATCTGTGCCTGTGGATCTGTGCCTGGGTGGGGCTTTCCAGGTGTCCTCGTTATCCAGCCTTATCCATCTGTGTGCTTCCGGGGGCTGGGAGTTCTGTTTGTTCTGTTCAGTCTTGTCTGTGCCTGGCTAGGTGTAGCACCTCGCTTCTGTCCTGGGGTTCCAGTTACTCTTCTGCGGGGTGTCACCTGGTTTTGAATTGTTGATCTGTGTTTGTCTGAACCTGCTCTGTTATGGTGTTTTATATCATGTCCTGTTCTGCTCTGTACCTGCCCTGTAATATGTCATGTTTTGTTCCTGTTCTGTTCCTTATTCGCTTAGCAGTCCGATAGCCTGGCAGTGCTTAACTGCTTCCGTTTGTTGTCTATTCTGTGTACGTCTTCGTTAGAGGGTCCCTGGCTTCCCCGGAGGGGGAATCTCTAGTCTGCCTGATTCCCTTGCCTGTGTGTATCTCTGGCCTGTTCTGTGACGTTTATCTCTGTCTGCTTGGCACCTCTGATCTGTATTTCGCTTGTTTGTGCATTTGCTCCTGGTTTTGTCTCTGTCTGCCTGCCTGTCTTGGTTTCCTGACGGTACCTTATTAGATACCTCCTGGTCTGTATGGACCTGGGATTTGCTCTGGAGTCGCCCCTGGCAACTACCTTACTGGCTCAAGTCTATCCTCCCCATCTGAGGCTCTAGTGAATACTAGGGAGTTGCTTAGTTACACCCCTCCAGAGTTATGTCAGTGGCACAGTGGGTCCACACCCACCATTCCGTGTAGTACACCTGTGTGTACGTCTGTATACCTTTATGCAGCTCTTGCTATGTTATATGTTTCTGCTGGTCTGCGTTGCCATGTCCTGGTTTCCTGACGTCCTGGAGGTCTGCCTTGGGCCCCCGGCATGTGACAGTATGCAAAACCTAGACCACGCTGTTCTGTGCCATGTTTGGTGTTCCTTGCTTTGTCTTGTAGTTACGTGTGTCTGTTCCTGAATCAGTGTTCTGTCGTCAGAGCCTGTGTTCTGAGTATTGGATTCTGGTTCTGAGTCTAGCCTTCTGTAAGAGGGTGTCTGCATGTTCTGCCTGCCGGGTCTGGCGTTCTAACAATTTTGGAGTGTGCCCATATGAAGGGAGATTATAAGTGTACTTCCCTTAATCTACCGATCCAAAATATTTAAAGGGGGGGCAGTAGTGACTAGTAAAACTTAGCTTTTAATCTATGATCAATAAGTAAAACTAGGAAATAATTCATAGTGCTATTATAAACTCCAGCCCACGAAAACAATCAAAAAGATCCCACTCGACCTATAAAGTATCATGCAAACATATAACAAATAACCCTAAATAGGTTGTATAGGGTGGATTGGTAAAAAAAATGTGGTTCTTACCCCTCCATAGATTCTACAAGGTGTGGATGTGGCCTTGGATCAGGATAGGTGTATGGTTGCTCCATTTCTCGGATGCCTCAGCCTTTTGTTCAGCTGATACTGCTTTAGTCTTTCCAGTTCATGGGGTATGGACTTCGTTCAGGAACAGGTTACAGATGTGGTATCTATTTTGTAGCAATTCTTGACGTTGATTTCTATCTGACGTCACATCTGGTAGGTATAGATGAAAAAAAAACTGATACCTATGCTGATCCTAATATACCCTATCAAAGCTATCAACAACCCTAATGACCTTCTAATACGAATTCATCGCCCTGAAAAGAGCAGTCCTGTTCGGAACCTTTCCCTTTCTGGAAACACTAGACGACCCTATCACTATATTATAAAAATAGTGCCCAAAAGTAAAAGCAAAAGCAAAAAAAGAGGGAGGTGATAAAGCAAAAATACTGTGCCCAAAACAATAACACTAGTCAAAAAGTAGATATAAAAACAACTCAAAGGAGTATATAGTGTCCCGATGTGTTTCATCAATTGTTTGCCCCAGGATCATCAGGGGACAGAGGGCTGAGGTGTTCTATACAGCCGTGGGTAAAATATAAAACCTGCAAAGCTGAAAGTATATACAGGTCACTAACCCTCATACAGATGAAGGGGAGGATATAAGTGACTCAGCACCTCAAAGAACTTCACAGGAGGGACGTCATCCTAATCCCTACTCCATGCTGAGGGTGGCAGCGTGTGTGGGGCTATACTGACCTCACCCCAATGCGGGAGCATTACATAGTCCCAGTGCCCCAGCTTGGTGTACCATATGTGGGACACATACCTGTGGGCTGCGTTGGTTTGATGATTTAAATGTTCCCGGTGCTCACCCTTTTCACCGCCTCACGCCGCGTTCTATGACGACATCACATCCCTGTGTAAACTAGCACATGCGGGCTGCAATTGGGAGAAGCCGGGAGGGGGCGTTGTTAAAGACACCCTGATGTACGGGTGTAATTCCGCCTCTCATATTTATAATGGGGGGAGAGGGAGGGTGATACTTCAATCCAGGACAAGGTCCTCCCCTAATGCACTAAAGCCCTATCAATTATCACGGTCTAAATATAGAGCATTGCATGATTTCTCCACAGCCTCTCAGGGCAAATAGTGGACATTTAGAGGCTGGCTTTCTGGCTAGCAGACCCTGACAAGCAAAGCGGTCCAGCTACATTTGTCAGAGAATATAAAATAAATGTTGAATGGACCAAATATATTACTTCTGGGAGCAAGTGTATAAACGATGGTTACGCTGATACTATTGTATAATTGTTGTACAGTTTGTAAATATTATACAGTGAGGTGTACCATAGGCCATTATATACTAATAGTGATCATATGAAGCAGCTAAAATTCAGCTTCTCATTGAGGCCGTGGGGGCTGGAGGTATTGAGTTAAAAAATTCACCAGCACTCCCTTTATGGATATGTCTTTCCCAATCGCCTCCTCGCAATGACCTATGGACACGCTCGATTCCTTTAAATTTGACAACAGTTACCTGTCCTTCATGGGTCATATGGATATGTCTGGAGACTGAGGTCTCTCTGTTATTGCGTATGTCACTCAAGTGCTCACTCGCGCGACGGCAAAATTCCCTTCGTGTTTTTCCTACGTATTTGGTACCACATTCACAGGTCATTAAATATACACTGCTCAAAAAAATTAAGGGAACACAAAAATAACACATCCTAGATCTGAATTAATTAAATATTCTTCTGAAATACTTTGTTCTTTACATAGTTGAATGTGCTGACAACAAAATCACACAAAAATAAAAAAATGGAAATCAAATTTTTCAACCCATGGAGGTCTGGATTTGGAGTCACACTCAAAAATTAAAGTGGAAAAACACACTACAGGCTGATCCAACTTTGATGTAATGTCCTTAAAACAAGTCAAAATGAGGCTCAGTCGTGTGTGTGGCCTCCTCTTGTAGGAACTGCTGACACACTCCAGCAGCCACATGAGGTCTAGCATTGTCTTGCATTAGGAGGAACCCAGGGCCAACCGCACTAGCATATGGTCTCACAAGGGGTCTAAGAATCTCATCTCGGTACCTAATGGCAGTCAGGCTACCTCTGGCAAGCACATGGAGGGCTGTGCGGCCCTCCAAAGAAATGCCACCCCACACCATTACTGACCCAATGCCAAACCGGTCATGCTGGAGGATGTTGCAGGCAGCAGAATGTTCTCCACGGCGTCTCAAGACTCTGTCTGTCACATGTGCTCAGTGTGAACCTGCTTTCATCTGTGAAGAGCACAGGGTGCCAGTGGCGAATTTGCCAATCTTGGTGTTCTCTGGCAAATGCCAAACATCCTGCACAGTGTTGGGCTGTAAGCACAACCCCACCTGTGGACGTCGGGCCCTCATATCACCCTCATGGAGTCTGTTTCTGACCGTTTGAGCAGACACATGCACATTTGTAGCCTGCTGGAGGTCATTTTGCAGGGCTCTGGCAGTGCTCCTCCTGTTCCTCCTTGCACAAAGACGGAGGTAGCGGTCCTGCTGCTGGGTTGTTGCCCTCCTACGGCCTCCTCCACGTCCCCTGATGTACTGGCCTGTCTCCTGATGTAGCGCTTCCATGCTCTGGACACTACGCTGACAGACACAGCAAACCTTCTTGCCACAACTCGCATTGATGTGCCATCCTGGATAAGCTGCACTACCTGAGCCACTTGTGTGGGTTGTAGACTCCGTCTCATGCTACCACTTGAGTGAAAGCACCGCCAGCATTCAAAAGTGACCAAAACATCAGCCAGGAAGCATAGGAACTGAGAAGTGATCTGTGGTCACCACCTGCAGAACCACTCCTTTATTGGGGGTGTCTTGCTAATTGCCTATAATTTCCACCTGTTGTCTATCCCATTTGCACAACAGCATGTGAAATTGATTGTCACTCAGTGTTGCTTCCTAAGTGGACAGATTGATTTCACAGAAGTGTGATTGACTTGGAGTTACATTGTGTTGTTTAAGTGTTCCCTTTATTTTTTTGAGCAGTGTATAATCCCGTAGTGTGACACTTTATGAAAACACGTATGGTGTAGACATCATCCATCTCTCCCCCAGTAAAGGACTTTCCAGGCTGTATAAAGCTACCAAAACTGCAATTACCACATCTAAAACATCCTTTCACTGGACCGTCAAGCTAGGTACATGGTGTCTCAGGTGGAATATATTGACTATGCACAAAGTGATCTCTCAAACTCATGCCCCTTCTGTATGTAATCGCTGGTTGAGGGCCTACGGCATATGTTAAGTCAGGATCCATTAGTAAAGTATCCCAATTCTGACGAATAATGTTCCTGACCTCTGTAGCCGCTGTGCCAAAAGTCCCTATCTAATCCCATCAGATGTAATTTGGTCAGGACAACCCGTGGGATGCAGTAGAGAGGTACTGTATGTGTGTGTTGCAATGCTTGCTGGTAAGATGTACGTAGAATACTGTCCGGGTAACCCCGTTCCTGAAATCTTGTTCTGAGGTCCTTAGCCTGACGTTTGAATTTAGTCAAATCCAAACAGTTTTGTCTCAATCTCAGATACTGTCTAGTAGGTAACCTGCGCTTGAGGGGGGTAGGATGGTTACTTTCCCACCTCAGAAAAGAGTTTGTCGGAGTGGGTTTACGGTATATGGGGGTATCTATATCTCCCTGGGGATTCCTGCAAATCAATATGTCTAAAAACAGTAAACTGTCCTTCATTATCACCGATGTGAATCTTAGATTCATAGAGTTGACATTCAATCTCGCAACGAAGTCCAGAAACTCCTTCCCTGTCCCACTCCATATGACAATATTGTCATCTATGAAGCGGGACCAGAGAATTACATCACATATGCCCTCCATGGGGACTTCCCTGTAAACAATGGTTTCCTCCCACTGTCAAGGATGGTGTTGCAGAAAACTAGAAGTCACAAATAAAGATCCGACTGACTTGATCCCAAACTAAGGAACATATGGGTGAGCCCTATAAAAGCCCTAGAGCTCTCCCTGATTGCTCAGCCCATGCAAAGATCTTTATGATAGAAAATTGCATGCCCCCGTGCCTAGACTGAGTGACACCTGAAAACCCTATAATAGTGAGGGGACACGACCACCGGCTCCCTACACTCAATACGGAGGGAGTCAGGGTCACCTAGAATCAAGCCAACAAATAAAGGAATAGACTTATCTGAGGAACCAGCAGTTGCAGCATCTAGCAGTGAGCACAATCCAGGAAGTAGTATAAACTGCAAAGTGAGGCAGTATGGGAGGGGATATAAAGGGAGGCAATCACTGCTAATAGATGACAGCTGGGAGAGGGAGAAGAGATGACAAAGCGAAACCAAAACAAAAGAAAATCATGCAAGAGGTACTGAAGAACGTCTGTCAGAACTTCTCAGAGATCTGGCGGTGACACCCACCCACCCATGAAAGAATAAAGTTACGTTAAAACCAAGCACATCATTGTTTTTCGTGTGAAATTCCCAATAAGTTTGATGTGTCACATGACCCTCTTCCTATTGAAAAAACAAAAGTTGGATTCAAAATGGCCGACTTCAAAATGGCCGCCATGGTCACCACCCATCTTGAAAAGTTTCCCCCCTCACATATACTAATGTGCCACAAACAGGAAGTTAATATCACCAACCATTCCCATTTTATTAAGGTGTATCCATATAAATGGTCCACCCTGTAGTTTGACGAGTCCATCAGCAACATGTTACCCCCTTTATCAGATGGTTTTATCGTAATTGATCTATCAGTTTCCAGGTCTTTAACTGCTTTACGTTCTGCCGAGCCAAAATTAAATCTAAAGGGGGTGGAGTCTAATTTAGCTAATTCAGTTGTAGTCTGTTTAACAAATACATCTATACATGATATATCTCCCTGAGTGGCCATCTTGCAGCTCCTGTTTTTCAAATCAGTAAAGGGTCCTTCACCTTCTATATTAACTGGTGTCTTATCTAGACTGTAGAGCAGTTGTACGTCCTTTTATTATGATAATTATTAAAAACCAATTACGAAGCCCGGATCAACCATCCTATTTTGTGTGAAGAAGCTATCAACGGTTAATTCTATCCAGTAGGAAACTGAGACAGTGGGATACTGGGTTAGTGAGAAATCTGTCCTTATTCTTACCCTCCACAATCTGCTCAGCCCAGAGATGCACCTTGATGATAGATGCACTCTGTCCGCGTACCTAGGACTAATCTGTCCTTAGATAGACCCTATTACATAACGTAGATCCCATATGTCACAGATTCCAATGCGTTTCCCTCTCCATGTAGAAGGAGCGTTCATCAGGGGACTTAAAATTGTACGGGTCAATATATAGAGAGTGCAATCACATTGATATAGAAAACAATAAAAATAAAAATAAATAAAAATGCCAATGCAATGATACACAGGCAGCCAGAACCACAGGTCAGAACAGATACCCCTAAAATACAGAGTCAACAATACAGGATCAACCGGCAAACAGTGACGTAGTGCCAGATAACCAAAATAGTCTGGCAAGTAGTTACCAGTAAACAGCAACAGTGTACAAATGTACAATAACTCGATACTGAAGGCCAGTGCAAGACAAGATATTACTTGCAACACAGCGACTGGTGTTGTCTCCTATAGGTAATAAGTAAGACTTTACATACCACTCTGCTCCATGTGGGAAAAATGCACATACACACTCACAGTCTGCTGGCTGTCTAGATTCTAGTGAAGACAGGGCGGCACTACCTTCTTGAATTCGCGGTGCACGTGTCCGTGGAATGGCGTCCAGACAAACGTTTCAAAGAAGAAGACCGGCACTTCGCAGATGTAGATCACAATGTAGATTTATTCAGTCACATATTCAAGTGGCATAGTGACGCGTTTCAGCACGAGTGTGCTTTCATCAGACTGCAATGAAACATCTTACACTCCAGCTATTTATACATAAATGAGACACTAAGGAACTGACATCATCAGAGGAGCTCCGCCTCCCTCATTAACTAAAAATTCGCATATCAAATAATCGCAATGAAATATTCGCATTAGAAAATTCGCAAAAAAAATTTGCATAAAAATTTGCATAAAAAAATTCGCATAAACATATCCACTCTATACTGGCGAAGATTTTCAGTCCAATAGTCCATTTTGGCAGTGATTAATCACGCTGAAGAAAAAGAGAAATATATTTATCTAATTGCATAAAGCCGAATGCCTTATAGGAAGCAGGACACATTGTACTCACGATTGAGGCCCCTGGGCTCCATTGTCTGAAGACGATGGATCCAGTAAGCCTCTCTTTTCAATAACAATTTATTTCTATCACCCCCTCGACGGGGTAATGATACACCTTCAATAATCTGATACCTCAACTGCGAGATATTATGTTTTTTATCATGAAAATGAAGGGGTATTGGAAGTAATAAATTCTGTTTGCGGATAGTAGATTTGTGTTTACTTAGTCTGTCCTTCATTCTCATCGAGGTTTCCCCCACATATAATAATCCACATGGACATTTAAGAATGTAAACCACAAATCTACTATCACAGGTGAACGTGCCCCTTATTAGAATATTTTCACCTGAGTGAGGGTGGGAAAAACATGAACCCTTTATGACGCTGGAACAATTGACACAATTTAAACAAGGAAAAGTGCCCCGTCTAGGTGTAGATAAAAAACTCTGTCCTCTTTCTGTTTTAGAGTGTTACCCCCTTTTGAGTGTCAATTTGTTTACTCTAGCCCTCTATATCATCAACATTGTATATTTTGGCGTCGATTCATCGACGATATTTTTTGCGTATGGCGAGGCGACGTCCGATCCCTTACGGAATTTACCACGTATTTAAATTCCATCTGGGATGAACTTAAATTCACTGTACACCATAGTTCTGATAGAATTTCCTTTTTGGATACCTGGGTGACTAGGGACAAAGAAGGTAAGATACAGACGGATTTATTTGTGAAATCAACTGATAGGAACAGTTTACTGTCCTTTTCAAGTAGTCACCCAGCAACCATCAAGGAATCTATCCCATATTCACAATACCAGAGGGTTAGACGGATCGTCAGTGATAGGGATATGTGCCAAATAAGATTAGACGATATGACCAATAAATTTAGAGAGCGAGGCTACCCCCCTGATCTATTGAAAATACAGCGTAATAAAGCTGAGACTACACCACCGGATAGAACTAAGAAAGAAACAAGGATCCCCTTAGTGATTAAATACCATCCCTGGTCCCAGCGCCTGAGGACTATTGTTAATCAACATTGGCACATATTATCCAAGTCCTATCCACGGATAGGAGAGTTCCAGAGGCCACCCATGATATGCTATAAACGGGCAGAAAATATTAGGGATAAAATAGTCCGGGCAGATGTGGGAAGTAATAAAATAGAAAGAGGACAGAGTTTTTTATCTACACCTAGACGGGGCACTTTTCCTTGTTTAAATTGTGTCAATTGTTCCAGCGTCATAAAGGGTTCATGTTTTCCCACCCTCACTCAGGTGAAAATATTCCAATAAGGGGCACGTTCACCTGTGATAGTAGATTTGTGGTTTACATTCTTAAATGTCCATGTGGATTATTATATGTGGGGGAAACCTCGATGAGAATGAAGGACAGACTAAGTAAACAAAAATCTACTATCCGCAAACAGAATTTATTACTTCCAATACCCCTTCATTTTCATGATAAAAAACATAATATCTCGCAGTTGAGGTATCAGATTATTGAAGGTGTATCATTACCCTGTCGAGGGGGTGATAGAAATAAATTGTTATTGAAAAGAGAGGCTTACTGGATCCATCGTCTTCAGACAATGGAGCCCAGGGGCCTCAATCGTGAGTACAATGTGTCCTGCTTCCTATAAGGCATTCGGCTTTATGCAATTAGATAAATATATTTCTCTTTTTCTTCAGCGTGATTAATCACTGCCAAAATGGACTATTGGACTGAAAATCTTCGCCAGTATAGAGTGGATATGTTTATGCAAATTTTTTTATGCAAATTTTTTTTATGCGAATTATTTTTGCGAATTTTCTAATGCGAATATTTCATTGCGATTATTTGATATGCGAATTTTTTGTTAATGAGGGAGGCGGAGCTCCTCTGATGATGTCAGTTCCTTAGTGTCTCATTTATGTATAAATAGCTGGAGTGTAAGATGTTTCATTGCAGTCTGATGAAAGCACACTTGTGCTGAAACGCGTCACTATGCCACTTGAATATGTGACTGAATAAATCTACATTGTGATTTACATCTGCGAAGTGCCGGTCTTCTTCTTTGAAAAGTCTGCTGGCTGTGTGACCAAAAGAGGGTTCCTGGGGCCAGATGATAGCTCCATTGTGCCTGGGAAAAAACTTGATTTAAAAAGGGAATACTATGGGCATAGAGTACGTATTGCACCTCCTGATTTGCTGGCTACCTTGTCAGTCCGCCCAAAACAAACCCACAACCCAAAAGCCAGGTAACCATGGGTTAGATAGATAATTATGTCCAACCCCTCTTCTCACATGCCTCCCACCTCCAAACAATAATCTCTCCAAGCCTCCTTCTCAGATGGAGAGACACCCACATGACGGCCTTCCCATAAGAGGATGGTTAACAACTGTATGTCTAGAGCGTTTTACCCTCTAAAGGATTATTGCCTCCCTTAGTAGATAGGGTGTTGTTCTTCTTCTTAATATCGTTTATATGCTCCAAAATCCTACGTCGGAACTCTCTGAAAGTTTTCCCCAAATAATCTAGTGGGCAGGAGCACTGACACAGATAGATTATTCATTTGATCTGACAGTTGATAAGGTCCCTTATCACATAACTGTTTTTGGTGGCCGAACAAATGTTAGTTTTGGTCTTCTTAATAAAACGACATGCCATACATGAGCCGCAGCGAAATGTTCCTAATGGTTTATGGTGTAGCCACGTCCCTGGTGATACTGGGCGCGTAAAGTGGCTATGGACCAACCGATCTCTTAGGCATCTTCCTCGTCTGAACGTGATACTAGGGCTAGACGAGAGAGCATCCGCTACGTCTGAATCCATGAGAAGGATAGGCCAGTATTTCATGAGTATTTCCCTAATACCCCTATTTTCCACATCGAATGTTGAGATGATTCTAATAATCTCGTTTTTGGAATCAGAGCTCCTGGGAACCAGGAGAGTGCCTCTATCACATATTTCAGCTTTTTGGAATGCGGCCCTCAATACGTTTTGAGGAGATCCCCTTGTCCTAAATCGATCTTGCAGCTTCCTAGATTCGTGATAGAAGCTATCTGAGTCCGAACAGAGATGACACCAGTCGCGGTGTTACAGGTAATATCTTGTCTTGCACTGGCCTTCAGTATCGAGTTATTGTACATTTGTACACTGTTGTTGTATACTGGTAACTACTTGTCAGACTATTTTGGTTATCTGGCACCACTTCTCTGTTTAATATGTTCTAAAGTACTTACACTGCCGGTTGATCCTGTATCGTTGACTCTGTATTTTAGGAGTATCTGTTTTGACCTGTGGTTCTAGCTGCCCATGTATCATTGCGTTGGCATTTTTATTTTTATTCAATGTGATTGCATATATTGACCCTTACAATTTTAAGTCCCCTGATGAACCCTCCTTCTACCTGGAGGGGAAAACACGTTGTGATCTGTGACATATGGGATCTACATTATGTAATAGGGTCTATCTAAGGACAGATCAGTCCTAGGCACGCGGACAGAGTGCATCTACCATCAAGGTGCATCTCTGGGCTCAGCAGATTGTGGAGGGTAAGAATAAGGACAGATTTCTCCCTAACCCAGTATCCCACTGTCTCAGTTTCCTACCGCATAGAATTAACCTTCTTCATACAAAATAGGATGGTTGATCCAGGCTTCATAATTGGTATTATCATAATTATCATAATAAAAGTTATTTTTTAGGATAATGCCCTCAGTGATATATATTTCTATCTAGTGATTTTGTTCAGTTGTACGTCCTTCAGGATCTCCACCGGTATGCTCAGCTCACGGCTTTCTCTCTTATGTAAAAGTTTAAAGTATTTATGCCACCTCAGTTTGCGGGCAAACAGATGGAGGTCCATAACCCACTGGAATAGATCAAATCTAGACATGGGAACGAATCACAAACCCATCTCAAAATTGTATCCTCTGCTGGAGTGAGTTGGCGACTAGACAGAATGATTACTAGGTTATCACCAGCTAATGTTATTGTGTCGCTGTTGGTTGTGTCCTCCGATTGCATAATGGATAATGTGTCCCCTGTTCTAAAAAATTAGATTGGGTTGGTTGGTTTTGTGTATACTGTCCTGCTCTTTTCCTGGATCTAGATGACCCTCTCCCTCTGCCTCTTGTCCTAGGATGTCTATCTCTATCAATGTCTGATGTTTCAGTATCATTTGAGGAAAAGTCTGATCTTTTTTCTTGAGTAGTACTAGGATTATTGAGAAAGAGATATGCTCTGTTGTATCTAAAGTCTTGTAAGTCTTTGGCGAATTGCCTATGTTTCCTTTCCTTTAAATGATACTGGAAATGTTCAATGGTGTTTTGTAAGTGATTTTTATTGTTACCAAACTCAGGTTCTTGACTGAATTATTTAGTAATTCCAATCTATTCCTTTAGTCGCTTCTCCGCCTGCTCAAGTATAACTCTTTCTTCCTCCAGTAAAAGTTGAATGAACCGGAGGGAGCTATTAGTGGCTTCCCCTTTCCCATTTTTTCATGAGTTCCGGATTTCTGCAGCGATTCACAGGGGTAAGAGTGATACGTAAACCACGGAGTACAATATTCTGCCTGATATAGTATTCTAGGGCTTGTACCTCCCACCAGAAAATAATGTGCTCTTTATACAATCTAGTCAATTCCGAAAATGCATCATTCAGTGTCGGGGTATATTGGGGCAATGGCCTGTGCCGCAGCCTGTGTGTCTTGTGCTCTGTACTCCGGTTCGGTTGGGGTTAATTTCCCTGATCTTTGCCTGTGGATCTGTGCCTGGGCGGAGCTTTCCAGGTGCCCTCGTTATCCAGCCTTATCCATCTGTGTGCTTTGGGGGGCTGGGAGTTCTGTTTGTTCTGTTCAGTCTTGTCTGTGCCTGGCTAGATGTAGCACCTTGCTTCTGTCCTGGGGTTCCAGTTACACTTCTGCGTGGTGTCACCTGGTTTTGCATTGTTGGTCTGTGTTTGTCTGAACCTGCTCTGTTATGGTGTTTTATATCATGTCCTGTTCTGCTCTGTACCTGCCCTGTAGTATATCATGTTTTGTTCCTGTTCTGTTCCTTGTTCGCCTAGCAGTGCGTAACTGCGTCCAATAGCCTGGCAGTGCTTAACTGCTTCCGTTTGTTGTCTGTTCTGTGTCCGCCTTCGTGAGAGGGTCCCTGGCTTCCCTGGAGGGGGGATCTCTAGTCTGCCTGAATCCCTTGCCTGTGTGTATCTCTGGCCTGTTCTGTCACATTTATCTCTGTCTGCTTAGCACCTCTGATCTGTATTTCGCTTGATTGTGAGGTTGCTCCTGGTTTCGTCTCTGTCTTCCTGCCTGTCTTGGTTTCCTGCCGGTATCATATTAGGTACCTCCTGGTCTGTATGGACCAGCTGCCACTGACTTGGGATTTGCTCTGGAGTCACCCCTGGCAATATCTTACTGGCTCAAATCTATCCTCACCATTTAAGGCTCTAGTGAATACCAGGGAGTTGCTTAGTTATGCCCTTCCGGAATTCCCACTGTTCCGTGCAGTGGACCTGTGCATACGTCTGTATAACTTTATGCAGCTCTTACTATGTTTTTCTGCTGGTCTGCATTGCCATGTCCTGGTTCCCTGACATCCCGGAGGTCTGCCTTGGGCTCCCGGTACATGACATATGTTATCTGCACCAATATGTTAGCACCACATCCTTTAAAGGGGTTGTACCATGAAAAATATTGTATAGTTTTCAAACCAGCACCTGGATCTGAATACTTTTGTAATTGCATGTAATTAAAAATTTAACATAGCCACTGAGTTCCTCAATAAAATCTATCTGTATAGCTCCACCTGCAGTTTGTTTTTTTCTTATTTCTTTGACATGTTCACTGAGAAGGCTGCACATGCTCAGTTTCATCCTTCAACTGCCTCCTGAGCTGTGATAGGGAGAGCCGAGACACGCCCCCTTAGCTGCAGCAGAAAAGACACTCCCTTGGGCTTTTAACTTGATCTTAATCTAGCAAAGCAATGAATGGGGAGATCTCTGGATCAATGTGAGGTACAGGGCTGATTCTAGCTTTGTTAGAAAGAGATTGTCATGTACTCTATGATGTCTGGTTAGTCATGTACTCTATGATTTTTTTACAATGGTCATGGGATAACCCCTTTAAATACTAGTTTTTTTCATCACATCTTTTAGATGCTTGATCAGATTGAGATCTGGGAAATTTGGAGGCCAGGTCAACACCTTGAATTTTTGTCATGTTCTTCAATTCAATCCTCGTCAAATTTTGCTGTGTGGCAAGAACTTTGCCTGGAGCATTACAATGTCTCTGCTGGTTTGCCTTCTTCCCAATGTGCACTATGGTGTCATCTCTTCCCTAGGAAAGTGACAGACATCCATATGATTTAAAGCAGCAAACAAGGCCATCTTCTTCTATTGCTCCATGGTCCAATTCTGATGCTCAGGTGCCCATTGTAGGCACTTTTTGTGGTGGTCAGCATGGATGCTTGGAATGGTTTTCAGCTTCACAATCTGCAGCATGTTTAAGCACCTTCTTTCATAGCCGGCATTACATAAATTTTTCCTAAATTAGATCTTTTGTGGGATTGGACTATACTAGCTAGCCATTGCACCGCATGTCCATGAGTAAACAAGCCCATAACCCTTCTGCACTTCACTGGTTGTCCTTCCTTGAAGCCCTTTTGGTTTCTACTAACCACTGCATGCTGAAAACACCTTACAATAGCCTTCATTCTAATTATGCTCAGACCCAGTCATCTATCCATCACAATTTGGCTTTTGTCTTGGTTGCTCAGATCCTTACATTTGTTAGAAAATTAAGTCACACAATCCACTACACATTTGCTTAATACTAGTTATGTCAAATGTGAGACAGCAAACTCTGAATATGTAGATCAATGTACTGGTTGATTCTAAAGTTAACTTCAGATTTTGTGTGGAAATGCACTCTACTTCCTTCTTCCTTATCAATCCATAGAAATACATCTCAAATAGTAAATAAAGGGGTATGCATTTCAGCAGCTTTTTTGCTTCATACCAAAACTTTTTGAGAAAAGAACCATTGAAAGCTAGTCGTAATGCCTGTAGTTAGGGACAGACATGGACAGTGAGCCCTAACCTAGAACCCAGCCAGATTTCTCTACCTACTTGCAGTGCAAGCCCTGGTTGACAGTCCCTATGCTACTAAGGTGCAGAGACAGACAAACACCTAGAGAAAATCGACACAAAGACGTACATAAATGGGTTAGAACCAGGAGGACAACACAGTACAAAAATAAGAGACAGAGAGTGGTCAAAAGATGAGCCGAGGTCAGAACCAGACGGGATGCTAAGTAGAAATCACAAAAGACAGAGAGAGTTCAAAGGACATGCTTAAAAATCACAATGGCCGCTCGATCATCAGGCAATCGGTGGCAGTATTACACCGCAAGATGATCGCTAACGAGTGCTCGTTAGCGATCATCTGCCAAAAACTTGTAAGGTGTAATATAGACTTTAGATGTACTAATTCTATAAATGGACCATTTAACAAATTGGCTCAGTCTGGATAAATCTCATGCAGGTCTAGACATTTTTGTCTTACTCTATGCTAACTATGGGTTTGCTTAGTCTCAAATATACGTTTTGGACAGAATTGTGACACTAAATGGCACCTCGTATGCCATGACCCCCTTTCTGGTAAGCCATGCCTCTTTGTCAAGCAAGGTGCATGGGATTTCTCAAGAACTAGATGTGACAATATGTGCTCAAAATGCACCAAATTTTGGCACAATTTAGGACAGTGTCTAGACGCACTGACATTAGTAACTCTGAGCCTATGTGTACTCTGCTCTTCTCCTTACATGCATATATTTCTGCTTTTGATATATTTGATATGAATTTGTCATGTGACTATTCTAGAAGGTTAAAAAGGTTGTCGTTTTTGTTCTTAGAAGGATCATTTGACAATAAACGAATCAGTGGGTGTCCCAATAGTAGTCAGCTGTAATCTATGGAGAAACCAAGTAGATGGTGTTCTATTTCCCTGCAGCACCACTACATGGGAAATATGTTATGGGTGGATTGATGAGTCTTTTTATGTAATTTATACCTTGTGTCCTTAATTGTAACACACGTGTCCTTTGCACTATTTTTTGATAACCCTCCCCATTCAATATATGTCTGACCCACACTGTTTCTAAACTTTAATTTAGATTCAAAATGAGCCTTATGTATGAAAATGATCAGGTGAACACAGTTTGTTAATCCAAAGCTTTGATGCTACATATTACTTTCAGTACAATATCTATAGCTAAAGAGCTGCTTAAAGGCATTGCCAAGATTTGAGTACCCATTTTTACATACTCTGCTAGTGAATTCTTTATTTAGGGCAGGGACCTCTCCAGAAGATAATTGACCACCTACGAAAAACAACTTTGAATGTTGGAATCAGTGGCGTACCGCCAATAGAGGCAGGGTACGCCACTGCTATGGGGCCCGCGGCACCGGGGGGCCCGGAGTGCTCGGAAGGCCCCGCCCCCTACAACTGCGCTCACTGCAGGGCCGGCTCAGAGGCGGTCTGCACACTTATAATTGGCTCCGAGTCCCAGCGCCGCCGATAATACCCCCCCCCCCCCCCCCCCCCTCTGACTTCTCATTGACTCACTGACACTGTGCGCTCCCTAGGACCCAGCCGCGCTCCCTCGGCTCGTGCGTCTGCTGCGCCTGCACTGCTTCACATACTGGGCCAATCAGCATTAGCAGTGTGTTAAGATCCTGCTGCTGATTGGCCCAGCCAGTGCAGGCAGCAGGCACGTACCCAGCAGCATGGAAGAACTTTAGAGTGAGTTGTGCTGCCCGGCCGCGACAGACGCCAGTGCCTTTTCCATTATCTCACAGCCAGTCCGGACCTGTGCCACTGCCAGCCGTCGTCCACACAGTAGGACTATCTTTACAACCGGGATCATTAATGAAAAAAATGTCTGTAGTGTACTAATAACAGTCTGTACTAATAACAGTCTCCTAGCACTGGCGTAACTAGAAATGACTGGGCAGTCGGCCCCACAGGAAATTTTTGAACGGGCCCCCCCCCCCCAGCTGTTTGGCACCTCTGACCAGCAGAGACACTTGACTTCTTCCCTAATACAGTCCAAATTCTAATTATCGTCCAAAAGACAAGTCATGGAAATATATGTATACTGTAGTATGATATTTTGACAGTAAAGGTAAGAATAAAGGTCTTCTGGTTAGTACAGTATACTTTCTATATTTCCATGACTTGTCTATTGGACGATAATTGGACTGTATTAGGGAAGTCAAGTGTCTCTGCTGGTCAGAGGTGCCGGACAGCTGGGAGGGGGGCAATTCAAAAATTTCCTGTGGGGCCCGTTCAAAAATTTCCTGTGGGGCCCAGTCATTTCTAATTACGCTAGTGCTAATAGAGACTGTATAAAACGTTCCAGTTCCAGAACTTCATGTATAGGACTTTCTGAGGGCAGCAGCAAGCAGAGTTCCTGTGGGGGTGGGCGGTACTGTAGGCTCATAGAGGACTCAGGAATGTGCCCTCCCCCTCGCCCCCCCATGAACTCTGCTTGCTGTTAAAGGGAACCTGTCACCTCAAAAACACAAATAAAACAGCCAGCATTAGTCGTCCCCAGTCTGTTCATAATTAGAGATGAGCAAATTTCATATTTTAAAATTCGTTCACGCTTCGTTTGGTGGTAAATAGTGAATTGCATTATGGATTCCATTACCATGGACCATAATGCAATTCCATGACGGAATGCAGAACGGAATGCCTTTATAGGCAGCTTTATAGGCATTCCATTATTCATTCTGTCATAATAGAAGTCTAGGGCCTGCATAACGGATCCGTCCAGTTTGCGTTATGCTGGAGTCCTCAGTAGGTCATGTATACGTTTCTTTATTGGCAAATGGGGGTGTGGCAGGGGAGGAGCCAGGGCAGGAGGTGGGATGGGCCAAGGTAGTGGGCGGGGTTAAGGGGCCCAATTCAGATTCTTGCTATGGGGCCCAATGATTTCTATGTACGTCCCTGGTTGGAATGTTGATCCCTAAACAGCGTAACTGTGTTCATGTCTAGTCTCTGGTTTCTTTGAATATCTCATGAAAGTGCTGGATGAAAGTGGTGATTACAGATGTGCGAATTTTTAAAAAATTCAATTAGGCTGCTTCGCCGAATTTTTATATATTTTTTTGCTTTGATCCGAATTTATTTGTGGCGAATCGCATTAAAAACGGCTATTTCTTGGCTGCAGAGAGCCTTTATAGTGATGTCGAACACTGTGCCTTGCAGTAACACGCATAGGGAGTCTGCTGTGGTAGTGATATAATACTGTGAGTCAGTATGACATGCAGATGACAGGCATCGCTCTTAGAATCGCTGCACACTTCACTTATTTGGGGCGTCACGGGCCAAAACTGACCAAATAACTCAAGTATGAACTTAGCCTTACAGGTAGATGTTAGCCCCAAGCAGAAGCACACTCCTTTTACACAGTCATCAGCTGATTCCACATAGATGTCAACAGAACCTGTTCTATTAAACGCTTATACAAGTAGAGCCCCTCCCGACAGAGTGGAGAGGGTGTCAGCACTACATTTGTGTTGATGTCACTGATTATTTTGCCCTGACCCTGATCTATCAGAACAATAACCCCCAAAAAACGGATACTGTCTGTGAAGCATTCGCCTTCACTCGGTCACCATTTGGTCAGTAATCCATCATTATTGCTAATGCAAAAAAGGAGTGGATCTAAAACAGAGATGGCACGTGAACGGAAAATTTGCATGTCTTCTGTGTTTTGTACCCACTCCTGCTTTTGTTTATATTTACATATGCCTGAGTAGGCAGAAAGACCTATCTTGGCCCAAGTCAAACTAATAAATCACTTTTATTCAGTATGCATTAAAAAGCTAAACGATATGCGTGGAACACAAATTTTATTGGTTATACAGACCATTGAAACAAAAAGTTACTAAGGTATTAAAAACACGGTCACCACACCACTGTTACCAGTAATGACTAGTGGTGGTGAAGGAGACAAGGGAGGGGAAGGGGAAGGGAAGGTAGTGAGCCATGCACAGTCCCTAACCCCAAGTTCAATTGTTTGCCCTACCACGTCAGTTAATATTAACTCTATCTTGATCTAGTAGCCTTGCTAATAAGCCTAATGCAAGTATTGTGGTGTAGAGACCACCAGGCTACTAAAGATACTAGCTGTCTACTGACAGATGGCACCGACGTGGACTAAACAACTATATCTCCTGTAAATACCAACTAGTGACGGTATTGAGCATATAGTCCATCCGGACTACTATGAGATTCTAATAACAGTGGTGGAGTGACCGCTAGTTAAAACCTAACACTGCCTCCCGACATGTTTCGCCAGTAACACTGGCTTCCTCAGGGGTAATGAGCAGCAATGATATGACCTCAAGAACCGGAGACTGAAATAGGAAAGTAACTGATTGGCATGTGCTGCCGACCTATCAATCGGAGGGCCGGTAGTGACTACAACCAATCCCCATCATAAATGAAGATAAACATAACTTGTCATGGGGCTACCGCCGTCGCCGCTTAAATACGTCATCATAGGCGCACTGTGCCGGCAGCGCATGCGCAGACGTCCCTTTGGACTGAGACTGTCTTGTGAAGAGGTGTCGGTCTTTTGTAAATCCTGTGGATAAAAGAGAATATTAGATCAGGCAATACATAAATTGCAAGACTACAGGGATTGTATATGCCATTCAATGTCCTTGCTACAAGATCTATGTTGGCAAGACCTCTCAACAGTTCAGGAGAAGGATCTGTCAACATATTAGCAGTATTAACACCTCGGCAGACACTTCCATCTCCAGGCATGTGAGAACCCATCATGATGGCAACTATAGGACACTTAAATTTTGGGGGATCTGCAAAAAAACTTTGGGTGCAAGAAAAGGGGACCTGGACGTTGTCAAGAGGAAACCAGGTGGATCTACCGCCTGGACAGTCTCAGTCCAAAGGGACTAAATGAAGGCTTTGCATTTACTGCCTTCTTATAAGTAGGAGGGGATAAGAGAATATAAAATTCAGTCATATCATGTATTCACCCACCCCTGTTGAGTGGGTGGAATGTAACGTCATACAGTTGTCTTATTATAGACATTGAGACAGATTAGTTCTGGCCTCAGTATCGGATCCAATACTTCATGTAAAAATTATTACTTATAAGTTAGCACAATATTTTAATATTAGTGACTGGTTAACTACCATTAGGGCAGGTGGCACAGCAACCGCCATGCCGTAATTGGCACCCTGTAGTATACCGGTGAGGTATTATCTGGGTACTAGGAGCCTACAGTACGTCTATATGTGCTTATGCTGCAATTACATCATTGACAGCCGAACCTAAAATCACTACTGTATATCCAATAAACTGTCACTAACTACCTAATTATATATATATTCAATATTCTTGTTATGCACTAATAATAACTAGATTTATCTTACACTACTATTACCTTTTACAACTATTTACCCTTTATAACCACTATGTTTGCATGCCAATTATTCAGCAAGCACAGCCTGCTAATGTCAGGCAGTATTAGTAGGCTCTAGGCAGCTAATCGATAGGCCTCCTTCTATGCATTAAGTTATTAACTCACATTTGGGTGGGTTGTATTCTTTCTGTATCCCTCCTCTTCAAACTGTAGGGTTCGGAGTTGGCGCGCAGCTCTGTGCTGCGCAGCTCATGCGCAGTAAGCGTTAGGCCTCTTGTGATTGCCGGGACGTCTGCGCATGCGCTGCCGGCACAGTGCGCCTATGATGACGTATCTAAGCGGCGACGGCGGTAGCCCCATGACAAGTTATGTTTATCTTCATTTATGATGGGGATTGGTTGTAGTCACTACCGGCCCTCCGATTGATAGGTCGGCAGCACATGCCAATCAGTTACTTTACTATTTCAGTCTCCGGTTCTTGAGGTCATATCATTGCTGCCCATTACCCCTGAGGAAGCCAGTGTTACTGGCGAAACATGTCGGGGGGCAGTGTTAGGTTTTAACTAGCGGTCACTCCACCACTGTTATTAGAATCTCATAGTAGTCCGGATGGACTATATGCTCAATACCGTCACTAGTTGGTATTTACAGGAGATATAGTTGTTTAGTCCACGTCGGTGCCATCTGTCAGTAGACAGCTAGTATCTTTAGTCGCCTGGTGGTCTCTACACCACAATACTTGCAGTAGGCTTATTAGCAAGGCTACTAGATCAAGATAGAGTTAATATTAACTGACGTGGTAGGGCAAACAATTGAACTTGGGGTTAGGGACTGTGCATGGCTCACTACCTTCCCTTTCCCCTCCGCTCCCTTGTCTCCTTCACCACCACTAGTCATTACTGGTAACAGTGGTGCGGTGACCGTGTTTTTAATACCTTAGTAACTTTTTGTTTCAATGGTCTGTATAACCAATAAAATGTGTGTTCCACGCATATTGTTTAGCTTTTTAATGCATACTGAATAAAAGTGATTTATTAGTTTGACTTGGGCCAAGATAGGTTTTTCTGCCTACTCAGGCATATGTAAATATAAGAGAATTGTTAACTTTGCCCGAGTCTGGTCCTTTAGTTATAGGTTATAATTGATAGGCTCAGCAGCCTTTTTTTGTGTGGACCCACATTACGTATCATATACGTCCTCTTACCCCTCCACTAAAATATTTTTGTAAGTGACTGTTACTACATGGCTGGGTTCCTTTTGAATGCACCCCAAGCAGTTTTCAACAGCATGGAGGCATCACAGGTGTTTTCTACTGGATGTCTCCCTATTAACATCACTGATATATCGATAGCATTTAAAGATATACAGAAAACATATAAGCAATATGTGAGAGCCCAATGGGAGGTAGCCAGTTTAGAAACCTATCAACAGCAGGGCCTGGTATTTAGGGGCATGAGAATCAACATTGTGCCTCATTCTAATCAAGATGATGCTATGTTTATTAAGGGCTGGCAACAACTGTTAAAAAAGAACTCTCTGCGCATGCAACAATATCTGCTGGATTTTGAGAAAGTGTCATTAACAAATACTGCCAGGCAACTAGAGCAAGAAATCTCACAGATTCAACATCTTTGATCCCATTCTGATTTTGTCACACAGGAGTCCAGGCTACAAAAGCATATAGAGTCCTTCCAGGTTGAAATTAAGGAGAGGAAGCATAATAAATATATTAGGGACAAAAGAGACTTTGATACCGGTCAGATATATCCTATTAGGCCGAACACTGCTAACCAATCGAGAAGATATAATACTAATAGACAAGGGGCATCCCAGTCAGATCTTTCAGAGTCTGACTGGTCAGGATCGGAAGGTCGACCAGTAAGATATACTGCCGAACCTAGGCGCAAATATCATGGTCGTGGACAATCGTACCAGAGGAGGGCACCTACTCCCCAGGTAGGTACAGGTATTCCATCAGGCCAAATATGGCAAGAAGCACAAGGAGCTGCTGCTACTTCAAATGAGGCTATGGAAACAGCTATCCCAGGTACAGAAGCCAGTTCTCAACAACAGGGCCAATTGCTGCCTCATGTATCATCTGGGGTTTATTGTCCTCCATCTATGCCCCTGCCATCCATAGCAGTGCCAATGAATTTACCATCTTTTTTAGGCCAGGGCCCAGCCCTGAGGGACAGGGAGAAGTGGGCATACAATGCCAGAACATAGATGACCCGCTTAGGGTGATAAAACTGTCAAGCTTCCCCCTGAGACCTGAGCATTTGAGGGTACTGAATAAGGGATTGTCCTTTACTCCTACACCCTCCTTTCATTGCTTCAACTGGGTTAAGGATATCAACCTTTTTGCGAGAAAGCTTGCCCTCCATAAACTGTTTAACCAACAGTCTAGGGAGTGCCAGTGGATGCAGGCCAATGAAAGACAGGCCCTGGCTATTTTAGAATCACTGGATACCTTTGATGATGGTGCCCAAGACCTAGTTGAAGCACCATTCTCAACATTAAAACCACAATCTAAGTACACCCCCCCGTTTAGTCAATATGGTAACATCAATACGTTTGTGCAGCTAGTAACAAGGGACTTAAAGACCCTGAATATCAAAACACCCACCACACATGTCAATCTTGGGGTGGAGGAACAACGGGCCCTTGAAGAACTGAGCCGTAAGGAAGAACTAATAATTAAACCCTCAGATAAGTGGGGAAATATTGTCCTCATGGACAAACAGTACTACCAAAAGATGGTGGAAGACCTTGTTGAGCAAAATGACACCTATCAGAAGTTGGATTGTAATCCCACAGATAGATTCCTGGGAGAATTGAAGGCCATTCTTAACACAGCAAAGGCGGACAAATTGATTTCGAAAGAGGAATATCAATACCTTTTCAAAAAACATCCAACAGTTGCTACCATTTATGCAACCCCTAAGGTGCACAAACAGAGGCGACCAGTGCCGGGCAGACCAATAGTGTCCGGTAACAATAGTTTCACAGAGAACGTTAGCCAATATGTTGATGGTTTTATTGCACCTTTTGTACTTAGTCTTCCCCTTATACATTAGGGACACTAAGGATGTGGTTACCAGGATCCAGGACATTCAGGTCACCCCAGAAACGAAATTGGCCAGCCTCGATGTTGAGGCGTTATATTCCAACATTAGGCATGACCTGGGAATTAAGGCAGTGTCCACTTATCTCTCAACCAAAAGTATTCAGTTTTATGCACACAATGAGTTTCTTTTAACTCTCTTACGATTCTTACTCACACACAACTACTTTCTGTTTAACAGTCACTATTATTTACAATCTGTTGGGACCTCGATGGGAAGTAAATGTGCACCAAATTATGCCAATTTATTTTTAGGGTGGTGGGAGGACACTATAGTTTTCACAACTGTCCTTTCTGACTTCACTCAACACATATTATTTTGGGGTAGGTACATCGACGATGTACTGGTACTCTGGGAAGGCACCATAGAGAAATTTCACTGTTTTGTTGCAGCACTCAATTCTAATGCCATAGGTATGGCGTTCATGTCAGAAATACACGAGAGCACTATTAACTTTTTGGACCTGAAATTGGTCCTGGATCCTGATGGCCACATCCGGTCAGAAGTGCACCGCAAGCCGACAGCGACAAATAGCCTACTAGAATGGAGTAGCTTTCACCCTAGGCCCCTCAGGAAGGGTATACCTGTTGGTCAGTACGTCAGGGCCCGCAGAAACTGTTCGGATGAAGCAGCCTTTCAAAAAGAAAGTAAGACTCTGTATGATCGCTTTCGGGCCAGGGGCTATCCTAAAAAGGTACTACATCAAGCTTATGCTAGGGCAAATAATGCTAATAGGACTGAACTTCTGACTACCCCACCTAAGGACTCCAGTAAACATACAGTCAGGTGTATTGGCACCTACGATGCTCAAAATAATAGGGTATTTGGCATCCTTAGGAAGCATTGGCATGTCCTGTGGGCAGACAACGACCTGAGGGCAGTGATTACAGAGAACCCCAGTGTTACTTACCGCCGTGGCAGAAACCTAAAAGATGCACTAGTCCATAGCTTCTTTCGTCCGGTACCATCTCAAACTACCTAGTTGAAATCAAATCTAGTAGGTACTTACCCGTGCGGAGACTGCATCTTCTGTCCTCTTGTGAAGAGGTGTCGGTCTTTTGTAAATCCTGTGGATAAAAGAGAATATCAGATCAGGCAATACATAAATTGCAAGACTACAGGGATTGTATATGCCATTCAATGTCCTTGCTACAAGATCTATGTTGGCAAGACCTCTCAACAGTTCAGGAGAAGGATCTGTCAACATATTAGCAGTATTAACACCTCGGCAGACACTTCCATCTCCAGGCATGTGAGAACCCATCATGATGGCAACTATAGGACACTTAAATTTTGGGGGATCTGCAAAAAAACTTTGGGTGCAAGAAAAGGGGACCTGGACGTTGTCAAGAGGAAACCAGGTGGATCTACCGCCTGGACAGTCTCAGTCCAAAGGGACTAAATGAAGGCTTTGCATTTACTGCCTTCTTATAAGTAGGAGGGGATAAGAGAATATAAAATTCAGTCATATCATGTATTCACCCACCCCTGTTGAGTGGGTGGAATGTAACGTCATACAGTTGTCTTATTATAGACATTGAGACAGATTAGTTCTGGCCTCAGTATCGGATCCAATACTTCATGTAAAAATTATTACTTATAAGTTAGCACAATATTTTAATATTAGTGACTGGTTAACTACCATTAGGGCAGGTGGCACAGCAACCGCCATGCCGTAATTGGCACCCTGTAGTATACCGGTGAGGTATTATCTGGGTACTAGGAGCCTACAGTACGTCTATATGTGCTTATGCTGCAATTACATCATTGACAGCCGAACCTAAAATCACTACTGTATATCCAATAAACTGTCACTAACTACCTAATTATATATATATTCAATATTCTTGTTATGCACTAATAATAACTAGATTTATCTTACACTACTATTACCTTTTACAACTATTTACCCTTTATAACCACTATGTTTGCATGCCAATTATTCAGCAAGCACAGCCTGCTAATGTCAGGCAGTATTAGTAGGCTCTAGGCAGCTAATCGATAGGCCTCCTTCTATGCATTAAGTTATTAACTCACATTTGGGTGTTGACGGGTTGTATTCTTTCTGTATCCCTCCTCTTCAAATTGTAGGGTTCGGGGTTGGTGCGCAGCTCTGTGCTGCGCAGCTCATGCGCAGTAAGCGTTAGGCCTCTTGTGATTGTCGGGACGTCTGCGCATGCGCTGCCGGCACAATGCGCCTATGATCACGTATCTAAGCGGCGACGGCGGTAGCCCCATGACAAGTTATGTTTATCTTCATTTGTGATGGGGATTGGTTGTAGTCACTACCGGCCCTCCGATTGATAGGTCGGCAGCACATGCCAATCAGTTACTTTACTATTTCAGTCTCCGGTTCTTGAGGTCATATCATTGCTGCCCATTACCCCTGAGGAAGCCAGTGTTACTGGCGAAACATGTCGGGGGGCAGTGTTAGGTTTTAACTAGCGGTCACTCCACCACTGTTATTAGAATCTCATAGTAGTCCGGATGGACTATAGGCTCAATACCGTCACTAGTTGGTATTTACAGGAGATATAGTTGTATAGTCCACGTCGGTGCCATCTGTCAGTAGACAGCTAGTATCTTTAGTCGCCTGGTGGTCTCTACACCACAATACTTGCAGTAGGCTTATTAGCAAGGCTAGTAGATCAAGATAGAGTTAATATTCACTGACGTGGTAGGGCAAACAATTGAACTTGGGGTTAGGGACTGTGCATGGCTCACTACCTTCCCTTCCCCCTCCCCTCCCTTGTCTCCTTCACCACCACTAGTCATTACTGGTAACAGTGGTGTGGTGACCGTGTTTTTAATACCTTAGTAACTTTTTGTTTCAATGGTCTGTATAACCAATAAAATTTGCGTTCCACGCATATCGTTTAGCTTTTACTGCATACTGACGCAGCACTCATCTCTAGTGGTGATGTGGATATCACTTGGATCATATGGATTTCAGCAAGATAAAAAAAAAAATAGGAAATTTTACAAGGGCATACTAAATGGACCATTTGGTCTTTTTTGCTGTGAATCTTCTATGTTTCATGATTATAGGGACCTGCCCTGCATAACACAATAATAAGGCCATCAATAATAAAATCCCAGAAAACCACTTTAATGTTGCAATGCTTGAAAAAACAGGAAGACATAACATCACATACAGTATATGTGTTGCTTTCATTAATGGGTTTACTGGAGTGTTTTTGGCAAATAAATGGAGTCAAAGACTAAAAACACTTCCCTTGAATTGGTTCACAGAACTGACATTTTTGAAAGACCATTATTCAAATTAGTTTATAACCATTCTAGCGTCAGAAAGCTCATGACTGTTTAGTAATCATGACAAAAATGCCTTTTAACATCCTGCTAACATGATCACTGGACCACTGCTGGAATCACTTGTATTTAAATCACTTAGGAGGTAAAAGCAAGATTACATGCTTGGATTAATAGTGGGGGATGATGGTGCTTGTATGAATTTGTTTCTCAAGGTTATGATAAATCTACTATATATAAGTAAGCACTGAAAGTGCCACGTCTGTAAATAATAAATCATTAATGTACTCTCTCCCACTGTGGGTCTTGGAGACTACAGAGAAGGGCACTTTTCATTGATGTGTGTAGACTTGACAATGTTGATACAATACTGACATATGAATGAATATACTAAGTAGTGTGCTCATACAGAAGCAATGTGTTCAAGCACAGGTAAATAAGCAATGCCACCCCCTTTCCACATATAGCTATATTTGTAAAGCAGTTTATAACTCTTAGTAGAATTGACCGCATCTGTTTAAAGGGTTTTCTAGGATTGTATTAATAGGTCATCAATATCAGATCAGTGGGGGTCTGACACCCGGCATCCCCGCCAATCAGCTGGTTGAAGAGAAGGCTGTGCGCCATGCCAGCACAACCTTCCCTTTGTTGTTTACCTGCTCGCTGTCGACATTGCAGAGGTGAGCAGGTGTAATTACAAGAAGCCATCCCACTCACTTCTATAAGACGACTCCTTGCAAGTGTGCCAGGTGACGAACCCCGCCAATCTGATATTGATGACTCATCCTGAGGATAGGTCCTCAATAATGAAGCAAAATTTTCAAAAATCTAATTCGGCTGCTTCGCCAAACTTCAACAAAAATTCGGATTCATTACAAAGTACTTCGCCACAAATCACCTTCCATGGTATGCAGTGGGCACAAAGACAGGGAACGGTAATCGCTCCGCCCCCCGTCACTGAACCCCACAGTTACCATGTTGAGGCCTTTCAGAGATTAATCAGGGTTAAAAAAAAATACATACTCTCCTCATCCATTTGATGGCAGAGAGGCCGTCGCGGCCATCCTGATTGAAGAAAATGCGCCAAATCTTGCGCGCACTGGCGTGATGACGTCACCATGTCATCTCGCTGGCCGATCACAGTGATCTCATCACTGCTGCAAGATTTGGTACATTTTCTTCAATCAAGATGATCGTGATAGCCTCTGTGCGATCAAATGGATGTGGTGAGTATGCATTTTTTTTCCCTACCATTTCAGGAAAAATTTATTTGTTACCAGGAAGCGCCCAAAAATTCAGATTCATGGCAAATTAAATTTTTCCTGAAATTTGGATCTAATTTTACTTTGATAACTTCGCTCAACACTAGTCATCAGTATTAAAATCCTGAAAAACCCCTTTAGGAGTTGTCTAATGACTGAACCGAACAATTTTGTTAGACCTAGCTGAACAATTAGACCAATTCTTCCTTTGGAATTCCTTGAGCAATTGCTCCTTTGTCTAGATACAGCTTTTACATACTTGCTATGATGCCCCCTAGTGTTCTTTAGATATTTTCTCAGGACATACACCTAATGGGTCTGGTG
Source organism: Bufo bufo (assembly GCF_905171765.1). Classification (NCBI taxonomy): domain Eukaryota; kingdom Metazoa; phylum Chordata; class Amphibia; order Anura; family Bufonidae; genus Bufo; species Bufo bufo. The sequence continues at coordinate 530,149,485 of NC_053391.1, read as the reverse complement.
CTCATGGTTAATCCCTTGAGGTTATGGCATTTTTGTTTTTTACTCCCTGCTTTTACAGAACCATAACTTTTTAACATTTTTTGTTCGCATAGACCTATTGGTGCTTTTTTTTTGCGAGACAGGTTGTACTTTCTAATGGCACCATAGAATATGCCATACATTGTAATGGAAATCTGGAATGGGTTTTGTTTTTTGGAGTTCCCTATGCAATTAAATGGACCTGTTACCTTCATTCTCCAGGTCAGTATGATTACAGGGATAACAAATTTATATAGTTCTTCTTCTCTTAATACTGAAAAAAATATATACTTTGGAAAATGATTTTTTCATTTCATTGCCATATTCTGAACTCCATAACTTTTTATAGTTAAGTCTATGGATTTGTGTGAGAGTTCATTTTTTGTGGGGCAATCTGTAGTTTTTATTGATACTATTTTAGAATGTTTGACTTTTTGATCACAATTTTATTTGAGAGGTGAGGCACTGAAAAAAGACGTATCAACCATTTAGATTTTTTCCATTACGTCGTTGACCATATGGGACAAATACATTTAGATTTTCATAGTACATGGATTTTGGGACACAATGATTCAAATAATCTTTATTTTTGTAGTGTTTATTTTATTTTTAGTATGGCAAAAGGGGGATGATTTGAATTTTTATATATTTCATAATTCCTTTTATTTTTTAAACTTATTTTAAACTTTTTTCATTTATTTTTTAACGTCCCCTTAGGGGTTTTGAACATGCAATCCTCTATGTGTTTCTCCACAGGCAGGGCTCCATAGGAACCATCATGGTGGTAGCGTTAGGTTTTTGAGAAGAACCAAGGCTACCACAGCGAAAAATTATCTCCCCCAATTGTCGTTCCATCCCTAAAAATACAATGCTCTCAGGGAAAAATCTCTCAGATGCAGTGTCACAATTGTTCACAGCATGTGAGGGGTTAAATGTCTGTGATTGGCTATATTGCCCACTCCTCCTTGGAGCGGGCGCCATCTTTAAAAAAACAACATGAGCTGCAAAGGTACGGCACATGTTGTCAAAGAGTGATTCCTGTTAATGTTCAGCCCCCCCAATAAGAACTGGTGCACTAGAAATAACCCCTTGTCAACAGCCCTAAACATATAAACACTATATAAATGAATTCGTTCAGGATTAATTACAATCTTTGTACACTGCTTTTGAATATGTTTGCACTTTATAATCTGATATCATTAATTTGCTTTCCACAAAGTCCAAGCTTTTTTCTACTGGTGATAAAGAACACAATAGGTGACAATGATAGCGACTACTTGATGAGCGGCTGTAAAGCAGCAGTAGATCTTGAATTAGAAGCTAAACCCATAAAACAGTCTTGACGTCCCCTAGGGTGCCGTGATAAGGATGGAGATTTTAGTAAAGCTTCAAATTTGTTTCTAATCGTCTTTTAATCAGGGAATAAATTGTGCTAATTCCCAGTACTGTTCTACCATGTGGAAATGATGTTGAAGTATCTCGAGACAGTTGTGCCTGTGGTGTGACTTGAAAAAGTGCAACAAGTGACTTGTATATCGTGAAAGAATAAAATTCGGCACATCGCTGCTCCAGACATGAACTACTTGCTTCATTAGAGGAAAACTCTAAGGGATAACTTCAAGCTCCAGTAGAGCCAAGCTTCAAGATAAAACTTCAAGCGGTGAGACAGCTATCTCTGAAGAGAGACTGGAAAAACTATTAACTTGGAATGCATAAGTCATTTCAAATAGCTGATCAAGATGGCTCTTATATGTGTGCTGATGAACTAGTAAATTTTTATATAATAATTGAGAACAATATTGTATTACCCCTTTAATCTTTTATTTTCTGTATTATACTTTTATAAAATAATTGTAGGTTATTAATCATTATTGAATAGTTATGGAGCATAAACAGCATAACTTCAGTTTTTAGTTAAGAATACGAATTAGTGGCTCACTGTACACCGAAAGCTGGACAACGTGGTTGCTCAAGCCTGTAGCCGGCCATCTGTAAAGACAGTGAAAGAGCAATATATTGGTTGAATACATAGGTGCTGGCACTCACACTGTCTGGCAATGAAACATAATATTTTACATATAATATTTCAAATATAATAATTGGAATTTAATAAATAATAAAAATAAAACATGAAGCATAAAATATACAGTATATAATTCTTCGCATAGACCCTCCCGGTCAAAAAGTATAAAAAGAAGTATAAGAATAGTTCAATTGGTGGTGCAAAGTATCTGTTTAAAAAAACTATTACAAGTCTGTTGACAGAAGAGAGCAGTACATCCCATCATAGATTTCGGCTGGTGCTGTGGTAGGCAATTGGCACCTGTAAGAGGAAGATTATATAGTGATACTGCGGCTGCTGCCATGTACTCACGATTCTCTTGATATTCTAGTGCTGTTATTTTCACTGTAGTTGATGCGAAGAGTAGCATTGCTGGGATTTGCCTGACTTGGACAGGATTCTGGATGGGGTACGCTGCAGCCTCCCCAGGGAAAGTTTGTAATATAGGCTGTATTGAGATTAATACATTTGATAATGCCACTAACAAGCCATACGCGTCTTGGTTTTGTCTCAAAATCTTCCTCAGTGGGATATAGAGTGCCAATGTGTTCTCTTGTTTAAATATTCTTTGGGAGGAAATATTAGTGTGGATCAGTGTATCTGGATCATAGAAGAACTGAACTGGATTTCAGGAGTAGATCTATCAGTATTTCCCAGACAATATTTACAATGAAATAGGAAAACATATATATTAATCAGATATAATATGTGGTAATATTGTTGGTTCATATGGATAGGTGACCAAGTACAATCATATTATTGGCAATAATTCTATCTATCATCCTATATCATGATACTTATATATCATTGCATGTTAATGCCTTCTGTGTTTTGCTCTTTTTTTATCATGTTATTGTGTTTCATGTACTTCTTACATGATTTCATATTTATATGTTCTTGTCTTTGTCTTAATTTTCTAGGTGGGGACAGGGTAGGGGCCCCACCATGAGGAGGGGTTGGGCTGCTGTTGAAAGGTCCAATCACTCACAACAAGGCACCTTTCTATTTACATCTGTGCTAACCTAAAATGCCAAATAATTACATGTCTGCATTCAAACCATCAGTAATCAGAGATCCAAACTCAAAGATCAGGACCTACAAAACACCATATTTTGCAAAAAGAAATATAATTTTATTATAGGAACACAAAGATTACCAGTTTTTTTTTTTTACTGTTTACCGAAAGTACATAAAACCCCTCCAGGTAGACCCATAACATCTGGAATAGTCACCATCATATCCAACCTCTCACAATACACTGATAGACTCTTATAACCATTTGTAAAAGAAACTCTGTCCTATATTGAAGACACAACTGACATTATCAAAACTATCGAAAATCTAGAATATCAACCCTACTGGATACTAGGAAATTAGAATATCAACCCTACTGGATGCTAAGAACCTTAGGTGTAAATTCACTTTACACAGACCATCATCATTTACACAGTAAGACCATCAACAAGGCCTTATGATGTTGGAACAAATGTTGTTATCATCTGATGAACTAAAACTATAACAGATTGACTTTGCGTTGAAAGGTATTGAATTTATTCTTACACAAAACAATTTTTATTATGAATTTTTTCTTACACCAGAGGGGGACCACCATGGGTACCAGATTCGCCCCAAGTTACGCAAATCTATTTATGGCACAGTGGGAAAGGACCACCATCCAGCCACTACTGGGGGTGGATCATAATTTTTTGGAAGACCTGAACAACAATCAAATCAACCACACACTAGCAATGCCAATGTAGAATTCAGAGACCTTTCTATAAAAGTTGAATGCCACAAATTAATCTGTACCACATACCTAAAACCGGTTTAAAAAAATAGCTATATTTTGTATTCTAGCTGCCACCTACATCATGCAACTTGGACAGATCTCCCTTTTTTTCCCACAACACTCATTTAAACCAGAAGACAGTTTTGAAAATGAAATAAAATTCATATTACCCTTCAATTCACAACATAGAAAGATAGAAAAAAAAATATCCGGAGATACTTGCACTATTTACGCCAAAATACAACTTTCAACTATGCCTGAACATCCTCAAATCATATATACAAAACTCCAAACCTAGGTATACAAGTAGCATCATCATTATAAACACTAGTGCAATAAACTCAAAAATAATTTATCATCTTGGTAAAACATTAAAGGGTTTTTAAGTTGAGGAATATGCAAAAATTTTAAATTAACTAAATTCCCAAGAAAAACTGAAATTGTAGAATCCCTGAAGCCCTTACATGCAAATCTGAAAATGTTCTATATCTCATACAGTGCTAATGCGCCAAACAATACATTGGTAGGACTTTTCGAACATTAACCCCTTCAGGACCCTGCCATTTTTCACCTTAAGGACCAGGCCATTTTTTTGCAAATCTAACATGTGTCACTTTATGTGGTGATAACTTTAAAACGCTTTGACTTATCAAGGCCATTCTGAGATTGTTTTCTCATCACATATTGTACTTCATGACACTGGTAAAATTGAGTAATAAAAATGTATTTTTATTTATAAAAAATGCCAAATTTACCAAAAATTTGGAAAAATTAGCAAATTTCCAAATGTCAATTTCTCTATTTTTAAAATATGTAGTAATACCTGCAAACATAGTTATTACTTTACATTCCCCATAAGTCTACTTCATGTTTGGATCATTTTGGGAATGACATTTTATTTTTTGGGGACGTGAGAAGGCTTAGAAGTTTAGAAGCAAATCTTGAAATTTTTCAGAAAATTTCTAAAACCCACTTTTTAAGGACCAGTTCAGGTCTGAAATCACTTTGTGAGGCTTACATAATAGAAACCACCCAAAAATGACCCCATTTTACAAACTAAACCCATCAAGGTATTCCAAACTGATTTTACAAACTTTGTTAACCCTTTAGGTGTTCCACAAGAATTAATGGAAAATAGAGATAAAATGTAAAAATTTCACTTTTTTGGCAGATTTTCCATTTGAATCAATTTTTTCCAGTTACACAGCAAGGGTTAACAGCCAATCAAAATTCAATATTTACGGCCCTGATTCTGTAGTTTACAGAAACACCCCATATGTGGTCATAAACTGCTGTACGGGCACACAGTATTTCGCAGAAGGAAAGGAATGTCATACGGTTTTTGGAAAGCAGATTTCACTGGGATAATTTTAAGTTGCCATGTCACAATTGAAGCCCCCCTGATATACCCCTAGCATAGAAACTCCAAATAAGTGACCTCATTTTGGAAACTATGGGATAAGGTGGCAGTTTTGTTGGTACTATTTTAGGGTACATATGATTTTTGGTTGCTCTATATTACACTTTTTGTGAGGCAAGGTAACAAGAAATAGCACCGTTTTTATTTTTTGTTATTTACAACATTCATCTGACAGGTTAGATCATGTGGTATTTTTATAGAGCAGGTTGTTACGGATACGACAATACCAAATATGACTACTTTTTTGGGTTGTTTGTTTCAGTTTTATATAACAAAGCATTTTTGAAAAAAAAAGATTTTTTTGTGTCTCCACATTCTGACAGCCGTAGTTTTATTAATTTTTTAGGCAACTATCTTGTGTAGGGTATAATTTTTTTCAGGATGAGATGATGGTTTGATTGGTACTATTATAGGGTGCATATGACTTTTTGATCGCTTGCTATTACACTTTTTGTGATGTAAGGTGACAAAAAATTGCACTTTTATTAAAAATTTTCATGTGATATTTGTATAGAGCAGGTTATTACGGAAGCAGTGATACCTAATATGTTTAATTTTTTATTTATGTAAGTTTTACACAGTTATTTCATTTTTGAAACAAAAAATAGCTTTTTTTTACACGGACATGGCAATACCTAATATGTATACTTTTTTTTTTTTTCTTTAGTTTTACACAATAACAGCATTTAAAAAAAAAATAAACTATGTTTTAGTGTCTCCATATTGTGAGCCATATTTTTTATTTTTTTTGTGCGATTGTCTTAGGCAGCGGCTAAGTTTTTGTGGGATGAGGTGACGGTTAGATTGGTACTATTTTGGCAGGCAGATGCCTTATTGATCGCTTGGTGTTGTACTTTTAGTGATGTAAGGTGACCAGAAAATTGTTTATTTAGTACAGTTTTTATTTAATTTTTTTGACGGTATTCATCTGAGGAGTTAGTTCATGTGATATGTTTATAGAGCTGGTCGATACGGACGCGGCGATACCTAATATGTATACTTTTCTTTTTTTTTCTTTTTTTTTCTTTTTTTTCCAATTTGTTACTTTATTTGGGGAAAATAACGTGTTTTTTTTACTTGAAACTTTTAATTTTTTGGGGGGAAAACTGTTTTTTTCACTTTCTTTTTTTGTCCCACTTTGGAACTTCAACTTTTAAAGGTCTGATCCCCTTTACAATGCATTCTAATACTTCTGTATTGGAATGCATTGTCTGTAAGTGTAATACAGTGTGTATTACACATACAGATTTCTGCCTGTGAGATCCAGGGGGCTGGATCTTACAGCCTCTCCCCCGGAAGGTAGCCCTGATGCCTAAGGAAGGCATCGCGCTGCCTTCCCTGCTATCGGGTCCCTGTCATAGCAGCACGGGGACCCGATGGCAGCTCCGATCCCCGCCCGACATCGCACGTGCCGTGGTCAGCGCTGACCGCGGCACATCAAGGGTTAATGCGCCGACTCCTGCCTCATCACCATGAAGTACATGTACGTCATAGGTCTTTAAGTCCCGGACAGAAATTACGTACATGTACGTCATAGGTCCTTAAGGGGTTAAAAAAGAGAATTTCAGAACATATTTACAACATGAAAATTGGCTACAACAAACATTTCTTATCTAAACATTACAAGACACACCATAATACTAATTCATCATTACTTACCTTTACGACACTACACAATATCTAAGTACACTGGAGAGGTGAGAATCATGTGTCATGGATGTCCAGAGCAGAATCTCATGGATGTCCAAAGCAGAATCTCATGGATGTCCAGAGCAAAATCTCAGAGCCAGTGGCATACATAGAGAAGTAAGGGCTCCATAGCAAGGATAAAACCAGGACCACCACACAGGACAAAAGAGTTTCTGCCTAAACCCCTTTCCATGACCCTTGTGACATTTTTTCCACTGCCTCATTTGCTAAAAGTTGTTCCTTTAGAAGGTAGAGTCCTGACCAAGTTTTCACCCCCAGTAGAAGAGGGGATGATCCCAACTGGGCCCGCTCTTGCCCTGGGCCCCATAGAAGTCGCATAGTCTGCCACTATGATAGTTACACCCCTGATCAGAGCAATATCAGAGCAAAAAAATCTTGAGTTTAGATCTCTGGTTCCTGATGGTTTGAATGCAGACATGGAAATATTTGGCTTTTTAGGTTAGAAACAGATGTAAATGGGCTGGGTACCTTGTCACGATGGTGGATCGAACACAAGCTGTTTTACCAGTGGCCCTCTCCCTACCTAGCAAATAAAGACAAAGACAAGAACATACAAATATGAAATGATGTAAGAAGCATATGAAACAGAATAAAATGATAAAAAATGGCAAAACACAAAGGGAATTCATTTAACATGCAATGATATCGAAGTATCATGATATAAGATGATAATTAGAATTATTGCCAAGAATATGATTGTACTCGGTCTCCTATCCATATGTACCGACAATATTACAACATATGATATCTGATTAATATATGTGTTTTCCTATTTCATTGTAAATATTGTTCTAGAAATATTGATCTGATAGATCCACTCCTGAAAGTCCAGTTCAATTCTTCTATGATCCAGATACACGGAGCCATTACAGGTGCTGATTGCCTACCACATCACCAGCCAAAATCTGTGATGGGATTTATTACTCTCTTCTGTTAATAGATTTGTAAAAGACACCAATGGAACTATTTTTATATTCCTTTTTTCCTATTCCTATGAAATGATACATTGACTGAACCACACCCAACACTAACCTCAAGGACCTCGCAGCTAGGAGCTCTCTACGAAGAATATATATATATATATATATACCGGTATATATATATATAGAAAAAAGAAAAAAGAAAGGTCAGCAGCACTCCAATGATGTGCCAGGTGCAAATCCCAAAATACTCCTGGACAGGGAGCAATGTAAATATAGGAAGATGAAGAAAATGAGCAGCACTCCGGTCTTGTGGTAGAAAATAGGTGATATTTTATTCACACCCAAACGCAATGCAGCATTTCAGCCCTCTCAATGGAGCCTTTGTCAAGCTTGACAAAGGCTCCATTGAGAGGGCTGAAATGCTGCATTGCGTTTGGGTGTGAATAAAATATCACCTATTTTCTAACACAAGACCGGAGTGCTGCTCATTTTCTTCATCTTCCTATATATATATATATATATATATATATATATATATATATATCATCCCATGTTTTATTTGTAGGAAGTATTACATTCCAATTATTATATTTGAAATATTATATTTGAAATTTTGTGTCTCATTTCCAGACAGTGTGAGCCCAGCACCTCTGTATTCATCTAATAACTTCAGTTTTATTGATACAGATGAGATTTTACATTCTAAAACACTTTGATAAGTGAGGTGCAATGATTTGCATGATAATGGCTTAAGTGTTTCTTGTAACTGAGATTAATACATAGAGAAACCATTCCTTAACAATATTTCCTGGAGAAAGAAACTGGAGACTCTGAGATATTTTGAACACAGATTAATGAAATGTATAGACGTAAGGGTATGTTCAGCTTTAAGCACCACTTTATACATATAATAGAATGAAAAAAAAAGTTTTGTCATTTTATGAATATATTGCATTACTTATTTTCATGGATCATGAGTTACAGCCCATATTATATCCCAGAGAAGCATTTACAAATACAATGGTTGTGGAACCAGTCAACAAACTTTTGATTATCATATCCCTAACAGCTTTCAGCTCCAATATGCATTTTAGAGGTTTTTTTATTTATTTATTTCCTCACTTATATAGCGCTGACATATTCCATAGCGTTTTACTATCATTATCATGACTTGCGGTCCCCAATGGAGCTCACAATCTAGGTTCCCTATTAGAGTATGTCTTTGGAGTATTGAAGGAAATTGGAATGCCTGGAGGAAACAAGGGGTTCCTAGGATGCCAGCACAGCAAGACACCAGTTCTCACCACTAAACCACCATGCTGCCTGTACAGTTAAGAACTTTTTAACAAAGCTGATTATGCAATGAGACGGACCGTGGGTGTAGTTACACGGACACCAATTATGCAGTGGGTCAGGATATGAGTATAATAGTCTATGGTTTTTGTTCGTGATGCCAATTGCAGCGTGCGCAGGGTACTAATACAGGGCCCTTTAAGATGTTGTAACTCACGTACCAGGCTAGGAATGCTAGAGTGGTGTAATGTCTCTGTGTGGTAATAGTAATAGTGTCAACGGTGTCTCCTACCTGGGTACGGCTGGACTCCTGGATCCTGGCTCACTTGCAATAAAATTAGTGCGTTGCTAGTAGGAGTAGTTGAGGGATTTAGTAGCAGTAAATGAGATCCAAACTGGTCTTTACTTAAAGTTCAAACTGGTCTTTAATTGATGCAGCAGTAATCCATGCGAGATACAGCAATAGTCTGAAGTCCCAGCAGGTATTGGCAATGTATGGCAGGAATCTATCTCTTCCGCTTCTATCATGTGCCTGGAGCTCTCTGCAGGATAAGTCATCTGCTTGTGGCTCTGTAATATGGCAGGAATTACTATCTTCTGCACTATCTTCTGCTGTATTGGGGACTGACTAGCTGAGGAGGTATTTGGCTTCTCCTGGTCTCTGGATGGCACTCACAGTTGTGCTCACAGGGTATGGTTCTTCCAGGAGTTCTGGAGGTGGCTGCTTGCTTTCTACCAGCTGAGGCTGAAGGCTCAGGCTGGGAATGATGATCTTTTGTCTCAGCCGAGACAAGAGACTGGCTTGGATCCCTAGAACTGGGAGCTACTACACACACAGCCTTCCCCATGCAGGGAGAGCTGGAACACACTGGATCTAACAGTTTTTTCCCTCCCTTGCTGCAGGGTGTGGGAAACTCCACTTCCTTAAGCAGGGGGGCAGAACAGAACTGGAACGTTCCATTCTGAATGGCCATAACATTAAAACTATTCCCACCAATGATGCCGCCACCTGCTGGTGTACATGAAAATGACAGCAATATATATATGTCAAGGATTTCAATGCACATTAGTGAGGATGTGATGTTAACTTATATAGGATGACAATGCAGATGCACTTAACAGGTTGTAGCGGGGAAAAAGAGTTTCGTAACATAACTCTGGGATTTTTATTACACTTATGTATACCCTGCACATGTAGAGGCACTTTTTACATATATTTACATCTAGTCGAAGACGACTGGTTGCCTGCTCTTGACATGTACATTTTTTATTTTGTTGGCATTTATTTTCATAAAATTTAGCTTTTATTAGTCATTTAGTTAATATATATATAGTGAGCACTTAAATCTAACCTACTGATTAAAACTCTCTACAGTAGACCCTTTGTGTGCTGCGTTGCTGTTAGCTTGCTTCTGGTGCCGGCTAGTATTACAGTAACAACTAGGGATGAGCGAACCCGAACTGTATAGTTCGGGTTCGTACCGAATTTTGGGGTGTCCGTGACACGGACCCGAACCCGAACATTTTCGTAAAAGTCCGGGTTCGAGTTCGGTGTTCGGCGCTTTCTTGGCGCTTTTTGAAAGTCTGCAAAGCAGCCAATCAACAAGCATCATACTACTTGCCCCAAGAGGCCATCACAGCCATGACTACTATTGGCATGGCTGTGATTGGCCAGTGCAGCATGTGACCCAGCCTCTATATAAGCTTAGGTCACGTAGCGCTGCATGTCACTCTGCTGATACAAGTGTAGGGAGAGGTTGCAGCTGCGACGTTAGGGCGAGATTAGGCAGTGATTAACTCCTCCAAAAGACTTCATTCAGTGATCGATCTACAGCTGTGGATCATTGAACTGCTGCTATTCAATTGCTCAGTGTTTTTAGGCTGCCCAGAGCGTTTTTCAATCACTTTTTTCTGGGGTGATCGGCGGCCATTTTGTGGCTTGTGGTGCGCCAACACAAGCTGTCACCAAGTACATTTAACCATCAATAGTGTGGTTATTTTTTGCTATGTCCTACATCAGGGTCAAGCTTTCATCAAGTGCATTTAACCATCAATAGTGTGGTTATTTTTTGGCCATATACTTCATCAGGGGCAAGCTGAGCCTGTCACCCAAGTGCATTTAACCATCAATAGTGTGGTTATTTTTTGCTATATCCTACATCAGGGTCAAGCTGTCATTAAGTGCATTTAACCATCAATAGTGTGGTTATTTTTTGGCCATATACTACATCAGGGGCAAGTTGAGCCTGTCACAAAGTGCATTTAACCATCAATAGTGTGGTTATTTTTTGGCCATATACTACATCAGGGGCAAGCTGAGCCTGTCACCTAAGTGCATTTCACCATCAATAGTGTGGTTATTTTTTGGCTATATCCTACATCAGGGTTAAGCTGTCATCAAGTGCATTTAACCATCAATAGTGTGGTTATTTTTTGGCCATATACTACATCAGGGGCAAGTTGAGCCTGTCACCCAGCGCCTAAAAAATAGGCCTCACATTTATATTCATCCAAATCTGTCATTACTGCTTTAGCTGGTCAAGTTATTTAGTGTCCGTCAAAGCACAGTTTTTGTTCTGGGTTGAAATACAATTCCCAATTTTGCAATTCTCAAAATTAGTGGTTTCTGTTGTATCAGGCCTACTTTAAATCTATCCCTCGATAGTGGCGAAAAAAGATAGGAAGGTGCTCATAGGGTAGTAGGTTCAATTATAGATATTGATATATGAAATCAGGACATCGAAAATTATGCTCACCTTCTGGTGTTGTGCATACGTAGGCACAACAATCCTGAGGACAAGGGGTCGGTGCAGCCCGGTATCTTCTCAGTCCTCGTCGGTGGAGTAGCCTAAGCTCCAGAGGAATGATATATATTGCAAACAGAAAAAGATTGATGGTGCACTGGTGTGGTGCACCAATTGATACCTTCTGGCGCAAAAACACGACCTCGGTGGATAGATAAAGGGGTCTTTTATTGATGATAGACATAGCCTACGTATGCACAACACCAGAAGGTGAGCATAATTTTCGATGTCCTGATTTCATATATCAATATCTATAATTGAACCTACTACCCTATGAGCGCCTTCCTATCTTTTTTCGCCACTATCGCTGTATATTTCTGAGACCCTCAGAACTAAGGCCGACACCGTTGGTCTGGGAATACGGCTGCTCTAGGTTTTGTTTATCTCCACGCAACAAGCGGCAGTTGTAGATCCCGAATATGGACTACTGCCTCCAAAGGATTCAACAGCGAACAATACTGGTGTCAACCTGGACCAGTACACAGAACAAGAACGATGGAAACAACGTACTATAACCACCAGAAAGTGAATCCACAGAGCCAAAGATTACATCAAACGATCTACTTCATTTGTTCTTTGAACTTGAAAGATTCCTGAAGGAAGAGATCCAACATCACATGGATTGGCTCCTTTTAGAACTATACCTCAAGGAGGACCTTGTGCCTAGAGGTCTAAGACTACGTTTTGAAAGCGCTTTCAAAAACGACCCAATTTTTTCAAAAGAATGGGACGAATATATGCTAATTTGTGCCCAGGGTATGCTAAATAGACTCCACACTAAACGCAAACAACTCTGTGAGACACTCAAAACACAGATTGATGAACATGTGGCTAACCTAGCCCAATATTCTACACATTATGATTTTATCAAGTTTGATCGACTCATTACCACTAGAGTACCTAAATATGAAAAAGAAACCATAGAAACAAAGTCCTTCAAACTAAATAGAGACAGAACTGATTTTCGCAATAATAACATAAAGTTCTGGTCAAACAGACATAATAACCAACAATTGCCTGACCCCAATTCTACCATACCACCACTTCTCAATTGTGTCCGGTTTATGCCTAACCCGGCACAAAGGGCCACCCAATCCCCTAGAGTCCGATACCGGGCTACCCAACCACTAAATACGCCATCAAGGCCCCCACGTCCATTCGACCAGGACGTCAGACACACTAGATCACAACATCAAAGGAATACCTTTATCAATAGTAATAGAATGAAACATACTAATGACCCCCCCTCGTAATGGGGATCCTAGCCCCGCCCTTGGAGCACATGCCCCAGCTGAGCCTGTTGCCATTCCCCCTCCACTCCTCTCAACTAATTACCACAAATTAGGTAAGGATCCGCCCCCTAAAATTCCCAACAAATCAATACCCCAGAAGCCTTCGCCAAACCAATGCACTTTGCCATCCCACATGGAGCCCAGTGACCCTTCTATTGATCACTTGAGCCTCCCCGCCACCATAGTTGGTCCCTCCACGGCGGCTCGACCTCCACTTCCCCATTCACCCACCTCTTCTTGCTTGCCCATTGTCCCTTTGCTTCCTACTCCAGTTATTGCTCACAATTTAGCAGTTGATCACAACCGCTCTGCTATATTTGAAGACTCACTCATCACTATCCACAACACCAGCACTGAGGATAACCCGGACCCTATCGATCAGCAGTCTTTTTTACCGCTACCCGGGGCCCTGACCCCGGAAGCAGTATATGTTCTGCGACAACCCTCAGGGACTACAGTGATCACGGACTTCTTCCGACCGGCTCCGAACAGAGGATTGAAAAGAAGAATAAGCTCAGAAGAGGACGGCGAGGAGGTAAAGCGAAATCAAGCGACCTCACAAAGCACAAACAACAAAAAAACTGTGATCAGCAACATAAGTCCGAAGAGAAACAGGAAGAAGCACTAGTCCGTATTTTTAACCTATCCTCACATCCACTGAATGAGGCTGAAACGAGCCTGCTACAGAAAGGCTTATCCTTCTGCCCTACGGGCAAATTCAACGAATTTGAACTATTTGTGGACCTAAATTCCTTCATCCGCAAATTAACGCTACATCGGCATTTCAAGATCCAAACATCGAAACCCAAAATTATACCGGAAACAATGTCAGAAAATACCCCAATGGACCCAGATACAACACCAAAAGTTGTCAACACGGGGCTGAAACCTAAATCAACATTTAACCCCATATACCATAGGGGAAACCACATAGAAACCTTCTCGGCCCTGGTGACCAAAGAACTGAGAACCATCAACAAAGGTCTAAACATCCCTGATAAAGTATATCATCAATAAAAGACCCCTTTATCTATTCACCGAGGTCGTGTTTTTGCGCCAGAAGGTATCAATTGGTGCACCACACCAGTGCACCATCAATCTTTTTCTGTTTGCTTTAAATCTATCCCTAAAAGGGTATATTAGATTCAAGGTGCTTATAGGGGAATTCTCAAGAACTTCACACACACGCTACAGTGCAGATCCAAGTCTAATTCTGTGATTAAACGTATACCTGTCACCCAGCGCCTAAAAAATAGGCCTCACATTTATATTCATCCAAATCTGTCATTACTGTTTTAGCTGGTCAAGTTATTTAGTGTCCGTCAAAGCACATTTTTTGTTCTGGGTTGAAATACAATTCCCAATTTTGCAATTCTCTAAATTAGTGGTTTCTGCTGTATCAGGCCTACTTTAAATCTATCCCTAAAAGGGTATATTAGATTCAAGGTGCTGATAGGGTAATTCTCAAGAACTTCACACACACGCTGCAATGCAGATCCAAGTCTAATTCTGTCTGTAAACGTATACCTGTCACCCAGCGCCTAAAAAATAGGCCTCAAATTTATATTCAGCTAAATCTGTCATTACTGGTGTGCCTGTATTAGTGTAATACGGTACCTAAATAGATAGCCAGATAGTGTTAGGTGTCTGTAAAAAAAAGCCTGAATTTGAATTCAATACATTGGCCCGAATAATATTTTGCTTATTGTGGTGAACGGTAACAATGAGGAAAACATCTAGTAAGGGACGCGGACATGGTCGTGGTGGTGTTAGTGGACCCTCTGGTGCTGGGAGAGGACGTGGCCGTTCTGCCACAGCCACACGTCCTAGTGTACCAACTACCTCAGGTCCCAGTAGCCGCCAGAATTTACAGGGATATTTGGTGGGGCCCAATGCCGTTCTAAGGATGGTAAGGCCTGAGCAGGTACAGGCATTAGTCAATTGGGTGGCCGACAGTGCATCCAGCACGTTCACATTATCTCCCACCCAGTCTTCTGCAGAAAGCGCACAGATGGCGCATGAAAACCAAGCCCATCAGTCTGTCACATCACCCCCATGCATATCAGGGAAACTGTCTGAGCCTCAAGTTATGCAGCAGTCTCTTATGCTGTTTGAAGACTCTGCTGGCAGGGTTTCCCAAGGGCATCCACCTAGCCCTTCCCCAGGGGTGGAAGAGATAGAATGCACTAACGCACAACCACTTATGTTTCCTGATGATGAGGACATGGGAATACCACCTCAGCATGTCTCTGATGATGACGAAACACAGGTGCCAACTGCTGCGTCTTTCTGCAGTGTGCAGACTGAACAGGAGGTCAGGGATCAAGACTGGGTGGAAGACGATTCAGGGGACGATGAGGTCCTAGACCCCACATGGAATGAAGGTCGTGCCACTGACTTTCACAGTTCGGAGGAAGAGGCAGTGGTGAGACCGAGCCAACAGCGTAGCAAAAGACAAAGAGGGAGCAGTGGGCAAAAGAAGAACACCCGCCGCCAAGAGACTCCGCCTGCTACTGACCGCCGCCATCTGGGACCGAGCACCCCAAAGGCAGCTTCAAGGAGTTCCCTGGCATAGCACTTCTTCAAACAATGTGCTGACGACAAGACCCGAGTGGTTTGCACGCTGTGCCATCAGAGCCTGAAGCGAGGCATTAACGTTCTGAACCTTAGCACAACCTGCATGACCAGGCACCTGCATGCAAAGCATGAACTGCAGTGGAGTAAACACCTTAAAAACAAGGAAGTCACTCAGGCTCCCCCTGCTACCTCTTCTGCTGCTGCCGCCTCGGCCTCTTCCTCCGCGTCTGGAGGAACGTTGGCACCTGCCGCCCAGCAAACATGGGATGTACCACCAACACCACCACCTGCGTCACCAAGCATCTCAACCATGTCACACGGCAGCGTTCAGCTCTCCATCTCACAAACATTTGAGAGAAAGCGTAAAAAATTCCCACCTAGCCACCCTCGATCCCTGGCCCTGAATGCCAGCATTTCTAAACTACTGGCCTATGAAATGCTGTCATTTAGGCTGGTGGACACAGACAGCTTCAAACAGTTCATGTCGCTTGCTGTCCCACAGTATGTTGTTCCCAGCCGGCACTACTTCTCCAAGAGAGCCGTGCCTTCCCTGCATAACCAAGTATCCGATAAAATCAAGTGTGCACTGCGCAACGCCATCTGTGGCAAGGTCCACCTAACCACAGATACGTGGACCAGTAAGCACGGCCAGGGACGCTATATCTCCCTAACTGCACACTGGGTAAATGTAGTGGCGGCTGGGCCCCAGGCGTAGAGCTGTTTGGCGCACGTCCTTCCGCCGCCAAGGATCGCAGGGCAACATTCTTTGCCTCCTGTCTCCTCCTCCTCCTACTCAGCTTCCTCCTCCTCTTCTTCCACCTGCACACACCTTCACCACCAACTTCAGCACAGCCCGGGGTAAACGTCAGCAGGCCATTCTGAAACTCATATGTTTGGGGGACAGGCCCCACACCGCACTAATTCCGGGTCTGCTGTGATCTAAAACCTAATCGCTGCCCCCCAGCAGACCCGGAATTAGTGTGCAAGCTACCGAGTAGCCTTTAGGCAGCCTAGTGAGGTATTGCGCCGCCATGAGAAACTAAGCACAGTCTTTGAATAGGCAAATTAAAGCTTATAGCTGGCAGCAAGTGTAGCGACCAAACAGCTACCATCACAGTTACAAAGCTGAGGTATTGTGCCATCATGAGAAACAAGCACAGTCCTTGAACAGGCAAATTGAAGCTTATAGCTGGCAGCAAGTGTAGCGACCAAATAGCTACCATTACAGTCACTAAGCTGAGTTACATCATATACACAATGTGTCAGTAACTACAGATAATGAAAAGCCAGCAGGCAGTATAGGAAGCAACAGTGTTACTACAGTAAGCCTAGAAGGTGTACACATAGGCACTCAGTAAAAAGACATATCGTCCATTAACACGTTGTTACTGTAATACTAGCCGGCACCAGAAGCAAGCTAACAGCAACACAGCACACAAAGGGTCTACTGTAGAGAGTTTTAATCAGTAGGTTAGATTTAAGTGCTCACTATATATATATTAACTAAATGACTAATAAAAGCTAAATTTTATGAAAATAAATGCCAACAAAATAAAAAATGTACATGTCAAGAGCAGGCAACCAGTAGTCTTCGACTAAATGTAAATATATATAACTCTGGGATGTTACAATTATTGGGCTAATTATTAGTAATGGCTGTTCACAAGAATGCTCGTTCCTGATAGCTGGCCAATGTAAATATGTTGCTACTCATTCATTGGATGATTTTCCAATGGAGCTCTGAAAAATGAAAATTGTCATCTGATTGGTTGCTATAGGCAGCTTAGCCAGTTATTTTTGCACCAGTCTTGATAAATCTGCCCCATGGTGGCTACTGTAAAGCATATCTCTAAATACTGTGTAATGGTCCGTGTCTGGTTCGGAGTCTTTATAGCAACTACCTAGAAGGAAGCCAGTGGTCGATACACAGGATAACATCAGCAAACAGGAGAAGGCAAATACCATAGTCAGAAGGAAGTCAGTGGTCGATGAACAGGATAATGTCAACAAGCAGCAAGCAGGAGAGACTAGCTTGATTACAGGATAGACATACAATAATCTCACAAGGTAGGAAGTGCAAGGCTGGGCTTAAATAAGATATACAATCATGGAACAGGGTGGAGCAAATCAGGGAGACGGGACCCGAAACTAGAGGCACAGAAACTAGGCATAAGTTGAGCACAGGAGCTGTCCAGAAAGCAGAATAACTCAGTTGGAAGATCTGCCACCTGGGACACAGGAGTCCCCTCCTTTCAGGATGGCCTCTGGACATCTTAGGAGCTGGTTTCTCTGGATGTCTATCATGAAATTCCTTTGTAAGCCTAGGGGCATGAACTATGTTTTCTAGTTCTCTCATGAATTCTCTTCTGATCCATAAACCTTCCATTGCACCAGATATTGCACTTGACCTTTTCTAGAGTCCAAAATTTTTTCAACAATGTATTCTTCCTCCCCTTGGACTTTTACTTGTGCAGGAGGCAGCTGATTTCTTCCTCGAAACGGGTTTTCGTTAAATGGCTTGAGCAATGACATGTGGAACACAGGGTATATTTTCAATCTGTTAGGAAGTTTGAGACGGAAGGAAACTTGATTAACTTGTTCAGAAATTTGGAAAGGTCCTGTGAAGTTTTGACCCAATTTTGGAAATGGAACATGTGTTTTCAGATTTCTAGTAGATAGCAAAACCTTATCACCAACTTTAAAGGTGAGAGGAACTTAGTGATGTTTATTAGCTGCTTTCTTATAGTCTTCTTGGGCTTCTTTTAGCATCTCTATTAGTTTCTTTTGAGTTTCTTGCAATTTCGTTAGTCTGTGAGTAACAGCAGGAATAGGTGTACTAAGCAGAAGGTTAGGAATTAATACTGGATGTAAGCCAAAGTTCACAAATAATGGACTTTGAGATTTAGCACTATGTTTAGAGTTGTATGCAAATTCTGCTGTTGGTAAATAGTCCTCCCAATCCTCTTGAAGGTAGGAAATAAAACAGAGGAGGTATTGTTCCAAAGTTTGGTTTGTTCTTTCCATCTGGCCATTGGATTGAGGAATAAAAGCAGAAGACAAATTAACTGTAACTCCTAAGGCTGCACAGAAGTTCTTCCAAAATCTTGAAGTGATTTGAACACCTCTATCTGAAATTACATTGTCAGGAATTCCATGCAACCTAAATATCTCCTTAGTCATTAATTCTGCAGTTTGTTCTGCAGTAGGAATTCTTCTAATTGGAATGAAATGGGCCATCTTTATGAGTCGGTAGACAACAAGGATGGTAATAATTTCTTTAGAAGGAGGAAGGTCCACAATAAAATCCATGGAACTTGATCCCCAAGGCCTGGATGGAACTGGAAGTGGTTGAAGAAGACCTAGAGGAGGAGATAGCGGTGTCTTGTTCCGTGCACATGTTAAACAGGAGAAAAAATATTTTCTAACATCGTTCTTACAATTAGGCCACCAAAATGAACAAAGTAGTAGGTCGTAAGTTTTCATGACTCCAAGATCCCCTGCAATTTTAGAATCGTGGACCAATTTGAGGACTTCAAGTCAAGCAGATTCAGGGACATATATTCTGTGTTCCTGCTTCCAAACCCCCTCTTTAAAGGAAAGGTCCACATCCTTGGAAGGATGGTTGAGAAAAGAGTCATTCTGGTATCCCTCTCTGAACATGGTTAAAAGTTCTTTATAGTCCAGTATTCCTAGAAAAGTTTTGGAAAATAAAATATTAGACTCTGTTTTAGACCCCTCTTGTGGTTCAGCAAGATTCCTGGACAAGGCATCAGCCTTGCCATTTCTTGAACCTGGCCGATAAGAAATGATGAAATTAAATCTAGAGAAAAACAAGGCCCATCTTGCTTGTCTTGCAGGCAGTCTCTTAGCTGTATGAATGAACTGTAAATTTTTGTGGTCAGTAAGGACAGTCACTGGGTGATTAGCTCCTTCCAAAAGATGTCTCCACTTAGAGAAAGCAACTGTAATGGACAACAGTTCTTTGTTTCCTATGTCATCATTTCTTTCTGCCAATGACATAGTATGAGAAAGAAATGCACATGGACGGAGTTACATTTTGTCTCCAACTCGTTGAGATAGGACAGCTCCCACAGCAGAGTCTGAGGCATCTACTTCAACCACAAAAGGTAATTCAGGATTTGGATGGATCAGTATGGGCGCAGAAGTAAAGAGATCTTTTAACTGGTCTGGAGACCATAAAAATACTTGTTTTTTCTTTGTGAGTAAAGTGATTGGTAAGATGATTTTAGAAAAATATTTTATGAATCTCCTGTAGAAATTTGCAAACCCTATAAATCGCTGAACATCTTTAAGATTTCTTGGAGTGGGCCAATATATTACAGCTTTGATTTTACTAGAATCCATACTCAGACCTTCTGGGGAGATGATATATCCCAAAAAATTGGATTTTTGTTTGTTCGAATTCACATTTTTCCAGTTTGATATAAAGATTTTCCAGTAGACGTCCCAATACTAACTGAACATGTCTGCGATGTTCCTTCAAGGTGTCTGAAAATATAAGAATGTCATCAAGGTACACAACAACAAATTGGTCTAAGATGTCTCGAAACACATCATTAACAAAATGTTGAAATGTTGCAGGAGCGTTAGTGAGGCCAAATAGCATAACCAGATATTCAAAATGTCCGTATCTAGTTCTAAAGTCAGTCTTCCACTCATCCCCTGGATGAATGCGTATGAGATTATAGGCTCCTCTTAAATCAAGTTTGGTAAAAATATTAGCAGACCGGAGTCTTTCCAGCAACTCTAGGGGAAGAGCATAATGATTTTTAATAGTTATCTTATTTAGTTCTCTGTGGTCAATGCATTGTCTCAAGGTTGAGTCTTTTTTTCTACAACGAACAAAGGTGCCCCAGCTGGGGATGAAGAAGGTAGAATGAAGCCTTTTTTTAAATTTTCATATAAGTATTCTCAGAGCACTTTTAATTCTGGTTCAGAGAGATTGTAAATTCTGCTAAAAGGAATAGTTGTTCCAGGAAGCAACTCGATGGGACAATCGTAGGGACGATGAGAAGGTAGTTGATCAGATTTTTTCTTGCTGCAGACATCACTAATCTGTTGATATTGAGGTTACAATTTATCATAACTCTGATGAGGAATTTCTGAAACTTTTATTTGTTTTTTGATGGATAAACTTATATGACAATTGTCCTTGCAGTATTAAGAAGGAAAGGTAACAGTCCTTAATTCCCAGTTGATAGAAGGATTATGGATAGCAAACCACGGAATTCCTAAAATAAACAGAAACTTGGGAGAAGAAATCAAATTAAAACGAATAGTTTCATGATGATCAGGTTCAATTGTCTCGTGAGTTACAGGTCCAGATGATAAAGGTGATCCATCAACAGTTTCCATATCAATTGGCACGGATTTTGTTCTACGCGCAATGTTATTATCAAGCGCAAATTGCAAGTCCATGAAATTCCCCCCTACCCCAGAATCTAACATGGCAGAGCATTGCATTTTATGGTTCCCAATTATGACCTGTATCGGAATGACAAAATGAGAAGATGATGAATACATCTTGTGTTTGTCTTGGGTTACAGATGAGGTGGTCTGCATAACTGAATCCAGCTGTTCAGAAAGTTCAAGATTGCTATCTGCCTTAGCACTAGTGCAAGT
Organism: Bufo bufo; assembly: GCF_905171765.1. Lineage (NCBI taxonomy): Eukaryota > Metazoa > Chordata > Amphibia > Anura > Bufonidae > Bufo > Bufo bufo. The sequence continues at coordinate 530,127,954 of NC_053391.1, read as the reverse complement.
TATAGACCTTTGAAACCTGTTGGGACAGTTAATGGCATAATGTCCTGAGCCCCCACAATAGAGGCACAGATTTTATGTACGGCGCCTCTTTTTCTCCTCCGCACTAAGAGGTTTTCGGATGACATCAATCTGCAGAGGTTCTGGTAAGGATTCAGTCTTTTGCTGTGTGTTCAATGCTGAGTGACTGAAGGAGTAGGTGGGTTTGTTTCCAAATATCCGCAGTCTCTCTTTTCTACGTTCAGTAAGTCTCTGATCAATTCAGATGCACAGTTTCCTTGTAACTAGCCTGCCCTGTGTTCCACCGAAAATGTAAAGTTTTGTAGGGAGAGAAACCATCGGGTGACCCGGGCATTTCTATCCTTGGCCTGGCTCATCCACTTGAGAGGGGAGTGGTCAGTCACCAGGCAGAATTTTCTCCCCAATTAATAATAGCAGAGAGATTCTAGTGCCCACTTGATAGCCAGGCACTCTCTTTCCACTATGCTATACTGGGTCTAGGCTGGGGTGAGCTTACGGCTGAGGAAGACAACGGGATGTTCCTCCCTGTTGACTTTCTGAGACAGTACAGCATCAAGGCCTACTTCAGAGGCATCGGTCTGTACTATAAACTCCCTTTCGAAGTCGGGCGTCACGAAAACCGGGGACCCGCACAGGGCCGACTTTAAAGCGGAGAAAGCCTCTTCTGCCCGATCATCCCAGCGATCCATCGTTGACTTGCGTCCCTTCAAGAGTCCTGTCAAGAGTAGCAAAGTGGGGAACAATCCTCATGTAATAACCCACCATTCCCAGGAATGACTTTATTTGCCTAGTGGTGACAGTTCGGGGCCAATTCTGTATCGCCTCTATTTTGTTAACTTGGGGTTTGATGACTCAACGCCCAATGACATACCCCAGGTACTTAGTCTCTTCTAACCCTATTGCACATTGGGTTAGCAGTTAGGCCAGTTTTCCAAAGGGAGTCCACTACAGCCTGCACTTTGGGTAGGTGACTTTCCCAGTCGGTACTGTAAATGACAATATCGTCCAGGAAAGCCGAAGCATACCGGCGATGTGGACCAAGCACAATGTCTATTAGTCGCTGAAAAGTGACGGGGGAGCCAAGCAGACCAAGCGGTAAGACCTTATGTTGATACAGCCCCTGAGGTGTGATGAAGGCAGTTTTTGGCAGCCTCCGTTAATGGCACCTGCCAGTACCCTTTCGTGAGGTCGAAAACAGAAAAATACTGGTCTTGTCCTAACCTCTCGATGAGCTCATCCACCTGGGGCATGGGATACGCATCAAACTTGGAAACCTCGTTACGTTTTCGAAAGTCATTACAAAACCGCAACGTCCCATCCGGCTTGGGTATCAATACTATAGGATTGGACCACTCACTTTTTGAGTCCTCAATGACGTCTAGCTGCAACATTAGCTGCACCTCCCCCGATATGGCTTGTCGCTGAGCCTTGGGTACCCGGTATGGTTTTAATCTGACTTTTGCCTGAGGCTCAGTGACAATGTCATGCTGGATTATGGAAATTCGTCCAGGGAGGTCCGAGAACACATCCTTGTTCTGACTAACAAACTCCCTGGCCTCCTGAGTCTGTTTAGAGGAGAGGGTCCCTTGGTCGGCCTGAACCTCTTTAGGTAGTCCTACTCAGGAAAACATCTACATTAACTCCTTAGCCATGAGTTTGGCCGAGGTATGTCGCAGTGGAACCGCCTCCGGGTACCGAGTGGCGCAGTCTAGAATGACTAAGATGTGTTGATGCCCTCTGGAGTACTTTGGTACTAGGCCTATGAGGTCCATAGCTATTCGGTCAAACGGTACTTCGAAAATCGGGAGAGGTACTAGGGGACTACGGAAATGTGGCTGGGGGCTAGTTATCTGGCAGGTCAGGTAAGACTTACAAAACTCTTCCACTTCTTTGAATATGCTGGGCCAGTAAAACTGCTGTAGAATACGATACGAGATACGAGTTTTCTGCAGCCCCAGGTGACCCCCAAGAACGAGTTGGTGGTCTAGATCTAACACAAGCTTGCGATAAGCCTTGGGGACCACCAACTGTTCAATAGGCTCACCCCGTAGTTGGTTTACCCAATACAACATATCTTGATGAACCACAAAACGGGTAAACACTAACTCTCCCCCAGGTTGCTGTGGTTCACCATCTACTATTAACACATTTTCCCAGGCATGGGATAGGGTTGGGTCCCGATGTTGGGCGGTACCAAAATTATCCCCAGAGACATTGAGGTTTGCCAATTCAGGACCCGGCGGCAAGTCCTCCACGTCTCCCACCATCACACTTGTCTCCCCCTCTTCCTCCGAAGTGGCGGTCACCCCTACCGCTGGCCCTTCGGTCTAAGGTTCCCAGGGTTCTGGTCTCCCCCGGAGCCGGGCCACTCTTCTAGGGTTACCCCTGTCTCATGGGTATCAGTCACTCTCATAGAAGACCATAGTGCTGGGAAGCCCAGGAAGTCTCTCCCTTTTATAAGTTCATAATGTAGATTTGTGGCGACAGCCACCTTGTGTGTCCATCTACTGGCCACTGTTGTTAGAGACACCAGCACGGTGGCGTAGTCTTTTAAGTCTCTGTGGATGCACATCACCCCGACTTTCTGGCCAGTATACTCAGTGGACTGCACCAGGGTAGCCCTTACTAGGGTTACGAGACTCCCTGAGTCCAGTTGAGCCTACGCAGGAGTATCTCCCACTTCCAACTGGCACAAGTGATCTAAAGACTCTGGAGTACCTGTTGAACACAGCCTCCTGGCATATAGCGACTGCCGGTAGCCATAGTTAGTGTCCATGGGCTCAACCCGAAGGGGACAGTCAGCCCTTACATAGCATGGCTCCTGACACCGCCAGCATACTATCAGAGCCAGGTCTGCCGTGGGTACATCCAGGGCGGGTTTTATCGGCTCAAATCTCCGGGCCTGGGGTGGAGATTTCCAGGGTTTGCCGACCTCCCTCCCGACAGAACCCTCCTTTAGATTCCTGGTAGCTTCATAGCATTACACCAGGTCCACCATCTGAAGAGCATTGCCAAGAGACACCTGACCGATCCAGTGCTGGAGAGGGTATGGCAAAGCCCTCCAGAATATATAGGCTAACAGACGATCTTGACTTTCTGGTAGTCGGCCGCTTGATCGTCCGGCAAGTCGAAATACACCTGCTGGGAATCAGATGCCAGGAACGGAGCAACGACCTCAGCCCACTGGTTACGGGGCAGCTTTTCCCTGATGGCCACTTTCTCGTACATCGCCAGGTAGGTTTCAATGTCGTCTGTGGGGGTCATCTTAGGAATCGCTGCACGGACTGCTTTCCTGGCATCGAGGACGCTCTGGGTTACTCCTGCTGTCTGCAAAGCCATCACATGTTGTAGCAGCAACTGGTTAGTCTCCTGCTGCTGCTTGTTAGCCTTGCCTTGCTGCGGTTTTTCTCTCGCTGCTGCAGAATAGCCTCCATGAGGGCCTTCACAACAGCCTCCATTTTGTTATGAGGAACTGGTTGTAATACAGCTGGTTTAATGTACAACATACAACCGCCTGAAAAATTTAGAAACCAAAAATATCGGCATTCACGCCAGCCTCAATGCTCTTGCACGCATCCTCCACCAATTGTGGGGACTCGCTCTGGTAGACAGGATTAGCAGACGCAGTATAGAGGCAACAACAAGTTCTTTGGATCAAACAACAGTTCAGTGTTTTATTCACACTTTAGGCAAGTGACAAAACAAGCAGTCATAAACAAGCAAAAAGTCACCTTGCGGTGTTGGTGGTAATTCACACCATGCTGCAATTCTGCCTCAAAGAGTCCTTGAGCATAGCAGCACCAACCTGTTTTCATGCCAAACAGGTAGCAAATGACACAAGGCTCGCAGATCCCAACATAGAGACCTCGCTTCTGAGCCCAGCTGCCTATTTAAGGACAGCCAGGTGCTGCCAAAACTCGTACTTGCACTTAAAATTCGGTCCGGTATTTGACCTCACCTGGCTGTAAATCAGCCCAGCAGCACATGCTGGGAGGAAAATACCTGTTTTCCCAGACCAAACCTCTCACTGTGTCACAATATATATATACTGTATATACAGTACAGACCAAAAGTTTGGACACACCTTCTCATTCAAAGAGTTTTCTTTATTTTCATGACTATGAAAATTGTAGATTCACACTGAAGGCATCAAAACTATGAATTAACACATGTGGAATTATATACATAACAAACAAGTGTGAAACAACTGAAAATATGTCATTTTCTAGGTTCTTCAAAGTAGCCACCTTTTGCTTTGATTACTACTTTGCACACTCTTGGCATTCTCTTGGTGAGCTTCAAGAGGTAGTCCCCTGAAATGGTTTTCACTTCACAGGTGTGCCCTGTCAGGTTTGATAAGTGGGATTTCTTACCTTTAAATGGGGTTGGGACCATCAGTGGCGTTGAGGAGCAGTCAGGTGGATACACAGCTGATAGTCCTACTGAATAGACTGTTAGAATTTGTATAATGGCAAGAAAAAAGCAGCTAAGTAAAGAAAAACGAGTGGCCATCATTACTTTAAGAAATGAAGGTCAGTCAGCCGAAAAATTGGGAAAACTTTGAAAGTAAGGGCTATTTGACCATGAAGGAGAGTGATGGGGTGCTGCGCCAGATGACCTGGCCTCCACAGTCACCGGACCTGAACCCAATCGAGATGGTTTGGGGTGAGCTGGACCGCAGAGTGAAGGCAAAAGGGCCAACAAGTGGTAAGCATCTCTGGAAACTCCTTGAAGACTGTTGGAAGACCATTTCAGGTGACTACCTCTTGAAGCTCATCAAGAGAATGCCAAGAGTGTGCAAAGCAGTAATCAAAGCAAAAGGTGGCTACTTTGAAGAACCTAGAATATGACATATTTTCAGTTGTTTCACACTTGTTTGTTATGTATATAATTCCACATGTTTTAATTCATAGTTTTGATGCCTTCATAGTCATGAAAATAAAGAAAACTCTTTGAATGAGAAGGTGTGTCCAAACTTTTGGTCTGTACTGTACACTCACCTAAAGATTCAACAAGGTGCTGATAGCATTCTTTAGAAATGTTGGCCCATATTGATAGGATAGCATCTTGCAGTTGATGGAGATTTGAGGGATGCACATCGAGGGCACGAAGCTCCCGTTCCACCACATCCCAAAGATGCTCTATTGGGTTGAGATCTGGTGACTGTGGGGGCCATTTTAGTACAGTGAACTCATTGTCATGTTCAAGAAACCAACTTGAAATGATTCGAGCTTTGTGACATGGTGCATTATCCTGCTGGAAGTAGCCATCACAGGATGGATACATGTTCTCATTCTGTTTACGCCAAATTCGGACTCTACCATTTGAATGTCTCAACAGAAATCGAGACTCATCAGACCAGGTAACATTTTTCCAGTCTTCAACAGTTCAATTTTGGTGAGCTCGTGCAAATTGTAGCCTCTTTTTCCTATTTGTAGTGGAGATGAGTGGTACCCGGTGGGGTCTTCTGCTGTTGTAGCCCATCCGCCTTAAGGTTTTTGCGTGTTGTGGCTTCACAAATGCTTTGCTGCATACCTCGGTTGTAACGAGTGGTTATTTCAGTCAACGTTGCTCTTCTATCAGCTTGAATCAGTCGGCCCATTCTCCTCTGACCTCTAGCATCCACAAGGCATTTTTGCCCACAGGACTGCCGCATACTGGATGTTTTTCCCTTTTCACACCATTCTTTGTAAACCCTAGAAATGGTTGTGCGTGAAAATCCCAGTAACTAAGCAGATTGTGAAATACTCAGACCGGCCCGTCTGGCACCAACAACCATGCCACGCTCAAAATTGCTTAAATCACCTTTCTTTCCCATTCTGACATTCAGTTTGGAGTTCAGGAGATTGTCTTGACCAGGACCACACCCCTAAATGTATTGAAGCAACTGCCATGTGATTGGTTGACTAGATAATTGCATTAATGAGAAATAGAACAGGTGTTCCTAATAATTCTTTAGGTGAGTATATATATATATATATATATATATATATACAATTTTATATATATATATATATATATACAATTTTATATATATATATATATACAATTATATATATATATATACACAATTATATATATATATATATATATATATATATATATATATACACTGCTCAAAAAAATAAAGGGGACACTTAAACAACACAATGTAACTCCAAGTCAATCACACTTCTGTGAAATCATACTGTCCACTTAGGAAGCAACACTGAGTGACAATCAATTTCACATGCTGTTGTGCAAATGGGATAGACAACAGGTGGAAATTATAGGCAATTAGCAAGACACCCCCAATAAAGGAGTGGTTCTGCAGGTGGTGACCACAGACCACTTCTCAGTTCCTATGCTTCCTGGCTGATGTTTTGGTCACTTTTGAATGTTGGCGGTGCTTTCACTCTAGTGATAGCATGAGACGGAGTCTACAACCCAAACAAGTGGCTCAGGTAGTGCAGCTTATCCAGGATGGCACATCAATACGAGCTGTGGCAAGAAGGTTTGCTGTGTCTGTCAGCGTAGTGTCCAGAGCATGGAGGCACTACCAGGAGACAGGCCAGTACATCAGGAGACGTGGAGGAGGCCGTAGGAGGGCAACAACCCAGCAGCAGGACCGCTACCTCTGGCTTTGTGCAAGGAGGAACAGGAGGAGCACTGCCAGAGCCCTGCAAAATGACCTCCAGCAGGCCACAAATGTGCATGTGTCTGCTCAAACGGTCAGAAACAGACTCCATGAGGGTGATATGAGGGCCTGACGTCCACAGGTGGGGGTTGTGCTTACAGCCCAACACCGTGCAGGACGTTTGGCATTTGCCAGAGAACACCAAGATGGGCAAATTCGCCACTGGCACCCTGTGCTCTTCACAGATGAAAGCAGGTTCACACTGAGCACATGTGACAGACGTGACAGAGTCTGGAGACGCCGTGGAGAACGTTCTGCTGCCTGCAACATCCTCCAGCATGACCGGTTTGGCATTGGGTCAGTAATGGTGTGGGGTAGCATTTCTTTGGAGGGCTGCACAGCCCTCCATGTGCTCCCCAGAGGTAGCCTGACTGCCATTAGGTACCGAGATGAGATCCTCAGACCCCTTGTGAGACCATATGCTGGTGCGGTTGGCCCTGGGTTCCTCCTAATGCAAGACAATGCTAGACCTCATGTGGCTGGAGTGTGTCAGCAGTTCCTGCAAGACGAAGGCATTGATGCTATGGACTGGCCCGCCCGTTCCCCAGACCTGAATCCAATTTATCACATCTGGGACTTATGGTCTCACAAGGGGTCTGAGGATCTCATCTCGGTACCTAATGGCAGTCAGGCTACCTCTGGCGAGCACATGGAGGGCTGTGCGGCCCTCCAAAGAAATGCCACTCCACACCATTACTGACCCAATGCCAAACCGGTCATGCTGGAGGATGTTGCAGGCAGCAGAACATTCTCCACGGCGTCTCCAGACTCTGTCACGTCTGTCACATGTGCTCAGTGTGAACCTGCTTTCATCTGTGAAGAGCACAGGGCGCCAGTGGCGAATTTGCCAATCTTGGTGTTCTCTGGCAAATGCCAAACATCCTGCACGGTGTTGGGCTGTAAGCACAACCCCCACCTGTGGATGTCGGGCCCTCATATCACCCTCATGGAGTCTGTTTCTGACCGTTTGAGCAGACACATGCACATTTGTGGCCTGCTGGAGGTCATTTTGCAGGGCTCTGGCAGTGCTCCTCCTGTTCCTCCTTGCACAAAGGCGGAGGTAGCGGTCCTGCTGCTGGGTTGTTGCCCTCCTACGGCCTCCTCCACATCTCCTGATGTACTGGCCTGTCTCCTGGTAGTGCCTCTATGCTCTGGACACTACGCTGACAGACACAGCAAACCTTCTTGCCACAGCTCGCATTGATGTGCCATCCTGGATAAGCTGCACTACCTGAGCCATTTGTGTGGGTTGTAGACTCCGTCTCATGCTACCACTAGAGTGAAAGCACCGCCAGCATTCAAAGGTGACCAAAACATCAGCCAGGAAGCATAGGAACTGAGAAGTGGTCTGGGGTCACCACCTGCAGAACCACTCCTTTATTGGGGGTGTCTTGCTAATTGCCTATAATTTCCACCTGTTGTCTATCCCATTTGCACAACAGCATGTGAAATTGATTGTCACTCAGTGTTGCTTCCTAAGTGGACAGTTTGATTTCACAGAAGTGTGATTGACTTGGAGTTACATTGTGTTGTTTAAGTGTTCCCTTTATTTTTTTGAGCAGTGTATATAGTCATGGGCACTGGAATGCCTGCCCATAGACTGACTGCTACTCTAATATCAAGTACTCTTACAGCAAAATTTACTCCAAGGTGTAATCTAAGGAAGATGCTGAGAAAAATTTTGAATATTTGGAGCAGACAGACTTCAATGCATGTTATAGACATAGATAAGGCAGCAAGTGGAGACATTAACGTGTAAGAAAAGTATTTAGTGATGTATTTGAACTGTTGCTTTATATGTACAATCTGCATATAAATACATTTATGTACTAGCGTTGCCTCGAAAGCGTTTATATGTATGTGCTGAATTTATATTCACTGAGGCTCACACTTGCTAAATCTAGCCTTGTCTCTATCATATCGTTGCCATAGAAACTAGGACGAACGGGAATCAATCTGTATTCCCAGCTCAATGAAGGCATGCATTCTGGTGCAAGGGATCTATTGTACAATACTCTCTAGGCAAAAGACATCTTGATGTGATGTGATTTGAGAACCTGCATCCTTCGACTTCATAGTTTTATTTATGATTTTTTATCAAACATTACAAAGTCTGCTCCCTTTTCACTTTCCAAATATACTTCATAGAATAAGTAAGTGTTAGGAAAGGACCTGCCAATCTCTCTGAAGAAAAAAAAGGGAAATTACATGGATTGAAGGCTACTAAAATGTTTTGTTAAAGTATTAGACTAATGAAGTAGAGTTTTTGAACATCAAATTAAGCAGAATGCATGAAACCATCCAGAATTTATTCAGATTTAGAATATATGTTCATTATGTTGAATTGTTCCTGGGATCTCACAAATAATTAGGTTCTAACTAGGGTTCGTACCGAACTTTAGGATTTTTGGACCCCGGACCCGAACCCGAACATTTCAGTAAAAGTTCGGGTTCGGTGTTCAGCGCTTTCTTGGCGCTTTTTGAAAGGCTGCAGAACAGCCAATCAACAAGCGGTTACCTGTCTGACCTTAGAAGCCATCACAGCCTTGCCTACTAATGGCATGGCTGTTATTGGCCAGAGCAGCATGTGACCCAGGCTCTATATAAGCTTGAGTCACGTAGCGCTGCACATCACTCTGCTGTTACAAGTGTAGGGAGAGGATGCTGCTGGACTTGTGATTACAGGGAGAGAATAAGAGAGAATCTAACTCAGCGATCTACAGAGAAATAGTTGTGTGGGTGCAGGGCACAATCGTTTTACCCTGCCCTGAGCCCATTGACCAAAAAAAAAACAACTTTTAGAATTCTGTTAGTTAGGTGGGCGGCGGCGGCCATTTTATGCAAGCTTAGTGCACCAGCACTGCATCTGAGCTTTTGGGACATTGCAAATCACCATTTTTTGGGCAAACTATAACATCTTGATTAGTCAGTGTGCAATTTAAGCTAGAAATACACCCATCATTTTCTGTGGTTTGAAAAACACACTTATTTTTTTAAAAAAAAACAGTATTTTCCTGATCTGCAAGTGTTAATTTCAAGTTTAATATATTCAGCCTTCATATTCTGTTACCAAAAAAAACACTTTTTTGGCAATCTACAACATCTTGATGAGTCAGTGTGCAATTTAAGCTAGAAATACACCCATCATTTTCTGGGCTTTGAAAAACACAATTTTTTTTCAAAAAACAGTATTTTCCTGATCTGCAAGTGTTAAATTCAAGTTTAATATATACAGCTTTCATATTCTGTTACCAAAAAAACACTTTTTTTTGGCAATCTACAACATCTTAATGAGTCAGTGTGCAATTTAAGCTAGAAATACACCCATCATTTTCTGGGGTTTGAAAAACACACTTTTGTTTAAAAAAAAAAAGTATTTTCCTTATCTGCAAGTGTTAAATTCAAGTTTAATATATACAGCTTTCATATTCTGTTACCAAAAAAACACTTTTTTTTGGCAATCTATAACATCTTGATGAGTCAGTGTGCAATTTAAGCTAGAAATACACCCATCATTTTGTGGGGTTTGAAAAACACACTTTTGTTTAAAAAAAAAAAAAAGTATATTCCTGATCTGCAAGTGTTAAATTCAAGTTTAATATATACAGCTTTCATATTCTGTTACCAAAAAAAAACACTTTTTTGGCAATCTACAACATCTTGATGAGTCAGTGTGCAATTTAAGCTAGAAATACACCCATCATTTTCTGGGGTTTGAAAAACACACTTTTGTTTAAAAAAAATAAAGTATTTTCCTTATCTGCAAGTGTTAAATTCAAGTTTAATATATACAGCTTTCATATTCTGTTACCAAAAAAACACTTTTTTTTGGCAATCTACAACATCTTAATGAGTCAGTGTGCAATTTAAGCTAGAAATACACCCATCATTTTCTGGGGTTTGAAAAACACACTTTTGTTTAAAAAAAAAAAAGTATTTTCCTTATCTGCAAGTGTTAAATTCAAGTTTAATATATACAGCTTTCATATTCTGTTACCAAAAAAACACTTTTTTTTGGCAATCTATAACATCTTAATGAGTCAGTGTGCAATTTAAGCTAGAAATACACCCATCATTTTCTGGGGTTTGAAAAACACACTTTTGTTTAAAAAAAAAAAAGTATTTTCCTTATCTGCAAGTGTTAAATTCAAGTTTAATATATACAGCTTTCATATTCTGTTACCAAAAAAACACTTTTTTTTGGCAATCTATAACATCTTGATTAGTCAGTGTGCAATTTAAGCTAGAAATACACCCATCATTTTCTGGGGTTTGAAAAACAAACTTTTGTTAAAAAAAAATAAAGTATTTTCCTTATCTGCAAGTGTTAAATTCAAGTTTAATATATACAGCTTTCATATTCTGTTACCAAAAAAACACTTTTTTTTGGCAATCTACAACATCTTGATGAGTCAGTGTGCAATTTAAGCTAGAAATACACCCATCATTTTCTGGGGTTTGAAAAACACACTTTTTTTTTCAAAAAACAGTATTTTCCTGATCTGCAAGTGTTAAATTCAAGTTTAATATATACAGCTTTCATATTTTGTTACCTTAAAAACACTTTTTGGGCAATCTACAACATCTTGATTAGTCAGTGTGCAATTTAAGGTAGAAATACACCCATCATTTTCTGGGGTTTGAAAAACACACTTATTTTTTCAAAAAACAGTATTTTACTTATGTGCAAGTTCAAGTTTAATATTTGAAAAACACACTTTTTTGACAAAAAACACTATTTTCAGGCCTTGCAGCATCAGCACGTGTGAAATTACAGGCTTATATACTGCTGTCAAATTCAGTTGTTAAACAAACAACTCGTTTGGGCACAAAAAATTTAGTTGGCAGCCTTTGATGCAGATGTCATTTTTAGATACACCCTTAATACGTTTGGGTTACATTCAGAGATTTTAAATACCGCCATTTGGTGCACCAATATTGAATTCAGGCCTACACTGGTTCAGGCCGTGTGAGTTACACCCTCTACATACAGGAGTTTAATTGAGGCATTTGAAATACAGCCATTTTGTGCAAAGAAATATTTAATTTAGGCCTACACTGGTTCAGGCCCTGTGAGATACTCCCTCTACATACAGGGGTTTGATTCAGGTATTTAAAATACAGCCATTTGAAATACAGCCATTTTGTGCAAAGAAATCTTTAATTCAGGCCTACACTGGTTCAGGCCCTGTGAGATACACCCTCTACATTCAGGGGTTTGATTCAGGCATTTGAAATACATGCATTTGAAATACAGCCATTTTGGACAAAGAAATATTAAATTTAGGCCTACACTGGTTCAGACCATGTGAGATACACCATCTACATTCAGGGGTTTGATTCAGGCATTTGAAATACAGCCATTTGAAATACAGCCATTTTGTGCAAAGAAATATTTGATTTAGGCCTACACTGGTTCAGGCCCTGTGAGATACACCCTCTAAATACAAGACTGTTAAACAAAACATGCAATGCAACAGCTCACTACAAACCAAATAAAGTACAAAATTGCATCATAATTGCAAATGCTATACTAATAAGTTAGAGATGCTTGGCAAATCGTTTTGTACAAAATTATTTGAGCCACGTCAAGGCGATCTCTAGTTAGACGGGTTCCTAACACAAAATTTTACCTGTTATGTGCCATGACGGCTACCATATAATTCAGAAAGTGCAGGTTCCACTTACATGCTGGACCCGCCTGAATTTCTGTCATTTTTGGTGCCAAAATGGCCTCCATTATATCCACGGAAAGCAGTTACCAGCATGCATGCCGGGCCCACTCCACACCACCCCTGGCGCCAAAAGGTCACCAAAGACTGCAATACACCCTCTACATACAAGGGTTTGATTCAGGCATTTGAAATACAGCCATTTTGTGCAAAGAAATCTTTAATTCAGGGCTACACTGGTTCAGGCCCTGTGAGATACACCTTCTACATACAGGGGTTTGATTCAGGTATTTGAAATACAGCCATTTGAAATACAGCCATTTTGGGGAAATAAATATTTAATTTAGGCCTACACTGGTTCAGACCGTGTGAGATACACCCTCTACATACAGGGGTTTGATTCAGGCATTTGAAATACAGCTATTTGAAATACAGCCATTTTGGGCAAAGAAATATTTAATTTAGGCCTACACTGGTTCAGGCCCTGTGAGATACACCCTCTACATACAGGGGTTTGATTCAGGCATTTGAAATACTGCGATTTTGGGCAAATAATCTTTAATATAGGCCTAGTCTGGTTCAGGCCATGTGAGAAACACCCTTTACATACTGTCGTTCTATTCTACTATTAATTAAATCGAAAAATATGAGGAGAGCGTAAAATAAGGGACGTGGCCCAGGTCGTGGTTCTGCTGGTGGAGCTCCTGTTGCAGGGAGAGGACATGTTCGATCTGTGCCAGCTACACGCACATGTGAAAGCCCTTCCTCAGGTGCGAGTAGGCGACAAAACCTGCAGCGGTATTTGGTCAGGCCTAATGCTGCTCTACGAATGGTGAGCCCTGAACAAGTACAGGCGATCGTAGATTGGGTTGCTGACAGTGGATCCAGTTCCTTCACATTTTCTCCCACCCAGTCTCCTGCTGAAAGACCACAGTTGGCACCTGCAGCAGATGTCCATTAGTCTTTCACCTCACCCCCTTGCAAATCAGCCAAGCAGTCTGAGCCCCAAGTCATGCAGCAGTCTCTTCTGCTTTTTGATGACTCTGTTAGCAGGGTTTCCCAGGGCCATCCACCTAGCCCTGCCCCAGAAGTGGAAGAGATTGAGTGCACTGATGCCCAACCACTTATCTTTCAAGATGAGTACATGGGAGGACCATCACAGCACGTCTCAGATGATGATGAAAGACAGGTGCCAACTGCTGGGGCTTTCGAAAGTGTGCAGACTGACAAGGAAGGCAGGGGTGAAGACTGGGTGGAAGATGATGTGAAGTATGATGAGGTCCTCAACCCCACATGGAATCAAGGTCATGCGAGTGACCTATGTAGTTCAGAGGAAGAGGCGGAGGTCGCACAGAGCCACCAGCATAGCAGAAGAGGGAGCAGGGTGCAAAAGCGGAGCGCCCGTCCTCTATACAGTACGCCTCCTACTGCCCACCGCAGCAAGGGACCGAGCACACCAAAGCCAGCTCCAAGGAGTTCCCTGGCGTGGCAGTTCTTCAGACAATGTGCTGACGACAAGACACGAGTGGTTTGCACGCTGTGCAATCAGGGCCTGAAGTGAGGCATAAACGTTCTCAACCTGAGCACAACCTGCATGACCAGGCATTTAAGTGCAAAGCACGAGCTGCAGTGGAGTAGACACCTCAAAAAACAAAAAAGGTCTCCTGCTTCCTTGTGCTGCAGTCTCGGCCTCTTTATCCACCTCTGGAGTGACAGTGCCACCTGCCACCCCGCAAACAGAGGATCTGCCAGCAACACCAACACATGGGTCACCAAGCATCTCCACAATGTCCCACGGAAGCGTTCATCTCTCCATCTCCCAAACGCTGGAGAGGAAGAGGAAGTACCCCCCTACCCACCCGCGATCCCTAGCCCTGAATGCCATCATTTCTGAAAATACCGGCCTTTGAGATGCTGTCATTCCGTCTGGTGGAGATGGATAGTTTTAAAGGCCTTATGGCGGTGGCTGTCGCACAGTACGTCGTGCCCAGCCGCCACTACTTTTCAAGGTGAGTCATCCCTTCCCTGCACAACCAAGTAGGGGACAAAATCAGGTGTGCACTGCGCAACGCCATCTGTGGCAAAGTGCACCTGACTACGGATACGTGGACCAGTAAGCACAGTCAGGGCCGTTATATCTCTATAACAGCACACTGGGTAAATGCAGTGGCGGCTGGGCCTGAGGCAGAGAGCAGTTTGGCGCATGTCCTTCCACCACCGAGGATTGCAAGGCGCTTCAGTTTGCCTCCTGTTGCTTCCTCCTCCTACTCTACTTCCTCATCCTCTACCAGCTCCTCTTCCGGTCAGCTTAACACCTTCACCACCAACTTCAGCACAGCCAGGGGTAAACGACAGCAGGCAGTTTTAAAACTTATCTGTTTGGGGGATAAACCCCACACCGCGCAGAAGCTGTGGACGGGCCTTGAACAACAGACCGATGAGTGGTTTGTGCCAGACAGCCTCAAGCCCGGCCTGGTGGTGTGCGATAATGGGCGAAATCTCGTAGCAGCTCTGGGACTAGCTGGTTTGACGCACATCCCTTGCCTAGCGCATGTGCTGAATTTGGTGGTGCAGAGATTTCTTAAAACTTACCCCGATATGTCAGAGCTGCTGCATAAAGTGCGGGCCGTCTGTGCGCGCTTTCGGCGTTCTCACCCTGCTGCTGCTCGCCTGTCAGCGCTGTAGCATAACTTCGGCCTTCCCGCTCACCGCCTCATATGCGACATGCCCACAAGGTGGAACTCCACCTTGCACATGCTGGCCAGACTGTGCGAGCAGCAGCAGGCGATAGTGGAGTTTCAGCTGCAGCACGCACGGGTGAGTCGCTCGGCGGAACAGCACCACTTCACCACCAATGACTGGGCCTCCATGCAAGACCTGTGTTCCTTGTTGCGCTGTTTCGAGTACTCCACCAACATGGCCAGTGCCGATAACGCCGTTCTCAGCGTTACTATCCCACTACTATGCCTCCTTGAAAAAATGCTTCTGGCGATGATGGAAGAGGATGTGGCACAGGAGGCGGAGGAGGAAGAGGAATCATTTCGTAGGGTTTACGGCCAGTCATTCCCAAGTGGCTCTGAGGGTGGGTTCCTGCACCCACAAACCCAAGCTACAAAATTGTCCAGCCACCGCACAGTTCTGGAGGATGACGAGGAGGAGGAGATGGAGGAGGAGGAACCATGTTCACAGCAGGGTGGCACCCAGACCAACTCATGGCCATCACTGGTGCATGGATGGGGGGATACAGAGGACACAGACGATACACCTTCCACAGAGGACAGATTTTCGTTGCCTCTGGGCAGCCTTGCACAGATGAGCGATTACATGCTGCAGTGTCTCAGCAACGCCCGTCGAGTTGCCCACATTCTAACTTGTGCTGATTACTGGGTGGCCACGCTGCTGGATCCCCATTACAAGGACAACGTACCGTCCTTAATTCCGTCACTGGAGCGTTATCGTAAGATGCGCGAGTACAAGCGCACGCTGGTAGACGTGCTGCTGGTGGCATTCCCACCTGACAGCGGGGGCACAGTGGAAGCACAAGGCGAAGGCAGAGGACGAGGAAGAGGTCGCCAATGCAGCTGGGGCACCGCCAGCATCTCATAAGGCAGGGTTAGCATGGCCGAAATGTGGAAAAGCTTTGTCAGCACGCCACAATAACCAGCACCACCAGCTGATATGGAACGTCTTAGCAGGAGGCAGCATTTCACCAACATGGTGGAGCAGTATGTGTGCACACGCCTACACGTACTGAATGACGGGCCTGCCTCTTTCAACTTCTGGGTCTCCAAATTGGGCACATGGCCTGAGCTTGCCCTTTACGCCTTGGAGGTGCTGGCCTGCCCTGCAGCCAGTGTATTATCTGAACGTGTGTTTAGCACAGCAGTGGGGCGTCATCACAGACAAGCGCAGCCGCCTGACCACAGCCAATGTGGACAAGCTCACATTCATTAAAATGAACCAGGCAAGGATCCCTCAGGACTTGACTGTGCCTTGTCCAGAATAGACATGTATACCGGCACTAACCAGCCATTGTTATACTGCAGCACAATTGCTCATGTTTGTATTTTGGATATTTCACACTCTTTTGGAGTGTACCTTAATTTTATAAAATTAAATTAAAACCAAAAACCTGTGTTGGCTATCTCGTCCTACGTCCACCGCCTCCTCAAACTCCTACTCTATATGGAACTCTACCTCATAAATCAAATATTTTTTTTGTACATGTTTTATTTTAGATCATTTCACTTATTTGTCTTTTACATTTTCGGGTGAAATTCACCAATTTTTGGCTGTATAGTACCACTGCTATACCTAGTAGGCCGGTTAAAAAATAAATAAAAATTGTCATCAACATTTTCTGGTGAAATTAACAAATTTTTGTAGTATAGTACCACTGCTATACCTATTAGACCGGTAAAATAAATAAAAAAAATTAGCTGTTACATTTTCTGGTGAAATTAGCCAATTTTTGGGTGTGTAGTACCAGTGCTATACCTAGTAGGCCGGTAAAAATAAAAATAAATAAATAAATAAATTGTCATTAGCATTTTCTGGTGAAATTAACCAATTTTTGGGTGTATAGTACCACTGCATATACCTAGTAGGCCAGTTAAAAAATAAATAAAAATTGTCATTAACATTTTCGGGTGAAATTCACCAATTTTTGGGTGTATAGTACCACTGCTATACCTAGTAGACCGGTTAAAAAATTAATAAAAATTTTCAAGAACATTTTCGGGTGAAATTCATCACTTTTTGGGTGTATAGTACCACTGCTATACCTAGTAGGCCGGTTAACAAAAAGAAAAAATTTGTCAGTTACATTTTCAGTTGAAATTTAACAATTCTAGTAGGCCGGTTAAAAAAAAAATAATTGTCATTAACATTTTCTGGTGAAATTAACCAATTTTTGGGTGTATAGTACCACTGCTATACCTAGTAGGCCGGTTAAAAAAAAAAATAGCAATTTACATTTTCGGGTGAAATTCACAAATTTTTGGGTGTATAGTACTAAACCTAGTAGGCCGGTTAACAAAAAAAATAAAATTTGTGAGTTACATTTTCAGTTGAAATTTTACAATTTTTGGGTGTGAAGTACCACTGCTATACCTAGTAGACAGGTTAAACAATAAAAAAAAATGTCTGTTACATTTTATGGTGAAATTCAACAATTTGTGGGAGTGATGAACCACTGCTATACCTAGTAGGCCGGTAAAAAATAAAATAAAAACATTTGTCAGTTACTAGAGATGTCCCGAAAAGTTTGCCGGCGAATAGTTCCCGGCGAACATAGCTTGTTCGCGTTCGCCGCGGCGGGCGAACATATGCAATGTTCGGTCCGCCCACTATACATCATCATTGAGTAAACTTTGACCCTGTACCTCACAGTCAGCAGACACATTAGAGCCAATCAGCGGCAGACCCTCCCTCCCAGACCCTCCCACCTCCTGGACAGCATCCATTTTAGATTCATTCGAAAGCTGCATTCTTAGTGAGAGGAGGGACAGTGCTGCTGCTGCTGATCTAATAGGGAAAGCATTAGCTAGGGCAGTGTTCTGTGTCCACAGACTCATCTGCTGTAAGGACAGCGTCCTGACAGCACCCCAAAAATCCCTTTTCAGGGCTGGTACATCAGTCTGCTTTTTTTAAATTTTTTATATTTATATATATTGCAGTTGCCTGCCCGTGTTGTGTGAGAGGCTGCAGGCTCAGTCACAAACAGTACTGTGTGCACACCATTCATACAGGGTGTGACAGAAAATACCTTGCAGACAAAAAAAATTCAATTTATTATTTCTCTGTGATATAATAGCAGTTTCAAGCCAGTGAATGACTGTCTGGCCTACAGACAGTACTGTGTGCACACCATTCATACAGGGTGTCACTCACACATACCTTTTAGATAAAAAAAATTCAATTTAATAAATAAATAAAAATTCAATTTATTATTTCTCTGTTATATAATCTCAGTTGCAAGCCAGTGTGTGTCTGGCCCATAGACTGTACTGTGGCCACTGGCTAGCCCACCACTCATACCGTTACAGGGTGTCACTCACTCACAAATACCATTTAGATTAAAAAAATTCAATCTAATAAATTTCTGTGATATAATCCCAGTTGCAAGCCAGTGTGTGTCGGGCCCACAGACTGTACTGTGGCCACTGGCTAGCCCACCACTCAAACCGTTACAGGGTGTCACTCACTCACAAATACCTTGCAGATAAAAAAAATAAAATTTAATATTTTTCTGTGATATAATCCCAGTTGCAAACCAGTGTGTGTCTGGCCCATAGACTGTACTGTGGCCACTGGTTAGCCCACCACTCATACCGTTACAGGGTGTCACTCACTCACAAACACCTTGCAGATGAAAAAAAAATTCAATTTAATATTTTTCTGTGATATAATCCCAGTTGCAAGCCAGTGTGTGTCTGGCCCACAGACTGTACTGTGGCCACTGGCTAGCCCACCACTCATACCGTTACAGGGTGTCACTCACTCACAAATACCTTGCAGATAAAAAAAATTCTATTTAATATTTTTCTGTGATATAATCCCAGTTGCTAGCCAGTGTGTGTCTGGCCCACAGACTGTACTGTGGCCACTGGCTAGCCCACCACTCATACCGTTACAGGGTGTCACTCACTCACAAATACCTTGTAGATAAAAAAATTCTATTTCATATTTTTCTGTGATATAATCCCAGTTGCAAGCCAGTGTGTGTCTGGCCCACAGACTGTACTGTGGCCACTGGCTAGCCCACCACTCATACCGTTACAGGGTGTCACTCACTCACAAATACCTTGCAGATAAAAAAAATTCTATTTAATATTTTTCTGTGATATAATCCCAGTTGCTAGCCAGTGTGTGACTGGACCACAGACTGTACTGTCGCCACTCACTAGCCCACCCCTTATACCGTTACAGGGTGTCACTCACTCACAAATACCTTGTAGATAAAAAAAATCAATTTAATATTTTTCTGTGATATAATCCCAGTTGCAAGCCAGTGTGTGTCTGGCCCACAGACTGTACTGTGGCCACTGGCTAGCCCACCACTCATACCGTTACAGGGTGTCACTCACTCACAAATACCTTGTAGATAAAAAAATTCAATTTAATATTTTTCTGTGATATAATCCCAGTTGCAAGCCAGTGTGTGTCTGGCCCACAGACTGTACTGTGGCCACTGGCTAGTCCACCACTCATACTGTTACAGGGTGTCACTCACTCACAAATACCATTTAGATTTAAAAAAATCAATCTAATAAATTTCTGTGATATAATCCCAGTTGCAAGACAGTGTGTGTCGGGCCCACAGACTGTACTGTGGCCACTGGCTAGCCCACCACTCATACCGTTACAGGGTGTCACTCACTCACAAATACCTTGTAGATAAAAAAATTCAATTTAATATTTTTCTGTGATATAATCCCAGTTCCAAGCCAGTGTGTGTCTGGCCCACAGACTGTACTGTGGCCACTGGCTAGCCCACCACTCATACCGTTACAGGGTGTCACTCACTCACAAATACCTTGCAAATAAAAAAAAATCAATTTAATATTGTTCTGTGATATAATCCCAGTTGCAAGCCAGTGTGTGTCTGGCCCACAGACTGTACTGTGGCCACTGACTAGCCCACCACTCATACCGTTACAGGGTGTCACTCACTCACAAATACCTTGCAAATAAAAAAAATTCAATTTAATATTTTTCTGTGATATAATCCCAGTTGCAAGCCAGTGTGTGTCTGGCCCACAGACTGTACTGTGGCCACTGGCTAGCCCACCACTCATACCGTTACAGGGTGTCACTCACTCACAAATACCTTGCAGATAAAAAAATTCAATTTAATATTTTTCTGTGATATAATCCCAGTTGCAAGCCAGTGTGTGTCTGGCACACAGACTGTACTGTGGCCACTGGCTAGCCCACCACTCATTTCGTTACAGGGTGTCACTCACTCACAAATACCTTGCAGATAAAAAAAATTCAATTTAATATTTTTCTGTGATATAATCCCAGTTGCAAGCCAGTGTGTGTCTGGCCCACAGACTATACTGTGGCCACTGGCTAGCCCATCACTCATACCGTTACAGCGTGTCACTCACTCACAAATACCATTTAGATTAAAAAAATTCAATCTAATAAATTTCTGTGATATAATCCCAGTTGCAAGCCAGTGTGTGTCTGGCCCACAGACTGTACTGTGGCCACTGGCTAGCCCACCACTCATACCGTTACAGGGTGTCACTCACTCACAAATACCTTGCAGATAAAAAAAATTCAATTTAATATTTTTCTGTCATATAATCCCAGTTGCAAGCCAGTGTGTGTCTGGCCCACAGACTGTACTGTGGCCACTGGCTAGCCCACCACTCATACCGTTACAGGGTGTCACTCACTCAAATACCTTGCAGATAAAAAAATTCAATTTAATATTTTTCTGTGATATAATCCCAGTTGCACGCCAGTGTGTGTCTGGCACACAGACTGTACTGTGGCCACTGGCTAGCCCACCACTCATTTCGTTACAGGGTGTCACTCACTCACAAATACCTTGTAGATAAAAAAATTCAATTTAATATTTTTCTGTGATATAATCCCAGTTGCAAGCCAGTGTGTGTCTGGCCCACAGACTGTACTGTGGCCACTGGCTAGTCCACCACTCATACTGTTACAGGGTGCCACTCACTCACAAGTACCATTTAGATTTAAAAAAATCAATCTAATAAATTTCTGTGATATAATCCCAGTTGCAAGACAGTGTGTGTCGGGCCCACAGACTGTACTGTGGCCACTGGCTAGCCCACCACTCATACCGTTACAGGGTGTCACTCACTCACAAATACCTTGTAGATAAAAAAATTCAATTTAATATTTTTCTGTGATATAATCCCAGTTCCAAGCCAGTGTGTGTCTGGCCCACAGACTGTACTGTGGCCACTGGCTAGCCCATCACTCATACCGTTACAGCGTGTCACTCACTCACAAATACATTGCAGATAAAAAAAATTCTATTTAATATTTTTCTGTGATATAATCCCAGTTGCAAGCCAGTGTGTGTCTGGCCCACAGACTGTACTGTGGCCACTGGCTAGCCCACCACTCATACCGTTACAGGGTGTCACTCACTCACAAATACCTTGTAGATAAAAAAATTCAATTTAATATTTTTCTGTGATATAATCCCAGTTGCAAGCCAGTGTGTGTCTGGCCCACAGACTGTACTGTGGCCACTGGCTAGTCCACCACTCATACTGTTACAGGGTGTCACTCACTCACAAATACCATTTAGATTTAAAAAAAATCAATCTAATAAATTTCTGTGATATAATCCCAGTTGCAAGACAGTGTGTGTCGGGCCCACAGACTGTACTGTGGCCACTGGCTAGCCCACCACTCATACCGTTACAGGGTGTCACTCACTCACAAATACCTTGTAGATAAAAAAATTCAATTTAATATTTTTCTGTGATATAATCCCAGTTCCAAGCCAGTGTGTGTCTGGCCCACAGACTGTACTGTGGCCACTGGCTAGCCCACCACTCATACCGTTACAGGGTGTCACTCACTCACAAATACCTTGCAAATAAAAAAAATCAATTTAATATTTTTCTGTGATATAATCCCAGTTGCAAGCCAGTGTGTGTCTGGCCCACAGACTGTACTGTGGCCACTGACTAGCCCACCACTCATACCGTTACAGGGTGTCACTCACTCACAAATACCTTGCAAATAAAAAAAATTCAATTTAATATTTTTCTGTGATATAATCCCAGTTGCAAGCCAGTGTGTGTCTGGCCCACAGACTGTACTGTGGCCACTGGCTAGCCCACCACTCATACCGTTACAGGGTGTCACTCACTCACAAATACCTTGCAGATAAAAAAATTCAATTTAATATTTTTCTGTGATATAATCCCAGTTGCAAGCCAGTGTGTGTCTGGCACACAGACTGTACTGTGGCCACTGGCTAGCCCACCACTCATTTCGTTACAGGGTGTCACTCACTCACAAATACCTTGTAGATAAAAAAAATTCAATTTAATATTTTTCTGTGATATAATCCCAGTTGCAAGCCAGTGTGTGTCTGGCCCACAGACTGTACTGTGGCCACTGGCTAGCCCACCACTCATACCGTTACAGGGTGTCACTCACTCACAAATACCTTGTAGATAAAAAAAATCAATTTAATATTTTTCTGTGATATAATCCCAGTTGCTAGCCAGTGTGTGTCTGGCCCACAGACTGTACTGTGGCCACTGGCTAGCCCACCACTCATACCGTTACAGGGTGTCACTCACTCACAAATACCTTGTAGATAAAAAAATTCAATTTAATATTTTTCTGTGATATAATCCCAGTTGCAAGCCAGTGTGTGTCTGGCCCACAGACTGTACTGTGGCCACTGGCTAGTCCACCACTCATACTGTTACAGGGTGTCACTCACTCACAAATACCATTTAGATTAAAAAAAAATCAATCTAATAAATTTCTGTGATATAATCCCAGTTGCAAGACAGTGTGTGTCGGGCCCACAGACTGTACTGTGGCCACTGGCTAGCCCACCACTCATACCGTTACAGGGTGTCACTCACTCACAAATACCTTGTAGATAAAAAAATTCAATTTAATATTTTTCTGTGATATAATCCCAGTTCCAAGCCAGTGTGTGTCTGGCCCACAGACTGTACTGTGGCCACTGGCTAGCCCACCACTCATACCGTTACAGGGTGTCACTCACTCACAAATACCTTGCAAATAAAAAAAAATCAATTTAATATTGTTCTGTGATATAATCCCAGTTGCAAGCCAGTGTGTGTCTGGCCCACAGACTGTACTGTGGCCACTGACTAGCCCACCACTCATACCGTTACAGGGTGTCACTCACTCACAAATACCTTGCAAATAAAAAAAATTCAATTTAATATTTTTCTGTGATATAATCCCAGTTGCAAGCCAGTGTGTGTCTGGCCCACAGACTGTACTGTGGCCACTGGCTAGCCCACCACTCATACCGTTACAGGGTGTCACTCACTCACAAATACCTTGCAGATAAAAAAATTCAATTTAATATTTTTCTGTGATATAATCCCAGTTGCAAGCCAGTGTGTGTCTGGCACACAGACTGTACTGTGGCCACTGGCTAGCCCACCACTCATTTCGTTACAGGGTGTCACTCACTCACAAATACCTTGCAGATAAAAAAAATTCAATTTAATATTTTTCTGTGATATAATCCCAGTTGCAAGCCAGTGTGTGTCTGGCCCACAGACTGTACTGTGGCCACTGGCTAGCCCACCACTCATACCGTTACAGGGTGTCACTCACTCACAAATACCATTTAGATTAAAAAAATTCAATCTAATAATTTTCTGTGATATAATCCCAGTTGCAAGCCAGTGTGTGTCTGGCCCACAGACTGTACTGTGGCCACTGGCTAGCCCACCACTCATACCGTTACAGGGTGTCACTCACTCACAAATACCTTGCAGATAAAAAAAATTCAATTTAATATTTTTCTGTGATATAATCCCAGTTGCAAGCCAGTGTGTGTCTGGCCCACAGACTGTACTGTGGCCACTGGCTAGCCCACCACTCATACCGTTACAGGGTGTCACTCACTCAAATACCTTGCAGATAAAAAAATTCAATTTAATATTTTTCTGTGATATAATCCCAGTTGCAAGCCAGTGTGTGTCTGGCACACAGACTGTACTGTGGCCACTGGCTAGCCCACCACTCATACCGTTACAGGGTGTCACTCACTCACAAATACCTTGTAGATAAAAAAATTCAATTTAATATTTTTCTGTGATATAATCCCAGTTGCAAGCCAGTGTGTGTCTGGCCCACAGACTGTACTGTGGCCACTGGCTAGTCCACCACTCATACTGTTACAGGGTGCCACTCACTCACAAATACCATTTAGATTTAAAAAAAATCAATCTAATAAATTTCTGTGATATAATCCCAGTTGCAAGACAGTGTGTGTCGGGCCCACAGACTGTACTGTGGCCACTGGCTAGCCCACCACTCATACCGTTACAGGGTGTCACTCACTCACAAATACCTTGTAGATAAAAAAATTCAATTTAATATTTTTCTGTGATATAATCCCAGTTGCAAGCCAGTGTGTGTCTGGCCCACAGACTGTACTGTGGCCACTGGCTAGCCCACCACTCATACCGTTACAGGGTGTCACTCACTCACAAATACCTTGCAGATAAAAAAAATTCAATTTAATATTTTTCTGTGATATAATCCCAGTTGCAAGCCAGTGTGTGTCTGGCCCACAGACTGTACTGTGGCCACTGGCTAGCCCACCACTCATACCGTTACAGGGTGTCACTCACTCACAAATATATTGCAGATAAAAAAAATTCAATTTAATATTTTTCTGTGATATAATCCCAGTTGCAAGCCAGTGTGTGTCTGGCCCCCACTGTGATATAATCCCAGTTGCAAGCCAGTGTGTGTCTGGCCCACAGACTGTACTGTGGCCACTGGCTAGCCCACCACTCATACCGTTACAGGGTGTCACTCACTCACAAATACCTTGTAGATAAAAAAATTCAATTTAATATTTTTCTGTGATATAATCCCAGTTGCAAGCCAGTGTGTGTCTGGCCCACAGACTGTACTGTGGCCACTGGCTAGCCCACCACTCATACCGTTACAGGGTGTCACTCACTCACAAATACCATTTAGATTAAAAAAAACTCAATCTAATATTTTTCTGTGATATAATCCCAGTTGCAAGCCAGTGTGTGTCTGGCCCACAGACTGTACTGTGGCCACTGGCTAGCCCACCACTCATACCGTTACAGGGTGTCACTCACTCACAAATACCTTGTAGATAAAAAAATTCAATTTAATATTTTTCTGTGATATAATCCCAGTTGCAAGCCAGTGTGTGTCTGGCCCACAGACTGTACTGTGGCCACTGGCTAGCCCACCACTCATACCGTTACAGGGTGTCACTCACTCACAAATACCTTGTAGATAAAAAAAATTCAATTTAATATTTTTCTGTGATATAATCCCAGTTGCAAGCCAGTGTGTGTCTGGCCCACAGACTGTACTGTGGCCACTGGCTAGCCCACCACTCATACCGTTACAGGGTGTCACTCACTCACAAATACCTTGCAGATAAAAAAAATTCAATTTAATATTTTTCTGTGATATAATCCCAGTTGCAAGCCAGTGTGTGTCTGGCCCACAGACTGTACTGTGGCCACTGGCTAGCCCACCACTCATACCGTTACAGGGTGTCACTCACTCACAAATACCTTGCAGATAAAAAAAATTCAATTTAATATTTTTCTGTGATATAATCCCAGTTGCAAGCCAGTGTGTGTCTGGCCCACAGACTGTACTGTGGCCACTGGCTAGCCCACCACTCATTCGTTACAGGGTGTCACTCACTCACAAATACCTTGCAGATAAAAAAAATTCAATTTAATATTTTTCTGTGATATAATCCCAGTTGCAAGCCAGTGTGTGTCTGGCCCACAGACTGTACTGTGGCCACTGGCTAGCCCACCACTCATACCGTTACAGGGTGTCACTCACTCACAAATACATTGCAGATAAAAAAAATTCAATTTAATATTTTTCTGTGATATAATCCCAGTTGCAAGCCAGTGTGTGTCTGGCCCACAGACTGTACTGTGGCCACTGGCTAGCCCACCACTCATACCGTTACAGGGTGTCACTCACTCACAAATACCTTGCAGATAAAAAAAATTCAATTTAATATTTTTCTGTGATATAATCCCAGTTGCAAGCCAGTGTGTGTCTGGCCCACAGACTGTACTGTGGCCACTGGCTAGCCCACCACTCATACCGTTACAGGGTGTCACTCACTCACAAATACCTTGTAGATAAAAAAATTCAATTTAATATTTTTCTGTGATATAATCCCAGTTGCAAGCCAGTGTGTGTCTGGCCCACAGACTGTACTGTGGCCACTGGCTAGCCCACCACTCATACCGTTACAGGGTGTCACTCACTCACAAATACCTTGTAGATAAAAAAATTCAATTTAATATTTTTCTGTGATATAATCCCAGTTGCAAGCCAGTGTGTGTCTGGCCCACAGACTGTACTGTGGCCACTGGCTAGCCCACCACTCATACCGTTACAGGGTGTCACTCACTCACAAATACCTTGTAGATTAAAAAAATTCAATTTAATATTTTTCTGTGATATAATCCCAGTTGCAAGCCAGTGTGTGTCTGGCCCACAGACTGTACTGTGGCCACTGGCTAGCCCACCACTCATACCGTTACAGGGTGTCACTCACTCACAAATACCTTGTAGATAAAAAAAATTCAATTTAATATTTTTCTGTGATATAATCCCAGTTGCAAGCCAGTGTGTGTCTGGCCCACAGACTGTACTGTGGCCACTGGCTAGCCCACCACTCATACCGTTACAGGGTGTCACTCACTCACAAATACCTTGTAGATAAAAAAAATTCAATTTAATATTTTTCTGTGATATAATCCCAGTTGCAAGCCAGTGTGTGTCTGGCCCACAGACTGTACTGTGGCCACTGGCTAGCCCACCACTCATACCGTTACAGGGTGTCACTCACTCACAAATACCTTGCAGATAAAAAAAATTCAATTTAATATTTTTCTGTGATATAATCCCAGTTGCAAGCCAGTGTGTGTCTGGCCCACAGACTGTACTGTGGCCACTGGCTAGCCCACCACTCATACCGTTACAGGGTGTCACTCACTCACAAATACCTTGCAGATAAAAAAAATTCAATTTAATATTTTTCTGTGATATAATCCCAGTTGCAAGCCAGTGTGTGTCTGGCCCACAGACTGTACTGTGGCCACTGGCTAGCCCACCACTCATACCGTTACAGGGTGTCACTCACTCACAAATACCTTGCAGATAAAAAAATTCAATTTAATATTTTTCTGTGATATAATCCCAGTTGCAAGCCAGTGTGTGTCTGGCCCACAGACTGTACTGTGGCCACTGGCTAGCCCACCACTCATACCGTTACAGGGTGTCACTCACTCACAAATACCTTGCAAATAAAAAAAAATTCAATTTAATATTTTTTTGTCATATAATCCCAGTTGCAAGCCAGTGTGTGTCTGGCCCACAGACTGTACTGTGGCCACTGGCTAGCCCACCACTCATACCGTTACAGGGTGTCACTCACTCACAAATACATTGCAGATAAAAAAAATTCAATTTAATATTTTTCTGTGATATAATCCCAGTTGCAAGCCAGTGTGTGTCTGGCCCACAGACTGTACTGTGGCCACTGGCTAGCCCACCACTCATACCATTAAAGGGTGTCACTCACTCACAAATACCTTGTAGATAAAAAAATTCAATTTAATATTTTTCTGTGATATAATCCCAGTTGCAAGCCAGTGTGTGTCTGGCCCACAGACTGTACTGTGGCCACTGGCTAGCCCACCACTCATACCGTTACAGGGTGTCACTCACTCACAAATACCTTGTAGATAAAAAAAATTCAATTTAATATTTTTCTGTGATATAATCCCAGTTGCAAGCCAGTGTGTGTCTGGCCCACAGACTGTACTGTGGCCACTGGCTAGCCCACCACTCATACCGTTACAGGGTGTCACTCACTCACAAATACCTTGTAGATAAAAAAAATTCAATTTAATATTTTTCTGTGATATAATCCCAGTTGCAAGCCAGTGTGTGTCTGGCCCACAGACTGTTCTGTGGCCACTGGCTAGCCCACCACTCATACCATTAAAGGGTGTCACTCACTCACAAATACCTTGTAGATAAAAAAATTCAATTTAATATTTTTCTGTGATATAATCCCAGTTGCAAGCCAGTGTGTGTCTGGCTCACAGACTGTACTGTGGCCACTGGCTAGCCCATCACTCATACCGTTACAGGGTGTCACTCACTCACAAATACCATTTAGATTAAAAAAATTCAATCTAATAAATTTCTGTGATATAATCCCAGTTGCAAGCCAGTGTGTGTCTGGCCCACAGACTGTACTGTGGCCACTGGCTAGCCCACCACTCATACCGTTACAGGGTGTCACTCACTCACAAATACCTTGCAGATAAAAAAAATTCAATTTAATATTTTTCTGTGATATAATCCCAGTTGCAAGCCAGTGTGTGTCTGGCCCACAGACTGTACTGTGGCCACTGGCTAGCCCACCACTCATACCGTTACAGGGTGTCACTCACTCACAAATACCTTGCAGATAAAAAAATTCAATTTAATATTTTTCTGTGATATAATCCCAGTTGCAAGCCAGTGTGTGTCTGGCCCACAGACTGTACTGTGGCCACTGGCTAGCCCACCACTCATACCGTTACAGGGTGTCACTCACTCACAAATACCTTGCAGATAAAAAAAATTCAATTTAATATTTTTCTGTGATATAATCCCAGTTGCAAGCCAGTGTGTGTCTGGCCCACAGACTGTACTGTGGCCACTGGCTAGCCCACCACTCATACCGTTACAGGGTGTCACTCACTCACAAATACCTTGCAAATAAAAAAAATTTCAATTTAATATTTTTCTGTCATATAATCCCAGTTGCAAGCCAGTGTGTGTCTGGCCCACAGACTGTACTGTGGCCACTGGCTAGCCCACCACTCATACCGTTACAGGGTGTCACTCACTCACAAATACCTTGCAGATAAAAAAAAATCAATTTAATATTTTTCTGTGATATAATCCCAGTTGCAAGCCAGTGTGTGTCTGGCCCACAGACTGTACTGTGGCCACTGGCTAGCCCACCACTCATACCGTTACAGGGTGTCACTCACTCACAAATACCTTGCAAATAAAAAAAAATTAAATTTAATATTTTTCTGTGAAATAATCCCAGTTGCAAGCCAGTGTGTGTCTGGCCTACAGACTGTACTGTGGCCACTGGCTAGTCCACCACTCATACCGTTACAGGGTGCCACTCACTCACAAATACCATTTAGATTTAAAAAAATCAATCTAATAAATTTCTGTGATATAATCCCAGTTGCAAGCCAGTGTGTGTCTGGCCCACAGACTGTACTGTGGCCACTGGCTAGCCCACCACTCATACCGTTACAGGGTGTCACTCACTCACAAATACCTTGCAGATAAAAAAATTAAATTTAATATTTTTCTGTGATATAATCCCAGTTGCAAGCCAGTGTGTGTCTGGCCCACAGACTGTACTGTGGCCACTGGCTAGCCCACCACTTTTATAGGGTGGCACAGTACCTTGCACGCATAGTAACACTTATCTAAAAAAAAATGACAGGCAGAGGCAGGCCACCCCGCAGGGGCCGTCGTGGTTTTGGTACTGTGATTTCCACTGGCCCTGGAATAATGCCCAGTGTTCAGAGGCCACGTACCCTGAACCCAAAAATTCAGAGAAAATAGTTGACTGGCTTACACAGGACACCTAATCTTCAACAGCTTCCGCTAAGAACCTTGACGCACCATCCTCCTCCAGCTCAGCTTTGGTCACCTGCTCTCAAGTTACCACTCTCCCGCCCACCACCACTACTACCACCACAGCCACCACAGCCACCACAGCCACTTCAATGGATCCCTCAGAGGAGTTATTTACACATCAGTTGGATGAAATTAGTGATGCGCAACCATTATTGCCAGAGGATGTAGATAACAGGGATATGTCTCAGTCAGGCAGCATTACACACATGGACGTACAGTGTGATGATGATGATGATGATGTTGTACCCGCTGCTGCTTCCTTTGCTGAGGTGTCAGATACAAGTGAAGTGGTTGATGATGACGATGTGTCCGTGGATGCCACGTGGGTGCCTGCTCGAAGAGAAGAAGAAGAGGGGGAAAGTTCAGAAGGGGAGACAGAGAGAAGGAGGAGACGAGTTGTAAGCAGGGGGAGGTCGTCGCAAGGAGCTAGTGGCACAGTCAGACACTCGGGGTCAGCCAGACAGCACGCCAATCAATGCATGCTGTTGCCACCACCAGAATGCCATCATTGCAAAGCTCAGCAGTGTGTCATTTTTTTTGTGTGTCTGCCTCTGATAACAGCAATGCCATTTGCAACCTGTGCCAAAAGAAACTGAGTCGTGGGAAGTCCAACACCCACCTCGGTACAACTGCTTTGCGAAGGCACATGATCTCACATCACAAACGCCTATGGGATCAACACATGAGTACAAGCAGCACACAAACTCAAAGCCACCATCCTCCTCCTGGTCCAGCATCTTCAGCCACGTCAACCAATGCTGTCCTCCTTGCCCCCTCTCAACCACCCGCCACTCCGCCTCTCACCTTCAGCAGTTCCATCTCATCTGCCCACAGTCAGTTGTCTGTCAAGGAAATGTTTGAGCGTAAGAAGCCAATGTCACAGAGTCACCCCCTTGCCTGGCGTCTGACAGCTGGCTTGACGGAACTCTTAGCCCGCCAGCTTTTACCATACCACCTGGTGGAGTCTGAGGCCTTCAAAAAATTTGTAGCTATTGGGACATCACAGTGGAAGGTACCCGGACCAATTTTTCTTTTCAAAAAAGGCAATCCCAAACCTCTACTCAGTGATTGAAAAGGAAGTCATGGCATCTCTGGCATACAGTGTTGGGGCAAGGGTCCATCTGACCACTGATTCCTGGTCTGCAAAGCACGGTCAGGGCAGGTATATCATGTACACTGCGCATTGGGTCAACCTGCTGACGGCTGCCAAGCATGGAAAGCGTGGCTCTGCAGCGGAGTTGATGACACCGCCACGACTTGCAGGCAGGGCTACTGCCACCTCCTCTACTCCTCCTACTCCATCCTCTTCGATAACCTCCTTGGCTGAGTCCTCTTCTGTTGCGGCGTCTGGCTGCACATCAACTGAATCCCCCCAGCTCCCCAGGGGCTATTCCACTTCCCGGATACGACAGTGTCACTCTGTCTTGGGGTTGACTTGCCTGAAAGCAGAGAGCCAAACCGGATCAGTACTCCTGTCCGCCCTGAACGCACAGGTGGATCAGTGGCTGACCCCGCACCAACTGGATATCGGCAAAGTGGGGTGTGACAATGGAAGCAATTTGTTGGCGGCATTGAATTTGGGCAACTTGTCACATGTGCCGTGCATTGCACATGTGTTGAATATCATCGTACAACGCTTTGTGTCTAAGTACCCAGGCTTACAGGATGTCCTCAAGCAGGCCAGGAAGGTGTGTGGCCATTTCAGGCATTCCTACACGGCCATGGCGCACTTTTCAGATATTCAGCGCCGAAACAACATGCCAGTGAGGCAGCCCGACACGTTGGAATTCAACACTCCTAATGTTCGACCGCCTGCTCCAACAAGAAAAAGCCATCAATGAGTATTTGTATGACCGGGGTGCTAGGACAGCCTCTGCGGAGCTGGGAATTTTTTTGCCACGTTACTGGACGCTCATGCGCAATGCCTGTAGGCTCCTTTTGAGGAGGTGACAAACCTAGTCAGTCGCAACGAAGGCACCATCAGCGACCTCATCCCATTTGTTTTCTTCCTGGAGAGTGCTGGATCAGGCTGTAGATGAGCGTGAAGAGGAAGAGGAAGAGTTGTGGTCACCATCACCACCAGAAACAGCCTTGTCATCATCGCTTGCCGGACCTGCAGCAAAGCTGCAAGAGGACTATGAGGAAGAGGAGTCAGAGGAGGAATGTGGCTTTGAGGAGGAGGAAGACCAACCACAGCAGGCATCCCAGGGTGCTCGTTGTTGTCACCTATCTGGGACCCGTGGTATTGTACGTGGCTGGGGGGAAGAACAGACCGTCAATGACATCAGTGAGGACGAGGAACGGGAAATGAGTAGCTCGCCATCCAACCTTGTGCAAATAGGGTCTTTCATGCTGTCATGTCTGTTGAGGGACCCTCGTATAAAAAGGCTGAAGGAGTACGATCTGTACTGGGTGGCCACGCTACTAGACCCCCGGTATAAGCAGAAAGTGGTGGAAATGTTACCAAACTACCGAAAGTCAGAAAGGATGCAGCAGTTCAAAACCAAACAAAAAAAATATGCTTTACACAGCTTATAAGGGGATGTCACAGCACAACGGGAATCTAACTGGGGAAGAGGTGAAAGTAATCCTCCTCCTACCACGACCACGGCGGCAAGGACAGGACGCTTTACAGATGTGTTGTTGATGGAGGACATGCAGAGCTTTTTCAGTTCCTCACATCGCCACAGCCCTTCGGGATTCAGCCTTAGAGAACGACTCGACCGACTGAGTGAGGCATGGATCCCGAAGGGACTGACAGTGGGGGATACGCTTGACTAACAAAAGGCCTGATGACATGCCTTGGCCTCAAAATGGTCCCCACGCTGCTGTATTTAATGTCTGCATACCGGATGACTTTCGTGAATTCTCCGCCACCAACTAGGGTTCAAGCCACAATGTTTTAGTCACTTTTCTGCGTGGAAAACATCAATTTTTCCGGCCGCTGCTACAACAGCGGCTGCAACAATACCATTATTTTTCAGGCATGTGTGCATGCCTAATTTTTCTGGCCTCTGGTGCTGCACTGTGGCTGCAAAAACAAAACAAACAAAAAAAGGCACATACAAGTGTCAATTCCCCTTTGTGATCGTTACCTTGTTGTGGTGAAGGGGCTTGCGTATCACAATGAAGCGATCATCACCTCTATGAGTGTGTTGGAAATGTTGCCACACCCCAGATGATAAGGCCGTTGCTTCATTATGATCAGACCAAAAGCGATCGGCTGGATAATGTTTCATAGAAAAAACATTAATGTGTTTTTTGTTTTGTTTTTTAAGTCGTATGGGTTTTTAATACATAAAATAAAAAAATCATAATAAAGTCTCTTAATAGTTTATTAGAAATAATGCAGACAATTTAAAAAATCCCCATCAATTCCAATACAAAGCAAGTACAGAGCTCAGAACTAAATTATTGCAGGATGTCGTAATGGTTCGTTAATTCGACAATGGTTAATCAATTCTACACACGTCCCCGGACAGGGGACGTAACAGGGATTAAACTGATAGGAATAGTACTAGTTAAGACACCACTCATATAGGGTGTCACAGCACATTGCTCCGTGCACACGCAGTGCCCCAACTTGGGAGTAAGAGGACCGACCAAGCTGCTTTTTCCATCTCCCGGTTCCTAAAATCAATTCATTTTAGTGTATCAGAGTTTGGTCTGTCACTGTGAAGGCAGTCGAAGGTACCAAGCCTAAATTGTTTTTCACAAAAGGCAATCCCTGATATGGGACGTAACGGATTAAACTGATGAGAATAGTACTACAGAAAATACCACTCATATCGGGTGTGAGAGTAAATTGCACGGCGCAGTGACCGTGGCGTGGATTCAAACAAAGTGGAGGGAGCCAGCGTTTTTTTAACCATCTCCCTGTTTGAAAAATCTATTTAATAAATGGACCCCAGATTGGGGACATAACAGGGATTAAACTGATGAGAAGAGAGAACTACAGAAAATACCACTCATATCGGGTGTGAGAGTAAATTGCATGGCGCAGACGCAGTGACCGTGGATTCAAACAAAGGGGAGGGAGCCAGCGTTTTTTTAACCATCTTCCCGTTTGAAAAATCAATTCAATTCACCTTTCGGGGACCCTTGGTGTTGTACGTGGCTGGGTGGAGGAAAAAACCTTCAATGACATCAACGGGACATGGCTAGCTTGGTATCCAACCTTGTGCAAATGGGGAGTTTGCGGTTGGGCAAATGGATTGTTTGCGGTGCATTAAAAGGGGAGTTTGGTCTGTCAATGTCTGTGAAGCGGGCGTAACCCTTACACTACCTGATCGATACAACATCATACCTGATCGTATACACACACTGGATGTTTTAAACCACGTTGTTCAAAAAAATTTTGGATTGTTAGTTGATTTATGCCCTTTATGGATTAAAACCCAACTCTGAGTCAACTATGTAATTTTCCATGGGAGTTTTGCCATGGATCCCCCTCCGGCATGCCACAGTCCAGGTGTTAGTCCCCATGAAACAACTTTTCCATCACTACTGTGGCTAGAAAGAGTCCCTGTGGGTTTTAAAATTCGCCTGCCTATTGAAGTCCATGGCGGTTCGTCCGGATCGCCCGGTCGCGAACATTTGCAGAAATTCGCGTTCGCGAACGGAAAATTTTATGTTTGCGGCATCACTATCAGTTACATTTTATGGTCAAATTCACCAATTTTAGGGGTGTAATATACCCCTCCTCTACCTAGTTGACAGCTTAATAAATTTCAATAATTTTTATTTTACATTTTCGGGTGACAATAAACAATTGTTTTCTGTCATAGACGCCTGCTCTACCAAGTAGACAGGTTAATAAATTTCTGTAATTTTTCTGTTACATTCTTGGGTTAACATTATACAATTTTAGACGTGAATAGACCCCTGGTGACAGGGAATAAAATTTCTGAAATGCTTCTTTAATTGATTCAATGCTTAAACTTAAACAAGTTGTACCACATTTAAGCTCCAATACTTTGTCCCACATTTCTGCTATACTCTTTTGGCCAACATTTGCGCCTTAATAGCTTTTCCAACAATTCCGCTTGACTCTTTTGGCCCACATTTGGGCATCTGTAATTTGTCCCACATTTGCACCTCAATAGCTTTTCCCACATTTCTGCTCGATCCCAAATTTTTTTATACATTTATCTCCCTTAAATTTGGTCTCTTTTTCTCACGCTCCCTCTACGGCCTGGAACCCTGATTCCCCGTCACCCGTAATCACCATGGTAGGCACATAAAAGAACATCGAAAGTTGATAGAGCAGATATCAAATTGGATCGTGAACATCACGGGGACGCGCGACATGGTAAGTATGCACACGCCTACACGAACTAATTGACAGGGGTCCACCCCTGCAACTTCTGGGTCTCCAAATTGGACACATGGCCTGAGCTTGCCCTTTACGCCTTGGAGGTGCTGGCCTGCCCTGCAGCCGGTGTATTGTCTGAACGTGTGTTTAGCATGACTGGAGGGGGTTATCACAGGTTATATTTCCCAATGTTTTGGGGTGTACCCTAATTTAAAAAAATAAAAATAAATTTTAAACAAAAAAGCAGTGTAGGCTACCTCCTCCTCCTCCACCGCCACTTCCACCTACACCGCCACATCCACCGCTTCCTCAACCTCCTACTCCATATGGACCTGGTCCTCCTAGATCAAGATTATTATTTTTTATTTTTACATATTTTTTTTTATTTTAAGTAATTTCCCTATCCACATTTTTTGCAGAGCACTCTCCATGCTCTTAACCACATTTTGACGACATTTGCAGCCCTCTAGCCCTTTCCATGACATTTTTACAGCCATTTTAGTGCTAAAAAGTTCGGGTCCCCATTGACTTCAATGGGGTTCGGGTTCGGGGTCAAGTTCGGGTCAAGTTCGGGTCCCGAACTCGAACTTTTTTCCGAAGTTCGGCCGAACTTGTCGAACCTGAACATCCAGGTGTCCGCTCAACTCTAGTTCTGACCTTTTGATTGCAGCTTCATTATCCCTATGGAAAAAGGAGACTGGCAGCTGTCAGAATGAGGAATATAGGAATGATTCAGAGTCCATTTACATGAATGAAGTTATATTAGGGTCCATTCACATGTCCGCAAAATTGGTCAGCATCCGTTCCGCAATTTTGCGGAACAGCTGCGGACCAATTAAGTTTCAATGGGGCCGGAATGTGCCGTCCGCATCCGCATTTGCGGACAAGAAAAGGCATTTTCTATGAGAGTGTCGGAGAAGTGTGGTCCACATGTGAATGGACCCTTAGTTCGTTTTTAGAATCACAATCGCCTTAATTTGGAGAGTGTGAAGGAGACATTATAATAGCATGCTACTACTCATTCCTACATGTTTAGCTATTTATGATCCTTTCAAACTTGTCTAAAGTTAGCCTGCTTTACGAAATTAATTTTCAAATATCCTATGGGGGAACTCTGGGTTAATACAGTGGGTGCTGTGGGTGCTGTGACTTGTAAGTCACGGTGGCTGAGGGAATGTATGGAGCGAGCTGCCTCATTGGGCCTGCTCCTTACATGGTGGGTGCTGGCTGTATCATACACCAGACACCCGGCCACAGTGATGGGGAATGGCGATTAGGGTTAATAGGACAAGGGATCAAAAGATCCCAGTTTGTAGCCACCTACAAGTGGGTTAAAAGTTGTCACTCTAAAAGTAAAAAAAATAATGTTTACAATATATATAAAAATATGTACACAAAAAAACCATAATAGGTATCGCCTTGTTTGAAAATGTCTGAAATATTAAAATGTTAATACAATTTCACAGTTTTTTGACAATCTTTCCTTCCCAAAAAATTGAATAATGATCAAAATGTTGTACGCACCGCAAAAATTGTACCAATAAAATCTAAATTTCATCCTGCAAAAAAGACCTCATACAGGTATGTAGACCAAAATATTAAAAGTTCTGACATATGGTGATGGTGATGGTGATGGAAAGAAAATGTAGATTTTTTTTCCGTTTTTATTTTTTTTTAAAGTAATATATAAAAAAAATTCCAGCTTGGTATCGCTGTATTCGTATTGAGCCACAGAATAAGAATTTTATGACATTTTAAGCAAACAGTGAACACCATAATGTCAAAACCCCAAAACCA
Organism: Bufo bufo; assembly: GCF_905171765.1. Lineage (NCBI taxonomy): Eukaryota > Metazoa > Chordata > Amphibia > Anura > Bufonidae > Bufo > Bufo bufo. The sequence continues at coordinate 530,090,993 of NC_053391.1, read as the reverse complement.
TGGTGGAATTGTATTTTTTTTTCCCAAAAGCAATCTGTGATTGCTGCCAAAACAAGTAACAAGGAGAAGAAGGAGGAGCATCAGGAGCAATAGACGATATTGAAGTAGATAGGAAGGAACAACAGCTTCCTTCTACTGATGTTGATGAGCCCTGACCGCAGGAGAGGGGGTGCAGGCCAGTGATAGATGCAGTGGTTCCTTTGGAGGTCCAGGCAACTGTTTGTTGGCCATAGTGTACAGTAACCGTACCAGTAATGTAATGAATTAACTATGAATGTCGCAGCAGTTGAACAAGATGCACGAGGCGATAAATTAGAATGGCCCACACAGGCGCAGTAATTAAATATACAAAATAATACATTAACTTTGAATGTATCAGTAGTTCAACAGGATGCAGACAGTGATATATTAGACCGCCGATTAGTTACCACGAAGCCTGAACTTCGAATCAAATTTTTCTTTGGATGCTTTGATTCGCTCAACACTAACTATCCCAACCCCGATCTTTTTACATGAACCATTTCTATTTGAAGATTTCTTGACACCTTCTATTAGAGAGAGTGAGAGACTGAGTGAATGCACAATATTTCATTGCTGCTGCAGCACTCGGATGCTTCCAAGATCACACAAATATTAACATGTTTTTCTTGATTTGTGCATTAGAATAAAAAAAATTCTTGTATTTGAAAGCTCTGATTTTCAATTTTTTTGTGGCATGAAATCTGGTATAATCACATTGGATACAAGTGTTCATGACAAGTGAATAGAGTTGAGCGAGCATGCTCGGCCGAACTGCTGTTCGGCTCGAGCAGCACTATTCTCGGCACATGGCGGTACACGGCTATGCAGCCAATAAACGTGCAGGTAAGTACTGCCCTCACTGTAATGCCAGTAGCCATGTTGGCTACTGGCATTCTACTGGCATTACAGTGATTGGCTGTCCGAAACACGTCATGTTCGGCTCATTTGTAGTCAGGGAGAGCTGCTTTTAGGAAGGGACAGACTTTTTTCCATCATTTTTAATACTTTTTCTATAGAGGGTGTCTGCAGTGACTTGCGACATCTGTCCAATACCTTCTGTGTGTCAGGGCCAGAGATGAAAAAATATAAGTGAAAACTAGTATATTTTTTCCATCATTTTCAATACTTTTTATATAGAGGGTGTCTACAGTGACTTTGACATCTGTCCAATACCTTCTGTGTGTCAGGGCCAGAGATAGGAAAAATATAAGTGAAAACTATTTTCCTTTTTTCATACTTTTACGTACTTTTTCCATATACTGTGCTTGCTGTGAACTGTGACATCCGTGCCACATCTTGCGTATCAAGCGTTCATATAACATTTAATATGAAGAAGGCGAGCAGTAAGGGATAGGGAAGTGGCCGTGATGCTGATGGTTCATGCAGAGGCCGTGGCCCTGGGCGCGCTGAAATTGTGCCTGCTGCCAGAGCACAAGAAAAACAATCATCCACGATATCTAGCTTCATGTGCCAGTTTGCAGGGCGTCGCAGGACAAAACTCTTGAAGTCAGACCAGTGCGACCAGGTGATCGGTTGGATTGCAGCAGATAATGCTTCCAGTCGGTTTAGCACCACCTTGTCTTCCACCAAGTCCAGTCTCAGTAGCCAAGAGTCTGGTCAACAGAATTCTCACCCTGATCCTCCTTCCCCGCACCATGGACAGTTTGGCCAAACAAGTGATCCCACACTCGGAAATTCCGAGGAGCTCTTTTCATCACCATTACTTGATTTGGCCCTCTCGCCAAGCACGCTTGAGGAGGGACATGAGATCTTGTGCCCTGATTCCCATCCTCTTGAGCATTTACAGTCACAAGAACATGACAGTGGGGAACGGCAATTAGTGTTTAATGAAGTGGATGATAATGAGACACAATTGCCAATGAGTCAACCACAATTACTGTCTCAAGAAGAGGTTAATAAGAGGATGAGACACAGTTGTCAATCACTGAGGTTGTGGTTAGGGCAACAAATCAAGAGGATGATCAGTGAGGAAGTGGAAGAGGAGGTAGTGGACGATGAGGTCACTGACCCAACCTGGGAAGGTGAAAAGCTGAGCGAGGACAGCAGTACAGAAGAGGAAGGATCTGAAGCACTGCAACAGGCTGGAAGAGGCAATGGGTTGGCAAAAGGGAGAAGGCAGGCCACACCAAACAGGCCCGCAACTGTTCCATGGAGCACCCCCTTGCATAAATCTCCTTTGCCAAGGGGTAGGTGTTCCGCAGTATAGTGCTTTTTTGAGGAAAGTGCGGATGACAAAAGAATAGTAGTTTGCAACCTGTGCCACTCCAAAATGAGCCGGGGTGTGAACACTAGCAGCCTCACCACCACCAGCATGATCCATCGGGTCACTCCACTGCCTCCACTGCCTCCTCGTCCCCTGTGTTACATACTGGCCAATCCCCTGTCACGGATCCCTCCCGCCCTGCACCTGGACATTCGCAAGCACCATTAGCGACCACATCCACTTCCGTGTCCTAGCACAGTGTCCAAATGTCCTTACCCAAGGTTTTTTAACGCAAGCGCAAATACCCAGCCACCCACAGGCCATAGCACTAAATGCGCGCCTTTCAAAATTACTGGCCCTGGAAATGTTGCCATATAGGCTTGTGGACACTGAGGCCTTCTGCAGCCTGATGTCCTGCAGTACTCTGTCCCCAGCCGCGACTATTTTTTCAGGTGTGCTGTACCCGCCTTACACCAACATGTGTCCTGAAACGTCACACGTGCCCTGATGAACGCAGTTACTGGGAAGGTCCCTGACGGCACACTGGGTGAACATTGTGGGGGCCGGGAGCGTGTCGTACCCTGGGATGGCACAGGTGCTACCGATGCCAAGGATTGCGGGCCTTAATTCCATCAGGGTTTCCGCCAGCACCTACGTTAGTGGCTCCAACCCCCACTTCTCCTCTTCTGACTCCTCCTCCACTTCCACCTCTGAATTATCCGCGTGCAGCACCACTCAGCCATCAGCCGGTAGCTGGAAGCAGTGTAGCACTGCAGTGGGGAAGCGTCAACAGGCCGTGCTCAAGCTGATATGCTTAGGGGACAAACAGCACAACTCCGCAGAGCTGTTGCAGGGGATAAGAGACCAGACTGAGCTGTGGCTCTCACCACTCAACCTACAACCAGGCATGGCTGTGTGTGATAATGGCCATAACTTGGTGGCGGCTTTGTAGCTCGGCAAGCTCACACACATCCCATGCCTAGCCCACGTCTTAAACTTAGTGGTTCAGTGGTTTCTCAAAACCTACCCAAATTTGGCTGAGCTACTGGTGAAGGTGCGCAGTGTGTGTGCACATTTTTGCAAGTCATCGACAGCTTCAGCTGGTCTGTCAAAGCTGCAGCAGCGCTTTAACTTGCCAGCTCACCGGTCGTTGTGCGACGTGAGCACACGCTGGAACTCAACGTTCCACATGTTGGTCGGGCTTTGTGAGCAGCAGAGGGCAGTAGTGGAATACCAGCTGCAATATGGTTGTTGCCTTTCCAGTCAGCTTCCGCTAATCAGAAGCGAGGAGTGGGTATGGATGTCTGACCTCTGTGACATTTTAAGAAAGTTTGAGGCATCAACACAGATGGTGAGCAGCGATATAAGGATAACCATCCCACTTCTGTGTCTACTCAAACGCTCGCTGCTCACAATTAAGGATGACGCTTTGCATGTGGAAGAGGTGGAAATGGAGGAAGAAGACATTACACAGGGTTATAGCCAGACCTTCGTCTGTCTTCTCAGCGTGAATTGGACGATGAAGAGGAGGAGGAGCAGGAGACGGTTGCCTCCGCTACAGAGGGTAGTACCCATGGAAGTTTAATTCCATCTGTTCTGGGTGGGCAGAAGAGGAGGAAGAGGATGAGGAGATTGAGAGTGATCCTCCTGATAATGACAGAGAAAGCTTGCCTGTTGGTACTATGGCACACATGGCTGACTTCATGTTAGGCTGCCTTTCTCACAACCCGCGCGTTATATGCATTTTAGACCTTCTCGACCCCCGCTACAAAGAGAACTTCTCATCTCTCATTCCTCAGGTGGAGAGGATGAGCAAAACGGTGCAATACCAGAAGGTCCTTGTTCAAAAATTGCTCCAAAAATTTCCATCTTACAGCGCTGGCGGCAGAGTCTGTACTTCCTTGGGCAACCGAGGAGGGGAGACAAGGGGAACACACAGCAGTTCCAAAAGAGGCAGGGCAACACTCTCCAAGGCCTGGGACAGTTTCATGACACCCCACCAGCACCCTTACCCTGATGCACGGCCTAGTGTCACAAGGAGGGAAAAGTTTTGGAAGATGGTGAAGGAGTACATAGCAGACCGTGTCAGCGTCCTTAGTGATCCCTCAGTGCCTTACAACTACTGGGTGTCCAAGCTGGACACGTGGCACGAAACTGGCGCTCTATGCCTGGGAGGTGCTGGCCTGACCTGCCGCCAGTGTTTTCTCTGAGCGGGTATTTAGTGCTGCTGGTGGCATTATAACAGATAAGCATATCCGCCTGTCAACTAAAAATGCTGACAGGTTGACTTTTATAAAAATGAACAAGGCCTGGATTGCCCCTGACTTCTCGACTCCACCAGAGAAAAGCGGATGAACAAAACCACAAAAAAGGGTATATGATCAAATCTTCCTTTTCTCATCCTCCTCCTCCTCTTCCATCATATCAACATGCTTATTTGTCGCATATAATGCCCTCGCATATAATGTTTTACAGGATCAGCTCACCTGCATGCCCTCGCATATAATGTTTTAAAGGGTCAGCTCACCTCCAGGCCCTCACATATAATATTTTACAGGGTCAGCTTACCTGCATGCCCTTGCATATAATGTTTTACAGGATCATCTCACCTGCAGGCCCTCGCATATAATGTTTTACAGGGTCAGCTCACCTGTAGGCCCTCGCATATAATGTTTTACAGGGTCAGCTCACCTGCAGGCCCTCGCATATAATGTTTTTCAGGGTCAGCTCAACTGCAAGCCCTCGCCTATAATATTTTACAGGGTCAGCTCACCTGCAGGCCCTCGCATATAAGATGGTGAAGGAGTACATAGCAGACCGTGTCAGCGTCCTCAGTGATCCCTCAGTGCCTTACAACTACTGGGTGTCCAAGCTGGACACGTGGCACGAAACTGGTGCTCTACGTCTTGGAGGTGCTGGCCTGACCTGCCGCCAGCATTTTCTCTGAGCGGGTATTTAGTGCTTCTGGTGGCATTATAACAGATAAGCATATCCGCCTGTCAACTGAAAATGCTGACAGGTTGACTTTTTTAAAAATGAACAAGGCCTGAATTGCCACTGACTTCTAGACTCCACCAGAGAAAAGCGGATGAACAAAACCACAAAAAAGGGTATATGATTAAATCTTCCTATTCTCATCCCCCTCCTCTTCCATCATATAAACATGCTTATTCGTCGCATATAATGCCCTCGCATATAATGTTTTACAGGATCAGCTCACCTGCATGCCCTCGCATATAATGTTTTAAAGGGTCAGCTCACCTCCAGGCCCTCACATATAATGTTTTACAGGGTCAGCTCACCTCCAGGCCCTCGCATATAATGTTTTACAGGGTCAGCTCACCTGCAGGCCCTCGCATATAATGTTTTTCAGGGTCAGCTCAACTGCAGGCCCTCGCATATAATGTTTTACAGGGTCAGCTCACCGGCAGGCCCTCGCATATAATGTTCAAACAGGGTCAGCTCACCTGCAGGCCCTCACCTAGAATCTTTTTCAGGGTCAGCTCACCTTCTGATGATGACAGAGAAGTCTTGCCTGTTGGGACTCTGGCACACATAGCTAACTTCATGTTAGGCTGCCTTTCCCACGACCCGCGCGTTATACGCATTTTAGGCAACATGGATTACTGGTTGTTCACCCTTCTCGACCCCCCATCTCTCATTACTCTGGTGGAGAGGACAAGCAAAGCAGTGCTATACCAGAAGGTCTTTGTTGAAAAATTGCTCCAAAGTTCATAGGGCAGACATCCAAATGGATCGTCGCCATCACAGAGATGTGTGATCGCCTAGAAGTTATCTAGAGTCAACAAAGCGGCGGCAGGCCCTCACCTACAAGTCCAGTCTCAGTAGCCAAGAGTCTCGTCAACACAATACTCACTATGACGGCACACTGGGTGAACGTTGTGGAGGCCGGGAGCAAGTCGGCTGCTGGCACCAGACTTGCCCTCCAATAGATCCTCGTTAACAGAAAGTGTACTTATTCCAATAACAGGGCCTCTTATTATTTATTGTCACTACCTCCCAAGTCGGGAGTGGGTAATTGCCGCGCACCTGCTGCATTTCTTGGACGCTTGTGCTTTAATAACTTGACCCATCCTCTCTGGGTTGTTCACAATTAGGAAAAAAAAGGGGCAAGGCAACAACAGCCAATCAGATTTCATTGACCTCCCTTGGATGTGGTAGCCCTTTCTCAGGCTTCCTCTCCAGCATCGAACCCTGATTCCCTGTTACCCATGATCACCATAGTAGGCGCAGAAAAGAACATCGAAAGTTGATAGGGAAGACATCCGAATGGACCGTTACAGGAACGTGCAATCGGCCGGAGGTTATCTAGAGTCACCAATGCAGCAGCAGGCCCTCGCCCCTAATGTGTTAGATGGTCAGATCAGCAGGGCCTTGCTCCAAATGTTTTTGAGGGTCACCAGCAGGCCATCAATCATAATTTCTCAAGGGTGTGTATGATGCCATCCTTTATGCGTAACAAAGGGTGTATTGGATTGCCGGTTCCTTGTAATTTTTGGCAGCCCTTTCACTTACTGCATAGGCTTTATGAGTGTAGGAGTCCCACTACCTGAACAATTGTACCACAATGTGAATGAGGCCCTCCATTAAGTGATATACAGGTTGTATCGGAGTGCCTCTTCCTTGTAATTTTTGGCAGCACTTGCACTTTATATTCAAGTAAATATACAGGAAATAATGTTTCTTAACAATTTTTCCTCCAAAATTTTTATTTTTTTCTGGTTTTGTGCGCATTATTGTCAGTCTGTAAAAGTGGCATAATACTCGGACAACATGGTTCCCAGCAGTGACCTGGGAGTCCAAGATGCATCGAGACATCCTCCCCATGCTGTTCTCGAACCATTTCGGTGGTGTTTCCATCAATTTCTGACCTTTTCCTATGAACCAGGCACCCTTCCCTCTTCAGAGTAGGGGGTGCCTGGTTTAATGCTCGGGTTCTCCCATTGACTTCCATTATACTCGGGTGCTTGATCAACACTACAAGTGAACTATTAAAGTATGCTTTGCAGAATCACAGAACAATTTTCTTATATTGCATTGTAACTGCCATATGTTTCAGGAATGCAAGACATAATTCATTAGAGCGCTCTTGTGCTGTATCATGCTGCTTTGAAATACAGTTAAGATTATTAGCCTGCATATCTATAGCATAAACAGCAAACAGTTACCCCTTTATGAACTCAACATTAAAGAGAGATGTATTGTACTTTTTGAAAATGTTTCTCAATGTATATTACCATACTTTTTGGACTATAACATAGTAACATAGTAACATAGTACATAAGGCCGAAAAAAGACATTTGTCCATCCAGTTCGGCCTGTCATCCTTCAAGTTGACACATCTTTAGGATTTAGAGGAGGAAAATAAGAAAAAATATTTTCATCAGACATCAGATCAGATCCCCAATCCTCATGAGACCCCAAATCAGAAAAACATTTTTGATCAGACCTCAGATCAGACCCCAAATCAGCCCTCCAAACTCCATCAGACTTATGATCAGACACTTATAAGCCTCTGATCAGACCCCAATCAGCCTCTGATCAGACCCCCATCAACCTCTGATCAGACCCTCATCAGCCTCAGATCAGATATTAAAAAAAATAAACTTACCTCACTTAATCCAGACAGCATTACCACTCTACAGATCCAACAATGACCGCTGCCCGCTCACTGGACTGCTTCTTCTGACCCGTGCTGCACTGTGACCTGATGTCACACAGTGTCATGTCATAGTGTGTGCCTATGTGCACTGTGTCCTGACACTAGATGCAGGCAGGACACAGTGCACATACAGTAGGTGTGTACTATGAGCTGATGCTGTGTGATGTCAGGTAACAGTTCAGGGCAGGGCCGGAAGAAGACCAGGGAGGGTGAGTAGAGCCAGCCAGCGATTCCCTCACTGCTCCCCACACCTCCTGCATGCTAATGACCACTTTAATAATTGAAGCGATCATCATCATTCAGATTATAAGACGCACTTCCATTTTCCCCTAATTTTTGGGGAGAAAAGTGCATCTTATGTCCAAAAAATACTAGAAGTGGAAAATATTGAGACTGTATAATATAAACTTTTTTCCATTTCCTTATCTTTCTCCTAATCTACAGTAACTGCTGCAAAAATGCAAACATTGGGCACAATATAGGGTTGCATTGTAGCTTCAACATACTTTTGTACTTGAACTTCCTGTAATGTGACTTCTAGTGATAAGAACACATTCAGAAAAGTGGATGTCACATAACAAGACATCCATGAAATGCATACAATGTATTCATACTCCTAAAGTACTCAAAAAATGAGGCGACAATTATAAATTATATTTATTGTTTTCAGTTTTAAATATAATGTGATACATTTTAACATATTTCTACATATTACAAAAACCCACTATCTGGTATCCTACATGGCATAATGTACTGGTCATGTCTTATGTTTAAAGGGGCTGTCCCATGAAGACGTGTCTCCTATCCACAGGATCGGGAATGTGTCTGGCCAGCGGGGGTCTGACCAATGGGGCCCCACCATTCACAAGAATGGGGTCCCGTTCTCTCCCATTTAAATGGAATGGTGGTTATGCATGCCATATATCGCCGAGTGCTTGTACTCTGCTATCTCCATTAGACCCATAGTGAACAAAGTGAACACACATATATGTCCACTCTATTCAAATGAAGAGCACAGGCCCTGTTCTCATAATTGGCAGGGACCTCAGCAGTGGAACCTCTGCTGATTATTATTCCAAATATTAATACTAAAATAAAACAGGAAGTAAACTATGTATGTAGCTGTTATTTTAGCTACATGTTTTAACTGTCTTGATTATATTAACCTATCAGATATATGGTATTAGTCATTTACTGTATTTTTCGGCCTATGAGACGCACCTGCCCATAAGATGCACTTAGGTTTTTGAGGGGGGAAATAAGAAAAAAAATATGTTGAACCAAAAGGTGTGCTTTTGGTGGGGTTTGAACTAATGGTGGTCTGTGGATGACACTATTATGGGGGATCTGTGGATGACACTGTTACGGGGGATCTGTGGATGACACTGTTATGGGGATATGTGGATGACACTGTTATGGGGATCTGTGGATGACACTGTTATGTAGGGGATCTGTGGATGACACTTATGGGAGATCTGTGGATGACACTGTTATGGGGGATCTGTGGATGACACACTGTTATGGAGGGGATCTGTGGATGACACTGTTATGGAGGATCTGTGGATGGCACTGTTATGGGGAGGGGGATCTGTGGATGGCACTGTTATGGGGGATCTGTGGATGGCACTGTTATGGAGAGGGGGATCTGTGGATGGCACTGTTATGGGGATCTGTGGATGGCACTGTTATGGGGGGATCTGTGGATGGCAATGTTATGGGAGGGAGATCTGTGGATAGCACTGTTATGGGGGAAATCTGTGGATGACACTATTATGGGGGGGATCTGTGGATGACACATATAAGGCATCTTATGCTATATATGTGTCATTCACAGATCCCCCATTACAGTGTCCCCCAATACACTAGGTCCCTCCTCTCACAGCAGTATTCATATGTAAACTGTAATCCTTAACCTCTTCTTAACTTTAGTTAAAGTAGCGCTATCCCATGTACTACTACTTACTATCAAGCTCCCGTTCCGCAGCAGGCAGAGCGGCTGGCAGCGTAACGTAACTCACTCATGTCACGCGCCTGCTCCGCCCGCTGCATTAGTGAAACAGGCGGAGCAGGCACTTGACGTTGAGTGAGTGACGTTACAGCTGCCGGCCGCTCTGCCTGCTACGGGAGCTTGATAGTAAGTAGTGGTACACGGGATAAGGCAACTGTAACTAAAGTTAAGAAGAGGTTAAGATTACATTTTACATATGAATACTGCTGTGAGTGGCGGGTAATCATGACCAGCACAGGAGCACAGTATAATTGAGAAAACAATCAGGTAAAAACACTTGAATTCACTTTATTGTAGCAAAACTTAAAATAGTCAGGAACACATTTTCAGCTACAACTGAACCAGTAGATGTGCTTATGATCTAACTCAACACATTAAAGATCTAAACCTCCAATAGATAGAATGTAGTATGAAATACTGTGCATAATTTTACTTGACCGTTAATTTAAATCCTTTAAAGGGGTTGTCCCACGAATGAAATAGGCCCTAGAGTGACAACCTCGGATTTATGCCCCCTACTGTTTCTAACGTGTTGATCGGCGCACGTCCATTCAATGAGGCTTTCACTGGAGGACACACATGTGTAGTAAGATAGAATATGCAGCCGGATGTACCTTCATATTATAAGTGAATTGATTCCACTGCTGTTATGAAGTTGTCTTTTCTACTTGGCTTTCACGATGCTGAGAAAGCTAAACAAACAGGGCATCATGAAGCTTTTAGTTGACAGCCTCTCTAGTTACTCCCAATTGCCTAAACAGTCCTGCAGGACACAGTGTGGGAAGGAGTCAGGAGTGTAGGAAAAAAGCTACTGCTGCAAAACACTGAACAACCTTAAAGAGGACCTTTCACCGATTCTTACCTTATGAACTAACTATACAGATATGTAGAGCGGCGCCCGGGGATCTCACTGCACTTACTATTATCCCCGGGCGCCGCTCCGTTCTCCTGCTATGCCCTCCGGTATCTCCGCTCACTAAGTTATAGTAGGCGGAGATACCAGTCCCTAAGTTATGGTAGGCGGAGTCTGCCCTAGCGCTGGCCAATCGCAGCGCAGAGCTCACAGCCTGGGAGGTTATTTTCTCCCAGGCTGTGAGCTCTGCAATGCGATTGGCCAGCGCTAGGGCAGACTCCGCCTACCATAACTTAGGGAACGGAGATACCGGAGGGCATAGCAGGAGAACGGAGCGGCGCCCGGGGATAATAGTAAGTGCAGAGAGATCCCCGGGCGCCGCTCCACATGTATGTATACTTAGTTCATAGGGTAAGAATCGGTGAAAGGTCCTCTTTAAGGGGTTGGCCTGTTTCTGGTTACTGTGTTACAATGTGTTTGAAAGATGATTATTTGGCACTTACTAATACAGCGTTTTTACGGTGAAATTCTGCATCATTTTCTAACTTTCAATAGAAGTGCCCTCTTGTATGCCAAGTCTTTTGTGCTATTCACACAGTGGTCTTATCCATAAAATGGCTACTGATGTAGGAAGTCTTGTGACCAGGCAAATCAATCTCTATGTGATTTCTCTTCCTTTCAAATACACTGCACCTGCCACCTGTACTTGCTGGTAACTGCTTTACCTGGATATAATGGAGGCCATTTTGGCACCGAAAATGACAGAAATTCAGATGGATCCAGCATGTAAGTGGAACCTGCACTTTCTGAATTATATGATAGCCGTTATGGCACATAACAGGTATATTTACTGTTAGGAACCCGTCTAACTAGAGATCGCCTTGACGTGCGGCAGACGGGGTCAAATAATTTTGTACAAAACGATTTGCCAAGTATCTCTAAATTATTAGTTGAGCATTTGCTATTATGATGCAATTTTGTACTTTATTTGATTTTCAGTGAGCTGTTGCATTGCATGTTTTGTTTAACAGTCTTGTTCTCAGCCATAGCAATGTGCCCCTGCGCTTTGGGATGTGGTGACTGACCCCCTTTTTTTTTTTTTTTTGCCACCTGTACTTGCACTGTTGGAAGTTTAAATCAGGTGGAGTGAGTTTTGAATAGAGGAGCCATCACAGGGAGGTGATCTGGCTGGTCACATGACCCTCCATCAGCGGCCATCTTATGGACAGGATATCTATGTGGACAGCACAGAAGATTTGCCTTACAAGGTGGCATACCTTACGAAATATAGCAAATGGCACCGAATATAAACAAAGTATCATATAGTCCTCTTACATACACATTGGTCACAAGCTTCTTTAACCTTTCATGTGACCATTTATAATACTTAGGGAGAGTTTTGGAGTAGTCTGCGATGGGACAATCTCTTTAAGGAATAGGGAACAATTTTTGTCAGCAAGCCATTTCCAACTACTACCTGGTATCCTGAAATCAATAGTAAAGGGATTGTATCTGGTTTATGTATCTTGGAAGATATGGAACATCTGAATATACTAACTAAAAATCTGGAAAATGTACATAGTAACTAGCGTTGAGTGAATCAAAGTGAAACTAAATTAATTTGATTCAAATGGTAACGAATCGTTTTTTTCCCAAAATGGCGGCTACATGTTTTGCAAAAGTAAAGAAAAAAGCGTAGGAATGCGCTATTACCCAATATGCAGTGCCGCCAGCCCTACAAAAGGCTCATCCTGAGCAGGCGTCACCATTTTACTGTGAACTGAACACAGGAAGAGACGTGGCAAGTGATAGGGAAAGTGTTTTAGCAATCTTTCAAACAGTGCAGGTCTAGTGATCATGTCCTAGCAGTGTCGGGACAATGGGAAGGTGAGGATACAGCACCACTTTGCAGCAAAGATTTGGGAAGCTATTTTCTTCAAAAATAAATGGATATTTGTTCTGTTCTTTTTTCTGTGATTCACACCAAAACACAGCGGTAAAACTGTGATGTCCAATATTCTATTTGGCACAAAGATATATCGGTGATCTTGTCTTGGTTTTTAGTTATTTTGGGGGTCTGTATTTATTGTGGGGTCTATATTTTTGTGAGATCAGTTTTTATTCTGAGGAATATTTTTATTGAGTACTCTCGTCTAAATTTACATATATTTATTTAGGGGGCTTTGGAGCCTGTATGCATTCTGAAGTCTATATTTACTCAGTTCTCTGGTTTGAGGTCTGTGTTTATTTTGAGGTCTTGTTTGGGGGTGTATTTTATGGTGCATTCTACAGATATTCTATGGTGTGGATTTATTTTGGGGACTGGATTCATTTTGGCTTCTGTTTATTCTGGAGACTGATCTGGGGTTTTAACAATTCCAGGAGGCACTACTTGTAATTGGAATGCAGAAATAGGGGAATGGCCTCTGTAAAGGGCGGACAATGCTCATCACACCCACTCAGAATCTCAGAACCGTCTTTGGCCTCTAAAAACTGTCTGTCCTTTTGCAGGTTCCTGCTAACCTAGTTTTAGACCAGTGATCTGACAGACAGCACTGGAGCTTGAACAAGTCAGTAAACCATGGGATACCAGGTATTTGACTCAGAAATATGCCCATTAACCCATTCACTTTTTAAAACCACCAGTGTTGTTCTATTACATTTCCCTTGGCCGCTGCTGCCTTCATGTGGCAGCAGCGTCTGATTGCCGGGGGACTCAGGGCTGTTGGGTGGCCCATTCTAACAACGGAGCCACAGGCCAGGGATGCCGGAGTGCTTCATTCTTCGTCCTCAGCATACAATGCTTGCGCCTGCTTGTGCAGGTGTCGGTGAATTTCTTGTCCTCTGACTCCCCCTGCTGTTTCTTTGTGGTATTGAAGACTCCTTTGGGTTGGGATTTTTGGATTAATAACGTGACTATGTTTTGGATTCTGGCGATTTGGTATTGTATTGATCTCCTGCTTTGCCTCTGACATTTTTTTGTACTTTATTGTCCAACTGGTATTTGACCCTTTTCAGTACGACTAGTCTTGAGTTTGTCTGTTTGTTAATCCCAGTTTGTGTGTCACCCTCACACATATTCCAGTATAGGGTCTGCTGCCCAGTTGTGGGGTCACTGCCTTGGGTCACCATGCAAGTAGGTAGGTATAGTGGATCAGGGACGTTTTAGGGCAGCATTATACCTGGTTGTGTGAGATGCTGTCACCTTATCCTGACATGTTCCCATTAGCCTATTCTCTGAAAATGACCCAATCACTAATAATTTTGAATTGATATGTCTCTAGGCCACTAGAATATCTTGCTATCCCTGTGTCCTAAAGGGAATAAAACTGAAAGATCAATTTGTTGAAAAGACTTTGGGTGTGCTTGTTGATCAACAGCATGAAATGTTGAATAGATGCTACTAAGGCAAGCTAAATAATGTTATCTGTTAAGAGGTATTGACTCTCAAGACATTTGTTTAGTTTCCTCTGAAATATGCAGTTCAGTTCTGGCCATCAGATCATAGAAAGGGTGCCCTGGAGTTGGAAAAAGTATAAAGAAGAGCAACTAGAAACATAGGAGATTGATGGCAGAAACAGATTACCTATCTATTTAATCTGCACTTTTACAGACTGTGAGTGGGGAAGCACTTTGACATTGGGGTAGCCTTAAAGGGATTCTGTCATCATATTTTACCCCTATAACCTAAAGATATCCTCATGTCCGGACTAATAAGAAGAATTCTAAGCTGGCCTTATTAAACCTCACTGTGGCTCTATTTGTCCAAAAAACTGGTTTTTATAACCTGCCAATCACTTACTTAAGGTGCCCAAGGGGAGGTCCATTAATACAGGGTGCCCGGCCGCACCCCTCGCCGTCCGGTGCCCAGCACCGCCTTCCGTCTTCATCGCCGCCTTCCCTGTCTTCAGCGCCGCCTTCTACAGCTCAGCGCTGCCTCTGCAATCCTCCCGTCCCTCTGCCAGATCCCGCGCCTGCGCACTAGGCTCGGCCTGATGCGCCCGTGCGGACTCCTGGCAGCGGCTTCATTGAGCAAAGTGCGCATGCGCCAGCCTGATGCGCACTTCGCTCAACCCTAATATAACCTGCAGATTGGCTGAGCTTAGTGCGCAGGCGCGGGATCTGGCAGAGGGACGGGAGGATTGCAGAGGCGGCGCTGAGCTGTAGAAGGCGGCGCTGAAGACAGGGAAGGCGGCGATGAAGACGGAAGGCGGCGCTAGGCACCGGACGGCGAGGGGTGCGGCCGGGCCCCCTGTATTAACGGACCTCCCCTTGGGCACCTTAAGTAAGTGATTGGCAGGTTATAAAAAACTGTTTTTTGGACAAATAGAGCCACATTGAGGTTTAATAAGGCCAGCTTAGGATTCTTTAGGTTATAGGGGTAAAATCTGATGACAGAATCCCTTTAAGGGCATTATCCTGGAAGTCCCATGGTTTCATACTTTAAAATCTGTACAGGGATCTGGACTTCACTGCAGGGGAGCCACCAGGCCCCTACTACTTGGAATACTCCCTGTGTGGTTGGCTGTTGACCCATAGGTCAGAGGCACAGATGTGAAGCACTAAGAGATCAGGCAATACTCATAGTCAAGAAACAGGCAGAAGTCAGGGCAGTTCATGCAAATCCGTGAAACTAATCCGTGGTCAGAAGGTCAGAGTTGATAAACAGGCATGGTCAGAAAAATGGAACATAATATCTTACTAGGCACTAGCAAGCACTATTGTTCATACACACTAGGTGAAGGTGTTTTAAGTACCCTGAGGTGGCCATCTATAAGCTGGGGCAGACTATGCTGCACGAACTTAGGCCCTTTAAGATAAAGGATGCACGCATGACCTACGGGTTGGGAGAAAAGGCCAGACAGAAAAGTAAAGGCTATGGCATGCAGGAGCAAAACAAGTCTTTGGCGGCCAAGCCCTCTGTGAGTGAGGTAGAGGAAGGGAAGCAGGTCTGGACCACCAGGCAGGATGAGGAAAATGAGCAAAACAGCACCTGTGACTGACCAGAAGGGCTGGACAGATGTGAGCATTGGCCGCTGTGCTAACATGCACTTATAGTATCTCCTTTTTGTCTTTATCCTGGGAGATATTTAGAGTATATATTCCTGTGGTGGTAATTATACTTACCTGATCCCCTCTCCTGGGTTCTGGACTAGTGTTGAGCGAACCCAAACTGCAAAGTTCGGGTCCGTACCAAACTTTGCGAGTTCGGGTATTCGAAACCAAACCCGAACTTCGCCACAAAAGTTTGGGTTCGAGTTCAGTGTTCGGGAATTTAATAAAGCTTGTTGAAAGGTTGCAGGGCAGCCAATTAACAAGCTTTTAAGCTGAGGGCAATTAGAAGCCATCACAGGCTTGCCTAGTAATGGCATGGCTGTGATTTTCCAGTGCATTATGTGACCCAGCCTCTTTACAATGGATCACGTGTAGCACCTCCCATCAGCTCTGAGTAGTGCAGGGACAGGAAGCTGGCAGCTGAAGTGAGGGAGAGTGTTAGGGATTTCATCTGGCTATTTATTCTGTGGGTGACCTATAGTGATTTTTTTGTAGGTGCAATACACCAGGTTTGCACCCGTGACACAAAAATATAATAACTCATCTGGCTATTTATTCTGTGGGTGACCTATAGCAATTTTTTGTGGGTGCAATGCACCATCTTTGTACCCCTCACACAAAAATATAATAGTTCATCTGTCTGTTCGGTGGGTGACATATACCCATTTTTGGTGTGAGATACACGCGCACTTTATATGTGACAGAGAAATTAATATAGTTAATCTGTCTGTTAGATGGGTGGGTGACATATACCCATTTTTGGTGTGAAGTACACCTGCACTGCGTACGTGACAGGGAAATTAATATAGTTAATCCGTCTGCTAGATCTGTGGGTGACATATATAAATTTTTGGTGTGAGGCACACCTGCACTGCATACGTGACAGGGAAATTAATATAGTTAATCTGTCTGTTAGATTCGTGGGGGACATATACCCATATTTGGTGTGAGGTACACCTGCACTGCATATGTGACAGGGAATTAATTTAGTTAATCAGTCTGTTAGTTTGGTGAGTAACAGATTTATAAAAAAAAACAAAAAAAACAAACAGTGTAGGCTACCTCCTCCAATGCCGCTTCCACCTACACCGCCACGTCCACTCCTCAACTTCCCACCACACTGTGACCTCTGCCTCCTAGTTCAAGATTATAATTTTTTTTAATTCTATATTATTTTAAGTCATTTCCCTATCCACATTTGTTTGCAGGTCAATTGTCCTGCCATTACCCCCATTTTGCTTCCTTTTGCAGCCCTCTAGCCCTTACTATTTTACAGCCAGTTTAGTGTACCAAAGTTCGGGTCCCCATTGCATAAAATGGGGTTCGGGTTTGAGTTCGGGTCCCAAACCAGAACTTTGACCCGAAGTTCGTCCGAACCTGAACATCCACAGGTCCGCTCATCCCTATTCTGGACCCATCACTGCAATAACAGCTCTGCAGGTCCTGGGTCTCCATGTCAAAATCCTGTTTGACATTGGTCACATGACCGATGCAGCGGTGATGTATTGTCTATGCATCATGTCACTGGGTTATGTGACCTGCGTCAAACAGGATGTTGATGCAGGGAGACCTAGGACCTGAAGAGCCAGCAGGCAGGGCCGGCGCCACCAGTAAGGCGAACTAGGCAGTCGCCTAGGGCGCCACATAGCAGGGGGCGCCCGCCGCGATTTAAAAAAAAAAAAAAAAAAAAAGAAGTTGGTTAGAACTAACATAACAGTGGCGGCCGGCGGCGCCCCTCATGCTGCGCCGCCAGAGCGGCTGAGCGCTCTAAAGAATCCCGGCGGGCCGCGGCGGCGGGCGGCACATGTCAGACAGGCAGCGCACACAGGCAGCAGGCTGCGCACTGCGCAGCACTGGGCTGAGACGGCGCCTGCTGACTCCTGACTGTGACAGTCTGTGACTGAGCGCTGCTGCCTCAGTAAAGCCGTGGGGGCGGGGGGGGGGGGGTGCGGGCGGGAGGGGGGGTCTTACGTCCTGACTCTGAGTGACTATTCTAAGTTCTAACTGCTGCTAGCTTATGCCGGCTTACCTGGCTTCAGGCTGCAGTGCAGAGGGTGGAGCGGAGGCGGAGCTCTGCTGACTTTGGAGCTAATGAGGGGTGGAGCGAAGGAGGAAGAAGAGAAGGCGGCAAGGCCGCACACTCAGCAGCCCAGCAGCCAGCCAGAACCACAGTGGCCCACCACCAGCAATTTGCCTCCCCCGACCCCCAGTGCGGCAGTGCAGTCGTGCAGTGCCTGTGCCTTCTGGGACAGAACTAGAAGTGGGCTCCTAGCCTCCTACCTGCCTGGATTGGAGTGCAGCCTGCAGGTGCAGCTGCTTTCTTCTTCCCCAGGACCCCAGCCAGGGCGACATTCCTGAATGGTGTACGTACCGTGTTTGTCTCCAGTCCCCAGAGCCCGACCAAGAGCCAGACTGCAGCCAGAGACCAGCTCATCTTATTGTCCTGGACTGGTAAGTAGTCAGTAGACAATGCAATATGTTTATTATTTACTGTATTTTTTGCCTTATAAGACGCACTTTTCCCCCCAAAAGTGGGGGGAAAATGGCCGTGCGTCTTATAAAGCGGATTGGGGATACTTCGCTGGCCGCTATGCTGCACAGCGCGGCCAGCGAAGTATCAGTGTGGAGGGAGGAGGTGGGGAAACTCATGGCGGGGCCCGGTGCAGTGACTCTACTCTAATACACCAGGCCCCGCAGCTGTTAAGTACATTCAATCCGAATGGGTCCGCAATTACTGTACTGTACTTACTGTAGTACCTTATGTATAGCAGTATAATGGCGCAGACCAGCAGCTCGCTCGGTCATGCGCCGCCTGCCGCAGCTCCCTCCTCATGCGCCGCCTGTCCGTCTGCCTGTTCATTCATAAAGTGAGATAAGCAGGCAGGCGGCGCATGAGGAGGGAGCTGCCAGTCTGCGCCGTCTTAATGCTATACATAAGGTACTACAGTAAGTACAGTACAGTAATTGTGGACCCATTCGGATTGAATGGACTTAACAGCTGCGGCGGGACCCAGTGTATTAGAGTAGAGTCACTGCACCGGGCCCCACCATGAGTGTCTCCGCCTCCTCCCTCCACACTGATGCATCTGATGGGGGATCTGTAGATGACACTTATGGGGATCTGTGGATGACATAAGTGTCATCCACAGATCCCCTTCCCCCATAACAGTGAGTCATCCACAGATCCCCCCATAACAGTGAGTCATCCACAGATCCCCCCCATAACAGTGAGTCATCCACAGATCCTCCCCATAACAGTGCGTCATCCACAGATCCCCCCCATAACAGTGCGTCATCCACAGATCCCCCCCATAACAGTGCGTCATCCACAGATCCCCCCATAACAGTGCGTCATCCACAGATCCCGCCATAACAGTGCGTCATCCACAGATCCTCCCCATAACAGTGCGTCATCCACAGATCATCTGATAAGGGGGGGGGGCGGCAATTTTTATCTTGCCTAGGGCGGCAAAAATCCTTGCACTAGCCCTGGGTGATGAGCAAGCACACCCACGTTAAAAGTGCCAGCCCTGCCAGGAAACTGAGCACCACGCCGCTCCAGCACCTCCACACCAGCAGTAGGAGGTGTCTGCCCTGCTGAAGCAGGGCAACAATGAAGCAGGAACCGTGTGGGGATCAGGTAAGTGTGATTACCACTGCGAGTCTGGCCACAATGGTGGGGCTGTAGAAAAGAACTCCAGGGGTGAAAAACCTCTTTATTTGTTAATTACATGCTTTGTTTGCCTGGTGTTATATCCTGGTGTTGTGAGGTCAGTTGTCATCCAGCCTTTGTATAAGCTGGAGTGCTGCTCCTATCCTGGATATACCACCTGTCCAGTGGGAGGGCCTCCTAGCTAGACATCAATGTCACCTTGATGTCTCCCCTATGTTCCCTATGTCTTTACCTTCACGTGTATCTATGTTTAGAGTGAGTTAAGTGCGGGGTCTGTTGTATGTCTAGTGGTCATTACATGTCTGGCTTGTGGGTGTCTGTCTTTTAGCATGTTTGCTAGACATTTTCACTGTCGCCTAGCCTCCGGAAAGGGGTGTCAGGGTTCCCCGGAGTAGGAATCACAAGTCGGTGAGCAGCTCAGCCTGGGGTCGACATGCTTCCTGTCTGCATGGAGGTCCAGTTGTCGTTTGGCCGTGGCAGGTAAGTGCGTGTTGTTTCTGGGCTCTTACCTACCTATCCAGTGGCTGTTCACTGGCTGTCCTTTTCCTTGTAGCTAGGTCAGTGGAGACTCCTGTTCATCCGCGTCTGGGATGAACAGGTCGTCTCCTGCTAGTAACCTCATTGCAGGGATCTTCAGGGCGACTCAGGGTCCGAGGTTCCTGTGTATGAGACCACCTACCATCTGGGTCTGCTCATATGGTTAGGAGTCATGGCCAGGATTATGGCAGCATTAGGAGATGACCTGCTCCCTTTTTCCTGGTGTCCAGGCTTAGCTGCTTCCCCGTTCTCCTCACTTTACGGTGGGGAGTCGTCGTCCCCCACTCCACACCATGACAGATTACTGCATTAAGACCCAAGGTGTAGCCGCAATCTACCTCTGTATATTAACGTGAAATTTAGACTCAAGCCTCAATTGTTTGTTTCAATTTATTCAGTTTCCACATGGTTACAATAATAAAATTTTTTGGGGGGCGTTCAATTTAATTAAGCAGCATATATGTGTGATTACTGCATTAATACCCAAGGTGTAGCAGTAATCTATCTGTATGTATTAATGAGAAATTGAGCATCAAACCTCAATCATCCATTTCTATTTATTCAGTTTCCACACGGTTGCAAAAAATTTTTTTTTTTTTGGGGGGGAAGGGGTTTCAATTTAATTAAGGTGCATATGTACGCGATTACTGCATCAATGCACAAGGTGTAGAAGCAATTTAAAAAAGTTGAATATATACGTGATTACTGCATTAATACCTCAGGTGTAGCAGCAATCTACCTGTGTGTATTAACGAGAAATTGAACGTCAAGCCTCAATCATCCGCTTTGTTTATTCAGTTTCTACATGGTTGCAATTACATTTTTTTTTGGGGGGGGGGGGTGGTTTAATTTAATTAAGCTGCATATACAGTGGGGCAAAAAAGTATTTAGTCAGCCACCAATTGCAAGTTATTCTACTTAAAAAGATGAGAGAGGCCTGTAATTTTCATCATAGGTACACTTCAAATATGAGAGACAGAATGGGGGGAAAGAATACAGGAAATCACATTGTAGGATTTCTAATGAATTAAGTGGTAAATTCCTCGGTAAAATAAATATTTGGTCACCTACAAAAAAGCAAGATTTCTGTCTCTCACAGACCTGTAACTTCTTCTTTAAGAGTCTCCTCTGTCCTCCACTCGTTACCTGTATTAATGGCACCAGTTTGAACTTGTTATGAGTATAAAAGACACCTGTCCGCAACCTCAAACAGTCACACTCCAAACTCCACTAAGACCAAAGATCTGTCGAAAGACACCAGAAATAAAATGGTAGACCTGCACCAGGCTGGGAAGACTGAATCTGCAATAGGCAAGCAGCTTGGTGTGAAGAAATCAACTGTGGGAGCAATTATTAGAAAATGGAAGACATACAAGACCACTGATAATCTCCTTCGATCTGGGGCTCAACACAAGATTTCACCGCCGTGGGGTCAAAATGATCACAAGAACGGTGAGCAAAAATCCCAGAACCACACGGGGGGACCTAGTGAATAACCTGCAGAGAGCTGGGACCAAAGTAACGGCTACCATCAGTAACACACTATGCTGCCAGGGACTCAAATCCTGCAGTGCCAGACGTGTCCCCCTGCTTAAGCCAGTACATGTCCGGGCCCGTCTGAAGTTTGCTAGAGAGCATTTGGATGATCCAGAAGACGATTGGGAGAATGTCATATGGTCAGATGAAACCAAAGTAGAACTTTTTGATAAAAACTCAACTCGTCGTGTTTGGAGGAGAAAGAATGCTAAGTTGCATCCAAAGAACACCATACCTACTGTGAAGCATGGGGGTGGAAACATCATGCTTTGGGGCTGTTTCTGCAAAGGGACCAGGACGACTGATTTGTGTAAAGGAAAAAATGAATGGGGCCATGTATCGTGAGATTTTGAGTGAAAACCTCCTTCCATCAGCAAGGGCATTGAAGATGAAACATGGCTGGGTATTTCAGCATGACAATGATTCCAAACACACCGCCGGGCAACGAAGGAGTGGCTTCGTAAGAAGCATTTCAAGGTTCTGGAGTGGCCTAGCCAGTCTCCAGATCTCAACCCCATAGAAAACCTTTGGAGGGAGTTGAAAGTCTGTGTTGCCCAGCGACAGCCCCAAAACATCACTGCTCTAGAGGAGATCTGCATGGAGGAATGGGCCAAAATACCAGAAACAGTGTGTGAAAACCTTGTTAAGACTTACAGAAAACATTTGACCTCTGTCACTGCCAACAAATGGTATATTGAGATTAACTTTTGTTATTGACCAAATACTTATTTTCCACCATAATTTGCAAATAAATTCTTTAAAAATAAAAAATTGTATTTATTTTTTCTCATTATGTCTCTCATAGTTGAGGTATACCTATGATGAAAATTACAGGCCTCTCTCATCTTTTTAAGTGGGAGAACTTGCACAATTGGTGGCTGACTAAATACTTTTTTGAAAAAATGTGGGGGATTCAGTCAGCACAACCCTGTATGCAGGTGCACATTGCTATGGCGAAATACATATACAAACTCAAAAACACAAATGCAATAGCACTCTGCAACCAGTACTCTGCCCTGCCTCTATGCTGGATGAGGCATTGGTGTACATTTTGACCAAAGCGTAATAAGCCACTCACCACGTTAAGGTCGCCTCTATGAGTGGTCCCTAACACTAGTTCCTACCTGTTTATGGGCCATGATAGCCACACAAAGTCCAGGGAGCGCAGGCACAGCATGCACGCCAGGCACACTCTGCTTTTAACCCCGTCCGGTGCCGTGACAGCTTTCATCGGATCCAGGGATGCAAGTACCAACATGCATGCTGAGCCCACTATATACTTCTCCTGGAGCCAAATGGCTACTGGTAGGTTCTATAAAAGTAGACTCAGTTTTTTTTTTTCTGTGATTTATATAATTATATTTTCATCCGCACAATGCTCCGTTTTGTGTAGGATGCCTTTGTGGTGTATGTGGACCGCGCTGGCATCCTCCATTGTGCGCATTTTTTGCTTGGGATGGTTGTTTGCTGCGGTCCACATGCGGTGGGGCTGCTCCCCCAATGAAAAACACACTACAGTGTTTGGGGTTTGAGAAGCTCCCTCATATTTGCCACTATATTTCTGTGTTTTTGTCTTGTTATATATGTAGTGTATGTGCCTTTTACCTGGCATTCAAACACTCTTTTGCACCTGGTAACCTCCATCACACGGTCTGATATGGGTGTGGCTTACAGTCTTGCTTTGTTCACATTGCATTAGTTGTCCTGCTATGCGGTTGTGTGGGAGCCTGGCTGTGAGCTGGATTTCATCACCTTCAGACCTTGTTCACACCATAGTTAGCGTAGTGGTAGGACCCCTTGCCATGCTGAGTGACCGTGACGTGGTGCATGATGGGCTCCGATATTTTCCTGACAGGAATATATTGGCAAAAGTCTCAGCTTTTAATATCTACTTGTATGACTAGCTAGTATAGTCAGTGGCATATCCGTTTGGTGCATTTTTTTCTGTGATTTATATAATTATATTTTCATCCGCACAATGCTTCGTTTTGTGTAGGATGCCTTTGTGGTGCATGTGGACCGCGCCGGCATCCTCCATTGTACGCATTTTTTGCTGGGGATGGTCGTTTGCTGCGGCCCACATGCGGTGGGGCTGCTCCCCCAATGAAAAACACTCTACAGTGTTTGGGGTTTGAGCAGCTCCCCCATATTTGCCACTATAGTTCTGTGATTTTGTTTTAGACGCAGTTTTATACTGACTTTAAAACCAGCCTCCAGGGCAATCTAATACAATCTACCTAGCACCTAACCCAAACCCGAACTTCTGTGAAGAAGTTCAGATTTGGGTACCAAACATGCCGATTTTTCTCACGCGCGTGCAAAACGCATTACAATGTTTTGCACTCGGGCGGAAAAATTGCGCATTTTCCCGCAACGCCCCTGCATCTTATCCGGGCAAAAAACATGACGCCCGTGTGAAAGAGGTCTTAGAAAGTACAATTTGTCCTGAAAAAAACAAGCCCTCACATACATACGTCTGTGTGATAAAAAAAAAACATATGGCTCTGGAAAGGCAGGGAGTAAATAAAGCAAAAATGCAAAAATCGCCATGTCAGTAATGGTTTAATACAAAATTTGAACAGTAAAAATAAAATCTGAACTTCAGTTTCTACATATAAGATTGAAGGCATTATCACAATATACAGTAGGTGTTTGTGACATTGTGTTTTCAGCACGACAGCGTCGCGCTGATACTCGGCGACGTGGTGCCGAGATCTCGCACTCACTGGGATAGCGACAGCACATCCCAGCAAGCGCGTCATAGAAGAGGCGGGAGATCCGACTTGGATTCCCGCCAATTCTACACGTGTGCGGCGTTTGTTATGAATCCTGAGGGGGAAGTCCCCGCCGGATTTTAAATAAAAATCCGGCCTGGGTCCCGCCCTCAGGAGCATACCGGGCCCTTAGGTCTGTTATGGGTTGTAAGGAGAGCCCCCCCTACGCCGAAAAAAACGGCGTAGGGGGTCCCCCTACAATCCATACCAGACCCGTATCCAAAGCACGCTACCCGGCCAGCCAGGAAGGGAGTGGGGACGAGCGAGCGCCCCCCCCCCCCCCCCTCCTGAGCCGTACCAGGCTGCATGCCCTCAACATGGGGGGTTGGGTGCTCTGGGGCAGGGGGCGCACTGCGGCCCCCCCACCTCAGAGCACCCTGTCCCCATGTTGATGAGGACAGGGCCCCTTCCCGACAACCCTGGCCGTTGGTTGTCGGGGTATGCGGGCAGGAGGCTTATCGGAATCTGGGAGCCCCCTTTAATAAGGGGGCCCCCAGATACCGGCCCCCCACCCTAAGTGAATGAGTATGGGGTACATCGTACCCCTACCCATTCACCTGCAAGAAAAGTGGTAAAAACACAAATAAACCACACAGTGTATTAAAATATTTTATTTTTCTGCTCCGGAGGCCGCCCCCTGTCTTCTTTATTAGCTCTTTTACCAGGGGGGGCTCTTCTTCTTCCGATATCCCGACGGGTCTTCTCCGCTATCCGGGGGGGGTCTTCTCAACTCTCCGGGGTTCTCCTTCTGTCTTCTCCTTCTGTCTTGTTGTCTCCTTCTGTCTTCTGTCTCCGGGGGGGGCTCTTCTTCTTCCGATATCCCGACGGGTCTTCTCCGCTATCCGGGGGGGTCTTCTCAACTCTCCGGGGTTCTCCTTCTGTCTTCTCCTTCTGTCTTGTTGTCTCCTTCTGTCTTCTGTCTCTGGGGGGGGCTCTTCTTCTTCCGATATCCCGACGGGTCTTCTCCGCTATCCGGGGGGGTCTTCTCAACTCTTCGGGGTTCTCCTTCTGTCTTCTCCTTCTGTTCTTCTTCTGTCTTCTCCTTCCTTCTTGTTGTCTCGGCGCACCCCGGTTCTTCGTCTCGCGAGACTCGGCGCACCCCGATTCTTCTCTCTGTTGTTGACTCGGCGCACCCCGGTTCTCGCGAGACGAAGAATCGGGGTGCGCCGAGTCTCGCGAGACGAAGAACCGGGGTGCGCCGAGTCAACAACAGAGAGAAGAATCGGGGTGCGCCGAGTCTCGCGAGACGAAGAACCGGGGTGCGCCGAGACAACAAGAAGGAAGGAGAAGACAGAAGAAGAACAGAAGGAGAAGACAGAAGGAGAACCCCGAAGAGTTGAGAAGACCCCCCCGGATAGCGGAGAAGACCCGTCGGGATATCGGAAGAAGAAGAGCCCCCCCCGGAGACAGAAGACAGAAGGAGACAACAAGACAGAAGGAGAAGACAGAAGGAGAACCCCGGAGAGTTGAGAAGACCCCCCCCGGATAGCGGAGAAGACCCGTCGGGATATCGGAAGAAGAAGAGCCCCCCCTGGTAAAAGAGCTAATAAAGAAGACAGGGGGCGGCCTCCGGAGCAGAAAAATAAAATATTTTAATACACTGTGTGGTTTATTTGTGTTTTTACCACTTTTCTTGCAGGTGAATGGGTAGGGGTACGATGTACCCCATACTCATTCACTTAGGGTGGGGGGCCGGTATCTGGGGGCCCCCTTATTAAAGGGGGCTCCCAGATTCCGATAAGCCTCCTGCCCGCATACCCCGACAACCAACGGCCAGGGTTGTCGGGAAGGGGCCCTGTCCTCATCAACATGGGGACAGGGTGCTCTGAGGTGGGGGGGCCGCAGTGCGCCCCCTGCCCCAGAGCACCCAACCCCCCATGTTGAGGGCATGCAGCCTGGTACGGCTCAGGAGGGGGGGGGGGGGCGCTCGCTCGGCCCCACTCCCTTCCTGGCTGGCCGGGGTAGCGTGCTTTGGATACGGGTCTGGTATGGATTGTAGGGGGACCCCCTACGCCGTTTTTTTCGGCGTAGGGGGGGCTCTCCTTACAACCCATAACAGACCTAAGGGCCCGGTATGCTCCTGAGGGCGGGACCCAGGCCGGATTTTTATTTAAAATCCGGCGGGGACTTCCCCCTCAGGATTCATAACAAACGCCGCACACGTGTAGAATTGGCGGGAATCCAAGTCGGATCTCCCGCCTCTTCTATGACGCGCTTGCTCTCCATCGCGGCAAGCCAGCTCGGCGCTGGCTCCCGCGATGGGGCTCGTATGTGCTCAATCTCGCCGAGAAATACGGCGAGATTGACACAAAATCGGGTTCACCTACTGTATAAGAAAAGCTTGACGGTGGTATTGGTTATCCGCCGTCCGACCCCTAACCAGAACCCCGCTCTATTCACTCCAACTCCATGTCCACACCTCCCCCATACCTCTTTCAACATGCCCCAAAAGACACACGGACACCAGGCTTGGAATAAATCGGCCACAGCAGCCGTCTTTTATTAACATATAAACATAACAGATAATAAATAACAATTCCCCCCCCCCCCCCCCCCGAGGGGAAGTCCTTGAAGCCCCCAAACAACCGCAAATACTCCAGTGGATGAGCCATCTTGCTTCCAGCCGTTGTCCTCCAGCTCAGAAGCACCACTGAATGGCCCCTTATAAATCCGTCACCACTGGGAGTCCAGCCCCAACCATGGAGCCCTCCCAGCATCCTCCTCTGTGAATATGACCAACTTCAAGGACCTCCCCCCGCCACAGCCACCGTGACACCACAAACTACCATAACCTGCCCCACTCCCTTTTGAACAACCACCCCAACCCCATAAATAAAGGGCGGGTGGGCGGGAGCTCTTTTCTAGATCCTAACAAAATGGCCCCCGGTCTCCCCTCAGCTACTCTATTTAACCCCTTGGCCACACCCCCACACTTAAACCAACCAATCCCCCCACTTTCCACGATTCCTCCTCCCATCCCCTCTAACTCCACCTAACCTACACACTGGGGTCTCCCTAAACCAAACCCCCGTCATGATGCCCTCCCCTAAGGCTGCGCCCCCAGTCCGGCCATGACTTTTCCGCAATTGACAAAGCCAGGACTAGAAAGCAGAGAAGCTGTCTAACAAATATGAGCAATTTGTGAAGATAATATCCTAAAGGAATAGAAGGAAGACAAATGTGGAATTGACAGTAGAAGTCTCTGGTGTCTTTGTCTATCAATCATCAATCTCAGAATTGACATTTAAAAGATTTGTTGCAGCCTGAAACTTCTGTTTAGAAAGGGCAACACCGGTCAGAGATGCTTTAGACATGGGAGATAGGGCTACTTTTACACTGGCGTTTTGGTTTCCATTTGTGAGATCCGTTCAGGGCTCTCACAAGCGGTCCAAAACGGATCAGTTTTGCCCTTAATGCATTCTGAATGGATAAGGATCCGCTCAGAATGCATCAGTTTGGCTCCGTTCCGTCTCCATTCCGCTTTGGAGGCGGAATACCAAAACTGCTGCTGTCCGTCTGATGAAACTGAGCCAAACGGATCCGTCCTGACACACAATGTAAGTCAATGGAGATGGATCCGTTTTCACTGACACAACATGGCATAATAGAAAATGGATCCGTCCCCCATTGACTTTCAAAGGTGTTCAAGACGTAGCCGTTTTGGTTATGTTAAAGATAATACAAACGGATCCGTTCTGAACGGATGCACGCGGTTGTATTATCGGTGCGAATGCGTTTGTGCAGATCCATGAAGGATCCGCACTAAACACGAGTGTGAATGTAGCCTAAGATGAGTTTTCTGTGTTTAAATGTATACATGATGCAAAGCGAAATAAACCTGGATTTAGTATGAAAACTGCAAGGTTATGGTCATACGGTCAGGTTTCTGCATGCAGTTATGGAAGCTGAAACCAGGAGAGAATTTTTAGAAAAATCTGCATCTGTCATGTACAATTTCTTTCCTTTTATGATCCACTCCTGATTTTGACTTCTACAACTGCATATGGCTATACCTTAAGGCCAGTGATGGTCAGTTTGCAGTGTTCGCCAGCGAACACATGCGGGCTGCCATCTTTAGTAAGGTAGACTCACCCGTCCGGCGATGCACAGGTAAGCCCTTATCTGTGCCTGTGTCGGGAGCAGGTGTGAAATCAAATGCAGTCACCGGGAGCAGGCAATTCCGAGAACAGCTGCCAGGGGCCTTCATCGGGCTGTTCCCGGAACTGCCTGCTCCCGGTGACTGCATTTGATTTCCGACCGGCTCCCGGCACAGGCACAGGTAAGGGCTTACCTGTACATCGCCGGACGAGTGAGTCTACCTTACACAAGATGGCAGCCCGCATGTGTTCGCTGGCGAACACTGCGAACTGACCATCACTGCTTAAGGCTAGGTCCACAAGGAGTATTTTGGGCGAGGGTTTTGGCGTGGATTCTGCGCCAAAAATCCTCACCAAAAACACATTCAGACGGTTAAACCAGTGTTTCCCAACCAGTGTGCCTCCAGCTGTTGCAAAACTACAACTCCCAGCATGCCCGCACAGCCAAAGGCTGTCCGGGCATGCTGGGAGTTGTAGTTTTGCAACAGCTGGAGGCACACTGGTTGGGAAACACTGGGTTAAACCATGTAGAGCTTTTTTATGTTTGCTGTTTTAAAAACTGTGCTGCGGAAAAAAATAAGTGTCCTGTCCATTCTCCATCCAGAGTTCCACAGGAAATGGTCAGGAATGAAAATTCTCGCAAAACAGTGTTTCCAAACATGTCAGGAATGCATGGAAAAAAAACTGATACAGATTCCACATAACGTCTTTAAAAATACTAGTGTGAACCTAGGCTAAGGGTGTCCGTTAAGGCTTATCTGTCCATAAATTGTGAAGGAAACTAAGACTTGTTTTTAATCTTCTCTTTACTTTTTCTTATAATGATGTTCTTATTGTATAAGTAGTAATCTAGCATTAGGCCATTCACGTATGTGCTTTGCTATACTCACATCTTACTGACACAAATACATGATTTTATTGCCTGCACTACATTTATGTGGTATCACTTGATAATCAGCATCAAAGCAAGAAGCCTAAGTCGACTGGAAGCATCATTTATCATATATTTTCAGTAGGGACAAATAATCTATTTGTGCGTTCATCCACCCAGCTTGTACTGCGGGGAATGGCACAGATGGGACTGCTGAGATGGCAATGAGCTGATCAGCTGGAGAAATTTGTTGCAGTTTTAGATATAACCGTAATTCGAACTAGACCCGATCAGTAGTTCTGTCAGTAAGGGCTCATAAACACAACCGCATCCATTTTGTGGTCTGTAAATCACGGATCCACAAAACACGGATATCTCAGCCAAGTGCATGGTGCCATTTATTTATTAGCTTCTGTAAAAATGTCCTATGCTTGTCGGCAAAATGGACAAAAATAGGACATGTTCTATTTTGTTGTGTGCTAAACGGACATGTGGGTGTGGACTGCGTACAGTGTGCTGGTCGAATCGTTTGTGGCCCTATTTAAATGAATGGGTCACCATCTGATCCACAAAAAATGCAGACAGAATTCATAAAGAAACTACATTCATCTGCATGAGCCCTAAGGCTACAGCATCAAAAACATACTTAAAACCAAAAACTCTCATATACACATCTCTCTCTATGGCTAGGCTCACATCTCTGTTAGGTAAATCCAATAGTCCATTCCAGCAGTGGAGCAGACTACGAGAGTTATTGTATCCAGCATATCCGGAAACCTAACGGATTCCCGTCAGATCCTATTTTAGTGAATGGGGTTCCACCGTTACCCAGCGGTGTCCATCTATTTTAGATATGGTAAAAAAGCCTAAACAACAAGAACAGAAAGGAAAGATGTAGTCTAACTAAAACTGAAGGAGCAATAATACTCAGCAGACAAAAATGCAAATAAATATATATTTTATCACAACTATCCCAACATTCGGTAAATTTTTGAAACAATCTACAATGGAACAATGTTAGGAATTGTCCGCTTTATTTATATTGATGCTCTATCTTCAGGAATCTCTTTATTGTTTACCTGCTCACTGTCCCAACCGCAGCCGTAGCAGTGAGCAGGTGTAATTACATCTAAGCCGTCCCATTCACTTCTATGGGACAGATCCTTCCTATACAAATGAATATGAATGGGACGGCAATATAATTACACCTGCTCAACGCTACTGCTTGCGACAGCGAGCAGGTAAACAGTGAAGAGCTGCTCGGCAGAGGAGCTGGGAGTCGGGCCTCCGCCAATCTGATATTTATGACCTATCCTGAGGAGAGGTCATCAATATTAAAAAGCAGACAACCCCTTTAGGCTCAATTCACACCTGAGCGTTCTGAAACGAGCGCTCTGTATGCGCGATTGTACGGACGTTTACAAGCGCGCATACAGAGACAAGCGTGCACACAGTGTCGCGCGTTCCCGAAAGTCTATAGTACGGGAACGCGCGACAAGCGCCCAAAAAAACGCTACAGAACTTGTGTGAGCGTCGGGCGTTTTACAGCGCGATCGTACGCGCTGTAAAACGCCCAGGTGAGAACCATTCCCATAGGGAAGCATTGGTTTCTCCTTGTTGAGCGTTTTACAGCGCGTAGGAACGCGCTGTAAAACGCTCAGGTGTGAATTGAGCCTTAATGCTGACATCTGAAAACTGATTGCTTTTAGGCTATCAACTGAAATGGAACTAAACAGCGCCATCCAGTAGTCATGACTGTCATTGCAGTACTGCATCTAGTCACTAAAGTCCCCAATCCTGACATGTCTTGTATTCCCCACAAGATAGAAATTCTGAGGCATCTTTTCTTATAACTCTGGGTTGTGTTATTCCCTTGCTATTCCTCTTGAATATTCAGAAATAAATTGACAACTGTTGTATACGATTAACACTTGTCACTTGTATCCTAGAAGGCACTGATTGGGCAGTGTCCAATTATGTAGCTACACACCCCAACTGGTAACACCTAGTTGTCAATTTATTTATACATTTCTAGGAGGGAAAAACAGAGGCATGACACAACAAAGAGATGTAATAAAAGACGCTCCATTATTTAGGAGGGTTGACCAGTCCTCACAAGTTTTTCATTTTTCCATTTTTGTTTTTCACTCCCTGCCTTTCTAGGGCCATAATTATTTTTTTTTTTCTTACAAGCTGTATTTGAGTTTGTTTTTGTGGGACAAGTTGTTCTTTCTAAAGGCACAATTTAATATTTCATACAATATAGTGGGAAGCTGGAAAAAAAAATCCGAATGGGTTGGAATTCGGAAAAAAACACAATTCCACCACTTTTATGGATTTAGTTTTTATAACATTTCCTATGCAACTATACTAACTTTATTCTCCAGGTCAGTATGATTACAGTGATACCACATTTTTGTTATGTTTCTTTTTTAATACTGGAAAAAACTAAAATAAAAAAATTTGGGTGTGTATGACTTTTTGCTCACATTTTATAAAATTTTTGTGAGGTGAAACAAACAAATTTTTTCATTTGCCGTATGAGATAAATATTTTAATAGTACGGGCATTTTCACATGTGACTATGGCCATGATATTTTTTTGTTTATTTTTGCTTAGATTTTGGGGAAAGGGAAATAATTTCCATATTTATATTTTTTAATGCATTAGCATTGGAGTCTATGAGAATTTTACCATGTTTCTATGGAGCCCTGCAGAAGTCTCAAAGGGGTATATCACTGCACAGTCTGTCCTGCCAATACTGATTGGAGAGTGTCAGAGTGTGACGTATTTCAGGGGCAGATGGCGGCACAACAGTAAGTTGCACCGCTATCTGAGACTTCTCCATGTTCCCGCCAGGTCTAAAATTGTGGGCGTGTTGTGCGGCAGGGAAGGGGACAGGCCAGGAGGCCTGTCTTATTCATAATTTCTCTACCCGGCTGCCGATCTGGCGTACATCCGCCCTCATCTCTGATATTTCTGCAACCAGGGGTGCCATAGCAAGTCTGGTGCGCTCTCTACCTCTGACTCCTCAGTTCCAGATTTGGCAGTGGTCTGTTCATCCCTTGGCCTTCTCTCTGCTTCTCTCGCCTGGAATTCTTAACCATAATTGCCTTGGGGTCACTTTTTTAGCTACTTTAGGCGTGCGGCAGCAGGAGCGTCTCACTCACACGTCAGCCATAAAGCGTGGTCAGGCATCACCCCCCCTATTATAATTTTCTACACCTGTTTTAGAGGTAGAAAATGGTCTAAAAGTAAGACAGCTCGGAAGCTTTCTTACATTTAGAACTGGCGCTGTATGTGCCAAGGTTATGGAGAGGCCTGCGCCTCTTCAGAACTTCGGCGGATCCACCACCAGCACAGAGCCTTTTTTAAGACCGGCGTCTAAAATGCCGGTGTTAATAAATGTGCCCCTAAGTATCTCATAAAATAAATGGCATTACAAAATAAAATAAAACTAGAAAGTGATAAAACGTCATACACCCCCCCCCCCCCAAAATGGTATCAATGAAATATGCAGATCACTCTGTAACCATTGAGTCCTAAGGCAGCTCTGCAGACATAAATATTTAAAAAAATTATGTCGTGATGCACCAGAAAAAAAAATATTTTGCAAATTTTTTTTATATATATATAATAAAACACAGGAAAAAACTATAAAAAATGTGGTATTGCAGTAATTGTACTGACTCACAGAATGAAGTTAATATTTAATTTTTACTGCATAGGGAATGTTGAGAGAACAGAACTCGCAAAAAAATTGCATTTTTTTCCAATTCTAACCCATTTAGAATTTTTTTCCAGCTTACAACTACATCATATGCTATATTAAATGGTGCCATTAAGGCTACATCTACACAGCAACATTTGTCGCGCGACATTTTGTTGCACTAATGTCGTGCGACAATTTTTATAATGACAGTCTATGATGTCGCACTGCAACATGCAACATGCTGCGACTGCGACACAACAGTCGCAGAAAATCCATTCGAGATAGATTTTTCTGCGACTGTTGCGTCGCAGTCGCATCATGTTGCATGTTGCAGTGTGACACCATAGACTGCCATTATAAAAATTGTTGCACAACATTGCTGCAACAAAATGTTGCGCTACAAATGTTGCAGTGTAGTTGTGCCCTATCTGTCGCGCGACTTATTGTCGCACGACAAATGTCGTTGTGTAGACCTAGCCTAAAAAGTACAACTTGTTCTGCAAAAAAACAGGCCTCATAAGGCTATGTGAACAGAAAAAAATGGCTCGTGGAAAGCAGGGAGCAAAAAGAAAAAGAAAAAAAAAGAAAGAAAATTGCTGCATTAGGAAGGGTTTAAAGAACAAAGTCAATTCAATCCATTCAAACCCTTCTGCTTATACAGTCAGCCAATGTGAAGCAGAGAATAAACACACTGTGTTTCCAGAAGTCCTTTTCTTGCTGTAATCTATGCAATTTATTGTCTGCTTTTCCGTATCATAGAAGATATTTCTTGTTTTGTGTTTAGTTAATTAAATGATATTTCTCAAAGATGTTAAAGTCATGGAGTTTTATTAGTTTATACAACTCCTTATCCAGTGCAGGAGGTCCACATTAACCTAGTTACTGCAGTGTAATCTATAGCATTACTTCTATTATCAACGTTTGTTTAAATCAATGAGCCATATTATATATAAGGTTTCTTTGATAAATATGACTCATTTCAATTCAATTATGAATGTACATAATAGCATTTATGTTTAGACTGCCCTGGATTTATTTCTATTAATCATGATGAGTAGTGTTGATCGAGCACCAAGTGCTCGGGTGTTCGGGTGCTCGGGTCGAACACCTCAGGATGCTCGGGTGCTCCACCGAGCACCCGAGCACAATGGAAGTCAATGGGAGAACCCGAGCATTAAACCAGACACCCCCTGCTCTGAAGAGGGGAGGGTGTCAGGTTCATAGGAAAAGGTCAGAAATTGATGGAAACACCACTCAAATGGTTAGGGAGGGTCAAGAGGGGAGGGTGTCTGGTACATAGGAAAAGGTCAGAAATTGATGGAAACACCACTCAAATGGTTAGGGAGGGTCAAGAGAGGAGGGTGTCTGGTTCATAGGAAAAGGTCAGAAATTGATGGAAACACCACTGAAATGGTTCGGGAACAGCATGGGGAGGATGTCTGGATGCATCTTGGACTCCCAGGTCGCTGCTTGGAACGATGTTGTCCAAGTAGTATGCCACTTTTACAGACTGACACGCACAAAACCGACAATAAAATCGATTTTAGAGGAAAAATTGTTAGGAAACATTCTTTCCTGTATATTTACTTGTATATAAAGTGCAACTGCTGCCAAAAATTACAAGGAAGAGGCAATCCGATACAACCTGTATATTACATAAAGGAGGGCCTCATTCAAAATTGTGGTACAATTGTTCAGGTAGTGGGACTCCTACACTCATAAAGCCCATACACTAAGTGAAAGGGCTGCCAAAAATTACAAGGAACCGGCACTCCAATACACACTTTATTACACATAAAGGAGGGCATCATACACCCTTGCAAAATTATGATTAATGGTCTGCTGGTGACCCTCAAAAACATTAGGAGCAGGAGCCTGCTGCTGACCATCTAAAACATTAGGGGTGAGGGTCTGCTGCAAAGCTGACTCTCTAAAACATTAGGGGCAAGTGCCTGATACTGATCTGAGCATGAAAAAAAATTATGGGC
This sequence comes from Bufo bufo, assembly GCF_905171765.1. NCBI lineage: Eukaryota > Metazoa > Chordata > Amphibia > Anura > Bufonidae > Bufo > Bufo bufo. The sequence continues at coordinate 530,055,961 of NC_053391.1, read as the reverse complement.
GAGTGCCTGCTGCTGAGCTGACCATTGAAAAAATTATGGGCGAGGGCCTGCTGGTGAGCTGACCCTGTAAAACATTATGGTTGAGGGCCTGTTGGTGAGTTGACCCTCTAAAATATTACATGCGAGGGCCTGCATGTTTTGCTGACCCTCTAAAACATTATATGCGAGGGCCTGCAGGTGAGCTGACCCTCTAAAAGATTGTAGGTGAGGGCTTGCTGGTGAGCTGACACTCTAAAACATTACATGCAAGGGCCTGCTGGTGAGCTGACCCTCTAAAAGATTGTAGGTGAGGGCCTGCTGGTGAGCTAACCCTCTAAAACAATACATGCGAGGGCCTGCAGGTGAGCTGACCCTCTAAAAGATTGTAGGTGACCGCCTGCTAGTGAGCTGACCCTCTAAACATTATATGCGAGGGCCTGGAGGTGAGCTGACCCTCTAAAAGATTGTAGGTGAGGGCATGCTGGTGAACTGACCCTCTAAAACATTATACGCGAGGGCCTGCTGGTGAGCTGACCCTCTAAAACATTATATGCAAGGGCCTGCTGGTGAGCTGACCCTCTAAAACATTATATGGGAGGGCCTGCAGGTGAGCTGACCCTCTAAAACATTATATGCGAGGGCCTGCTGGTGAGCTGACCCTCTAAAACATTATATGCAAGGCCCTGCTGGTGAGCTAACCCTCTAAAACATTACATGCGAGGGCCTGCAGGTGAGCTGGCCCTCTAAAACATTGTAGGTGAGGGCCTGCTGGTGAGCTGACCGTCTAAAACATTATATGCCGGGGGCCTACGGGTGAGCTGACCCTCTAAAAGATTGTAGGTGAGGGCCTACAGGTGAGCTGACCCTCTACAACATTAGAAGCGAGGGCAGACTAATAAGCATGTTGATACGATGGAAGAGGAGGAAGAGGATAAGAAAAGGAAGATTGAACAATATACGCTTTTTTGTGGTGGAAGGGGCGCATGGGAATACAGTGTATTCAGTATATTATAAAAAACACATTTAAAGTGCCATTATGTTCAGCCGCTTTCCTCTGGAGTAGAAAAGTCAGGCCTTGTTCATTTTTATAAGAGTCAACCTGTCAGCATTTTCAGTTGACAGGCGTATGCGCTTATCAATTATTATGCCTCCAGATGCACTAAATACCCGCTCTGACAAAACGCTGGGAGCAGGCAGGGCAGCACCTCCAAGGCATAGAGCGCCAGCTTGTGCCACGTGTCCAGCTTGGACACCCAATAGTTGTAAGGCAAAGAGGGATCATTGAGGACGCTGACACAGTCTTCTACGTACTCCTTCACCATCTTCCAAAACTTTTCTCTCCTTGTGACACTAGGCCACGCGTCAGTGTGAGCGTGCTGGCGGGGTGTCATGAAACTGTCCCAGGCCTTGGAGAGTGTTGCCTTGCCTCTGTTGGAACTGCTGTGTGTTCCCTTCCTCTCCTATTCTTGGTCGCCCAAGGAACTATGTACTCTGCTGCCAGCGTTGTCAGGTGGAAATCTTTGGAGCAATTTTTCCACAAAGACCTTCTGGTATTGCACCCTTTTGCTCGACCTCTCCACCACAGGAATGAGAGATGAGAAGTTCTCTTTGTAGTGGGGTCGAGAAGGGTGAACAACCAGTAATCGGTGTTATCCAAAATGCGTACAACGCGAGGGTCACGGGAAAGGCAGCATAACAGAAAGTCAGCCATGTGCACCAAAGTCCCAACAGGCAAGACTTCGCTGTCATCATCAGGAGGATGACTCTCAATCTCCTCATCCTCTTCCTCCTCTTCTGCCCATCTACGCTGAACAGATGGAATAAAATTTTCATGGGTACTACCCTCTGTAGTGGAGGCAACCGTCTCCTGCTCCTCCTCATCATCATCATCATCCAATTTGTGCTGAGAAGACGAACTGTGGTCTGGCTATCACCCTGTGTAATGTCTTCCCCCATTTCCACCTCTTCCACATGCAAAGCGTCGGCCTTAATTGTGAGCAGCGAGCATTTGAGTAGACACAGAAGTGGGATGGTGACGCTGATAATAGCATTATCACTGCTCACCATCTGTGTTGATTCCTCAAAGTTTTTTAAAACCTCACAGAGGTCAGACATCCATGCCCACTCCTCGCTTGTGAAGAGCAGAAGCTGCTGCTCACAAAGCCTGGCCAACATGTGGAACGTCGAGTTCCAGCGCATGCTCACGTCGCACAACAGTCGGTGAGCTGGCAATTTTAAGCGCTGCTGCAGCATTGACAGACCGGTGGAAGCTGTCGATGACTTGTGGAAATGGGCACACACGTGGTGCACCTTCACCAGTAGCTCAGGCAAATTGGGGTTGGTTTTGAGATGTTGAAGACATGGGCAAGGCATGGTATGTGTGTGAGCTTCCCGAGCTCCAAAGCCGCCACCAAGTTACGGCCATTATCAGACACAACCATGCCTGGTTCTAGGTTGATTGGCGAGAGCCACAACTCAGTCTGGTCTCTTATCCCCTGCCACAGCTCTGCGGCGGTGTGCTGTTTGTCACCTAAGCAGATCAGCTTAAGCACAGCTTGTTGCCGCTTCCCAAATGCAGTGCTACACTGCTTCCAGCTACCTACCGACTGATGGCTGACTGGTGCTGCAAGAGGATAATTCTGAGGTGGCACTGGAGGAGGAGACGGAGGAGGAGATGTGGGGATGGAGCCACTAACGTAGGTGCTGGCGGAAACCAGGATGGAATAGGGCCCGCAATCCTTGGCAGCGGTAGCACCTGTGCCATCCCAGGGTACGACTCGCTCCCAGCCTCCACAAAGTTCACCCAGTGTGCCGTCAGTCATTAAGTGGACCTTCCCAGTAACTGCGTTAGTCAGGGCACGGTTGATGTTATGGGACACATGCTGGTGTAAGGCGGGCATGGCACACCGTGAAAAATAGTGGAGGCTGGGGACTGTGTAACAACGGACAGCCGCCGACATCATGCTGCGGAAAGCCTCAGTGTCCACAAGCCTAAATGGCAATATTTCCAGGGCAAGTAATTTGGAAAGTTGCGCATTTAGTGCTATAGCCTGTGGCTGGGTGGCTGGGTATTTGCACTTGCGTTCAAATGCCTGGGGTAAGGACATTTGTATGCTGCGCTGGGACACGGAAGTGGATGTGGTCGCTGATGGTGCTTGCGAAGGTCCAGGTACAGGGCGGGAGGCATCCAGGCCTGCGCCTTTGATAGGGGATTTGTCAGCATGTAACACAGAGGAAGAGAAAGCAGTGGTGTGACCCGCAGACACCGATTGTGGACCCAGGAGTTCGGCCCACCTATTAGGGTGCTTTGATGCCATGTGGCGGATCATGCTGGTGGTGGTGAGGTTGTAGTGTTCACGCCCCTGCTCATTTTTGTATGGCACAGGTTGCAAATAAACAATTCTTTGTCGTCCGCACTTTTCTCAAAAGAGTGCCAGACTGCAGAACACCTAGCCCTTGGCAAAGGAAGATTGCCGCAAGGGTGTGCTCCGGGGAACAGTTGCAGGCCTGTTTGGTGTTGTCCGCCCTTCTCCCTTTTGATACCCCACTGCCTCTTCCAGCCTGTTGAGCTGCTGCGGTTCCCTCCCCCTCTGTACTGCTTTCCTTGCTCGGCTTGCCACCTTCCCAGGTTGGGTCAATGACTTCATCGTCCACCACCTGCTCTTCCACTTTCTCACTCTGCTCATCCTCCTGACTTTTTGACCTAACAACAACCTCAATTATTGACAACTGTGTCTCATCCTCATCATCAACCTCTTAAGACACTAATTGCCGTTGACTTATTGGCAACTGTGTCTCATCATCATCATCCACCTCGTGAAACACCAATTTCTGTTCCCCACCGTCATCTTCTTGTGACTGTGGATGCTTAAAGGGCTTCTGTCACCCCACTAAAGTGATTTTTTTTTTTGGGCTAGTTAAATTAGTTATATTGCGATATACGAAAATATAATGGTGTTACTTACTTTGATCCAGCAGTTTCTTCCAAAAACGAAGTTTTATAATATGTAAATTCGGTCTCTACCAGCAATTAGGGCGGCTACTTGCTGGTAGCTGCTGCAGAAAACCGCCCCCTCGTCGTGTTGATTGACAGGGCCAGCCGGGATCTCCTCCTCCGGCCAGCCCTGTCGGCATTTCAAAAATCGCGCGCCTGTGTTCACTCGGCGCAGGCGCTCTGAGATGAGGAAGCTCGCCTCCTCAGCACTCCCTCAGTGCGCCTGCGCCGATGACGTCTTCTATTTTGGTGATGTCATCGGCACAGGCGCACTGAGGGAGTTCTGAGGAGACAAGCCTCCTCATCTCAGAGCGCCTGCGCCGAATGAACACAGGCGCGCAATTTTTGAAATGCCGACAGGGCTGGCCGGAGGAGGAGATCCCGGCTGGCCCTGTCAATCAACACGACGAGAGGGCGGTTTTCTGCAGCCGCTACCAGCAAGTAGCCGCCCTACTTGCTGGTAGAGACCGAATTTACATATTATAAAACTTCGTTTTTAGAAGAAACTGCTGGATCAAAGTAAGTAACACCATTATATTTTCGTATATCGAAATATAACTAATTTAACTAGCCCAAAAAAAAAAATCACTTTAGTGGGGTGACAGAAGCCCTTTAAGAGTTCGGGAATCAGGGCACAAGATCTCATGTCCCTCTTCAAGCGGGCTTGTCGAGAGGCCCAAATGAAGGAATGGCGCTGAAAAGAGCTCCTCGGAATATCCGAGTGTGGGATCACTTGTTTAGCAAGACTCTCCATGATGGGAGGAAGGAGGATCAGTGTTAGGATTGTGTTGACCAGACTCTTGGCTACTGAGAATGGACTTGGTGGAAGACAGGGTGTTGCTTAACCAACTGGAAGCATTATCTGCTGCAATCCAACTGACCACCTCGTCGCACTGGTCTGACTTCAAGAGCATTGTCCTGCACCGCCCTGCAAACTGGGACATGAAGCTAGGTATCGTGGATGATTGTTTTTCTTGTGCTCTGGCAGCAGGCACAGTTTCAACGCTCCCAGGGCCACAGCCTCTGCGTGCACCATCAGCATCACGGCCACTTCCCTGTCCCTTACTGCTTGCCTTCTTCATATTAAATGTTATATATGCTTGAAAGTATGTCACACGTACAGTAGCGTAGGATTTGTAGGGAGTGTATGCGCAAAAAAATTTAAAAAGGTATTTGGGATGCGCACATGTTACACAGGAGAAATATCGCAGATAATGTCGCTGATGTCAGCAGCAGCTTATATAAAATTACAGGGAATGTCAAAGTTATTTTGTATGTGGAAACGTTACACAGGAGAAATACCGCAGATAATATTGCTGATGTCAGCAGCGGCTAATATAAAATTACAGGGAATGTCACAGGTATTTGGGATGTGGAAATGTTACACAGGAGATGTACCCCAAGTAAAATCACTGTCCGCAGCGGACACCGTCTATGCATAAAGTACATTGGACGCCGCTACTATTTTTTGGATGTGCACACGTTACACAGGAGATGTAGCACAGCTAATGTCACTGTCCGCAGCGGACACCATCTACAGAAAAAGTATACTGGATGTCACTGATATTTTTGGGATGCGCATATGTTACACAGGAGATGTAGTGCAGATAATGTCGCTGTCTGCAGCGGCCTAACTATTGCACGCTATTTAGCACAGGATGCGCTAAAAACAAATATTGCTGCTGACACACACAACAATAGTCCTTAAAAGGACTTTTGGGTCTCTTGTAAAGTTTTAGCAATTTAGCGCAGGATGCGCTAAAAATGTATATTGCTGCTGCCACACACAACAATAGTCCTTAAAAGGACTTTTGGGTGTCTGACTAGTTTTTCAACTGAAAAAAATTTCACTCCCTACACTATCCTTCCCTTTCTCAGCACAGCTCTCCCTGACTAACACTGAGCCAAACACGTGTCATCGGTTGCTATATAGCACCTGATGACGCATTCCAGCCAGCCAATCACTGTAATGCCAGTAACCAACATGGCTACGGCATTACAGTGAAGGGCAGTTTTTACCTGCACGTTTATTGGCTGCGTTGGAGACTCGAGCATTGCACTCGAGCACATGCGGTATTCATCCGAATACCGCCATGTGCCGAGCATCGAGATGCTCGAACCGAACTGGTGTTTGGCCGAGCGTGCTCGATCAACACTAATGATGAGGCCTATAAACTGGTAATCATCCATGGATAATGTTTGTAGAATAGAGTGGCATAACGGGAGATATTAAACCTATAATAATCAATAAGATATTTTCTCTTAGGCCTCATGCACACGGCCGTTGGGTGCCCATGGCCACATTGCGGCCCGCATATGTCGGTTCCGCAATACAGGGGCACCAGCCTGTGTGCACTCCGCATCACGGATCCGGACCCATTCACTTGAATGGGTCAGCAATCATGAAGGTGCGGAACGGAATCAAGGATCGGAACCCCATGGAAGCACTATGGAGTGCTTCCCTGGTGTTTCTGGCCGTGCCTCCGCACCTCAAGTTGAATGGGTCTCAATCCATCCCGGCCGCCGCACGGACGTTGCCCGTGCATTGGGGACCGCAAATTGCGGTCCCTAATGCACGGAACAGACGCACAATGGCCGTGTGCATGAGGCCTTACTCAGTAAGATGCTTTTGAAGCAGCTGCAGATGATACCAGAAAGCAGGAAGACCCTTAGGACACCAGCAGGATATTTGTTTGATAGCTGTGTGTGAAAGGTGGAAAGTTTTTTTATGGATGTATATAACAAAAGTAGAGAGGTATTATTATTATTATTAGAGATGAGCGAATCCCATGAAGTGGAATTTGATCCGAATTTCAGGATAAATTCGATTCGCCTCGAAGCCGAATTTCCTTATGCTTCGTGTTAGCGAATCTATTTAACCTGAAATAGTATAAAAAAAAATAATATTCTTACCTCCTCCATTTGCTCGCGATGGGCCGCCAGCCGCCATCTTGATTGAAGATCTCTGCTGAAATCCCACATTAGCTGGCGTGATGATGTAATATCGCGCCGCGAGAGATTTCGCACCAGATCTTCAAGCAAGTTGGCGGCAGCCGGCCCGTCGCAAGCAAATGGACGCGGTAAGTTTGATTTCATTTTAGTTATGTTAATTTCACACAGTTTTTACACTCAGATGCTGCGATCATGTATGAACGCAGCATCTGAGGGGCACAATGACGGTGGCGGCACTATCGCAGATCCCTGTCATTGCACCCACTACTTACAAAAAAATGCGCTCGGTGCCAAAGTATTTGGTCACTAAGCGAATTTCTTTGTAAAATTCGGCGAATCAGCCGAATCGAACTTTTGAAAAATTTGCTCATCTCTGATTATTATTATTTCAAATTCTTATTACGGTATATTAAAACATTCATTTCATAAGCTAGGTAATGGTCATTTCACATCACGTCTGAGCCCTCCATCAGATATATACTTGATGCCAGGAGTATGGGCATACAGTTGTATACATAACCCATTGCCTCCTATTTCAATATAATGTGTACCAGACTGCAAAGAAAATGTATAGTAGTAATCAATGTTTTTCTATAGAGAAAAAAATGTAAACCAACATATACTGCCCAATAGGGCAAATATAAATTTAGTTTTCTTTGTGAATTGAACAGCAAATTTTCCGCTCACATGCAATCTGAACAAAGCCAAATGTTAGGCCTCTTTCACACAGGCGTCGCGTGTGAGGGCTGGATAGGAAGCGGGTGCGTTGCGGGAAAATGCACGATTTTTCAGCGCGAGTGCAAAACGTTTTAATGCGTTTTGCACGCGCGTGAGAAAAATCGGCATGTTTGGTACCCAGACCCGAACCCGGACTTCTTCACAGAAGTTCGGGTTTGGGTTAGGTGTTCTGTAGATTTTATTATTTTCCCTTATAACATGGTTATAAGGGAAAATAATAGAATTCTTAATACAGAATGCTTAGTAAAATGTCCATTGAGGGGTTAAAAATAATAAACAAATTTAACTCACCCAATCCACTCGGTCGCATAGCAGATCTCCTCTTGTTTCTTCTTTCTTCAGGACCTGGTAAAAGGACCTTTGATGAGTCACTGCACTCATCACAAGATCCATCGCATGGGGTGAGTTAAATTTGTTTATTATTTTTAACTCCTCAATAGACATTTTTCTAAGCATTCTGTATTAAGAATGCTATTATTTTCCTTATAATGTTATAAGGGAAAATAATCATGATCGGGTCTCCATCCCGATCGTCTCCTAGAAACCATGCGTGAAAATCGCACTGCATCCGCACTTGCTTGCGGATCCTTGCGATTTTCACGCAGCCCCATTCACTTCTATGGGGCCTGCATTACGTGAAAAATGCACAATATAGAGCATGCTGCGATTTTCACACAACACACAAGTGATGCGTGAAAAACACCCTTCATGTGCACAGCCCCATAGAAATGAATGGGTCAGGATTCAGTGCAGGTGCAATGCGTTCACCTCACGCATTGCACCCGCGTGGAAAACTCGCCCGTGTGAAAGAGGCCTTAGGGACGAGTCTGCCTGCACGGTCCAGCTAGGTTCCACTCTAGGAACTCATTGTACTGGAGAAATTATGAACAACAATGGCCGAGGCTACAGGCACTGCCAGCTGGGGGCTGAAATTCTAAATTTGCCATCAGGCGAAGAAAGACTTTGGGGGAGATTTATCAAACTGGTGTAAAGTAGAACTGGCTTAGTTGCCCATAACAACCAATCAGATTCCACCTTTAATTTCTCACAGCTCCTATGGAAAGTGGAATCTGATTGGTTGCTATGGGCAACTAAGCCAATTCAAATTTACACCAGTTTGATCAATCTTCCCCCTTGCCTCTAACTATAGACTTCCATAATCGGCTGGGGTCAGAATTGTGGTACTTACCGTATTTTTCGCCCCATAAGAGGCACTTTTTTCCCCCAAAAGTGGGGGAAAAAGTGCCCCTGCGTCTTATGGTGCGAATGCTGGCAATTTACATCGCAGTCTGCGATGCTGCAGCATCGCAGAATGCTATGTATTAGTGAGGAGGGAGGAGGGGCTGTAGTAGGCGGGGAGCGCAACGGGGCCGTGCAGGCACTGTACTCTGGCCCCGCCGCTCAGTATGTACTGTATTATACGTAGTGTTAATCATAATATCTAAACTGAATAATGATGCGCTCCCCCTGCTCCCCCTGTGCTTACCGGTACACATGTCACGCTCCTGTAGTAAGCACTAGCAGCTAGCAGGCAGGCCGGGCGGCCGTAACTCACTGAGGTCACGTGCCTGCTCCGCCTACTTCATTCATAAAGTAGGCGGAGCAGGCACGGGACCTCCGTGATTTACGGCCGCCCGGCCTGCCTGCTAGCTGCTAGTGCTTACTACAGGAGCGTGACATGTGTACCGGTAAGTACGGTACACATGGGGAGCGCATCATTATTCAGTTTAGATATGATGATTAACACTTCATATAATACAGTACATACTGAGCGGCGGGGCAGGAGTACAGTACAGATAATGGGGGGGACTGTGGATTGGATAAGGATGGGGGGTCTGTGGATGGGATAATGATGGGGGGGGTCTGTGGATGGGATAATGATGGGGGGGTCTGTGGATGGCATTATGATGGTGGGGGGATCTGTGGATGGGACTGTTATGGGGGGATTTGTGGATGACACATATAGCAGTGTCATCCACAGATCCACCACCCTATAACAGTGCCTTCCACAGATCCACCACCCTATAACAGTGCCATCCACAGATCCCCCCCACCATCATAATGCCATCCACAGATTCCCCCCCACCATCATAATGCCATCCACAGATTCCCCCCCACCATCATAATGCCATCCACAGATCCCCCCACCATCATAATGCCATCCACAGATCCCCCCCACCATCATAATGCCATCCACAGATCCCCCCACCATCATAATGCCATCCACAGATTCCCCCCCACCATCATAATGCCATCCACAGATTCCCCCCCACCATCATAATGCCATCCACAGATCCCCCCACCATCATAATGCCATCCACAGATCCCCCCACCATCATAATGCCATCCACAGATCCCCCCACCATCATAATTCCATGCACAGATCCCCCCCACCATCATAATGCCATCCACAGATCCCCCCACCATCATAATGCCATCCACAGACCCCCCCATCATAATGCCATCCACAGCTCCCCCACATAACAGTGACATCCACAGATCCCCCACATAACGGTGCCATCCACAGATCCCCCACATAACAGTGCCATCCACAGATCCCCCACCCCATAACAGTGCATCATCCACAGATCCCCCATAATAGTGTCATACACAGACTGCCATTAGTTCAACAACACCAAAAGCACACCTTTTGGTTAAATTTTTTTTCCCCTATTTTCCTCCTCAAAAACCAACAGTAGGTGCGTCTTATGGGCCGGTGCGTCTTATAGGGCGAAAAATACGGTATCCAATCCATCCCTACACCTTGCCATTTCCAATTTACGCCGTTTTTGTACTGCAGTGGTTTTCGTTTTGTATAAGGGCAATTCATAATTTTTCATTCTCAAACCGTAGCAGTAAAAACTACAATTGTTAGTTACTACTGACGTTTTTTTCCTACTGTTGTTTCTGTTAATTAGGTGGTGATTTTTTGGGTCTGTGGCATATTTTTTAGATGCAGCATGTTGAAGCTCGTTGCATTTTTCTGGCATTTTGACATCTCCTTCTCTATAAGAGAAAAAATGCCAGAAAAAAAGAATAGTTAACACTATTAAAAACAGCATAGAAACCACTTGCGCTTTCTATGTAATTTTTGTAGTGAGCAAAAAATGCTAAGCCAAAATCATGTGTGTAGGAGCCCGAGAAGAAAAACTCAATCTATTGGGCGAATGTTTTTTAAAATTTTTATGTGATATCTAAGTACATCACTGTCTTAGGCCTCTTTCGCACAAACGAGTTTTCCGTCTGGGTGCGATGCGTGAAGCAAACACACAGCATCTGTACTGAATTCTGACCTATTCAATTAAATAGGTCTGTGCATCATTTCTGGTTCAGGAAAAATCCCAGCATGTTCTATATTCTGTGTTTATCACGCAGCTGTGGTTCCATAGAATTGAATGCAATTGATGCAATCTGGATCCAATGCGTTTTTAACTGATGGTTGCTAGGAGATATTGTCTGTAATTCCTCGGTAGTTCTGTAATTCTGAACTTGAGTGCAAAAGCATCAGTTTTCTTCCTGAACAGATTCTGATACAATCTGTATCGTCTGGGTGAAAAAGGCCTTATAAAAGCATCCAGGGTGTCGGACCCCCACCGATCAGATACCGATGACCTATCCAGAGGCCGCTAAGCTCACTGGAGCTGTCTGGAGTCAGACCCTGTCTGATCAGATTTTGATGACCTATAGGATACAGATGTAGCAGGTTTTAAACACAAACTCTTAGGCTGGGTTCACACTTGAGCGTTTTACAGCGCGTTCAAACGCGCTGTAAAACGCTCAACACATGAAAACCAATGCTTCCCTATGGCCCTGGTTCTCACTTGAGCGTTTTACAGCGCTGAAAAACGCGCTGTAAAACGCCCTTCGCTCAAACAAGTACTTGAGCTTCTTTGGGGCGTTTTACAGCGCGTTTGTGGCCATAGGACATTGCAGTCAATCACACAAACGCGCGTCAAACGCGCGTTTACTATTGCAAAAAACGCGCGTCAAAAACGCGCGTTAAACGCGCATATCAAAGACGCTCAGGTCTGAACCCAGCCTTAACTCAAATTTCTTAACTCATCACGTTATCTTAAAACAAAAGCTATTGAAAAGCAATTAAAGGTGTTTACTTAACCCCTTCAACCTCGGGCCTGTTTTCACCTTCCTGCCCAGGCCATTTTTTGCAAATCTGACATGTGTCACTTTATGTGGTGATAACTTTAAAACGCTTTTACCTATACAGGCCATTCTGAGATTGTTTTCTCGTCACATATTGTACTTCATGACAGTGGTAAAAATAAGTTTAAAAAAATCTTTTTTATTTGTAAAAAAAATACCAAATTTACCAAAAATTTAGAAAAATTTCCAAATTTTAATTTCTCTACTTTTATAATAGATAGTAATACCTTCAAAAATAGTAATTACTTTACATTCCCCATATGTCTACTTCATGTTTGGATCATTTTGAAATTTTGAAAATGAAATTTTATTTTATGGGGACGTTAGAAGGCTTAGTATGGAAGTATGGAAGCAAATCTTGACATTTTTCGGAAAATTTCCAAAACCCACTTTTTAACCTCTTCAGGACACAGGGCATACCGTTACGCCCTGATGTCCTGGTACTTAAGGACACAGGGCGTACGGGTACGTCCTGTGTATTTCCGATCACTGCCGCCCCGTGACCCCCCCGTGTCGGCTATCGCCGCAAACCACACGTCAATTCAGACCTGCGGTTTGCGGCGGCGATCGGCAGTGCAATCGGGTCCCCATGTGGCTGTAGGGGGGTCCCTATGGCATGGAAGGCAGCGCGATGCCTAAGGAAGGAATCATGCTGCCCCCTGGATCTCACAGGCCGGAAGCTGTATGAGTAATACACACAGTAATACAGAAGTATTGGAATGCATTGTAAAGGATTAGACCTTCAAAAGTTCAAGTCCCAAAGTGGGACAAAAAATAAAGTGAAAAAAAAAGTTGAAAAAATAAAGTTTTCCCCCCCAAAAATTAAAAGTTTCAAGTAAAAATATACAAAAACATCATTTTCACCAAATAAAGTAAAAAAATAGGGGGAAATAGGGGGAAAATAAAAAGTATACATATTAGGTATTGCCGCGTCCATATCGACCGGCTCTATAAACATATCACCTAACCCCTCAGATGAACACCGTAAAAAATAAAAAATAAAAACTGTGCTAAATAAAAAAAAAATTGTCACCTTACATCACAAAAAGTACAACAGCAAGCGATCAAAAAGGCGTTTGCCCACCAAAATAGTACCAATCTAACCATCACCTCATCCCTCAAAAAATCAGCCCCTACCTGAGACAATCGCCCAAAAAATAAAAAAAACTATGGCTCAGAATATGGAGATACTAAAACATCATTTTTTTTGTTTTAAAAAAGCTGTTATTGTGTAAAACTTACATAAATTAAAAAAAAAAGTATACATATTAGGTATCTCCGCGTCCGTATCAACCGGCTCTATAAAATTATTACATAACCTAACCCCTCAGATGAACACCGTAAAAAAAAATTCATAAAAACTGTGCTAAATAAACCATTTTTTGTCACCTTGCATCACAAAAAGTGTAATAGCAAGCAATCAAAAAGTCACACGCAGCCCAAAATAGTGCCAATCAAACCGTCATCTCATCCCGCAAACACTAAAACAGGATTTTTTTTTGCTTCAAAAATGAAATCATTGTGTAAAACTTACATAACTAAAAAAAAAAGTATACATATTAGGTATCGCAGCGTCCGTAATAACTTGCTCTATAAAAATATCACATGACATAACCCCTCAGGTGAATACTGTAAAAAAAAAAAAAAACGGTGTAAAAAAAGCCATTTTTTGTCACCTTACATCACAAAAAGTGTAATAGCAAGCGATCAAAAAGTCACACGCACCCCAAAATAGTGCCAATCAAACCATCATCTCATCCCGCAAAAATCATACCCTACCCAAGGTAATCGCCCAAAAACTGAAAAAATGATGTCTCTCAGACTATGGAAACACTAAAACATGATTTTTTGGGTTTCAAAAAAGAAATCATTGTATAAAACTTACATAAATAAATAAAAAGTATACATATTAGGTATCGCCGCATCCGTGACAACCTGGTCTATAAAAATATCACATTATCTAACCTGTCAGATGAATGTTGTAAATAACAAAAAATAAAAACGGTGCCAAAACAGCTATTTCTTGTTACCTTGTCTCACAACAAGTGTAATATGGAGCAACCAAAAATCATATGTACCCTAAACTAGTACCAACAATACTGCCACCCTATCCCATAGTTTCTAAAATTAGGTCACTTTTTTGGAGTTTCTACTCTAGGGGTGCATCAGGGGGGCTTCAAATGGGACATGGTGTCAAAAAAAACAGTCCAGCAAAATCTGCTTTCCAAAAACCGTATGGCATTCCTTTCTTTCTGCGCCCTGCCGTGTGCCCGTACAGCAGTTTACGACCACATATGGGGTGTTTCTGTAAACTACAGAATCAGGGCCATAAATATTGAGTTTTGTTTGGCTGTTAACCCTTGCTTTGTTACTGGGAAAAATGGATTAAAAGGGAAAATTTGGCAAAAAATTGAAATTCTGAAATTTTATCTCCATTTGCCAATAACTCTTGTGGAACACCTAAAGGGTTAACGACGTTTGTAAAATCTGTTTTGAATACCTTGAGGGGTGTAGTTTCTTAGATGGGGTCACTTTTATGGAGTTTCTACTCTAGGGGTGCATCAGGGGGGCTTCAAATGGGACATGGTGTCAAAAAAACCAGTTCAGCAAAACCTGCCTTCCAAAAACCGTATGGCATTCCTTTCCTTCTGCGCCCTGCCGTGTGCCCATACAGTGGTTTACGACCACATATGGGGTGTTTCTGTAAACGACAGAATCAGGGCCATAAATATTGAGTTTGGTTTGGCTGTTAATCCTTGCTTTGTAACTGGAAAAAAATTATTAAAATGGAAAATCTGCCAAAAAAGTGAAATTTTGAAATTGTATCTCTATTTTCCATTAATTAGTGCGGAAAACCTAAAGGGTTAACGACGTTTGTAAAATCAGGTTTGAATACCTTGAGGGGTGTAGTTCCTTAGATGGGGTCACTTTTATGGAGTTTCTACTCTAGGGGTGCATCGGGGGGCTTCAAATGGGACATGGTGTAAAAAAAAAAACAGTCCAGCAAAACCTGCCTTCCAAAAACCGTATGGCATTCCTTTCCTTCTGCGCCCTGCCGTGTGCCCGTACAGTGGTTTATGACCACATATGGTGTGTTTCTGTAAACTACAGAATCAGGGCCATAAATATTGAGTTTGGTTTGGCTGTTAACCCTTGCTTTGTAACTGGAAAAAATTATTAAAATGGAAAATCTGCCAATAAAGTGAAATTTTGAAATTGTATCTCTATTTTCCATTAATTCTTGTGGAACACCTAAAGGGTTAACAAAGTTTGTAAAATCAGTTTTAAATACCTTGAGGGGTGTAGTTTCTAGAATGGGTAATTTTTGGGTGGTTTCTATTATGTAAGCCTCGCAAAGTGACTTGAGACCTGAACTGGTACCTAAAAATTGGTTTTTGGAAAATTTCTGAAAAATGTAAAGATTTGCTTCTAAAATTCTAAGCCTTGTAACATCCCCAAAAAATAAAATATCATTCCCAAAATGATCCAAACATGAAGTAGACACATGGGAAATGTAAAGTACCGTAATAACTATTTTTGGCGGTATTACTATGTATTATAGAAGTAGAGAAATTGAAACTTGGAAATTTGCAATTTTTTCAAGTTTTTGGTAAATTTGGTATTTTTTATGAAAAAAAAGATTTTTTTTACTTCATTTTACCAGTGTCATGAAGTACAATATGTGACGAAAAAACAATCTCAGAATGGCCTGGATAAGTCAAAGCGTTTTAAAGTTATCAGCACTTAAAGTGACACTTGTCAGAGTTGCAAAAAATTGCCTGGTCCTTAAGGCCTAGTTCACACGAACGTATGGCTTTTTCAGTGTTTTGTGGTCCGTTTTTCACGGATCCGTTGTTCCATTTTTTTTTTCCGTTGTGTTTATGTTTCTGTTCCGTTTTTCCGTTCCGTTTTTCCGTATGCCATATACAGTATACAGTAATTACATAGAAAAAATTGGGCTGGGCATAACATTTTCAATAGATGGTTCAGCAAAAACGGAACAGATACGGAAGACATACGGATGCATTTCCGTATGTGTTCCGTTTTTTTGCGGACCCATTGACTTTAATGGAGCCACGGAACATGATTTGCGGCCAAATATAGGACATGTTCTATCCTTCAACGGAACGGAAATACGGAAACGGAATGCATACGGAACACATTCCGTTTTTTTTGCAGAACCATTGAAATGAATGGTTCCGTATACGGACCACAAAAAAACGGCCCGTACACTCGCAAAAAAACGTTCGTGTGAACTAGGCCTAAGGTGAAATAAGGCTGTGTCCTGAAGGGGTTAAGGACCAGTTCAGGTCTGAAGTCACTTTGTGAGGCTTACATAATAGAAACCACCCAAAAATGACCCCATTTTAGAAACTACACCCCTCAAGGTATACAAAACTGATTTTACAAACTTTGTTAACCATTTAGGTATTCCACAAGAATTGATGGAAAATGGAGATGAATTTTCAGAATTTCACTTTTTTTGGCCGATTTTACATTTTAATCCGTTTTTTCCAGTAGCAAAGCAAGGGTTAACAGTCAAATAAAACTCAATATTTATTACCCTGATTCTGCGGTTTACAGAAACACCCCACATGTGATCGTAAACTGCTGTACGGGCACACGGCAGGGTGCAGAAGAAAAGGAACGCCATATGGTTTTTGGAAGGCAAATTTAGTTGAACTGGTTTTTAAATGTATAGTATAGATAGGGTTGTAGCCAGCTCACCTCAACGTCCTGCACGGCAGTGCACGGAGCGGACTCAAGCCAGTCCTTTTGGAAACAGGAGAAAATGAAAGAAATGCTCCAGCACTACGGTAGATGGTATAAAAGTCCCGGTCTTTAATGTCACCACGAATCCAGGTGAGTACAGCAATCACAAAAAACACTGGTGGTCCCCGGTTCCCCGGATCTACGCGTTTCGAACAGTCGTGTTCTTAGTCATGATCCTAAGTGTGTCTCATGTTCCAAGCTAAAATACTGTTCACCTGCCACCATCACCGCCTAGTAGGGGAGGAGTATGGTGAAGCAAGGCGTGCAGTACAATCAGCTGGGTCCATGGGAGACACCTGTGTAAACCCAATCACATGTTAGACAATTCAAATCCCAATAGTGCTCCATACAAACATTACAAAGTTGCATAGAAAAAGTATACACAAACAAACATCTTTCAATGTACATGAATAACTAATATAAAATCCTCTGTAATCCTCTCCACACATATCCAAAACAGCGCTTTTGTTTCGTGCAAGTAATATTGCAATAAGAAAAATGTCAGAAGATGTGACGGGCAGAAAAACTCCAAATAAAGTTCCGCGCCATAGAGCAGTTTTCATAATATTATATTCCTTATTTTCTTGTTTAATCAAATTTTCTTATAACTCATATGTCCATCTGTTGGTTTCACTATCCATCTGATATATCGGTATAGGATAATTATCTGTCTCCGTCACATTTGAAAGTCGCATGGTGTGAACTAGGACCAAACTCTATGCTAAAAAAAGAAACTTTTATCGGACAGCATGCATTCAAAATTTAGTTATATAACGTGGTTGCAGTATATCATACATATATAGCCAATTATCTGGTAGGTGCAATTGAATTTTGCACACCAGATATTCCCAAAATCAGGGTCTATGTCTGTTTCTGTTTAAATCTGCTAGATACGGCAATAACATTGATCCCAGAAAAGTACATTGGGGATCCTGATGTAAAATGCAATATATGTATTGTTCGTAATCCCATCACATCATTAGAACATGGATAATTTATGATATGTAAAGTTTGAGCGACATATATAAAAACCCAAAAGCGCATATGCGTTTGTGCTGTGCTATATGTCATTCACAAACTTGCAGAGATCAGCCTGTAATATACAAGTGTTCTACAATCATCATTTCTGTGTTCTAATATACAAGGTGTGCAGGGGATTCATGTCCCACCTGCTATAGAGTTGGTCAGTGTGAATACCATATATCACATATGCGTCTTTGGTTCTGACATTGATGTCAACTGTTTCATGGGAGCATGTCAGTGGGGAGAGAAAAAATAGACACAAGAGGAAAGAAGAAAAACTGGGGATTAAAATGAACATATAAATATATATGTTGGGTATAAAAACATATAGCAAACCAGACGTATGCTGCAAGTCAGTTTCAATATAGGTACATTAGTTCCTTTTTGAGATTGAGGCCCAGGGGATATCTGGTGCTCAATCTCCATATCCAAAAGGCCTCTCTGAGAAGAATTTTTTGTTTGAGATTCCCACCCCTTTTTGGCAAAGCAACACGTTCGAAGGCAAATGTACTGAAGTTGTCCACACTACGTCCATGCACATTTATGAAGTGGTTGGCTGCATTCGATATGCCTGTTGCTGATGGATTGCAAATATAATTCAGGTGTTCTCTCAGTCTATCTTTGAATTTTCTGCTTGTGCAGCCAACATATAATAGATCGCACAATGTGCATGTAATAATGTAGACAACTCCAGTTGTACCACAATTTATGTAGCTTCTGATGGGGAATCTTTCTGAATGAGATGAATTAAAAAATTCTTTAGTATTTATAGTAAATTTGCATGTTTTGCATCTGGGACCCCCACATTTTGAAAAACCCGTGTATTTTAACCACGTAGGTGGATCTTTAACCTGAATTGGACTATACATAGAGGGTGAAAGCGACTTGCCCAAAGTATAAGGTCTTTTTGATACCACACGGCATCCATTCTGTAGAGCTTCTCTCAGGACTTTATCCTCATACAAGATGGGAATACATTTTTGAATTATCTTCTTAATTTCGGAAAATTGTCTACTATAAGTCAAGACCAATGTTGGTATGGGCTTATTAGTTTGAGCCTTTTCCAATAGGGCACATGTATTATTATGCCCACCATTTTCCTTCTCATCTTGTTGAGAATGGATGCCGTGTGGTATCAAAAAGACCTTATACTTTGGGCAAGTCGCTTTCACCCTCTATAAATACTAAAGAATTTTTTAATTCATCTCATTCAGATAGATTCCACATCATAAGCTACATAAATTGTGGTACAACTGGAGTTGTCTACATTATTACATGCACATTGTGCGATCTATTATATGTTGGCTGCACAAGCAGAAAATTCAAAGATAGACTGAGAGAACACCTGAATTATATTTGCAATCCATCAGCAACAGGCATATCGAATGCAGCCAACCACTTCATAAATGTGCATGGACGTAGTGTGGACAACTTCAGTACATTTGCCTTCGAACGTGTTGCTTTGCCAAAAAGGGGTGGGAATCTCAAACAAAAAATTCTTCTCAGAGAGGCCTTTTGGATATGGAGATTGAGCACCAGATATCCCCTGGGCCTCAATCTCAAAAAGGAACTAATGTACCTATATTGAAACTGACTTGCAGCATACGTCTGGTTTGCTATATGTTTTTATACCCAACATATATATTTATATGTTCATTTTAATCCCCAGTTTTTCTTCTTTCCTCTTGTGTCTATTTTTTCTCTCCCCACTGACATGCTCCCATGAAACAGTTGACATCAATGTCAGAACCAAAGACGCATATGTGATATATGGTATTCACACTGACCAACTCTATAGCAGGTGGGACATGAATCCCCTGCACACCTTGTATATTAGAACACAGAAATGATGATTGTAGAACACTTGTATATTACAGGCTGATCTCTGCAAGTTTGTGAATGACATATAGCACAGCACAAACGCATATGCGCTTTTGGGTTTTTATATATGTCGCTCAAACTTTACATATCATAAATTATCCATGTTCTAATGATGTGATGGGATTACGAACAATACATATATTGCATTTTACATCAGGATCCCCAATGTACTTTTCTGGGATCAATGTTATTGCCGTATCTAGCAGATTTAAACAGAAACAGACATAGACCCTGATTTTGGGAATATCTGGTGTGCAAAATTCAATTGCACCTACCAGATAATTGGCTATATATGTATGATATACTGCAACCACGTTATATAACTAAATTTTGAATGCATGCTGTCCGATAAAAGTTTCTTTTTTTAGCATAGAGTTTGGTCCTAGTTCACACCATGCGACTTTCAAATGTGACGGAGACAGATAATTATCCTATACCGATATATCAGATGGATAGTGAAACCAACAGATGGACATATGAGTTATAAGAAAATTTGATTAAACAAGAAAATAAGGAATATAATATTATGAAAACTGCTCTATGGCGCGGAACTTTATTTGGAGTTTTTCTGCCCGTCACATCTTCTGACATTTTTCTTATTGCAATATTACTTGCACGAAACAAAAGCGCTGTTTTGGATATGTGTGGAGAGGATTACAGAGGATTTTATATTAGTTATTCATGTACATTGAAAGATGTTTGTTTGTGTATACTTTTTCTATGCAACTTTGTAATGTTTGTATGGAGCACTATTGGGATTTGAATTGTCTAACATGTGATTGGGTTTACACAGGTGTCTCCCATGGACCCAGCTGATTGTACTGCACGCCTTGCTTCACCATACTCCTCCCCTACTAGGCGGTGATGGTGGCAGGTGAACAGTATTTTAGCTTGGAACATGAGACACACTTAGGATCATGACTAAGAACACGACTGTTCGAAACGCGTAGATCCGGGGAACCGGGGACCACCAGTGTTTTTTGTGATTGCTGTACTCACCTGGATTCGTGGTGACATTAAAGACCGGGACTTTTATACCATCTACCGTAGTGCTGGAGCATTTCTTTCATTTTCTCCTGTTTCCAAAAGGACTGGCTTGAGTCCGCTCCGTGCACTGCCGTGCAGGACGTTGAGGTGAGCTGGCTACAACCCTATCTATACTATACAGTTCAAGTGCTCGTGCTCACTGAGTCCGGCTCAATCCCACTAGTATTATTATATGTGGATTATATATTTCCCGAATACAGCGTCAACACTGATCCCCGGCACCCCTAGCTAACCATGGCTTTTGCTGCATATTCTGACCGCAAACTCAAAGCGGATCAAGTCTTTTCAGCACAGGATTTTACATCAACTGATGAGAGCAGTGTGAATTTCCAGCTACAGGAATTGGAGAGACTTTTAACACATGAGACCAAAATCTGGTGGGACCATACGACCCTGATAAAATACGTGGAAAAAGCGATGATACCACGGGGACTGAGATTAAAGAAGGTCCCAACCACGGTTTTCTCTGAATTATTTGTCTCAAACTGGAACAAAATACTAAGCACTTGCTCACTACAACTGATGTCTCTAATTATTGAGCATGAGGGTGAAAAGCTTGTCAGTATACATACAGAGATTGATGTTTGTAAAGATGCTCTGAACAAATATAAATCATCAGAAGATTTTTCCAAAAGAGAGGAGGAAATTATGAAATCTATCAAAATCATGGAGGATAGTATAATGGATATGAAACACCGCAAATTCCAAAGAGACCTACATGACTATAAAAATAATCAAGTGTATGAGTGGGGAAGGAGAGACAACCCGTACAGTACACCTAAATCTATTCTAAAGAAGAAATATAATAATAAAAAATACACAAGAAACAACAAAAAAGTAAATAAGCAGGATTTTCCACGTAGAGTGAGCTTTAGCAACTCTGAATTAGAAACCTCAGAATCTTATGAATCAGCAGGAGAAGAAAATCATGAGGATCTCTGTACCCAGAACCCACAGCAAGTGAAACCCTCCTATTATCAAAAAAATAGAAACAATAGGGAAAAATCGGGACAGTCAAAAAACGATACAGAAGGGGGGGTCGCAAGCATAAAAAGACCCCACCAGATGTCCACCCGCTTGCAGAACAAATGAATGTGGGACATGATAATAATGTACAAATTCTAGATGTTGTGAATTTATCTAGCCAAAAATTGACTGCTGAACAAAATGATGTACTTTCCTTAGGCTTAAATTTTGTACCAAGCACTAACTTTGACCCCTTTACAACTATTTTACAGGTCAATAAATTCGTCAGGAATCTCACATTAAGGAGGTGTTTTCACGACTCCCCCTTGCCACAAGGAGATCAGATTACCAATGGACATGGATCCAATCATGACAATTTTTTCCGTGATCTGTCATTTAAAGAACAGCAGTCTCTCCTATGCCTTACGGATCTCCAGGTGGACAACGGGGAATCGTGGAAACAGCCTACACATCATAACTTCGTGACCCCTAATAGTAATTATTACCCAATTAAATTTCGTACTAATAGTATGGATATATTTCAGGAGGCAGTTGAGGGTGAATTACTCAAGGTTCAGGGCATGACTTCTCTGGCTAGAGAATCTAATTTAAATATCATACAGAAAACTGCGTTAAGGGAGCTGGAAGATAAAAAAGACCTTATTTTCAAAATGGCGGACAAAGGAGGCTCTGTGGTGGTACTTGACAAAGTATGTTATCACTCCCAGATGCTTGGGGTATTGTCTGATACCACCACTTACAGTATCCTTAAGGGCAATCCTCTTGCAATTTACAAACAGAAATTGTCCCTCATTTTGAATAGGGGTCTAGAGAAGGGCCATTTAACACAAAAACAGGTAGACTTCCTAAATGTACAACATCCGATAACCCCTATAATCCATGCTCTCCCAAAAATACATAAGGGGATTAACCCTCCCCCTCTACGACCTATAATATCAGGCATTGGGTCCCTTAATGAAAAATTGGGTGAATGGCTGGATTCAGTGCTACAACCCTTAGTGAAAAGGCTACCAGGATACATCAAGGATACCACCGATGTGTTACGATATATGCATAATTGTGTGTGGTCTAATCAATATACATGGGTCACGTTGGATGTTGTAGCGCTGTATCCCTCCATTCCCCATTCATTTGCTCTTCTTGCATTGGAATATAATCTGCATAAGTACAGCAGCTTCTCAAATATGTTCATTGATTATGTGTTGGAGATCACTTCCTATCTCCTAACACACAATTATTTCATATTTGATGAAGCCTTCTATGTTCAGATCTCAGGGGTCTCGATGGGGGCCAAATTTTCTCCATCTTTGGCCAACCTATCGATGGCCTTCTGGGAGGAAAAGTACGTATATTCGGTAGATAATCCCTTTTCTGGTTTCCTTGTTTGGTATGGCAGATACATCGATGATTTGCTTCTCATCTGGAGTGGGGATGTATCTGCCATACCAGATTTTACCAGTTATCTAAACCAGAACCAATACAATCTGAGATTCACTTGCTCTCATCACTCTGAAAGTATCAGCTTTTTAGACCTGAAGCTGATTGGGAAATCAGGTCAGATAGTGATGACAGAAACGTACCGCAAGGAGATATCTGGCAACACTATTCTAAAGGCAAATAGTCATCACCCACTGCATACAATTAAAAGTATTCCAGTTGGTGAATTTATAAGAGCAAAAAGAAATTGTAGCACGGATGTGGCTTTCCATGGGGAATGTGTAAATATCTGGGACCGCCTCAAAAAACGAGGTTACCCACAATGGATGTTACATAGGGGTCTGAAAATAGCGAAAAACAGGTCCAGAACAGATCTATTAGGGCTTAAAACCAAATATAAAAAAAGATTGCCCATCAGGCATAATTGTCCTCAACAAGATGAGAAGGAAAATGGTGGGCATAATAATACATGTGCCCTATTGGAAAAGGCTCAAACTAATAAGCCCATACCAACATTGGTCTTGACTTATAGTAGACAATTTTCCGAAATTAAGAAGATAATTCAAAAATGTATTCCCATCTTGTATGAGGATAAAGTCCTGAGAGAAGCTCTACAGAATGGATGCCGTGTGGTATCAAAAAGACCTTATACTTTGGGCAAGTCGCTTTCACCCTCTATGTATAGTCCAATTCAGGTTAAAGATCCACCTACGTGGTTAAAATACACGGGTTTTTCAAAATGTGGGGGTCCCAGATGCAAAACATGCAAATTTACTATAAATACTAAAGAATTTTTTAATTCATCTCATTCAGAAAGATTCCCCATCAGAAGCTACATAAATTGTGGTACAACTGGAGTTGTCTACATTATTACATGCACATTGTGCGATCTATTATATGTTGGCTGCACAAGCAGAAAATTCAAAGATAGACTGAGAGAACACCTGAATTATATTTGCAATCCATCAGCAACAGGCATATCGAATGCAGCCAACCACTTCATAAATGTGCATGGACGTAGTGTGGACAACTTCAGTACATTTGCCTTCGAACGTGTTGCTTTGCCAAAAAGGGGTGGGAATCTCAAACAAAAAATTCTTCTCAGAGAGGCCTTTTGGATATGGAGATTGAGCACCAGATATCCCCTGGGCCTCAATCTCAAAAAGGAACTAATGTACCTATATTGAAACTGACTTGCAGCATACGTCTGGTTTGCTATATGTTTTTATACCCAACATATATATTTATATGTTCATTTTAATCCCCAGTTTTTCTTCTTTCCTCTTGTGTCTATTTTTTCTCTCCCCACTGACATGCTCCCATGAAACAGTTGACATCAATGTCAGAACCAAAGACGCATATGTGATATATGGTATTCACACTGACCAACTCTATAGCAGGTGGGACATGAATCCCCTGCACACCTTGTATATTAGAACACAGAAATGATGATTGTAGAACACTTGTATATTACAGGCTGATCTCTGCAAGTTTGTGAATGACATATAGCACAGCACAAACGCATATGCGCTTTTGGGTTTTTATATATGTCGCTCAAACTTTACATATCATAAATTATCCATGTTCTAATGATGTGATGGGATTACGAACAATACATATATTGCATTTTACATCAGGATCCCCAATGTACTTTTCTGGGATCAATGTTATTGCCGTATCTAGCAGATTTAAACAGAAACAGACATAGACCCTGATTTTGGGAATATCTGGTGTGCAAAATTCAATTGCACCTACCAGATAATTGGCTATATATGTATGATATACTGCAACCACGTTATATAACTAAATTTTGAATGCATGCTGTCCGATAAAAGTTTCTTTTTTTAGCATAGAGTTTGGTCCTAGTTCACACCATGCGACTTTCAAATGTGACGGAGACAGATAATTATCCTATACCGATATATCAGATGGATAGTGAAACCAACAGATGGACATATGAGTTATAAGAAAATTTGATTAAACAAGAAAATAAGGAATATAATATTATGAAAACTGCTCTATGGCGCGGAACTTTATTTGGAGTTTTTCTGCCCGTCACATCTTCTGACATTTTTCTTATTGCAATATTACTTGCACGAAACAAAAGCGCTGTTTTGGATATGTGTGGAGAGGATTACAGAGGATTTTATATTAGTTATTCATGTACATTGAAAGATGTTTGTTTGTGTATACTTTTTCTATGCAACTTTGTAATGTTTGTATGGAGCACTATTGGGATTTGAATTGTCTAACATGTGATTGGGTTTACACAGGTGTCTCCCATGGACCCAGCTGATTGTACTGCACGCCTTGCTTCACCATACTCCTCCCCTACTAGGCGGTGATGGTGGCAGGTGAACAGTATTTTAGCTTGGAACATGAGACACACTTAGGATCATGACTAAGAACACGACTGTTCGAAACGCGTAGATCCGGGGAACCGGGGACCACCAGTGTTTTTTGTGATTGCTGTACTCACCTGGATTCGTGGTGACATTAAAGACCGGGACTTTTATACCATCTACCGTAGTGCTGGAGCATTTCTTTCATTTTCTCCTGGTTTTTAAATGCCATGTCCCATTTGAAGCCCCCCTGATGCACCCCTACAGTAGAAACTCAAAAAAGTGACCACATTTTGGAAACTACCAGATAAGGTGCCAGTTTTATTGGTACTTTTTTGGGGTACATATGATTTTTTTATTGCTCTATATTATGTTTTTTGTGAGGCAAGGTAACAAAAAAAATTGATGTTTTGGCACCGTTTTTATTTTTTATTTTTACAGCGTTTACCTGAGGGATTAGGTCATGTGACTTTTTTATAGAGCAGATTGTTACACACGTGGCAATACTTAAGGCTACTTTCACACTAGCGTTGTTTGAATCCGGCGTTCAATTCCGACACCGGAACTGCCCGCCGGATCCGGAAAAACGTGTGAAAACGGATTACATTTGAATCCTGGTCAGGATTTTGATCACAATGAAAAAATGCATTGGAAAAAACGGATCCGCCATTTATGGACTTTAACTTTTTTTCGGGTTTAACATGCAAAAGCCGGATTCGGTTTGACGGAACACACGGCGCCGGATCCGGCGTTAATGCAAGTCAATGGGAAAAAGGACGGATCCGGCGTACAGTCAAAGTGTTCAGGATTTTTGGCCGGAGGTAAAAATACAACATGCTACGGTTTTCTGAAAAGCCTGATCAGTCAAAAAGACTGAACTGAAGACATCCTGATGCATCCTGAACGGATTAGGCTACTTTCACACTTGCGGCAGAGAGATCCGGCAAGCAGTTCCGTCGCCGGAACTGCCTGCCGGATCAGGCAAAATGTATGCTAACTGATGGCATTATAAGACTGATCAGGATCCTGATCAGTCTTAAAAATGCCTGATCAGTCGAAAAAATGCATTGAAATGCCGGATCCGTCTTTCCGGTGTCATCCGGCAAAAACGGATCCGGCATTTATTTTTTCACCTTTTTTTCAGTCTGCGCATGCGCATACCGGAAGGACGGATCCGGCATTCCGGTATTCTGAATGCCGGATCCGGCACTAATACATTCCTATGGGAAAAAATGCCTGATCCGGCATTCAGGCAAGTCTTCAGTTTTTTTAGCCGGAGATAAAACCGTAGCATGCTGCGGTTTTCTCTTTTGCCTGATCAGTCAAAACGACTGAACTGAAGACATCCTGATGCAAACTGAACGGATTACTCTCCATTCAGAATGCATGGGGACATACCTGATCAGTTCTTTTCCGGTATAGAGCCCCTGTGACGGAACTCTATGCCGGAAAAGAACAACGCAAGTGTGAAAGTAGCCTTACTCTACATTCAGAATGCATTAGGATAAAACTGATCAGTTCTTTTCCGGATTTGAGCCCCTAGGACGGAACTCAGCGCCGGAAAAGAAAAACACTAGTGTGAAAGTAGCCTTATATGTCTACTTTTTCTTATTTATTTAAGTTTTACACAATAATAGTATTTTTGAAACCGAAATAATGATATTTTAGTGTCTCATAGTCTGAGAGCCATAGCTCTCTTTTTTTGCGGGATGAGGTGACGGTCTGATTGGTACTATTTTGGGTGACATATGCATTTTTGATCATTTGCTGCTGCAATTTTTGTGATGTAATGTGACAAAAATAGCTTTTTTTTACAGTTTTTTTTGTTTGTTTTTTACGGTGTTCACCTTAGTGGTTAGGTCATGTGATATTTTTATAGAGCTGCTTGTTACGGACGTGGCGATACCTACTATGTATACTTTTTTTTTTCCCTTTAGCACAATAATAGCAGTTTTAAAGCAAAAAATAATCATATTTTAGTGTCTCCATAGTCTGAAAGCCATAGGTTTTTTATTTTTTGACCGATTCTCTTAGGTAGGATCTCATTTTTTGCGGGATGAGGTGACGGTCTGATTGATACTATTTTGGGGGGCATATGCCTTTTTGATCACTTGCTGTTGCAATTTTTGTGATGTAATGTGACAAAAATGGCTTTTTTTTACACATTTTTTTTTTTTTTACGGTGTTCATCTGAGTGGTTAGGTCATATAATATTTTTATAGAGCTGTTTGCTACGGAGGTGGCGATACCTAACATGTATTTTTTTAATATATTTCACTTTAGCACAATAATAGCAGTTTTGAAACAAAAATAAATGATGTTTTAGTGTCTCCATGTAGGGGCTGATTTTTTGCGGGATGCGGTGATGGTTTTATTGACACCGTTTTGTGGGGCATACGCTATTTGATCGCTTGGTGTTGCACTTTGTGTGATGTAAGGCTTTTTTCTACACTGTTTTTATTTTAATTTTTTTATGGTGTTTATCAGACAGGGTGGATCATGTGATATATTTATAGAGCCGGTTATTACGGACGCGGCGATACCTAATATGTGTGTTTTTTTTTAAAGTTTTTTATTATAAAATAAGGGGAAAGGGGCGTTTTTTTTCTTTTTTACTTTATTAATTTTATTACTTTATTAATTTTATTAAAAACACTTTTTTTTTTACTTTTTTGTACTTTATTTATGACATTCACTTTTGGGGGTCTGATCCCCTCTGCAATGCATTACAATACATCTGTATTGTAATGCATTGCCTGTTAGTGTATGACACTGAGTCATACACTAACAGGTTGCCTAGGAGACCCAGCCTGAGGCTGGATCTCCTCGGCTCCCATAGAAGGCAGTTCCCGATGCCGTGCAAGGCATTGGTCAGACTCTGCACGGCATCGGGCTGCCTTGTGTCGCATCTGGTCCCCGCCACAGCAGCGCGGGGACTCGATGCTCTCCCTCACCCGACACAAACATCTTCTATGTCGCGGTCAGTGCGGACCGCGGCATAGAAGGGGTTATCCGCCGGCATTGGCTTTTACAGCGATGCGCCGGCGGATACAGCAGGGGCCCGGCTACCACAGACTGCCGGGCCCCTGCAGTGATCGCGCGCGCACCGCTCTGGTGCCCGCACGATCACTATGACGTAATATTACGTCAAATTGCGGGAACTCAGTGGTTCCCATGATGTAACAGTACGTCAAAGGTCTGGAAGGGGTTAATGCATTTAGTTTAGATAACACGTCTCAGAAAGCATGTGTGCTAACTCTACTATATCTGTAGGTAATCAATATCCTACTCTCAGAAAACCCCTTTAACGATGGGATTATTTTTTAACATGACGACTTACTAGGAAGAACATCACGGCAGCCCAGGGAACTTTTACAAAGCTCCAGGCTGCCATGACAAACATTTTGCATCCTGGGTGTCGGACCCCCACCTATCAGATACTGATGAGCTATCCAAAGGATAGGTCATCAGTAAACAAAAACCCTTTAAAGAGGACCTTTCACCGATTCTTACCCTATGAACTAACTATACAGACATGTGGAGCGGCACCCGGGGATCTCACTGCACTTACTATTATCCCTGGGCGCCGCTCCGTTCTCCCGTTATGCCCTCCGGTATCTCCGCTCACTAAGTTATAGTAGGCGGAGATTCCAGTCCCTAAGTTATGGTAGGCGGAGTCTGCCCTTGTTCTGCTCTAGCGCTGGCCAATCGCAGCGCAGAGCTCACAGCCTGGGAGGTTATTTTCTCCCAGGCTGTGAGCTCTGCAATGCGATTGGCCAGCGCTACAGAAGAACAAGGGCAGACTCCGCCTACCATAACTTAGGGAACGGAGATACTGGAGGGCATAGCAGGAGAATGGAGCGGCGCCCGGGGATAATAGTAAGTGCAGTGAGATCCCCGGGCGCCGCTCCACATGTCTGTATACTTAGTTCATAGGCTAAGAATCGGTGAAAGGTCCTCTTTAAGTAGATATAAACTGTTTATATATAAGAAGGAAATTGAATTGTACACACTGTGCAAGCTTAAAGGGGTTCTGTAGTTTGTGTAAACTGATGATCTATCTTCTGCATAGACCATAAGCATCTGATCGGCGGGGGTCCGATACCCGGGACCCCATCCGATCAGCCGTTTGAGAAGGCAGCGGCGCTCCAGCAGCGCCGCAGCCTTCTCACTGTTTACCGCTTGCCCAGTGACGTCACGACTAGAATCAAGTGGCCTGGGTAGGGATAAGCTCCATTCAAGTGAACAGAGCTTAGCCGCGCCCAGGCCAGTTGATACTAGTCGTGACGTCACTGGGCCAGCGGCAAACAGTGAGAAGGCCGCGGCGCTCCTGGAGCGCTGCTGCCTTCTCAAACAGCTGATCGGCGGGGGTCCCGGGTGTCGGACCCCCTCCGGTCAGATGCTGATGATCTATCCAGAGGATCAATCATCAGTTTAAACAAACTGCAAAACCCCTTTAAGAAAAACCTTCCTTACCGTATTGACAGTATACTTGTATGTTGAGGTTTAGACTGCTGTCAGTAAATTAGTGATCACAGTAAGTTCTATGTTTTGTTCTTCAGATAGACAGAGCTGATAAACCACAATGCAGGTGCACATAAAGCGCAGGAGCTCAGCAATATAGTCACTAACCTGAAAATGCTGGTACATTGGGCTAATGGTCATTTATTTGAACTATCACAAATATGAAAATGTGGTCATATTTTATTAATTCACTTACCTCTCTGTGTAATGTCTGCACTAGAAAATCCAGTACAAATAGTAGCAGGTGTATTAATATCAGTGATCTATACAAAACAGTAGGCTGGAATATTAAATGCAGGAGGGAGCACAGAAAATTATTTATTTAGTGCTGCTGCTGCCTAATCTAGCAACAAGATTCAGAAATAATTTAAAGGAAAATATATTTCTGAACTGGTAACCTCTGCAAAGCATTATTTAATATACCATGAATTAGCGAAATGCCTCCACGCTGCTCAATATTTCACAGAAAGCCTTATTTATCATACTGCACTGCTATGCTTTAAAAAGCTGCACTTGGACGGGTCACATGAGTCTAATGGCTATCGGCACCACGATGTTGAAAAAAAAATGCTGAAAAAATGTGGTTTGTATTTAAAGAAACAGCCAAAGGGAATGTTATAAGAATAATTTCCAGAAAAAAAAACAATAAGTTGTGCTTCTGGATGTGAAAATATTTGATAATATATATAAAAGCATATTTTCAAACAGAAGTAGATTCATAAAAATACACCTTGATTGGCCATTACATTAACCCTTACTCACTGTAAACATTTTTAATTGTAGTTTTTTTTCTCCCTGCTTTCCCAAAAACCAAACTTTTTTAATCTTCTGTTCACTTTCACAAAAATTGACAGAGCTGTTTTTGTTATGCCATCTGTAGTTTAATTGGTACCATTTTGGAGTACATATGACTTTTTTGTCACTCTTTATTCCGTTTTTGAGGTGACTCATATTCATTGGTCATATGGCATATTTGCAGTTCAATCCCATTCAAGTGAATGGACTGGAGTGCAATTTCGAGCACAGAAGCTATATAATGTACGGTGCTGTGCTTAGTATGCTTTGAGGAGGCCGCAGCTCTGCAGGCTTTTATGATCAGTGGGGCTGCCAGGAGTCTGACCCCCTCTAAGGATAGGTCATCAATATCATACTCTCAGAAAACCCCTTTAAAGATAGTATTATTAATTAACATGACAACTTAGGCCCCTTGCAGACGAGCGTGAGCGGATTAGGTCCGGATGCGTTGCGGATGCTTTCAGAGAAAAATGTGCGATTTCGCAAGCAAGTTCATTCAGTTTAGTATGCATTCAGTTCTTCAGTTTTTATCGCGTGGGTGCAATACGATTGAGGCTACATTCACACGTCAGTATTTTTCTATAATCCGATTTTCGGTCCGTTTTTTGCGGATCCGTTGTTCCTGAAAATGTTTCCGTATGTCATCCATATGTCATCCGTTTTTTGCGGATCCGCAAAAAACGGAAACATGTATAAATTTCAATAAGCAAATAAAGTTGTTTGGATTTCTTAAAAAAAAAATAAAAAATTTAAATGTAATTTCCAGGAACGGATTCCATATAAAACGGATGACATACGGAATGACATCCGTATGTCATCCGTTTTTTGCGGATCCATTGACTTTGTATTGTACCAGGATCCGATTTTTCAGGAAAAGAATAGGACATGTTTTATATTTAAACGGACATGCGGAACGGAACAACGGAAACGGACAGCACACATTGTGCTGTCCGTTTTTTTCCAGGACCCATTGAAAATGAATGGGTCCAGATCTGGTCCTGATCTGTTCCGCAAAAAATGGAACAGATCAGGAAAGAAAAAACGGACGTGTGAATTTAATGTGTTTTGTACGTGCTTGATAAAAAACTGAAGGTATACAAACAACATCTCTTAGCAACCATCTGTGAAAAATGCATCGCATCCGCACTTGCTTGCGGATGTGATGTGATTTTCACGCGGCCCCTTTCACCTTCAGGCCTTTTTCACACTGGCGTGCGCGGCCCGTGCTCGTGCTGCGGCCCGCAATGCATGAGCACAGTCCGTGGGGCAGTCGCAGAGGATCTCAAAAAGATAGGACATGTTCTATCTTTTTGCGGAACGGTAGTACGGGACGAAACCCCACGGAAGCACTCCTTAGTGCTTCCGTAGGGTTCCGTTCCGTGTTTCCGTTCCGCACCATTCCACATCTCCGGATTTGCAAACCCATTCAAGTGAATAGGTCCGCATCCGTGACGCGGAATGCCCATGGAACGGCGCCCGTGTATTGCAGCCCGCATTTTGCAACGGGCCGCACACACTAGTGTGAAAGAGGCCTTATGGGGCAGCGTTGCGTGAAAAACGCAGAATATAGAACATGCAGCGATTTTCACGAAACGCAGAACTGATACGTGAAAACCAACACTCAAGTACATGACCCACTGAAATGAATGGGTCCGGATTCAGTGCGGGTGCAATGCATTCGAATCACGCATTGCACCTGCGCGGAATACTCGCTCGTGTGAAAAGGGCCTTATTATTAAGCCTCGTCTGTGGCAGGACTTAATAGGAAGATAACCACAGCAGCCCTGAGAACTGTTACAAAGCTCCAGGCTGCCATGACAAACAATTAGCACCTCACAAATTTCTGCAGCAGGACCGCTCTGGAGATCAGAGGGAGCACCATCCCTCTTACTAACTACTCAAATGGAATAGTCTATTTTAACCATGACATCTCAGGAGTTAAAGGATGAGGATCAGAGTTATCCCTGATCCTAATTCCATGGGAGAGTGCTAGTTGTATAACATAGCTGTCACTCATGACATATGGAGTAAGCTGAGCCTGTTCCATACTCTCTTTCCATCATTATGCCGTAAATGTATGGAACAAGTCAGGAGGGGATTAAAACCATTTACTTAATAATGTGTCGTTTCCCCTTTTGAAGGTATCTTGTCGTATCTGGTACCAAGATGCCAGCAGCAGATGCTTTAAATCCTGTAGGTTGTGAAGTGGGGATTGCATGGTTCTAACTTTTTTTTTTCTTGAACATCTCACCTATGCTCAATCAAATTAAAATCTGGAAAACTTGAAGGACAAATCATCATCTTAAATTATGTGTCAAGTTCTTATTTATCAAGTTCAATCCATTCCTGAAAAAAGTTTTGCAGTGTGGCAAAGAGGATTATGACTTCTGTTACATTTGGTTAATAAATCTCTCTCAATGTGTGAAGGAGAATTTATAAATTCCCATTACCTAACATTGCATGGCTGCTCCAATCCTCCCCAACGGGAATTATTTTTGGGCTGCACTCATGACATGCAAATATTGCAAATATTAACCCTTTCATGACCAAAGGTCATTGATGCCCCAGTGTCCAGGTCAAAATTTACAAATCTGACATGCATCACTTTATGTGGTAATAGCTTTGGAACACTTTTATTTATCCAAGCCATTCTGAGATTGTTTTCTCGTGACACATTGTACTTCATGACAGTCATAAATTTGAGTTAATATATTTCACCTTTATTTATGAAAAAATCCCAAATTTACCCAAAATTTTGAAAAATTCACAATTTTCTAAATTTCTATTTCTCTGCCTCTAAAACAGAAAGTGATACCTCATAAAATATTTATTACTTAACATTCCCCATATGTATACTTTATGTTGGCATCATTTTGGAAAGGTCATTTTATTTTCTTAGGACGTTACAAGGCTTAGAAGTTTAGAAGCAATTCTTAAAATTTTTAAGAAAATTTCCAAAACCCACTTTTTAAGGCCCAGTTCAGGTCTGAAGTCACTTTGTAGGGCTTACATAGTGGATACCCCCCATAAATGACCCCATTGTAGAAACTACACCCCTCAAGTTACTCAAAACTGATTTTACTAACTTTGTTAACCCTTTAGGTGTTCCACAAGAATTAAAGGAAAATGGAGATGAAATTTCAAAATTTCCCTTTTTTGGCAAATTTTCAATTTTTTTTTTCTTTAACACATTAAGGGTTAACAGCCAAACAAAACTCAATATTTATTACCCTGATTCTGCGGTTTACAGAAACACCCCACATGTGGTCGTAAACTGATGTAAGGGCACATGGCAGGGAGCAGAAGGAAAGGAACGCCATATGGTTTTTGGAAAGCAGATTTTGCTGGATTGTTTTTTTGATGCTATGTCCCATTTGAAGCCCCCCTGAGGTACCCTTACAGTAGAAACTCCCAAAAAGTGACCCTATTTTGGAAACGACAGGATAAGGTGCCAGTTTTATTGGTACTATTTTGGGGTACATATGATTTTTAATTGCTCTATATTACGTTTTTTGTGAGGCAAGGTAACAAAAAAATGGCTGTTTTGGCACCGTTTTGTTATTTTTAATATTTTACAAGATTCATCTGACAGGGTAGATCATGTGCTATTTTTATAGAGCAGGTTGTTACGGACGCAGTGATATCAAATATATCTACTTTGTTTGTTTGATTGTTTCAGCTTTACATAATAAAGCATTTTTGAAAAAGAAATTACGTTTTTGTGTGTCCATTTTCTGAACGCCATATATTTTTTATTTTTCTGCCGATCGTCTTGTGCAGGGGCTCGTTTTTTGCAGAAAGAGTTGAGGTTTTAATTGGTACCATTTTTGGGTACCATATGATTTTTTGATCATTCAATATTACACTTTATGGGGCAAGGTGACCAAAAAATTGTCTGTTTTGGAACAGTTTTTATTTATTTATTTTTACAGCGTTCATCTGAGGGGTTAGGTCATGTGACATTTTTATAGAGCAGATTGTTACGGACATGGCAATACCTACTATGTATACTTTTTCTTATTTATTTAAGTTTTACACAATAATAGCATTTCTGAAACACAAAAAATTATGTTTTAGTGTCTCCATAGTCTGAGAGCCATAGCTTTTTTATTTTTTGGGCAATTGTCTTAATCCCTTAGGGACGCATGACGTACCGGTATGGAATGTTTCCCGAGTCCTTAAGGACCCATGACGTACCGGTACGTACACCGCGATTGCGGCGTGGCGGGGGTTAATGGGAAAAGGATGCCCGCTGAAATCAGTCATGTGACCCTCCCCCCGTATCGGCGATCGCCGCAAACCGCAGGTCAATTCAGACCTGCGGTTTGCGGCTTTACCTGCGGTTGCGGCGGCTGTTCGGCGGTGCTATCGGGTCCCCATGCGGCTGTGGGGGGGACCCGATGGCATGGAAGGCAGCGCGATGTCAAAGGAAGGCATCGCTCTGCCTTCTGGTGAAGAGCCTGTGAGATCCAGCCCCCTGGATCTCACAGGCCCCGGAAGCTATATGAGTAATACACACAGTATTACTCATACAGCCAATGCATTCCAATACAGAAGTATTGGAATGCATTGTAAAGGAATATACCCCCCAAAGATCAAGTCCCAAAGTGGGACAAAAAATAAAGTTAAAAAAAAAGTTGAAAAAATAAAGTTTTCCCCCCCAAAAATTAAAAGTTTCAAGTAAAAATAAACAAAAACTTCATTTTCCACAAATTAAGTTAAAAAAAATTGGTAAAAAATAGGGGGGAAACAAAAGTATACATATTAGGTATTGCTGCGTTCATATCGACCGGCTCTATAAAAATATCACATGACCTAACCTCTCAGATGAACACCGTAAAAAACAAAAACAAAAAACTGTCTAAATAAACCATTTTTTGTCACCTTACATCACAAAAAGTGTAATAGCAAGCGATCAAAAAGTCATATGCACCCCAAAATAGTGCCAATAAAACCGTCATCTCATCCCGCAAAAAATGAGACCCTACCTAAGATAATCGCCCAAAAACTGAACAAACTATGGCTCTTAGGATATGGAGACACTAAAACATGATTTTTTTTTTGTTTCAAAAATTATATTATTGTGTAAAACTATGTATCGCCGCGTCCGTATCGACCGGCTCTATAAAATTATCACATGAACTAACCCCTCAGATGAACACCGTAAAAAAATTTAAATAAAAACTGTGCTAAATAAACCATTTTTGGTCACCTTACATCACAAAAAGTGTAGTAGCAAGCAATAAAAAAGTCACACGCACCCCAAAATAGTGCCAATAAAACCGTCATCTCATCCAGGAAAAATCCTACCCTACCCAAGGTAATCACCCAAAAACTGAAAAAATTATGGCTCTCAGACTATGGAAACACTAAAACATGATTTTTTTTTGCTTCAAAAATGAAATCATTGTGTGAAACTTACATAAATAAATAAAAAGTATACATATTAGGTATCGCCGCATCCGTATCGACCGGCTCTATAAAAATATCACATGAACTAACCCCTCAGATGAACACCGTAATTTTTTTTTTATAAAAACTGTGCTAAATAAACCATTTTTTGTCACCTTACATCACAAAAAGTGTAATAACAAGCGATCAAAAAGTCACACGCACGCCAAAATAGAGCCAATAAAACCGTCATCTCATCCTACAAAAATCATACCCTACACAAGGTAATCGGCAAAAAATTGAAAAAATTATGGCTCTCAGACTATGGAAACACTAAGGACCCTTTCACACGGGCGTTGCGGGAAAATGTGCGGGTGCGTTACGGGAACACCCGCAATTTTTTCGCACGAGTGCAAAACATTGTAATGCGTTTTGCACTCGCGTGAGAAAAATCGTGCATGTTTGGTACCCAAACCCGAACTTCTTCACAGAAGTTCGGGCTTGGGATCGGTGTTCTGTAGATTGTATTATTTTCCCTTATAACATGGTTATAAGGGAAAATAATAGCATTCTGAATACAGAATGCATGGTAAAATAGGGCTGGAGGGGTTAAAAAAAAATATATAATAATTTAACTCACCTTAATCCACTTGCTGGCGCTGCCGGCATCTCGTCTGTCTCCTTCTGTGCTGAACAGGACCTGTGGTGAGCATTCATTCCAGGACCTTTGATGACATCACTCCGGTCATCACATGATCCATCACCATGGTAAAAGATCATGTGACGTACCATGTGATGACCGGAGTGACGTCATCAAAGGTCCTGGAATGAATGCTCACCACAGGTCCTGTTCAGCACAGAAGGAGACAGACGAGATGCCGGCAGCGCCAGCAAGTGGATTAAGGTGAGTTAAATTATTATTTTTTTTTTTTTAACCCCTCCAGCCCTATTTTACTTTGCATCCTGTATTCAGAATGCTATTATTTTCCCTTATAACCATGTTATAAGGGAAAATAATAATGATCGGGTCTCCATCCCGATCGTCTCCTAGCAACCGTGCGTGAAAATCGCACCGCTTCCGCACTTGCTTGCGGATGCTTGCGATTTCCACGCAACCCCATTCACTTCTATGGGGCCTGCGTTGCGTGAAAAACGCAGAATATAGAGCATGCTGCGATTTTCACGCAACGCACAAGTGATGCGTGAAAATCACCGCTCATCTAAACAGCCCCATAGAAATAAATGGGTCGGTATTCAATGCGGGTGCAATGCGTTCACCTCACGCATCGCATCCGCGCGGAATACTCGCCCGTGTGAAAGGGGCCTAAAACATTATTATTTTTTTTTTTTTGCTTCAAAAAAGAAATCATTGTGTAAAACTTACATAAATAAAAAAAATATACATATTAGGTATCACCGCATGCGTGACAACCTGGTCTATAAAAATAACACATGATCTAATCTGTCAGATGAATGTTGTAAATAACAAAAAATAAAAACAATGCCAAAACAACTATTTCTTGTTATCTTGCCTCACAAAAAGTGTAATATAGAGCAACCAAAAATCATATGTATCCTAAACTAGTACCAACAATACTGCCACCCTATCCCGTAGTTTCTAAAATGGGGCCACTTTTTTGGAGTTTCTACTCTAGGGGTGCATCAGGGGGCTTCAAATGGGACATGGGTGTCAAAAAAAACAGTCCAGCAAAACCTGCCTTCCAAAAACCGTATGGCATTCCTTTCCTTCTGCGCCCTGCCGTGTGCCCGTACAGCGGTTTACAACCACATATGGGGTGTTTCTGTAAACTACAGAATCAGGGCCATAAATATTGAGTTTGGTTTGGCTGTTAACCCTTGCTTTGTAACCGGAAAAAAATTATTAAAATGGAAAATCTGCCAAAAAAGTGACATTTTGAAATTATATCTCTATTTTCCATTAATTCTTGTGGAACACCTAAAGGGTTAACAAAGTTTGTAAAATCAGTTTTGAATACCTTGAGGGGTGTAGTTTATAGAATGGGGTCATTTTTGGGTGGTTTCTATCATGTAAGCCTCGCAAAGTGACTTAAGACCTGAACTGGTACCTAAAAATTGGGTTTTTGAAAATTTCTGAAAAATTTCAAGATTTGCTTCTAAACTTCTAAGCCTTGTAACATCCCAAAAAAATAAAATATCATTCCCATAATGATCCAATCATGAAGTAGACATATGGGGAATGTAAAGTAATAACTATTTTTGGAGGTATCACTGTGTTTTATAGAAGTAGAGAAATTGAAACTTGGAAATTTGCCAATTTTTTCAAATTTTTGGTAAATTTGGTATTTTTTATGAAAAGAAAATTAATTTTTTTGACTTTATTTTACCAGTGTCATGAAGTACAATATGTGCCGAAAAAAGAATCTCAGAACGGCCTGGGTAAGTAAAAGCTTTTTAAAGTTATCAGCACTTAAAGTGACACTTGTCAGATTTGCAAAAGATGGCCAAGTCCTTAAGGTGAAATAGGGCTGAGTCCTTAAGGGGTTAAATAGGGTATAATTTTTTGCGGGATGAGGTGACTGTTTGATTGGTACTATTTTGGGGTGTATACACCTTTTTGATCGCTTGGTGTTGCACTTTTTGTGATGTAAGGTGACAAAAATTGCTTTTTTTACACATTTTCTATTTATTTTTTATGGTGTTTATTGGACGGGGTCAATCATGTAATATATTTATAGAGACGGTCGTTATGGACGCGGTTATACCTAATATGTGTTTTTTTTTTTTGCATTTTTTATAGGAAAAGGCAATTTATTTTTTTAATTTACTTTTTTTTTTTTTTACTTCTATTATTTTCAATTTTTTTTTTATCAAGTCCCTCTTGGATCTTGAAGATCCAGTGGGGCTGATGGCTGTACTATATAATACTACCAGATTTCCTGTAGGTGGCAACAACGGACGCCTTTGCAAAGTGTCCGGTTGCCATGGCAACTATCGGGCGCTGCAATCGCAATGCGGCAGCCCCGATGGTTGAGAGAGGGAGCCCACTCCCTCTATTAACCCCATGGATGCTGCTACCGCGGCATCTAAGGGGTTACAGCAGAGTGTCAGCATAGAGCTGACACTCGCTGCTGATGGTGGCGGCTCAGGAATGGAGCCGCTGCTGATGGCGGCGGCTCAGGAATGGAGCCGCCACCATCAAACACAACAGGGGGACCACATCGGGGCAGGGGGCACAAATGGGGCATGGCTGGAAACAGTGGGTACGGCCAGCATGGAGGGGGCACAGATGGGGGCAGGATAAATGTATTGGGCGGGGAGGGGGCAGGGCACGATACATGGATTGGGGGGGGCGGGGATGAACCGCATTAGGGACAGGCAGAGGCAGGGCTCACGGTGGTGGTGGGGGGTTGGAGGCGCACAGGAAGGGGGCACAGATCGGGGGCACGAGGACACATTATCTGATTTCAGTCTCTGATCTGCAGAGCGCAGATCAGAGCCTGAAACCGGCATTTTAGCACTGCCGCGATCCAATTGGTTAGTCCTCACAGACTAACCAATCGGAACGATTGCCGGCAAGGGACCACTCTGATTGGTCCCTTGCAGGCATTACTGGACTGTATGCTGTCCGTGACAGCAGCAGGGCAGGGGCAGGAGCTTTAATCCAAGTGCTTTGCATCGCTTGGATTAAAGAGCTGGCTTGACGTTTATACACGTGGTAGCTGCACAGGGCATGTGCAAATATCACGTATATAAACGGATTGCAGTCGTGAAGGGGTTAATATAAATTTGGGTCCTGCTCTTCCCCCTCCCTGGTGAGTCCTGTGTATATATTTGTGTATGAAGATTTGTGCCTGGGCATCTAGGGCCTTTGAAATTGTCATCTAGCTAGTCACACCTCAGCAACCCAAGATAACACAGTGCTAGTGTCATAAAACTAAAGAATCTAGCTATACTCAGATCCTCCACAGTAACATCAGAGGATGGGATGATGGTTATAATATAAGCATTGTGACTCTTTTCATCATATTAAAATAATTTAATAAGTTCTGTGTTGTGTTCTTGAATGAATCTACGTGCTAAGCTCGAAGCATATAAGGCGACTTGTTTAGATAACAATTTGGGAGGAACTTGTAGTATTTAACTAACAAATTTGCATTATGTAGAGATAATAGGGAGTAACTGAAGGCTTCCTGTAAGAGTGCGAGCTCTTGAAATAAACCTTAGTGGCGGCAGTGTTAAAGGGAACCTGTCACCGGGATTTTGGGTATAGAGCTGAGGACATGGGTTGCTAGATGGCCGCTAGCACATCCGCAATACCTAGTACTCATAGCTCTGTGTGCTTTTATTGTGTAAAAAAAACTATTTGATACATATGCAAATTAACCTGAGATGAGTCCTGTTCCTGAGATGAGTCAGGGACAGGACTCAACTCAGGCTAATTTGCATATGTATCAAATCGTTTTTTTTACACAATAAAAGCACACAGAGCTATGGGGACTGGGTATTGCGGATGTGCTAGCGGCCATCTAGCAACCTATGTCCTCAGCTCTATACACAAAATCCCAGTGACAGGTTCCCTTTAAGGTATTACTGGGGAATAGTAATTAGAGATGAGCGAATTTCTCAAAAACTCGATTCGGCCGGTTCACCGAATTTTTGGAAAAAATTAATTTCGATCCGAATTTATTTATTGCGAATCAAGTTAAAAAACAGATATTTCCTGGCTGCAGAGAGCCTTATAGTGGTGTAAAACACGTTGCCTTGCAGTAACACGCATAGGGAGTCTGCTGTGGTAGTGAAACAATACAGTGAGTCAGTATGACATGCAGATGACAGGCGTCACTCTAAGAATCACTGCACACTTCGCTTATTAATATAAGTGTGAACTCAGCCTTACAGGTTAATGCTAGCATCAAGAAGAAGCGCACTCTTTTTTTCACTGTTGGCAGCTGATTCCACATAGATGTCTACAGAACCTGTTCTATTAAATGCTTATACAAGTAGAGCCCCCCGACAAAGTGGAGAGGTTGTCAGCAGTAAGTTTGTGTTGACGTCACTGATTATTTTGCCCTTCCTCTGGTCTGTCAGAACAATAACCCCAAAAAAAACAGATCCTGTCTGTGAAGCATCCACCTTCACTCGGTCACCATTTGGTCAGTAATCCATCATTATTGCTAAAGCCCAAAAAAACAGGAGTGGATCCAAAACAGAGATGACACGAGAATGGAATATTTGCATGTCTTCTGTGTTTTGTACCCTCTCCTGCTTTTAGCTACCAAATCCATAAGCCAATTCTGATGCAAAATAGGTACCATGTCATGCAGGCCTTACAACTGTTACATAGACAGGATCCGTTGTGCGTCTTATATTTCCATCCTTCTGACAGATCAGAAGAAAGGTCAAATAAATGATGATGTCAGCCAGGCCAAAAGGCAAAATAGTGGCCCAGTCATGAAGTGGTAACGGTGGGAGCAGCATGAGAAGTCCACAGAGTGGCCCTATGACATAGTGGTGAGGTGGGAGCAGCATGAGGAGACCACAGATTGCCACAATGACAGTCTGGAGGTGGCAGCAGCATCAGGAGGAGGCCACACAGTGGCACAATGACAGTGTGGAGGTGGCATCAGCAGCATCAGGAGAAGGGCACAGAGGGGCACAATGACAGTGTGGAGGTGGCAGCAGCATCAGGAGGCCTCAGAGTGGCAAGGTGACATAGTGTGGAGGTGGCAGCAGCATCAGGAGACCACAGAGTGGCAAGGTGACATAATGTGGAGGTGACAGGAGCATCATGAGGCCACAGGGTGGCACAATGACAGTGAAGAGGTGGCAGCAGCAGCATCTTGAGGCCAAAGAGTGGCACAATGACAGAGTGTGGAGGTGACGGCAGCAACAGGAGGAGGCCACAGGTTGACACAATGACAGTGTGGAGTTGGCAGAAGTAGCATCAGGAGGCCACAGAGTAACACAATGACAGAGTGTGGAGGTGGCGGCAGAAGCAGCAACAGGAGGAGGCCACAGGGTGGCACAATGACAGTGTGGAGGTGGCAGCAGCAGCAGGAGGCCTCAGAGTGGCAAGGTGACATAGTGTGGAGGTGACAGCAGCTTAAGGGGACCACAGAGTGGCAAGGTGACATAGTGTAGAGGTGGCAGCAGCATCAGGAGGAGGCCATAGGGTGGCACAATGACAGTGAAGAGGTGGCAGCAGCAGCATCTGGAGGCCAGAGAGTGGCATAATGACAGAGTGTGGAGGTGGCGGCAGCAACAGGAGGAGGCCACAGGTTGGCACAATGAAAGTGTGGAGGTGGCGGCAGCATCAGGAGGCCTCAGAGTGGCAAGGTGACATAGTGTGGAGGTGGCAGCAACATCAGGAGATCACAGAGTGGCAAGGTGACAGAGTGTGGAGGTGGAGGCAGCAGCATCAGGAGACCATAGAGTGGCACAATGACAGAGTGTGGAGGTGGCGGCAGCATCAGGAGGAGGCCACAGGGTGGCACAATGACAGTGTAGAAGTGGCAGCAGCAGCATCTGGAGGCCAGAGAGTGGCACAATGACAGAGTGTGGAGTTGGCAGCAGCAGAAACAGGAGGAGGCCACAGGGTGGCACAATGACAGTGTGGAGGTGGCAGCAGCATCAGGATGCCTCAGAGTGGCAAGGTGATATAGTGTGGAGGTGGCAGCAGCATCAGGAGACCACAGAGTGGCAAGGTGACAGAGTGTGGAGGTGGCGGCAGCAGCATCAGGAGACCACAGAGTGGCACAATGACAGAGTGTGGAGTTGGCAGCAGCAGCAACAGGAGGAGGCCACAGGGTGGCACAATGACAGTGTGGAGGTGGCAGCAGCATCAGGAGGCCTCAGAGTGGCAAGGTGACATAGTGTGGAGGTGGCAGCAGCATCAGGAGGCCTCAGAGTGGCAAGGTGACATAGTGTGGAGGAGGCAGCAGCATCAGGAGACCACAGAGTGGCAAGGTAACAGAGTGTGGAGGTGGAAGCAGCATCAGGAGACTACAGAGTGGCACAATGACAGAGTGTGGAGGTGGACAGGCAAATTCTTTATGAGGTAACTATGGCCCCCGCCGCACTAAACACCCGCTCTGATGCCACACTACTGGCCGGGCAGGACAGCTTCTCCAGGGCAAACTCTGCCAGTTGCGGCCACAAGTCCAGCGGATCTTCAATGTGGGGTGGCAGGGTACTGTCCAAGTATGCCACCACCTGCTAGTTCAGGTCCTTCTCCAGGTCTAGCTGCTGCTGTTTCTGTTGAGTAGTTTCTTCACTAGGCGGGAGAAGAAAGCTGCTCATCAGCGACTCTAGACTCAAGTTTCTGCTGATGGAGCTGGAACTTCTCCAACCCCCTGACCCTGCCACAGCAGCCATGGCAGGGGAACGTGAGCACAGAGGGCACCCTCCTTCAGACCTGCAAGAGGATGGACGTTGGCGCAGATAGGCAGCGGCCAACTGACTACATAGGATGTCTCTATAGTAGTTGAGTTTTTCCTCCCTCTCAGCAGGTGTAAAAGGCCCCCAAGGTGGAGAGCCAGAAGTCATCTCTCTTTCGAATGGTAAGCATGCATCGGGCCCTTTGTGCAAGCCACTCCGAGGGACTCCCTGCCTCCATCTCCACAGCATACTGCCATGGTGTGTCTGGGTCCTCTGCTTTATCTTCCTCATTGCCCTGTAGCTTTTCTGGCTGCTCCTGCTCCTTCTCTCCTGTCAAATTGTAGAAAAACCACCCATTTCGATACACATTGCTTGTGCTCCAATGTCCTCCTCCAGTTCAGCCCACACAAGTCTAATGTGGCCGTGAGATCTAGGCGCCATGTCTCCAGTCCCCTGACCAGCCAGATTTACCCGCATAAAGCATGACGTTGTCCATTCCATAGTCCTGGCGATTGGCAAATAACGTGGCCTCCTCAAAGGGCCTGAGCAAACGGCAGGTGTCACTCATGAGCTGCCACTGGCTGATATCGAAGTTACACAGGGGAGTACTCCTGTCATCATCAATAAATCGTTGATGGCCTTTCTCTCTTCGTAAAGTCGGTCCAACATATGGAGGGTGGAATTCCAACGGGTGAAAACGTCACATTTCAGCCTATGTTGGGGTATGCCGTTCTGCCACTGCAGCTCAAGGAGGGTGTGCTCTGCGGTGTCTGTATGGCTGAAGTGCCTGCAAAGTTTCCTGGCCATTTTTAGGATGTCTTGCAGATGGGTGGAAGACTTCAGTTACAGCTTGACAACCAGAATAAACATGTGTGCCATGCAGGGCGCATGGCTCAGTCCTCCTTGATACAGCGACGACACTATGTTCTTCCCATTGTTGGTCACCATGGCTCTGATTTTGACTTGTCGCTGAAAAAGCCAACATTCGATTTCTTAATGAAGGACACAGAGCAGTTCCTCCCCTGTGTGACTCCGTTCACCAAGGCAAACGAGGTGCAGAACAGCGTGACACCGCTGTGCCCTGCACATGTGGTATGCAGGAGGGGAACTGTGAATTTTCCCTGCAGTGGAGGCTGAGGACACGGTGAAGGATGAGGAGGCAGAGGCGGACATTTTCGCAGGACCAAAGGCATGACAACATGGAGGCGGAAGCGGCGTCACCTGGCCAAGTTGCTGGTGTGGCTGTGCAGGAACCACATTTACACAGTGGGCCGTAAAGGACATTTATTGTCCCTGACTATAGCTACAGCTCCACACATCAGCACTGCCGTGCACTTTGGCAGACACCAACAGGCTTAAGGACTGGCTCACCTTCTGTTCTATATGTGTGAGCAGAGCTGGTACTGCCTTTTTGGCAAAGAAATGACGGCTTGCGACTCTCCACCTCGGCTCGGCACAAGCCATCAGTTCTCTGAAAGGTGCAGAGCCCACCACTTGGAAAGGGTGGAACTGCAGCACCAGCAACTTGGACAGGAGAACA
This sequence comes from Bufo bufo, assembly GCF_905171765.1. NCBI lineage: Eukaryota > Metazoa > Chordata > Amphibia > Anura > Bufonidae > Bufo > Bufo bufo. Next base: position 530,011,038 of record NC_053391.1, on the reverse strand, counting down.
TTCAGCTTCTGTGCAGTTGGATGAGTGCACGCATACTGTTGTCTCTTGGCAATCGCTTCAGTGATCGATTGCTGATGGAATGACTGACGAGGAGGAGGAGGAGCAGGAGCATCAGAACCAGCAGAGGATGGAAAAGACAGACAGCTTCCTTCGGCTTAGGTGGTGGAGCCTTGACTGCCTGAAACCGGTTACTTGACACTGGGTGATGCAGTAGTTGCTGCGGCAGGCTGTATCACCACATCGGAGCCATGGTTCTCCCAGGTCACTTTATGGTGACACTGCATATGTTGACACAGGGCCATGGTGCCAACAACTTCTGCCCACTGTTTCTGCATATGGCCATGTTCACCTCCTCCGGTGGCTTAACAAAAAACTGCCACACCGCCGAGTAGGTGATTTTACCCCCAACAATATGCACAGACTGCTACTGCCGCTGCTTCCGTGAACCCGTGCACCACTACTTTCCGGGAAGGTAGGCTCCTGCGAAGCGGGTGGTGTTCCCTGGGCACGTTTGGCTCTCGACCTTCCACTGCTGCCACGCTGTAGACCCCCGGCCACGCTAGCGACTTACTGGCTCCGCCGCTGCCTCATGGGCAAGCTGCCACCCTCTTCTCCTGATGATGATGAAGCCCCTAATTCATCCGGCTCCCAAGTGCAATCAGCTACATCATCATCATCGAGTACTGTCTGCACGTCACTGATGTCCTCCTCAACGATCTCTGGGTCAGGAGCCTCACCGCTTTCAACACCAGCTCCCATGCCACTCTCCTCATCACTACTTGCCCGCCTAGTGGAGGAAGCGGCAGCTGTCTACTCCACATCTTGGCTGGCCAGTAGCTGCTGACTGTCCTCTAGTAGCTCGCTGTATAGTGGGGCTGAGCCCACAGCATATAATACTTTTCTGGCTGAGGGAACATAAAAGGACAGAGGCAGGTTGAGGACAGGTAAGGGCACAAGGCCTGCTCCTGGACCATGCCAACTAAGGGTTTTGTCTGACGAACCCAACGACTCTTGGCTGGGAGTGTCTGATGTCACTTGGGACGAAGTGGATGACCATTCAAGAACCGCTGGGTTGCTGGTCAAGACACAACCGCTAGATGACTTTGGGAGCTCAGGTCTCTCGCTGCGACTCCTGCTGCCACGTCCCCTGCTGCCACGTCCCCTTACTCTGCTGCAACCTGTGCTTGCGCCAGAAACATTTAGGCCTCTGCCACTTCCCTGTGAAGGGCCTGGCACTTCTCTGTCTGACATACTATTAGATTAGATAAAAAAATAAAAAGGAAATTAAAGCATTCCAAAAAAGTCTGTAATTTTCTCACTTCATCACACAATGGCTAAGCCCTTTTTTTTACACCAATACACGCCAAAAAGGGCTTTAATTTTCTAAATTCAGCACACAACGGCAAATACTTTTTTGTGTGCCACTAATACACACAAAAAGGGCTTTAGAACAAATAACTGCACAGCTGAACGGCAAATATATTTTTCTTTTGACACTAATACACAACAAAAAGGGCTTTAGAACATATAACTGCACCGCTGATCGGTAAATAGGCCCTTATTTTTTTTCCACTTATACACTCCACAAAATGCTTTAGAACATATAACTGCACCCCTGAATGGCAAATATATATTTCTTTTTTCCACTTATACACTCCACAAAAGGCTTTAGAACATTTAACTGCACCGCTGAACGGCAAAAATATTTTTCTTTTGCCACTAAAACACAAGAAAAAGTGCTTTAGAACATATAACTGCACTGCTGAACGGCAAATATATTTTTCTTCTTTCCACTTATACACTCCACAAAAGGCTTTAAAACATAACTGCTCGGCTGAGCGGAAAATATCTTTTTCTTTTTTCCACTTATACACTCCACAAAAGGCTTTAGCACATATAACTTCACTGCTGAACGGAAAATATATTTTTCTTTTGCCACTATTACACGACAAAAAGGGCTTTAGAACATATAACTGCACCGCTGAACGGCAAATATATTTTTCTTTTGCCACTAATACACAACAAAAAGGGCTTTAGAACATATAACTGCACCGCTGAACGGCAAATATATTTTTCTTTTGCCACTAATACACAACAGAAAGGGCTTTAGAACATATAACTGCACCGCTGAAAGGCAAATAAAAAAAATTTATGTGCCACTAATACACGCCAAAAAGGGCTGTAATTTTAGCACTTCTCCACTAGAGTTGAGCGGACACCTGGATGTTAAGGTTCGACGGGTTCAACCGAACTTCACAAAAAAGTTCGAGTTGGGACCCGAACTTGACCCCGAACCCCATTGAAGTCAATGGGGACTCGAACTTTTGAGCACTAAAATAGCTGTAAAAATGTAATGGAAAGGGCTAGAGGGCAGCAAATGCCAGAAAAATGTGGTTAAGAGCATGGCAAGTGCTCTGCAAACAAAAGTGGATAGGGAAATGACTTTAACATAAAATACGTAAAAATAAAAAATAATAATCTTGATCTAGGTGGACGAGGTCCATATGGATTAGGAGGATGAGGAGGCGGTGGATGTGGCGGTGTAGGTAGAAGCGGCGGTGGAGGAGGAGGAGGTAGCCTACACAGTTTTTTGGTTTAAAATTAATTTTTATTTTTTTAAATTAGGGTACACCCCAAAACATTGGGAAATATAACCTGTGATAACCCTCTCCAGTCATGCTAAACACACATTCAGACAATACACTGGCTGCAAGGCAGGCCAGCACCTCCAAGGCCTAAAGGGAAAGCTCAGGCCATGTGCCCAATTTGGAGACTCAGAAGCCGGAGAGGGAACCTCAGAAAGGGAAACCACATCCAAGGGAGGTCAATGGATGAAATTAAATGTAATCGAGTGGAAATGTGGGACAAAGTATTGAAGCATAAGCTTCCAAATTAAGGAGGGGGCGCGCAGCAATTACCCACTCCCGACTTGGGGAGGTAGTGACGATAAATAACAATACAGGACTCTTAAGATGCCCTGTTATCGGAATGATTAATAAAAAATTATAGGGAATGTCACTGTGGTATTTTGGATTTGGAAACGTTAGCCAGGAGAGGCCCTGCTGCCGCTTTGTTGACTCTAGATAACTTCTGCCTGATCACACGTCCCTGTGACGTCCACCATCCATTTGGATATCTTCTCTGTCAACTTTCGATGTTCTTTTCTGAGCCTACCATGTTGATCACGGTTATCGGCGAATCAGGGTTCCACGCCGGAGAGGGAGCATTAGAAAGAGAGACCACATCCAAGGGAGTATAATTATTTCAAATTAAATATGATAAAGTGGAAATATGGGACAAAGTATTAAAGCGCAAATGTTGTCCCAACTTGTTAAAGTTTAAGCATTGAATGAAAGGAGGTGGCGCGCATGAATTAAAGAAGAATTTCTGAAGTTTTATTCCCTGTCACATATGCAGAGCAGGGGTTTCTATCCGGCAAAATTGGTAAAATGTCAAGTGACAATGTAACAGACGATTTTTTTATAAATTATGTTCCTGTCACCTATGCAGAGGTGCCCCCGTGACGTCCACCATCCATTTGGATATCTTCTCTGTCAACTTTCGATGTTCTTTTCTGAGCCTACCATGTTGATCACGGTTATCGGCGAATAAGGGTTACACGCTGGAGAGGGAGCATGAGAAAGAGAGACCACATCCAAGGGAGATAAATGAATGAATTTTATTTTGTTCAAGTGGAAATATGGGAAAAGTTATTGAGGCGCAAATGTGGGACAAATTATTGAAGCGCAAATGTGGGACAAATTATTGAAGAGCAAATGTGGGACAAATTATTGAAGCGCAAATGTGGGACAAATTATTAAAGCGCAAATGTGGGACAAATTATTAAAGCGCAAATGTGGGACAAATTATTAAAGCGCAAATGTGGGACAACTTGTAAAAGTTTAAGCATTGAATGAAAGGAGGTGGCGCGCATCAAGTAAAGAAGAATTTCTGAAATTTTATTCCCTCTCACCTATGCATAGCAGGGGTTTATTCACGTCCAAAATTGTAAAATGTTAACCCAAGAATGTACGGTAACAGAAAAATTTGTGAAATTTATTAACCTGTCTACTTGGTAGTGCAGGGGTCTATGACAGAAAAAAAGTGTTTAATGTCACCCGAAAATGTAAAAGAAAAATTTATGAAATTTATTAAGCTGTCAACTAGGTAGAGGAGGGGTATATTACACCCAAAAATTGGTAAATTTCACCTGAAAATGTAAAAGACAAATTAGTGATTTTTTTTTACCTGTCTACTAGGTATAGCAGTGGTACATCAAACCCAAAAATTTGTGAATTTCACCCGAAAATGTAATAGACAAATTTGTGATTTTTTTTTTTCCTGTCTACTAGGTATAGCAGTGGTACATCACACCCAAAAATTGGTGAATTTCACCTGAAAATGTAACAGACAAATTTCTGAATTTTTTTAACCTGTCTACTAGGTATAGCAGTGGTACATCACACCCAAAAATTTGTGAATTTCACCCGAAAATGTAACAGAAAAATTTGTGAATTTTTTAAATCTGTCTACTAGGTATAGCAGTGGTACATCACACCCAAAAATTGGTGAATTTCACCCGAAAATGTAACAGAAAAATTTGTGAATTTTTTAAAACTGTCTACTAGGTATAGCAGTGATATATCACACCCAAAAATTGGTAAATCTCACCCAAAAATTTTACAAAGTAGTGAAATGACAAAAAAAAATACAATACGTACAAACAAAAAAAAAATTTCATTTATGAGGTGGAGGTCCATATGGAGTAGGAGTTTGAGGAGGTGTAGGTGGAAGTAACGTTGGAGGAGGACGAGGTAGCCAACACTGGTTTTAATTTAAATTAAAAAAAAATTAGGGTATACTTCACTCCAAAAGAGTGTGAAATATCCAAAATACAAGAATGAGCAATTGCGCTGCAGTATAGCAATGGCTGGTTAAGGCTGGTATACATGTCTATTCTGCACAAGGTATGGACAAGTCCTGTGGCATCCATGCCTGGTTCATTTTAATGAACGTTAGCTTGTCCACAATGGCTGTGGACAGGCGGCTGCGCTTGTCTGTGATAACACCCCCTGCAGTGCTAAACACATGTTCAGATAATACACTGGCTGCAGGGCAGGCCAGCACCTCCAAGGCGTAAATGGCAAGCTCAGGCCATGTGCCCAATTTGAAGACCCAGAAGATGAAGGGGGCAGACCCGTCATTCAGTATGTGTAGGCGTGTGCACACATACTGCTCCACCATGTTGGTGAAATGCTGCCTCCTGCTAAGACGTTCCATATCAGCTGGTGGTGCTGGTTGTTGTGGCGTGCTGACAAAGCTTTTCCACATTTCGGCCATGCTAACCCTGCCTTCTAAGGTGCTGGCGGTGCCCCAGCTGCGTTGGTGACCTCTTCCTCCTCCTCTGCCTTCGCCTTGTGCTTCCACTGTGCCTTCGCTGTCAGGTGGGAATGCCACCAGCAGCGCGTCTACCAGTGTGCGCTTGTACTCGCGCATCTTACGATCACGCTCCAATGAGGGAATTAAGGACGGTACATTGTCCTTGTAATGGGGATCCAGCAGCGTGGCCACCCAGTAATCAGCACAAGTTAGAATGTGGGCAACTCGGCGGTCGTTGCTGAGACACTGAAGCATGTAATCGCTCATGTGTGCCAGGCTGCCCAGAGGCAACAAAAAGCTGTCCTCTGTGGGAGGTGTATCGTCTGTGTCCTCTGTATCCCCCCAGCCACGCACCAGTGATGGCCATGAGCTGGTCTGGGTGCCACCCTGCTGGGAACATGGTTCCTCCTCCTCCATCTCCTCCTCCTCATCCTCCACCTCGTCATCCTCCAGAACTGTGCCCTGGCGCGACAATAGTGTACCTGGCGTTTGTGTTTGTAGGAACCCACCCTCGGAGCCACTTATGAATGACTGGCCAGAAACCCTACAAAATTATCCCTCTTCCTCCTCCTGTGCCACATCCTCTTACATCATCGCCACCAGCGTTTTTTCAAGGAGGCATAGAAGTGGGATCGCAACGCTGAGAACGGCGTTATCGACACTGGCCATGTTGGTGGAATACTCGAAACAGCGCAACAAGGAACACAGGTCTCGCATGGAGGCCCAGTCATTGGTGGTGAAGTGGTGCTGTTCCGCAGAGCGACTCACTCATGCGTGCTGCAGCTGAAGCTCCACTATCGCCTGCTGCTGCTCGCACACTCTAACCAGCATGTGCAAGGTGGAGTTCCACCTTGTGGGCACGTCGCATATGAGGCGGTGAGCGGGAAGGCCGAAGTTATGTTGCAGCGCTGACAGGCGAGCAGCAGCAGGGTGAGAACGCCAAAAGCACGCACAGACGGCCAGCACTTTATGCAGCAGCTCTGCCATATCGGGGTAATTTTTAAGGAATCTCTGCACCACCAAATTCAGCACATGCGCCAGGCAAAAGATGTGCGTCAAACCGGCTAGTATAAGAGCTGCTACGAGATTTCGTTCATTATCGCACACTACCAGGCCAGGCTTGAGGCTCACTGTCACCAACCACTCATTGGTCTGTTGTTCAAGGCCCGTCCACAGCTCCTGCGCGGTGTGGGGTTTGTCCCCCAAAAAAATAAGTTTTAAAACTGCCTGCTGTCGTTTACCCCTGGCTGTGCTGAAGTTGGTGGTGAAGGTGTTACGCTGACTCGATGAGGAGCCGGTAGAGGATGAGGAAGCGGAGTAGGAGGAGGAAGCAACAGGAGGCAAACTGAAGCGGCCTGCAATCCTTGGTGGTGGAAGGACATGCGCCAAATTGCTATCTGCCTTAGTCCCAGCCAGCACTGCATTTACCCAGTGTGCTGTTATGGAGATATAACATTCCTGACCGTGCTTACTGGTCCACGTATCCGTAGTGAGGTGCACCTTGCCACGGATGGCATTACGCAGTGCACACCTGATTTTGTCCCCCACTTGGTTGTTCAGGGAAGGGATGGCTCGTCTGGAAAAGTAGTGGCGGCTGGGCACGACGTACTGTGGGACAGCCACCGCCATAAGGCCTTTAAAACTCTGCGTCTCCACCAGACGGAATGACAGCATTTCATAGGCCAGTAATTTAGAAATGGTGGCATTCAGGGCTAGGGATCGCGGGTGGGTAGGGGGTTACTTCCTCTTCCTCTCCAGTGTTTGGGAGATGGAGAGCTGAACGCTTCCATGGGACATTGTGGAGATGCTTGGTGACCCAGGTGGTGGTGTTGCTGGCAGATCCTCTGTTTGCGAGGTGGCAGGTGGCACTGTCACTCCAGAGGTGGATGAAGAGGCCGAGACTGCAGCAGAAAAGAAAGCAGGAGGAGCCAGAGACCTTTCTTGGTTTTTGAGGTGTCTACTCCACTGCAGCTGTGCTTTGCACTTAAATGCCCGGTAATGCATGTTGTGCTCAGGTTGAGAACGTTTATGCCTCGCTTCAGGCTCTTATTGCACAGCGTGCAAACCACTCGTGTCTTGTCGTCAGCACATTGTCTGAAGAACTGCCACGCCAGGGAACTCCTTGGAGCTGGCTTTGGGGTGCTTGGTCCCTTGCTGCGGTAGGCAGTAGCAGGCGTACTGTCTAGGGGGCGGCCGCTCCGCTTTTGCACCCTGCTCCCTCTTCTGCTGTGATGGTGGCTCTGTGTGACCACCGCCTCTTCCTCCGAACTACATAGGTCACTCGCATGACCTTGATTCCATGTGGGGTCGAGGACCTCATCGTCCTCCACATCATCTTCCACCCAGTCTTCACCCTGCCCTCCTTGTTAGTCTACACACTTTTGAAAGCCCCAGCAGTTGGCACCTGTGTTTCGTCATCATCCGATATGTGCTGCGATGGTCCTCTCCTGTACTCATCTTGAAACATAAGTGGTTGGGCATCGGTGCACTCAATCTCTTCCACTTCTGGGGCAGGGATAGGTGGATGGCCCTGGGAAACCCTGCTAACAGAGACATCAAAAATCAGAAAAGACTGCTGCATGACTTGGGGCTCAGAGTGCTTGGCTGATTTGCAAGGGGGTGAGGTGAAAGACTGATGGACATCGGCTGCAGGTGCCAACTCTGATCTTTTAGCAGGAGACTGGGTGGGAGACAATGTGAAGGAACTGGAGGCACTGTCAGTAACCAAATCTACTATCGCCTGTACTTGTTCTGGCCTCACCATTCATAGAGCCGCATTAGGCCTGACCAAATACCGCTGCAGGTTCTGTTGCCTACTCGCCCTTGAGGAAGGTGTTTCACTTGTGCGTGTAGCTGGCACAGATCGACCATGTTTTCTCCCTGCAACAGGAGCGCCACCAGCAATACCACGACCTGGGCCACGTCCCTTATTTGACGCTCTCCTCATATTTTTCAAATTTAGGATTTTGCCCAAAATGGTTGTTTTTCAAATAACTGAATAGAACCACAGTATCTAAAGTGTGTATCTCACAATGACATGTGCAGCAAAGGCTGCCAAATCAAGTTTTTTGCCCAAAATGGGTGTTTGTTTAATAACTGAATATGACAGCAGTATATAACCCTTGAATTTTACATGTGCTGATGCAGCAAGGGCTGTAAAATTGTGTATTTTGCCCAAAAAGGGTGTTTTATTAATAGAAGAATATAACCACAGTATCTAAAGTGTGTATCTCACACGGACTGATCGGGCTAGGCCGCAATTAAAGTTTCTTGCCCAAAATGGTTGTTTTTCAAAAAACTGAATAGAACCACAGTATCTAAAGTGTGTATCTCACAATGACATATGCAGCAAAGGCTGCAAAATAATTTTTTTCGCCCAAAAAGGGTGTTTTATTAATAGAAGAATATAACCACAGTATCTAAAGTGTGTATCTCACACGTACAGATCCACACTAGGCCGCAATTTAAGTTTTTTGCACAAAATGGCTGTTTTTCAAATAACTGAATAGAACCACAGTATGTAAAGGGTGTATCTCACACGTACAGATGCAGACTAGGCCACAATTAAAGTTTTTTGCCTAAAATGGGTGTTTGTTTAATAACAGAATATGACAGCAGTATATAACCCTTGAATTTCACACGTGCTGTTGCAGCAAGGGCTGCAAAATTGTGTATTATGCCAAAAAAGGGTGTTTTTAAAACCCCCGAAAATTATGGCTGTATTTCTAGCTTAAATTGCACACTGACTAATCCTGCAAAGGCACCAGATGTGGGATATTGTCAAAAATTTGTGTTTTTTCAAAGCCAGAAAATTATTTAATTTTTTAAAACTTGTTTTTAACAATCACAGATGCAGCAAGGGCTGAAATATAAAGTATTTTGCAAAAAAAGGGTGTTTTTTTTTACTAACAGTAAAGGTTTGGCAGTTTTTAGTCTTAGTCTGTATGTTGGGATGAAAGCTCTATATAATGATTGAATTTCACACGTGCTGATGCAGCAAGGGCTGTAAAATTGTGTATTTTGCCAAAAAAGGGTGTTTTTAAAAACCCAGAAACTTATGGCTGTATTTCTAGCTTAAATTGCACACTGACTAATCCTGCAAAGGCACCATATGTGGGATATTGCCAAAAATGGGTGTTTTTTCAAAGCCAGTGAATTATTGAATTTTTTAAAACTTGTTTTTAACAATCACAGATGCAGCAAGGGCTGCAATAATAAGTATTTTGCAAAAAAAAAGGTGTTTTTTTACTAACAGAATATGAAAGCAGTATATAACGATTGAATTTCATACGTGCAGATGCAGCTAGGGCTGTAAAATAGTGTATTTTGCCCAAAAAAAGGGTGTTTATAAAAAACCCGAAAATTATGGCTGTATTTCTAGCTTAAATTGCACACTGACTAATCCTGCAAAGGCACCAGATGTGGGATATTGTCAAAAATTTGTGTTTTTTCAAAGCCAGAAAATTATTTAATTTTTTAAAACTTGTTTTTAACAATCACAGATGCAGCAAGGGCTGAAATATAAAGTATTTTGCAAAAAAAGGGTGTTTTTTTTTACTAACAGTAAAGGTTTGGCAGTTTTTAGTCTTAGTCTGTATGTTGGGATGAAAGCTCTATATAATGATTGAATTTCACACGTGCTGATGCAGCAAGGGCTGTAAAATTGTGTATTTTGCCAAAAAAGGGTGTTTTTAAAAACCCAGAAACTTATGGCTGTATTTCTAGCTTAAATTGCACACTGACTAATCCTGCAAAGGCACCATATGTGGGATATTGCCAAAAATGGGTGTTTTTTCAAAGCCAGTGAATTATTGAATTTTTTAAAACTTGTTTTTAACAATCACAGATGCAGCAAGGGCTGCAATAATAAGTATTTTGCAAAAAAAAAGGTGTTTTTTTACTAACAGAATATGAAAGCAGTATATAACGATTGAATTTCACACGTGCAGATGCAGCAAGGGCTGTAAAATAGTGTATTTTGCCCAAAAAAAGGGTGTTTATAAAAAACCCGAAAATTATGGCTGTATTTCTAGCTTAAATTGCACACTGACTAATCCTGCAAAGCCACCAGATGTTGTATAGTGCCAAAAAAGGGTGTTTTTTTTTAAACCAGATTATTAGTGAAGTATTTCAAGCTTGGATTTGAATGTCACAACAGCTCAGATGCAGTGCTGGTGCACAGCAGCATCCTCTCCCTACACTAAGCACAGCAGAGTAACGTGCAGCGCTACATGACTCCAGCTTATATAGAGGCTGGGTCACATGCTGCACTGGCCAATCACAGCCATGCCATTAGTAGGCATGGCTGTGATGGCTTCTAAGGTCACACAGTTAAACGCTTGTTGATTGGCTTCTCTGCATCTTTTCAAAAAGCGCCAAGAATCGCTGAACAACGAACCCGAACCCGAACTTTTACTGAAATGTATTTAATAAGCCTTTTTTCCCCACTAATACAAGCTAAAAAATGCTTTAGAACATATAGCAAGGGCAAATAAGACGTATAAATATTTCCTTGTAATAAACCCTGTTAATGGATGTATCAAACAGCACTTGCACCCCAATAACAAGAACGGTTTGCTGGAATTACAGAGCTGTATAATGGCTATTTGGATCCCCAGTCAGTGCAGCAAGGTGTAATAGGATTGTTCCTATTACCCAGGCTGTAAGCTCCGCTACTGAACCCTGTTCAACATAAATGCTGTGGAATGATTCCTCCCTATCCTTTCCCTACACCTTGAATAATCTTTCCCTGAACTTGTAAATCGTTTTTTTAGCACAATGAAGTCTTTCCTAGCACTGTCCCTAGCGCCTGCTGATGTCTCTCCCTGCACTAAGTACACTGGAAAATGGCAGAATCCAAGATGTCTGAGGCTATTTATAGGGCTGTGACATCACAGGGCTGGCTGGCTTCTGATTGGCTGCATGCATGGCATTATGGGTGATCCCACGTTCCCAGAGTTCCTTGCTCCATGTCCTCACACGTGCAGCAGCCATTTTAGGAAAAAATGTGATTCGTTACCACGAAACGTGAGGAAATTCGGATTCGGTGTGAATCAAATTTTTCCTGAAATTCGGATCGAATTCCACTTCGTCATCTTCGATTCGCTCATCTCTAATAGTAATCATTTAGATAAATCAGTTGTTTTTGTCGAGCCAAACCCATATATCACGCGAACTCCAGAGAAGGTGATTGTGACAATACTCCAAGTGTAGCCACAGAGATCTTGCACATATACTGCTGAGGCTAATGATTAGCTGCAGTGGTGTTCGGTGTATATGGGCACAATATTACTACAGCTAAAAAGATTAAACTGTAGCTGGAGGGAAGGATCGGAATGGGTCTGCTAAAGTGGGGGGGTGATGACATAGGTGAGTATGTCAGTATTTTAAGAGAATTGCTGGCTTTTGAAGTTTATGGAAGAAGTATATTAGACAATCCCTTTTAAAGCCAAACACAGTAACACTTTCCTGATATCACAAGACACAATCCAATTATGTCCCTGGCACTAACTATATGACCTTCTGGTGGGTTTACACAGCCACAGGAGCAGCCGGGAAAGAAGCTTTCCTTCCAAACAACTGTATGTTCAATCAATGGGGGTGAAGAGCTGCGATCACCTCCACAGTATGAGAATTAGCGATCACTACTGCAATCACTGGTCCTCATACAGCTGCATTATTTCTGGGCAAAGGGTACTGTTTAGACAACCCAATCTGCTGCCCAGAAATGATCATTTAATTTGTAGAGAGGCTGAGCACTCACACTTGGACCACACAGAGATACAGACAAGATAAATAATGATGACAATATTTATTACACCTAATGTAGATTCAACAATAAAATACTAAAACAACAATATATAATAAATAAGAACAGTGGGTACTAAAATAACTGAGAACAATTCAGGATAAAAACAGCATCATAAATATCTAATCATGCATAAAATTTATAAACTGCATAATACAGGGTGCTATGAGAGACTCGTGTAGGGCCCTTGAGGATGAATATAATCGATTGAAATTCGATGTTATGAAAATGGATACTTAAATCGTTATTGAAAAAGTCGATAAGTATTTGTCGATAAAATGTTCAGTATTTAATCGAATGGATGTCCAGACAAAGTTCAATAAATTCCATTCGATTTAAGCATATTTGACAAATGTCTCCTGTATGGCATACAATGATTACACTTACGATTGCCTTCTGACTAAAGCTCACGGTGGCGTCCCACGTGGCTAATGGTGTCAGGGCCGGCGGTACCTGTTTGCGGTGATTCAACTGGAGCGGTTCAGGCAGTTTAGCAGCCCCCGATGTGGATGTTCTCCAGTGGTCTTCCTGACTCTTTCAGGTATGGCAAATGTGTGAATAGAGTATAGCATTTATCATGACCCTGTAGATTTAGGTCAAAATGTTCGCTGTATGCCTCGGAATCGAAGATTTAACAGCATGAAGATCCAAGTCCAAGATATGGGGATCAAGACGTATTCATCAGCTGATGTGCGGGTCTACCACCGTGAGCTTTAGTCAGAAGGCAATCGTAAGTGTAATCATTGTATGCCATACAGGAGACATTTGTCGAATATGCTTAAATCGAATGGAATTTATTGAACTTTGTCTGGACATCCATTCGATTAAATACTGAACATTTTATCGACAAATACTTATCGACTTTTTAAATATCGATTTAAATATCCATTTTCATAACATCGAATTTCAATCGATTATATTCATCCTCAAGGGCACTACACTTTTGAGTCTCTCATAGCACCCTGTATTATGCAGTTTATAAATTTTATGCATGATTAGATATTTATGATGCTGTTTTTATCCTGAATTGTTCTCAGTTATTTTAGTACCCACTGTTCTTATTTGTTATATATTATTGTTATTAGTATTTTATTGTTGAATCTGCATTAGGTGTAATAAATATTGTCATCATTATTTATCTTGTCTGTATCTCTGTGTGGTCCAAGTGTGAGTGCTCAGCCTCTCTACAAGTTTTATATTCTTTCTTTGACTGGGTGAGTCATAAGGCTTGGTAGCACCAATCCATAGCCATAAACGGAGTGAGCCACCATATATTTTTTATGATCATTTAATTGCCTGCATTTTCATTAGTTCATCAGGTGATTGATTGCACCATTAGACGGGCAGATTGTCGGGAAGGAGTGTTCATAGGAACATTTGTCCCCAATAATCTGCCCGACAATCGGGCCATGTAAACCTGCCATTAGGCTAATTGCATATCATGTTTGGGAGATCTATTCTACCTATTTGTTTTTTAGGATATGCCAATATACCAATAACCACTTCTTTACTACTGCCTTTAATTTTCTTCTTGACCAAGCAAAGTCAGATTTATCCAGGTCTTTCCCTACCAATTTCAAGGTCTTTAGTTTCCAAATAAGTATGTTCTAACAAAACATTTCAAATTCATTCAGTATCACCCTTGCCTTCATTAATTATTAATTAGATGGGTCTAATGAATACGGGAATACAATAGATAAGTATTAATTACAGTAGGTGATCTTTGCAGTAGCTTTGGCATCTACTATTTACCCAAACAATCATATTTACTAAGAACAAATAGCTTTCATATTAATAGCCTATACTAAGGAAAGAATATATACACATACATATAGGTAAATGGAAGCAACATATCTTCCAAGACAACACAGTACAATACAAGACACTAATAAACCTGTCACATCGAAAGTAAATGGGTTTCTGAACACAGAGGATTTCATGAAAATTGTATTTTATGTCTGATAGAAAAGATGTAGCAGAGGAGGGACCCAATCAATTTTTTTGTTCTATATTGTTTCAAAATTGCTTGTCCCACAGGTTCTCAATTGAAGGCAAAATCTAGGTTATATGGGTCACAAGAGAGATATTGAGGATATATAAGTTAGAGAAACCTGTACACACAGAAGAAAATGAAAACACTGAAGTACGTAATTGACTTAATAATCATTTTTTATCTTCTTTTGGTTATGTTCCATTTATAATAGCTCTGCTGAGAATACACTGACTGAAGATGTCTGTAGAATTCATATCACTCTCCTTGAGGTTTAGATTAACTGAGAATTACTGTGGTATTATTTCTGCTAATACTTTTTTCCGACATTAGCATCAGGAAACAAAGCAAAACAAAGCAGCAGAGTACGTAGCAAATGTTTGTCTTTCTTTGTGCAACCTCTCCAAAACTGTGGAAATGTCCTAATTTTCTTAATCAAAATCCACAAGGGTTTTTCAATTTATTACACAACACGACATTCAAAAAGCTGAGCCGCAGAAAACTAGATAGAATAAAACGCAGGAAAAATTTCTGGGAAAAAATGTAATATTTGCAAGCCTTTTTTATTTTTCTGCAAGACAAATGTTCACAAGCAGTTTTAATGCTTCTATGTCACTTGCCGGTCTTAGTAAAACCCTTTATCACATGTCTCTTAATAAATCTGTTGCATCTTCAGCTGCCCATGCGTCAGAACAGAAATTTACTCCAGCCAGGAGATGAAGTAGGTTTCTGCTGTAACATGCACCAGTTTCAGTTGTGACATGGAGGTCCCACTTGTGGCTTGTCTCTTCCCAACTAATGGTAGCCAGGGGTCGGAAATAGACACAATTTGGCTAATTTTATTACAAAACATCAAATGAAACAAAATTTTACTGTTATAGAATAATTGTTATCTGAGCAATTTTTGAAAAAGAAGGAAGTGACTTTGATTTCACAGTTGTTCAAGGAGGGTACTTGTATTTCCTTTGAAGGTTTTACAACACTTACTGACTGTACAGAAGTTCACTGATTTTGTTGTATTCAACTATATTATGCTTTTTGGGGCACTAAAAATAGGTGTTTTTTTTCAGGCTTCATATTAAGGATGAGTGAATTTTGAAATTCTTATCTGATTTATTGAATAAAAATAAAAAAGGGTACAGAACATAATTGTAGGCAGACAGACAGCAGGAGTGGCAAGATTGGGCACCATGATAGAAAGCTGATCTATTCATTGGCCTCATCTGGATGACTGTGAATACCCTCATGGATCCATGCTTAGTTCATTTTAACAAAAGGGATGGTTTAGACATTGGCGGAGGACAACTTGGTCTGTTTGGGTGTCACAAACAATTCCCCCTGCTCGTACAAACGTTCTAGCATGTGCAAGGTGGAATTCTAGCAAGCTGGAATGTCGCTGGTTAAGTGGTATAACAGCAAACTGTCCTGTCGCTGCAAGTCCAAAAGGTTGTTCCTTGCCACATAAGAATGGCTGAAATGTGAGGACAGTCTCCTGGACATTGCCAGCACCTTCTGCAAGCCAGTGTCCTTTTTTTAAAGGTTGCAGGATAAGGTTTATTCCATGCGCCATGGAGGGAGCATGTGTTATTTTCCATAAATGCAGTGCATCCATGATGTCGCGGCCATTATCACCGACCACCTTGCCCAGTTGGAGTTGGTGGAACAACAGCCAGTGGAATGGTTTCTGCTTGTTGCACTTTAGTAAGTGATCAGCTATGCAGCTACTCTCATCCAGGCCGATCAGCTCTGCATGGCAACACTTCACTTTGCACATGTAAAAAGAGCATGGTTGAACATGCCCACTAGAGTACCAGAGGATCCTCCAGTGGGCCCAATCTCTGACAATAATGCAACCCTAATAAAACAGGGCCCTTAAGGTTCTATATACACAAAGAGTGGGTCCTCAGAAGGGACTTCAGTATGACGCTGGATAAGAGGGAGGGAGAGTGGGAGTAATGCTCTGTCCTGCCACTTATAGGGACAGGAGGATGTCCATAAAGGAGGTGGTGTATAACACTGGTATGGGAAGCAGAGCCTAAAAAACATGGAGGTGTAAATAGGAACTGGCCTTCTTGCAATGGTGCTGCCTCACCACAAAACACATTGACCCAGTGGGCCATAAAAGACATGTACTGTCCTTGCCCATAACAGCTGCTCTAGGTGTCCACAGACTGTACCACCAGCATCTTCACCAGGTGGGAGTTAAGTCTGTGTACCAGTAGATTGCTGGGCATGTAGAGTTGTTTCCTAGCTACAAATTCTGTTATTGATAGCTGGAGACGGAGCAGAGGAGGAGGAGTCTGAGTGAAAGAAGAAGTGAGTGATGATGAGGATGACAAGGACACTGTGCTGTTCATGAATACGGCCTGGCTGCCTCAAAGGAAACCAGGGGAAGGAGGACACTCTTGTGGTGCTAGATGGCGACCACTTCTATTTTCGCACAGTAACCGGTGATGCCGCTTTATGTGCTGTGATAGAGCCGAGGTCCCTAAGTTTGTGTTTGAATGCCCACTGCTTTTTTTAATACTGCAGATCTTGCACATGACAATGCTTTTGTCTTCTAACTATGAGAGATGAAAAGCATTACAATATATCTGTTTGTGCTGAGTTTCTCCACTCCACCCTTCCCACTAGAAGGTTTTAGTTTAGCTAGAAACTGTATAAAAGGAGAGCAGTCAGAGCCCCTAGTGTTCTGCAGTTAGAGACCAGTGCTTGGTGGGGAAGACCCATGGCAGTCTGCATGAGTGACCAGAAGGGGGAGCTGAGCCACAGACTATGTGTCACCAACCCTGTGACCAAGGAGCCACCCAGACTACTGAGCTAGAGACCGTGGGCCTTTGACCAGGGTACCAGCCTTCTGAGAGAGGGACAGTTAGCTTAGGCCTTTCCTCAGTATCAAACCCTTCTTCTGCCAGGGAGGAGACTGAAGAAGCCAGCCCTATGCCTCGCCTGTATTGTTTTGCATCTAAATTCCTCCAGTAAAGAAGCGCACTGGTTAGCTTCAGACCCTGATTCTCTGGACTTATTTCCCATTGGGGTGCATCCTGCCTTACCAACCCTTCCAGAGAACAGCATCAAGTGGTGACACCTTTACGGTGTCCGGGGGACTCAGCATAGCATTGGGGCCACCCCAAACGTGACCACTGCAAGAGTACAGTATAATATGCAATAAAAACTATTTGAGAAAGCAATGCTTGCTATCAAACAGCATTTTGTATGCATGATGGAACTCTACAGTCCCTGCTGCTGCAGAACATATTAAACAGAGAAGTGACATTTCATCACAATCAGTAATTGTCAAGAAGAAGCTGCCACAAAAAGAGGATCTGCAGCAGTTGTACGAGTACAGTATTGTACAACATAATGTAACCCTTGAAACTCAAGTATATATCAACATATAGTAAATCATTGACCACAGCATTCAGAAGCTGTCTATTTTGGTATACATTTGTCTGAAGGTTAGACAAATAGTTTGCTGATTTCCCATTGATCCAGCCATATAAAAGGTTTGCCTCTATATAGCCATAGAATTAATGTAATAACATTAGAAATATTATTTTGGCTTGAAAACATTTATGGGTGAATATAAAACATGTTTATAATCTCTGTAAACATTGCATTAAAACACATTCTCATGAAATGCTTTTAGTGTGCCGTTCAGATTAAGCAGCCCCACCCTGAAAGAACTTCAGAGAACGTAGCTTTAAGGTAATCATGTATGCAGCACTCACCAAGCTTAATGATTACTTTTTAATGAGTTAAAGATGAAATAAAATTGAATATATAACCAATGAGGAAAACATTAAATGTAATGATTTCAATAACATTAGGTATAGAGAAGCAATTTAATTTCTAGGTCATGTTCTAAATAAGTGCATTAGTTAAAAATATCTTGACATTTAATAGGACTTTCAGTATGTGCACACTGTCAGACCTGATATAGTCTACATTATCTGTGCACTGCTATGGATTTTCCAAGTTTCTCATATTATTTTATTGCACTTACTTCTTTTTTTTTTTTACTCTAATCAAATGAAATTGTAAGGAAGTACTATGGTCACTATCCAGAAACACAGCCAGCAAACTTAAAATATGCTACCAGTCTACCTTAACCACTCCACCTGGTAGGAAGATAAGGCGACCTCTAGGTTCTTCACCAGAGGACAAATGGACTTGGCTGCTAGTGACCCAGTTTACGTCTGCAGAGTAAAAACTGCAAAGAAAAAGGGGGTCAGTCAGCACATCCCAAAGCGCAGGGGCACGTTGCTATGGCTGAGAACAAGACTGTTAAACAAAACAAGCAATGCAACAGCTCACTGCAAAGGAAATAAGGTACAAAATTGCATCATAATAGCAAATGCTGAACTAATAAGTTAGAGATACTTGGCAAATCGTTTTGTACAAAATTATTTGAGCCCGTCTGCCGAACGTCAAGGCAATCTCTAGTTAGACGGGTTCCTAACACTAAATATACCTGTTATGTGCCATAGCGGCTATCATAAAATTCAGAAAGTGTAGGTTCCACTTACATGCTGGCTCCGCCTGAATTTCCGTCATTTTCGGTGCCAAAATGGCCTCCATTATATCCAGGGAAAGCAGTTACCAGCATGCATGCCGGGCCCACTCCACACCACCCCTGGCGTCTGCAGAGTAAAGTAACAGAAACTACTGGAATGACTAGAATCATCAGGGAGGTACAAGGAGTAGTCAGCAAGCAGGGTCTAAACCAGGAGAGACAGATACAGCCAATTCAGTAAACAAGGGTTTTTTGCAGAGATATGCCAAAAATCAGTACACACAGAGAATCCGATGAAGCTGAATCAGCAGACAAGGGGTTAATCCAGAAAGAAGCTTTAAGTCACTTCACCAGGAGTTCAAATGCAGGAGTTGAGAATACAACAATGCAAAGGAGCTAGAACTCATACACAATCACCAACAATGAGTCGAAATCATTGCTTGGTTTAAATCCCCTGACCAGCCTTCTGATTGGACTCTGAGCCAGAGCCCTTATTGGCTTTATGTTCCCTCTCTCTGATTAGAGGGGACTAGGGCATGCGTTGTTCCTGATCTCCAACCAGTTCCACCTCATGCACCTGAGAAGCATCTACAGTGGATATAAAAAGTCTACACACCCCTTTTCAGAACTTTTTCCACCTTTAATGTGAACTATAAAATGTACCAATCAATTGAAAAACAAACTGAAATATTTTAGGTGGAGGGAAGAAAATAAAAAAAAACTAAAATAATGTGGTTGCATAAGTGTGCACACCCTCTTATAACTGGGGATGTAGCTGTGTTCAGAATTAAGCAATCGCATTCAAAATCATGTTAAATAGGAGTCAGCATACACCTGCCATGATTTAAAGTGCCTCTGATTAACCCCAAATAAAGTTCAGCTGCTCTAGTTGGTCTTTCCTGAAAATTTTCTTAGTAGCATCCCACAGAAAAAGCCATGGTCCACAGAAAGCTTCCAAAGCATCAGAGGGATCTCATTGTTAAAAGGTATAAGTCAGGAGAAGGGTACAAAGAATTTCCAAGGCATTAGATATACCATGGAACACAGTGAAGAGAAAATATGGCACAACAGTGACATTACCAAGAACTGGACGTCCCTCCAAAATTGATGAAAAGACGAGAAGAAAACTGGTCTGGGAGGCTACCAAGAGGCCTACAGCAACATTAAAGGAGCTGCAGTAATATCTGGCAAGTACTGGCTGTGTGGCACATGTGACAACAATCTCCCGTATTCTTCATATGTCTTGGCTATGGCTATGCGGTAGAGTGGCAAGACGAAAGCCTTTTATTATGAAGAAAAACATCCAAGCCAGGCTACATTTTGCAAAAACACAGTCTTCCAAAAGCAAGCGGGAAAAGATGTTATGGTCTGATGAAACAGGTTGAACTTTTTGGCCATAATTCCAAAAGATATGTTTGGTGCAAAAAGAACACTGCACATCACCAAAAGAACACCATACCCACAGTGAAGCAAGGTGGTGGCAGCATCATGCTTTGGGGCTGTTTTTCTTCAGCTGAAACTGAACAGTTCCAAATACCAGTTCCAAATACCAGTCAATATTGAGACAAAACCTTTAGGCTTCTGCTAGAAAGCTGAACATGAAGAGGAACTTCATCTTTCAGCATGACAAAAACCCAAAGCATACATCCAAATCAACAAAGGAATGGCTTCACCAGAAGAAGATTAAAGTTTTGGAATGGCCCAGCCAAAGCCCAGACCTGAATCCGATTGAAAATTTGTGGGGTGATCTGAGGAGGAATGTGCACAGGAGATGCCCTCACAATCTGACAGATTTGGAGTGTTTTTGCAAAGAAGAGTGGGCAAATCTTGCCAAGTCAAAATGTGCCATGCTGATAGACTCATACCCAAAAAGACTGAGTGCTGTAATAAAATCAAAAGGTGCTTCAACAAAGTATTAGTTTAAGGGTGTGCACACTTATACAACCATATTATTTTATTTTTATATTTTTTCTTCCCTCTACCTAAAATATTTCAGTTTGTTTTTCAATTGAGTGGTACGGTTTATAGGTCACATTAAAGGTGGAAAAAGTTCTGAAATAATTTATCTGTGTCTCATTTTTTTTACAGCACAGAAACCTGACATTTTAACAGGGGTGTGTAGACTTTTTATATCCACTGAAGGTAGAAATAAAGACACAGAAGGATTGTGGCTACAGTAGATAAGTTCCTGACAGAAATGTTATCTGTTTTTTTCTTTTTACAAAATAAGCACAGATACCACAGGGGAGTAAGAAAGAAAATTGAGAAAAAAGTCATTGGAAAACAATTCCATGCTGGTTTGATTGGTTAAAGGGGTTTTCTAGGATACTTTAAAGGATAGGTCATTATTATCTGATCAGTGGGGATCACTGCGTTACTGTGAGAGCCAGTGCCTTCTGAAACAGCTCCCAGGTGTCATGCCCCCACCAATTAGATAGTGATCACCTATCCAGAGCATAGGTCATCAGTAGGGATGAGCGAACCCGAACTGTATAGTTCGGGTTCGTACCGAATTTTGGGGTGTCCGTGACACGGACCCGAACCCGAACATTTTCGTAAAAGTCTGGGTTCGGGTTTGGTGTTCGGCGCTTTCTTGGCTCTTTTTGAAAGGCTGCAAAGCAGCCAATCAACAAGCATCATACTACTTGCCCCAAGAGGCCATCACAGCCTTGCCTACTATTGGCCTCTATATAAGCTTGGGTCACGTAGCGCTGCACGTCACTCTGCTGATACAAGCGTAGGGATAGGTTGCTGCTGCGACGTTAGGGCGAGATTAGGCAGATTAACTCCTCCAAAAGACTTAATTCAGTGATCGATCTCCAGCTGTGGATCATTGAAGTGCTGATATTGAATTGCTCACTTTTTTTAGGCTGCCCAGAGCGTTTTTATATCACTTTTTTCTGGGGTGATCTGCGGCCATTTTGTGGCTTGTGGTGCGCCAGCACAAGCTACCACCAAGTGCATTTAACCATCAATAGTGTGGTTATTTTTTGCTATATCCTACATCAGGTGCAGGCTGAGCCTGTGTCACCCAAGTGCATTTAACCATCAATAGTGTGGTTATTTTTTGGCCATATACTACATCAGGTGCAGGCTGAGCCTGTGTCACCCAAGTGCATTTAACCATCAATAGTGTGGTTATTTTTTGCTATATCCTACATCAGGGTCAAGCTTTCATCAAGTGAATTTAACCATCAATAGTGTGGTTATTTTTTGGCCATATACTACAGTAGGTGCAGGCTGAGCCTGTGTCACCCAAGTGCATTTAACCATCAATAGTGTGGTTATTTTTTGGCCATATACTACATCAGGGGCAAGTTGAGCCTGTCACCCAGCGCCTAAAAAATAGGCCTGACATTTCTATTCCTCCAAATCAGTACAGTTTTAGCTGGTCAAGTTATATTTAGTGACCGTAAAAGCACAGTTTTTGTTCTGGGTTGAAAAACTATTCCCAAATTTGCCATTCTCAAAATTAGTAGTTTCTGCTATATCAGGCCTACTTTAAATCTATCCCAAAAAGGATATCTTAGATTAAAGGTGCTGATAGTGTCATTCTGAAAAACTTAACACACACGCTACAGTGCAGATACAAGTCTAATTCTGTGATTAAAGGTATATCTGTCACACAGCGCGTAAAAAATAGGCCTCACATTTATATTCAACCAAATCTGTACTGTTTTAGCTGGTCAAATTATTTGTAGTGACCGTAAAAGCACAGTTTTTGTTCTGGGTTGAAAAACTATTCCCAAATTTGCCATTCTCAAAATTAGTAGTTTCTGCTATATCAGGCCTACTTTAAATCTATCCCAAAAAGGATATCTTAGATTCAAGGTGCTGATAGTGTCATTCTGAAAAACTTAACACACACGCTACAGTGCAGATACAAGTCTAATTCTGTGATTAAAGGTATATCTGTCACACAGCGCGTAAAAAATAGGCCTCACATTTATATTCAACCAAATCTGTCATTACTTGTGTGCCTGTATTAGTGTAATACGGTACCTAAATAGATAGCCAGACAGTGTTAGGTGTCTGTAAAAAAAGGCCTGAATTTTAATTCAATATATTGGCCCGAATAATATTTTTCTTATTGTGGTGAACGGTAACAATGAGGAAAACAACTAGTAAGGGACGCGGACGTGGACATGGTCGTGGTGGTGTTAGTGGACCCTCTGGTGCTGGGAGAGGACGTGGCCATTCTGCCACAGCCACACGTCCTAGTGTACCAACTACCTCAGGTCCCAGTAGCCGCCAGAATTTACAGGGATATTTGGTGGGGCCCAATGCCGTTCTAAGGATGGTAAGGCCTGAGCAGGTACAGGCATTAGTCAATTGGGTGGCCAACAGTGCATCCAGCACGTTCACATTATCTCCCACCCAGTCTTCTGCAGAAAGCGCACAGATGGCGCATGAAAACCAAGCCCATCAGTCTGTCACATCACCCCCATGCATATCAGGGAAACTGTCTGAGCCTCAAGTTATGCAGCAGTCTCTTATGCTGTTTGAAGACTCTGCTGCCAGGGTTTCCCAAGGGTATCCACCTAGCCCTTCCCCAGGGGTGGAAGAGATAGAATGCACTAACGCACAACCACTTATGTTTCCTGATGATGAGGACATGGGAATACCACCTCAGCACGTCTCTGATGATGACGAAACACAGGTGCCAACTGCTGCGTCTTTCTGCAGTGTGCAGACTGAACAGGAGGTCAGGGATCAAGACTGGGTGGAAGACGATGCAGGGGACGATGAGGTCCTAGACCCCACATGGAATGAAGGTCGTGCCACTGACTTTCACAGTTCGGAGGAAGAGGCAGTGGTGAGACCGAGCCAACAGCGTAGCAAAAGACAAAGAGGGAGCAGTGGGCAAAATCATAACACCCGCCGCCAAGAGACTCCGCCTGCTACTGACCGCCGCCATCTGGGACCGAGCACCCCAAAGGCAGCTTAAAGGAGTTCCCTGGCATGGCACTTCTTTAAACAATGTGCTGACGACAAGACCCGAGTGGTTTGCACGCTGTGCCATCAGAGCCTGAAGCGAGGCATTAACGTTATGAACCTTAGCACAACCTGCATGACCAGGCACCTGCATGCAAAGCATGAACTGCAGTGGAGTAAACACCTTAAAAACAAAGAAGTCACTCAGGCTCCCCCTGCTACCTCTTCTGCTGCTGCCGCCTCGGCCTCTTCTGCTGCTGCCGCCGCCTCGGCCTCTTCCTCCGCCTCTGGAGGAACGTTGGCACCTGCCGCCCAGCAAACATGGGATGTACCACCAACACCACCACCTGCGTCACCAAGCATCCCAACCATGTCACACGGCAGCGTTCAGCTCTCCATCTCACAAATATTTGAGAGAAAGCGTAAATTCCTACCTAGCCATCCTCGATCCCTGGCCCTGAATGCCAGCATTTCTAAACTACTGGCCTATGAAATGCTGTAATTTAGGCTGGTGGACACAGACAGCTTCAAACAGCTCATGTCGCTTGCTGTCCCACAGTATGTTGTTCCCAGCCGCCACTACTTCTCCAAGAGAGCCGTGCCTTCCCTGCACAACCAAGTGTCCGATAAAATCAAGTGTGCACTGCGCAACGCCATCTGTGGCAAGGTCCACCTAACCACAGATACGTGGACCAGTAAGCACGGCCAGGGACGCTATATCTCCCTAACTGCACACTGGGTAAATGTAGTGGCGGCTGGGCCCCAGGCGGAGAGCTGTTTGGCGCACGTCCTTCCGCCGCCAAGGATCGCAGGGCAACATTCTTTGCCTCCTGTCTCCTCCTCCTCCTACTCAGCTTCCTCCTCCTCTTCTTCCACCTGCTCATCCAGTCAGCCACACACCTTCACCACCAACTTCAGCACAGCCCGGGGTAAACGTCAGCAGGCCGTTCTGAAACTCATATGTTTTGGGGACAGGCCCCACACCGCACAGGAGTTGCGGCGGGGTATAGAACAACAGACCGACGAGTGGTTGCTGCCGGTGAGCCTCAAGCCCGGCCTGGTGGTGTGCGATAATGGGCGAAATCTCGTTGCAGCTCTGGGACTAGCCGGTTTCACGCACATCCCTTGCCTGGCGCATGTGCTGAATTTGGTGGTGCAGAAGTTCATTCGCAACTACCCTGACATGTCAGAGCTGCTGCATAAAGTGCGGGCCGTCTGTTCGCGCTTCCGGCGTTCACACCCTGCTGCTGCACGCCTGTCTGCGCTACAGCGTAACTTCGGCCTTCCCGCCCACCAGGTGGAACTCCACCTTGCACATGCTGGACAGACTGTGCGAGCAGCAGCAGGCCATAGTGGAGTTTCAGCTGCAGCACGCACGGGTCAGTCACACTGCGGAACAGCACCACTTCACCACCAATGACTGGGCCTCCATGCGAGACCTGTGTGCCCTGTTGCGCTGTTTCGAGTACTCCACCAACATGGCCAGTGGCGATGACTCCGTTATCAGCGTTACAATACCACTTCTATGTCTCCTTGAGAAAACACTTAGGGCGATGATGGAAGAGGAGGTGGCCCAGGAGGAAGAGGAGGAAGAGGGGTCATTTTTAGCACTTTCAGGCCAGTCTCTTCGAAGTGACTCAGAGGGAGGTTTTTTGCAACAGCAGAGGCCAGGTACAAATGTGGCCAGACAGGGCCCACTACTGGAGGACGAGGAGGACGAGGATGAGGAGGAGGTGGAGGAGGATGAGGATGAAGCATGTTCACAGCGGGGTGGCACCCAAAGCAGCTCGGGCCCATCACTGGTGCGTGGCTAGGGGGAAACACAGGACGATGACAATACGCCTCCCACAGAGGACAGCTTGTCCTTACCTCTGGGCAGCCTGGCACACATGAGCGACTACATGCTGCAGTGCCTGCGCAACGACAGCAGAGTTGCCCACATTTTAACGTGTGCGGACTACTGGGTTGCCACCCTGCTGGATCCCCGATACAAAGACAATGTGCCCACCTTACTTCCTACACTGGAGCGTGATAGGAAGATGCGCGAGTACAAGCGCACGTTGGTAGACGCGCTACTGAGAGCATTCCCAAATGTCACAGGGGAACAAGTGGAAGCCCAAGGCGAAGGCAGAGGAGGAGCAAGAGGTCGCCAACGCAGCTGTGTCACGGCCAGCTCCTCTGAGGGCAGGGTTAGCATGGCAGAGATGTGGAAAAGTTTTGTCACCACGCCACAGCTAACTGCACCACCACCTGATACGGAACGTGTTAGCAGGAGGCAACATTTCACTAACATGGTGGAATAGTACCTGTGCACACCCCTCCACGTACTGACTGATGGTTCGGCCCCATTCAACTTCTGGGTCTCCAAATTGTCCACGTGGCCAGAGCTAGCCTTTTATGCCTTGGAGGTGCTGGCCTGCCCGGCGGCCAGCGTTTTGTCTGAACGTGTATTCAGCACGGCAGGGGGCGTTATTACAGACAAACGCAGCCGCCTGTCTACAGCCAATGTGGACAAGCTGACGATCATAAAAATGAACCAGGCATGGATCCCACAGGACCTGTCCATCCCTTCGTGCAGATTAGACATTAACTACCTCCCCTTAACAATATATTATTGTACTCCAGGGCACTTCCTCATTCAATCCTATTTTTATTTTCATTTTACCATTATATTGCGGGGCAACCCAAAGTTTTATGAACCTCTCCTCTGTCTGGGTGCCCGGGCCTAAATGTGTGACAGTGGCCTGTTCCAGTGGTGGGTGACGTGAAGCCTGATTCTCTGCTATGACATAAAGACTGATTCTCTGCTGACATGAAGCCAGATTCTCTGTTACGGGACCTCTCTCCTCTGCCTGGGTGCCTGGGCCTAAATATCTGACAATGGACTGTTCCAGTGTTGGGTGACGTAAAGCCTGATTCTCTGCTATGACATGCAGACTGATTCTCTGCTGACATGAAGCCAGATTCTCTGTTACGGGACCTCTCTCCTCTGCCTGGGTGCCGGGGCCTAAATATATGACAATGGACTGTTACAGTGGTGGGTGATGTGAAGCCAGATTCTCTGCTATGGCATGAAGACTGATTCTCTGCTGACGTGAAGCCAGATTCTCTGCTATGGGACCTCTCTACAATTGATATTGGTTTATTTTTATATATTTTATTTTTATTTTAATTCATTTCCCTATCCACGTTTGTTTGCAGGGGATTTACCTACATGTTGCTGCCTTTTGCAGCCCTCTAGCTCTTTCCTGGGCTGTTTTACAGGCTTTTTAGTGCCGAAAAGTTCGGGTCCCCATTGACTTCAATGGGGTTCGGGTTCGGGACGAAGTTCGGGTCGGGTTCGGATCCCGAACCCGAACATTTCCGGGAAGTTCGGCCGAACTTCTCGAACCCGAACATCCAGGTGTTCGCTCAACTCTAGTCATCAGTTAAAATATCTTGGAAAACCCCTCTAAGGGTTAACGCACTATTACAGGTCCATATAACAGCATCAATATACTGCTGTGGGCCCATACTGTTCCATCCTGAGACATTGATTTAAAGAAAATGTGTTATCTGATGACCTATTGTTTAAGTCACATACACTGCTCACAAAAATAAAGGGAACACAAAAATAACACATCCTAGATCTGAATTAATTAAATATTCTTCTGAAATACTTTGTTCTTTACATAGTTGAATGTGCTGACAACAAAATCACACAAAAATTAAAAATGGAAATCAAATTTTTCAACCCATGGAGGTCTGGATTTGGAGTCACACTCAAAATGAAAGTGGAAAAACACACTACAGGCTGATCCAACTTTGATGTAATGTCCTTAAAACAAGTCAAAATGAGGCTCAGTAGTGTGTGTGGCCTCCACGTGCCTGTATGACCTCCCTACAACGCCTGTGCATGCTCCTGATGGGGTGGCGGAAGGTCTCCTGAGGGATCTCCTCCCAGACCTGGACTAAAGAATCTGCCAACTCCTGGACAGTCTGTGGTGCAACGTGACGTTGGTGGATAGAGCGAGACATGATGTCCCAGATGTGCTCAATTAGATTCAGGTCTGGGGAACGGGCGGGCCAGTCCATAGCATCAATGCCTTCGTCTTGGAGGAACTGCTGACACACTCCACCCACATGAGGTCTAGCATTGTCTTGCATTAGGAGGAACCCAGGGCCAACCGCCCCAGCATATGGTCTCACAAGGGATCTGAGGATCTCATCTCGGTACCTAATGGCAGTCAGGCTACCTCTGGCGAGCACATGTAGGGCTGTGCGGCCCTCCAAAGAAATGCCACCCCACACCATTACAGACCCAATGCCAAACCGGTCATTCTGGAGGATGTTGCAGGCAGCAGAACGTTCTCCACGGCGTCTCAAGACTCTGTCACGTCTGTCACATGTGCTCAGTGTGAACCTCCTTTCATCTGTGAAGAGCACAGGGCGCCAGTGGCGAATTTGCCAATCTTGGTGTTCTCTGGCAAATGCCAAACGTCCTGCACGGTGTTGGGCTTTAAGCACAACCCCCACCTGTGGACGTCGGGCCCTCATATCACCCTCATGGAGTCTGTTTCTCACCGTTTGAGCAGACACATGCACATTTGTGGCCTGCTGGAGGTCATTTTGCAGGGCTCTGGCAGTGCTCCTCCTGTTCCTCCTTGCACAAAGGCGGAGGTAGCGGTCCTGCTGCTGGGTTGTTGCCCTCCTACGGCCTCCTCCACGTCTCCTGATGTACTGGGCTGTCTCCTGGTAGCGCCTCCATGCTCTGGACACTACGCTGACAGACACAGCAAACCTTCTTGCCACAGCTCGCATTGATGTGCCATCCTGGATAAGCTGCACTACCTGAGCCACTTGTGTGGGTTGTAGACTCCGTCTCATGCTACCACTAGAGTAAAAGCACCGCTAGCATTCAAAAGTGACCAAAACATCAGCCAGGAAGCATAGGAACTGAGAAGTGATCTGTGGTCACCACCTGTAGAACCACTCCTTTATTGGGGGTGTCTTGCTAATTGCCTATAATTTCCCCCTGTTGTCTATCCCATTTGCACAACAGCATGTGAAATTGATTGTCACTCAGTGTTGCTTCCTAAGTGGACAGTTTGATTTCACAGAAGTGTGATTGACTTGGAGTTACATTGTGTTGTTTAAGTGTTCCCTTTATTTTTTTGAGCAGAGTATTTATATTAAACATATTTATTAAGAATTTTTGGTGTTTTTTTGTTTTCATTTTGCAAATCACTATCTATATTTTAAAAATATAATAAAATCCTGCCGCTTTTACATTGGCTACTAGGCCTAAAATATGTTAAGACTTCCTGTTTTTTTGAGAGCAGCTACACCGGCCATGGACCAGGACAGGAGTTAACTCATTGGTAGACATTTATTAATAAAAAAATATATATAATAAAAGTTTAAAACACCCCTTTTCCATTTTACATAAACAATAAAAAAATAAACATATTAGGTATCGCTGCATCCAAAAATGTCAGAACTATTAACCCCTTAAGGACTCAGCCCTATTTCACCTTAAAGCCATTTTTTGCAAATCTGACCAGTGTCACTTTAAGTGGTGATAACTTTAAAACGCTTTGACTTATCCAGGCCATTCTGAGACAGATTTTTCGTCACATATTGTACTTCAAGACACTGGTAAAATGAAGTCAAATTATTATTTTTTATTTATAAAAAAATACCAAATTTACCCAAAATTTTTTAAAAATTGCAAATTTCCAAGTTTCAATTTCTCTACTTCTATAATACATAGTATTACCTCCAAAAATAGTTATTACTTTACATTCCCCATATGTCTACTTCATGTTTGGATCATTTTGGGAATGATATTTTATTTTTTGGGGATATTACAAGGCTTAGAAGTTTAGAAGCAAATCTTGAAATTTTTCTGAAATTTTAAAAAACCCAATTTTTAGGGACCTGTTCAGGTCTCAAGTCACTTTGCGAGGCTTACATAATAGAAACCACCCAAAAATGACCCCATTCTATAAACTACACCCCTCAAGGTATTCAAAACTGATTATACAAATGTCGTTAACCCTTTAGGTGTTCCACAAGAATTAATGGAAAATAGAGATACAATTTCAAAATTTCACTTTTTTGGCAGATTTTCCATTTTAATAATTTTTTTCCAGTTACAAAGGAAGGGTTAACAGCCAAACAAAACTCAATATTTATGGCCCCGATTCTGTAGTTTACAGAAACACCCCATATGTGGTCGTAAACAGCTGTACGGGCTAACGACAGGGCGCAGAAGGAAAGGAATGCCATACGGTGTTTGGAAGGCAGATTTTGCTGGACTGGTTTTTTTGACACCATGTCCCATTTGAAGCCCCCCTGATGCAACCCCAGAGTAGAAACTCCAAAAAAGTGACCCCATCTAAGAAACTACACCCCTCAAGGTATTCAAAACAGATTTTACAAAGTTGTTAACCCTTTAGGTGTTCCACAAGAGTTATTGGCAAATGGAGATGAAATTTCAGAATTTAAATTTTTGGGCAAATTTTCCATTTTAATCCATTTATCCCAGTAACAAAGGAAGGGTTAACAGCCAAACAAAACTCAATTAGTTTACAGAAACACCCCATATGTGGTCGTAAACATCTGTAAGGGCTCACGACAAGGCGAAGGAAAGGAATGCCATACGGTTTTTGGAAGGCAGATTTTGCTGGACTGTTTTTTTTGACACCATGTCCCATTTGAAGCCCCCCTGATGCACTCCTAGTGTAGAAACTCCAAAAAAGTTGCCCCATTTTAGAAACTACGGGATAGGGTGGCAGTATTGTTGGTACTAGTTTAGGGTACATATGATTTTTGGTTGCTCTATATTACACTTTTTGTGAGGCAAGGTAACAAGAAATAGCTGTTTTGGCACCGTTTTAATTTTTTGTTATTTACAAAATTCATCTGACAGGTTAGTTCATGTGATATTTTTATAGACCAGGTTGTCACGGATGCGGCGATACCTAATATGTATACTTTTTTTTATTTATGTAAGTTTTACACAATGATTTCTTTTTTGAAGCAAAAAAAATCATGTTTTAGTGTTTCCATAGTCTGAGAGCCATATTTTTTTCAGTTTTTGGGCGATTACCTTGGGTAGGGTATGATTTTTGCTGGATTAGATGACGGTTTTATTGGCACTATTTTGAGGTGCGTGTGACTTTTTTATTGCTTGCTATTACACTTTTTGTGATGTAAGGTGACAAAAAATTGTTTATTTAGCACAGTTTTTATTTTACATTTTTTACGGTGTTCATCTGAGCGGTTAGGTCATGTGATATTTTTATAGAGCCGCTCGATACGGATGTGGCGATACCTAATATGTATACTTTTTTTCCCCCTATTCTATACCAATTTTTTTTATTTGGGGAAAATTACGTTTTTGTTTATTTTTACTTGAAACTTTACATTTTTTGGGGAGAAAACTTTATATTTTCAACTTTTTTTTCACTTTATTTTTTGTCCCACTTTGGGGGTCTAATCCTTTACAATGCATTCCAATACTTCTGTATTGGAATGCATTGGCTGTATGAGTAATACAGTGAGTATTACTCATACAGCTTCCGGCCTGTGAGATCCAGGGGGCTGGATCTCACAGGCTCGTCACCAGAATGCAGCGCGATGCCTTCCTTAGGTATCGCGCTGCCTTCCATGCCTTCGGGTCCCCCCTACAGCCGCATGGGGACCCGATGGCACCGCCACACGCCGCCGCAAACCGCAGGTAAAGCCGCAAACCGCAGGTCTGAATTGACCTGCAATTTGCGGCGATCGCCGACATGGGGGGGTCACGGGACCCCCCCCCCGCGCATTTAGCCAATGTGCCTGCTCAATGATTTGAGCAGGCACCGGGTTCCGATGACCGCCCGCCGGGCGGCGGTGATCGGAAATACACATGACGTACCGGTACATCATGGGTCCTTAAGGACTCGGGAAACATGCCGTACCGGTACGTCATAAGTCCTTAACGGGTTAAAATACAAAAAATTCCGGTGAATGCCATAATGGAAAAAAAAAATGTAAAACACGCTATTCGACATTTTTTGTCATCTTGTCCCCCAAAAAGATTAAATAACGATAATCAAAAAGTCATACATACCACAAAAATTTTACCAATAAAAAAAAACAGTTCGTTCTGCAAAAAGCAAGCCCTCATACAGGTATGTAGAATGAAATATGGAAAAGTTATGGCTGCCAGAATATGGCAAAGAGAATTTTGATTTTGGTGGTAAAACAAAAAAAAGTTCGGTATCGCTGCATTTGTATTGAGCCGCAGAATAAGGACGTCAGGTTATTTTTAGTGCACAGTGAATGCGGAATTCTGTTCTGTTTTTTACATTTTACCAAACAAAGAATTTTTTTCCCGTTTTCCAATACAAGACATGGTAAATTAAATGGTGGCATAAAAAAATGCATCTTGTCCCGTAAAAAAATAAGCCCTCATATAGCTATTTGAACAAAAACATAAAAAAGTTATAATTATTGGAACGTGGGGAGGAAAAATACAAAATGCAAAAGTGAAAATCGACCTGGTCTTTAATGGGTTTATTGTGGTGTAAAAATATCTCAAACTATGGTGCATGCCATATTCTTACCATAATTTGCAACTTTTTCAGCTTCTCATTACTTTTCCGAAGTGGCGAGAAAAGGGGTGAGCTTTGTGACAGGGACGGCGCTTCCCAAAGTCAGCTGATTTTACTATAACTTGCACCAAAAACTGACATGTTATAGCCCAAGTCTACATCAGCTCCTGGCTGGCATAGACTTGAGTTTCTGGTGCACTCAGTGCCAGAGATACGATTAATCTAGTACAAGGCATCTGCCTCTTAATAAATTAAGCACATCGTACTACAAGGCTAGCATATGGGAGAACCAGTTTTGGTAAATGTCCCCCATTGACTTCCATGGGAAGGTTTTCTAGGCATGCTCTGATATCATGGCTTGTGAATGGTGGATTCTGTGTTATCTATATAGAGGTGTTAATTATCATTGTAATTCTGCCTTTGTTGATAATGATAATGGATACTGAAAAGTTACCTGTACAGAATAAGAAATCATGACCTATTATAAGACCTAGTGGCCAGTATGAAAATTGGAGGCTTATATAAATTTATTTAAAATACTATCAGAAGGACCCGGCTTCGCACGGGTATATTTCATCTATTTCACTTAATATTTGTGTGTGTCGTTAAAAGATGTCGACACTATCCCCATAACAGTGAACTCCACAGCCCCGCCAACGCTTAACACTGACCCCTGCACAATTGCCCAGCCATCTTAAAATGGGACCTCCACAACAGCCCATCTCCTTAACTTTGACCTTCACAGCAGCCTGCCTCTTTATCAGTGAGTTTCATAGCACTCCACTCCCTTGACAGTGACCTCCTCAGGGACCCACCCCCTTAACAGTGACCTCCACAATGCCCGCCCCTTTAACAGTGAACTCCACAGCACCCTTGCCCTTTAATAATGGCCCCTACCCCATTAACAGTGACCTCCACAGTACCCTGCCCCTTTAATAATGACCCCTGCCCCTTAACAGTGACCTCCACAGCACCGTACCCCTTTAATAGTGACCTCCACAGTGCCTGCCCCCTTAACAGTGACCTACACAGTGCCCACCCCTTTAACAGTGACCTCCACAGTGCCCGCCACTTTAACAGTGACCTCCACAGTGCCCGCCCGTTTAACAGTGACCTCAAAAGTGCTCGCCCCCTTTAACAGTGACCGCCACAGTGCCCGCCCCTTTGACAGTGACCTCCACAGTGTCCGTCCCTTTGACAGTGACCTTCACAGTGCCCGCCCATTTAACAGTGACCTCCACAGTGCCCGTCCCTTTGACAGTGACCTCCACAGTGCCCGCCCCCTTGACAGTGACCTCCACAGTGCCCGCCCCTTAACAGTGACCTCCACAGCGCCCACCCCTTTAACAGTGACCTCCACAATGCCCGCCCCCTTAACAGTGACATCCACAGTGCCAGCCCCCACAACAGTGACCTCCACAGTGCCCGCCCCTTTAACAGTGACTTCCACAGTGTCTGCCCCTTTAACAGTGACCTCCAAAATGCCCACCCCCTTTAACAGTGACCTCCACAGTGCCCGCCCCCTTGACAGTGACCTCCACAGTGCCCGTCCCTTAACAGTGAACTCCACAGCGCCCACCCCTTTAACAGTGACCTCCACAATGCCCGCCCCCTTAACAGTGACCTGCACAGTGCCAGCCCCCACAACAGTGACCTCCACAGTGCCCGCCCCTTTAACAGTGACTTCCACAGTGTCTGCCCCTTTAACAGTGACCTCCAAAATGCCCACCCCCTTTAACAGTGACCTCCACAGTGCCCGCCCCTTTGACAGTGACCTCCACAGTCTCTGTCCCTTTGACAGTGACTTCCACAGTGCCCGCCCCCCCAAACAGTGATCATCACACTGCCTATCCCTTTAACTGTGACCTCTACAGTGCCCGCCCCTTTAACAGTGACGTCCACAGTGCTCGCCCCTTTAACAGTGACCTCCACATTGCCCGCCCCTTTAACAGTGACCTCCACAGTGCCCGTCCCCTTAACAGTGACCTCCACAGTGCCCGTCACTTTGACAGTGACCTCCACAGTGCCCGCCCCCTTGACAGTGACCTCCACAGTGCCCACCTCTTTAACAGTGACCTCCACAGTGCCCGCCCCCTTAACAGTGACCTCCAGAGTGCCAGCCACCTCAACAGTGACCTCCACAGTGCCCGCCCCTTTAACAGTGACTTCCACAGTGCCCGCCCCTTTAACAGTGACTTCCACAGTGTCCGCCCCTTTAACAGTGACCTCCAAAGTGACTGCCCCCTTTAACAGTGACCTCCACAGTGCCCGCCCCTTTAATAGTGACCTCCACAGTGTCTGTCCCTTTGACAGTGACTTCCACAGTGTCCGCCCCTTAACAGTGATCTCCACAGTGCCTGTCCCTTTAACTGTGACCTCTACAGTGCCCGCCCCCTTTACAGTGACCTCCACAGCGCCCACCCCTTTAACAGTGACCTCCACAATGCCCGCCCCCTTAACAGTGACATCCACAGTGCCAGCCCCCACAACAGTGACCTCCACAGTGCCCGCCCCTTTAACAGTGACTTCCACAGTGTCTGCCCCTTTAACAGTGACCTCCAAAATGCCCACCCCCTTTAACAGTGACCTCCACAGTGCCCGCCCCCTTGACAGTGACCTCCACAGTGCCCGTCCCTTAACAGTGAACTCCACAGCGCCCACCCCTTTAACAGTGACCTCCACAATGCCCGCCCCCTTAACAGTGACCTCCACAGTGCCAGCCCCCACAACAGTGACCTCCACAGTGCCCGCCCCTTTAACAGTGACTTCCACAGTGTCTGCCCCTTTAACAGTGACCTCCAAAATGCCCACCCCCTTTAACAGTGACCTCCACAGTGCCCGCCCCTTTGACAGTGACCTCCACAGTCTCCGTCCCTTTGACAGTGACTTCCACAGTGCCCGCCCCCCCAAACAGTGATCATCACACTGCCTATCCCTTTAACTGTGACCTCTACAGTGCCCGCCCCTTTAACAGTGACGTCCACAGTGCTCGCCCCTTTAACAGTGACCTCCACAGTGCCCGCCCCTTTAACAGTGACCTCCACAGTGCCCGTCCCCTTAACAGTGACCTCCACAGTGCCCGTCACTTTGACAGTGACCTCCACAGTGCCCGCCCCCTTGACAGTGACCTCCACAGTGCCCACCTCTTTAACAGTGACCTCCACAGTGCCCGCCCCCTTAACAGTGACCTCCAGAGTGCCAGCCACCTCAACAGTGACCTCCACAGTGCCCGCCCCTTTAACAGTGACTTCCACAGTGCCCGCCCCTTTAACAGTGACTTCCACAGTGTCCGCCCCTTTAACAGTGACCTCCAAAGTGACTGCCCCCTTTAACAGTGACCTCCACAGTGCCCGCCCCTTTAATAGTGACCTCCACAGTGTCTGTCCCTTTGACAGTGACTTCCACAGTGTCCGCCCCTTAACAGTGATCTCCACAGTGCCTGTCCCTTTAACTGTGACCTCTACAGTGCCCGCCCCCTTTACAGTGACCTCCACAGTGCCCGCCCATTTAACAGTGACCTTAACAGCGGCCTGCCCCCTTAGAAGTGACCTCCACAGCAGCTGCCCTTTCAATAGTGGCCCCTGTCCCCTTAACAGTGACTTCCACAATGCCCGCCCCTTTAAAAGTGACCTCCACAGCACCCTTGCCCTTTAACAGTGGCCCCTGCCCCATTAACAGTGACCTCCACAGTACACTGCCCCTTTAATAGTGGCCCCTGCCCCCTTAACAGTGACATCCACAGCACCCTGCCCCTTTAACAGTGACCTCCACAGTGCCCGCCCCTTTGATAGTGACCTCCACAGTGTCCGTCCCTTTGACAGTGACCTCCACAGTGCCCGTCCCCTTAACAGTGACCTCCACAGTGCCCGTCCCTTTGACAGTGACCTCCACAGTGCCCGCCCCCTTGACAGTGACCTCCACAGTGCCCACCCCCTTAACATTGACCTCCACGGTGCCCACCTCTTTAACCACCTCAGCTCCCCTAGCTTATACACCCTTAATGACCAGATCACTTTTTACAATTCTGCACTACACTACTTTCACGGTTTATTGCTCGGTCATGCAACTTACCACCCAAATAAATTTTAACTCCTTTTCTTCTCACTAATAGAGCTTTCATTTGGTGGTATTTTATTGCTGCTGACATTTTTAATTTTTTTTGTTATTAATCGAAATTTACCGAAATTTTTGCAAAAAAAAAGACATTTTTCACTTTCAGTTGTAATTTTTTTTTTTAAAAACTACATTTCTATATTAATTTTTCTCTAGATTTATTGTTCTACATGTCTTTGATAAAAATAAAATGTTTGGGTAAAAAAAAAAAATGGTTTGGGTAAAAGTTATAGTGTTTACAAACTATGGTACAAAAATGTGAATTTCCGCTTTTTGAAGCAGCTCTGACTTTCTGAGCACCTGTCATGTTTCCTGAGGTTCTACAATGCCCAGACAGTAGAAAAACCCCACAAATGACCCCATTTCAGAAAGTAGAGACCCTAAGGTATTCGCTGATGGGCATAGTGAGTTCATAGAACTTTTTATTTTTTGTCACAAGTTAGCGGAAAATGATGATTTAATTTTTTTTCCTTACAAAGTCTCATATTCCACTAACTTGTGACAAAAAATAAAAACTTCCATGAACTCACTATGCCCATCACTAAATACCTTGGGGTGTCTTCTTTTCAAAATGGGGTCACTTGTGGGGTAGTTATACTGCCCTGGCATTTTAGGAGCCCTAATGCGTGAGAAGTAGTTTGAAATCAAAATGTGTAAAAAATGCCCTGTGAAATCCTAAAGGTACTCTTTGGAATGTGGGCCCCTTTGCTCATCTAGGCTGCAAAAAAGTGTCACACATGTGGTATCGCCGTACTCAGGAGAAGTCGGGCAATGTGTTTTGGGGTGTCTTTTTACACATGCCCATGCTGGGTGGGATAAATATCTCTGTCAAATGACAACTTTGTATAAAAAAAATGGGAAAAGTTGTCTTTTAGAGAGATATTTATCTCACCCAGCATGGGTATATGTAAAAAGACACCCCAAAACACATTGCCCAACTTCTCCTGAGTACGTCGATACCATGTGTGTGACACTTTTTTGCAGCCTCGGTGGGCAAAGGGGCCCACATTCCAAAGAGCACCTTTAGAATTTCACAGGGCATTTTTTACACATTTTGATTTCAAACTACTTTTCACGCATTAGGGCCTCACAAGTGACTCCATTTTGGAAAGAAATAAAAACCCCAGGGTATTTTGTGATGGGCATAGTGAGTTTATGGAAGTTTTTATTTTTTGTCACAAGTTAGTGGAATATGAGACTTTGTAAGGAAAAAAAATAAAAATAAAAATCATCATTTTCCGCTAACTTGTGACAAAAAATAAAAAATTCTAGGAACTCGCCATGCTCCTCACGGAATACCTTGGGGTGTCTTCTTTCCAAAATGGGGTCACTTGTGGGTAGTTATGATGCCCTGGCATTTTAGGGGCTCTAATGCGTGAGAAGTAGTTTGAAATCAAAATGTGTAAAAAATGCCCTGTGAAATCCTAAAGGTGCTCTTTGGAATGTGGGCCCCTTTGCCCACCTAGGCTGAAAAAAAGTGTCACACATGTGGTATCGCCGTACTCAGGAGAAGTTGGGCAATGTGTTTTGGCGTGTCTTTCTACATATACCCATGCTGGGTGAGAGAAATATCTCTCTAAAAGACAACTTTTCCCATTTTTTTATACAAAGTTGGCATTTGACCGATATATTTATCTCACCCAGCATGGGTATATGTAAAATTACACCCCAAAACACATTGCTTAACTTCTCCTGAGTACGGCGATACCAGATGTGTGACACTTTTTTGCAGCCTAGGTGAGCAAAGGGGCCCAAATTCCTTTTAGGAGGGCATTTTTAGACATTTGGATTCCAGACTTCTTGTCACGCTTTAGGGCCCCTAAAATGCCAGGGCAGTATAAATACCCCCCCCCCCCCATGTGACCCCATTTTGGAAAGAAGACACCCCAAGGTATTCCGTGAGGGGCATGGCGAGTTCATAGAAGTTTTTTTTTTTTTGGCACAAGTTAGCGGAAATTGATTTATTTTAGTTTTTTCTCACAAAGTCTCCCTTTCCGCTAACTTGTGACAAAAAGTTCAATCTTTCATGGACTCAATATGCCCCTCAGCGAATACCTTGGGGTGTCTACTTTCCGAAATGGGGTCACATGTGGGGTATTTATACTGCCCTGGCATTTTAGGGGCCCTAAAGCCTGAGAAGAAGTCTGGAATATAAATGTCTAAAAAATTTTATGCATTTGGATTCCGTGAGGGGTATGGTGAGTTCATGTGAGATTTTATTTTTTTGTCACAAGTTAGTGGAATATGAGACTTTGTAAGAAAAAACAAAAAAACAAAAACAAAAAAAATCAATTTCCGCTAACTTGTGACAAAAAAAAAATATTCTATGAACTCGCCATGCCCCTCAAAAGTGATCTTTTTATAGTGCCGCAGCGATTTTACGGTGTTTTTGCAGTGATCAGAAAAAAATAATTTCTGTCACTGCGGTGGGGCGGACTGAACACAAGTGTGCGCACAAGATCAGGCCTGATCGGGCGAACACTGCGTTTTTTGTAGAGCCTATAGAACATGTCCTATTCTTGTCCGCAATTGCGGACAAGAAAAGGCATTTTCTATATAGTTCTGGCAATGTTCTGATCCGCAAAATGCGGAAAGCACATTGCCGGTGTCCGTGTTTTGCGGATCCGCGGTGTCCGTGTTTTGCGGATCCGCAAAACACATAAGGACATCTGAATGGAGCCTTACAGGGGGGTGATCAATGACAGGGGGGTGATCAGGGAGTCTATTTGGGGTGATCACCCCCCTGTAAGGCTCCATTCAGACGTCCGTATGTGTTTTGCGGATCCGCAAAACACGGACACCGCGGATCCGCAAAACACGGACACCGGCAATGTGCTTTCCGCATTTTGCGGATCAGAACATTGCCAGAACTATATAGAAAATGACTTTTCTTGTCCGCAATTGCGTGGGTCCGCGAATCCGCAAAACACATACGGACGTCTGAATTGATGTGTTTTGCGGATCCATACATACATACACACACACACACAAACATATATACGCCCTTCTTTATACATATAAGTAGATAGACATGGACAATTTTAAAAACTCACCAAAAATTCTAAAACATATGTTTAAAACCAAAATGTGATTAAATAATAGGTAATTGATGTCACATTCTCTTTAATATGGAGATATAGGGAAATTTTTCTCATGGAGCCATACAAAACACGTGACAAAAACAATCATGGTATGTTTCATCACATAGTTTCTCCTAGAAACAGCAGAGGGACCTATAGAACTGTAATATGGATGAGTAACATGTGCATGAACCTTAAAGATAACATAATAAAATTTAAAGGCTGTCTAGATTTGCCAGAAATGAATAATGAAACTGGTTTGCAAAAAAAAAAAAAAATTGTATCTACAGTTTCTATATCAGGGACATGCAATTGGCAAACCATGGTCAGAATCGAGACCAGTGTTGCCTGCTATCTGGACCCCTGCATATCCCTGAGGACATGGATACAATTGAACATAATATTGAAGCAGAGAGCTGTCGGGTAGGGTGACAAGATGGAAGCGTTTTCCTACAAAGAAAAACATCCAAGCCTGGCTATGCTTTTCCAAAAACTCTCCCATAGAAGTCAATGAGTTCTCCCCAGTCTATTGTGTCTATGGCCCATGGTGGCTGCTGCAAAGCATATCTCTAACTGCTGTTAAAAACAGCTCAGGAAATCATGTATAGGAAATAGAATTTAAACATCTACAATCGGAACATAAAAGCAGTTTAGAAAAAGGCATATGTGCCACTATCTGGTTCTAACTGGCAGAAAAAATATCGGTGACACATTCCCTTTAAGTTGAACAGAAGCAAGTTTGTCTGGACAGTTCAGAAAGGCAACTGTCATATGGCCATATCCACTGAGGATTATCCTAAACAATCTATCTAAAGTATCAAAAATATACCATCCCATAAACCTTTCAGCAGTATTTCACACAGTTCACCACGATATATGAATACACAATGGTTTAGTTATTTTCTGACTTAAAGGCCACAAAGAGTATTTCTTGGTTCATTATCTTCTTCACCAGTTCTGTCCAAATATTCCACAGGACTCAGTCCAATTGCCTATTGCCTTTGCCTTGCAGTTTATATGTCACTACTGGGCAAAATAATTCAGAGACGTTGTCTGGCATACCACTGATATGCAGACGATAGCCAACTGTACCTGTCCTTTTTAAGCCGAGAGTGAATGAACCATCTCCCAGCCACAAATTCCTGCCTTTTGAACTACAAGAATGGATGATATGATAAATGGTAAAATACAGATGTAATATATCTAAAATTGAGTGTTGCATCACGTCTCACCATGATATTACAACACAAGAGCCATTGAAAACCATTAAAAAAGCAAATTAATATTCTCTTAATATTTTCTATTGTTTACTTAACATGAGTCTGTCAACATTATCCTGGACAACTATCTGCAGTATTGTATGAGTAGTACTGCAGATAAGAAGTCCAGACCACTATTTTTTATTTCCCTACTGCCCCCATTTCCCAAATGTCAGTGCTCAAATCTGTGCTGAAATAAATTGTCCAGACTGCTGAATGCACAGGAGCCCTCTCCATTATCTAGACTGTGAACAGTATTTCAGTACAGCTTTGAGTGGTGCACAAAATGCAGTATATCACAGTGGCTCAGGCTGGATGACAAATTTGTTGAATGACTCAATCATTTTGTCTAACTTTATACTACAAAGTATTTCACAAAATTGAGTACACCCTTCACATTTTTGTAAATATTATATTGTATATTTTCATGGGACAACAATGAAGATATGTGAAACAATGTGAAACAATGTAAAGTAGTCAGTGTATAGCTTGTATAACGGTGTAAATTTATTGTGCCCTCAAAATAACTCAATACACAGCCATTAATGTCTAAACTGCTGGCAACAATAGTGAGTACGCCCTTTAGTGAACATGACCAAATATGTTGTGTGGCCACCCTTATTTTTCAACACTAGCTTAACTCCCTTGGGCATGGAGTTCACTAGAGCTTCACAGGTTGCCACTGGAATCCTCTTCCATCACAGAGCAGGTTGATGTTAGAGACCTTTTATTCCTCCACCCTCCGTTTGAGGATGCCCAACAGATTAGAATAGGGTTTAGGTCTGGAGACATGCTTGGCCAGTCCAGCACCTTTACCCTCAGTTTCTTTAGCAAGGCAGCGGTACCCTCAGTTTCTTTAGCAAGGCAGAGGTCGTCTTGGAGGTGTATTTGGGGTCATTATAATGTTGGAATAGTGCCCTGCGGCCCAGTTTCCAAAGGGAGGGAATCATACTCTGCTACAGTATGTCACAGTACATGTTGGCATTCATGGTCCCCCAAATGAACTGTATCTCCCCACAGCCGGCAGCACTCATGCAGCCCCAAACCATGACGCACACTACCACCATGCCTGACTGTAGGCAAGACACACTTGTCTTTGTGCTCCTCACCTGGTTGCCACCACACATGTTTGACACCATCTGAACCAAATATGTTAATCTTGGTCTCATTAGATCACAGGACATGGTTCCATGGTTCCAGTAATCCATGTCCTTGGTCTTCTTGTCTTCAGCAAACTGTTTGCAGGCTTACTTGTGCATCATCTTTAGAAGAGGCTTCCTTCTGGGACGACAGCCATGCAGACCAATTTGATGCAGTGTGTGGCATATGGTCTGAGCACTAACAGGTTGACCTCCCACCCTTTTAACCTCTACAGCAATGTTGGCAGCACTCATATGTCTATTTTGAAAAGACAACCTCTGGATATGATGCTGAGCAAGTGCACTAAATTTCTTTGGTTGACCATGGCGAGGCCTGTTGTGAGTGGAACCTTGTCTTGTTAAACTGCTGTATGGTCTTGGCCACCGTGCTGCAGCTCAGTTTCAGGGTGCTGGCAATCTTCTTATAGCCTAGGCCATCTTTATGTAGAGCAACAATTCTTTTTTCAGATCCTCAGATATTTCTTTGCCATGAGGTGCCATGTTGAACTTCCAGTGACCAATATGAGAGAAGGTGAAAGCGATAACACCAAATTTAACACACCTGCTCCGCATTTACACCTGAGACCTTGTAACACTAATGAGTCATATGACACCGGGAAGATAAAATGGCTAATTGGGCGCAATTTGGCCATTTTCACCTAGGGGTGTACTTACTTTTGTTGCCAGCCGTTTAGAGATTAATGGCTGTGTCTTGATTTGTGAGTCCAAGCTGTACACTGACTACTTTACATTGTATTAAACTGTCCTATCTTCATTGTTGTCCCGTGAATTTATATAATAAAATATTTACAAAAATGTGAGGGGTGTACTCACTTTTGTGAGATACTGTAACTATTGATTGGCTTACCTGTAGTTTCAGACAGAATTTAAAACCTTTCCAGCCACCTACCTGTCAGACTAGACACAGGTAATTTCTCAAAGTCTAGATGAGCCAAATTGCAGCAAATGTTGCCACACTTTAATCTAGTTGGATGCAAACTAG
This sequence comes from Bufo bufo, assembly GCF_905171765.1. Classification (NCBI taxonomy): domain Eukaryota; kingdom Metazoa; phylum Chordata; class Amphibia; order Anura; family Bufonidae; genus Bufo; species Bufo bufo. The sequence goes on along the minus strand of NC_053391.1, from coordinate 529,968,234 downwards.
TAAATGTAGGCTTATGTGTTTAATAAGTACTTCTGTGTTAACAGGAACTTAAAAATATTGAATGGATGAAAAAAAATATTCCAAAAAACCTTTAAAATGTTCCATTTTTATATTCTCAAAAATATTAGCATACAGTTCATTCTACTTCCCTTCAGATGAGCTTGTGTTTCTCACATTCCCAGGCTCTGTTCATAAACATATATGCTTATAAATTAATATTATTTCGTGGAATTACAGCATCATTAATCTCATAAAACATAACATTTGAAGTATTTTACAAACATTTTACAAATTATCCACAAATAGCTAAACAATATCTAATTATGTAAGTCCCTGAGCAGTTTGTGTGAATGTACTCAATTGTGCTACACGTTGCTTTAATAGTATTAAAGCCACTGTGAAAATTGGTTTAGTAATGGACTGGTGCGCCCAAGTGTGCTGATTGTCGTTATTTAAGCCAAATGGACTGTTGTTTTCTGCCAAAGTTCTGACACAGTTTTTGAACTTGACAAATCAATAGTTGATGTTCTGATAGTTGAAAACTTTTAAGCTCAAGTAGTAATAATATTTTACAGTAAGATAAGCTAACAGAGTATATAGTCTCTATAAATGTTAGCATAAAATACATCAGCTGAAAAGAACTTACCTGGTTCCTATGAAACTTTTCTCATGTAGACACGTTTGAAACTTTTTTTTTTTTTTAATTAATCTTCAAAATGTATGTTAATCTGTAGGACCTCTATGGTGGAGGAATTAGCTTTTCATACATTTCATATATTCTACATTACTCACATTTCACCTGTTCCAGCAGCCCCTTTCTTCTGCTACTCAATAAGGGCTTACAGGGTTGCACCCCTGGATTACTTGTTGATCACCTATTCTAAGATTCTAGTAGCATTATGGTTGGATGTGTGGCAGATTGATTTACTGTCTTGGATACTATTTGGTGCACACTATCCTCTACTTCTGTATTAGGATGACTGATGTATTTTCTGCTTTGAGGTGTGATATAAAAATTATCATGTAGGTTTCTGGTAGGTAGGTAGGTAGGTAGGTAGAAAGTTGAGCAATATTATACAGCAGGGGAAAAGTTATAAACTAGTGGAAAAAGCACTTGGAAAACATAATGTGATTGTGCTGAGCTTGATGGCGTATAAACTGTTAGTAGTGCTTAGTCAATGATCACACAACCAAGGTGATGCAGCCTTTATTTTAGAATCTACAGTAGGGTATATTCTGAGACAGGTTCACATTGATACTGGGTGGCATCTTCCCCTGCTGTTATACAAGGCTGCCACTCTGACATGGTAATGGTCATAGAGATGCCGAATATCCTCCTGTGGTATGTCATTTCAAGCTCTTTCCTAATTTAGCAAATGTGGTTGTTGCCTGTTGTGCATGGGAAACCCATTGCCCTAGCCAGTCCCAGACATTCTTGATGGAGGAGAGATCTGGCAATCAAGCTGGCTAGGGGAGATGCTGAACACCCTGAATCGATATGGTGGTGATAACACCAATTGCAGAAATTTAACCCCTCAGATGCCATGGTCAAATGTGACCATAGCATTTGAGTGCTGAAAATCCAGAAGTGCTGCACTACCGGACCTTGAACGGCTCCTCCATGGGTGAATGCACAATGCCATTCCATTCCTCTGACTGACTGGGTCTCTCTGAAGAAACCCAGCATATCAGATCTGGAGGCCTGCAGGTGTCAGTACTCCATAGGATAAAAACAAATGAGGCTTACAATGCAGTGCTAATGCACTGCAATGTAAGATAAGAGCGATCTGAAGATTGCATATTCCAGTCCCCTTGAAGGAGCTAAAAAAAAGTTGAAAAAAATGTAATATACATACTTCAAAATGATATAAATAAAAACTACAGATCATCCTGCAAAAAATATAAGCCTTGAAGCAGCTCCAAAGACATACTCTAAAAACTTATGGTAGTCAGAATATGGCGATGAAAAGAAAAACATTTTTCCAAAGTTATTTTTTTTCACTATTAAACACAAGAAATATGTAACTATACAAATGTGGTATCTTTGTAATAGTACTGATCCAGAGAATGAAGGGCATTGATCAGTTTGACTGCATAGGGAACACCAGAACAACAAAACCCATAAAACTGTGGTGGAGTTGCATATTTTTTTTCCAATTCCACCACATTTTTTCCAGCTTACCACTATATTGTATACAACAGTAAATTGTGCAATTAGAAAGTACAACTAGTCCCACAAAGAACAAGCCCTCATATAACTATGGGGAAAAAAAGTTATGGCTCTGGGAAGGCAGGGAGTAAAAAATTAAAATGTAAAAACTGAAAATCCCAGGGTCTTTAAAGGTCTTGACAGATTACAAGAGCTCTCTAGGTCATTTAAATTGGTTGACCAAGATTTTACAAGTGATGACCTATCCTCAGAAGAGGCCTGAAATATTTTATTGGCGGGGGGTCTGACACCCAGAACTTCTCCCTATCAGCTGTTCTGCAGTAGCTTCGGCACCAGAACTGCAGCTCCATCCACTCTGTACTGGATGAAGCATATTACCTGTGTGCTGCAGTAACTAGCTCCATCCACTACACAGTGTACAGCGCTGGAGCTTCTGCCATCAATATTAGATTGCTAGGGTCAGATTCTTGGCCCTCCACTGATCAGCTATTAGAAGGGGTCGCAGCAATCAGGCAAAGGTTGAGGCCTCTTCATTGTTTACATGGCTCTGTACTGTGCAATACCATACTAGCGGCTATGCTTAGTATCACAGATTTGTTTATTGCCCCTGGGTTGTTCCTCTGTAAAAATGAAGTCAGCCTACCAGTTGGGTTAGTGGTCTGGGAAATTACAGAAATGTCAGTCAAAAATTCCCTTGGTATGCTTTCCATTAATTCATTAATTGGGGAAATAGTTGCAGGATTTAATCCCCATTATGCTGTTTGATACAAAAGATACACTTTGGTATATAGTGGCTCACCTCTCTTATCACGAAGGCAATGGTGCTCTGCTATGAGTGGCTCACCTAATCACTTCGTGCATTCATACAAAATTATTTGTTAGAATTCTCCAGTAAACCTCCAGCCCACACGTGTGTATATTTAGAGTGATTACATGTTCATTTATAGTGATTACATTTTCTTGGATAATTATTTGAAATCTGTTATAAATATCACAGGAAAATAGTTTATAATTGTATCTCTGCAAGACAACCTTTATTAAGCTTTCAGGTCTTACTGACGGAGCGCGTTCAATTGACACCTATGGTAAGGCCAGATAGAAAGCATTCTTTAAATGCTAGGGTTGTAGACTTGCTTTCTCTGACATTTGGCCCTGTGCCATGTGTTTATTGTAACTGGAGATCAATGGAAATCTCATTATCACCATAACAGAACAATGATGAGCTATACAGTGTAGGCTGAGACACAAGTGCTTATGTGAGAATCATTTTATCAGTCATTCTGTCTGTAGGTGCCACAGAGATTCTTCTAAAACTTCTAATGGACATAATTGGCCAACTTCTCTCAATATTATCTTATACAAATTATTAGAATATGTTCCAGGTTAAAAATCAATGTCAAATGCCCTACCTTACCATCGTAATCTTACTGTACAGAAATGTAATGCAGCTCACTTAATAACATATAATTCAGGAAGAAGAAAATGGACGTATGTGTCTCATTCAAACTGATAATGTGCTAATAGAATCTGTCACCATTTTCTCCCCAATGACATAATTATGGTGTGCAGGTATTCTAAGCAAAACTAATGGTTACCTTTTCTATTTTACAAATTTGTCATTCAGGGCATCAGTTCCCTTCCCAGATATCATTCTTCTAGCTGCAAATTAGGAATGCAGGAGGTCACAGGTTGTGAATGTTTTTTGAGCCCCATGCATGGAAAAAAAGAACTTAAAGAGGACCTGCCATCACTCCTGATGTAAGTTTTAGTAAATTATTGGATTCTGCATTAAATGCTGTTGTGGAGCATCTTCCTTATAACTTTATGCTGTACCATTCCTCTATCATCCCTACTTGACATTTAATAATGAATTGCCACTTTGGCATTACCATCTGGGAGGGGGGTATGCCTGCACAGGCTGACACTGTTAGCACAGACTGGACATCATGACTCTGTTCGGGGACACACCCCAAACTGGTAACAACCAGTTAATAATTTATTAATAAACTTGTAGTAGGAATAATGGAGGAATGGAATAATACAAAGGAATAAGAAAAGATGCACCAGAATTGTTGTTGCATGGGGATTGCAAGTAGTTACTAAAGCAAACAGGTCCTCTTTAAAGGACCTGTTCTCTGGGAATTAAGAAAATGAAAATACTTAAATATTAATTTATTATAAATATATTCTCAAATACCTTTCATTATTTATAATGGCTCATTTTGTCTGGGGATCAATCAACAGGGGAAACAAAATGGCCGCCATCCTATTAGTTCACACAAAACCTGTCCTGATCACACATGAGGACAAGTTACTTAACAAACACTGAGGTAAAGAGCTGCCTCATCCTCCTCTCTGCTCTACTGATCCTGAATACAGATGATAAGAACTTTAGCTAAATCTCTGCGGAATTTAGTTCATGAGGAGACATGAAGTACAGAGAGGATGGACAGGACAGACTGTTGTAATGTGGGGGGGTGTTAATGGAGATTGCATGCAAGAGCTGCTGCTTATTATTCACATCCCCACCTTCTCTCTGTACTTCATGTCTCCTCATTATATCCAATCGACACAGAGATTCACCTGTATTCAGGATCATGATTCCTAACAAGCAGAGCAGAGAGGAGGATGAGGTAGCACTATGACTCATTGTGGTGAAGTAACTTGTCCTCCTGTGTGATTAGGACAGGTTTTGTGTGTATTGATAGGAAGGCGGCCATTTTATTTATCCTAATGATTGCTCCCTAGACTAAACAAGCCATTCTAAGTAATGAAAGGTAGTTGTGAATATATTTATTATAAAATAATATTTAAGTATTTTCATTTTTTTTATATTCCCGGATAACCCCTTTGAAGGGGTTTTCGAGGAATAAAGAAAAGGAAAATACTTAAATATTACTTTATTCTAAATATATTAATGGCTCATTTTGTCTAGGGAACAATCATAAGAAGAAATGAAATGGCCGCCATCCTATTAGTCCACACAAAACCTGTCCTAATCACACAGAAGGAGAAGTTACTTCAGAACACTGAGGTAAGGAGCTCCCTCATCCTCCTTTCTGCTCTGCCTATTAGGGATTATGATCCTGAACACAGCTGATAAGAACTTTAACTGAATCTCTTAGGAATGGAGTTCATGAGGAGACATGAAGTACAGGGAGGATGGACAGAACGGTCTGTGGTAATGTGGGACTGTGGTAATGAAGACCGCACACAATTGCTACTGATCAATAGCCTAATCCTCACCGCCTGTCTGTAATGCATGTCACCTCACAAACTCTATTCCTACAGAGATTCAGCTGAAGATCTTATGAAGTACAGAGAGGAGAGAGGACACATGTTTTGCATTGGGGTGGAGGGAATTAGGCTTGATGGATCATGAACTGGCTCATTTTCAGAATGCAGCCAGATCTAATAAAGTTCCATACTCTAACTGTTAGACTTTTTTGTCTTTTGTTTGCAGAAGCAAATCATTTTTATGCCCCCTTCACAAACAAACTTGGTTTGGAGTTGTTTTAAAGCTAAAAAATGCCATAAAAATGCATTTTTTTTGTATATTACATACATTTTTTACTGCATTTATAGCTGCCCTTTTAAAAAAATATATCTTTTCCTTTAGAGAAGGGAATGGAAAATGGCTGAAAAAAATTCCAGCTTTTAGGAGAGGCTGGGCACTCCGTGTCAGGGGAGGGCTGGCAGCCTTAGTCCTGGGGGGAAAATCCATTCAAGTGGCCCATTTTTAGCCCCTCGCATTATTAAAAACCCCTCCTACATATAATAGGCCACTCCCAACAAACACTGTACAGCTGAAATTCTATTGTTGAGGCCTGTCTCTACACATCATACGGAGATGGGAGGGCCTGCCCTGCCTGCTTCATACTATACAATAAACAGCAGGCTACAGCCAGGAAGCTCCTCCCTCCCCAGATCCTGCTTAAGGCCTGTGGTTCCCCCCACCATCTGCCACCCGCCCGTGGCCTGCTGCCCCCCTTGGCCGCCCTCACCCAGCTCTGAATCCACCTTCTGCAAATGGCAGGGGGAGGAGCCGGAGCATCTCCTCTCCTAAATAGTGCCTCATACCTCTTACATCCAGTAATGTCACCTTTGTTGTAGACGTTCTCTTTCCTCCTCTTCTCCATTCAGACCAGACCGCCATGATGATTTTTCAGCCATCTCCCATCTCTGCAGAGATTGACAAACAGACATTAGTTTCCCACATTTCTATCATCTTCACATCTTTTGAACACCCTTTCCTGCCACCCCAATACTATACTGCAGAAACAGTCCCCCTGGAAATACTACTACCACACAGATAGTGCCACCTTCAGCAATTATTGGCACACAGTGCTCTAAAAAATAACTGCGCCCAGACACTAATAGTATAAAGATAATGTCCCCCAAAAATTATTGTGCTAAGCTGATACTGTGGCAGGGTGCCCTCCAAAGTAACAGTCCTCCCTAAAATCCCACCAATAGAAATAAGCACACTTAGTAGTAATAATGCCCCTATAGTGCCCATACTAGTAATCATGTTCCTCATAGCCCCCCAGTAGTAGTAAAGCTCCGCATAATACCTCCTAGTAGTAATAATTCTCCCTATAATATGACAGTACATGAAATACCCCCGCTTAGTGCCCGCAGTTGAGCTAATGTCCCCATAATGTATGCCAGTATAAAATACCCCTATATAGTGCCCCAGTAAATGCCCTCATAGTGCTCCTCTCCCCCTTCCCCATAGTGTCCCCCATAATATGAAAGTAAAAAATGCCCCTTCTTAGTGCCCCCAGCAGATGCTCCTATAGTGCTCCTCTCCCCCATAATGTGCCAGTAAAAAATGCCCCTTCTTAGTGCCACCAGATGTCCCAATAGTGCTCCACTCCCCCATACCTCTCCCTCCCCTGCTGCAGCACAGCCATCTGTATCGCTGTCCTGAGGACGGCGATACAGATGAATATGGAGATGAGTGCTTCCACAATAGAAGCGCACATCTCCTACTGCCCCCCCCCCCCCACTGCCGCCGGCAACTAGAACCTCGCCTGTGGTGATCCTCGTTGCGGCCCTGAGGAATTAAAAATATATATATTATTTGTTAAAGACGGCCAAGCGGCTGTTTTTTAACATGCTTTTGGGCGGCCTGGGGGGCAATTGCCTCCCTGCCCCACTTCCCAGCCCTCCCCTGCTCCGTGTGCACTGTGGACTCTTCTTAGGCCATGTGATGTCCCCGTACATCAGTCACATAGCCTAGTTGCAGCTCAGCCCCATTCATGAAAATGGGACTGAGCTGCAATACAAAGCACAGGTGCTATATAATGTGCTGCACTGCGCTTTGAAAGCTGTCTGGAGCCAGCCGTCCTCACCAGAGCAGGAGCAACAGCTGATTTTCAGGAGTGCCGGGACCCTCGTCAATGTAATAATGATGACCTATCCTGAGGATAGGTCATCATTATCATTTCCTGGATAAGCCCTTTAAGCAGCAACTGCATGTTTGTCATTTTAAGTTTTTACCTTGATAGGTAAAGATCATGGGGGTCATTTATGAAGACCAGCATTTTAGACGCTAGTCTTAATAAACCCTTGTGGTGCTGGATCCGCCAAAGTTATGTAGAGGCACTAGCCTCTACATTACTTCAGCGCATCCATCGCTGGTCTAAATGTAAGCCAGCTTCCTTGCTGGCTTAAGTTTAGACCATTTTCTACACCTGAAACAGGCATAGAAAATGATAAATAAGATGGGTCTCCCGGCCCGTCCCCTTCCCCGCCCATACTATGTCCCCTTTTTTAGACCTGGCATGAGCGGATAAAAGTCGCAGATTGCGGCACAAATAACCTTTGCACTGCAATCTGTAACAAGCGTATATCTGATAGTAAATGACCCCCATGTCTTAAAATTCAGGGATAATGCACAAATGTATGGTAAGGGTCTTTTCACCTGGGCTGAATATTGAGCCAGTTATTAGGATTAAAGATCGCCCAACAAATAAGCAAATGTTTGTCTGTGTGGTGAATGGGTCTTTCATGTGAACATGTCAATCTATTCTTCCTGGTGCTTCTTCACACAGGATATGCCTGATCAGCCAATTGCTGTCTGAGGTGGGTCACCCCTTTAGCCAATGATTGACTGAGGGTTTATTTCCTGTAATCCAGTAAACGGTGGAACGGGACACAGCAGCGGATGCTCGCTTTATTTTTTAAATCATTCTGTCCATTTTTTAAGATGTTTTTAAAATTTCACCATAGATCCTGGCTAACTAAAATAAATAAAATTTTGTAAGAATTTTTTATCCTTCAGGGTAGTAGACTGTAAGCACACTCCTCACCAGAATGCGCAGCTCTTAGAAAACTTGTTATAAACCTTCATTTAGTAAAGTGGATGTTGGAAGTAGTTTTGCTAGATCTTATTTTGGAGTGCAGTAAGTCTGAACACGGTTTAAGTGATCTTGAAAAGTCGATAATTAAACACTCTCTATACTTCACGTTTATTTCTCACTGAAATACAATTTCTACCTCAGGAATGGAGATTAAGAAGTGTATTGTGCAAGAAGTAACCGCTAAAAGTGTCATCCATTATTTTCACTTTGATCTGATACTTTAAGGGACAATTTGCTGTATTTCATACAGTAAAGTGTTCTGCACCTTTCTCACTTCTGCAATACTGACAATGATGCATCTGACCTTTGGTAATTTCTGAGCTCCTACTTCTCTTGTTCCCTTGATATATCTTTTGGCTACCTTACATTTAGCAACCCTGCTGCTAATATTCACTCCTCATCCCTCTCTATAGAAACCATCATGGAAAAAGGATTTGACTACATAATCGGAGATCCTTTCTGACCTGTGAGTCAATAATGCATAGCTAAATAGACCCGGGTGTATTTATGGTTTACAGAACATAGAATTGACGTTGATAGACTTAGAATTGATATTGAAAGCCTTCACTTATCACCATTCTTCTAGCATCACTTGAGTAGACAGGAGGTCAGAATAGCTTAAAACAAAGGAAAGTTCAATTAAGGACTATTCAACAAAATGTTGTACATATCCATTTCTACCATAGTGTCAAAGTTTATGTAGGCTTATCTCACCTCACAAGTCATACCACCAATTTGTGGCCATGTAGGAAAAGTTCAACATGTTGTATGATCAAAGAGTGAAGCAAGCTGGCAAAATGGGAACAAAATTATCTGGTAGAGCCCCACTAATGCAAGACCCCCGTCCTGATTAACTGAAAAAACCTAATCTAATGCTATGCTTTAAATCAGGGAATCCAGTTAAAATATACTCGTTCATTGACAAAAATATTTATGTACACGTTCAGTCAAAAGCCTCAGGACACCCTTTTATTTCAGAAATAAAAGAAAAAATGAAATATCTGAATACCCTAGCACATAATATAGAGGGGGCCTATCTTTTAGACTATGTCCGAAACATGGCCCCTATCTTTAAAGCTGCCATACTGGATCAAAGACCAGAATTTTCTCAGAAATCAATTGCTACACTTTCTGTGTTGATCATTTTTGGATCACAGGAGATATTGAAAATCTGATTGTGGCAATTGATTTCTGAGAAAGTTCGGGTCTTCTTTGATATGCTACCCCTTACCATTGGAAAACGTTGTCCTTGATTCAAAATGGCGGGTTTCAAGATGGGGAACATGTTCTGGACATAGCCTAAAAGATAGCCCCCCTTACCCATTACCTGCTGGAATATTCAAATATTTCAGTTTCCCTTTCATTTCTGAAATAAAAGGGTGTCCTGAGACTTTTGATTCACCTGTATAATAAAAGTGAATTAAAAGGTAATGGCAGACATACAAAGAAAAGATACAGTGGTGAAACACAGAGAATGTTAGGTGCACTAAATAATGTGCAGTCCAATGGCATAAATATTAAAATGATCCAACTAAGTGGCAGAGATATGATTATATGATTATTATAGGTAACATATGCTTTAAATCAGGTGAAAGGATTGCCCACAAAATGTCCTGTTTTCCTCTCCTTCGAGGTATTTATTCACCACAACAGCTCTATATAGTGTGCTATGGCAACAGAAAGAACAGCTAGATATTATGTTAGAGGATAGCATCTATTGATAATAATCACAAACTACAGTATGTGGTGGTCAACAATGTCTGGTATTGGTCAATAGAACAAAACACAACTATCCAGGAGCATGCCACTGCTGAAATATAAAAGTAGAAAATATAAAAACATAAACCCATAGTGGCATATAGAACTCGTGCACAGGGTAAAAATGTTCTTACCGGAGACTATATAATCTGGCAACATAAACCGTAATCATCTGCAGAGTGATTATGAAGGGATATAAACTCACTGCCCCAGGTAATCCCTTATTACCCAAAAGTATTCTGGTTTTCCAGATAATGGGGTGTTCTCTTTGTTGGAGTAGTCCCTTTGCATCTATGTATGACTGAGCTGTTAGGGTTACCCTTTGAAACATGATGCCCTTTCACCATGGCACCACCACCATAATGCTCCTGTTTAAGGATATTGGAGAACCTAGGTTTAGTATTTAAAGGGATTCATATTGTGTATTCACTTAAAGGAGTTCTCCGGGATTTACATATTGATGACCTAGACTCGGTATAGGCAATCACTATGAGATTATCAGGGGTCCGACTCCCGGGAACCCCAATGATCAGCTGTTTGAGGAGGCCGCAGTGCTCTTGTGAGCATATCAGCTTTATCGCAGCTTACCAAGCACAGCGCCGTACATTGTATAGCGGTTGAGCCTAGGCCATGTGACTAATGAATTTGACATCACATGGCCTAGGAAGAAGCCTACGTTTTCATTACAGCTGATTATCAAGCATCCCGGGAGTCAAACTCCCGCCGATCTGATATTGATGACCTATCCTGAGGATAGGTCATTAATATGTAAATCCCAGAGAACCCATTTAAGTACTTCCAGGTTCTCTCCAAAGACAGCACAATGTGAACTATTCTTAAAATTAAACCTAGATGTGCCTGGGCCCAATGAAAAAATCAACTATAATTTATAGTTTCCATATTGAACAGGCAACCACAGTCTCCTGAGTCTGTGTGCAATGCATCCTCTGCAACCATTATAATAATGCTCCTGAATATCATTTCCTACTCTGCCTGTCTATAATGAACTTTTCTATTAACAACGGTCAATGGGAGGATGTAGGCCTTAAGACATACAACTAGTGTTGAGCGAGCACCAAAGTGCTCGTGTAGAGCACTTTGCGATGCTCGGGTGTTCTACCGAGCACCCGAGCACAATGGAAGTCAATGGGAGCACCCCCTGCTCTGAAGACGGGAGGGTGTCGGGACTCTAGTTCAGCTTAGGAGTCCCTGCTCTGACTCCATATATAGCTATGTCCATATATGGAGTCAGTGCTTGGGGACACCCCAGTGTATTTAAATCTAATTTAGCCTGTATTTAAGAAAAGTTTCTGCCGTGATTCAAACTCACAACCTTCTGTATTAGAGGCAAGGCACTTAACCACTCAGCTATAATAGCCAGTTACTTTAAATAAATAAAAAAATAAAAAATACTTCTACTGTACTGTGACTAGCTATGCAGCTATATAGTTATGATGCAGAAACTGTGAGTTCAAATCCTGTCACAAACTTTTTTAGAAATAGAGGCTAAACTTAATTTAAATATATATATATATACTGTATATATATATATATATATATATATAAGTTTTTAGTCATAATATATTTACACTTATTATATATTTAGAATATATAATATATTATAATATATGTAAATACATTATGGCTAAAACATCAGTAGTAGTTTCCCACATATTATGCATTCATATATATCAGAAATATGATTTTATCTATATATATTGTGGGGTTTTGCTCTGGTAGACAGGCTAGCGGACGCAGTATAGAGGCAATCACAAAGACTTTAACTTATACAGTTCGGTGTTTATTCACACATATGAAAAAAACAAAATGACTGTTCACAGATTGGTGTTTGTTCACACCATGCAATGTCCATAGAACAAAATCTTCACCTGGTTAGCAGTTTTCCATCCGCAGTCCACAGCAGGCTTTAAGGGACTGTTTCCCGGCATGCGGCTCCCAGCCCTTCAGCACGGCACAAATTCACAGGTCCCAAAACACAGAGACTCCCCAGCTTCTCTTTCAGAAGGAGGATAAACCACACCCAGCTCAGACTGCTGGCTGGGTTTTATATATGCCAAAAAAGTCCCAGCCTGGAGCGTGGGGAGCAGCCACCCACCCAGCACTTTGGCTACTCCCAGTAAGAGCAGGGCCGGATCGGCTTTACAGCCATACTAACAACAAAACAGTGTCAGTCAGCTCTAGCTGCCACTGACACTTAAAATTACCGGCTATTACCTCACCGAGGCCAAGAATCTTGTTGACACATACCTTCCATGATGGCCCCTTGTGCCTTCCTACTATATATATATATATATATATATATATATATATATATGTATAGTTAAGGCTGGCATGTTAGTCTGTATTTGTGGGAGGGAGCGGAGGTACCTTTAAATACGGCGGCACACTCTCCCCAGCCGCACGCGCATTTCTCAGTGCCAGGGGGGCATGTTTTCATCCCTGGTCCAAGCAGCTCACACCAGCAGCAGCTATTCTGAAGTGCCCTCGACTCTTATAACTGTGCATGGGCCGCGGCGCCCTAAGCCGGCCGAAACTTCCTATGGTAAATACGACTCGGTCTCAGGATCGACCGCCGCTCTGGTTTTGTTTCTGGCTGGGCTTGCAGGTCAGGTAAAGCTCTCGCAGCTTCGGGCACATGGATCATCCTTGATCTCACACCCCCCCCTTGAACTTTCCCTTACCTGCACTAGTGGCCACGCCGTCGGCTTCCTTGCACGTGCGGCACTCTCACGGTCTCTCACGGTGCGGCTGATTTGTCTGTCGCTGTTGATTTCGCCGCTTCTAGTGTTGCAGTCAAGGGGTGTCTGCCTCCAGAATTTTTCTGCAAGGCTAACCAGGCTTCCTTAATCCGCCTGCCCAACCCAAATGTTTATAAATTCCTTTCCTTAATCCAGCCATAGTTAACCAATATGTCTCCTGTGTGGTGATAGTTTCAGATAAATGTAATAATACTTACATCCGGAGTATGTCTGATTCTAGTAATACTAACTATTATTGAATTTCAAGATGCCATCCTGAGCTTATACTTGGAATTTTACTTTCCCCTTTTTTTGTTCGCAGTATTTTAATGGTCCACAGTCATTGCTCTCAAATGACTCCTGTTAAAAAAATAATAATATGTATCCATATCCGGGTGCTTTAGGCTCCTATCATTCCCAATGGACCTTCAATTACTTAATCGATTCAAAGACAATAATCCATTCCAGTCCATGCAGTATCATATCCGGGGTTTACTGGGTACACCCTGGCTCTATCTCAAAATATTGACGTTTACTAAATTCGTTGCTATCTGTTGCCTGTTTACGCTTTTCAGGCTTACTTTCATAAATCTTCAATGTCTATGCCTGTTACGTTCTTCAGGCTTACGTTTATAATTCATTAATTTCTGTTGCTTGTTACATTTTTCAGGCTTACATTTTTAATTCATTTAATGTCTGTTGCCTGTTACGTTCTTCAGGCTTACGTTTATAATTCATTAATTTCTGTTGCTTGTTACATTTTTCAGGCTTACATTTTTAATTCATTTAATGTCTGTTGCCTGTTACGTTCTTCAGGCTTACGTTTATAATTCATTAATTTCTGTTGCCTGTTACGTTTTTCAGGCTTATGTTTTTAATTCATTTAATGTCTGTTGCCTATTACGTTATTCAGGCTTGCGTTTTTAATTCATTTAAAGGGATTCTGTCACCAGTTTTTTACCCCCCCATTTAAAAATATGGTTATGTTCATGGAGCTCTAGCAATTCCTAATGTGGTCTTATAACCGAAATCTGTAGGCTCATTTTGTCTAAAAAACGTTATAACTAACCTGTCATTCATCTCACAAAGGTGCCCAAGGGGATGCTCATGTCTTCTAGATGCCGCCCGCACCCGCCGCCGTTCGTGCCCAGCTCCTCCTTTGCTGTCATCAGCGCCGCCTCAGAATCCTTTGCTACGCCTCCGGCTCTCCCTCACTCCCCCCTCCTTCTTCTTTAACATCCCGCACGTGCACACAGGCCTGTGCTTGATGCGCACGTGCGGACTTCTCCGTTCGGCTTCATGGAGCGAAGTGTGCATGCGCCGGCACTTCGCTCAACCTCCCGATGACCTGAACACTGGCGCCAGCCTGTCAGAGGCCTGTGCGCACGCGCGGGATGTTAGGGAAGAAGGAGGGGGGAGTGAGGGAGAGCCGGAGGCGTAGCAAAGGATTCTGAGGCGGCGCTGATGACAGCAAAGGAGGAGCTGGGCACGAACGGCGGCGGGTGCGGGCGGCATCTAGAAGACATGAGCATCCCCTTGGGCACCTTTGTGAGATGAATGACAGGTTAGTTATAACGTTTTTTAGACAAAATGAGCCTACAGATTTCGGTTATAAGACCACATTAGGAATCGCTAGAGCTCCATAAACATAACCATATTTTTAAATGGGGGGGGTAAAAAACTGGTGACAGAATCCCTTTAAATGTCTGTGCCTGTTACGTTAATCAGACTTATGTTCATAATTCATTAATTTCTGTTGCCTGTTACATCATCCAGGCTTACGTTTATAATTCATTAATGTCTGTGCCTGTTACGTTATCTAGGCTTACCTGTACGTTTATAAATTCTTTAATGTTGGTTTCTTGTTATGTTACTCAGGCCTCTGTTCATTTGTGCTCACGTTTATTAGTAAAAAAAAATATATAAATATTTTTATACATATATATTATTACATTGTCTTTCGGCCTGTTACTTCTCAGGCTCATGCGAATTAACCTTCATCCCCCTGTACGATTCAGGTCCGGTGCCAGTTGTTTTTTTTTCATCTTTTGTTTTTCCCTGGTTCGCTCCTTCAGGTACCATATAGACATAATTTTAACACATTGGTGCACACCTTTTTAATCAGTTCACCCCCATTTCCTCTGTTCAGTTCACTTCCATTGTTGTACCTTTCTTTCCCCAGGTTCCTTACAGGTAAGCGCCCATGCGATAGTTGTTCACCAGCCACCGGCATCATCACTAGTTTATTTCCTCTTTCATCACTTCACGGTCTCGGGTCTCTCTCTTATACTTCAGGGCCTTCCAGTCCGGCCGTTAATTGCTGTCATTATTATCTCAGTCACAGTATGTCGCACATATCGGACATCGAGGAAGCCTTGTCGGTCCCAGAAACTTCTGCTTCCGGGCATGCCAGCACCATGTCTCTAAGATGTTGGACAGTACCCAAACTGATCATAGAACTTAACAAAAGAGGGATTCATTATCCAGCTTCTGCCCGGAAGGCAGAGTTATATAGACTTTTTAAGTCTGAGCCAACAGCTCCACCAGTGGAGCAAGTCTCCATGTCTACCATTCAACTGTCTTTGGCACACCTGCATTCTACGATCAACAACATTTCCACCTTAGTGTCGGACATGCAGGCTAGGCTGATTGCGGTGGAATCTAGGGGACTGGCATCCAGTTCCTCTGCCTCTCCCGTTCCAGTTGCCTCTACTTCACATTCTTTTTCCCCAGGTAGGGTCCCAAACACGCCTGAGGTAGCTCCGTCACATTTTGTTCCTGACAACATCAAGAAAGACATCCTAGAGGGAAAGGACATTAACCTAGCTTCCATTCTCATAGCCACACACGACATGGTAGACAACAAGACCATCGCTTGCGGGGATGTTTCTATCGTCCTTAAAGCTAGGGACGCCCGTCTTAACAAAAAAACTGTCCATCCCAGAGTTTGTTCTGGCCTTTAGTTTATACAGGGACATCATCTGTTCAGCCCAACCTGAGAGACGAGATCTAGTCACAGGGTCACAGATCTAGGACACAAGTACCGTTGGCATGCTTTTTATGACTACCACCGCTTGTTTTCTGCTAAGGCTGCTTCCACCCTTGCTCAATTCCAGTATGTCACCAACTGGGCTTCCATGGACATGGAGATTTTTTGTCGGCATTTCGCGGGCCTCAAGGCCCCAGCATGTGCCGCTTGCCAGTTTATCCTCCACTCCTCAGATTGGTGCCCTAATGTAGTTCCTCCTGTCTCTCAGGGTAGATTTTTTTCCTAGCACCTCTTGTTTTCAGCAAAGACCTGCCCCATCCACAGACAAATTGGGCCACGCTATAGTCTTTCTGGGTAACAGCCAAGTGTGCAACAATTATAACCTTTCAGTCTGCAACTAAAACAAGTGTAGAGCCATTCATGTATGTACAATTTGTTTTAGAGCCCACCCCCTAACAGCTTGCCCCCAAAGATCTTCCAAAACCACATGACTAGCTGGGGTTAACGTGGACCTTTTAGCCACACTCCTCCAAGACCACCACAATCCTCAGTTTGTACAATTCCTGATAGCCAGGTTTACTGAAGGGTTCCACACGGGTTTAGTCCCTCTTCCTCAGTCCACTTGGGAGAGTCCCAATCTCCTGTCAGCTGCTGGGGATCCGACTCAGTAGGGGATTTAATTCAGTCAGATTCGGAAAAGGGGTTCCTCATCGGGCCGTTTTCCACTGTCCACTTTGATTATTGGAGGATCAACCCCATTGGTATTGTAACAAAAAAATTCTCCAATAAAAAATGTTTGATTTATGACCTCTTCGCGCCTCATGGTTCAAGCATACCTAGTCTCAATTCCCTAGTTCCCTCCAAAGAATTCTCCATGCAATACTCTTCAGTCAATGAGGCTATCCAACTCATACTCCAGGTAGGCAGAGGGGCTTGACTAGCCAAACAGACATCGCGGATGCTTTCAAGCTGCTGCCTGTCCGAACGTAGCTATGGAAGTTTTATGACATTAAGTGGCAAGATCTTTACTATTTTGCAAACCGTTTGAACTTCAGGTCCAAGAGCAGTCCCTGGCTTTTTGATCAATTCGCACATGCTCTGCATTGGATCTTGGTCTACTGTTGTGATTGTCCGCTGGTCATCCATTATCTAGATGATTTCCTGTTGATAGAAAAACCAGACTGCAAACCTAGTAAACTTGAGTCCCTTCTCCAAGTCTTCTCAGAAGTCAATGTCCCGGTTGCACCTTCAAAAATAGAAGGCCCCTCGACGGTAATTACCTTCTTGGGTATAGTTTTAGATACCATTAAAATGGAAGCTAGGCTACCAGAGGAGAAGCTCTCAAAAATTAATGAAGCCATCTCGAAATCAGTAGGTTCCAGAGTCTTCACAAAAGTTGAATTACAATCTTTGCTAGCAAAGTATGTAAAATTTTGTTACCAGAGTCATGCCCCAAGGCAGGGCTTTCACGTCCAGGTTATTGCAGTTGCTTCCCTCAGCCCCCGAGCAAGACAGACCCATATGCTTAGACGGTTAAGCGATCGCCGATTTGGCTATGTGGAATACGTTCCTCGCCAATTGGAACGGAGTCTCCCTGTTTGTTCCTCAATGGGGTCCCGCATCGGCCATGTTTTTTCGGACGCAGCCTCTTCTGGCAATTTGCGTGAATCAGTGGTTCACAGGTTCCTCTCCCTCAGAAGTCTATTCAGCTAAGGATTCTTTGAAGTCTTCTCCATTATTAGAGGTCTACCCAATCGTAGCGGCTGCCCAAGTATGGGGCAGGCAATGGGCCAATTCTTTGGTAGTTTTCGGCACTGACAGCCAGGCAGTAGTAGACATCATCACCAAAGGCAGATCATAGTCACTTTTTATTATGTCTTTTGTCCGCAGGCTGGTCTGGCTTTCTGTGTGCCACAATTTTCCAGTATCATGCAGGAACATTCAGGGCCTACAAAATGTTGCTGCAGATGCTTTGTCGCGTTTTAATTTTTATAATTTTTTCCAGGCAATGCCGGAGGTGGAACAAGTGGGACTATCCCCTCCAAGTTTCCAAACCCTTATCATGGATTAAAATCTTTCCTTTTTTTCAGCCCAGTCCCTAATGCAAAAGTATCTGTCTGTTGACACGGTTAGAAATTATAAAACCAGCTGGAACGTTTTTAACAGATTCGCACTCCTTCACCCAAGAGGTAATACCGACAAGATCACGTACATCATGGCTTTTTATGGCTTACTGCCACACTGAACTCAAACTTTCCTACAACAAGATTAAATTGTATCTGGCCGGGGTCCAGCATTTTTTTTATGTTAGAAGATCCATACAGCAGGTCGGTTTTCATGTCTCAGGCTATAAGAGCTCCCCTCAGGGGCATAAAAAAGAGTAGCGGGGGGACCGTCACAAGCAGACAGCCAGTATCAGGAGAGCTTTCAGAAAATTATCCACCTCCCTAGATCGCAATCCTTTGGGGCTCCTTTCAAGCACAGTCATTAAAGCGGCCAGGGGAATTCACCAGCACTTCTGCCAAAGTCAAAGGTTTAACCAGGGGTCAGCTAGTCTGGTGTAATGACCATTTCATACTGTATCTTTTTTCTTCCAAAACATCCCAAGTCGGGCCGCCGGTAGAAATTAAGTATTTACAGACTTCCAACGAATGGTGTGCCATCCGGGTATTCCAGAAGTTATTGATGGTTTTGGGCGACTCTGCCCCGGACAGCCCATTGCTTCCGTTCAAGGTCAGGTCCATCACTTCATCCCAGTTCATCTCGCACATCCGCCTACTAGCGGCCGGTTTAGGGTATTTTTTTCCGCATTGGGGCCGCATCCGCGGCTTCAAAGCACAATGTTCCAGGCCACATTATTCGAAAAATGGGTCGCTGGCACTCTTCGTGTTATACAAACGGAAAATGCAAATGTGATCGCACACTACATCCAGCACTCTGCCCTCCATGCTGGATGAGACATTGGTTTATATTTTGGCCAAAGCATAGTAAGCCACTCACCGCGTCAAGGTCGTCTCAATTGAGTGGTCCCTAACTCTTGTTCCTACCTGTTCATGGGCCATGACAGCCACATAAAGTGCTGACTCAACCCCCCACTTTTTTTCTTTGTAGTATATATTGGAGGCGTGGCGATCTCCTTTGAGTCAAGCACACCTGACCAGTCAATCTGTCCTGGAGGCTGGTTTTAAAGTCAGTATAAAACTGAGTCTGCTTATATAGAACCTACCATTAGCCATCTGGCTCCAGGAGAAGTATATGGTGGGTTCAGCATGCATGTTGGTACTTGCATCCCTGGATCCGATGAAAGCTGTAATGGCACCGGACGGGGTTACAAGCAAAGTGTACTTGGCTTGCATGCTGACCTGCATTCCCTGGATTTTATGTGGCTGTCATGGCCCATGAACAGGTAGGAACAAGAGTTAGGGACCACTCAATTGAGACGACCTTGACGCGGTGAGTGGCTTACTATGCTTTGGCCAAAATATAAACCAATGTCTCATCCAGCATGGAGGGCAGAGTGCTGGATGTAGTGTGCGATCACATTTGCATTTTCCGTTTGTATAACACGAAGAGTGCCAGCGACCCATTTTTCGAATAATGTGGCCTGGAACATTGTGCTTTGAAGCCGCGGATGCGGCCCCAATGCGGAAAAAAATACCCTAAACCGGATGTAGTGTGCGATCACATTTGCATTTTCCGTTTGTATATGTATTTCGCCATAGTGATCTGCACCTGCAGGCAGGTTGTGCTGAAATGACCAGTCAATCTGTCCTGGAGGCTAGTTTTAAAGTCAGTATAAAACTGAGTCTGCTTATATAGAACCTACCATTAGCCATCTGGCTCCAGGAGAAGTATATGGTGGGTTCAGCATAAACCAATGTCTCATCCAGCATGGAGGGCAGAGTGCTGGATGTAGTGTGCGATCACATTTGCATTTTCCGTTTGTATATGTATTTCGCCATAGTGATCTGCACCTGCAGGCAGGTTGTGCTGACTCAACCCCCCACTCTTCGTGTTATGCTCGGTACATTTCAAATCCTCACGTGGAAATATCCAAGGCTTTCTGTAGTTTGGTTTTATGACTTGCTTGCACTTGTTTAATAAATGTTTTTTCCTACACTACATGGCTTGCTTTCTGCCCCCTTATAGGCCTACCCTCATTCATGGCTAAAGGCACCCCACCAGCCATCCAGTTCAGGTCAGTAAATCAGTTAGGACAGGTCAGATCCTCACAAACTCGTTAAAGTCCAGGTTCCTCATCGTTCGTAGCCACGACCACAAATACTGTAGTTAAGGCTGACATGTCAGCCTGTATTTGTGGGAGGGGGCGAAGGTACTTTTAAATACGGCGGCACGCTCTCCCCAGCCGCACGCGCATATCTCAGTGACCCTCCCACCCTCCTTTCTTCTTATATCTCACCAGGGTGTGCCCCCTTATAGGCCTACCCTCGTTCATGGCTAAGGTCACCCCACCAGCCATCCAGTTCAGGTCAGTAAATCAGTTAGGACAAGTCAGATCCTCGCCACTCGCTAAAGTCCAGGTTCCTCATCCGTAGCCACGACCACAAATATATATATATATATATTTGTGGTCGCGGCTAAAAGTTGGACCCGGGCAGGCGTGCCCGTCTCGATATCTAACCGGCTGAGTTGTGCCTGGAGCCGGGTACGAGAGCAGCCTATAAGGGGGCTGCCCTGGAGGGGAAGATTAGAAAATAAGGGGAATGGGAGGGTGGGTCGATAACCGGAACGCCTGCCGGGTGAGAGGGGCTGATATAGGCTCAAGCCCCTCCCACAAATTCAGGCTGAGCTTCAGCCTTACTAACTTGTGGTCGCGGCTAAAAGTTGGACCCGGGCAGGCATGCCCGTCTCAATATCTAACCGGCTGAGTTGTGCCTGGAGCCAGGTACGAGAGCAGCCTATAAGGGGGCAAAAAGGAAACCAAGGTAGTTAATTCAAGGACTTTATTGAATCATAATACCAGAGAATGAAAAGCTTGCAAAATTTCTACCTGCGGGTTTGGTATGTACCTGATGAAGCATGACGAGCTCCAGCGTCCCATTCTCCGGATGACATGAGCGGGGACCCTGTGCTTGGAAGCTGCGGATGCAGCTCCGATACGGAAGGAATGGCCAGAGATTGAGCTGGGGTCGAAACCTAAGCCTGATGCAAGTGTACGGATGTGGCACATGAATTGTGCAGAGATGAGAGGGCCATTGAGATGAGGTAGCAGCGGGCTGTTAGGGGGAGCTTCACGGATGGCGTGCATGAGCTGCCTGAAGACTTGAACCGGGCACCAATTATTGTCAGATTGGAAGAATTTTACCTCAACTGGGGGACCTGTCTGGCTTGTCTTAGTGGACAATAACCTGAGCGTATAGTGGACCTGGCAACACACTAATTGCTCTTTTAACAGACCGCTGCGCCCAGCTGAACTGCAAGTGAATTCACCTGGCCTAAGGAACCCGTAGAAGCCCAGGTACATGGCAGCTTTGATGACCAAGCTGGAGAAGGGCCCAAAAGGGTCGCCATCAAGGGATGATGACATCCTCCGGAACAACTCGCCTGTGATCGCCTGTCTACAGGAAGGGGGATTGACCCTGCCTTTCTGGACCCCACGCAAGGTGGCCTTGACTGCATGCGATGAAAAAATTGAGCCCCCCCTCCGGGTTACCGAGCATGGTGTGTTGTTGGACGCCCGCAAGGTACAACTTGATGGTGTTATGTGAGAGATGTAAATGGTGATGACAAT
Organism: Bufo bufo; assembly: GCF_905171765.1. Taxonomy (NCBI): domain Eukaryota; kingdom Metazoa; phylum Chordata; class Amphibia; order Anura; family Bufonidae; genus Bufo; species Bufo bufo. Next base: position 529,946,438 of record NC_053391.1, on the reverse strand, counting down.
GTGCGATGAAGGCAATGATGTACGGGATGTTCACTAGCTCGCCCTGTGGGTGCAGTCTGGAAAAATCCTGGTAGGTTCTTAGGCCAGATTGGTAGTTCCTGGCCATATTCGGGGCGAGGGACTGCTGTGCCAGGCCCCTTGCTGAGGAGATGAGAGCACTTAGTCCATGGTCAGGGAACTGAATGTCGGGGTGGGACATCTGCCAACAGGAACGCCACGAAGTTCTCATCGTGGTGGTCCCGGAGGAGAGCCGCCAAGAGGTCCACATTAATGTCGGCTAGTCAGGATTCTTTGGCCGCCCTCTTGGGACAGGAGGAACGAGGGTGGGCCCTAAAACACAAGGAGCAAACGTGGAGGGATCTGCAACTGCCATAGGAGCAACCACCTGTATTGAAATTATTACAGATTTGGCTCCTTCCCAGGTAGAAGATGGGCCGGCCAAGCTTGTAGGTGGAGGGGGTGGGCTGCTGGGTCCCGGAGGACAGCGGGAGAGCCCTGTCCTGAGCGGCGTGGGTGGTATTTGGGCACCAGTCGGAGGAATGAAAAATGGACTGGCACATCGCGCAGGTGGGTGCCCTGACCCCCGCGAAGTGACGGCAGAATAGTTCTGTGTCAATGGTGGCCCAGCTGGTGACATACTGAAACTGAGCCAAAGCTGCTGCTGCTTTTGCCGAGAAAAAACTATGGTAATCGTAGAAGGCCGAACCTCCATACTTGTGACCCAGGTCAGTGACCAGGTACAAGTAGCTGTCCAGCTCTTCCCTTCTCTCCGGTTGTGCGGTGCAGACAATGTCCCTAAAGATGCTGAACGCCAGGACAAACTCCGGAATGGATAACTTGCGGTTAAGCCGAGAGTCGTTGGCCCTGAGTACTACGGACACATCCCCACAATTGATCACCCTGTTTTCGGGTACATCTTGGGCGGCAATGAGAATAGACGCAAGATTAACGTCTTTCCCTGCCAGAATGTCTCTTTTGAGATTGTCTGGGATAAAATGCGAGGGGGCCACTTGGTGAATATGCCTGGGTGTACCTGGTGTCAGCCAAACCGAAGTGGAGGGTGTCGGGGGTGCCACGGATGGCCAGGTCTCCAGTTCCGATACTCTTGCTCGGACGTCAGCCACCGAGTCGACCAGTGAGTTCAAGGTGGACTGTAGCTGCACCAGCGAGAGCTGGATAGATGATGTGTCTGCTTGAACCCCGGAAGGGTTTGGGCTGGTCATGAGGAGCTTATATAGCTCTGCCTTTCTGGCGGAGGCTGGATGCGGGATGCCCCTCCTGTTAAGCTCCACCAGTAACTTTGGAATGGTCCAACTCCTTAGTGACAAGGGACCGGCTTGGCCTGAAATGACTGTTTCAGGGACAGAAAGGCTGTCATCTATATCAGAGGCTCGAGACATGATTGCGTGACAAACACAAAAACCCCCCAAAAAAAGAAAGGGTGATGGAGTAAAAGGACCGAGAAGGTGTGAGGGCGAAGATATAAACGTACCCGAATACAGAACACCGTAACACGGACTAGCAGGAAAACCGACCTGTACAGGACTGACTGGCACCTGGGAATAGGCTAGAACCTGAAAGAAAAAAGGGGGACAGGCGAAAACTTGAGAGTGCAGAACAAGGGATGACCCCAGACCTGTTGAGCCAGGCGAACTGGCCAGGATGAGGCGCACCCCTGGAGTCAAATAAACGATCTGAGCGTATCAGATTGGCCATTGACAGAAGAAGGCCACCTGAGCGTACCAGGTGGTAGAAGGGAGAGATGGCGCATTGCCATGAGACAGCAGCTGCGCGTAGCAGCGGCCCGCGAAGGGCGGAAGACATTTACATAACGGACCTGTGAGCCAGGTGGACAAAGAGCGTGGAAGAAACCTGAGGATCAGGCGTAAGAGTGGCCCCATAGGCTGCGCTAGATCAGACAGCACGACTGCCAGCTGGTGGAAAGGTGCGAGGAGACCCATGTACCAATTGAAGGTAAGTAGGCAAGGAGGACCTGGGCGTACCAGGAACGAACTGTGCCCTGGGCGAACCAGGGGTCGACAATGTGACAAAACAAGACAAGCGTGCGTGCCCAGTGAACAATCAGGGGGCTAGGAAGTGGCTACGGACACAAGGACAACAGTGACCTGGGAGTACCAGGCAGACGATGACAGGCCTGGGCGTGACCAGGTGGAGAAAAAGCGTAGAAAGAGCGATCCCAGCCAGAGGGAGACGACCTGAGCGTATCAGGGAGGTGGTTCATTTGAAACATTTTATTTATTTTTTTAAACTTAATTTATTTTAATTTTTTATTACTTTATTGATTATATATATATATTTTTTTTTTAAATGCAACCCACAAGCTAAAATATTGCAGGTGCTATTGCTCGCTCGTCGGAGCATGCCAGCACGCACCTGCCGCACCATACCCGGGATGTCAGCAGGCAGGACTGCAGGGTGAAAAAATGTTGAGGCATGCCCCGATATCGCCCCCTGCCGCTAGGTATGCGCAGCAGGTGCCCAAAGGCAGCTACCTGGGACCCAGCATGACATGACCCCCAAAGGAAGCCACGAGTCCCACCAGCCACTGCGAGAAGAACGGCGGGCACTAGATGTGGCGCGCAGGACCCGAGCCCTTCCCCCCGGGGGCCAGACGCTAAGCGGTGGACCGCAATTGCAAGAATGGAGCCAGGAGGCAGGGCTGCTGGCCGCCCACAAGCTATCCTTAGGGAAGGCGGGGAGCCGCGTGCGCTCCACGGTGTAACGCACGCTGGCGGCCACAGCATTGGTGAATCAGTGGTGCGTTACCTGTGGCAGCCAGGGTGTGATGATGATGCGATCAGTGGGGCACCAGAAAGCAAAGCTCGGAGGGGGAAGCCTCCAACTTACCCCCATGTAACGCGGAAGCTGCAGTGTGAATCGGCCAGGACGGCAGAGGGGAGCAGATGCGACTCCTCTACCCAGAAGTCGATAACCGGAACGCCTGCCGGGTGAGAGTGAGAGGGGTTGATATAGGCTCAAGCCCCTCCCACAAATGCAGGCTGAGCTTCAGCCTTACTAACATATATATATATATTTATTTTATTTTTTTCTAGTAATTACACATTTATTTTGTGCCATACATTTTTTACAATTACAAAAAAAAAAAATGAAATATATAAATCTAATTTAACCTCTATTTCTGAAAAAGTTTGTCACGGGATTTGAACTCACAGCTTCTGCATCATAGCCCAGAACTTTAACCACTACACTATATAGCGGCATAGCCAATCACTAACAAAAATAAAATATAAGACTTCTACTGTATAGTTCTCAGTAGAAGTATAGTACAGTAGAAGTCTCATTTTTTTTTTTTTAAAGTAACTGGCAATGCAGCTATTATAGCTGAGTGGTTAAGTGCCTTGCCTCTAATGCAAAAGGTTGTGAGTTTGAATCCCGGTAGAAACTTTTCTAAAATACAGGCTTAGGCTACTTTCACACTGGCATTTTGGCTTTCCGTTTGTGTGATCCGTTCAGGACTCTCACAATCGGTCCAAAACTGATCAGTTTTGCCTTAATGCATTCTGAATGAAAAAGGATCTACTCAGAATGCATCAGTTTGCCTCCGTTCCGTCTCCATTCCGCTTTGGAGGCAGACACCAAAACGCTGTTTGCAGCGTTTTTGTGTCCATTTGATGAAACTGGGCATAATGGATCCGTCCCCATTGACTTAAATTGCTTGTCAGAACGGATCCGTTTGGCTCAGTTTCGTCAGATGGACACCAAAACGCTATGACACAATCTGGCACAATAGAAAACTGATCCGTCCTCTATTGACTTTCAATGGTGTTCAAGACGGATCAGACTTGGCTATGTTAAAGATAATACAAACCGATCTGTTCTGAATGGATGCAGACGGTTGTATTATCTGAACGGATACGTCTGTGCAGATCCATGACGGATCCGCACACATTGCAAGTGTGAAAGTAGCCTAAATTACATTTCAATACACTGTGGTGTCCCCAAGCACTTACTCCATATATGGACATCTATGGAGTCAGCGCAGGGACTCCTGCTCTGGGACTGTATATGGAGTCAGAGCAGGGACATCTAAGCCGCGGACTCACGCTGAGGGATTTCCTCACTGTACAGCGATCTTCTGCATAGAAATTGAGGCTAAATTCGATTTAAATGTACTGACTCGAGCATCGCGCTCGGGCACATTTGGTGTTTGGCCAAACTCCGCGATGCGCCGAACATAGCGATGCTCAAGCCGAACCGGTGTTCGGCCGAGCATGCTCACTCAACGCTACATACAACCAGTACAAAAGATGTTTTCTGGTACAGCTTTGAATGGGTTTCACTAACTAAGTACATGGTATTTAGATTGATAGTGTGCTGCCAGACGTTGCATCTGTGCTGTGTTTTTGATGTGGCAAAGAAACGCACCAAAAAAACGCATGCATGTGTTTTTGTTCAGCAAAAGGGAAAACACACAGCAGGCTTTACATTAACCCCATAGTGACCACCAATATGTCTTTTTTGAGGCAGTCACTAAGGGGGCCTAGGCTGTGCCACTGCTTTTTACGGTGACCCAGTCTAAACCCTGAATGGGCCTCCCATCCAGCGGACAGCAGGGGCACAGCTCTAACATTATTATTGCACTCCAGCTCTAATGGCCCAGAGCAGCATGAGTACCGATCCTGGCTGTTTAACTTACATGCCATGGGCAATAGCATCCGCTGCATGTATGTGGTTACAGAGGGATCCAACTTCCACTGTGTCCCATCGGCACCTCACAAATGAGATTGTGAGTTGCCGATGTCAGTAGAATAGTGCAATGTATTTTTTATTTTTTTTATAAAATCTATTCCACATATCTGGTGTTGCTGCGTCCATAACGACCCATATTATGCAATTATTATGTAATTTAAACCCTACGGTGAAAACCTTAGAAAAAAAAGGTAAGAAACATCCAGAATTGCTGCTTTTTGCTTATTTGCTACTAAAAAAAGCCCTTAAGACTTCACACAGAAATAAAAAAAATAAAATGTATGGGTCTTGGGATGCGGCGATGCAAAAATGTTTGAACATCACCATGTATGTCCTACATGTCCTGCTACTTAGTTAATAAAGTATGGACCCATTAAATGTCCTCCAGTAGTCAGCGGGCTCAAGAGGCAGTTGCCTTGGGCCCCCCTGGAGCAACTGGGCCCGGGGCAGCTGTCCCTTCTGCCACACGTTAAAGACAGCCCCTGAATGCAGCCTTTAAATAATTTTAACTGGATTTTTATTATTTATTCATTTTACTCACTTATATAACGCTGACATATTACAAAGCACTTTACAGACATTATCATTACTCTCTGTCCCTGGTGTAGCTCACAATCTAAATTTCCTATCAGTATGTCTTTGGGGTGTGATCGGAAACTGGGGGAACCCTGAGGAAACCCAAGACAACACTGGGAGAACATACAAACTCCATGCAAATGTTTAGTCAATTTCAAACTTAGGACCCCATTGCTGCAAGGCACCAGTGCCTTTATTATTCCCTTATTATACACAGAACATCTGTACTTTATCAGAAAATAAGTTAGATTGCCATATCTCTGATTCTGATGAATCGCGGGCAGCCCCGTTGTTGCATCCAGGGCTTGACTTAGGGGTGTGCAACCTGTACAACCGCAAAGGACACACTACCCTGGACTGAAACTGACCCTTTTACCGTCAGTGGGATGATTCACCATCAGCTCCCTGCTTCACCAGGTGCATTTTTTGCAAACGTTTATGTGTCTTTTACTGAGAAGAGGCTTCTTTCTGTCCACTCTGCCATAAAGCCCAGATTGGTGGATTGCTGCAGTAATGGTTGACCTGCTCGAAGTTTCTCCCATCGGCACACAGGATCTTTGGAGCTCAGCCAGAGTGACTATTGGGCTTTTGGTAATTTCTCTCACCAAGGCCCTTTTCCCCCAATTAGTTATTGTAGTTTGGTGGGGTGACCAGTTCTAGGAAGAGTCCTGGTTGTTCCAAACTTCCTCCATTTAAGAACTATGATCTTAGGAACTTTCAGTGCTGCATACATTTTATTTGTACCCTTCTCCAGATCTGTTCCTCCAGAGAATCTGGGTTCTACATGCAGGTCTTTCCTCTTCATGACTTGGTTTTTGCCTTGATATGCATCGTAAGCTGTGAGACCTTATATCAACAGGGGATGTCTTTCCAAAATATGTCTAATGATTATGTCAACTTAATTTACCACAGGTGGACTCAAATCAGGGTATAAAATACCTATGTCAAAGCAATAGTTTAGTTTTTCCATTTCAATAAATTTGCAAAGATTTCTAAGATTCTGTTTTTGATTTCTCATTAAGGAGATTGATGAGGGAAAACTTGATTTTGCTTAATTTTAGCATAAGGCTGCAACATAACAAAATGTGAAAAAAATGAAAGGGTCTGAAGAACTTCCAAATGCACTGTATATATACTTGAGCTATTAACACTTCTGGTCAAGCCTGCATCTATGAAATGTTGCACATGCCACCTGCAACACAAAAATGGTGCAGGAAACTAACTGCCTTGCCATTTGGTGCTTCATGCGACTTCAGGCAAGATGAACTTTGGCTCCATGGAGCCAATACATTTTTAATAGTGTACAGCAACAGCATTAAAATCAAAGTATTTGAACAAATTGACTTCGGATCTATGACCTGAAGGTCAATTCACTCAAGCCTAATTTTGAACATTCTGTTTGCATTTTGTTATTATGGAATATTGGGTGCAGGATGATGGGGAAAGATTATTTTTTTGTTAGCACAAAGCTGCAACATAACAAAATGTGGAAAAAATGAAAAGGTCTGAAGACTTTCTAAATGCACTGTAGCAGACACAACCTCACATCACTGGCTGAGCTCACAATGGCGTCTGTGCTTCAGAGCTAGCATATTGCCTGAAAATGGCTGTCCACTCCCAGGGAGGGAAAATTACTAATTGGGCACAATTTGACCATTTTCACTTAGGAGTGTATTCACTTTTGTTGCCAGTGGTTTAGACATTAATGGCTGTGTGCTGAGTTATTTTGAGGGCACAGCAAATTTACACTGTTACACAAGCTGTAGACTGACTACTGTACATTGTATCAAAGTGTCATATCTTCAGTGTTGTCCCATAAAAAGATATAATAACATACCGGTATTTACAAAAATATTAGTGGTATACACACTTTGTGAGATATTGTATATCTCTATTGAGCTGTTTTGTTTCTGGTGCTGTATTTATGTAATGAGCTTGGTCCTGGAGCTGCATTTATGTTCTGTGCTTGGTTCTAGTGCTGTATTCTATTCTTCTACCGTGTTTGGGTATGGTGCTGTATTTATGTACTGAGCATGGTTCTGGTGCTGTATTTATGTACTGTGCTTGGTTCTGGTGTTGTATATATGTACTGTGCTTGGTTATGGTGTTCTACTGTGTTTGGTTCTTGTGCTGTACATATGCAATGAGCCTGGTATGGCACCACTACTACTATGCATGCACAGCATCCTTTCCTTTCACTTCTATGGGACTTCTGAAAAAAGCCAGTGCTCAGCTCTTTTTTAAATTCCTATATTTTATCGATATGCCATAACTGTGCCAGATAGGGCAACCCCTTTAACAATTAGCTGTTGCTAGGTCAGAGGTCCATGCTCACCATTGCCCTGCTACTCACCATGTTGCCCAACATCCTCTGCAAGTTGCTGTCTCAATTGCTCCAGTCTCTGTTCTCTTTGGGTATGCACACTCACCTGTGGCCTCTTAAAGAGCCAGTGTGCACATCTGAAAATCCATTGGCTGGGGTTCCTGGGTATATTAGGTGCTCTCTCCAGGCAAAGGGTGCCTAAGGAAAAGGTACCCTGTGACCAGCAAAGGTGTTTGGTAACTTGTGCCTCAGAGATTCTCTTGTGTTTTCCAGTCTGTGTTTCCATCTGTGTTCCTGTTGTGTACCCATCCTGCCTTTGTAATCCTGACCTCACAGTTTTGCTTTCAGTTCAAGTTTGTGTTTAAATTCTCCTAGTCTTTCTGCCTGTCTGTGCTACAATCTTGGTTCCTTCCTACCTGCCTTGTTCCTGCATCCATCACTACCCTGCTGGCAAGCTCCTAGTATCTCCAAATCTTTGTTGCTATTATCTGTAGTTCCAGTAGAGATGGTATAGACTGTTTCTACTATATTGGTGTTGTTTCCCCGTATTTAAGTCATTCAGCCAAGTTTCCTACAGTCTGCCAAAAACACATAATCTATAAAAGTGGCTCTTCAGACTGAATGGTGCTTGAACCAGAGTCCCTCACCCAGTACGTCAGCTGCCAACTATAGTGGCTAGTATAAGAGGTAGTGGTCTGGTTATTTTACTGCAGTGAACTCTAGATCCCTGTACAGGGGTTAAAAGATGAATACCAGGGGAGCACCAGAATAACGCCCTTAAGGTTTAGTCCAAAGCAAAACCAGTTAGTTGGCACAGTGGGTCCACACTCACTGATCTGTGGCAGCTGTACATTCTTATCTCCATAAATTTAAGTTACATTTTAAAATTGATGCTACAAACCCTATAATTGCTGTGGAGGTATATTTATTGGGAAGGAGATAAAAAAAGACTACTTATACGGGGTGACATGTAACTTAAGGTTGCAACCATGATATGGGCACAAAAAAGCCCCTGTATTACACACATCTGAACCTTTTTTTGTTTGTTTCAAACCTACAGTAATTGGAAACTATTGTTTATGGTGGCAGTGAATGAGTGAAAATATATTTTTCATCTGTCAGCAGTGTATTAAATATTTCTCTCTAGTGATAATCAATATTATTGCAGTGTGTAACAGGTATCACTAGAGAAGCAATCAGCATATTCTACATTAAAAATATATCGACAGGATAGGTACAGTGTAAAAAGTGAACTTTATTGATGCTTATATGTTTGTGGTGTGTTTACTGTGACTTATTTGGCGCCATGATTCAGAGGCTGATAAACGTCTAGGTCATGACTTCAATAAACAGCCTAATTAGGCACCGAGAGGTAATTAGATAACCAAGCATTCAACTGCTTACTCCTTTTCTAGAAAAAAAAACACCTCCATGTGTGACAGAGAGCAAGTATGCTTACTGATTGATGTGTGAAGGGAGTTGATAACATGCAGATAACATGTCATAACACGAGTTATCCTCCCTCAATGACATATACAATGTATGTCTCTCCCTGTGCATCCTGTCAGCACATCCCTCATTGCCCCCCCCCCCCCCCCCCCCTTCCCAGTCCCATGGCTTAAATCTCAGCCTGCTGAAGGGGAAGGCTGCTTTCTGCCCTGGATACCTCAGGCTGCATAACAGCTAGAGATTAATGCCAGGTCTTGTTTTTAAGGTGATAATTTCAGATTAAGACTCTAGCCACTATAAGTTGCAGGTATATGCAGCTTTCACTGAGACCCCCTTTTAACTCACTCTATGTACTGTATGTTATTGGCTACTAAATTGCCACCCTGCAAGAACATATAATGTATTTCCTTGGCAGAGAAAGGGTTAAAGGTTTTACCCACAGTAGGCATTTATAACCAATTCATATAATGGGTTACAAGTGTCTGATTGCTGGACAACCCACCCTTGGGACATCCAACGATGACTAATATTGTTTTCCATACCCACATTCCCATTCACCACATAATTGCATTGTGGGGGAGTCTAAATGGAGCAGCAGTCAAGCATGAGTGTGCCGTTTCATTCAAATCCTATGGTACAGATAAAGACTGCCAAGTACAACGCTCATCTGTTTTCTACTACCCCACAGACATTGAAACTAGAGATGAGCAAATCAGTTTGTAACAAATCAGTTTGGGTTCGTAACGAACTTTCCCAAACATTTATCCGCAAGGTTCGCTCAGGACGAATCTAGTAAAATGGTGTGCATTACCATTTTACTGCACATGTTGGCGGGAAAAACCACGAGGTAGGAAGAAGAATGAATGCTTACATGTGTCTCTGGCAGAAGACAATCTTAGGGACAGTATACAGTAACAATCAAGCTTCTATTCTAGTGTCAGGGACAGTGAAGGGAAACACTAGAAAAAGGAAGGGTAGGGCAGAGAAAGCTTTCAGCCAAGGAGTAAGGAGCTGAGGCTGGATATGCCTGGCACAGGCAGTGCCTTCTACCTGCAGTTACTGCCTTATAACACAGCTGCTGCAGAACCTCAAACGCAGCCACCTGCAAAAACATTTATTTTTTCTTTCTCATTTGAACAGAAAGACAGTTTTTTTTTTTTGTTTTTTTTTACCAAACCTGAAGTTTCTTTAGGCTTATTGCGAGCTTTATCCAAGTACATTTAGCATTATTTTGATTCAGTGCACCATAGCCATCCATGCTAAATATGTTGCATTGTAGCAGAAGCATTTACAGCAATAACAGCATCTGTGCACCCTATCTGTATTGTTTTTTTTAAACAGATGCATTGTAAAATTTAATAAAAGCCATATCGCCATTTTTCTACCAGTGAATCTGAATGTAAATTACACTGTACACACAAATCAAACTGCCTACCCTGCACAACCGCAATACAAGTGTGCAGCGCATGTTTTACAATCCAGAGGGTAGCATTTTAACTCTCTGATTAATGAAACTTGTGGCCAAAATCTAGGACAGGGCAACTCCAGACAGTTCAAGTGTTGGTTTGGGGGTGCAAAACTAACAATACAAGCATACAACACATGTTTTACAATCCAGAGAATATTGTTAAAACTCTGAGTGAAAACACCTGAACTAGTAGGCGAAATCTGGGAGAGGGCTAATGCAGACAGTTCAAGTGTTGATGTGGGGGAAAACAATCTTAATACAAGTGTACAATGCATGTTTTACAATCCATAGTGCACCTCTCATCAAATGGCCGTAGAAGTCTACATGCGTCGCGCATGAGCAGCCACTGGCACAGTGAAAAGAAACCAAGCTCCCCAGAACCTGTCCTGCCGCAGAGTTCGTACAGGTAGTCGTTAACGGCACGTTTCTGCTGGAGCAGCCTATCAAGCATATACTGTACAAGGTGGAGTTCCAGCGCATCGGGCAGTCACAAATCAGATGTCTGACTGGCAAGTGGTGTCACCGCTGAGCATCAGAAAGGCGAGCCGTGGCCGTGTAAGATCTTCTAAAATGGCCAGAGATTTTCCTGGCCTGCCGCAAGATGTCTTGGACCCCGGGGTATTTGGCAACGAATTGCTGCATGACTAAGTTCAGGATGTGTGCCATGCACGACATGTGTGTCATTTTGCCCTGTTTCATCGCAGATTAGCACGGTTGTCGCACACCACTTTACCAACTGTCAAATTGAGCAGGGTTAGCCACTGATTGGCCTATGACCGCAGAGCTGAAAGCACTGCTGGACTGGTGTGGCTCTTGGCTTTTAAGCACAACAGCTGCAGCACAGTATGGCAACATCTCACCTGGCCCGTCGAATAGGTTCTGGGGAGGTTGGGGGGGGTGCAGCGGAAGAAGCGGTAACAGTGGAAAAGGAGGAGGAGTCAGCAGAGGAGGAGACGGAGGATGGAGTAGGAGGAGGAGGAGAAGAAGAGGCAGGCCTGCATGCAATTTCTGGCGGTAACACCAAATCCACATGGGTGCCACAGGTTACATGCTTGATGGCCGTCAGAAGATTCACCCAGTGGGCAGTAAAAGTTATGTACCTTTCCTGCCTGTGTTTGCTAGACCACGTGTCTGTGGTCCGATGTATCTTGGCACCAACACTGTGTGCCAGAGATATATTAACTTGCCGCTGAACTTGGCCATATTAGTCAGAGCTGCCCTTCTGGGAGAAATATTTCCTTCCGGGGACCTTCCATTGCGGTGGGCCAATTGCCGCAACTTTTCGAAATGCCTCCGAGTCCACCAATTTATATGGCAGTAGTTGGCGGGCTAGCAGTTGCGACAAGCCAGCGGTCAGCAGTTGGGCAAGAGGATTATCCGGCATCATCATTTTTTTACACTCAAACATTTGGGCCACGGAAGCCTGCCTTGTGCCAGATGAACACGACGACGGCACGGTGGAAGGTGGAGTGGAGGACAAATAGGAGGAGAGAGGAGAAGGAGAAGAGGCAGGACGTGGAGAGCCGGGAGTGTGGCTTTGTGGGTTCTGACGGCGTGCTCCCACTGGGCTCGTGATGGAAAGCCAGGTGCCTTCTTAAGGCGGTAATCCCTAGGTGAGTGTTACCGCAACTTATTCGTTGACAGCATAGGCTGCAGATGGCAACACTATTGTCAGCAGCTGACACGTTAAAGGGCTTCTGTCAGCCCACTAAACCGTTTTTTTTTTTGTTTACTAATAATCCCTACACTGCGATTTATGCATACATAAGTTAAATAATCATTTCTGTTCAGTAGAATTTGCTAAAAAGCGATTTTTAAAATATGCAAATTACCTTGCTACCAGCAAGTAGGGCGGCTACTTGCTGGTAGCAGCCGCATCCTCCGACCCTAATGACGCCCCCTCCGCATTGTGATTGACAGGGCCAGGGAACGGAATCGTTCTCTGCTGGCCCTGCCTGTTAGCATTCAAAATCTGGCGCCTGCGCCGCGGCCGTACCTATCTTCAATCTGCGCAGGCGCACTGAGAGACGGCAGGTATATGGAAAACCTCTATCACTACTTTGTGGAAGCTGATATATGGCAAGCCTCAATCAGTTGCTAGTTGAAGCTGGTATATCACCCTCAAGCAGTAATTTTGTGGCTGTGCAGTTGCCGTATCATTTAGTCTGCTGTCTTTAGGGAGCTGATGGTATAAGCTTAGCGCTGCTGGAAGTTACCTAGTTAGCAATATTTCTCCCAAAAAGCCATCCCTGCCTCGTACTGTCTCATGGTGAAGAACGTAAACCACCCCTTGCAATTGCCGACTTGCAGCAAGGTGCACGACACGGTGGACATCTGAAGCAGCTGTTACGAACAGGAACAGTACATGTCTTTCACGGTCTACTGGGTCAATAATTTTTTGCTACGGCAGGGAGGCAGAACCCTAGCAACAAGGCCAGATCCATTTGACTCTTCCACAATTGAGTTGGCCTGTCTCTCACATCAGGCACTTATCCACCTCATCCTCCATGTACACCCTCCTGTTCCCAAAATACCAGGGCACAGCGTCACACCCACTCCCCATTCTTCCTATCACATGTGTCAAGTCAAGTGTTGCCATGTGTTGTTGGAGCTGATCAGCCTGGGTTAGAGTAGCCACACAGGCAAGCAGTTGCTAAAGTACATCAAGTCTGTGAAGGTTCTCATTAATCCAGGTCATGGTATATCTGTAAAGAATAAATCAAGGCAATTGGACTTACTGTAGATTTCTTGAAAACGTTTCACTCGTTCTTCCAGCGAGCTTTCTCAATTCTGAGTGACTGTACAAGAATTCTCTGGGAATAAATATGTAACTGAATCAACATCTGGTAATTATACCCAGCATGGGGTCAGAGGTCATTATACCCAGCATGGGTTCAAAGGTGTTGATTCCATTATCCTAATTGGAGAAGTAGTAAACCAGTATGGCACACTAGGTGATGCTGCATGGAGTCGGGATCCCACCCCGTCATATATGATAAAGTAAACTCCAGCAAATAATTGTGGTGGTATTCTTGGTATTTATTGTAACGCGGCAAAATAACACTTTGTGACGTTTCGGCTAGGTAGCCTTTATCAAACAAAAGCCGCTCTGGAGGAAGGAGCCAGTTAGTGCTGCGCTGAGGGAGTGTGTAGCATGACCCTGCATGCGGTGGATAGGAGCGCTACACACTCCCTCAGCGCAGCACTAACTGGCTCCTTCCTCCAGAGTGGCTTTTGTTTGATAAAGGATACCTAGCCGAAACGTCACAAAGTGTTATTTTGCCGCGTTACAATAAATACCAAGAATACCAACGCAATTATTTGCTGGAGTTTACTTTATCATTATCCTAATTGGAGTCAGTAGGGGATAATGACCTCCCAGAAAAAGGTGTCAAGACAGCATTGTGTGTGGCAGACAATAGATGTCTAACCCCCCCGCCTCTATTCAAGCTTGGCTTCTCCATTTTTACGTAGATGGCCTGATTCACACCTCGTTTGTACCAATCGGCCTCCTTATCCAAAACACGTACTTGACTGTCTTCAAAGGTGTGACCTGTTTCTTTTAGATGTAAGTACACGGCTGAATCTTGACCAGAGGTTTTGGCCCTTTTATGCTGAGCCATACGCTGATGCAGTTGCTGTTTTGTTTCGCCGATATACAGTTCTGAGCATTCCTCATTACACTGGACTGCGTACACAATGTTGTCCATCTTGTGTTTAGGCGTTGGGTCTTTTGGGTGAACCAGTTGTTGCCTCAGTGTGTTGCTGGGTTTAAAGCAGACAGGGATATGATGTTTATTAAAAATCCTTTTGAGTTTCTCAGACACCCCAGCTACATATGGGATAACCATATTCTTGCGTCTGTCATGCTTCTCACCCTCACTGGTAGTGCTCTTTCTTCTCCTTCCTTCTGTTTTGACAAAAGCCAAATCTGGATACCCACAGGTTTTAAGTGCCCCTCTGAGGTGTTTGAATTCCTTCGCCTTGGCCTCTGTGCTGGTGGGGATTTTCTCTGCCTGGTGGTGTAGAGTCTGGATGACTCCCAGTTTGTGGTCTAGAGGATGGTGGGAATCAAATAGCAGGTACTGGTCTGTGTGTGTTGGTTTTCGATAGACCTCTATTCCCAGCTTCCTTCCCTCTTCCACTGTTATAAGACAGTCCAGAAACGGCAGTTTGTTGTTCTGCATATCTTCCCGCGTGAAATTGATGATGTTATGATCCACTGAGTTGATGTGGTCGGTGAAAGCCTGTAACTCTTGTTTATGAATTTTAACCCAAGTGTCATCCACATATCTGAACCAATGACTCGGTGTAATTCCCTTGAAAGTGGTCAGGGCTTTCCTTTCTACTTCCTCCATATACAGGTTCGCTACAATAAGTGAGACTGGCGATCCCATAGCACAGCCATGTTTTTGCTTGTAGAACTTGTCCTTATACTTGAAGTAGGTGGTAGTCAGACAAAGGTCCAGTAAGGCACACACTTGGTCTGGGCTAAGTTCTGTCCTGCAGCCTAAGGTGTTGTAGTAGCAACTGTTTCCTGACTGTTTCAATTGCCTCTGTAGTGGGTATGCAGGTGAAGAGGGATGCAACATCATAGGAGACCATTGTTTCTTCTGTGCCCAATACCAAGTTCTGGATTTTGGTGGTGAAATCCTGAGAGTTCTGTATGTGATGTTGTGTGTTTCCAACCAAGGGCACTAGGATTCTGGCTAAATATTTTGCCACATTGTAGGTCACAGAGTTAATGCTGCTGACAATTGGCCTGAGAGGGGTCCCATCCTTATGTATCTTAGGAAGTTCATAAATACATGGAGGGGCTTCCCCAGGGTAGAGGCGATGATACATAGCCCGATCAATGATTTTGTCCTTTTCTAGTTGTTGTAGTAGTTCTAAAACCTTCTTCTTGTAGCAACTGGTTAGGTCTCGTCTTAGGGCCTCATATGTGTTGTTATCATCCAGGAGTGTGGTCACCTTGGCATCGTAGTCAGATGTATTAAGTACAACCGGGCATCTTACTTAATCCGCAGGCAGGATGGTGATGTTTGTGTCTTTCTTCAGCGATGTAACCACCTTCCTTTCTTCTCTAGTCAAGTTTGAAGGAGGTGGTTTGGCACTGGCCAGAGCTGCAGACACTTTAAGGCGAAGTTGTTCAGCCTCACCCTGTGGTACTTTGTTGTTGTGGATTGAGGCTTCAGTGGCAATAATATCAACTATTCGTATGGTTCTTGGTGTGATTGCAAAATTCAACCCTTTAGCAAGGACATCCATCTCAGGCTGGGTGAGAACCCGGTCTAAAAGATTCTGCACCCATTTCTCTTTGTTTTGCACTGTCTTTGTTTCCTCCTTTCGCCTCCATGTAAGTTCCTCACTGGTATGGCTGTTTGCAGTTTGGGATAACAAAATTCAGAACTTGTTCTTCTGCCTCTCCTTGCTCATAGTGTGCTGAGCTAGCTGTGCATGTACTGTAAAATCGGCTACTTCCCTCCACGTTTCAGTGGGTAGCTGCAAAGTCAGGTCCTCTTCCAGCTGACTGATAGTTTGTTTCAACGCCTAAAGACAAGATGGACAACATTGTGTACGCAGTCCAGTGTAATGAGGAATGCTCAGAACGGTATATCGGCGAAACAAAACAACAACTACATCAGCGTATGGCTCAGCATAGAAGAGCCAAAACCTCTGGTCAAGATTCAGCTGTGTACTTACATCTAAAAGAAACAGGTCACACCTTTAAGACAGTCAAGTACGTGTTTTGGATAAGGAGGCCGATTGGTACAAATGAGGTGTGAAGGAGGCCATCTACGTAAAAATGGAGAAGCCAAGCTTGAATAGAGGTGGGGGGGTTAGACATCTATTGTCTGCCACATACAATGCTGTCTTGACACCTTTTTCTGGGAGGTCATTATCACCTACTGACTCCAATTAGGAAAATGTAATAAACACCTTTGACCCATGCTGGGTATAATGACCTCTGACCCCATGCTGGGTATAATTACCAGATGTTGATTTAGTTACATATTTATTCCCAGAGAATTCTTGTACAGTCACTCAGAATTGAGAAAGCTCGTTGGAAGAACGAGTGAAACGTTTTCAAGAAATCTACAGTAAGTCCAGTTGCCTTGATTTATTCTTTACAGATAAAGTACATTAAGCAGTAAACTTTCCGATGGCTGTAACCCTACCAACTCCAACTGGACAAGGTGGTCAGCGGCAATAGTGACAGTATAATGGATACATTGAAACTGGGGGAAATAACACATGTTCCATGCAAGATGCACATCATTAACTTAGTCGTGCAATGCTTTATAAAAAAGTACAGTGTCTTGCGCAAGGTGCTGACAATGTCCAGGAGACGGTCAACACAATTTAGCCATTGTTATGTGGCAAGAACGCTCTCTTAGACTTGCAGCAACATACCGGTCTACCATTACAGAGCTTAATCCATGACATTCCAAACCGCTGGAACTCAACTTTGTACATGCTCGAACATCTGTACGAGCAGTGGAAAGCCGTGAATGTTTTATGTCATGCACCAGACCACTTCAGCAGGGAGCATGTGTTGTTTTGAGGCCAGGCAGTGGCGGCTCACCCGAGACACCTTTCAGGTGCTGAAATCCTTTGAAGAGGCCAAAAAGTTTGTCAGTAGGGACAGCTGTGGCATGAATTATCTCATCCCCCTTATATTTACAGGTATCTTAGAACAGATGCTCATGCAGCAAGGGACAATGGTGGAAGTACAACAGCTAACACATCTTGCTGTCTCTCCCATAGCTGTTGGGGACCCACAAAGAGTAGTCTGAGGTGGACTGTGATGATTACGGTGACACCGGACATGACACCCAATCGTCTCAGTACAGGGCAGAGTCAGAAAGAACTGACTCCTCAGGCAGGCTGGCCAGAATGATGACCTATATGCTTGCTTGCTTGCTTACACACAGATGTATCATTGACATAAAGCAGTCTGATGATTACTGGATAGCCATCAAAGAAAATAGACCATCGCTATAAAAGAAAATAGGGGAATGTTTTCCTACCTCTGAAAGGGAGGCCAAATTACATTATTGGAATTATGTAGAATATAGTGGCTCACCTTACTTGTCACTCTGGTAATGGTGCCCTGCTGTAAGCGTTTCACCTAATCTCTTGAATTGAACAATTGTATATTAATCAGCAGGCACTCACCATCTGTATTTCACACATATATAACACATTTATTGAAATTATTAAAAATGTTGTAAAATTTAGTAGATAATAGAAATAAACAATAGTCAAAAATATATGACATAAAAAATATAGTCAATTAGCATACGACATAAAAAATATATAATCAATTGGCATAAATTATGAAAATATTCAGATAAATTTCGAATGAGACTTAGACATGCAATTGCCATCCAAAATATGTATTATCTATATGTCCTTATCAAAATTACTGGTGAGTCAATTCAAAGTTCCATACAAAAAATGCGTAGTTGCAATGGTTATAGTGATCTGCAGAATATATAATAGTCCAGAATTAATAGCTTTGACTTAATCCACTGAAATATCGGTTATTTTCGAGTGAAATAATCTGGCTATGTAGCTGTGATCGATAAGTATCTTTCGAATTGTCAATGCGATTTTTCTTGCGAATGACTAGATGATCGATTGTTTCTATTTATATAAGACTTGATGGTGCTTACTGCAGGGGTGTCCCTCCCGCAGTACAGCTACTCACCCAAACCAGGAGCTTTTTTTCTTTCTTTCGTTCTGTGTTATTGTGGCGCTCAAATGTCGGCGTCCCACGTGGTGGTTTGTGGTCACGTGTTTTCTCTACGAGATAGATGCTGAAGAAAAGACGAAGTTATGCTGTTTGTCTTTTATAGTTCCGATTTTTTTCAAGTGCGCACTTCTTCTTCCTGCAGGATATACACTCACCTAAAGAATTATTAGGAACACCATACTAATACGGTGTTGGACCCCCTTTTGCCTTCAGAACTGCCCTAATTCTACGTGGCATTGATTCAACAAGGTGCTGATAGCATTCTTTAGAAATGTCGGCCCATATTGATAGGATAGCATCTTACAGTTGATGGAGATTTGAGGGATGCACATCAAGGGCACTAAGCTCCCATTCCACCACATCCCAAAGATGCTCTATTCGGTTGAGATCTGGTGACTGTGGGGGCCATTTTAGTACAGTGAACTCATTGTCATGTTCAAGAAACCAATTTGAAATTATTCGAGCTTTGTGACATGGTGCATTATCCTGCTGGAAGTAACCATCAGAGGATGGATAAATGTTCTCATTCTGTTTACGCCAAATTCGGACTCTACCATTTGAATGTCTCAACAGAAATCGAGACTCATCAGACCAGGCAACATTTTTCCAGTCTTCAACAGTACAATTTTGGTGAGCTCGTGCAAATTGTAGCCTCTTTTTCCTATTTGTAGTGGAGATGAGTGGTACCCGGTGGGGTCTTCTGCTGTTGTAGCCCATCCGCCTCAAGGTTGTGCGTGTTGTGGCTTCACAAATGCTTTGCTGCATACCTCGGTTGTAACGAGTGGTTATTTCAGTCAACGTTGCTCTTCTATCAGCTTGATTCAGTCGGCCCATTCTCCTCTGACCTCTAGCATCCACAAGGCATTTTTGCCCACAGGACTGCCGCATACTGGATGTTTTTCCCTTTTCACACCATTCTTTGTAAACCCTAGAAATGGTTGTGCGTGAAAATCCCAATAACTGAGCAGATTGTGAAATACTCAGACCGGCCTGTCTGGCACCAACAACCATGCCACGCTCAAAATTGCTTAAATCACCTTTCTTTCCCATTCTGACATTCAGTTTGGAGTTCAGGAGAATGTCTTGACCAGGACCACACCCCTAAATGCATTGAAGCAACTGCCATGTGATTGGTTGACTAGATAATTGCATTAATGAGAAATAGAACAGGCGTTCCTAATAATTCTTTAGGTGAGTGTATATCTCTGTGAGAGTTTGGCTAAAGGAACCAAACTCTCACAGAGATATATATCCTGCAGGAACAAGAAGTGCGCACTCGAAAAAATCGGAACTATAAAAGACAAACAGCATAACTTCGTCTTTTCTTCAGCATCTATCTCGTATACCCTCTTTTAAGTCTGTTATTTATGGTCATAATTTATGCCAATTGATTATATATTTTTTATGTTGTATGCTAATTGACTATATTTTTTATGTCATATATTTTTGACTATTGTTTATTTCTATTATCTACAAAATTTTACTAAATTTTTAATAATTTCAATAAATGTGTTATATATGTGTGAAATACAGATGGTGAGTGCCTGCTGATTAATATACAATTGTTCAAATTACATTATTACCAGGAAACACTGTGTACATAGTTTGCCACAGCTTTGGGACAGCAGGCACCGCACAGAATCATTCACCTCCCGCAGCCCTCCTGCCTGGGCCAAGCAGCAGAAGCCGCAGCAGCCACCTCAATCTGCTCAACATGATGGAACAGTATTTTCACATGCTGAGGCAAATCAGCAAGCAGAGACCTCCCACTTCAAAGCCCATTCTCTGGCCTGTCTCCACCACATACCCTGTTCCCTGACCCCATGGACTACTGGGCAGGCAGACTAGAACAGTCATCTGAACTGGTATAGTATTCTCTCTGTCTTCTTTCTTGTGCAGCCTCCAGTGTCATCTCTGAGAGGGTTTCAGAGCTGCAGGGAGCATGGTAACACCAAAATGGACCAATCTGTCCTCCGTCAGCGTCCAAGACATCACTTTTGTCAAAATGAAACAATCCTGAATTCAGGAACATTTTCACACTATTTTAGCTGAGGCCAATGAATAGATATGACCTTTCTGATGGTGCCCCAACTTGTTACTGTTGCTGTCCACCTGCCTGCCTACCATTATGTTGCCTATCTCCCATCATATTCTGTACTGCTGCTGTCATCATGCCATTGCTGCTGTCTGCCTACCTGCCAACATGTACTATATGGGTGCTTCTGCCGCCACTGTCACTGCTAATCCCCTACTGCAACCATTATTAACAATACTCATTCACCACTACTACTGCTACCACTGCTAGTATTACTACCCATAAACAGCTGATCTACTGCCTGTATGTTCCATGCTATGCTGCTGCTACTATTACATCCAAATACCTATATTACCTTACGCTTTCCACCTCCTCACTGTACTGCTGCTGCTCCTAATTAAAAGGGAACATTTTTCTAGGTTCGCTCAGAATGAGACACTTTTTCTTCCCCCATTAAGGCAAAATTTTTGGATGCTTGGTCCCCCAACAAGACACTGTTGTTGTATTTTTTATCCCATGACATCGTGTGTGTTTAACCACCATCTGCCCCTGATATATGCCCCATCTAACCCTGTAATATGGAAAAGCATAGCACAACACAACACAATGTGTTGTGACAGGAATATATTGGCAAAAGTCTCAGCTTTTAATATCTGCTTGTATGACTATTGTGTTTAAGATTTGAGCAGTTCCCCCATATTTGCCACTATATTTCTGTGATTTTGTTTTATATGTATTGAATGTGCCTTTACCTTACATTTAAACATTCTTTTGCACCTGGTAACCTCCATCACACGGTCTGGTATGGGTGTGGCTTACAGTCTTGCTTTATTCACATTGCATTAGTTGTCCTGCTATGCGGTTGTGTGGAAGCTTGGCTGTGAGCTGGATTTCATCACCTTCAGACCATGTTCACACCATAGTTAGCGTAGTGGTAGGACCCTTGCTATGCTGAGAGACTGTGACGTGGTGCATGATGGGCTCCAATGTGTTCCTGACAGGAATATATTGGCAAAAGTCTCAGCTTTTAATATCTGCTTGTATGACTAGCTAGTATAGTCAGTGGCATATCCGTTTGGTGCATTTTATTCTGTGTTTTAAAAAACACCCTTTTTGGGCATAATACTAAATTTTACAGCCCTTGCTACATCTGTACGTGTGAAATTCAAGCGTTATATACTGCTGTCATATTCTGTTATTCAAAAAACATCCATTTTGGGCAAAATACTTAATTTGCAGCCTTGTCTGCATCTGTCAGTAGAAAAAAACACCCTTTTTGGCCAAAGTACTTAATATTGCACTATTTGCTGCATTTGTTATTATTAAAACAAGCTTGAAATACTTCAATAATTTTCTGGGTTTTAAAAAACAAAAATTTTTTGCAATACCCTCAATCTGGCGCCTCTGCCACATTAGAGAGTGTGCAATTGAAGCTAGAAATGCAGCTATAATTTTCTGGGTTTTAAAAAACACCCATTTAGTGCAAAATACTTAATTTTCGCCCTTGTCTGCATCTGTTATTGTGATATACACCCTTTACATACTGCTGTGCTATTCTGGTATTAAATAAACACCCATTTTGGGCAAGATCCTAAATTTTAGAAATATGAGTAGAGTGTCAAATAAGGGACTTGGCCCCAGTCGTGGTGCTGCTGGTGGAGCTCCTGTTGCAGGGAAAGGACGTGGTGAAACACCTTCCTCAGGTGCGAGTAGGCGACAGAACCTTCAGCGGTATTTGGTTGGGCCTAATGCGGCTCTACGAACGGTGAGGCCAGAACAAGTACAGGCGATAGTAGATTGGGTTGCTAAAAGTGCCTCCAGTTCCTTTGCGTTGTCTCCCACCCAGTCTCCTGCTGAAAGATCAGAGTTGGCACCTGCAGCCGATGTCCATCAGTCTTTCACCTCACCCCCTTGCAAATCAGCCAAGCAATCAGAGCCCCAAGTCATGCAGCAGTCTCTTCTGCTTTTTGATGACTCTGCTAGCAGGGTATCCTAAGGCCATCCACCTAGACCTGCCCCAGAAGTGGAAGAGATTGAGTGTACCAATGCCCAAACACTTATGTTTCAAGATGAGCACATGGGAGGACAATCGCAGCATTTCTCGGATGATGACGAAACACAGGTGCCAACTGCTGTGGCTTTCGAAAGTGTGCAGACCGACAAGGAGGGCAGGGGTGAAGATAGGGTGGAAGATGATTTGAAGGATGATGAGGTCCTCGACCCCACATGGAATCAAGGTCATGCGAGTGACCTGTGTAGTTCGGAGGAAGAGGCGGTGGTTGCATAGAGCCACCAGCACAGCAGAAGAGGGAGCAGGGTGCAAAAGCGGAGCGGCCGTCCCCTAGGCAGTACGCCTGCTACTGCCCACCGCAGCAAGGGACCGAGCACACCAAAGCCAGCTTCAAGGAGTTCTCTGGCGTGGTAGTTCTTCAGACAATGTGCTGACGACAAGACACGAATGGTTTGCACGCAGTGCAATCAGCACCTGAAGCGAGGCATGAACGTTCTTAACCTGAGCACAACCTGCATGACCAGGCATCTAAGTGCAAAGCACGAGCTTCAGTGGAGTAGACACCTCAAAAACCAAGAAAGGTCTCTGGCTCCTCCTGCTTCCTCTTCTGCTGCAGTCTCGGCCTCTTCATCCACCTCTGGAGTGACAGCGCCACCTGCCACCCCACAAACAGAGGATCTGCCAGCAACACCACCACCTGGGTCACCAAGCATCTCCACAATGTCCCACGGAAGCTCTCCATCTCCCAAACACTGAAGCGGAAGAGGAAGTAGCCCCCTACCCACCCGCGATTCCTGGCCCTGAATGGCAGCATTTCAAAATTACTGGCCTTTGAAATGCTGTCATTCCGTCTGGTGGAGACGGAGAGTTTTAAAAGCCTTATGGCGCTGGCTGTCCCACAGTACGTCGTTCCCAGCCGCCACTACTTTTCCAGGCGTGCCATCCCTTCCCTGCACAACCAAGTGGGGGACAAAATTAGGTGTGCACTGCGCAACGCCATCTGTGGCAAGGTGCACCTAAATACGGATACGTGGACCAGTAAGCACGGTCAGGGACGTTATATCTCCATAACAGCACACTGGTTAAATGTGGACAAGCTCATGTTCATTAAAATGAATTAGGCATGGATCCCACAGGACTTGTCTGTACCTTGTGTAGAATAGACATGTATACCGGCCTTAAGCAGCCACTGTTATACTACAGCGCAATTGCTCTTTGTTGTATTTTGGATATTTCACACTCTTTTGGAGTGTACCCTAATAAAAAAAATAAAACCAAAAACCAGTGTTGGCTACCTCGTCCTCCTCCACCGCCGCTTCCACCTACACCACTACGTCCACCGCCTCCTCAAACTCCTACCCCATATGGACCTCCACCTCATAAATCAAGTTTATTTATTTTTATTCGTACGTATTTTATTTTATTTTATGTAATTTCACTAATTTGTCTGTAACATATTAGGGTGAAATTCACCAATTTTTGGGTGTGATATAGCACTGCTATACCTAGTAGACAGGTAAAAAATGTCATTAATTTGTCTGTTACATTTTCGGGTGAAATTCACTAATTTTTGGATGTGATATACCACTGCTATACCTAGTAGACAGGTAAAAAAAAAATCATGAATTTGTTTGATTTGTCTGTTACATTTTCGGGTGAAATTCACCAATTTTGGGGTGTGATATACCCCTGCTCTACCTAGTAGACAGGTAACATTTCACTAATTTGTCTGTTACATTTTCGGGTGAAATTCACCAATTTTTGGCTGTGATATACCACTGCTATACCTAGTAGACAGGTAAAAAAAAATAATTCATTTGTCTGTTACATATTTGGGTCAAATTCACATTTTTTGACTGTGATATACCCCTGCTCTACCTAGTAGACAGGTAACATTTCACTAATTTGTCTGTTACATATTCGGGTGTAATTCACCAATTTTTGGGTGTGATATACCACTGCTATACCTAGTAGACAGGTAAAAAAAAAAATATTCATTTTTCTGTTAGAATCTTGGGTGACATTTTTTTGGTACCATTTTTGCCGTGAATAAACCCCTGCTCTGCATAGGTGACAGGGGCCGAAATTTTTTAAAATCATCTGTTCCATTGGTGGGTGACATTAACCCATTTCTGGCGATGAAAAACCCCTGCTCTGCATAGGTGACAGGGAATTAAATGGGTAAAATTTGTCTTTAATTGGCCCTTTCATTCGATCCTTCTGCTTTAATAATTTGTCCCACATTTCAGTTGGATCACATTGCAGCCATTGACCTCCCTTGGATGTGGTAACCCTTTCTCACGCTCCCTCTCCGGCGTGGAACCCTGTTTCGCCGATAACCATGATCAACTTGGTAGGCTCAGAAAAGAACATCAAAAGTTGATAGAGAAGATATCCAAATGGATCGTGGACGTCACGGGACGTGCGATCAGGCAGAAGTTATCTAGAGTCAACAAAGCGGCAGCAGGGCCTCTCCTGTCTAACGTTTCCAAATCCAAAATACCCCAGTAAAATTCCCTATAATTTTTTATTAATCATTCCAATAGCAGGGCATCTTAAGAGTCCTGTATTGTTATTAATCGTCACTACCTCCCCGAGTCGGGAGTGGGTAATTACCGTGCGCCCCCTCCTTTCCTTCAATTCTTCTGTTTTAATAGCTTCTCCCACATTTCCGCTCGATCACAATTAAATTTCATCCATTGATCTCCCTTGGATGTGGTCTCTCTTTCTCACGCTCCCTCTCCGTTGTGGAACCCTGATTCACCGCTAACCGTGATCAACATGGTAGGCGCAGAAAAGAACATCGAAAGTTGATAGAGCAGATATCCAATTGGATCGTGAACATCACAGAGACGTGCGACATGGTGGGGCGGTATGTTTGCACACGCCTACATGAACTGACTGATGGGTCTGCCCCCTGCAACTTCTGGGTCTCCAAATTGGGCACATGGCCTGAGCTTGCCCTTTACGCCTTTGAGGTGCTGGCCTGCCCTACAGCCAGTGTATTGTCTGAACGTGTGTTTAGCACGACTGGAGGGGGTTATCACAGGTTATATTTCACAATGTTTTGGGGGTGTACCCTAATTTAAAAAAATAAAAATACATTTGAAACCAAAAAGCAGTGTAGGCTACCTCCTCCTCCTCCACCGCCGCTTCCACCTACACCGCCACATCCACCACCTCCTCAACCTCCTACTCCATATGGACCTCGTCCTCCTAGATCAAGATTATAATTTTTTATTTTTACGTATTTTATGTTATTTAAAGTCATTTCCCTATCCACATTTGTTTGCAGAGCACTTGCCATGCTCTTAACCACATTTTGATGCCATTTTCAGCCTTCTAGCCCTTTCCATGACTTTTTTACAGCCATTTTAGTGCTCAAAAATTCGGGTCCTGATTGACTTCAATAGGGTTCGGGGTCAAGTTCGGATTCCGAACTCGAATTTTTTTGTGAAGTTCGGCCGAACCCGTCGAACACGAACATCCAGGTGTCCACTCAACTCTAGTCGTAACTTTAATTGGGTTTTCCCTTTTGCTCAACAAGACCTGCCATATTTGAAA
Organism: Bufo bufo; assembly: GCF_905171765.1. Lineage (NCBI taxonomy): Eukaryota > Metazoa > Chordata > Amphibia > Anura > Bufonidae > Bufo > Bufo bufo. The sequence continues at coordinate 529,920,522 of NC_053391.1, read as the reverse complement.
GTTCAAAAGGTTGGAGACCTCTGCGGTAAATGTATAGGCAATAGAGGTTTTGAACTGAAAGCACTTGTTTTCCTTATTTTATTCAGTAAATATGTTATTTCTTTTTGTAGTGCACTCTTATAATTTATTGTACTTACCAATCATACAGTCTGTGCTCTGATACTTTCCATCTTTACAACACAATTAAAATAGAGCTGTAAATATGCTCTTATTACTAAAAAGAATACATGTAAAATTTTAATATTGCCAGATAACCACTTCACAGTGTAAGAGAAATACAGTTTGGTACAAGGTCGAATGGTTCTGATTTTGAGTGGTTTTGACAGTATTACCCTTTCGCTGACTGTTCACTTTGCTAATACTTACTGTAATTATGCATTTGATGTTTAGATTTTGAAAAATTTAATTTTTTTTCTCTCCCAATTTTGTTCCAGGCAGCAATGAAAATTCCATTAAGGATAATATTCTTATCTCCTGCAGGCAAGGCTATCTTCTTTGTCATTAATTCAAATGCACTAATTCTATTCCCCAAGGATAAATAAATCATCCCCTAATGCAACTTAGGCAGCTTTCCTGCGACATGAAGGAATTGCATTTCCCTTACATACACTAAGAAAAGTCTCTAATTTAGAATGATTGTATAGTTAGTCCCTGTCTCATCATCTTTTGTCTTGTCTAAAACTCATAAAGCCTTCTAGTTGAATTTCTCAATCATTTATTGTTTGTGTCAAGTTCAGTTCCCAAATCATAAAATATATAATATATTCTGGGAAACCCAAAATTGTATGTCATGCAATTTATTTACTAAACCTTATGAATTTTCATATGTTCTATTCTGGCCCAGAATTTCACTTAGTGTCACATCTATAAGAAGTATTGGTTCCTTTATAACTAGTTTCAACGCTTTATTAAGTTTTGATAACTGTATTAAATACCTCACTGGCATCTGTAGTTTTATAGCTTTTTCTAAACGACTTGCCAAGAATATATTTTCCACTGCTTAAAGTATTCTAATTAACTGGTATGCCAATGATGTTTCAACCTACAGCTTTAAGGGGATCGTCCAACAAGGTCAAATAGAAATCATCCTTGTAAAAGTCAAGCAGAAATAACTGAGTGCAGTCACAGGTTAATTGCATTTGGACTCCTTGATTAACTGCTATACACTGATATTTTGGTGATGTGCATGAATAACACTATTATCTGCCTAAGGTTTATTGTGACCTTCTTGTGAAACTCACCTTCTTATATCCTAGTCAAAATTTGTCATTTGTGAAAATACTACATATTAAAGGGGTTCTCCTGGAATTAAGAAAACAAAAATAAGTAAATATCACTTTATTATAAATATATTCCCAAATACCTTTTATTAGTTAAAATGGCTCTTTTCGTCTGGGGAGCAATGAATAGGAGAAACAAAATGGCCGCTGTCCTATTAGTACACACAAAACCTCTCCTAATCAAACAGGAGGACAAGTTACTTCACGACACTGAGCTATAGAGCTGCCTCATCCTTCATCCATGTCAGGGAATATGATGCTGAATACAGTTTAATATGATTTTCAGCTAAATCTCTGTAGGAATGGAGTTCATGAGGAGACATAAAGTACAGATAGGATGGACAGGACGGACTGTGGTAATATGGTGCTGTGGTAATGGAAACTGCAGACAAGTGCTGCTGCTCATGAACTGCATTCGTACAGAGATTCAGCTAAAGATCTTATCATCTGTATTCAGGATTATAATCCATGACAAAAAGAGCAGAGAGGAGGATAAGGCAGCTCTTTAGATCAGTGTTATGAAGTAACTTGTCCTGCTGTGTGATTAGGACAGGTTTTGTGTGCACTAATAGGACAGCGGCCATTTAATTTCCCCCGATGATTGCTCCCTAGACATAACAAGCCATTATAACTAATGTAAGGTATTTGGGAAAATATTTTTAATGAAGTAATATTTAAATATTTTTTCTTAATTCACGGAGAACCCCTTTAATGGGCATCTGTCAGCAGATTTGTACCTAGAAAACTGTTACATGTGTGCTTGACAGCTGAAGGCATCTGTGTTGATCAATGTTCACATATGCAATTTAAGAAAAATTAAAGTTTTAATATATGCAAATGAGCCACTATGAGCAACAGGGGCATTGCAATGACACCTAGAGCCTCAGCCTAGAGCCTTCTGCAACTGCCACGCCCTCTGCACTTTGATTGACAGAGTCAGGCAGTGAAAAAATAATTATCACAGCTGCATGGTCCTGTCAATAAAGTGCAGGGGTGCAGCAGTTGCAGAAAGAGCAGAGCCTCTAGGAGCAACAGCAATTTCCCCATTGCTCCTAGGGGCTCATATGCATATATTAAGACTTCATTTCTCTAAACAATGTGGGTACATATGAACATTGAACCAACACAGATGCCTTCAGCTGCCAAGACCACATGTAACAGGTCAGCCAGTTCAATAGGTACAAATCTGCTGATAGATGCCCTTTAAGACTGGGCTTAATTAAACTAATATTCCCTAACCAACATATACTATACCAAACTTTCAACAAACAGATGGTGCAAAAAACATTACATGGCAATTATACAAATATATATATATATATATATATATATACTCACCTAAAGAATTATTAGGAACACCTGTTCTATTTCTCATTAATGCAATTATCTAGTCAACCAATCACATGGCAGTTGCTTCAATGCATTTAGGGGTGTGGTCCTGGTCAAGACAATCTCCTGAACTCCAAACTGAATGTCAGAATGGGAAAGAAAGGTGATTTAAGCAATTTTGAGCGTGGCATGGTTGTTGGTGCCAGACGGGCCGGTCTGAGTATTTCACAATCTGCTCAGTTACTGGGATTTTAACGCACAACCATTTCTAGGGTTTACAAAGAATGATGTGAAAAGGGAAAAACATCCAGTATGCGGCAGTCCTGTGGGCAAAAATGCCTTGTGGATGCTAGAGGTCAGAGGAGAATGGGCCGACTGATTCAAGCTGATAGAAGAGCAACGTTGACTGAAATAACCACTCGTTACAACCGAGGTATGCAGCAAAGCATTTGTGAAGCCACAACACGCACAACCTTGAGGCGGATGGGCTACAACAGCAGAAGACCCCACTGGGTACCACTCATCTCCACTACAAATAGGAAAAAGAGGCTACAATTTGCACGAGCTCACCAAAATTGGACTGTTGAAGACTGGAAAAATGTTGCCTGGTCTGATGAGTCTCGATTTCTGTTGAGACATTCAAATGGTAGAGTCCGAATTTGGCGTAAACAGAATGAGAACATGTATTAATCCTCTGATGGCTACTTCCAGCAGGATAATGCACCATGTCACAAAGCTCGAATCATTTCAAATTGGTTTCTTGAACATGACAATGAGTTCACTGTACTAAAATGGCCCCCACAGTCACCAGATCTCAACCCAATAGAGCATCTTTGGGATGTGGTGGAACGGGAGCTTCGTGCCCTGGATGTGCATCCCTCAAATCTCCATCAACTGCAAGATGCTATCCTATCAATATGGGCCAACATTTCTAAAGAATGCTATCAGCACCTTGTTGAATCAATGCCACGTAGAATTAAGGCAGTTCTGAAGGCAAAAGGGGTCCGACACTGTATTAGTATGGTGTTCCTAATAATTCTTTAGGTGAATGTGTATATATATATATATATATATATATATGTATAGTAGCTGTCTAGAATACACCGACAAAGGGTAACAATGTTTTGAACTTTTGACTTTGAGGCTCACCATCCACTACAGCTTTGAATGTGAGGCTACCATCATTTTATAGACAATCATATTGGCTACCTCATACATAAATTGTACTTGCAACTATTTAGCATATTATTAGTTATGCAGATTCTTGTCATGTGACTGCATTGCTACTGTTTTGCTCCTGGTGATGGAACAATCTTTTAATTTTTGTATGCTACAAATTACAACCTGTTCTCACATTCCCTAATAGCTCAGTGTGTTATTAGGTTGATTCCCAAGCAAAAGGTCATTGGTTCGAATCCAGGAGAAACCATCAAGAAGATTTCCCAAGAAAAGAGAAACAGCATCATTCAGCAGTATCAAAAGTGGTATCACAGCCACGAACATATACAAACTGCATCATGTAACTACCATGACAGTTGAAAGAATATGAAATTAAGTTCCTCCATTAATTTCAAAGCCAAGAGTTGGACGTCCAGGCAAAATATCGGAGTCAACAAGTTGGCTCATCACAAGGTCTACCAGTTCTGACACGACAAACATGGCAGTGGAAGTGGCTTGTATGCTTCATAATAGTGAGATCACAGACGTCCATGCAATCACCATACACATATTACACAAGTCTGGAATAGTGGCCCGAATATAGGTGAAGAAGCCACAACTTCAATATCATCATAAGAAGCGTCGGCTCGAGTTTGTAAAACAGTACAAACAGTGGACAGTAGAAGTGATTTGGAGTGATGAGATGAAAGTAAATAGATTGGGCTCTGACGTGTGCAAATGGGTCTGGAACAAACAAGGAAACAGATTGAGAAATTGAAGGAATTGTTAAATTCGGTGGAGGAAGTCTGATGATATGGTGCCGTTTCACAGCCAAAGGGTTTGAATACTCAACCAGGATAAATGTTGAGCTATAAGCTGACAAGTTACTTTATACACTCGAGTACTATAGGTATGAAAAGGACGACATAGTGTTCCAGCAGGACAACGACCCAATTGCAAAACCCTCTATAAAGAGTTTGGACTCCATCAATCCACAGCCAGATTGTATAGAAATAGAGGAAATTCAAGACCATTAATACCAGGGGTGGTCGACCAACAAAGATCATGCCAAGAGAAATGTGTGTAGTAGTTGAACCCAAGGTAATATCTAAGCAACCAAAAGCCTTTCTCACATTAGCTAATGTTAATGTTCATAAGTCCGCCATCAGGAGGACACTGAACAACAATGGTGTGCATGGGAGGATTGCAAAGAAACCACCACTCTCCAAAAAACACTCTGCTGCCCAACTGCAGTTTGCTAAAGATCATCTGGACAAGCCAGATGTTGTTGTGTAACCCTTTCCTGATGAAGTGATTGTTTGCATTTTGATTTTTTGCTCCCTGTCTTCCCAGAGACATAACTTTTTTATTTTTTTCTGCTCACATAGCCGTATGAGGACATGGTTTTTTTGTGGAACAAATTGTGCTTTCTAATGGCATTGCATAGGATGTAATGAGGAGATGGAAAATAATTCCAAATTGGGTGGAATTGTAAAAAAAAAACGCAATTCCGCCACAGTTTTATATGTTTTTTTTTTGTATGGCATTCACTATGCGGTAAAACTAACTTTTTCTCTTCATTCTCGAGTTCAGTATGTTTATGTGGATACCACAATTTTGCTTGCATTTTTATACTGAAAAAAAAATTTCATTTTTTTTCTTTTCAACGATATATTCTGACCCCCATAACTTTTTTTTATAGTTATGTCTACAGAGATGTGTCATTTTTGTTGGACGATCTGTAGTGTTTGTTGATAGCATTTTGGGAGTGTATGTCTTTTGATCACTTTTTATTCAATTTGTTTGGGCGGTAAAGTGATGAAAAGATGGCAAAATTGACATCTGAGGGGTTAAATGTCCATGATTTGGCATTACCGCTGATTGGGGACATTAGCCGCGGGTGGCCAAGCACCCAGTAGATTTTGCACTCGCTTCGCTCCGGAGTAGGTGCCATCTTTAACCACTTTGAATGTCCATTCAGACATCGCAGCTGCACGCTAATCATGTGCACCTGCTGAGCTGGGGGCCACTGACAGTGACAGCAGGACTCCCCATAGAGAAGGCAGGGACCGTTCCTCTGTGTCCCTTCTGGATCCCTGTATACACAGTGCTGAATAAGCATTGTGTATACAACTAAGGATGCAATATGCCACTTCCTGTTCTGGGCCTAGAAGACTGCAGGAGCTGCCGGGTTTTCCTTAGAACTCGACCATCCCTGCAGTGAGGTTGTACAGCACAGTATAGTGCTGTACAGTCTTTTTGGGGGTTATATTCCCCCTGTAACGGGGGGCACTAAGTAAGTCCCAGTTACAGGATAAATAAATATTTAGAAAAAGAAAAAATATGATGTTAATTGTCCCCCAGAGGCCTTGTTTGACTTTAAGGGGGTGGGGCACTAAGCGTAAAATAAAAAATAATAAAGTGTTTTATAAAAATAAAAGTTTCACATGTAAAAACAGCACCCCTTTACCCAATTAAGTATTTGAAAAATAGAAAAAAATAGACATAAATTTGGTATTGCTGCATCCATAACTACTGGCTCTATGAAAATATCACGAGATCTACCCCATCAGGTGAATTTTTTTTTTATGGATTCTAGCATTAGCTATATATATATATATATATATATATATATATATATATATATATACAGTACAGACCAAAAGTTTGGACACACCTTCTCATTCAAAGAGTTTTCTTTATTTTCATGACTATTAAGGCATCAAAACTATGAATTAACACATGTGGAATTATATACATAACAAACAAGTGTGAAACAACTGAAAATATGTCATATTCTAGGTTCTTCAAAGTAGCCACCTTTTGCTTTGATTACTGCTTTGCACACTCTTGGCATTCTCTTGATGAGCTTCAAGAGGTAGTCCCCTGAAATGGTCTTCCAACAGTCTTGAAGGAGTTCCCAGAGATGCTTAGCACTTGTTGGCCCTTTTGCCTTCACTCTGCGGTCCAGCTCACCCCAAACCATCTCGATTGGGTTCAGGTCCGGTGACTGTGGAGGCCAGGTCATCTGGCGCAGCACCCCATCACTCTCCTTCATGGTCAAATAGCCCTTACTTTCAAAGTTTTCCCAATTTTTGGGCTGACTGACTGACCTTCATTTCTTAAAGTAATGATGGCCACTCGTTTTTCTTTACTTAACTGCTTTTTTCTTGCCATAATACAAATTCTAACAGTCTATTCAGTAGGACTATCAGCTGTGTATCCACCTGACTTCTCTTCAACGCAACTGATGGTCCCAACCCCATTTATAAGGCAAGAAATCCCACTTATTAAACCTGACAGGGCACACCTGTGAAGTGAAAACCATTTCAGGGGACTACCCCTTGAAGCTCATCAGGAGAATGCCAAGAGTGTGCAAAGCAGTAATCAAAGCAAAAGGTGGCTACTTTGAAGAACCTAGAATATGACATATTTTCAGTTGTTTCACACTTGTTTGTTATGTAAATAATTCCACATGTGTTAATTCATAGTTTTGATGCCTTCAGTGTGAATCTACAATTTTCATAGTCATGAAAATAAAGAAAACTCTTTTGGTCTGTACTCTTTTGGTCTGTACTGTGTATATATATATATATATATATATATATATATTAGCAAAAGGACCCGGCTTCACACGGGTATATTTCATCTATTTCATTTTATGTTTCCGTGTGTCATAAAAAAATATCAACAGTTTCCCCCATAACAGTAACCTCTACAGTGCCCGCCCCTTTAACTGTGACTTTCACTGTGACTGCCTCTTTAACTGTGACTTTCACTGTGACTGCCCCTTTAACTGTGACTTTCACTGTGACCACCCCTTTAACTGTGACTTTCACTGTGACCGCCCCTTTAACTGACTTTCACTGTGACCGCCCCTTTAACTGTGACTTTCACAGTGGCCGCCCCTTTAACAATAACTTTCACAGAGACCGCCCCTTTAACAGTGACTGTGACAGTGACCGCCCCTTTAACAGTGACCGCCCCCTTAACAGTGACTTTCACAGTGGCTGCCCCTTTAACTGTGACTTTTACAGTGACCGCCCCTTTAACTGTGACTTTTACAGCGACTGCCCCTTTAACTGTGACTTTCACTGTGACCGCCTCTTTAACTGTGACTTTCACTGTGACCACCCCTTTAACTGTGACCGCCCCTTTAACTGTGACTTTAACCGCCCCTTTAAGTGTGACTTTCACTGTGACCGCCCCTTTAACTGTGACTTTCACAGTGACTGCCCCTTTAACTGTGACCGCCCCTTTAACTGTGACTTTCACAGTGACCGCCCCTTTAACTGTGACTTTCACTGCGACTGCCCCTTTAACTGTGACTTTCCCTGTGACCGCCCCTTTTACTGTGACTTTCACAGTGACCGCCCCTTTAAGCAGTAAGCAGTAAAGAAATATGGCTGGGTTGTTATGGAAACCTGGAGTAAAACTGTGTTTATGGCAGTTGGGGTTTGAAGAGAAAGAATTGCAGGTTTGTATTTGGGGGGGGGTCTACCTTTTTGGGAATATCTCAGTAACTGTACGTCCTAGAAAGCTGAGACCCGGTCTAAAACCTTCCCGGACACCTGATGTACCTGTGTGCCAAATTTGGTGAAGATCGGTCCAGTCATTTGGTCGCGCAGAACGTCTAGACAGACAGATCATCAGACAGACAGACAGAAACTCATTTTTATATATATAAGAGATATACACTCACTTAAAGAATTATTAGGAACACCATACTAATACGGTGTTGGACCCCCTTTTGCCTTCAGAACTGCCTTAATTCTACGTGGCATTGATTCAACAAGGTGCTGATAGCATTCTTTAGAAATGTTGGCCCATATTGATAGGATAGCATCTTGCAGTTGATGGAGATTTGAGGGATGCACATCCAGGGCACGAAGCTCCCGTTCCACCACATCCCAAAGATGCTCTATTGGGTTGAGATCTGGTGACTGTGGGGGCCATTTTAGTACAGTGAACTCATTGTCATGTTCAAGAAACCAATTTGAAATGTTTCGAGCTTTGTGACATGGTGCATTATCCTGCTGGAAGTAGCCATCAGAGGATGGGTACATGGTGGTCATGAAGGGATGGACATGGTCAGAAACAATGCTCAGGTAGCCCATGGCATTTAAACGATGCCCAATTGGCACTAAGGGGCCTAAAGTGTGCCCAGAAAACATCCCCCACACCATTACACCACCACCACCAGCCTGCACAGTGGTAACAAGGCATGATGGATACATGTTCTCATTCTGTTTACGCCAAATTCGGACTCTACCATTTGAATGTCTCAACAGAAATCGAGACTCATCAGACCAGACAACATTTTTCCAGTCTTCAACAGTCCAATTTTGGTGAGCTCGTGCAAATTGTAGCCTCTTTTTCCTATTTGTAGTGGAGATGAGTGGTACCCAGTGGGGTCTTCTGCTGTTGTAGCCCATCCGCCTCAAGGTTGTGCGTGTTGTGGCTTCACAAATGCTTTGCTGCATACCTCGGTTGTAACGAGTGGTTATTTCAGTCAACGTTGCTCTTCTATCAGCTTGAATCAGTCGGCCCATTCTCCTCTGACCTCTAGCATCCACAAGGCATTTTTGCCCACAGGACTGCCGCATACTGGATGTTTTTCCCTTTTTACACCATTCTTTGTAAACCCTAGAAATGGTTGTGCGTGAAAATCCCAGTAACTGAGCAGATTTTGAAATAATCAGACCGGCCCGTCTGGCACCAGCAACCATGCCACGCTCAAAATTGCTTAAATCACCTTTCTTTCCCATTCTGACATTCAGTTTGAAGTTCAGGAGATTGTCTTGACCAGGACCACACCCCTAAATGCATTGAAGCAACTGCCATGTGATTGGTTGACTAGATAATTGCATTAATGAGAAATAGAACAGGTGTTCCTAATAATTCTTTAGGTGAGTGTATATATATATATATAGATATTTAGAAAATTTTAGAATACAGCTGAGATTAATTATGGATTTGGATGAATTCAGATGTAATTTTGATGCATTATGCACTTTATGCACTCACTGTACCCTTCACTTTATTAACCACATTGAATTGGCAGTATGTTGTTTTATTTGTAATATTTTTCTGCAGATATGACTTTAAGTATCATTTAAGTTTAAGCACTAAGTGTTATGATTGACACCCCTTTATATGTAACTTGTTCACATCTTATCAATGCTTGAGAAAGGCTCATATGCGAGCCGAAACGTCGCTTGTGCCACCTATGGGTGAATATACCTTTTTTCACTGAAGATTCAACTGGAGTGCAGTCCGATTTCTTTGTTATATATATATATATATATATATACTGTATATACATACAGTGGATATAAAAAGACTACACACCCCTTTTAAAATTTTAGGTTTCTGTGATGTAAAAAAAATGTGACGTATAAACTTAACTCAATTGAAAAACAAACTGAAATCTTTTAGGTAGAGGGAAAAAAAATAATAATAATATGGTTGCATAAGTGTGCACACCCTTTAACTAATGCTTTGTTGAAGCACATTTTGATTTTATTACAGCACTCAGTCTATTTAGGTATGAGTCTATCGGCATGGCACATTTTGACTTGGTAAGATTTGCCCACTCTTCTTTGCAAAAATACTCCAAATCTGTCAGATTGCGAGGGCATCTCCTGTGCACAGCCCTCTTCAGATCACCCCACAGATTTTCAATCGGATTCAGGTCTGGACTCTGGCTGGGCCATTCCAAAACTTCTGGTGAAGCCATTCCTTTGTTGATTTGAGTTGATCACAGTCTGCTTAAACTAATAACACACAAATAATTTAATGTTACCTTGTTTTTATTGAACACACCATGTAAACATTCACAGTGCAGGTGGAAAAAGTATGTGAACCCCTAGACTAATGACATCTCCAAGAGCTAATTGGAGTTAGGTGTCAGCCAACTGGAGTCCAATCAATGAGATGAGATTGGAGGTGTTGGTTACAGCTGCCATGCCCTATAAAATACACACACCAGTTCTGGATTTGCTTTTCACAAGAAGCATTGCCTGATGTGAATGATGCCTCGCACAAAAGAGCTCTCAGAAGACCTACGATTAAGAATTGTTGACTTGCATAAAGCTGGAAAGGGTTATAAAAGTATCTCCAAAAGCGTTGCTGTTTATCAGTCCACGGTAAGACAAATTGTCTATAAATGGAGAAAGTTCAGCATTGCTGCTACTCTCCCTAGGAGTGGCCGTCCTGTAAAGATGACTGCAAGAGCACAGCGCAGACTGCTCAATGAGGTGAAGAAGAATCCTAGAGTGTCAGCTAATGACTTACAAAAGTCTCTGGCATATGCTAACATCTCTGTTAACCCAGCGAATCTACGATACGTAAAATACTAAACAAGAATGGATTTCATGGAAGGATACCACAGAGGAAGCCACTGCTGTAAAAAAAAAACATTGCTGCACATTTACAGTTTGCACAAGAGCACCTGGATGTTCCACAGCAGTACTGGCAAAATATTCTGTGGACAGATGAAACCAAAGTTAAGTCGTTTGGAAGAAACGCACAACACTATGTGTGGAGAAAAAGAGGCACAGCACACCAACATCAAAACCTTATCCCAATTGTGAAGTATGGTGGTGGGGGCATCATGGTTTGGGGCTGCCTTGCTGGGTCAGAGCCTGGACGGATTTCTATCATCGAAGGAAAAATGAATTCCCAAGTTTATCAAGACATTTTGCAGGAGAACTTAAGGCCATCTGTCCACCAGCTGAAGCTCAACAGAAGATGGGTGTTGCAAAAGGACAATGACTCAAAGTATAGAAGTAAATCAACAACAGAATGGCTTAAACAGAAGAAAATACGCCTTCTAGAGTGGCCCAGTCAGAGTCCTGACCTCAACCCGATTGAGATGCTGTGGCTTGACCTCAAGAAAGCGATTCACACCAGACATCCCAAGAATATTGATGAACTGAAACAGTTCTGTAAAGAGGAATGGTCAAGAATTACTCCTGACCGTTGTGCACGTCTGATCTGCAACTACAGGAAACGTTTGGTTGAAGTTATTGCTGCCAAAGGAGGTTCAACCAGTTATTAAATCCAAGGGTTCACATACTTTTTCCACCTGCACTGTGAATGTTTACATGGTGTGTTCAATAAAAACATGGTAACATTAAATTATTTGTGTGTTATTAGTTTAAGCAGACTGTGATTGTCTATTGTTGTGACTTAGATGAAGATCAGATCACATTTTATGACCAATTTGTGCAGAAATCCATATCATTCCAAAGGGTTCACATAATTTTTCTTGCAACTGTATTCTTTGGGTCGTTGTCATGCTGAAAGATGAAGTTCCTCTTCATGTTCAGCTTTCTAGCAGAAGCCTGAAGGTTTTGTGCCAATATTGACAGGTATTTGGAACTGTTCATAATTCCCTCTAGCTTAACTAAGGTCCCAGTACCAGATGAAGAAAACCAGCCCCAAAGCATGATGCTGCCACCACCATGCTTCACTGTGGGTATGGTGTTCTTTTGGTGATGTGCAGTGTTGTTTTTGCGCCAAACATATCTTTTGGAATTATGGCCAAAAAGTTCAACCTTGGTTTCATCAGACCATAACACCTTTTCCCACATGCTTGTGGGAGACTTCAGATGTGTTTTTGCAAAATGTAGCCTGGCTTGGATGTTTTCCTTCGTAAGAAAAGGCTTTTGTCTTGCCACTCTACCCCATACAGCCAGTACTAGCCAGATATTCCTGCAGCTCCTTTAATGTTGCTGTAGGCCTCTTGGTAGCCTCCCAGACAAGTTTTCTTCTCGTCTTTTCATAAATTTTGGAGGGACGTCCAGTTTTTGGTAATGTCACTGTTGTACTATATTTTCTCCACTTGATGATGACTGTCTTCACTATGTTCCATGGTATATCTAATGCCTTGGAAATTATTTTGTACCCTTGTCCTGACTGATACCTTTTAAGAATGAGATCCCTCTGATGCTTTGGAAGCTCTCTGTGGACCATGGCTTTTGCTGTGGGATGCGACTAAGAAAATTTCAGGAAAGACCAACTAGAGCAGCTGAACTTTATTTGGGGTTAATCAGAGGCACTTTTAATGATGGCAGGTGTATGCTGACTCCGATTTAACATGATTTTGAATGTGATTGCTTAATTCTGAACACAGCTACATCCCGAGTTATAAGAGGGTGTGCACACTTATGCAACCACATTATTTGAGGGGGGGTTTTCTTCCCTCCACCTAAAATATTTCTGTTTGTTTTTCAATTGAGTGGTACAGTTTATAGGTCACATTAAAGGTGGAAAAAATTCAGAAATGATTTATCTTTGTCTCATTTTTTTACAGCACAGAAATCAGACATCTGTATAGACTTTTTATATCCACTGTATATATATATATATATATATATATATATATATATATAGAAGATATATATATATACAGTACAGACCAAAAGTTTGGACACACCTTCTCATTCAAAGAGTTTTCTTTATTTTCATGACTATGAAAATTGTAGATTCACACTGAAGGCTTTAAAACTATGAATTAACACATGTGGAATTATATACATAACAAACAAGTGTGAAACAACTGAAAATATTCTAGGTTCTTCAAAGTAGCCACCTTTTGCTTTGATTACTGCTTTGCACACTCTTGGCATTCTCTTGATGAGCTTCAAGAGGTAGTCCCCTGAAATGTTTTCACTTCACAGGTGTGCCCTGTCAGGTTTAATAAGTGGGATTTCTTGCCTTATAAATGGGGTTGGGACCATCAGTTGCGTTGAGGAGAAGTCAGGTGGATACACAGCTGATAGTCCTACTGAATAGACTGTTAGAATTTGTATTATGGCAAGAAAAAGTAAAGAAAAACGAGTGGCCATCATTACTTTAAGAAATGAAGGTCAGTCAGCCGAAAAATTGGGAAAACTTTGAAAGTAAGGGCTATTTGACCATGAATGAGAGTGATGGGGTGCTGCGCCAGATGACCTGGCCTCCACAGTCACCGGACCTGAACCCAATCGAGATGGTTTGGGGTGAGCTGGACCGCAGAGTGAAGGCAAAAGGGCCAACAAGTGCTTAACATCTCTGGGAACTCCTTCAAGACTGTTGGAAGACCATTTCAGGGGACTACCTCTTGAAGCTCATCAAGAGAATGTCAAGAGTGTGCAAAGCAGTAATCAAAGCAAAAGGTGGCTACTTTGAAGAACCTAGAATATGACATATTTTCAGTTGTTTCACACTTGTTTGTTATGTATATAATTCCACATGTGTTAATTAATAGTTTTGATGCCTTCATAGTCATGAAAATAAAGAAAACTCTTTGAATGAGAAGGTGTCCAAACTTTTGGTCTGTACTGTATATACACAGTTTCTCACAAAAGTGAGCACATCCCTCACATGTTTGTAAATATTTTATTATATCTTTTCATGAGACGAGTCAACAATGAAGATATGACACTTTGATACAATATAAGTAGTCAGTGTACAGCTTGTATAACAGTGTAAATTAGTTGTGCCCTCAAAATAACTCAACAGACAACCATTAATGTCTAAACCGCTGGTAACAAAAGTTTGTACACCCCTAAGTGAAAATATCCAAATTGTGCCTAAAGTGTCAAGATTTTGTGTGGCTGCCATTATTTTCCAGCACTGCATTAACTCTCTTGGGCATGGAGTTCACTAAAGCTTCACAGGTGGACACTGGAATCCTCTTCCACTCCTCCATGACAACATCATGGAGCTGGATGCTAAAGACCTTGCGCTCCTCCAACTTCTGTTTGAGGATGCCCACAGATGCTCAGCTTTAGCTACACTCAGTTTCTTTAGCAAGGCAGTGGTCACCTTGGAGGTGTGTTTTGGGTCATTATCATGTTGGAATACTGCCCTGCCGCCCAGTTTCCGAAGGGAGTGTATCACGCTCTGCTTCAGTGTGGCTGGCAGCACTTATATGTCTATTTTGAAAAGACAACTTCTGGATATGATGCTGAGCACGTGTAGTCAACTTCTTTGGTCTGAGTGGAACCTTGTCTTGTTAAACCTCTGTATGGTCTTGGCCACCGTGCTGCATCTCAGTTTCAGGGTGCTGGCAATCCTCTTATAGCCTAGGTCATCCTTATGTAGAGCAACAATTCTTTTTTTCAGATCCTCAGAGAATTCTTTGCCATGAGGTGCCATGTTGAACTTCCAGTGACCAGTATGAGAGAGTGTGGGAGCGATAACTCCAAATTTAACACACCTGCTCCCCATTTACACCTGAGACCTTGTAACACTAACGAACCACATGACACCGGGGAGGAAAAATGGCTAATTGGGCGCAATTTGGCCATTTTCACTTAGGAGTGTACTAACTTTTGTTGCCAGTGGTTTAGACATTAATGGCACAACAAATTTACACTGTTATACAAGCTATACACCAACTACTTTACATTGTTTCAAAGTGTCATATCTTCAGTGCTGTCCCATGAAAAGATCTGCGTTCTATTGTAACATATCTGTGCATGCATTTTACATGCGAATAATATTATTTTTATACAGTATGGGTGTGCATACAGTATACATCAGCATTAGTTATGTATCCATATAACTACTGTTCAATGCCATTTTTATTACAGATTTAGAGTACATAATTTTTTCATATTTTTTTAAATGGCTTACTAGTAGGGATGAGCGGACCCGTGGATGTTGACCCGGGACCCGAACTTGAACCCGAACCCCATTGAAGTCAATGGGAACCCGAACTTTGGTGTGCTAAAATGGCTGTAAAATAGTCATAGTAAGGGCTATAGGGCTGCAAAAGGAAGCAAAATGGGGGTAAGAGCAGGAAAATTGCCCTGCAAGCCAAAGTGGATAGGGAAGTGACTTAAAATAACATAGAATATACCATGTGGGTACGTCGCAAATGAGGCTGTAAGTGGAAAGGCCGAAGTTACGCTGCAGAGCAGAAAGACAAGAAGCAGCTGGGTGAGAACACCGAAAGCGCGCACAGATGGCCCGCACTTTCTGCAGCAGCTCTGACATATCGGGGTAATTTTTCAGGAACCTCTGCACCAGAAAATTCAGCACATGCGCCAGGCAAGGGATGTGCGTCAAACCGGCTAGGCCCAGAGCTGCTACGAGATTTTGCCTGTTATCGCACAGCACCAGGCCGGGCTTGAGGCTCACTGGCACCAACCACTCATCGGTCTGTTGTTCAAGGCACGTCCACAGCTCCTGCGCGGTGTGGGTTTTTCCCCCCAAACAGATGAGTTTCAAAACACCTGCTGTCGTTTCCCCCTGGCTGTGCTGAAGTTGGTGGTGCAGGTGTTACACTGACCGGATGAGGAGGTGGTAGAGGAGCAAGCCGAGTAGGAGGAGGAGGCAACTGGAGGCAAGGAGAAACATTCGGCAATCCTTAGTGGCATAAGGACATGCGCCAAACTGCTATCCGTCTCAGGCCCAGCCGCCACTGCATTTACCCAATGTGCAGTTAGGGAGATATAACATCCCCCCAAACAGATGAGTTTCAAAACAGCCTACTGTCGTTTTTCCCCTGGCTGTGCTGAAGTTGGTGGTGCAGGTGTTACGCTGACCGGATGAGGAGGCAGTAGAGGAGGAAGCCGAGGAGGAGGCAACAGGAGGCAACTAGAAACGTCCGGAGATCCTTGGTGGCGGAAGGACATGCACCAAACTGCTATCCGCCTCAGGCCCAGCCGCCACTGCATTTACCCAGTGTGCTGTTAGGGAGAAATAACATCCCGGACCATGCTTACTGGTCCACGTATCCGTAGTTAGGTGGACCTTGCCACAGATGGCGTTGCGCAGTGCACACCTTATTTTGTCCCCCACTTGGTTGGGCAGAGCAGGGATGACTCGCATGGAAAAGTAGTGGCGGCTGGGAACCACGTATTGTGGGACAGCCACCGCCATAAGGTTTTTTAAAGTCTCCGTCTCCACCAGACGGAATGACAGCATTTCAAAGGCCAGGAATTTTGAAAAGCTGGCATTCAGGGCCAGGGATCGCTGGTGGGTATGGGGATGGAGAGCTGAATGCTTCCATGGGGCAGTGTGGATATGCTGGGTGACGGTGGTGGAGGTGGTGGTGTTGCTGCCACATCCTCTGTTTGCGGGTTGGCAGGTGCCACTGTCACTCCAGTGGGGGAGGGAAAGGCCAAGACTGCAGCAGAAGAGGGAGCAGGAGGAGCATGAGATCTTTCGTGGTTTTTGAGGTGTCTCCTCCACTGCAGCTCGTGCTTTGAATTTAGATGCCTGGTCATGCAGGTGGTGCTCAGGTTTAGAACATTTATGCCTCGCTTCAGGCTCCGATTGCACAGCGTGCAAATCACTTGCTTCTTGTCGTCAGCACATTGTCTGAAGAACTGCCACACCATGGAACTTCTTGAAGCTGGCTTTGGTGTGCTCAGTCCCTGGGTGCAGTGGGCAGTAGAAGGCGTACTGGCTAGGAGATGGCCACTCTGCTTTTGCACCCTGCTCCCTCTTTTGCTGTGCGGCTGGTGCTGTGTGACCACCACCTCTTCATCCGAACTGCACACATCACTCGCATGACCTTAATACCATGTGGAGTCTAGGACCTCATCATCCTCCACATCATCTTCCACCCACTCCTCAACCCTGCCCTCCTTACTGGT
Organism: Bufo bufo; assembly: GCF_905171765.1. Taxonomy (NCBI): domain Eukaryota; kingdom Metazoa; phylum Chordata; class Amphibia; order Anura; family Bufonidae; genus Bufo; species Bufo bufo. The sequence goes on along the minus strand of NC_053391.1, from coordinate 529,903,157 downwards.
CTGCACACAGCAAAAAGATGCAGCAGTTGGCACCTGTGTTTCCTCATCATCAGAGACGTGATTCGGTGGTCCTCCCATGTCCACATCCTGAGTGATTGGGCATCAGTGCACTCAATCTCTTCCACTTCTGGGGAAAGTCTTGGTGGATGGCCAAAGGAAACCCTGCCAGCAGAGTCATCAAAAAGCATAAGAGACTGCTGCATGATATGGGGCTCAGACTGCTTGCCTGATTTGCAAGGGGGTGAGATGAAAGACAGATGCCCATGGACTGCAGGTGCCAACTCTGTGCTTTCAGCAGGGGCCTGGGTGGGAGACGATGTGAAGGAACTAGAGGCACTGTCAGCCACCCAATCTACTACGCCTCTACTTGTTTTGGCTTTACCATTCGTACACCGGTATTCGGGCCTACAAAATAATGCTGAACGTTCTGTCGCCTATGTGCACCTGAAGAAGATGTTTCATTTGGGCGTGTAGCTGGCACAGATCGACCACGTCCTCTCCCTGCAACAGGAGCTCCACCAACACCAGCAGCACCACCACGACCAGGGCCACGTGCCTTATTTGATGCTCTCCTCATTCTTTGAGGTCACCCACTGAACACCTAACAGAGGTCACCTAACAGATTAACTATATTAATTTTCCTGTCACGGATGCAGTACAGGTGTATTTCACACAAAAAATAGGTACATGTCATCCACCGAACTAACAGACGGATTAACTATATTAATTTCCCTGTCATGTATGCAGTGCAGGTATACCTCACACAAAAAATAGGTACCTGTCACCCACCAATCTGACAGATGGATTAACTATATTAATTTCCCTGTCATGGATGCAGTGCAGGTGTACCTCACACCAAAAATGGGTATATGTCACCCACCGAACTAACAGACGGATTAGCTATAATAATTTCCCTGTCACGTATGCAGTGCAGGTGTGCCTCACACCAAAAATGGGATTATGTCACCCAACGAACTAACTGACGGATTAACTATATTCATTTCCCTGTCACATATGCAGTGCAGGTGTACCTCGAACCAAATATGGGTATATGTCACCCACCGAACTAACAGACGGATTAACTATATTCATTTCCCTGTCATGTATGTTTTATTAAATGCCCGAACACCGAACTCGAACCCAAACTTTTGCTGCAAAGTTCGGGTTCTGGTCCGGGTACCCCAACTCGCAAAGTTTGGGGCGGACTAGAACTTTGCAGTTCGGGTTCGCTCAACACTACTTACTAGTTAAAATTGGAGGATTAATATTTGCAGTAAAATCTAGTTATTAGCTGTTAAGAATAGAACCTACCCTATCTACTTCTAGCTGTGCAAGGTCATGCTTATAACTGTGAAGGTCATAAAAATTTCATTGGATTCAAATGGGTAGATAAGCTCTGCATGCATATATAGCTTAAGGACTTGTTAGCCCACTTAACCTACTGTTCGAAAATGAAGTGATGTAGATTAATCAGAAAATAGACAGGATCCTATAACGCAAATAAAATGTAGACACAAGAGACATTATTCATAATGACACTTTTTATGGTAAAATCCGTTTTGGAATAAATCTAACGCGACCCTTAAATCAACATTACATCCACAAACTTGGATTGTATTTTGCATCCCTGTCTGTTAGAAAAATTAAAGAACGTCCATTAATTTGGACCGGGGTGTATAATAATGAAGATGTTTGCCCACATTGGATAAACTGTACCACCAACACGTTGTTTCTCCTATCAGGCATGTTGATAATTTAACAAAACAGAATGCAATCCAGCAACACCGGAATAGAAAGTAAAACCTCTGTCTTCTTTATTTAGCACATTAAAAGGTCACAGGTTGGGGGGCACCGCTAGCCGACTTAACCCTTATTTCAGCACCTTTATTGGGCTCCATTACGCCTAAAAATACATGCAAGGGACCCCGAAGATCAAGATTACCGGGCACACCCGCTCCTTCACAGACTTTACCAGAACTTTTCCGGCAGACCAGGCAAACTGTCATGGCGGACGCCACTGCAGAACCAGCCAGCCCTGCCTCCTCGTCCTATGGCGGGCCCATACCGGACATTGCTGAACGCTGCACAGGTCAGGAGGACCTGTATAAGAATATAGCAGCCCTGTTTCGTTCAGAGTTGTCTCAGGCAGTCTCAGAGTTTTCCCGCCAGATTCAGGATCTAGGGAACAGAGTCTCAGAGCTGGAGACACGAACCGATGACATCTCGGATGCCCAGGGCCGTGACAGGGAAGACATTAACTCCCATGAGGCACAGTTGGCAGACTTGGAACTCAAAATTGAGGACCTTGAGAACAGGTCCAGGAGAGGAAACTTACGGGTTAGAGGACTCCCTGAGTCGTTTCAAGACCTGCAATCCACCCTGTTTGCTACCTTGCTACCGCAAGAGGAGACGAATTTCCTGAAGATGGATCGGCTGCACAGAGCTCTGGTGAAGCCGCGCAATTCAGACTTACCAAGGGATATAATCCTCAAATTTCACCATCCGGAGACAAGAGATAAAGTTTTATCGGCTGCCAGGAGTCTCTCCGTTTTGCCAGGGCTGCCTACTTCAGTCCACCTGTATGCGGACTTAGCTCCATCTACACTCTGCAGGAGGCGAGAGATGAGGCCGGTTACCCGGCGCAAATCAGGTACAGATGGGGATGGGGATTCCCCTTTAACTTAACTTTCCAGTTAAATTCCCGCTCCCATACGGTCCACTCGCCGTCAGAGGGTCTCGAAGCATTACAACGGGCCAGGATACAATGCGACCTGCAAGCTTCATCAACTTCCACACAGCGGCCGGCGAGAGTATGGAGCAAAGTTACTCCGGCCTCTACCGGTTCGAGCAGACCGAGATTCACCTGAAAGTTCTATACCTTATACATTGTGTCCAGCACATTGTTGAGGACGTTTACCTCTCTTAGGTTCTAATCTGTGAGGGTCTCTTATTATGTGACCTAGAAAAGTTCATAAGGCTATGTTATCTTCTTATAGGGAATCGGCGAAGCAGATTTTCATGCTGACCCTAACCCTGGGTTTATGTGGAAGGATATTGTTAGCCGCGTCATGGCTGATTTTATTCCCACCTCTACCAACTACATATGTTATATGTTATGGGCTTAACAGCTCTTTATATCTTTTTGTGTTAGTTTTTGTCCTTTTTACATGGTTTATCTTATTGATTCTTTTCTTAGAGGCTATGCATGTGAACACAACTTGGAATGCTGTGGCGATTCAGATAATTGAGCGGGAGGCGTGTCTGAGAGCAGATGATGTCGGGCGTCTTCCTAAAATTGATATCGCCCCCTAAATCTACACTATGTGTAAAATATTAACTCATAATGTGAGGGGATTTAATTCCCCTAGGAAGAGAAAAACAGCCTTTGCTATATACCTTAAACATGCGCCCGACGTCATCTGTTTGCAGGAAACACATTTCACTCCTACCTCCCATCCAAAATACTTCCACCCGCAATATGCAAGATACTACTCATCTACCTTCACATCAAAGTGTAGAGGAGTGATCACGCTGCTGAAGAATTCCTTTCCTCTAACTGTCACTCACTCACTCACATATTGATCCAGAAGGGAGGTATGTTATTCTAGTAGGGACCTGCAGAGGAGAAGTTTTATGTCTGGTTAATTCATATGCCCCCACTGAAGGCCCCATTACATTTCTGGAGAGTATGGGTAGGGTAATTGAGACACTTTCTTATCAGAAAATAATTTGGTGTGGAGATTTCAATTTTGTTCTGTTAGATCGCTCAGCCCCACAATCCACCCCACATCCCAAAGCCCAGACAAGTAAGATTAATCAAGTCTTACAATCCCTCTGCCTGGCCGATACTTGGAGGGAATATAATGGCCCGCAAAGGAGCTATACATACTACTCTCCAGCTCATCAGCTTTATTCCCGTATTGATATGATTTTAGCGTCCACATCCATTCTTCCCTGTTTGTCTTATTCCAGACATGTAGTTTCTTCCTGGTCAGATCATGACATGGTCATTTCGGACTTTACAGTGCCCCACCAAAGCCACACTAGGCCACCCTGGAGACTAAATGAATCCCTCCTGACTCACCCTGCTGTACTTACCCAGTTGCAGGAAGATATTGCGAATTTCTTCGCTGATAATGCAACCCCTGAAACTGAACCTATGATGTTATGGTTAACGCATAAGGCATTTATTAGGGGCAAGTTGATGAGTATCGCTTCTAAACAAAAGCGGGAACGTACCTAGGCCCAACTTAACCTAGAATGAAAATTGAACAAACTAGTATTGGCTCACCAGAGATCCCCATCACTATATCTCCTAAAAGCCATTAAAGAAGTGAAACAGCAACTAAACATGATCCTCACTAACAATACGGAAAAAGCCTTTCGTTGGACAGGCTCCTTTTATTATAGATATGCTAATAAGCCAGACAAATTCCTGGCTAGCCAACTTAAAGCGAAGCAAAAGATCAACCATGTATTTCAAATACGTACTCGATCAGGTCAAGTCACCTCCCACCCAGACTCCATCTACAAAACTTTCCAAAAGTACTATGAACAACTCTACTCCACTCCTAGAGGAAACTCTGAATCTCAGGTTGAGGACTTTATATCATCAGTAAGACTACCCGTATTGACCCCACAGTCACAGTCAGAATTGTGCAAACCAGTCTCAGCAGAGGAAGTGGCACATGCAATTAAGTCCCTAAAACTGGGAAAAGCCCCAGGCCCAGACGGATACTCTGCCCTCTATTATAAGAAACTGGCCCCCATACTTACTTCCCATATTACAAATTTCTGCAACAAATTAATGCAGGGATCCGCACCCCCGGAGGAATTTCTGAAAGCCACAATTACGGTTATTCCCAAACCTAATAAAGACCCCTTGCTCCCATCTAACTATAGGCCAATCTCGCTACTGAATATAGATAACAAACTTTTTACCTCAATACTAGCAAATAGACTCAATAGGCTTCTCCCAGGTCTTATCCACAAAGATCAGGTGGGTTTCATCCCGGGTAGAGAGGCACCTGACAACATTAGGAAAATCATGAACATCATACAGTCCTCTAATGCAAACAAGACTCCATTTGCCCTCCTGGCGCTAGATATTGAGAAGGCTTTTGATACTGTCACTTGGCCTTATCTCTATAAAGTCCTCTCCGCAATGGGAATTCAGGGCCCCTTTCTTATGGCTATCCAAGCACTCTATTCCAAACCTAAAGCTAGTCTTAAACTCCCTACCACATTGGCCTCCCCTATCCCGATTGGAAGGGGAACAAGGCAAGGATGCCCACTCTCCCCTGCATTGTTTGCTCTAGCCATTGAACCCCTAGCAAACCACATACGATCTCATAATGATATAAAAGGCTTATCAATTGGGAAGACCGAATATAAACCAAGTCTCTTTGCCGATGACCTATTATTATCAGTTACCAACCCCATCATCTCTTTCCCTTCCCTTCTAAAACTCCTGGATTCCTTTTCCAAGGCCGCAGGATTGACAATTCATCATACCAAGTCTGAAATGTTGTTATGTAACACTCCTGCAGCAACAAAAGCACTATTACTGCAAAAATTCCCCTTCCAGTGTAGGCCTCAGCACATCTCTTGCCTAGGAATTTCACTACCGAGTGTTCTTGACGCAACATATAAAATAAATTACCTGCCAATATATCGAAAGATACGTCAGGATATGTTATCTTGGCAGTCACTTCAGGTATCTTGGGTGGGAAGGATTAACATTACTAGAATGGTAATTCTTCCGAGACTACTATATCTGTTTAGAGCCCTCCCAGTTCCAGCCTCCATACTGGACCTGAAATCTCTTCAAAGGGATGTTCTTAGGTTTATTTTGGCACATAAGCGTCAACGCATCTCCAAAGTAACCATGTGCAGGCATAAATCACTAGGAGGGTTTGTGAAATACTATAAAGCAGCTAGATTAGCCCAAATGTTCTTGACTCACCTAGACCCAAAGATACACCCTCTATGGATCGAGATGGAAAACTCTAATATTTTCCCTTGTACTTGGAGAGCCTTAATTTGGAATGAGGGTACTATTCCGCACTCCATACGCTCTAACTCCCTGTTGTCGTATTACTCATTGATACTCTGGAGATCAGTCAGATTTAAACATGCTCTTCAATCCAGGCCGTCCCCTCTAACGTACCTTTTAGGGAACTCAAATTCCCCCCGGGTCTCCAACATCACAATTTCACTTGGTGGTTAACCAACCGATTCTGTACACTATATAGGTTCCTGACTAGAGGCAAATTGATATCAACCATAGACTCCTGTCAGGGAGTATATGAATCAAGTGTTTTCTTTCTTGAGGTCTATACAAACGCTCAATCAAAATATAACATTTACCCCGTTTGAACGATCTATTACTTACTCCTTATATAGACAAGGTCTACTGTCACGAATCTATGGATCATTATGCTCCCTTCCTGAAGGGGATAAGCTACCCTATATGAAAGCATAGGAGGAGGACTTGCAACAAGAATACCCACCCTCCAAATGGTATCAAAGATCCCAAACTCTCACAAAAGGATCCTGGCAGGTCACATTAGCAGAAACCTCAATTAGGATACTACACAGAACATATATGGCACCTGCCAGACTCCATCGTATCTACCTGGAGATTTCTCCTCAATGCTTCAGAGGTTGTGATGAAGAGGGATCAATGCTTCACATTTGGTGGTCTTGCCCAGTTGTTAGACGTTTATGGGCTCAGACAACTAAATTGCTTTAAGCAGTATTAAAATGTAATTTTCCTATGATGCTACCTTTATGTCTATTAGGTGATAAACCCCACTGGCTAACGTATGCCAAGTTCAAACTGTCCCAATACATATTGTTGGCTGCTAGAATACACATTGCTTTTAAGTGGCGCTCTAATTCACTCAGCTTTCAAGCAGTACTAGATAGAGTTAATAAAATTCTCCAATATGAGAAGATGTCAGCTATTCGTACCGACACATTTAATTCCTACGAAAATGTATGGGATCCTTGGTTGTCCTCCTCTCATGCCTCGGACATGCGTTACAGTATCTCTTTATGATTTATGTATCATTATTATGATATATCAGGCCTCTATTTGCTCAATGTAACTTCCCCACATATTCAGTAGATTGTCACTCCTATTCTGAATGTAAAGTGAATTGTGAACAAATGTATATATACCTCTGAGAATTGTTTTTGTTCTATGTAACAATGTCTAAGACCTACCTTAGTAAGTCTTCATACTTAACTATGCTTAAAAACCAAATAAATGTTTTTTTTTTAAAACTAAAAGGTCACAGGTTATGGTAGTGAGTACAGATGACGCGTTTCGGTTGTCTAAGCCATATTAGTTATAACATGTACACCACCAATGTAACAGACACAGAATAATTATCTCAGAGGATGAGGTTAAACTCAATTACATTAAAACTCAGATTGAGAATACCAAACAGCATGTGAAATCTTATGCACCGTATGATGAACTTATGCAAACTTTGCAATAGAAAGTTGCTAAATTAGAAGATCATGGTACTGAGGTTAAAAGAGGTAATTTTTAGCAGTATTTTTATGATTATACATATTAACAAGTTTATGAATGGGTTTCGACGGAAATACCCCATATTAAGGATGAGGGAACTGATTCAGGATTCGGTCCGAAGTTCTCAATTCAGGAGAGGAAAAGAGAAATTCTCATTATGGAGAGCCCATGGTACACTATGTATACAGTATTGTAGGTCAGATGATGCCCCTACTATGCCAGGTACATGTGTGCAGTATTGTAGGGCAGGCAATGTGCCTGGTATGCTGAATATGTGAGCGCAATATTGTTGACTGGGCGATGCACCTTTGGGTTTTTTGGAAATATATTTAAATTAGCTTTCCTAGACTTAAATTACACCAGCAGACATGATAATTGCATATATTTTACCCAGACATCCAGAGGATCATTGTCTAGCCTACAGACAAGAGAATTACAACATCCTACAAAGCTTACACCTCCCTCCAATGAAACATGCAAGATAGTTCTCTTTCTTTTTTTTTCTTAAGCTCAAGAAACATGACTTTCTACTCCCATGCATCAAAAGCGTGCAATGTGCCATACAAAATATGCGCACAGGGTCGTGGTCTATCACAATCCCTCTCCATAAAAGTAGGACCCCCATAAACTATTTCCAATCCCTCAGGGCCTAAAGGCAAGGGACCGGGACAAGTGGCTAACCCCCAGACAAAGCTGAGGATTTGCCATTCGATGCTCCAGTTTCCATCAGGCTGCCACCCCAGGTGTTAGCACTGAGCCTCTGTCAAGATCTGTTTTCTCTTCCCCGGAGAGAGAGACCAAGGGGTTTGCAGGTGAGTGAGGAACCTGATCGCCACACACCACCCCCAGACCTAAGGGGGTACCCCATAAAGGTACCCCAACCCTGAAAAATCCTAGTGACACACAAATTTGAAAACACAGTATGCAAAAAAAAGTGGATGTGTGCCAGTTAAGGCCCAAACATTCAGCCAGAATTATAAAAATTCCTCATTTTATGCCAGCCAAAGCTGAGCTAAAGAGAGGTGAGTGCACTCAAAATGTGAGAGAGTGAAGTACATGCAAATCTGTTGTTACTCAGTGGGGCTCCCACCCCAGTGAGTTCAGGCACCCTAGGGTCACCACTAATGGGGCACTTTTACACTTTCAATCACATCTCAGCCCATCTCTGGCCGCCCTTGGTCACGTATCATATGGCACTAATGGCCAAAGGTGTATACCCTGGGGGAAACTGTGTGGTTCCCTGCTCAGCTCAACACCCTAGAGACTTGCACTAAACCTCCTGGATAAATAAGAAAATATATATATATATATTTTAAAACATGGATGTGTCAGAAGACCAATATCTCCTTATGATCTATATTAAGTTTTTTCCATGCTTACTAATAAAGCATCTTGAACATCAAGCAATTCTTCATCTGAAAGATCAGTACCAGAGGACCAAAAGTGCATCAATTAGAATATATCAATGATATAAGAGTTAGGCCCTGTGGTGATAGAGGGATACAGATATTAAAATTACCACCTCTTCCATGTCCTGTCCAGAGACAGGTCAGAAAATTGTAGCAAAGAAAACCAGTAAGATGAAACTTCACAGAAACCAGAGACCCCTATCATAAAATGTGAAGATGTCATGTACCAGCCTTATACAGACCAGAACCATTAGAGAGGTCCAGGAAAAGGCTAGTGTCCTTTCCACCGAGGTCACATATGAAACCCTATCTTGTCACATACATTAAAAAAATACGTGGACAAATCCATATTTGAGCCACGTGCTTCCTCCTGAGAACTCAGGCCATATATATGCTTCCATGGTATCAAAATCAAATAGATCTCAGCTCAGTAAGAGGAAGCAATTAGATAACTCCAGCTATCCTGCTATTAACTCCACCATGTTTAGTACGCACGTGTGCTGGACATTCGGACGGAGTGGCTGGAAGTCATATGAAATTGCTAGGGTGAATATCTGAAAAGATATTTCAATACAAAGATTTTGAGGCAGACTTGGTTTCCAGCAAGTGGTCGTAAAAACGGCATAAAAGGACATTACCATACTCCCTGGCCTCCTATGACATCACATGTGGGGGGGTTATGGGTGGAAGATACTGACCCTTTTAACACATGCATGGAGAAAAGCAAACTGTAATTTCTTTGGGGATCACTAGCTTGATAGACTGACCGATATTTCTGCTTCCCCAGGCAACCGGACTTAACCCTCACGTAACGTTTTAAGGGTATTTTCACACTTGCGGCAGGACGGATCCGACAGGCTGTTCACCATGTCGGATCCGTCCTGCGGCTGTTTCGCCGTGCCCCCGGGCCGCCGCTCCGTCCCCATTGACTATAATGGGGATGGGGGCGGAGCTCCGGCGCAGCACGGCGGTGCACGGCTTAAGGCCGCCGGACTAAAATTACTGCATGTCAGGTTTTTTAGTCCGGCGGCTTTCTCCGTGCACCGCCGTGCTGCGCCGGAGCTCCGCCCCCATCCCCATTATAGTCAATGGGGACGGAGCGGGGGCACGGCGAACAGCCACAGGACGGATCCGACATGCTAAACAGCATGTCGGATCCATCCTGCCGCAAGTGTGAAACTAGCCTAAGTTCTGTTTTTATCCCTTTTATTTTACAAACTGTTATTTTGCACTGTATTTATATGTCTGTATATTTTATGTTATGGTCTCTATGATAACCCCATTGTTTGTATGCACTGTCCTTTTTTCATATTAAAACTTCACTTTAATAAGAGCCTTCTTGTGTTCTAACGATTCCATGACCTTAGAAGCATTACCTAGATTGATTGATTAACCCTGTTAATGCTAGCATCTGAAGAGAGTACTTAGGTGTTAATGCCTCGTCAGCCTGATATGACGAGTGGTGGCAGCTACACTGCGTGCAGAATTATTAGGCAAATGAGTATTTTGACCACATCATCCTCTTTATGCATGTTGTCTTACTCCAAGCTGTATAGGCTCGAAAGCCTACTACCAATTAAGCATATTAGGTGATGTGCATCTCTGTAATGAGAAGGGGTGTGGTCTAATGACATCAACACCCTATATTAGGTGTGCATAATTATTAGGCAACTTCCTTTCCTTTGGCAAAATGGGTCAAAAGAAGGTCTTGACAGGCTCAGAAAAGTCAAAAATAGTGAGATATCTTGCAGAGGGATGCAGCACTCTTAAAATTGCAAAGCTTCTGAAGCGTGATCATCGAACAATCAAGTGTTTCATTCAAAATAGTCAACAGGGTCGCAAGAAGCGTGTGGAAAAACCAAGGCGCAAAATAACTGCCCATGAACTGAGAAAAGTCAAGCGTGCAGCTGCCAAGATGCCACTTGCCACCAGTTTGGCCATATTTCAGAGCTGCAACATCACTGGAGTGCCCAAAAGCACAAGGTGTGCAATACTCAGAGACATGGCCAAGGTAAGAAAGGCTGAAAGACGACCACCACTGAACAAGGCACACAAGCTGAAATGTCAAGACTGGGCCAAGAAATATCTCAAGACTGATTTTTCTAAGGTTTTATGGACTGATGAAATGAGAGTGAGTCTTGATGGGCCAGATGGATGGGCCCGTGGCTGGATTGGTAAAGCGCAGAGAGCTCCAGTCCGACTCAGACGCCAGCAAGGTGGAGGTGGAGTACTGGTTTGGGCTGGTATCATCAAAGATGAGCTTGTGGGGCCTTTTCGGGTTGAGGATGGAGTGAAGCTCAACTCCCAGTCCTACTGCCAGTTTCTGGAAGACACCTTCTTCAAGCAGTGGTACAGGAAGAAGTCTGCATCCTTCAAGAAAAACATGATTTTCATGCAGGACAATGCTCCATCACACGCGTCCAAGTACTCCACAGCGTGGCTGGCAAGAAAGGGTATAAAAGAAGAAAATCTAATGACATGGCCTCCTTGTTCACCTGATCTGAACCCCATTGAGAACCTGTGGTCCATCATCAAATGTGAGATTTACAAGGAGGGAAAACAGTACACCTCTCTGAACAGTGTCTGGGAGGCTGTGGTTGCTGCTGCACACAATGTTGATGGTGAACAGATCAAAACACTGACAGAATCCATGGATGGCAGGCTTTTGAGTGTCCTTGCAAAGAAAGGTGGCTATATTGGTCACTGATTTGTTTTTGTTTTTAAATGTCAGAAATGTATATTTGTGAATGTTGAGATGTTATATTGGTTTCACTGGTAAAAATAAATAATTGAAATGGGTATATATTTGTTTTTTGTTAAGTTGCCTAATAATTATGCACAGTAATAGTCACCTGCACACACAGATATCCCCCTAAAATAGCTAAAACTAAAAACAAACTAAAAACTACTTCCAAAAATATTCAGCTTTGATATTAATGAGTTTTTTGGGTTCATTGAGAACATGGTTGTTGTTCAATAATAAAATGAATCCTCAAAAATACAACTTGCCTAATAATTCTGCACACTCTGTAGTTTCAGGAAGGAGTGCTGCCAAAGGGAGGTCCAGTGTGACCCTGCAGGCTCCACTCCTGAATCGAAGTCCCTGATCCTGACAGCCCCCAAGAGTAATTTCCTCTGGTGGACCCAAGGAACCTCAGTCCGACACTGCTTCCACTCCATCAACCCACCGTAAGGCCACCCAAATACCTTTCAATATAGAAAGAAAGGGACCTTATACACTAGACAATAATTAGCTTTTAGATTTTGCCCAGTCCTTGTCCAATGAAAATATGTCACCACCTGACAAACAATAAATGTTCGTTTGTTAGGAGACTGCATTTTTTATGCAACTCCAAAATTTCCCATTTGTCGGTATCACATTGTCCTATGTAGACAGCAAATATGTTACTGAAAAATGAGTACTGTATGCAGAGGAATATTCTTATTACTGATCATTTGTTGCCATACTAACAATAATTGCTGCATTTAAACGCAGGTAATGAGAGCCGGTTGACATGTTGTTTAGCCTTGATCGGCACAGATAACCAGAACATTTTCTGTGTAAAAGGACCCTGAGATAATGTTTCTAGAAAATGTATTTATCTGTACAGTGTAATCAAAGGTATTCACACCATGATCAGCTGCCTCCTCAACTAGTATTCCTATTCAATTTGCATCTTTAGAATAAGACACAATTACTAAATGCTTCTGAGCATTGGTTCCTCATATCACTGAAAAATATCAGCCTATGGTATCCCTATCTATCATTCATATTTTATGGGATCATAGGAAACAGTGTATGGATGGGAACAATTCCACTTGTGAATGACATATTGGTCTGGACTATTACAGATTGCAGAGAATTTCTTAAACTAGAAAGTTACATTTGTTCAATTATTTCAGCATTTCTTGCTCTCTTGTCTATCTAGCGTCTAGGGAAAGTAAATGTGATATTATATTCTGACCTACAGTAGGAATACATACACACTGATGGAGTAGTTGCAATGACCAGTGGAGCTTATGCATTCTAGGACATTAGATGTAACCGTTTCAGGTTTTGTGTTTGTTGTTCAAACTTGAGTTCATTTATTTTTAATGTGCATAAAAAGTTCATTTTTAAGAAATCCTGTTGATAAATGATCAGTTAAAAGTATTTGGCCATGGTCTATTGTAATTATGTCTCAAGAGTGTTTGTATTAATTGTCCCTGTGTGTATTCTATTTCATGGTCCATCATAGTCCATCTATTCTTATGTTGGCAGTGTCCTATTATGATGCCATCACAATGCTGCTAGTATTTATTCCATGTCTGTGTCCTTTTCCGATGATGTTACAACAGAGTTTTGTATGTTCCTATGCATTGTTCTATTATGATGTCTTAATAGCATTTGGCTATGTTCCATTGTAATGATGTCACGTTGTTTTTTTTTACACCTTGGCTGTGTTGTGTTCTGATGATGTCACTATTGTGTTTTTCTTAGAGGTGGGACGACAAATCCGTCGAATCCACGAATCCCTCAAATCTTGTTGGATTCGTGGACTCGAATCCCGACGTTCGATAACGGGATTAGTTGTCGACGAATTTCGTTATCGAATAATCGGCCGATTTGTTGCTATGCGGGCGGTTTACTTTAACTTTAAATCAGCGCATCTTTATTACCTTACAATGAAGCTCCAGTAACAGGCAGAGCGGGCAGCAGCGTAACGTCACTTACTCACATGACACGCCTGCTCCGCTTGCTTCATTCATAAAGTGGGCGGAGCAGGCGTGTCACGTGAGTGAGTGACGTTACGCTGCCGCCCCGCTCTGCCTGTTACTGGAGCTTCATTGTAAGGTAATAAAGATGCTCTGAACCTGATTTAAAGTTAAAGTAAAAGTTACTGCCGGCCCGGGGCTGTTATGGGGAAGGGGATCTGTTGATGGTACTGTTATGGGGGATCTGTGGATGGTTCTGTTATGGGGGGGATCTGTGGATGACAAATATAGCATAAGATGCTATATAGTGTCATCCATAGATCCCCCCATAGCATGGTCATCCACAGATCCCCTCCATAACAGTGTCATCCACAGATCCCCCTCCCATAACAGTGCCATCCACAGATCCCCTCCATAACAGCGCCATCCACAGATCCCCCTCCCATAACAGTGCCAACCACAGATCCCCTCCATAACAGCGCCATCCACAGATCCCCCATAACAGTGTCATCCACAGATCCCCCACATAACAGCGCCATCCACAGATCCCCCATAACTGTGTCATCCACAGATCCCCATAACAGTGCCAACCACAGATCCCCTTCATAACAGCGCCATCCACAGATCCCCATAACAGTGCCAACCACAGATCCCCCATAACAGCGCCATCCACAGATCCCCCACATAACAGCGCCATCCACAGATCCCCCATAACAGTGTCATCCACAGATCCCCCACATAACAGCGCCATCCACAGATCCCCCATAACAGTGTCATCCACAGATCCCCCACATAACAGCGCCATCCACAGATCCCCCATAACTGTGTCATCCACAGATCCCCCACATAACAGCGCCATCCACAGATCCCCCATAACTGTGTCATCCACAGATCCCCCATAATAGTGTGTCATCCACAGATCACTTTTTTTCTTACACCGTTCACACAATTCTTATGTACAGGATTCGTAGGATTCGAGATTCGAAAGATTCGATATATTCGAGAACCTTTTCGGATTCGGATTTGAAAAAAATTTGATTCGTCCCATATCTAGTTTTTCTTTTTTCTAATGCTAGATTTACATGGGGCAATTATGAGGCTGATTAGTACAATATTAGTACAAAAAAAATAAAAATCACAGAAAAAAATGGACAATGTCCTCACTCTGATTTAATAAAATCTGAGACACTTAGCCAATATATTTTGATCAAAACACATCTGTGCCCACCTACCCAGCGCCAAGGTGGTCTCAGGTCAGGCGGGTCCTACGCTAAACCTACCTAAGCCGTTGGGCTTCTATGTTCAGGAGCGCAGACTCCGCACATATGGTGTGCTGCTCCTAGTCACCTCCATGTGCATCAAGCAACCAATGGGAGGAGGAGCAAGCACACCCATATGTACCACCTAATCAAGGCGCTCTATTGGACAGGAAGGGCAAAAGTGCAGAGGAATGCTACTCCCAAGATAAAATAGGAGCGCATTCACACTTGGCGCTGGGTAGGTGGGCACAGATGTGTTTTGATCAAAATATATTGGCTAAGTGTCTCTGATTTTATTACGTCAGAGTGAGGACTTTGTCCATATCTAATACTTGCATCTATTTTGTTAGTGCATTATAATATTTTTTTCTGTGATTTTTTTCGGGAATGTGGCCAGGGACATCTGCACATTTATCTATCATACCATGCAGGATGTTTTTATCTTTGTTTTTTTCTCTTTTCTGTGATTTTTCTGTTTATGTAGTATATGCTTGAGAGAGTGGCACCTTCAAGTGTAAATGCCCTCTTCTTTCTTGGGAGTAGCATTCCTTTGCACTTTTGCTCTTCCTATCTAATAGAGCACCTTGATTAGGTGGTACAGTACATACAGGTGTGCTTGCTCCTCCTCCCATTGGTTGCTTGATACACATTGAGGTGACTAGGAGCAGCACACCATATGTGCGGCGTCTGCGCTCCTGAACATAGAAGTCCAACGGCTTAGGTAGGTTTAGCGTAAGACCCGCCTGACCTGAGACCACCTTGGCGCTGGATAGGTGGGCACAGATGTGTTTTGATCAAAATATATTGGCTAAGATTTTATTACGTCAGAGTGAGGGCTTGGTATATATATAATGCTTGCATCTATTTTGTTAGTGCATTATTATCTTTTCTTCTGTGATTTTTTTCGTGAATGTGGCCAGGGACATCCGCATATTTATTTATCATACTGTGCAGGATGTTTTTATCTTTGTTTTTTCTGTGATTTTTTTGTCTATTTTTTAGTACAAACACTCGTTCACGATAATCGGACCATGTAAATGTGCTGCAGATCACCCAATGAATAAGCGAAAAGATCGTTCATTGGGTGAAATTATCGCTGATGCAGACACCTCAATTTTCGTTTCTGGGCAGCTGATTGTGCTGTGTAAAAATCGATCTGCTCCCCAGAAATAATGAATCTGTATGAAGATGAGGCATCTCAGTGGCCATCGCTCGTCCTTATACAGTGGGAGCGATGGCTGCAGGTAAATGATGAACAGATAGTTATCGATCACTGCCTGCTCTGTCGGCATGTGTAAATTTACCTTTAGAGGTCATTTTGTGGTAATATCACAATGGAATTTTTTCTTATTCCTAGACAACAAGGTTCTTTTTGGATGATGTTACAATAGTCTCTACATTCAGTTCCAGGACTCGCTGTAATCTAATGATATCATGGTAATCTCTGGCAGTGTTATTATGTATTGCGCACTATAGTGTGCACAATTATTCCTTTGCTGGCATGTTTGCTTTATTCCTTAGTTGTATTCTAATGTGGTGGTTTCACAGTAGTATTCATCTTTATTCCTAGGCAGACTTCTATTGTGATGGTTTCACAACAGTATATGTATTTATTCCTAGGCTGTCTTTAAAACCCTCTGCATTTCATATGTGCAATGCCCTGAATGTTAATGGTGCTTTAACATAAATTAGAATTTGGAATGAAATCACACTACTGCTTGTCCATATTTGCTGTTTTTTTGTTATAATAATATCAAATTATGGTTGTGTTTATTTTTTAGACAGGTCTCTATTGACCCAGTGACAGCTGACAGTATGACTTTTTACACCGCTGTTGCATACGCCCTGTATGGGTGGACAAGTGGGCACCCAAGCTTCAGTGCTAAAAGGTGGTACTTGAGCCCTTAGATGCCATGTCCAATTGCATCTGCTGCATCTAACTGACCTTATAGGGAGGGGCTCCCTCTGTTACCCCTACTGCCCACCAAAGACAAGTGTTTTGCTAAAAGAAAAACAAAAAAAAATCCTTCCTAAACTGTGTATTCCCTTACAAAGACTGTTATTTTTGGGGGGGGGGGGGGGGAATTAAAAACTGCTGATAATTCATATTCCTACAAATATAATGACACAAGCTGTATAATGTTATTGATCTCACATGGTGAACCCCCAAAAAAGAAAAAAAAAAATCTGAATTGCTATTATTTGTTATTCTGCCTCCCGATTGTTTACAAACTGCAGTGGGGATGTGTCCTCAGCGGTCTGATGCTGAGGACAGTAATTGGCTGCAGCAGAGACGCTCTGTAGACTTGCACGTCACTGCTTACTTCACAGTGTCGGTGACCTGCACAGTGACCACCGCAGTCAATCACTGTCCTCAGCATTAGATCACTGCGGACACATTACAATTTATTTCATTGTGATGTTACAATAGTGTTCTTAATCATTTTGCAGATTTCTATGACGGTGATGACACGATAGTCTGTGAACCCAATAATGGCTGAGTAAGAGCCCCCTATTTATACTGATTAACATTTATTACATACACATTACTCCTTTCTGTATTACCATTCAGCACACAGCATTTTATTTCTGTGAACACTCATTTGCAATGTACACTTTATTGGATGAATTATCCATATATGATATTTTAGATGTATTTTATTAATTATTTGATTAATGAGCTATAATACTTTAGGCACAGGTACAGGTACATATACCTTATGTCACTGTTATAACATTGCATGAAATTGGCTCCATGAAAGAACTGAAATATTGCATTACATAACTATGGGTAAATACATTGTGCACATCGCTTTGGATATCTGCTGCCTCTATAGTTGTTTTTCTAGTTTGTGTAATTAATTAAGGGCTACGTTCTTATGTGGTGATGATGACACAATAGTGTTTTTATATTTTCTTTTAGCTTTTCTCCTTCTTTGATGGCATTGCAATAGTATATGTCATTCCAAGGCAGAGTTCTATTCATTTATAGGTTGTCTTCAATTGTAATGTTGTCATAGTATTGTCTGTCTTTTCTTCCTAGGCACAATTCACTTGTGACAATGTCACAATAGTGTTTTCCTTTAAGATGTCAGTGTAGCCTTTGTTTTATTTAACTGTCTGCGCTCTATTCTGATGGTGTCACTGTAGTGTCTTCTAATGTACTGTAATCATGCCCCATTCATTTTTGGATTTATTCTCTGGTTGTATTTTATTGTGAAGATGTCAGAATAGTGGCATAGGTTTTAGTGTTTGTTCTATGGAAATAATTTCACATAGTAACATAGTTTATAAGGCTGAAAAAAACATCTGTCCATCCAGTTCACCCTGTCATCCTGCAAACTTGATCCAGAGGGAGGCAAAAAAAAACTTTTACGAGGTAGAAGCCAATTGTCTTCATTTTAGGGGGGAAAATTCCTACTCTACTTTAATCAGGCAATCAGAATAACTCCCTGGATCAACGACCCTTCTCTAGAAATCTAGTAACTATAACCTGTAATATTATTACACTCCAGAAATACCTCCAGGCCCCTCTTGCGCCCTTCTAATGAGTGACCATCACAACCTCCTCTGGCAGACAGCTAGCTAGTCTCACTGTTCTTACAGTAAAGAACCCCCTTGTTGTTTCTTTGATTTTTTTGCAATGTAATGCTGTCATAGTCATTGGGGGGAATTTATTAACCCTGCACTCCAGAATTCTGGCTTCAAAAAAGTTTAAAAATAACGGCTTTGTAACCTTTTGAGATCAAAACATATGCAACTTTTTTCCTTTGTACACCACTCATTCCAGTTTTGAAAAATAGATGGGAAAGTGGTTTGCTATGTTAATTAGCTACACTCCAGATTTATCACTATGACTTTTTAAAAAGTAAAAAAAAAAAAAGCCGCACATTAGGGGTTTGACTTGAGTAGAATTTCCAGACAATAGTGTTAAGTTTAAGGATCCATCAGATTTCAAGGGCATCAGATTTGTACCTATGACACTGGCTGACCTGTTACATGTGCACTTGGCAGCTGAAGGCATCTGTGTTGGACACATGTACATATGTATCTGCATTGCCTAGAAAAATGAAGTTTTAATATTTGCAAATGAGCCTCTAGGAGCAACAGGGGCATTACCGTTACACCTAGAGTCTCTGCCCTCTATGCAACTGCCATACCCTCTCCACTTTGGGCCATGGCCTGACAGTAAAAACATCATCATGCCCGGCCCTGTCAATCTAAGTGCAGAGGGAGCGACAGTTGCAGAGAGAGCAGAGCCTCTAGGTGTAATGGCAACACCCCCATTGGTCCTAGAGGCTCATTTGAATATATTAAAACGTTATTTTTCTCAGCAAAGCCAACGCATATGAACAGAGAACCAATGCAGATGCCTTCAGCTACCAAGCACACATGTAACAGGTCAGCCAGTGTCAAAGGTACATGTCTGCTGACAGATGCTTTTTAACAAAAAGTGCACCATTTGATAAATTTGGTGTAAAGAACCATCATGATAAACTCCCACATTATTCAGATTTTTGGGTTGCACTCTATTGTTATGCTGTCACAATGCGCTGTGTATTCATTTGTAGGCTGTGTTCCATTGTGATGACATGACAGCTCTCTCTCATTTCATTTACAGGGTGTGTTCTATTGTGATGATGTCATGAAGGTTTTTTTCTAGGTTCTACTAGGCAGACTTATATTGTGATGTCACAACAGTATTTGTCTTTATTTGGCCTTGTGTTATTGTGATGAAGTTTCCCGAGTATTTCCCTGCAACACAACTCTACGGACCCACTCAGGTAAAGGGGTGGTCCACTTGGAATCAGAGCCTGGCAATGGCCACGGTGTTCAAATTGACGTTCTCCTTGATAATTCATTCTTTTTAGGCTGAATATGTTTTTACACTTTATCTTTTTCAGCTTAGCAATTTCATAGTGAGCATTTAACCTGTATTCATTAAATACAGAAGATGCATCACTTGCATCCCTTTGACTTTAAAACTGAACCTTGGATGATTATATTCTGAAATGCTGAAATATCAATTAGTCCTATTAAGAAGTTAATCAACATGATGACCCATGTCTGATGCAACCTGTGTTCCAGACATTTCATTGTTTATGTTGTTTGAGGACACAATGAGCTGGTCTGAGCATTTCAGAAATACCGGAGCAAAATTTTCTGTTCAGTTTGTGGTCATTTATGAAGTGAACATTCTGTGAAAACTGTAGCTTAATAGATGCAAGCCAAATGCTTTATGGCACCTGAAATGTAATTAACTATATTGAATTTAAATTAGATTTGCAACTGAACTTAAATGTGAACTTATCGTCTACTACATATTACTGCCAACCAATCCACACCATTTACTATGTGCAATATCCATTAAACACTCCTTTTATAGCTCACAACATTTGCTTACCTATTAAGAAAGTGTTTAATCAGGATTATGCTGCAACATAGTTGGCATAATTTAAAGCACTTCAGTTCGTATGCTATTGAGGTGTCGAAATACCATCAAATGCGATATTGTGGTATTGCATAATATGAGCCCATTGGAGATTAAAGCAGGAGACAATGGCTCCATTACTTCACTAACTCATCTAAATGAGTCTTACTTCCTCCACACTGACAGATATCATGCAAAAACCACAGTGTATACTTTTTCAAACTCCAGACAGCAGCACTGGGCATTGTCCTTTATGAATATGACTGCCGCAACCCAGCCACGCCTGCAGTTGTCTGTTCACCAGGAAAGCAGTTCTGTGATTTACAAAGGGAGACTATAGCAAATAGCATAAAATAGCAAACTTGGCTGACTCCATGATTAGTTTGGAGATCTGAGCCGGTGATGGATGAAAAGATACAGCACTTGTAGCAGAAGGCCTTTGCCTATTGACAACTCAGCTATGGATACATCATTTTCTCTGTGTCATCTTGCCAGGCAATTTGGTTGGTATCCTGAACAAAGTCCAGAGCCCATCTGGAGTCAAGGCTGTGAAGTGTGATGATTGATGTCAGATAGCTTTTGTTGGGTGGCCTAATGCCCACTCATTTAACAAATGATGTTCTATCAAGCTATACATAAAACTTTAATCTGTATATTTAGAGGAAATATTAAACAGAAGTGTGGAGGCTTAACAAATGCAGGGAATATGCCATGTCAATTATATTTTGCTATGAGGTCAATAGACCACTGGAAGACAAGGTAAAAACAAAAATAACTTTATCCCGGAGGCAAGAATATAAGGCAAATGTTTAAACAATGAAAGGCTGTTAGAATATGCTGTTTACTCTTTGGAATGCATCCAAATCTGTGCATCATGTCACGGGCCACGATATTTACATTTTCATTTCCTAACCATAAATCAGAGCTCACAAGCCGCAATTAGCACTGATTTATGATATATACACTGACCAAAAATATAAACTCAACACTTCCGGTTTTGCTCCCATTTTGCATGAGCTGAACTCAAAGATCTGAAACATTTTCTACATACACAAAAGACCCATTACTCTCAAATATTGTTCACAAATCTGTCTAAATCTGTGCTAGCACATCTCCTTTGCCAAGATAATCCATCCCACCTCACAGGTGTGGCAGATCAAGGTGCTGATTAGACAGCATGAATATTGCACAGGTGTGCCTTATACTGCTCACAATTAAAGGCCACTCTGAAATGTGCAGTTTGATCACACAGCACAATGCCACAGATGTCGCAACCTTTAAGGGAGCGTGCAATTGGCATGCTGACTGCAGCAATGTCTACTAGAGCTGTTGCCTGTGCAATGATTTGTTAATTCCTCTACCATAAGCCGTCTCCAAAGGCGTTTCAGAGAATTTGGCAATACATCCAACCGGCCTCACAACCTCAGACCACGTGTAACCACACCAGCCCAGGACCTCCACATCCAGCATGTTCACCTCCATGATCGTCTGAGACCAGACACTGGACAGCTGCAGCAACAATCGGTTTGCATAACCAAAGAATTTCAGCACAAACTGTCAGAAACCGTCTCAGGGAATCTCATCTGCATGCTCGTCGTCCTCATCAGGGTCTCGACCTGACTGCAGTTCGTCATCGTAACCAACTTGAGTGGGCAAATACTCACATTCTATGGCACGTTGGAGAGGCGTTCTGTTCACGGATGAGTCCCGGTTTTCACTGTTCAGGGCAGATGGCAGACAGCATGTGTGTGGGTGAGCGGTTTGCTGATGTCAACGTTGTGGATCGAGTGGCCCATGGTGGTGGTGCTGTTATAGTATGTTATGGACAACGAACACAGGTGCATTTTATTGATGGCATTTTGAATGCACAGAGATACCGTGACGAGATCCTGATGCCCATTGTTGTGTCATTCACCCACGGCCATCACCTAATGTTGTAGCATGATAATGTATGGCCCCATATTGCAAGGATCTCTACACAATTCCTGGAAGCTGAAAACATCCCAGTTCTTGCATTGCCAGCATACTTACCAGACATGTCACCCATTGAGCATGTTTGGGATGCTCTGGATCGGCATATAAGACAGGGTGTTCCAGTTCCTGCCAATATTCTGCAACTTTGCACAAATATTGAAGAGGAGTGGACCAATATTCCACAGGCAACAATCAACAACCTGATCAACTCTATGCGACGGAGATGTGTTGCACTGCATGAGGCAAATGTTGGCCACACCAGATACTGACTGGTTTTCTGACCCCAACACCCACCCACCCAGTAAGGCAAAACTGTGCTCATTTCAGAGTGGACTTTTATTGTGGGCAGTCTAAGGCAAACCTGTGCAATATTCATGCTGTCTAATCAGCACCTTGATATGCCACACCTGTGAAGTGGGATGGATTATCTCGGCAAAGGAGAAGTGCTCACTAACACAGATTTAGACAGATTTGTGAACAATATTTGAGAGTAATGGGTCTTTGAGTTCAGCTCATGCAAAATGGGAGCAAAACCAAAAGTGTTGCGTTTATATTTTCGGTCAGTGTATAATAAACTGTGAATTACAGTATAAGATAACAGAAATGACTGACAATTGACCTGTTTCTTGGACAGATTAGATTCCTTCTATTGATTGGCTTCTGATCTTTAACTCTTCAAGGACAAAGCCAATGTAAATGGTAAGAAGAATATCTTTTGGGCTTCACTTCTCCCCCCACATCCTGACAGACATAACTTTGTTTTCAAGCTTCCGTATGCCATAACTTTGTTTTCAAGCCTCCGTATACCAGTACAAAGAATTTAAAGAAAAAAAACATCAAGATGTGATAGAAAAGTAGATGCTCAGGTTTTTAAAGGGGTTGCCTGGCCTTGCAGCCGACAACCTCTGGGGTTCTAACCTGTGCCCTTTAACTTAAAAAACATCACTCACCCATCCACTGTCTTGCTGCTGCTCTGGTCCTAGCTGCTTCCGGTCTCCGCATGACCAGGAAGTGGCTGATTGCTGCAGCCAATCACAGGCCTCAACAGTCACATTGGCTGAAATAATCTATCAATGCGATGTGACAATTATGGCCTGTGATTGGCCACAACATTCATGGGACCAAGCCAATTCCTGGTCCACTGGGTCAACTGGAAGCGGTCACAAATGGAGTAGCAGTGGGATTGCAGACAGGTGAGTTGTGTTTTTCTTTACGTTAAAGGGCTCAGGTTAAGACCCCACAGGTTGTCAACTTCAAGGCTAGACAACCTCTTTAAAAACCTGAACATCTACTTTTTAATCACACCTTGCTGTTGAATATGCATTTAGTAGCTATTCTTGAGAACTCTCAATATGTGGTCCAAGGAGGTGTCAATACAAGTGAAGGAAGCCATTATTAGACTACAAAAGCTCAACTCTATCAAAGAGATAGCAGAATTTCTAGGAGTTGCATGATTAACAATAAGTTGCATACTTAAGGCTCATGCACACTGCACAGGCAACATCCACGCCGATTCCGCAGACGGATCCAGACCCATTAAACTTGAATTGGTCCGTAATCCGTCTGCACTGCAAAAAATTTGTGCATGCACTGCTTTTTTGCGGTGCGGAGGCACGGAGAGGAACCTCATGGAAGCACTCCGTGCCTCCATTCCACGTCGGACCTTCCAGATTGCGGACCCATTCAAATTAATAGGTCTGCATCGTGATGCGGGGTACACACAGTCAGTACCAGTATATTGCGGACCCGCTGCCTGCGGGTCGCAATACGGGTACAGGCGGGCAATGGCCATGTGCAGGAGCCCTTACAAAGAAGTAAAGCACTGGTGATCTCAGTAACAGTGATGAGCGGCAGGGCCAGTATTCGAATTTGCGATATTTTGCGAATATTTGGGCGAATATTCATCATATATTTGCAAATTCGTGATCTCCAGTCATTATTTGATTATGAAAATTTGCAATCAACACTACTCCTAAAGTCAAAGATATTGCAGCCTTCTCATTGGCCCACAAGAAAGAACCAGTGAGGGATCATGGGAACTGATGAAAAAAATTTAGAATATTCGCGATTACGAAGATATAGCACTATATTCTAGATATTCGCAAATTCTCGAAGTGCCAATATTCGCGATAAAAATTTGCGATTAGAATATTCACGATCAACACTACTCAGTAACCCCAGAAGGCCTGGGCAAGCATGGAAGACAACGAAAGATAACATTATTGACCTTAAAGACATTCATATTATCGTCACAATCTACAATCTGGAGACAACTTCATGAATGCAAATTCAGTTTATCTGAAAATGATAACCACTCATAACAGCCTGATTACATTTAGTGTTAGAAAACATCTAAAAAAGACTTTTATCTGTATGGGCAGAACTAACTTGTACCAACAGAATGATAGTACAGGAACAGTATGAATAAAGAAAGAGGGTTGGAAAGAGGATTAGGGTTGAGCGAACCCGAACTGTAAAGCAGAGCAGCCAATCAACAAGCGTTTAACTGTCTGACCTTAGAAGCCATCACAGCCATGCATACTTATGCAAGCTCGATTTTATGCAAGCTCAGTGCACCAGCACTGCATCTGAGCTTTTGTGACATTGAAATCCAAGCTTGAAAAACTGCACTAATAATCTGGTTGTAAAAAAACACCCTTTTTTGGCAATATACAACATCTGGTGCATTTGCAGGATTAGTCAGTGTGCAATTTTAGCTAGAAAACCAGGCATAATTTTCTGGGTTTTTTAAAACACCCTTTTTGTGCAAAATACACTATTTTACATCCCTAGCTGCATCTGGACGTGTGAAATTCAAACGTTATATACAGCTTTCATATTCTGTTAGTAAAAAACCCACTTTTTTGGCAATATACAACATCTGGATTAGTCAGTGTGCAATTTAAGATAGAAATACAGCCATAATTTTCTGGGTTTTTAAAAACACACTTTTTGGCCAAAATACACAATTTTACAGCACTTGCAGCATCAGCACGTGTGAAATTCAAGGGTTATATACTGCTGTCATATTCAGTTACCAAACAAACTCCCGTTAGGGCAAAAAAAAAGTTTATTTTGCAGCCT
Organism: Bufo bufo; assembly: GCF_905171765.1. Lineage (NCBI taxonomy): Eukaryota > Metazoa > Chordata > Amphibia > Anura > Bufonidae > Bufo > Bufo bufo. The sequence continues at coordinate 529,877,762 of NC_053391.1, read as the reverse complement.
TTGCTGCATATGTCATTGTGAGATACACCCTTTATATATTTGAGTTATATTCAGATATTTGAAATACTTCCATTTGGTGCACAAATCTTTAATTGAGGCCTAGTGTGGGTCAGGGCGTGCGAGATACACCCTTTAAATACAGGGCTTTTATTCAGGTATTTGAAATACAGCCATTTTGTGCACAAATCTTTAATTGCGGCCTAGTGTGGGTCAGGGCGTGTGAGATACACCCTTTATATACAGGGGTTATATTGTTCTATTAATAAAACACCCTTTTTTGGGCAAAATACACAATTGTTGCGCCCTTACATCATCAAGACGTTTGAAATTCCCTTTAAATACAGGGCTTCTATTCAGGTATTTGAAATACAGCCATTTTGGGCAAACAAATTTAATTGAGGCCTAGTCTGGTTCAGGGCATGTAAGATACACCCTGAACATACTGTTGTTCTATTGTACTATTAATTAAACACCCATTTAGGGCAAGATCCTAAATTCCAGAAATATGAGGAGAGCATCAAATAAGGGACGTGGCCCAGGTCGTGGTGCTGCTGGTGGAGCTCCTGTTGCAGGGAGAGGACGTGGTCGATCTGTGCCAGCTACACGCACAAGTGAAACCCCTTCCTCAGGTGCGAGTAGGCGACAGAACCTGCAGCGGTATTTGGTCGAGCCTAATGCGGCTCTACAAATGGTGAGGCCTGAACAAGTACAGGCGATAGTAGATTGGGTTGCTGACAGTGGATCCAGTTCCTTCACATTGTCTCCCACCCAGTCTCATGCTGAAAGACCACAGTTGTCACCTGCAGCCGATGTCCATCAGTCTTTCACCTCACCCCATTGCAAATCAGCCAAGCAGTCTGAGCCCCAAGTCATGCAGCAGTCTCTTCTGCTTTTTGATGACTCCTTTCCTTGCCGTGCCCCAGAAGTGGAAGAGATTGAGTGCACCGATGCCCAACCACTTATCTTTCAAGATGAGTACATGGGAGGACCATCGCAGCACGTCTCGGATGATGAGGAAACACAGGTGTCAACTGCTAAGGGCTTTCGAAAGTGTGCAGGCCGACAAGGAGGGCAGGGGTGAAGACAAAGTGGAAGATAATGTGGAGCACGATGAGGTCCTCGACCCCACATGGAATCAAGGTCATGCGAGTGACCTATGTAGTTCAGAGGAAGAGGCGGAGGTCGCACAGTGCCACCAGCACAGCAGAAGAGGGAGCAGGGTGCAAAAGCGGAGCGGCCGTCCTCTAGACAGTACGCCTGCTACTGCCCACCGCAGCAAGAGACCAAGCACACCAAAGCCAGCTCCAAGGAGCTTTCTGGTGTGGAAGTTCTTCTGACAATGTGCTGACGACAAGACACGAGTGGTTTGCACACTGTGCAATAAGAGCCTGAAGCGAGGCATAAACGTTCTTAACCTGAGCACAACCTGCATGACCAGGCATTTAAGTGCAAAGCACGAGCTGCAGTGGAGTAGACACATCAAAAACCAAGAAAGGTCTCTGGCTCCTCTTGCTTCCTCCTCTGCTGATGTCTCGTCCTCTTCATCCACCTCTGGAGTGACAGTGCCACCTGCCACCCTGCAAACAGAGGATCTTCCAGCAACACCACCACCTGGGTCACCAAGCATATCCACAATGTCCCACAGAAGTGTTCAGCTCTCCATCTCCAAAATGCTGGAGAGGAAGAGGAAGTACCCCCCTACCCACCCGCGATCACTAGCCCTGAATGCCAGCATTTATAAATTACTGGCCTTAGAAATGCTGTCATTCCGTCTGGTGGAGACGTATAGTTTTAAAGGCCTTATGGCGGTGGCTGTCCCACAGTACGTCGTGCCCAGCAGCCACTACTTTTCCAGGCGAGCCATCCCTTTCCTGCACAACCAAGTAGGGGACAAAATCAGGTGTGCACTGCGCAACGCCATCTGTGGCAAGGTGCACCTCACTACGGATACGTGGACCAGTAAGCATGGTCAGGGAAATAATATATCTCCATAACAGCACACTGGGTAAATGCAGTGGCAGCTGGGCCTGAGGCGGATAGCAGTTTGGCGCACGTCCTTCCACCACCGAGGATTGCAGGGCGCTTCAGTTTGCCTAGTGTTTCTTCCTCCTCCTACTCTGCTTCCTCATCCTCTACCAGCTCCTCATCCGGTCAGCGTAACACCTTCACCACCAACTTCAGCACAGCCAGGGGTAAACGACAGCAGGCAGTTTTAAAACTTATCTGTTTGGGGGACAAAACCCACAACGCTCAGGAGCTGTGGACGGGCCTTGAACAACAGACCGATGAGTGGTTGGTGCCAGTGAGGAAGGAAGGGGAAGGAGGGGGGTGGGGGGGGGGGGGGGGGGGGGGGGGGGAAGGGGAGAGGGAAGGGATGAAAAAGCCACATGGGAAGGGAGTAATCACCCAACCCAGAGTGAAGATCTCACTCAACCTAATAACTGGAAAAAGGGGAAGGAGGGAGGGTGCCGGTAACAGCCAACCCTCATCCAATATATCTTGATAACAAAACCAATTTATTCCTATTGTCCCTATATCCCTATCTTGTCTATCCTGCAATTGTGTGACATATAACATCCTCAAGAAGAATACATAAATAAAATATACATCCTATCTAGCCAAAATATAAAAATCCTCTATGGAGAGACAATATAAATGTGCACACTCGAAAAAATCCCCCTGACAAAGACTATGCCACCAGGCCGAAGGGGTCCCAACAAGATAGACCGAATAGTCCCAGGTCCAATGCAACCTGTAGGAGAGACGAAATGAGAAAAGAAACTGAAACAAGAACATGTTAAAAATAATACTCAAAATTAAGATTAAAAACAATGGATCCACAGTAGGTGGTCCTGATGGTCAGAGAAACGCAAAGAAGCCCAAGGTTTCATTTAGACCTGCGGGACGGAGGGTCCCCAGGGTCCAAATCCATTGGCTCTCTTTTTGTGCCAATCTTTTGGATATGTCACCTGCTCGAACATCCGTCCTAATACAATCTATTCCCCTCACCTTCAAAAATCTTGGATTGCACGCATGGCACATCCTGAAGTGGGTTTAAGATCCTCACATTCCTCTGTCTTTTCTGCTGCAATGATATCCCTTACATGCTCTCGTACCCGAACCTTAAGTTCACGGGTCGTGAGTCCAATGTAGATCTTTGGACATGGGCATGTGACATAATAAATCACTCTAGAGGTAGAACAAGTAATACAATGTGTGATTTTAAAATTCTTCATGCCTCCTGAGTCTACAAATTCATTTGCCCTTTCCATATTTGGCAGGCTACACATTTCCCACATGGTTTAAAACCCTATTGTGGGCCCTTGCCCCCAGAGAAAATCTGTTGAGGCTTGGGTTCAAGATAGCTCTTTACCAAATTTGAGCGTAGCGTGTCCGCTCTACGAGCGGTAATGGAAGGGTACATAGTCACAAATCTCTCCAGGATCGAATCTGTCTGGAGCACATGCCAATGTCTGGCCAGAAAATCTCTCATTTCTTTCCATCGAGAATGATATGTAGTCACGTACCTGGTTTTCGTATCCACAGCCTTGTGTTCCTTCACCTGTAACAGATCGGATTGTTTCTGTGATCTTGCTCTATAATAAGCCTTCTTTATAGATCTACGACTGTATCCCCTTTTTAAGAAGCGATTCGTCAAGTCGGTTGCCTGTTTTTCAAAAGTACTATCATCTGAACAAATCCTCCGTATACGTAAGAATTGTCCAGCCCCAAGAACAGGTTGGCATATGAGGGCGCACATGCCGCCCCCATTGCTGTTCCCTGGAGCTGCAGGAAAAAGGAACCATTGAAGGTAAAAAAGTTCTTAGTGAGTACAAAATTCAAAAGTTGCAATAAAAGGGCCCTCATGTTACTATCCACATTGTTGGCCCTCAAGAAAAACTCAACGGCCTGAAGTCCATCACTATGTCTGATGCTGGTATACAAAGATTCAACGTCACAGATTACTAAAAGGGTGTCATTATCAAGACATATTCCCTGTAGTTTCACCAGTCGGATGTATCCCTAATAGAGGATGGAAGATACTGCTATACCTAGTAGACCGAAAAAAAATATAAAAAATTTGTCAGTTACATTTTCTGGTGAAATTCACCAATTTTTGGGTGTGATGTACCACTGATATACCTAGTAGACGGGTAAAAAAAAAATAATAATTTGTCTGTTTCATTTTCGGGTGAAATTCAACAATTTTTGGGTGTGATGTACCACTGCTATACCTAGTAGACGGTTAAAAAAAAAAAAAAATTGTCTGTTACATTTTCGGGTGAAATTCACCAATTTTTGGGTGTGAAGTACCACTGCTATACCTATTAGACTGGTAAAAAAAAAATGTGTCTGTTACATTTTCGGGTGAAATTCACCAATTTTTGGGTGTGAAGTACCACTGCTATACCTAGTAGACCGGTAAAAAAAATAAAAATCATTGTCAGTTACATTTTCTGGTGAAATTCACAAATTTTGGGGTGTGATGTACCACTGATATACCTAGACGGGTAAAAAAATAAAAATAAATTTCCATTTAAAAAAGTTCCATTTACTCAACTGTGCGGCCCTTCACTATGTACCCGAAACTTTGAGCTGGTTTTGTCAAAGAAGATTGCCGCTTCTCATGAGCTTGTGAACTGGGACGTATACCTGGCAGCGCGACCACCTTTTTGTATAAAGGTTGCCCAGCTTGATGGCATATCTCATGCACAATCACTTCATTACTATCTATGGATAGTAATTATATAATCCTGTGTCCAATATGCTGTCATGGCTAAGAAGCCTGACAGGGAGCAGGATCACATTCCTCCTTCCCATTTCTGTCAGGCTTCTCAACCATGGCAGTATACTGTACACAGGAGCTTATCATTGCTAACTATTGCAGAGTAGATGTCCCGCACTACATTATATACAGTAGTAATGGAGCTTGACAGCAAATCTCAGCAATGTAAAGTGAAGCCAGGCACTGGAGTGCAACCTAACAAGTCCTTGTCCTTGGACGCTCACCCCCCTAACCAGCTCTGCAAGTGGAGGCAACCCATCTTAGTCACATTCTAGGATGGGTTACTGGTGGCATTATGGAAGAAAACTCTGCATTTGATGCTGTCCAGTGGATCTAGGCTTCAGGCAGTCATTGACTCAGGGGCGTAGCTAGAAATGACTAGGCCCCATAGCAAAAAGAATTTATGGGCCCCCCTCCCGGATCTCCCACCCCTACATACCTCTCGGACCTCCCACCCCTTCCAGAGCTCCCACCCAAACACCCCTCATAGACCTCCCACCTCCACACCCATCCTAAATCTCCCACCGCCATGAGCATAGAGAAGTCAGAGGAAAAACCAAATAAGTAAATGAACATTTTTAGTCAAAATTGAAAACCATTCAGTAACCGATAAAGTGGCAAATCTGATAAACATGAAGAATTGAAAAAAACTAATAATTAGTAATTGCATTTTAAAGTAAAGTGTGTGTGTAGTGGGGGGCCCGGGGAAATTAGACTTACTTGTAAGACCTGTACGTTCACTAGTTGTGAAGTGTCCTCTTCGCAGACTTGCTTCTTTTCTTTTTTTTTACTTCCTGACGTGTCCATCATTAAACGTTGCCTTTAAAGGAGAGGGGAAAGGAGAAAGCTTTCAGATTTAATCTAAACACACAATACTACCTATCTGTTCTTTTATACTTACTTAAAAGTGTATCCAAATATCCGTGTATAATACCATGACATATAATAGCATCATATACTATATAACCTCCTGATGTCACAGATATCCCCTCTTCCCCAGATATAATGGTCCAGACCTCCAGGGTCCTGCTCTCCTCTCCTCCCCAGATATAATGGTCCAGACATCCAAGTGTCCTGCTCCCTCCTCCTGCCTATATAATGGTCCAGACCTCCAGGTTCCTGCTTCCCCCTACTCCCCATATATATTGGTTCAGACATCCAAGGTCCTGCTCCCCCCTCCTTCCTAAATATAGTGGTCCAGACCTTAAGTGTCCTGCTCCCCCCTCCTGCCTATATAATGGTCCAGACCTCCAGGGTCCTGCTTCCCCCTCCTCCCTATATAATTGACTGCAAAGGATTTTCATCCAAGTATTAAAAATAATCCTTACATTTATAATTATGTCCAATTACTTTCAGCATGTGAAATGGAGGACAATGCAAATAGTAGCTGTAATTCCTAAACCGGCAATCCAATATTTTTGTTAAACCCCTTGAATTAATGCTGAAAGTGCACATTCCAATATTGATGGTTTTGTTTAAAATTTATTGTGGTGGTGTAAGAGGCTAAAATTCTGGATCTAACTTTCTTTTTTTATTGACATGGTAATTAACGATTATTTTGGTGACTTTATCAGTTAGTTCTGTATGAACAATGTTATTTATGATGAAATAGAAATCTTATTGCATGTATGATCTGCAAACTACTTTTTGGAGTTAGGAGTCTCTATTTCATTATATTAACTGGTCTGAGACTCATCTCTTCATCACCTTAAGGACAAGGATAGTGTGTCGTTATACTTCTGACTGAATCTTATTTATGATGCGCTTTGGCACAGGAGAATCTCTAGTCTCTGGCTTTCTTAATGGCATGAGATTACATTTTCAAACATAGGATTTGAAGTGTTGAATGTCATGCTGTAAGGGTTGTATTACACCAACAGATTATCTGACAGATTTTCTGACCAATCATTGGTCAGATGGCCTATTACACCCAGATCTTTTGTTATACAAACCAACTACTGGTCTGATTGGACAGATATTGGTCAGATAATATGTTGGTGTAATACATCCCTAAGACAGTGGTACATTGTATTTGCCATATAACGATGGAGATAAGCAGTTATCCGACACCCCTGGGTCCTCTTATCTTCCATGTGAACAAATGATTAAGCATGTTAAAATCCAGAATGTTGATCCTTGTTTCCTGAACCCTAACAACTGTCCTCATAGACATTAGATGGTCTTCTTGTTCACATCAGTGCATTTCCATCATTACCTATGAATTATACGATACTGCTACTTAGGACAAGCCATTAGGAAATTTTTAGCACAGGTGCCTCCACCAGCCTTAATGAATCCCTGAACATGTAGAACATGCCATATAACATGACTGCAGTTATTTTCCAGTGTGATTTTCCTTGATCTTTTTAATTATGCTGCTACACAACATGCTGAGGCTGACATTTTCACTGTGGGAGCTATATGCTAATGTAGAAATCTGGTGCCATCACATGTAACCACCAGCACATCCTGGCCCAGAAGATGGGTGGGGGGTATTTTGTTTTATGTTGAGGTTTTAAAGATGGCTTTTAAGGTATAAGGACTGTCGGGGGTCATTATCTCTCCCTATTAGGGTTTTCCTCGATTCTACATTCTTTAGCTGATCAAACTATTAGTAACCCTAGCTAAATTTTCCTGTGAAAGATTAGGTTACATTTTACCGATAATTACCTTGCTTTGCATAAATGAGTTATACATTTGGTCACTTTGTAGCCTTGCCAGTATCACCTTTTTTCAATAATATGTTGTAATCTGTATGTCAGTGGTTTTTGATTTTAGTGATTTTAGGACTTACAAGTAGTGTTGAGGGAAGCAAGCTTTGGATTACAGTCTCTTCAGTCAAAACTTCATCTGAATGCTGTATGGAGATCCGTCTCCGTAAAGCATTCAAATGTATAGGCTCGGACAAGGTGAAATTCATTATCTCCGAAGTCTTGCGAGTATTCAGTGAATACGGACTTCGATTTTTCAACTTCAAAACCAATTTAAAACTTGAATCCGAAGTCGGCTTCAGTAACGAGGTACCAGCCGCTACCGAAGCCAACTTTGGTTTCAAGTTTTAAAAGTAATATAATTGATGTCCAAAGTTATTTAACGAAGTCTCACGTGACTTCAGAGATAACAAAGTTTTGGCCGAAGTGACTTCTATGATCTGAAGCTTGCTTTGTTAAACACTACTTGCAAGACAATGAGGACCCTTGATGTGGGATGTGCTTTTTGCCAGTATATAAACTGATAAATCAAGTTTATCTTTCTTGCAGAATGCTCCAGGCCTCGTGATAATAGGGTGTCAGTATATGTGTGGGGGAGATACAGTGGTGCTGGATTGGCCTGTCTGATCTAATAGTATACAGATGACCAATAGTCTGTAAGCCAGCATGATGCACTACACATCACCATGTGACCAGCACCTTATAGAAGCCTTACCTGTGTGTATTTGGGATATTAAAGGCTATGTACACCTTTGGAGTGGATTTTTAAAGATTGCATTAAACTTATTTTTGGCTAAAAATCATATTTTCAATTGGCCTTTATTAAAAATATTGAGCTGTTTAGTCACAAAGGGTTAACTGTTTTCTAACTGTGTGACTGGCACTTTCACTTTCACTTTGCGGCTGCCATCTAATTACCCTTATCTCTAAATTACTTAGGGTACTTTCACAAGAGCGTTTTTCTTTTCCGGTATTGAGTTCCGTCATAGGGGCCCAATACCGGAAAAAAACTGATCAGTTTAATCCTAATGCATTCTGAATGGAGAGCAATCCTCTGATGCAGTTCAGTATGCATCAGGATGCATCAGTTCAGTCTCTCTTACCTTTTTTGGCCGGAGAAAATACTGCAGCATGCTGCATTTTTCTCTCCGGCCAAAAATCCGGAGCACTTGCTGGAATGTCGGATCCGGCATTATTTCCATTAAAATGCATTAATGCCGGTTCCGGCCCCAAGTGTTCTGTAAAAACGGATCAGGTTTTGCAGTCTGCGCAGACCTTTAAAAGTGTGTAAAAGATAAATACAGGATCCGTTTTTCCGGATGAGAGACGGATCCGGTATTGCAATGCATTTGTCAGATGGATCCATCTGACAAATGCATCCATTTGCGTCCGGATTGCCGGATCTGGCAGGCAGTTCCGGCGACGGAATCCTCTGCCACAAGTGTGAAAGTACCCTAAGAAGGTCATAAACACTTATTTAAGCCTCATTTCTATCAGTAAGATAAGGATTGAGCTGTAATGAGTGTTTATAAGGGCAGAGAGCAGAGATGAGGAGTCCTGTCTGATGACGGAAAAGACAGAAAATCCACTGGCAGCTAGTAGAGCATCTCAGCTCTGTACACAAAAAAGGATTCCATATTTTTAATAAAGATCAAATGAAAAAATTATTTTTTGCTCAAAATAAGTATAATGCAATAATTAAAAAAAATGCCCCCAAAGATGTACATAGCCCTTAAGCCCTCTGTCTTCATAGATGGGAAGTCTGTGACGGGATGTTCATCTGTACTTTGCACCTCACAGCATTCTTTCAGTAAAATAAATGTTTCCTCACCTCAGAGCTTTCTAAAGATGACCTTTCACCAGAATAAAACCTCTAAGCTGACTATACAGACGTGTAGAGCGGCGCCCAGGGATCCCCCTGCACTTACTGTTATCCCTGGGCGCCGCTCCGTTCGCCCGGTATAGCCTCCGGTATCTTCATAGTTAGGCTCCACCCAGGGGAACCTGACAGCGTCTCTTTCTCCTATGCTGTAGCGCTGGCCAATCACAGCGCTCAGCTCATAGCCTGGAAAATTTTATGTTCGTGACATCTCTATACATCAGCATGTATTTGAGAGTGCAGAAGAGGAGGAGTCATCTTACTTTGGCTCACACAGGGAAGTTCCATCACTACATCAGAGAAAATGTGCCTACTAACCAAACCTAAAGTTAAAAAAAAGTCAATAAAAAAAAAAAATGGTACAAAGAGAGTAAATGGACTAAAATATGTTGATCAATCAGCACATTTCTATCTGCATTACATTTATTACAAATCTACAGGAATTATTGTGATTTTAGATTTGTTCTGACAGGCAGGCTTTAAGAAGATCTGCAATTTCAGTCTAAATCAAATCATTAATGAATTTATGTGTATTCCAGCATTAATTCTGTTAAAGAGACGGGTAATTCTATCACCCACACAACAGCACAAATTACAGGAGCCTTTTATGCTATGATAGAAAAATCAATGTGTTGTCAGTTATTATTCCTTCTTATCTCTGTGCTAACAATAAGTAAATATGGCTTACAATCACAGGTAGACGTCTACATTCACCATAAGTATCCTCTGCTATGCTTGCATTGTTAGAAGCTTTAGAACAGCAGAACTAACAGCAGTTACCCAACCGAGCAGCACGAGAACAACAAATCCATCCCCAAAACCCCATCCGCCATCCATCAGTATCTACTCATGAGAAACAACTTCTGCTACACTTCAGTGGACTCACTAACGCCTCCACCATCCTCTCTACTTTACGTTATTAATTATTCGGCTCCTCTTTTCATCCTCTATCGATGAAATATCAGACTAGAACCATTGTGCTTTATTCATTGTATTCTTCTTCCCCTGCCTTTCTCCTCTGCCTCTGCTCTTACTTAATAGTGAATGTCCTAGATATTTTTTTATGCTAAAGTCATAGGAGATATTGTCTAACTAAACGTAATATTTCTATAGATATTAATATTCATGAACCTTGAAGCAGGCATCAGAGGATTGTTTAACAGAAATTCCCAACTACTTTACTATTACGAGAATTGCTCTCTATAGGCCAAAGAGGGTTCCAATTATGCAGCATGGTAGCCAGGGGACTCCATCACTGAGGTCTCCTTGTCATCCCAGCAGAAAATGCAAGCTGTTTCAGACAGTTTCTGCTCTTTTACAGGCTACAGGCCTCTGGAAATAGCAGGATATCACAGGGCAACCACAGCAAATGGGAATTTCTACAGTATATAAACCTTTGATAGGTAAATGGAGCAATCTGTATGCCACCATTGTGTTGGGGGAATTGCTAATTAAGCATTCCCTTTAATATATACTTGTAATATAGTATGAACCCCTGCAATAATATATGTTATAGTCTTATGAAGGAAGGGGATTCTGTGTGTCATTATATTCTTGCTCCTTTGTGGAGACAGATAATAATAGTGACCGATATAAATGTATTGTACACTCTTAGGATCCTTTAAGACTATTGTTACGTTTAAAGTATTGAAAAACTGAAGTTATTATATAAAATTCCATTCCACCTAGATATTTACTCCCATTTACACCATCCACATAAAATATTTGATGTTCTTTTCAATTGTGTTCAAGAGCATTTCCCACTAGGATATAAAGTGACATCCTTAACCCCATCAAGACCCTGGGATTTTCCGTTTTTTTATTTTTATTCTCTGCATTCACGGAGCCATAACTTTTTTTGGGGGAAAGGGGTGGAATTGGAAAACAAAAATGCAGTTCCACTGTAGTTTTATGGGTTTTGTTTTTTACAGCGTTCATTATGCGGTAAAACTGACCTGTAACTTTCATTCTCCACATGATACCAGATATATATTTTTTTTTTTATTGTGTTTTAATACTGAAAAAAATATAAAAACTTTAGAAAAATGTTTTTCTTTCTTTGCACTAACATATTCTGACCCCCATAACTTTTTTATAATTACATCTACAGAGCTTGATACCATTTTGGAGTGTGTATGATCACTTTTTATTAAAAGTTTTGTGGGAAATAGAGATAGTTTTCCAAAATGGTTTTCCATTACAGCGATTATCATACAGGATAAATATGATTATAGCTTAACAATTTGGGTGCTTTGGGAAACTGGCATGCTAACAATTTTTTTGTGTTAATTTTTATTATAGGGAATGGGGTGAAGTTTTTTTTTTTTCTATTTTTAAAAAGTTTTTTTACGTGTATATTTAGTCCCCTTAGGGGACTTGAACATGCAATCATTAGATCGCTTATCCCATAGACTGCAATGAATTGCCATTGTAGCCTATGGTAAGTTCCATTACAGCAACAAGAACTATTGCTGTGGTAGCCTCGGATCCTTCAAAGAGAACGAGGCTACCACAACCAACGGGTTCCCCAACTTTAGCGTGGGGAAGCCATTCACACCCCTGGAGCACAGTACTCCTGGGAAAAGCTCTCTCAGACGTCATGGTCACAATTGGCATCTGAGGGGAACCCCTCTAGTCTTCATTTCAGGTACACTAACAGCTCAGTGTTACATTGATTTTTCAACAGGACAAAGCCAAGCCAGATGTTGCTCAAGCTACTGCGGGCAGAATTCTCTCCCATTGAGCACATTTGGATCATCATTGGTTGGTGATTACAAAGGGAGCTGCAAGCAGTGAATCTTGATATTTACGTGTCCAAGTGCATTCAGCAAGGCAGAACAAGTATTAAAGGGGTATTCTGGTTACCATAAATATAACCTATGTTTTAAACTAATTTATCATCAATAATTACCTAATATAATGTAAATTTCACATATTTACCATTCAGTAGTTATAAAAGTAGTTTTCTTCCTCTGCTACCTACTGTGTTTGCTCATTAATTACCATGGCATCGACCTGTAGTTCTGAGCCTTTGTTAGGTCGAGCATGCTCAGTGTGTTGCTATCAATTCTCTAGCTATATGTCTTGTGCTGGTGATTACTGAGTAGAGGAGGCGTGACTGGACTGTATATCAGCCAGCCAATCAATAAACATCAACACTCATGAACAAGCACAAACTCACAGCAGGAAAGCTAGGGATTGTGGGTATTGTAGTTTTCTGAGGGAAGATCAGGCACCATGATACTCTCAGTGTGTTGCAGGCTCACACAGGAGCTAGACAAATAGATTGCAAGGTAAATTAAAAGTCGCTCATGCTCTTTACTGAGTACATCAAGATATTTTAAATATTTTGCTTCCATTTCTTTATCATTTGCATATCATTAACATGTCTATCGATCCTGTGATGTCCATAATTCCACAACTTTACTTTCTTAGTGCTGCAAATTCAATGCTGAGGAGTGTAAATTTGGCAACGCTGTAATTGTACTGCCCCACAGAATAAAGTTAACATGTATGTTTTTACCACATAGTGAACACCTTAAAAGCCAACCCCATAACGCAATGATAGAATTTTTATCCCGTTTCCCACTACATCATAGAATATTAAATAGTCCTACTAGAAAGTACAAATTTTTCCTTAATAAACAAGCCCTCACACAGTAAGTTATGGCTTTTAGAAAGCAGGTAGTAAAAACACAAAAAAATAAAAATGAAAATGACTGCATCAGGAAGGGTTATGATGGACCAATTTATCATAAAAATAGTTAATTTTGTGGTAGTATCCTTTAAATAGCTATAATTTGAGAACGATTGAGAGTGTTAAGAAAACAAAAGAATGGCCACAGTCAATACTTACACATGACTGTACTAGACCAAAAAGAGATAAGAACATTCTTGCTTTAAGAGGCAACTGGCCTTTGCCCCTCTGCTGAATCACTCTCCATGGTGAGCAAGGGTGCCACTCTGCTCACCTGCTCCCCAGCTCCTGTGCACCAGCAACTCAGACGTGCCAGCCGTCCACTCCTTCTTCCTAGCAGGCCCAACCATTGGAATAGCCTGGCTGTTCCTTCTTGCATGTTGTGTATGTACCCTAATCTTCCCGGGCTATGGACAGCCACCCAGGGGTACTTAAGGCACCTTCCCCTGTGGGATGGTGCCTGAGCAGTAGGTTCAAGTCCTCTAATGTCCTGCAAAGGTGTGCTCTTTTACATTTATCTGCCTGTGTTGTTGTTATTATTATTTATTATTAAAGTGCCATTCATTCCATGGTGCTGTACATATGAAAAGGGGTATACATACATCATGCAAGAAAATTGCAATAAGCATAAACAAAATGAGTTACAAACTGGTACAGAGGGGAGAGGACCCTGTTCACAAGGGCTTACAACCTACCAGTAATGTACCAACTACAGTGGGATGCGAAAGTTTGGGCAACCTTGTTAATCGTCATGATTTTCCTGTATAAATCGTTGGTTGTTACGATAAAAAATGTCAGTTAAATATATCATATAGGAGACATCACACACAGTGATATTTGAGAAGTGAAATGAAGTTTATTGGATTTACAGAAAGTGTGTAATATTGTTTAAACAAAATTAGGCAGGTGCATAAATTTGGGCACTGTTGTCATTTTATTGATTCCAAAACCTTTAGAACTAATTATTGGAACTCAAATTGGCTTGGTAAGCTCAGTGACCCCTGACCTACATACACAGGTGAATCCAATTATGAGAAAGAGTATTTAAGGGGGTCAATTGTAAGTTTCCCTTCTCTTTTAATTTTCTCTGAAGAGTAGCAACATGGGGGTCTCAAAACAACTCTCAAATGACCTGAAGACAAAGATTGTTCACCATCATGGTTTAGGGGAAGGATACAGAAAGCTGTCTCAGAGATTTCAGCTGTCTGTTTCCACAGTTAGGAACATATTGAGGAAATGGAAGACCACAGGCTCAGTTCAAGTTAAGGCTCGAAGTGGCAGACCAAGAAAAATCTCGGATAGACAGAAGCGACGAATGGTGAGAACAGCCAGAGTCAACCCACAGACCAGCACCAAAGACCTACAACATCATCTTGCTGCAGATGGAGTCACTGTGCATCGTTCAACCATTCGGCGCACTTTACACAAGGAGATGCTGTATGCGAGAGTGATGCAGAGGAAGCCTTTTCTCCGCCCACAGCACAAAAAGTGCCGCTTGAGGTGGGATAAAGCACATTTGGACAAGCCAGCTTCATTTTGAAATGAGGTGCTGTGGACTGATGAAACTAAAATTGAGTTATTTGGCCATAACAAGGGGCGTTATGCATGGAGGAAAAAGAACACAGCATTCCAAGAAAAACACCTGCTACCTACAGTAAAATATGGTGGTGGTTCCATCATGCTGTGGGGCTGTGTGGCCAGTGCAGGGACTGGGAATCTTGTCAAAGTTGAGGGACGCATGGATTCCACTCAGTATCAGCAGATTCTGGACACCAATGTCCAGGAATCAGTGACAAAGCTGAAGCTGCGCCGGGGCTGGATCTTTCAACAAGACAACGACCCTAAACACTGCTCAAAATCCACTAAGGCATTTATGCAGAGGAACAAGTACAACGTTCTGCAATGGCCATCTCAGTCCCCAGACCTGAATATAATTGAAAATCTGTGGTGTGACTTAAAGAGAGCTGTCCATGCTCGGAAGCCATCAAACCTGAATGAACTAAAGATGTTTTGTAAAGAGGAATGGTCCAAAATACCTTCAACCAGAATCCAGACTCTCATTGGAACTTACAGGAAGCGTTTAGAGGCTGTAATTTCTGCAAAAGGAGGATCTACTAAATATTGATTTCATATCTTTTTTGTGGTGCCCAAATTTATGCACCTGCCTAATTTTGTTTGAACAATTATAGCACTCTTTCTGTAAATCCAATAAACTTCATTTCACTTCTCAAATATCACTGTGTGTGTCTCCTATATAATATATTTAACTGACATTTTTTTATCGTAACAACCAACGATTTATACAGGAAAATCATGATGATTAACAAGGTTGCCCAAACTTTCGCATCCCACTGTATTATCTATCTAAAATGCCTGTTTTTTGCCTGTTATCAACTGGCACTGGTACTGTTATCAACTGGCACTTGAACAAAGACTACTCCAAGAGGTATAGGCCTGGTGGCCCCCCTGCAGCAAAGTCTAGATCCCTGTGTAGAAATTAAAGAATGAATACCAGGGAGGCCACTTAGATAACACCCTTAGGAGTAGCTTCAAGCCAAATCTGTTCAAGTGGCAAATGGATTGACATCAACTGCATAATACAACTATTCTATTAATAATCAATTCATTGATTTTTCAAGAGAAGTAATGAAATGTATTTAGAATATTTATGTAGCTGATATGTATAGGTAAACTGTAAATTAGTACTAACAGGCCGAAACACTTTTAAAGACAACACATGATGAGATTTTACCTGTGGCAAATTGGCTAACATGAAGAAATCTTCCATCTGGCAAGAGGTCAAGACGCTAGATATGTTTTTTTAATCTCCCATCTACATTTACCTTTATGTGTACTAATGGAAATGTCAGTGTTCAGATTGTTAGTGACGATAGGACCAAGTCATTGTACACTGCATATCAACTTGAATGTACAATTATATATATTTTTTTCCTTTCTTGATATAGATAGAAAAAATCCAATTGACCAGGTTACTTTTAATTAGTATATTAAAATTGTAATATTTGGTACTCATATGGTTTCTTGATTACTATGTTGCTGTTGTATATTTTATTTGAAATCACTACAATATACAACATATTTAAAGGGAATGTATAATCAAAAAATAGGAAATAAGCCTGTTATGGAAGCAGATGTGGATCTGCTATGCCCCTGAACAAATCTGACATACAGTAGGGCTATTCCTAAGGGCAATATCTAAGTGGCCCCTTCATGATTCATGTATTTATTCAAAGATCACGGCAAGCAGCTCAGGGTCAATACGAAGTACAGGCCGAGGTCAGGGACCAAAAAGTCAAATCCAAAAAACCTGCAGGAGTCAGGGCACAGGCAAACAAACAGATGAATTGCATATCATTACGAGAATCTAGCAACTAGAACCTGTTCCTCAGGTACCCTCCCCTGTGGGAAGGTGCCTAAAATAAGCAGAGGTGGAAAACTAAAGCTATTTAGGAGCCAGAGAAAGCAAATTTTACCTAAAAAGGGCTACAAGGCAGGAGAAAAGCAGACGCCAAGGCCTGGAGAAAAAGCAGACCTAATTAAGCAGCTGTAATGGTAATTTAGTTTCCTAGAATTCTCCATGACAGCACATATGAGATTGCATCCTTCTGATAGGGACAGTAAAAAAGAGAAGTATAAAATTCCCTTCCTTCCATCGCCAAGGTATTATAATGAAACAACCATAGAGATTGATTTCTGCTCATTTAAATATTAGTTATACAGCATATTCAAAGTACTGTGGTTTTATTGTATTGAAGAACATCAAAATTGTGAAAATTTAGTGTGTTCTCATTTTTACAGTACAAAGAAGGGATGACAATATCCTGGGACCTATGGAAGGACGATAAAACAAAGTTTGTGTCTAACTTACAAATTAGCTTTTCATTTACAACCCAAGGAGAAGACTGTAAGATAAAGAGATGGCTGCTAAAAAAAAAAGGGAGAGGAGGGGATTTATCATTCCTCGCACGCCAGTTTTCTGGCATTAAAAAGTCACAAAACCCGGTTTGCAACTTTTTTTTAACATTATTTATTTTTATATTTGCAAAACAGAAAGAGAGATAACATGTCGAAAATGTAATAATACAATGAGTCAATGTCTTGCAAAAATACAGAATAGTGCTCTAGTCCACTGCATCAAGCCAATGTAAATAATGCTTTCATAGCTGCAATAAGGTATGAAATGAGGTTCTTTTGGGAGGGGTTGTATAGTGTGCTCAGTTGGGCCAGAGCTATCATATTAAGCTAAAGCTGAAAATCAGGTGTTAAGATCCGTCCGATCATAACCTTCACTCCATCCCAAAAAGGCTCAATCAAAGGGCAAGTCCACCAAATGTGAGACAAAGAGCTCACACCTCCAATAATGTTTTGAGGCAGAAAGACCTCTTTCATATAAAAACTCAGGCATCTTCTACCACCTGGAAAGGAGTTTATGGTGATTCTCCTGGAGACATACACAAGATGACAAGCCATGAGATGTCAATAGTACCCTCTTAGTCTTCTTCTCCCAGGCATGTAGAAAAGTGGCTTAAGGTCTCTCCCCTGTCCTCCCTGGCAAGAGCTGAAACTTTCCTAATTTTTTATATAGGATTGGTAATGAGCTCTTGAAAAGAAGTAAGTGGTCTCTGTAACATGTCATTCCACAATGCTTTTTGGTATACTTTCTTATAAAATGGGAGGAGGACAAAAAGAAAGAGGAGGAGAGGGAGGCCCACACATCCAGATAGGTATCTGAAGGAACCCGGGTGAGGATGAGGTCAGGAAAAAGGATAGCTGGCATCAGCGAACAGGGAGACGGGTCCAGTTTGTTATGAAAGGTGAGCCACTTTGCACACAAACCTCTAATCAGGGGATCAGAGCCAAACATGTTTATGGAAAGAGGAGCCAAGACTGTGCGAAAACCGCTGCAACATCAGGTTGTCTCTTTGGCTCCACTAGTTCTAGCCATCTGCTTAGTTGAATAGCCTGATAATACATAAAGGACCTTGTAGGTAAGTATATAGAAACCATCTGCATAGTGTATAGCAATTTATGGATTATATATGCTTTCAATGTATTTTTGTGTTCCATCCAAGACAGAAATTAGCGATCATATGTTTGTAAGAGTCTCCTTACTGAGTCCAAGAGGGGAACATAGTCAAGTATAAGTCCATTAAAAATCTTGGGATCTCTATTCCCAAATATTTTAGAGGTCCCTTTGTCCAAGGAAAGGACGAGAGGGATTGCAGCTTAGTTGCTGCGTCTCCAGGTAATATAATATTCAACAATTCCAACTTGATGGGATTCACTTTAAAGTCAGAGAGTCTGACAAATTCCTGCAACTCACTTTCAGTTGAGTATCTGGATTGGTAATAAGAAACAGTAAATCAACCACAAAGGCAGTGCATTTCTGATCTCTATTGTCATACTGGATGCTCACAATCTCAGTAGTCTATCTAATAGATTGGAGCAAAGTTTCTGCCACCAAAATAAACAGGTCTGAGACACCCCTGCCTTGCCCAATTAATCTAGTGTGTGTTTGCCCATATAAAGTGAAAATTGCCTGGAAAAATGTGTCTGGGAGGTTGAATTTATGAAGAGCCAGGCCAATTAACCTGAAATGCCTTTTTGGCATCAATACCTAAAAGCACTAGGGGGATCTTTTTGCTGTGTGCCATATGGATATAGTATAATATGCTGTGAGAGTTTTCCTTGCCCTCCCTACCCCTTACAAAACCAGATTGTTTACATCTCACAGCCAAGATTTTTGCCCATATCTTCAGATACATTTTTAAAAGTGATATAGGTCTGTAACTACCTACTACAAGCCTGTGCGTCCTTGCCTGCTTTGTGAATGGGGGTAACGTAGATTCCTGTATCTGTCAAGGGAGGGTCTCACTTTGTAATAGTAAATTATATACTGCAGTAAAATGAGGAAGGTTATCCTGGAATTTTTTATAATATAAAATGGGAAAACCAACAGGGCCTGGAGTTTAACCTGGAGTGAAGCTATGGGTAACAGACTTCACTTTCTGAGTAATCATTCTAATTAAATGAGCAGCCATCTCAAGGAATAGGTAAATGAAGCACACTAAGAAAAGTAGACGTAACTTCCGTTTTAAGTAGGGTATCAACTTGACCATTATTCTGCTTGAGGTTATAAAGAGCCGATAAAACTCTTGGAATGCTTTAGCTATTGTGGGCATGTCTGAGTGTAGTTTCTTCTAATTTTAGAGATATAAATAGAGCTTATAGCTTCCTTAAGTAATGAGGACATCATGTTGCCTTTATTACCGTGAGCAATCTTATGCTAAACATATAGCATATGCTTTGCAGCTTTCTGAAAGGGTCGTTTTTGAAGCTGCAATCTGAGTTCTGTAAATTTTGATTATGCTGTCGCACTTGGAGATTGTTTGTGCAATCTTTCTATAGTAGCAATTTGTGCCAAGAGGGAGTGTCGATAGTCTTCTGTTGGTTCTTTTTGACCTTAGTACCTAGGGAAATGAGGATACCCCTTATGAATTCCTTATGGGTTTCTGATATACACTGAGCAAAAATATAAACCTAACACTTTTGGTTTTGAGCTGGACTCAAAGATCTGAAACATTTTCTACATACACAAAAGACCCATTACTCTCAAATATTGTTCAAAAATCTGTCTAAATCTGTGTTAGTGAGCACTTCTCCTTTTCCTAGATAATCCATCCCACCTCATAGGTGTGGCATATCAAGGTGCTGATTAGAAAGCATAATTATTGCTTAGGTGTGTCTTAGACTGCCCACAATAAAAATCCACTCTGAAACGTGCAAAGTTTTCCTTACTGAAGGGGGAAGGGGGGGGTGGCAGAAAACCAGTCAGTATCTGGTGTGGCCACCATCTGCCTCACGCAGTGCAATACATCTCCGTCACATAGAGTTGATCAGGTTGTTGATTGTGGCCTGTGGAATGTTGGTCCACTCCTCTTCAATAGCTGTGCAAAGTTGCAGAATATTGGCAGGAACTGGAACACACTGTCGTAGACGCTGATCCAGAGCATCCCTAACATGCTCAATGGGTGACATGTCCCGTGAGTATGCTGGCAATGCAAGAACTGGGATGTTTTCAGCTTCCAGGAATTGTGTACAGATCCTTGCAATATGGGGCCGTGCATTATCATGCTACAACATTAGGTGATGGCCGTGGATGAATGGCACAACAATGGGCCTCAGGATCTCGTCACAGTATCTCTGTGCATTAAAAATGCCATCAATAAAATGCACCTGTGTTCGTTATCCATAACAGATGCCTGCCTATACCATAACTCCACCGCCACCATGGGCCACTCGATCCACAACATTGATGTCAGCAAACCGCTCAACCACACAACGCCACACACGCTGTCTGCCATCTTTCCTGAACAGTGAAAACCTGGATTCACCCATTAGCAGAATGCATCTCCAGCGTGCCAGACGCCATCAAATGTGAGCATTTGCCCACTCAAGTCGGTTACGGAGACGAACTGCAGTCAGGTCGAGACCCCGATGAGGACAACGAGCATGCAGATGAGCTTCCCTGAGATGGTTTCTGACAGTTTTTGCAGAAATTCTTTGGTTATGCAAACCGATTATTGCTGCAGCTGTCCATGTGGCTGGTCTCAGACGATCACGGAGATGAACATGCTGTATGTGGAGGTCATGGGCTGGTGTGGTTACACGTGGTCTGCGGTTGTGAGGCCGGTTGGATGTATTGCCAAATTCTCTGAAACACCTTTGGAGACAGCTTATGGTAGAGAAATAAACATTAATTGCACCAGCAACAGCTCTGTTAGACATTCCTGCAGTCAGCATGCCAATTGCATGCTTCCTCAAACGTTGCGACATCTGTGGCATTGTGCTGTGTGATCAAACTGCACATTTCAGAGAGGTCTTTTATTGTGGGCAGTCTAAGGCGCACCTGGGCAATATTCATGCTGTCTAATCAGCACCTTTATATGCCACACCTGTGAGGTGGGATGGATTATCTCAGCAAAGAAGAAGTGCTCCCTAATAGAGTTCAGCGAACACCTAGATGTTTGAGTTCGGGGAGTTCGGCCGAACTTTAAAAAAGTTCGGGTTCGGGACCCGAACCCGAACCCCATTGAAGTCAATGGGGACCCGAACTTCACTTTATTATTTTCCGTTATAACATGGTTATAACGGAAAATAATAGTATTAGCTTTTTCAGATCTGAGTTTTCACGATCGTGAAAACTCAGATCCGACAGTATATTCTAACACAGAGGCGTTCCCATGGTGATGGGGACGCTTCAAGCTAGAATATACTAAGAACTGTGTACATAACTGCCCTCTGCTGCCTGGCAGCACCCGATCTCTTACAGGGGGCTGTGATATGCACAATTAACCCCTCAGGTGCCACACCTGAGGGGTTAATTGTGCGGATCTCAGCCCCCTGTAAGAGATTGGGTGCTGCCAGGCAGCAGGGGCCAGACCCCCCTCCCTCCCCAATATTAAAATCATTGGTGGCCAGTGCGTGAACAATATTTAGAGTAATTGGTCTTTTATGTAAGTAGAAAATGTTTCAGATCTTTGAGTTCAGCTCATGCAAAATGGGAGCAAAACCGAAAGTGTTGCATTTATATGTTTGCTCGGTGTAGTAGGGTACTTACATTGAGTTGGAAGATTAAGAGAGAAGTAGAAAGAAAGGTGGATTTTAATCTGATCACAATACTGATAATTATGGATAAGTGATTCATTTAGGCAGGGAGGCCATACAGGAGGCATTGTTTGAAATTGGTATATTTCCTATCTTGGCAGAGCTAAACAGGTAAAGGAGAGAGGCGAACGACAGTATATAATCCAAGTGTTAAAAGGAGAGGTGTGGGTTTGAGTAGAACGAAAAATCTTTAGTAGTGGGGTTAAGATGTCTCCACATGTCAACTAGATGCAGCCCTTGAAACTTCTTATGCAATTTACTGATATGTTCCTGAGTGTGTTTTCGCAGAAGAGGAGTCAATTAAAGGGGTTGTCCTATCATGCTAAATTGCTTTCATTCTGTTGTTTTTAGTCTAATAATAAACGTACTGTATCCATGTTATTTTCACTATGACCACCTCCTATCTGGTTCCCTTTATTTATTGCTTGTTGTCAGGGGTTACAGACACCATTGCGATACTGCAGCAGTGGCTGCTCTTGTGCAGTGCCTGTTACATTATTTGTGCCAATGCCGGCCAGGACCACAGGAGCATCTGCTGCTCAGCATCACAATAGTAATCAATGCAGAGTGCAAGCAGCTTCTGTAGATGCTTCTAATAGACTTGTTAGCTATTGCATCTGGCATGCGCTTGTACAGACAAGCGATGTCAATCAAAGTGGGAGGTACTGCCCACACAAAGCACAGAAAGTGGCAAACTGCAGAAGGAGATAGTATGTGAGAACGAGAGATGGGGCAACCCCTTTAAGGGATGGAGTGCTAAATTAAGGTCCACTCCCACTACGAGTGAGCTCTGAGCAAAAGGCTTTAAAGTGTCCAATACACACAGAAGTCAAGCAACAGTAGATGTGTTAGGAGCATATAGGATGGCAATTGTGAACATCTGAGGTGCAATTTCCCCCTTCAGCCGCAGCATTCTACCCTTGAGAGCTGCTGTATAGAGTTGAGCGAACACCTTGATGTTTGGGGAGTTCGGCCGAACTTTAAAAAAAAGTTCGGGTTCCGGACCCGAACTTGATCCGAACTTGGACCCGAACCCCATTGAAGTCAATAGGGACCCGAACTTCACTTTATTATTTTCCGTTATAACATGGTTATAACTAGGGTTTAGCGAACCCGAACTGTAAAGTTCGGGTTCATACCGAACTTTAGGATTTTTGGACCCCGGACCCGAACCCGAACATTTCCGTAAAAGTTTGAGTTCGGGTTCGGTGTTCGGCGCTTTCTTAGCGCTTTTTGAAAGAATGCACAGCAGCCAATGCACAGCAGCCAATCAACAAGCTTCATACTACTTGCCCCAAGATGCCATCACAGCCATGCCTGTGATTGGCCAGAGCAGCATGTGACCCAGGCTCTACATAAGCTTGAGTCACATAGCGCTGCACGCCACTCTGCTGTTACAAGTGTAGGGAGAGGATGCTGCTGAACTTGTGATTTCAGGGAGAGAATAGGAGAGAATCTAACTCAGCGATCTACAGACAAATAGTTGTGTGGGTGCAGGGCACTGTCGTTTTACCCTGCCCTGAGCCCATTGACCAAAAAATACTAACTTTTAGAATTCTGTTAGTTAGGTGGGTGGTGGCGGCGGCCATTTTATGCATGCTCAGTGCACCAGCACTGCATCTGAGCTTTTGGGACATTGCAAATCACCATTTTTTGGGGGCAAAATACAACATCTGGATTAGTCAGTGTGCAATTTAAGGTAGAAATACACCCATCATTTTCTGGGGTTTGAAAAACACTTTATTTTTCAAAAAACAGTATTTTCCAGATCTGCAAGTCTAAAATTCAATTTAATATATACAGCTTTCATATTTAAAGACTTTTTTGGCAATCTACAACATCTGTATTAGTCAGTGTGCAATTTAAGGTAGAAATACACCCATCATTTTCTGGGGTTTGAAAAACACACTTTTTTGACAAAAAACACTATTTTCAGGCCTTGCAGCATCAGCACGTGTGAAATTACAGGCTTATATACTGCTGTCAAATTCAGTTGTTAAACAAACACTCGTTTGGGCACAAAAAATTTAGTTGGCAGCCTTTGATGCAGATGTCATTGTGAGATACACCCTTAATACATTTGGGTTACATTCAGAGATTTTAAATACCGCCATTTGGTGCACCAATATAAAATTCAGGCCTACACTGGTTCAGGCCCTGTGAGATACACCCTCTACATACAGGGGTTTGAATCAGGGATTTGAAATACAGCCATTTGAAATACATCCATTTGGTGCAAAGATATATTTACTTCAGGCCTACAGTGGTTCAGGCCCTGTGAGATACCCCCTCTACATACAGGGGTTTGAATCAGGCATTTGAAATACAGCCATTTTGTGCAAAGATATATTTACTTCAGGCCTACACTGATTCAGGGCGTGTGTGATCCCCCTATACATACAGGGGTTTGATTCAGCCATTTGAAATACAGCCATTTGAAATATAGCCATTTTGTGCAAAGATATATTTACTTCAGGCCTACACTGATTCAGGGCGTGTGAGATACCCCCTATACATACAGGGGTTTGATTCAGCCATTTGAAATACAGCCATTTGAAATACAGCCATTTTGTGCAAAAATATATTTACTTCAAGCCTACACTGGTTCAGACCGTGTGTGATCCCCCCTATACATACAGGGGTTTAATTCAGCCATTTGAAATACAGCCATTTGAAATACAGCCATTTTGTGCAAATAAATCTTTAATTCAGGCCTACACTGATTCAGGGCGTGAGAGATCCCCCCTATACATACAAGGGTTTGATTCAGCCATTTGAAATACAGCCATTTTGTGCAAAGATATATTTACTTCAGGCCTACACTGGTTCAGACCGTGTGAGATACCCCCCTACATACAGGGGTTTGAATTAGACATTTGAAATACAGCCATTTGAAATACAGCCATTTTGTGCAAAGATATATTTACTTCAGGCCTACACTGGTTCAGACCGTGTGAGATACCCCCTATACATACAGGGGTTTGATTCAGCCATTTGAAATACAGCCATTTGAAATACAGTCATTTTGTGCAAAGATATATTTACTTCAGGCCTACACTGGTTCAGACCGTGTGAGATGCCCCCCTACATACAGGGGTTTGAATCAGGCATTTGAAATACAGCCATTTAAAATACAGCCATTTTGTGCAAAGATATATTTACTTCAGGCCTACACTGGTTTAGACTGTGTGAGATACCCCCCTACGTACAGAGGTTTGAATCAGGCATTTGAAACACAGCCATTTGAAATACAGCCATTTTGTGCAAAGATATATTTACTTCAGGCCTACACTGGTTCAGGGCGTGTGTGATCCCCCCTATACATACAGGGGTTTGATTCAGCCATTTGAAATACAGCTATTTGAAATACAGCTATTTGAAATACAGCCATTTTGTGCAAAGAAATCTTTAGTTCAGACCTACACTGATTCAGGGCATGTGAGATCCCCCCTATATATACAGGGGCTTGATTCAGCCATTTGAAATACAGCCATTTGAAATACAGCCATTTTGTGCAAAGAAATCTTTAATTGAGGCCTAGTCTGGTTCAGGCCGTGTGAGATACACCCTTTACATACTGTATTTCTTTTCTACTATTAATTAAACACCCATTTTAGGCAAGATCCTAAATTCCAAAAACATGAGGAGAGCGCCAAATAAGGGACGTGGCCCAGGTCGTGGTGCTGCTGGTGGAGCACCTGTTGCGTCGTCGATCTGTGCCAGCTACACGCATAAGTGAAACCCCTTCCTCAGGTGCGAGTAGGTGACGAAACCTGCAGCGGTATTTGGTCGGGCCTAATGCTGCTTTACGAATAGTGAGGCCTGAACAAGTACAGGCGATAGTAGATTGGGTTGCTGACAGTGGATCCAGTTCCTTCACATTGTCTCCCACCCAGTCTCCTGCTGAAAGACCACAGTTGGCACCTGCAGCCGATGTCCATCAGTTTTTCACCTCACCCCCTTGCAAATCAGCCAAGCAGTCTGAGCCCCAAGTCATGCAGCAGTCTCCTCTGCTTTTTGATGAGTCTGTTAGCAGGGTTTCCCAGACCCATCCACCTAGCCCTGCCCCAGAAGTGGAAGAGATTGAGTGCACCGATGCCCAACCACTTATTTTTCAAGATGAGTACATGGGAGGACCATTGCAGCACGTCTCGGATGATGACGAAACACAGGTGCCAACTGCTGGGGCTTTTGAAAGTGTGCAGACCGACAAGGAAGTCAGGGGTGAAGACTGGGTGAAATATGATGTGGAGAACGATGAGGTCCTCGACCCAACATGGAATCAAGGTCATGCGAGTGACCGATGTAGTTCGGAGGAAGAAGCGGTCGTCGCACAGAGTCACCAGCACAGCAGAAGAGGGAGCAGGGTGTAAAAGCGGAGCGGCTGTCCTCTAGACAGTACGCCTCCTACTGCCCACCGCAGCAAGGGACCGAGCACACCAAAGCCAGCTCCAAGGAGTTCCCTGGCGTGGCAGTTCTTCAGACAATGTGCTGACAGCAAGACACGAGTGGTTTGCACGCTGTGCAATCAGAGCCTGAAGCGAGGCATAAACGTTCTCAACCTGAGCACAACCTGCATGACCAGGCATTTAAAGGGGTTCTGCACTTTCATTTAACTGATGATCTATCCTTTGGATAGATCATCAACTTCTGATCGGCGGGGGTCCGACACCCGGGACCCCCGCCGATCAGCTGTTTGAGAAGGCAGCGGCGCTCCAGCAGCGCCGCGGCCTTCTCACTGTTTACCTCCGGGCGGCCGGCCCACTGACGTCACGACTAGTATCAACTAGCGTGGGCAGGGCTAAGCTCCATTCAAGTGAACAGAGCTTAGCCGCGCCCACGCTAGTTGATACTAGTTGTGACGTCAGAGGGCCGGCCGTCCGGAGGTAAACAGTGAGAAGGCCGCGGCGCTGCTGAAGCGGCGCTGCTGAAGCGGCGCTGCCTTCTCAAACAGCTGATCGGCGGGGGTCCCGGGTGTCGGACCCCCGCCGATCAGAAGCTGATGATCTATCCAGAGGATAGATCATCAGTTAAATTAAAGTGCAGAACCCCTTTAAGTGCAAAGCACGAGCTGCAGTGGAGTAGACACCTCAAAAACCTGGCTCCTCCTGCTTCCTCTTCTACTGCAGTCGCGGCCTCTTCATCCACCTCCGGAGTGACAGTGCCACCTGGCACCCCGCAAACAGAGGATCTGCCAGCAACACCACCACCTGGGTCACCAAGCATCTCCACAATTTCCCAAGCAAGCGTTCAGCTCTCCATATCCCAAACGCTGGAGAGGAAGAAGTACCCCCCTACCCACCCGCTATCCCTAGCCCTGAATGCCAGCATTTCTAAATTACTTGCCTTTGAAATGCTGTCATTGCATCTGGTGGAGACGGATAGATTTAAAGGCCTTATGGCGGTGGCTGTCCCACAGTACGTCGTGCCCAGCCGCCACTACTTTTCAAGGCGAGCCATCCCTCCCCTTCACAACCAAGTAGGGGACAAAATCAGGTGTGCACTGCGCAACGCCATCTGTGGCAAGGTGCACCTGACTACGGATACGTGGACCAGTAAGCACGGTAAGGGCCGTTATATCTCCATAACAGCACACTGGTTAAATGCAGTGACGGCTGGGCCTGAGGCGGATAGCAGTTTGGCGCATGTGTAATGACCGGCGTCACGCAAAGGGAGGGAAATGGGAAGGCCCTGTCCAAGGGAGAGGGAAAGATGGTGACCCCTGACTCACCTTGCGGATGGCACCTGACTGCCCTGACGTCCCTAGACGGGTTCCTCACCTGTACGCCGATCACGTGCCTAAACCCTGGCTTTCCCTAAGATGAGCCCTATGTAGTGAACGGGGCGGTGGGATCACTAGTCCGCATCACTGACACTAAGAGGAAAACACTAAGGAGAGGACAGACAATACAGACAAACATATAATCCCAGGTGGGCGACAACAGCAGACCACCAAGGTCCAACAGGGATCCGGAGGGTAACGTTCTGGAACAACAACCAGGGAACACAGCTACACAGCTCCAGTGGGTCAGTATAGAAGTCCAGGCAGGAAGCTCTATATCTGACAACCAGAGAAGTGAGAGATGGGAATATAAGGAGGTTGGGATTGCCTGACAAGAAACAGCTGAGGAGGAGAAGCTACGGATCCCTGAGTGAGCCAAAAAGGATTGCAAGGCAAACCCAGAAAGCTACCATTAATAAACAGCACTGTCTTTAGACATAGAGCGCGCAGCCACGACTTCCTGACCCCGGGTATAACGGAGTCAGGCGTGGCTCTTGACACCCTCGTGACAGTACCCCCCTCTCTACGAGGGGCCTCCGGACACTCAGGACTAGGTCTCTCAGGATGAGAGGCATGAAAAGCCCGAACTAACCTGTCGGCGTTTACCTCAGATGCTGGAACCCACATTCTTTCCTCGGGACCGTAATCCCTCCAATGCACCAGATATTGAAGGGAGCGGCGGACCCGACGAGAATCAACAATTTTGGATATTTGAAACTCTAGATTACCATCCACAACAACAGGAGGAGGTGGCAGCGGTGACGGTTCTAGAGGTGGAACATACTTCTTGAGTAACGACTTATGGAAGACGTTATGGATTTTTTTTGAGTTCAACATTTTTATTGAGATTTTTTCTTATTTAAAAGTAACAATCATGACACTGCATATACAATCTGAGGTGGACGCAGCCACCAATGGCAAATATTATTACATGCACAAAAGTTTCCGGTATAATGGAAAATATGATCTGATAACATTCAGCAAGGGTCATATCGCAGGATCAAATTGGTTGCATTATCAGGACATGTTTCTTGGCAAACATTAGTCTTCAAGAATTTACATGAAACACTAAGAAAAACTCTAAGTGACAAGTGTCAAACATAAATCTGTCTAATCAGGAAGCTTAGCTGCAGGAGGGACCTATAAGAGCAGTTTCAAAGGGAATCCCCAACCCCTACCTCTCCTATGGGATCAGAGTATTAAAGATTCTCTACTTGGAGAATTTCGGATGAACCATCCATGGGTTCCAGATGCGCCTATATTTTATAGGAGAGATCACTGAGGGCGGAATCATCCTTTCATATCTGCATGTATTATTTAGCTCATCAATCACCTCCGAAATATTAGGAGGGTTTGTTTCTTTCCAATGACGGGTGATAACTAATTTGGCGCTTAGTAAAACATGTCCCACTATTGGCCTGTATAACGGGCAGAAATGCTGGATGCCTAGAAACAAAAGAGCAATTTCTGGAGACGGGGGGGTCACTCCGACCAGATATTTCACCTAGCAATGCAAACACCTGTCTCCAGTAATTAGTGACAACCGGGCATGCCCACAGGACGTGGAGCAGGGAGCCTATGTTTCCACAGCCCCTCCAACACATGGGAGAAGATGTAGGGTAGATAACATGCAATCTCATGGGTGTAAAATACCAATTTGAAAGCGTTTTAACACCAGCTTCATAATGTGTGACACATTTGAAATTGGAGGCCAAAAAGCTTATGGCAGAGGACCATTCAGCCTTAGAAAATGAGCTGCCCAGTTCACTTTCCCACTTCTGGAAGGATTTGGATTTGGCAAATTCAGACTTATCACCCATGTATTCATATATACGCCCTGTCACTCCTTTTTCAGCAAGTTTTGAGAACAGTATATTTGAAGGATCCCTTCATGTATAGGAAGGGGTTTAGTGATAATCGATGTCAGGAGATGTTTCACCCTGAGATAGTTAAATATTTTGCCTGCTGAAAGCTGGAACAACTGTTGGATAGTGGTGAACGAGAGGACCCCTACTGGGCAAATGAGTTGAGAGACTTTCTTAATTCCCTGTTCTTGCCAATTCCGAAGAGTTATATCTTTCAGAATCCATTCCAAGGCTCGGGTGTCTAGATGGGAGAATAGGGTATCAGTGGAATCTGCATAGGTATTATGGAACTGCAGCCAAAGCTTCCCTAAGTGTTTCACAATTTGCAGGGGGACATCAGGGACTTTTCTGTTCCATAATATGCCAATCAACCAGTCTTTTAAGGAGCTCTCCTTAATTGAGTGAGATTCTATTTGGTGCCAGGCTTTATTGCAATTTTTATCCCACCACTCCCTAGCTAATGACAGGCCAATGGCTGTATGATAATCACTAATGCAAGGTAGACCTAACCCTCCTGCTTTTTTCCGTAAGAAGAGCTGTTTCTGGGCAATTCTGGGTTTAGATGATTTCCAAATGTATTTGGACAATATTGCCTGAGCTTTCCGGAAGAACAGATCTGGGACTGGGATAGGGATTGCTCTAAATATGTATATCAGTTTGGGCAATGTCATCATCTGGAATGCTGCCACTCTACCGACCCAGGATATCTCCTTCATGGAGTAGTGGGAGAAATCAGCCGACATGGTTTCGAGAAGGGGTTCATAGTTTTGTTTATACAAATGTAAACTGGGATATGTCAGCTTGATTCCCAAGTATGGAAGCTCCATTTCCTGCCAGTCTAAAGGAAATCGGGACTGTATCATTCTAACATCCTCTCGGGAGGTATTTAGTAATAAGGCTTGAGATTTGGAGTTGTTGATTTTATAGTATGAAAGAATGCCAAAGTGTGTTATTAAATCAAAAGCTGATTCCAATGACCGAAGGGGATCTGAAAGAGTAAGGATAATGTCGTCAGCATATAACGATATCCTGTGGTCCCTCCCTCCAATATCCACTCCCTAAATACTGGGCGCTTGCCGTATATATTGGGCTAAAGGTTCAAGAGCCAGGATGAACAGGAGGGGTGACAAAGGGCATCCTTGACGCGAGTCGTTGGTAATCTGGAAAGGAGCAGATAGTACCCCATTAACCCATACTTTAGCCGAAGGGGAGGTATATAAGCCATGGAAAGGATTTAAAATGTTGCCCTGAAAACCCATTTTACTGAGGACTGAGAATGCGAATGACCAATGAAGACGGTCAAACGCTTTCTCTGCGTCTAATGTTACTGCTATCATAGGGAGGTTATTTTGTTCAGCATGGTCAAACAAATTGATCAATCGTCTAGTGTTGTCTGATAACAAGAAGTATAAAGCAGTAGGGCACACCAACACCTGGGCTACACACGGAGAGTTTGGATATAACGATATATTTATTGTGACATATAAAACTATCTAGTCCGACATATTAAAATACATAGCTAAAATGCATAAAATACATAAATACAATATATTTAGACAAAAAAATAAAGTAAAAAATTCTCTATATTTGACCAATGTGTCAGAGTCTCTCCAAAAAAAATTCCCAACTGATAATGTTCAGATAATAGGGATAATAATTTATGGCTGATAAGGTGCTTCACGTGCTCGGCGCAGTATATTCCTACTGCAAAGTCACTATAATTGTAATTCGCTGCCTATTTATAAAGATAAACCGCAGTTGTTTTACTCACTGTTTGTAGCTGGAGTACTGCCGGTTTAATTATAACACTGGTGGCGTCCCACGAGTGATAAAGATGTTTGTAGGTTGCGGTGTAATAGGAATTTCCACCGGGTCTGTGTGAATCTTGAATCCGGGATCCTCGGTGATGTATAAAGCTGTGCTGTCCCAGAGGTCACTTAGTAATGTCCTTTTGCTGCACTATTTAGTTGTATCACGCAGGCTATGTGATTACCAAGTGCGTATCTCGTAGATAGCCAACAGGTATCCAGCTTTCCTTTAAAAGATAAATTCTCACCGATCCATTTTCTTTTGGTTCCTTTTCTTTAAGCGCTTTAGATCTTCTGATCCTGTGTCTTAGTTCATGGGATTTACCATACGCGTTTCAGAGTATACTACGACTCCTTCTTCAGTGGCTAAATTTCCCATAGAAATGACCTGTTTTTATATCCACCTACACAGGTGCAGTCTAAATTAATTAGCTGCAATTATGTGTAGGAAATTACTTAAATGTTTTTTCTCAGTTAGATTTCACAATAAAGAGACACATATATGATTAAAAGTTACTTTTATCTACTTTAAAAACATATTAAATCATCATATAGATAGATATAAATACAGTGGGATGCGAAAGTTTGGGCAACGTTGTTAATCGTCATGATTTTCCTGTATAAATCGTTGGTTGTTATGATAAAAAATGTCAGTTAAATATATCATATAGGAGACACACACAGTGATATTTGAGAAGTGAAATGAAGTTTATTGGATATACAGAAAGTGTGCTATAATTGTTTAAACAAAATTAGGCAGGTGCATAAATTTGGGCACCACAAAAAAGAAATGAAATCAATATTTGGTAGATCCTCCTTTTGCAGAAATTACAGACTCTAAACGTTTCCTGTAGGTTCCAATGAGAGTCTGGATTCTGGTTGAAGGTATTTTGGACCATTCCTCTTTAAAACATCTTTAGTTCATTCAGGTTTGATGGCTTCCGAGCATGGACAGCTTTCTTTAAGTCACACCACAGATTTTCAATTATATTCAGGTCTCGGGACTGAGATGGCTATTCCAGAACGTTGTACTTGTTCCTCTGCATAAATGCCTTAGTGGATTTTGAGCAGTGTTTAGGGTCGTTGTCTTGTTGAAAGATCCAGCCCCGGCGCAGCTTCAGCTTTGTCACTGATTCCTGGACATTGGTCTCCAGAATCTGCTGATACTGAGTGGAATCCGTGCGTCCCTCAACTATGACAAGATTCCCAGTCCCTGCACTGGCCACACAGCCCCACAGCATGATGGAACCACCACCATATTTTACTGTAGGTAGCAGATGTTTTTCTTGGAATGTTGTGTTCTTTTTCCTCCATGCATAACGCCCCTTGTTATGGCCAAATAACTCAATTTTAGTTTCATCAGTCCACAGCACCTTATTCCAAAATGAAGCTGGCTTGTCCAAATGTGCTTTTGCCCACCTCAAGCGGCACTTTTTGTGCTGTGGGCGGAGAAAAGGCTTCCTCTGCATCACTCTCGCATACAGCATCTCCTTGTGTAAAGGGCGCCGAATGGTTGAACGATGTACAGTGACTCCATCTGCAGCAAGATGATGTTGTGGGTCTTTGGTGCTGGTCTGTGGGTTGACTCTGACTGTTCTCACCATTCGTCGCTTCTGTCTATCTGAGATTTTTCTTGGTCTGCCACTTCGAGCCTTAACTTGAACTGAGCCTGTGGTCTTCCATTTCCTCAATATGTTCCTAACTGTGGAAACAGACAGCTGAAATCTCTGAGACAGCTTTCTGTATCCTTCCCCTAAACCATGATGGTGAACAATCTTTGTCTTCAGGTCATTTGAGAGTTGTTTTGAGACCCCCATGTTGCTACTCTTCAGAGAAAATTAAAAGAGGAGGGAAACTTACAATTGACCCCCTTAAATACTTTCTCATAATTGGATTCACCTGTGTATGTAGGTCAGGGGTCACTGAGCTTACCAAGCCAATTTGAGTTCCAATAATTAGTTCTACAGGTTTTGGAATCAATAAAATGACAACAGTGCCCAAATTTATGCACCTGCCTATTTTGTTTAAACAATTATAGCACACTTTCTGTAAATCCAATAAACTTCATTTCACTTCTCAAATATCACTGTGTGTGTCTCCTATATGATATATTAAACTGACATTTTTTATCGTAACAACCAACGATTTATACAGGAAAATCATGACTTTTAACACGGTTGCCCAAACTTTCGCATCCCACTGTATATCGCTAAAATATAAGAGAATTTGAAAAGATACAATTAATATATTAAATATATAAAAATATATAAAAAATGTCGGAGGTTATGTTCTTACATGTTTACACATAAAGCCCATAATTCATAGTAAGAATGTCCTCATATTTCATATACTATATGTATATGAAATATGAGGACATTCTTACTATGAATTATGGGCTTTATGTGTAAACATGTAAGAACATAACCTCCGACATTTTTTATATATTTTTATATATTTAATATATTAATTGTATCTTTTCAAATTCTCTTATATTTTAGCGATATATTTATATCTATCTATATGATGATTTTATATGTTTTTAAAGTAGATAAAAGTAACTTTTAATCATATATGTGTCTCTATATTGTGAAATCTAACTGAGAAAAAACATTTACGTCATTTCCTACACATAATTGCAGCTAATGAATTTAGACTGCACCTGTGTAGGTGGATATAAAAACAGGTCATTTCTATGGGAAATTTAGCCACTGAAGAAGGAGTCGTAGTATACTCTGAAACGCGTATGGTAAATCCCATGAAATAAGACACAGGATCAGAAGATCTAAAGCGCTTAAAGAAAAGGAACCAAAAGAAAAGGGATCGGTGAGAATTTATCTTTTAAAGGAAAGCTGGATACCTGTCGGCTATCTACGAGATACGCACTTGGTAATCACATAGCCTGCGTGATACAACTAAATAGCGCAGCAAAAGGCCATTACTAAGTGACCTCTGGGACAGCACAGCTTTATACATCACCAAGGATCCCGGATTCAAGATTCACACAGACCCGGTGGAAATTCCTATTACACCGCAACCTACAAACATCTTTATCACTCGTGGGACGCCACCGGTGTTATAATTAAACCGGCAGTACTCCAGCTACAAACAGTGAGTAAAACAAC
This sequence comes from Bufo bufo, assembly GCF_905171765.1. Classification (NCBI taxonomy): domain Eukaryota; kingdom Metazoa; phylum Chordata; class Amphibia; order Anura; family Bufonidae; genus Bufo; species Bufo bufo. The sequence continues at coordinate 529,843,424 of NC_053391.1, read as the reverse complement.
TGCGGTTTATCTTTATAAATAGGCAGCGAATTACAATTATAGTGACTTTGCAGTAGGAATATACTGCGCCGAGCACGTGAAGCACCTTATCAGCCATAAATTATTATCCCTATTATCTGAACATTATCAGTTGGGAATTTTTTTTGGAGAGACTCTGACACATTGGTCAAATATAGAGAATTTTTTACTTTATTTTTTTGTCTAAATATATTGTATTTATGTATTTTATGCATTTTAGCTATGTATTTTAATATGTCGGAATAGATAGTTTTATATGTCACAATAAATATATCGTTATATCCAAACTCTCCGTGTGTAGCCCAGGTGTTGGTGTGCCCTACTGCTTTATACTTCTTGTTCAATATTTTTAGAGGATTGGGTGAATCCTTTTGTAGGAGCACCCATACCATCCTTGACTAGTAGGTGAGCCCTCTCTAATTTATACGTTGTCTGATAACAATCGACCCTTAACAAATCCTGTCTGGTCGTCTTTGATCAAAGAAGGGAGTATGACTGACAATCTACTGGCTATTAACTTGGCAAAGATTTTGATATCCGAGTTTAGCAGCGAAATTGGCCTAAAATTCTGAGGAACCTCTGGGGGTTTACCGGGTTTTGGCAAGGTGACTATAAGGGCTGTCAGCATCTCGGGAGGGAATGGAGTACCTTCCAAGGCTTTATTAAAAATATCTAAGCTGTACAGTGATAGTATGGGATAAAAATGTTTATAATATTCATTAGACAGACCGTCTGGGCCTGGGGATTTACCCGATGGGAGACTAGCAATAAGTGTTTGGATTTCGATAGGTGTAGGAGGGGTATTCAATGAATGGAGTTGGTCAGGAGAGAGAGTGGGTAGTTTAGATTGAGATAGGAAGTTTTCCACTAGCTCAGAGTAGTTGTGAGGTAAAGCGATCGTTTCTCTAAGATTATAGAGACTATGATAATAGGTGCGGAACTGCTCTGCAATATCTCTAGGGTCTAATAATTTAGCTTTAGATGACGGATGTATAAGGAAGGGAATTTTTGATTTGGTTTGGTGAGTCTTAAGCTTGTTAGCCAATAGTTTACCAGCTCTGTTCCCTTGGGCATAATGTCTCGCTTTTAACCAGAGCATGGATTTAGAATAATTCTGGGACATTAGACTACATAATTTGTTCCTCTCTGCTTTCAAAAGGGCCGTTGTTTGAGCTGTAAGGGATATTTTGTTCTGGGTCTCGAGGTTAGCGATGGATTTTAGCAGTTGAGATATTTCCTTTTCTCTGATTTTCTTTAGTTTGCATTTTATTCTAATCAGGGAGCCTCGAATAAATGCTTTATGGGACTGCCATAAAACATACTTATCCATGACAGAGCCATCATTAAAGGTGAAAAATTCCTTTAGTTCAGTGGTTATTTCCTTAGCGGTGTCAGGGTTGGAGAATAACAATATATCATTACGCCAAATAGGGGAACGTGGGAATTGGTATATGTCTTCCAGAGACAGTGTAATTGGGGCATGATCAGACCACTGAATAAGTCCAATATCAGAATATATTGTATGCAGCAAGGTGGCCTGATCAACAAAAAACATATCAATGCGTGAGTACGATAGATGGGGAGTTGAGAAAAAGGTATAATCTTTTTCTACACTATGTTGAGCTCTCCACACATCAATGAGGCCTTCTGCGCGCAAAAGAGAGGCTGCATCACCCCCCCATACGCCAGTTTGGGCTAGTAGAGTCCAGCGACCGATCCATCACCAAGTTAAAATCTCCACAAACGATCACCTTTCCTTGTTTCAATTGGTTTAGCTGTTTTAGTACTTTTCGCAGGAAGGAGATTTGGTGGTTATTAGGTGCATAAACATTAACTATGGTGTAGGTGATGTTGTTGATAGAACATACCAAGATGATGTATCGGCCTCCGGGGTCCACTTTTGAGGATAAGGTTGTAAAGGCCACTGAATTCTTGACAGCTATGAACACCCCTCTGGATTTCTTACTAAAATGGGAATGTAATACATAAGGAAAGAAACGATTATTAATACGTTTAGCATCTTCCTGCAATAAATGGGTTTCCTGAATACAAATGAGGTCCGCTCCAGCTTTAGTTGCCTCCTGCCATACATATGCTCTTTTTTGTGGACAATTGAGTCCTTTGGCATTCAAAGACAGAATTTTAAGACCCATTTGAATGGGGGGAGGAACCAATTTTTTGTGCGAGTAGACGGGCAACCAAAACTCAGCAGATCAACTTTGATAACAATAGACAAGTGCCTAATAATCTGTACACATGTATTCTGTAGACAGATATTCAAAGTAGCAAATTACTGGGGAGTACAGATGCTAGGAAAAATAACAGAGACAGGGAATAGTACCCCAACTCCAGACGGTCAAACTCGTCTGTGATGAATAGGTGACGTAAGTCCACTAGTGAAAGTGAGAGGAGTATTGAATGTGTCAACATATAATCTGCACCTAGATAAAAAGGTTAAACATCAAACCCCACATGAAAAGAGCATATAGACGACTCCACTCCTCTGAACTATTAATGATCCGACATATGATATTTATAGCATCGCCTTCATCTTCAATCTGGGACTATGGTAATCCCATTGGGGGCATTAACCATTTTGGATTCCAGATGTAAACATCCGATCATCCCATCTTCGGTCTCCACTTTTTTCCGGCTGGAAGGAAATGTCCCATGCTATAAATAGTTCCTTTCCATCTGCAACCGATTTTACCACATGGGTTTTTCCGTCTTTCCGGATTAGCATCTTTTGTGGGTAGCCCCACTTATATTGGATGTTGTTATCTCTGGGGGCTAGAGTAATCGGCTGTAATTCTCTCCTTTGCCTCAAAGTTGTCATGGAGAGGTCCGCAAAAAGCATGACAATTTGGAATGGAGCAGGGAGTTTGTCGCAATTCCTAGCCGCCAGCATTAAGGCTTCTTTCGTGTGGAAAAAATGGATCCTTGCAAGTGTGTCCCTTGGGATATCTGCCCCCAAGTGTGACGGCTTCGGAATTCTATGAGCCCTGTCTATTATCATATCAGGGACAGGGATACTGGGCAGCAAAGCTTTGATAAGGCTTTTAATATAGGGTTGCAGGTCACGAGGTGCCACATCCTCAGGTATGCCCCTGAATTTAACATTGTTCCTTCTGGAACGATCTTCCAGATCTGCTAGTTTGCTTTTAATGGTTTCTAGCTCATCCGCCATTTCGTTGTGGGCATCTATGACATGGCAAATTCTGCCATTTTATTCTCCACATGCAGGATTTTATCAGTGTTGGCTTTAACTTTAGCCGCCAGTGGGTTAATTAACCCTGTCATATCTGATCGCAGGGACTGGTGTAAGGCCAGCAGCATGTTTTTAATAGATTCCTCACACAGCGGTTTGTCTGAGGTTTGATACGCGATGATGGGGATCGCAGCAGGAGACTCCGCTGCTTGTGCCCAGGGCCCCTCACTGACCTTAGGAGAACATGACGTGTCCAGGCGTGGCTTCTGCTTTAGGGGGCTGCTGGAGGGTGAAAGCCCATTCAGGTTAGTCGCGGTGACATTATGTGTATTCTTGTTCCCTGGAGTCCCTAGGTCGCTTGGAGTTGGTGGGAGCAAGGGGAACTCTGCTTCCGTCAGGGAGAAGGCATCGGGCTCCAGTAAAGGTGGTGGGGATCTGGAGGTGCTTCTTGGCGATGCGCTGTCTCGAGGAGATGAGGCGCGGGTTGTGGCGCGGGAATCTGCGCCATCTTTGGCCTGGCCTCGTTCAAAGAAGCTGTCCAGGTTTCCGCTCTGCAGCCTAGCGAGCTGCCTTTTAGACTTCCCCATAGCTTCCTGGATGTTGTCCAGCTTTGGTGCCAGCAAAAGCGTGGAGAAGGCAGCAGTTATTGCTCTGGGGAGCTGTTTTGTAGTCGCCGAGGTGCAGGAGCGATGTGTTCAAGCTCCCATTCCTCTCGGCAGCCAAGCCACGCCCCATCGACGTTATGGATTTTAAAAGTCTGAGGTAGCTCCAGGCGAAAAGCCACGGGGTTAATGATGGCTACTATTTTGTAAGGGCCAATGAACCTAGGACCCAGTTTCCAAGAGGGAACCTTTAATTTAATATTCCTAGTAGACAACCACACATAGTCATTCACTCCTAGGTCCGGACCTGGCGACCGTCTCTTATCAGCCATGCATTTATATTTACCTCCCATATTTTTCAAATTAGCTTGCACTTTCTGCCATACAGAAGAAAGAGATGACGAAAACCGTTCCTCTTCGGGAACCCCAGAAGACCCCCCCTCTTTGAAAGTACAGAATTGGGGATGAAAACCATATGCACCAAGAAATGGTGACTTGCCAGTAGATTCCTGACAGCGATTATTTATGGCAAACTCGGCTAACGGTAAATATGATGACCACACCTCTTGGTTTTCAGACACAAAACATCTTAGATATGTCTCAAGGTTTTGGTTGGTACGCTCAGTCTGTCCATTCGACTGAGGATGGAAAGCTGAGGAAAAGGACAAGTGTACCCCCAAACGGGAACAAAAAGCTTTCCAAAATTTGGAAATAAACTGAGTTCCCCGATCCGAAACAACATCGGAAGGGACCCCGTGAAGCTTCACGATTTCACTGATGAATACCTGAGCAAGAGTCTTAGCATTAGGTAGTGCGGGTAACGCAATGAAGT